>NW_026555234.1:15002500-16252500 GCF_021234165.1 Pteronotus mesoamericanus | reverse complement strand
CCATTCTCTGTTAGGGCCCCTCCCTCCTCATATACACAGACCACTTTTTATGGCATAACACATTCTATCAAGTATTATAGTTATTTAGGTTTATTGTTAATATGATTGAATGGGGTTATAAATATGTGAAAATGCTCAGCAGGTGCATATATGAAATTTCCAGTGAATTTCGAATCAATTAAAGAAAGAATGAATGGATCAAAGACTTAAATATATATTTTTACATCAAGAAAAAACTAGTATGTCTGCTGAATCATACCAAGATTTTTAAAGATTTTTGTTATTTACAAATTACAAATTAAATAAACAAGAAAAAATGAATAAAATTTCAATAGCAATAAAACTCTAATCAAAGGAAAAAATAAAATTAGAAGGAATTTGAGGAGAAATATGAACAAACTGATCAGTCATTTAAGAAAGACTAAGTTGAAATTGACAAACATATCAGCATCAGCTAAACAGATTAGCGATGTTAAGAGTAGAAAAATCAACATGTTGCTTGAAACACTAGGGGGACAAAGGGGAAAAAAAGTCAACAAAAACTTATTAGACATTAACTGCATGTGAGCAAAGTAGGTTCTGGTATTTTCCTAAGTTTCAACTTAAGTAGTAGCCATTACCACTCTCTGGAATAAAAGCAATTTGTCATCCATGAGCGACTGCCACGGAGAGCTTCACCAGGGACACGCTGAGGTGGTGTTTTTACCAGGCCTGGGCTTTTGTATAAAAGTACTGAATTTGTCTGCACTGTGGAGAGCTGCTAAGCTCAGTGGCAAGGGGGAAATCCCATCTTATTAGCCGTGATGCTGTGATGCTATCTTAGCTATTCTAGTCCGTCACGGTCTGGGGGGTGGGGAAGGAGAGTTGCACCTAGGCGCAGCGGCAGGCAAATTAGAATTTGGTGTTAAGGAGCTCCATGTTATTCCACACAGAGGGCCTAATCTAGGCCAGAGAATTTGGAGGGCCCCAGGATCTCGTCTTAAATCCCCATAAGCTAAAGTAAATGTGTTTTAAAAGAAAAAAATATACCTTAACAGTACAACAATGATCTTTCCTTTTTAAATTTGGACTGTAATGTGGTCCCATTGACAGCATGTATGGAGAAACACCCATAAGTATGTAATGAGGCACTGTGTGAGTGCAGAAAAGCCTGCATACATCCACCGGAAAAGGAGAACGGTCCGAGTGTGGAGAAGCAATCGAGACGCTCTGAAGTTGAAGGTGCATTTCAGGATTTTTCAAAGGCCATAGCCAGAATGCATTGCTGGATGCGATGGGGTAGGAGATCGGCATCCTTCACGCGAGGGTAATGGGCCATGGGCGCGCTCCACCGGAACCAAATGTGACAAATGAGTGGGTTCACATGCAGGCCTCAAAGAGCTGGATGGGATAAAGTGACAGGGGTTTCTATCACCGTTGAGACAATGGGCCTCTGTTTTCTTCCTTTGGACACAGTCTCTGTTGGCCGGTAACAGAAATCATCTTCCTTTAGCCAGAGCACAGCTGCAGCATCTGTTTTAAGATCCTGCTATGGTACACATGTGTGTGGATTTTCGAAAATAACTTCCTGACGGTTGATATGCATCCGACAGCCACCCCTGGAGCTCCACCAGCCGTCCCCACCCCCCTTATGCACACAAGCCACCTTGCCACGGCTAAGGGTCCAAATAACTAGTTTTGCCTTTTCTAGGCTTATATGGGATAAGGATGTGGAATGGAATTGATTGTTTTTTCAGCCTCTCAAGAGCTAAGTTTGGAAATCAGTAAGAGAGAGCTATGGGGTCAAATGAGTTCTTAAACTCCGTAAGGACGAGTCCATTTCCCAATCTGAGTGTGTAATGAGGTCCAGCCTCAGTGCCCGGAAGGACAGTTGGGACGCCAGCAAGAATAGGTTACAGAACTAGCACGCAGCTCCACTCCTCTAAGCCCTTGCACTCTCCCACCTACACTTCAGTATCATCATTTTTAAACATACAGAACATTGAAACAATTTTCCAGACCTAAAACTAACCTATTATCACTGAAACCTACTTCATTTACTGCATGTCTATTTCTCTACCCATCCTCTTCTCGCTCATTAATCCACTTGTCAAGGTACTTCTTCAAGAGGCAGACATCAGTGCATTTATAAATGCATGTGTAGCATTTAGATATTTCCTTGCAGTCGATAGAATAATCCACCCCCACCCAGATACACATGATAATCACCGGAACCTGTGCACATGCTGTGTTACATTGCAAGGTGGCAAGGGGGAATGATAGTAGCAGATGAAAACATGGTTGTGAAACAAGTTTAACTAAAATGGAGAAATTGTCCTGAATTATCTGGGTGAGGACAATGTAATCACAAAGGTTCTTAAATGTGGAAGAGGGAGGCAAAAAAGTCAAAAACAGAGAAATAGCATCATGATAAATAGTTGACTGAACATTGATGTCTTTGAAGGTTGAAGGAGCTGCAAGTCAAGGTATGTGGGTAGCATCTTACAAGCTGGAAAAGACAAAAAGTGAAATAAAAACAAGCCTTCCCTAAAGCATCTGTAAAAGGCATATCACTGCCAACCCCACAGATTTTAGCCTGGTGAGACTAATTTTGAATTCTTGCCACCAGAAATGTTAAATAAGCCCTAGCTAGTGTGGCTCAGTGGATTGAGTGCCGGCCTGAGAACCAAAGGGTCCCTGGTTCGATTCCCAGTGTAGGGCACATGCCTGGGTTGCAGGCCAGATCCTCAGCAGGGGGCATGCGAAATGCAACCACACATTGATGTTTCTCTCCCTCTCTTTCTCCCTCTTTTCCCCTCTCTAAAAATAAATAGGTAAAATCTTTTAAAAAAATGTTAAATAATACATTTGCTTTGTTTTATGCCACTGTTTGTGCCAATGTGTAATAGTAAACTAATACACTTCTTTTACTCAATATGATAATGCTTTTTAAAGTTCATCCATGTAATTGCAGGTATTAGCTGTTTGCCCTCTTTTATTGCTGAGTAGTAGTCTATTATAACCACGCTTCTGTTGATGGTCACCTGAACTGTTTACAATTGTAGACTGTAGTGTTGGATCATAATTCTATGCATTTTTAAAAGTACGACTCCCTGATGGAGTGAGGCAGGATGAGTTTGTAAATTCACGGCCATCTGCCCTCACAGTGACCAGCATCTGAGCTGGCCAAGGGAGGACACTAGTGGGTGAGGCTTTAGGGAGCTAGAAATCCGTGATGCTAACCTGGAGTGTCAAAATCTGTTGCCGAGCTCTGATAGAGTATTTCAACAAGATCCATGGAGGGCGGGGGCTTCCCCCTGATGGAGCAAGCTTTGGCGGCTTTAGGATTCTGAAGTGTCTGCCTTTCTCCACATGCCCAGGGGAGGTCACCACCAAAGAGGAGGGCAGCCAGCTCCGTTGCATATGATCCCAAAGAATGCCTTTAACTAACAGTAATAATGACAGTTCATTTTCTGTTGCAGTACCACCTAAGTCAGTGCAACCTAGGCCCAGATTATTAAACTTTAAGCATTACTTGGTGCATATATGAAATGAGGATAAAACTAGCTAACTTCACACAGGGAGGCAATATGGTAATATAATAAAAGAACCTGATAAAATAGAATAATAGGCTGCTATTGTCCTTAATTTTCACAAGCCAACACTGGAAGTATTTTCTAAGAACATTAAAATCAGGGAATATATTTATTAATTCAATAAATATTGAGTTAGCATAGGCTAAGTTCTAGATGTTCCTAGGATTATAAATATTTATTTCACATGGCTCTTCATCTCAGGGAGACGAATGAGGAAGACAAAGGTGCAGCCATGCACATATGCTTTGTCATACTCACTATGAAAAAGGTAGGCATAATGGGTCATGGGGCACTTAAGAGAGTACCCAGCCTAATCCAGTGGAACATCAAGCAAGATTCAAGAGGAAATTCTCCTGAACTAGAAAGAAGTGAACCAAGAATAGGCTAAGTGGAGAGGAGGCTGAGGAGAGGGTAAAGGATTTAGGAAAAGGTCATGTTGTACTTAAGGGGAGACTATGACAATTCAGATAAGTTAACACACACACTACATACAGGTGCACACTCGCTTGGAGTTCCAAAGTCGAGTTTAGGCTCAGGGAGAAACAGAAGGTTTTCAATTTTTTTTTTTGAGTTTTCAAGTTTGACCTGGAGAAAAACATCTAATTTTTAAAAATCTCAACATCCTTACTTTTAAAAGGATTGTGAGATTAGCTAACCTACAGCAATGTTGGAAGAATGAAATGACAAAAGGCTCCTAAAGCATTTAGGGGGTAGTTAATATATGCTAAACTATCAAACAATGCAACCTTCCCCTGTTTAATTTCCCTTTCACTTACTCCATTATCACAAATATTTCTAAACAATGCAATGCGTACTGGTACCATTTTGTGACCAACAGTGGGGTAGATGATAGACAAACATGTACCTAAATTGGAATATGTCACTGGCTATTCCTAAAGGGGAAAACAATTGCCTGAACAATTTTCACAGACACAGTACAAATATATTAGAATTCCAGTAACTATATTCAAGGACTTTTAGTGGCCAATTTACAGAAAACAGCAGGCTGGAGCAGAGATTACATATCTCCTTTAGATCAGATTGGGTTAAAGATTACAAATGTATGAAGTGTTGCACAATAACTAATATTCTTTTGTCTCCCTGTGATCATTGGGTTAGGAGAAGACAAAGGATTTCTTTAGTATTGAGGGAGTAGTGTCCCCAGTAGAAATGCTAGTGCCACCATAAAATGTATCTATTAACATATCCCTGGGAGAGAGATAAATATATGTTGTGGAAAAATGTCTACTCATATGTGCTACTAAAGTCAACATCCACGTTTAGGGTTGAGTTAAGGATGAAGCCAGCTTCCGTGGTGCACAAACCTATAGAATTCAGGGTCTTCTTTAAGAAAAGGAATAACCAAACCGTAAAACCAAAGCAGGTGTTCGCATTAGTTTCCTCCAGCTACTGTAAAACATTACCACTGGTTTAGTTATTTAACGTAACTCAAATGTATTATGTCACAGTTCTAGAGCTCAGAGCCCAACATGTGTCTCAGGAAGATACCATCAAGATGTCAGCAAGGCTGTTTTCCTTTCTGGAAGCTTTAGGTGAGACTCCACTTTCTTGCCCTTTTGGCTTCTAGAAAGCTGCCCACGTTCCTTGGCCTGGAGCCTGTTTACCCACCTCCATGGCGACCATCATTTCTCAGGTCACTTCAGTCGGACACTGCCCCTTCTGACCCCTGGTTCCCTAAGGACTCTCTGATTGCATTAGGTCCACCCAGACAATCCAGGATAATCTCCCCATTTGAAGGTCAGTTCAAGTGTAATCTTAAATCCTTCTTGCCCTGTAACATTTTCCCAGACTCCAGGTTGTAGGATGCAGACATCTTTGGGTGAGTGTTGCTCTGCCTATCATGCTATGAAATGAATATTTAGCATGTGGGGAAAAAAAATCACCTCATATCTCTGACTACATTGAAATTCAAGTCCTTTTCTGGAGGTGTTTTTTTTTGGGGGGGGCAATTTATAAGAAAAGTTTTTATAGAAATACTTCTGATTAAACCTGGCTTTTTCCATCACCTGCAAAAATCTACAACTCCCAGCAACTTCCAGCATTTACAGTGAACAGGAAATGATGGTTGACCCTAAAGCTAAACTCCTTTAGCCTCATAGGTAATCTGCTTCTAAGAATTGAAAAATATCACTGCAGATGTGATGCTCAAGCTGAAAATGTACCCCCTTATAAAATGTGTTTCTGTGGTATACTTATGTCATTGACAAAATTATTTTTGTTGCCTTTACAAAATCAATGCTACAGAATGGAAATTGGCTTCCAGTATTAACAAGGAATTGAAATGTTGAAACTACCCAATTTCAGGGTAATTTTTTTTTAGTAGATCTTTATTAATATTTCATTAGTTGATCATTTTATCATTTTTCAGTTACTAAATTTAGGTTATAGGATTTTTTCAAGATACATCTCTTTAATCAATTAATGCATACATTGTAATCTATAGCTGAGAAATTATATGAAGAGATATTTAAGTTTTAGAATATAAATCCATTTTTTAAGTTTGACCTGAGAGAAAATTCCTCACTTCTAAACCAAAATAGAATAAGAAAGGCTTCTCTTTGTTGTATCTTTAAAAGAAACGCTTAGAAAAGCTTTGCATTTAGCAGGGTTTCTCATAATTATTTTTCTGGAATTCTGACTTCTGTCTCGGAACTGCCTTCTGGAAGGTTAGCAACGTGGTGCCTTATCTCATGGAGCTTCTCACTGAGACTCCTTGAAGACTGGGAGAGGGTCACTTTCTGGTTCCTTCAGCTGTTCTCTTTCAGGCTAAGGGAAGAAGGTTGGAAAATAAAAATGCAAGTTATACAAGATCTTTGCTCAGAAACAACCAAATCATAGTATTTGGTTTTGCAAGAGGATCACATGAACGCCGGCCACATCCCAGGCTCAGCAGCTATGTTCCTCGTCTGTTTGGCCTACATGACAGCACTGGAAGAAAGGTTATCCTTGTTTTTCTCATGAAGACCAATAAGGTGAAATAATCCTTCATGGTTCTCACATCGGAAAAGGTAACTTACGCTGGGATAGGGACGCTTCCTCTGTTTCCCAGGAGGCATCTCCATCTCCTTTGCCCTCCTCCACTGCTAACCATCAGTGGTGCTGGGCTGGTCTGATGGAGCGATCTCCATTACTACTTGAGACACAGGAGCGCTAGGGATTAAGAGTGGTGGGGTGGAAGGGGATTTGAAAATGTACCAACATTTAAAAATGATCAATCCCATTATCCCTATTATTTGGTTCCTCCATCCTGGTCAAAGCTCTAAAGGCATTCAAAGACAGTGCAACACTGATTAGTATCTTTCACATTAAAGGTTGCATTTGTAACTGCATGGAACCTATAATCTTTTTTTTTTTCCTCAAGTCGATGTAAGTCAGTCTTTTGCTGACCTTCCACTTTCACCTAGTCCTGAAGCTACCTGTATATTGGCACTCCCTCGGTCCCCACTGTCCCACTGTGTCATCCTGACTGAGGAGGAAAGCTCTGCAATAGGGCCTGAGAGTCTGGACATGCATTTCGGGGGAAGATGGCCTCCTGCTCCTCGATGCACAGTGGTGAGGACTTGAAGGCAAATTTTGCTATTGTGTCAATTCTGCCCTATTAAACTTAATTTATCAAAATAAAAAAAATGGGAGATTTTGTGAAAACACTGAAAAAGGGTCCTAAAAACTTAAAGCTCTAAAATAAAACCAAGCTCTGGGAATTCATGACGTGTGCAAATCCCCCTAGGGATTACCCAAAGCCATTCTGCCACCCGTAGGCCTGACACTTGCTACCAACAAAGCAAAGAGAGAATAAGAAAAGGCACAGGATTGGGTTTGTGAGAAGACTTGTCACACTTTTACTCCCTAGGGCCACCTGCAAGACTCCTGCAGCCAGAATCTCAGCGCCCGTCACTTGTGGGAAGCAGGATTTCCATGTATCTAAAGGAGCCCAAAGCTGGCTCTTCCCAGAGCGCACTGGAGAACGCAACATGAGCCAGAGGTGTGCACAGAAACCTGGAGGTACAGGTGCCAAAAGGGAGCCTCGTGCCACAGAGGAAGGATTTGAGGCCCACGTAAAATGACTCATTTAACTCAGAGCAAAGCAGAATGCCGTTTCCTGGGAAAAAATCACATGGAGAGCTTCCCCCCGCTTTGCCTCGTGGGGCATGCAGCTTAGCCTGTGTGTTTGTTTAGCAGAAAGCACGCGGTGTCTGTGCAGGTACAGAATTCATATGAGGGGATAAATGCTGCCTACTGCTATATTACATATCCTCTGTTAATTAAAAAGGGGAACAATGGATAAACCGTAAGAAATTGCTTAGAATCTGTAGAAATAGAATCAATAGATCCAGCTGAATATAATGAGCTAAAACTCAGTGGAAAAATAGAGTTGGGGGAAATCCAAATGCAATATATTTTATGTAACTATTCTTATATAATTCTATACTTAATAATATGCAGTGAAGCCTTTTGTTCCCATTTAATATAAGATTGTAAAATATTTGGCTCTTAAAGTATTAAGATGAGGAAATGAGGACTGAAAAAGAAACTCTTTATTTGTGAAAAGCATTCTTTTGTTTTCCTCCTTGGTTGTGAATCTGTCCCCTGAACTCATTGCTGCCTCATTTAAAATTTTTCTATGCTCCCAAATGCCTCACTGCAAACTTTTCTTCATGTTTAAAAACAAATGAATGCTGCCTAATTCATTTTGCTTCTCAGAGAGTAAAGGAAACAAAAATTAAAAGCGGTTTCACCACCAGTAAAGAATGCCACAATGCAGAGATTCTGATGGCAACACACAAGAACAATTGTATTTACATATTTTCTGTTCATTTTTACAAAACACCTCTCCCCATCTGCTTCAAGTAGCAAAATTCTAAAAACTACATGTGATGACCAACATTGATAATATATTTTTAAAGATTAAAAAACAAAACCCTAAAGAGCAGGCAAAAAAAAATGAGTGCTGAATACAGTTGAAGAATGTAAGAAGTCTCATTAAATAGGGTCACATTTTTGCCGTGACTACAAACCTTTCAAGGGTTGGAGCCATGTTTATCTTACATCTATGGTCTACTGTCTAGTAAAATATGTGCTATATATTGGATGTTATCATCACATTTCTGCCCTATTAATTTCAAATTAATTGCATTTTCTAACTTCATGCAAACCTAGTACCTCCTGTGACCAGTCTTCAGGCAGGAACCTCAGACACAAACGGGGACGGGCAGGAAAGGAGCAGAGGCGGGAGGTCAGCGGGGGCCCGACAGCGTGGATTCGATTCTGGGTCACACTGTACCAGGAGTGAGTCAATGGGCGAGTTATTTAACTGCTATAAGCGATAGCTGGTCCTATGTGAAATTAAAGATAGTAAAAATATCCTCCTCACGTGATTTTCAAGATTAGATTTTATCACTTCTGTGTAAAAGGCGTAGTCAGCAGTGTCTGATGCCAGAAGCGTTCATCCTGTGTTAGTTCTCATCGATACTGCTTCACTGTATTAGTGTCTTATTGCTGCTGTAACAAGGCACTACCAACACCAACAGCTTAAAACAACACAAATCTATTAACTTATAGTTCTGGATGTCAGAAGTCAAAAATGAGTTACAGAGGATAAAATCAAGCTGTCTGCAGGGTTTGTGGGTTGTTTTTTTTTCCCCATCTGGAGGCTCCAAGGGAAAAATCTATTCCTTACTTTCTCTAACTGCTAAAGGCTGCTGAACTCCATGGCTCATGAATGTATTAAGATGCTGCATTACTCTCACCTCTCTTTCCCTCATCATGGCATCTTCTCCATCTTCTTGTCACTCTCTTGTGAGGACCCTTGTGATTATATTGTGCCCACCAGATAACTCAGAATGATACCTCCATCTCACTATCTTTAATTTAATCACATGTTCAAAGTCCCTCTCATGCAAAGTCCCTTTTATCAGATAACATATTAATAGGTTCTGGGAATTCAAACATGGAAATATTGGGGGCCTTATTCAGCTTACCCCATATACCAACATGATAATGAATTCCTTACATTCAGAGACATTTAGAAATTCACAAATCTGTGAATTCCCTATAGTAGTCACTTTATTCACAATCACTTACCTAGGGAGTTTTTGCTTATTTGTGGGTGGTATGTGTTTATTTATTTAACTGAATTTGGCCAAATCTTAGGAAATGTGGGCATTTTGGTGTGGTACATCTGAAATGGGGGAGAGGAGGTATCCAAGATTTTATTTTTAAAAGTCTCCCGACATTTTTCTTAGCCATATTTTTTCCTACATATCTCCTCTGGCAAGGGAAACAAAATTAAACAAGAAAAAAATGGGACTATGTCAAACTAAAAAGTTTTTGCACAGCAAGGGAAACTAGCAACAAAAACGAAAAAACAATGTACTGAATGGAAGAAGATATTCACCAATGATACATTCAATAAGAGATTAATATCAAAAATGTATAAAGAACTCAGACAATTCAACACCAGAAAAACAACGCAATTAAAAAGTGGGCAGAAGACCTGAATGGACAGTTCTTTAAAGAGGACATACAGATGGCCAAGAGACACATGAAAAGTTGTACATCACTAGTCATCAGAGAAATGCAAATTAAAACCACCATGATATGTCACCTCAGGTCTGTCAGAATGACTATCCTCAAAAAATCAACAGAAAACAAGGGTTGACAATGATGTGAAGAAGAGGGAGCCCTCCTGCACTCTTGGTGGGAATGCAGACTGGTGGAATCACTGTGGAGGACAGTGTTGAGTTTCCTCCAAAATTTAACAATGGACCTGACTAGTAACCTAGCAGAAATTCCACTTTGAGCATATATCCAAAGAAACCCAAAACACTAATTCGAAAGAATATATGCACCCTCATGTTCATTGTAATATTATTTACAATAGCTAAGTTATGGAAACAACCCAAATACCCATCAACAGACAAGTGGATAAAAAACAAAACAAAACAGTGGTATGCATATACAATGGAATACTGCTCAGCCTTAAAAAAGAGGGATACCTTACCTTTTGTAACAGCATAGATGGACCAAGAGGGTATTATGCTAAGTGAAAAAGTCAGAAAAAGGTGAATACTGAATGGTTTCACTAATATGCGGAGCCTAATGAATAAAATAAACTAACAAAATAGAAACAGACTCATAGCTACAGAAAACAGACTGACAACTCTCAGAGGGGAGTGGGGTTTGGGGACTGGGTGAAAAAGGTGAAGAGACTGAGAAGAACAAATTAGTAGTTACAAAATAGTCATAGGGATGTAAAGTCCAACATAGGGTGTATAGTCAACAATATTCTAACTATGTATGGGGCCAGGTGGGTACAGCCACTTTATAAAGTATTATTATATATGATTGTCTATTTTGAAAAATTAATTTGAATTTTTTCAACTTTCATTCAATGTACATTTAGTAATGTTTTAGGAGCTGAAAAATTCAAAATATCTAACCACATTTT
The DNA here is from genome assembly GCF_021234165.1 of Pteronotus mesoamericanus. Lineage (NCBI taxonomy): Eukaryota > Metazoa > Chordata > Mammalia > Chiroptera > Mormoopidae > Pteronotus > Pteronotus mesoamericanus. The sequence continues at coordinate 16,241,457 of NW_026555234.1, read as the reverse complement.
TGTTGGAGGACTAAATAAAAATTTAATAAACATGACAACCAAAATATTTTTCTTCAGTTGCAAAAATCTCCACAAATAAAATGTTTAAAAAGCTTAAACTGAGCATGAGATGAGGAAATGAAAACATAAAGGGGGCATGCTACCAATGGAAAGAATATTTGCTAGAATTTAGTATCACTGTTTGTTTCATCTTAGCCAACTCTGAATTTGCCACAGTTACAAATGCTTTTTCTCCCTTCTCCACCTGTGATGGTTAATTTTATGTGTCAACTTGACTGGGCCATTCTCTTCTTATCTCTGTCTCAATTGACAGGCAAACTTGATTCTGCCTAGTGAGTCAGTAGAGATGAGAACATTAATTTATTTGAGCACATTTATGTCAGCATCACTCTAAGGAAAGGTTCCAGTGTGCTGTTCAGATGTAAAACATTTTAGGTCATTCTATTCTTACTTTTGTCCCTTAAAGCACTGTTTAAGTGATACATTCAATATAATGACAAGGAGCAGAGTCTGCTCTTTACGTAATGAAGAGGTCCAGTAAACGAGAACAGGACTGAGCTGGGAATGAGAAGATCCCCGTTCCTATCCACTCTGATTGTGCATGAGCTCATCAGACCCCTGAAAAATACACACAGCCTCTTGGTGTTTCAGTATCTGCGGACATTGAATGTAGAATACTTCTCAGTACAGATGAGGTCACTTAGACTTGTGAGGTTTTGTGATTATAACCTGATCATAATAAGCATAAGTCCAGATACCATCTAATAATAACATCAGTTAAGTAAACATGCGTGTTTACAATGTGCTAGATAATGTTTGGAGTGTTTCATAATGTTAGATCACTTAAATTTCACAAAATTCTGTGAGATAGGTATTGCCACTATACTCATTTTAAAGATAAGGAAATTGGAATGCAGAGATTATACCCTATCCAAGATCATAGAGCGTAGAATTTAAACCTTGGAAGTCTGGCTCTGAAGTCCTTGCCTCTTTTATTTTCCCACATTGTGATAATTTCCCATACTACTCTGTACACAAAAATAGTAACCAGTGATCAGTCAGGATCCAAAAATTGAGTCAATGTAGTGTTAATATCATTTTATATTTGTGACTATAGATATCCCTATATACTCATGTGTCTTTAATTTAATTTAGTGTGTTTTATTCTTGTTCCTATACATATCTTCCCTGCTTATGCTGTTGTCCGTTAATTTATCAGCAAAATTATGATTTAAGTCTCAATTTCCTTCATGGGAAAATGATTGAAAATTCACCTTAATAACATGAAATATGATACAGAAGCTGAATGATAACAGTCAAGGCCAGAAATCTCTTGAACCTAAGTTACATACACACTATGCTTATTGTATGCACTGACTATCTTTCTATAAAATCTTCTTCACATCAGAGACAAATTCTGAGTACTGAATGAATAAATGAAATTAAAGTAGGCATTAGCCTCATCTAAAAAACAAAACCCAGAAACCCAGCTCAGAAGGTTTGAATACCCTGATCATTATAACACATGCAGTAGGTGGTAAGCCGGAATCAGAACCGAGGGTACTGATTTCTTGGAACAGTGTGATTTTCACAATGTCACATCTATCTAGCCAGCAGTACTTGGAGAAGCTTTGCACCTGTCACTCAATAAAAAACCAAATTATAGGACTCCAGTTTCACAGACATGAAAAAATATATATTTTATTCTTTCTGGATGTGAAATACATGGATCATTTGTATTAATTTTATTCACTGTCATTCTCCCAAGCTCAAATGCTTACAGCATTCCTTTATCTGTGTAAAACCAATGGGTGAGCCAATTCTTATTAGTGGTGATGTCCTTCTTGAACCAATATTAAGAAGTTTTGGTGATACCACCTAATGAACTTTATAAATTCAGATTATTTCATGCAGTGTTTTTAACTCTCTTTTTTAATAAGTTTAATGTGGTTTATTGTCCATTGAATTATTTCTATATATAATCTAATACAAATATTTCCCCTGCTCTAATCTCTATGTTAAATAGAGTATCTCTTCAAACCCAAACTTGGAGATATACTTAAATGTCATTTTCTCAAAAACATAAAACTTTCCTTACCTTCCTACACATTATTATTATCTGGAATTTTTGTTTAAATTTCTGGTATCTGTTTCTCCCACTGGACTTCCAAGTCTGCGGTGATATGTATTGTCTTAGTTCCCGGTCACTGACACAGCCTCACTGCCGAGCCAGGAGAGCTGGGAGCATGGGACACCCTGAGCCTTGCTCACACACGCCATTGCTTTGACTGTTGCTTAGTAGTAGCATATGTGTGTGCCTTACAGTCCCACGTGTGTTTAGGGTGGGGGCCGTCTCTCATGTACATATTCTCTGTCAGTGCATTTAGGCAATCTCTGCCCTTCACAAGGTAGGCTATCGTGTGGGGAAGGCAAGTTCAATAAGCTAAGGATAGAATTTTAAAGTGCTGTAACGACCACACTCTCTCCTCCAGCCCAGGTCTTTCAGTAATAAAACTGCCATTTTAATAATAAAACTGCAATGTATGTGTCTGCCTCCTCAAATTTGTGCCTAGCACAGGAGGAAGGACAGGCATGTTTATTTACTGGGACCCTAAACTTTCAATATACTGGTCCATTGACCAGGACCTTGAAAGAGCCAGCCAGATTGGCATTATGTGAAACAAAATACCATGCGGATAAATGGATGTTTCAAGTGTGGCTCTGGTCCTTGACCTTCTAGCATCGCAGCAGCTTGTCACAGCAGCTTATTGCAGCACATGTTTATGGTGTTTAACAGCCATTCTATAAGTAGCATAGGGCTCAGTAAGCACATCTCACATGGACTTTTGTAGCTGACCTTGACTGATGCAGGTGCAGCTTTGACCTAAGAAGGCATGAATGAGATAGGGATTAGATTATCGAGGGAAAGCGAGTCTTTTAGTTCCAGTTAGGGCTCACTTGAGACAGGCTTCTCAGGCACTGAGGGGTGAAATGATTTTTGTTCCATGTAGTGTTTCCCATCGTCAGCTGGCTGAGGCATCAATCTGCAAAAGCGGTTAATGTCCTTGCGGGCTATAATATGGCCAGTGAGGTTTTAGTCTTTGTATTGCCAGTGTTCAGCTAGGCTATTTCAAATTCTTTCCTACTGCAATACTTGAAAGGGCATCTGAATCCAAAAATGTGCCAAGTGGCTAATCTCTTAGACTTGTGTGGCAAGTCTGGAGTCTCTGACAGCCACCTCCTACCACAGAGTATCAAATTGACTGATTTAGCCACTGAATGGACTGTGAACATGGTATGGGATGTCCGAGATCCAGGCCAGAGTGATGCCCAAAAGGATGGTGATTTTTATTAACATACAAGGAAGAATAGGTGAGAAAGACGAATTATGTTAGAAATGGCTTTTACTTGAACCTACACTTAAGGCATGTTGAAGGAGGTTATCACAAAGTTAAAACTAAACATGCAGCTGTAACATGTGTTACCTAAAAAAAGATTTACAGAAAATTTGCCAAAAAGCATGCAGCAAAATATAGAATACTTTAAATGTCTTAATTGACTGTGGTTCTGGAAAGGGTTTTTACCTTTGGAAAGAGCAAAAGATAGGTTTTCAAGGGATAAAGAAAGAAAGAGACTTACCTAAGAGGTAACTTAAGGGTTGTTTTACCACCAGATCAGAATGAAGTAAAATGTAAAATGAGCTACCTATACACTAAATGCTTCTCAAGTAATGGTGTGATTTCTCAACAGTGGACTTCAGTGACTTCCTTGCAGGGAGCTCATATCCAGCAAAGCATTGGGAAATATCATCTTATGACAGCAGATAAAAAGCCTGTAGCAGCACCTCTTAGGAAGCCGTTTCATGAAGTCTGGTATAGCCATATGAAGCACTTATAGATTACTTGAACATTTGAGAGGGGAAAGCTAGACAGATCATAAAATACTTTAAGCCTGTTCAGGTTTGTTTCAAGATCATTGTGAGAGTTGAAAATATAGATGGTGCCCACTCAAAAGTTGATTCAATATAACTTTTGAGCATTTACTATTTGCCAGGCACTGTTCTTGCCTCTGGGGACATAAAAGGAACAAAGACAACAAATCCCTATACACATGGAGCATACAACTTAGAGGGAGAGACAGAAAATAAACAAGATAAATAGGTGAGTATGATGTGTACAACAGAGTGCAGAGTGAAGAGTAAACCAAGGGAACAGAGAAGAATAGGAAGTGTCTCCCTTTCACTTGGGGAAGTATTAGTCTTGATGAATAGACCTTGATGTCAAGGAAGGTCTTCCTAACAGGAATAAAACTCAAAGGAAAGCAAACAGTATACTTAAAACAAAGGCCAAAAAAGGGAGGAGGGGGAATCAGACAGCACAGTAACAGGCTATATGTGCTTGGCATTATGTTTCTTACCAGGGAGCCTGATCATAAAATTTCTAGAGGGCTTTGTAAAGAAATGAAAAGTCTGACCTCAGAGAGGAAGGAAAGCTAAAAAGAGAGGGAATGAAACACTACAAGCAGGGTTTATCTTCCATGTGATGGGAAAATAAAGCAATTAGTGCAGGGAGTATATAAGAATGTTCAGCAGGATACACCACCAAAAGCGCAATTCATGAAAGAATAATTGATAAACTGAACTTTATTCAAATTAAAATTTTGTACACTGTGAAAGACAGTGTCAAGAGAATGAGAAGACAAGCCACACACTAGGGGAAATATTTGCGAAAGATATATCCAATTAGGACTGTTACCTAAAATAAACAAAGACCTTTTACTACTCAACAATAATAAAACAAACAATTTAAAAAGTGGTCCAAAGCCTTCACAGACACCTCACTGAAGAAGACATGCAGAGGGGAAATAAGCATGTGAAAAGATGCTCACATCACGTATCACCAGGGAAATACAAATTAAAACAATAAGAAAACCAACACACACCAATTAGGCCAAAATCCAGAACATTGGCAATCCTGGGGAGGTTGTAGAGCAATAGGAAATCTCATCCACTTGCTGGTGGGAATGCAAAATGGCACAGCCGCTTTGAAGGACAGCTTGGTAGTTGTTTTCAAAACTAGACGTTTACTGTGTGATCCAACAGTCATGGTCCTTGGTATTTACCCAAAGGAATAGAAAACTGAAGTCCACATAAAATCCTCCTTCTAGCAGCTTTATTCATAACCAGCAAAGATTGGAAGCAACCCGAATGTCCTTGAGTAGGTTAATACATGTATAAACTGGTATATGCAGACAATAAATTATTATTCGGTGTTGAAAAGAAATGGGACACCAAGCTGTTAATATAGACCCTCAGTCGGAGTGCCAGGGAGTCTCCCATCACTGGCCAAGACGGCAGCAAGAGGCGGTGCTTGCCCTGAGCTGCGGAGAGCAGGGAGTATGAATGGGTAGAGCCCGAGTGCGCGCAAAGCTAGGAAGGGTCCTATGAGAGCCTTGGGCTGGAGCAGGAAGGGTGAAATGGCCTTTGAGACCACAGTGCCCCATTCTCCCAGGCTGTGTGGCACCTGCGTCACAGGTTTAGCTTTTGTTGCAGCAGGCAGCCGAACCTCCTGAACCTCCATTCTGTTTGGTTACAAAGCCACGGCAAGACATGGGAGAATCTTAAATGTATATTCAGTGAAAGAAGCCAATCTGAAAAGGCTGCAAAGTTTATGATGGTGAAAGGGCAAAACTATGGAGACAATAAAAAGATCAGTGGTTGCCAGGGTCTGGGGGCAGAAAATGAGTAGGCAGAGCACAGAGGACTTTTAGGGCAGTAAAAATTCTGTATGACCTCAAAATGGTGGATGCCCATAGAATGGCACCAGCAAGAATGGATCCTAAGGTAAACTACAGACTTTGGCTACTTATTATGTGTCATCATAGGTTCATCAATTGTAACAAATGCACATTTGTCTCTGTTGAAAGGTGTTGAGGGAAGCTATACATGTGTGGGGCCAGGAGATGTATGGGAAATCTGTGTAGTTTGCCCCCAATTTTGCTGCAAACATAAAACTGTTCTAAAAACTGAAGCCTTCATGAATAAACAAAAATTAATCACAAATTTGCAACAATCAGATGTATGTTATTAATGATAAAAAGTCAATACAAAAAAAAAGAAAGCTCAGCTGGACTTTCTGGAAAAGAGAAACAGGAGAGATGAAAGCATTTGAGGAATATTCTACTAGAGCAGAAAAAGATGAAGCAGTGGAAAAGATGTATTTGACCATCAAAATACAAGTTATTTCAATTCTGAAATACCCAGAAGCTGAGGAAAGAAAAGGAAACTTTTGAGGTGAGAACATGCGGCAAGGTCTTAGCGTTCACGGGGCTCCAGTGAATAAGGGTCAGTGTTGAGCGATCTGCTGATTCTGCAGATGAAACGAACGTGGGCAGAGGGAGCTTGGCTTGAGATCCAAGAGGAATTTAATAGTTTTCAAAATATGGAGGGCAGGGGGAAAAGGGACCAGTTGAGGTACCATTAGTACCAATTTGCAAACTCTTCAAGGCTGAAATGTCTCCAATATCACTCTGAGAAATAGGAGTCGGTTAGCATAGGTGGGACTTCCCCACCCTGTCTGATAAGCACAGTGCTACAATCAACACTAACATGTCACAGAGTGGACTTAAAGCTCACAGGTCTTAGACTTTGGACAACTAGACTAGGCTGAGCTTCTGGTAAGGAGAAGGTCAGGAAGACTTACTCTTCTGTTTGTTTTCGATCTTCAACAAAACCTAATTTGTCTGTAAATTTAAAAACTTGAATTAATTTGGGCCTGAATTGAACCAAGTACTAGGTGATAAGAATAATATTTACTTTTCATAACTAACTCTTATAGATGCTATGCTCTCTAAAATTTGAGGGTTTGGGACCAGTGTTGTGAATACCTTGTACAGCCTATTTTTTGAACTTTCAAAATTAGGGCACATGAGAAACTTTGAATAAAGTATTGAAACTTAGAGGTCCGAATGAACACTTCTGGTAAACTGGCCCAAAATCAGGGGCTAAGGGAGCCTCTACTCCCTAGTATTTGACCAAATCCTATAGCATTGAGATTGAGTAGAGAAAAAATTTGAAGAGGAAAAAAAAAGAATCACATTTGTTTGGACTGTAGCTTCTTTTAGATTTAACTTAAAACTTTTTATTCAATTTTAACTTAGAATGGGGGTTAAATTTGGGGGCTTAGATTTCTTCTTTTGAACTTAATAACGGCAGGCAATATTCAGCTTTGTAACTTTCAGCACTTTTAGGGTTATATTACTCAAGATAATGTTGTGCTATCATTTGCACACATTGCCTTGCCTCCTGCACAGTATACTGGATAACCTGACCCGTCAGATTTTAGATAAAATGTGAAATGGAAAGGGAACTTCTTAGAAGGGTGCAGGTGGGATTAGGAGTCATTTTAATTTATAAACTCTTCATTTGTTAGCTTTCTGGGACCCAAGTTAACTGTGTGTCAGAGGTCCAAGAAGATGAATCCAGTTGGTGGTATGGGAATTTTATCAGGAGTTAGAAACAGAGATGTTCGCATAGACTCTTGGTCTCTTTAGAGAGGGCAGCCATAGCTGTAGGTGACCAGAACCTTTATTTTGAATCCAGCAGGACTAAGGGGGCACACCTGGGACAGTTAGGCGGGATTTCCTGTGTCATCATGTTAGGCATGTTGCCTATAATGTGTCATACAGCTAACAATGCTGTCAACGACATTCACTCGTACAAAGGGAGGTGGAAGAAGGGGTAGAAAACAGAAAGCCAGGCTTGAATGAATTTCCTCTCTGCAGAAACTGTGGAGAGAGAGCTGAGGAGATCCAAGCTCCCCCCTCCCCAAACTCATGCCTCCCTCTGAAAGCTAAGCTGTTGATCTTTGTTTTACAATCAGTAGAGTCCCATTTCAAAATGTCACAATTAGCCTCTGAGGTTGATACCACTACCCTCACTTTAAAGATAAGGGAACCATATTCAGAATTAAACAACTTTCTCAGAGACACACAGTAAATGACAAGAAAGGATTCAAAATTGGATCTGTCTCGCTGAAAAGCATCTGCTGTCCCCAGGGAGTACCCCTCAAGAACCAGCCTTGTCTCCCTCCCAGACCGCATCTACCACAGCTTAACCTCAAGCATCTTTTTTTCCTTCTGCCATATCATGCTAAGCAGTGTTCAATAAATACCATATGTTCTCTTAGTTTCTTACGCTTTTCCACACACTGCTCCTCCTGCCTTTTAACTTAGATTACTCCTACCCATCCTTCAACTATTCAGCAGTCTGTCTTGTTTTATCCTGAAGTCCTCTGCCTTCCAAATGTCCTTCCTCCCTCATTAATCCCAACAGCTCAAAGACACCACATGGAGATTTTCTGAGCATTTCTTTATCTGCTCTCATAACTGCTTCTGAACCTCTTGGTATTCTTTCATGAGCACGGCTCTGGGCACATAGTAATTGCTTAGTATTTAGAGAATGAGCTCCTTCTCATTTTTCAGCCCTTTCAATCTAATGAAATACTCTTACAACATACCCCAGTTGACCAGCATTTGATAGCACTGAAGGCCTTAGAATCCCTGGAAGACAGGAGGAAACAGTGGGACTCCCCCTACCTGATTTTGGCTAATCAGCTAAACAATGAGTCTCAACTTTGATGCCTCAGGGGTTGTTCTTTTCAGGCCTCAATCCCCCATTCGTTACTGAAGAGACAGAAGTGTGAGACCTATGACAGAACATCCTCCCTTTTCTGCCAGTGGCTTCTGGAAGAATTTACTTCTCCTTTGAAGTCCTGTTCAAGGTTTTAAAATGATAAATATGTATCCTCATCATGTTTATGAACCATTTCTTTTTTAAAAAATTGACTCATTTCCCCCTAATGAACTTGATGGTCTTTATCTACTAGATCGGCTAACTGCGCTATGTCAGTGCTGTTATCTGGGGCTTCACCAACTGGCCCGCCATCCCCTGTGTTAATTGGGGAACATATGAGAGCCTGTGAACCTTACTGGAGAGCTCAATTTCCATATTGCAGTGAAGAGGGGAGCCTGCTGTCCTCAAAGAGTTAATGACTTCCTCTGAGCATCTGCCGCATCTGTTTCATTTCCAGAGTCGCTTCGGCAATGAGGAAAATCTGGTTTAGAGTTGAGACATGTTTCTGCACATTTGTGAAGTATATGCCGGGCATGACATGCAATTTGTCAAATTGTGTTCATTTGTGAGAAAGCAGTCCTGAATTTAGGTCTCCTTCCCAAAGTTTCTCTTCTGTCATTTCTGAGATTTAAGAAAGGCTTCTAGACCCAGCATTGTCACTTGCATGTGATACTGCACCATCCACTGGCGATAAATCACACTTGTAACCACTTGAGGTGCATTTATGCACAGATGATATACATTTTACAATTCATGGAGAGCCAGCTTTACAACTCATCTGATCTGAAGTAGGTCACAAAGAAGTGTTAGAGTTTCAAAACTCTACCAGGAAATTCTGCTATTTTTAGCACAGGTGAGGACTTCTGGGATGATCTCACGCAATCCCTTCATTTTATAGATTAGGAACCTGAGACCCGGGGAGGTTAATTGATTTTCCCAAAGTCCCTGAGCTAGTTAGTGGCAAAGCCAACACCAGGACCCATCTTCTCCCTGTCCCAAAGGTTCTCTTTCCCCTGTACAGGGCTGCCTCTGGTCTCTGGCTACACAAGCCAGGGTTCTGAGGTGCCTTATGAAAAGACTATCTGCTCCACCCTCAGTGGCTGGGTCAGCAAAAGATTATTACATTTTTATCTCATTCAGAGCTCTCCAAACTGAGAGATTCTCATCTGCCAGTCTTAATCTGCCAAAAATATGCAAAGAGAAGTAATGACACACAGAGTAGTTACAGAATTAGACACTGAAGGCCGTTAGCTGGGCACTTCCTGGTACAATCTACAGCCAAATTGTGTTGAGGTTAGAGGGGAAAAAAAAAGCATTTTTTCCTTTCCACTTATGTGTCCGTGAAAACCCGCACACGGTCTGGTCGGAGCCCATGTAGATACTTCCCATCAGTACCTACACTGACACCTGCCTAAATGCCAAATGAATCTGCCGTATGATAATGAATACAAAATGAATTAATAATGATGTGTGAATTATGAATACAATTTACTGTTCCTCAGACAAAACAGTGTCTTTTTTGAGCATGCACCTGCATAAACTACCTCCTGCAGGCCTCAGGCACAACCTCTCAGGCTCTCTTCTGGCACACCACCGCCATCTACTGTTGCCAGCTAGAATGGCAGCCTGCCTCTAAACGGATCCAGAGCTTGCTTCGTGCTCCTTGTCTGCTCTCTCTCACTTCCAAACATATACCGATATTTGTTTATATTAATGTTAACAGTCTGTTAACTTTTCTAGAGTGATTTCTCATCCTTCTTTCAGTTACTTTTGTTACAAATAACTTGAAACTATACCTGAGCGAAAATACTTGACAGCTTGTTCTAGCATACCACCCAGTCTAAACTGTGTATAATCCCATCTGGAATTCAAAGCAGTTCTTTGTTTTAAGAAAATAATTAAATAACAATGTGTTAATGTCTCTCTTGCTGACTTTAAATATAACTTGCTTTATGGAAGTCCACCAGCTTATCAGACACTCTGAGGCTTCCGATATTCTCCCTCACAATAAATGCAGTCTTTCTAAACTCGGTAGACAGGCATCATTAAAATTGTACATGATACTGGCTTTTTCCTTCCACCCTGTAGTGGACAATTGCTGTTTGTTCCTCACTTCCTCCCTGCATCCAGCATCTATTCTTTACACATGTCTACATTTCTCCTGTTAGAGCAAGGGGATGCTAAGAAGTATTTTTCCAAAAGATCATTTTGTCTTCTCAGTGAACAAAAGAGCACAAGGAGTGTATAAGGAGGGAGGAAGATTAGGAGGCTGCTGTGGGAATTCAAATGAGCAATAACAGTAGCTTCAACTAGCACAATGGTGATAGAGGTGGTGAGAAATGGTAAGATTAGAGACATATTTTGAGGCTAGGGTTATAGGCATCGCTAATAAATTGCATGTGAAGAGAGAAAAAGGAGACTCAAAGACATTGTCTCAATTTTTGTCCTGAATAACAGGGAGACAAAGCCAAGAGTTCTTTTTTAGACATTTTGAATGCAAGATTCCTACTTGACATTCAGATAGAACTGTGTGGTGATAGGAGCCTATCTAGCATGCTGGCTTCCTTTTGGGAAATCAATCCTTTTCTAGAATGTACAGTCCACGTAGGACCATCTATTACGGTATTCTACCTTTATTGTTTACAGGAGCAGAGTTGTAGACAAATATACTGTGTCTGAAACAACTAAATTAAAAAGTGACACTGTAGGTTTATTTCTTGAAAGTTCAGAAAGATCTGTGTAAACTCTCCTTCAGTGTTAGAACTCATATGAAAGCAGTGTTGTTAGAAACAAGCCCTTCAGCCATCTCTGGATTCTTCCCTATGCTTTGCATGCTCTGATTCTGATATAAAAAATTGAAATGAAAATGGAAACTAACACAATCTCTCTCTCCACCTCTGTACACATGGGAGCTTGACCCCAAATCTCTCAGGCCCTCCGCTTTACCCTGATTCTGTGATGCTGAATAGCAAAGATAGAACATGCATTTCGCTGTAGCTGGTCCCACACTATTAAAACTTAGTCCATTTATTTTCCAGATTACAGTTTTCACAATCATGTCATCTTTAAAAGTATTTGCTAAGATTTAGGAAGAAAGAATATGGTTGCCAAGTAACCAGACTCACAGAAAGAAATGAATTAGGCAGTACATAGCAGATAGTGAAAATAAAAATTCCAAAAGTCTTCAAAATCACCATTAATAATAATATTTACATGTCCAAGTTTGATTCTTCTTGGTAAGATACATCCATAGTTGAATTTTCCAAAAACACGTTGACATTTAAAAAAAAATGGATGGGTATGGATAAGTAATGACATCTCACTTCTGAAATCACATATTAACTGAATACAGGGGTGAGAAAGGTAGGTTTACAGTTGTAATACAAATAAATAGTACAATAATTCATAAATAAGAATATAAGAATAAACTATGTTTTGCATATGTACAACTGTAAACCTACTTTGCCCACTCCTGTATTTCTATGGCACTATATTGACAAAGCCCAATGTTAACATTTATTCATTCATTTACCAAATAAATATATACAAGAAATGAATTGTAAGAGATGCTGTGATGTGCACCAACTGAAAAAAAATCATGGAGCAATAGGAAATTTGGCATGTGCAGAAATACACTTTCATAACCAACAGGTATAAGAGGCAATTCATTACAACTAGAAAACATTTCTAATTTTCTCATACTATCCATTTACTTTTGGTAAAGTTGCATACAATTCTAGATATTTCACTTTGCCCTTCACAATCTTTTCTACCATCCCCTAGATAACACATCCACTTCTCCTCTTGTTTCTGAACTGTCTTCTACCTGCCCATCAAACCTCGATTTTACAGATCATAGTGCAAAATTCATTTTTTTTCTTTTCTTCTAGACAAAAAGAGACTGCTCATTTGATCCTTCTTACTGAAATATTGAACAGAGAGTTTAATAGCTTTAACAAAATCTTTTATTTTACATGTCAAAGTCATTCTATTCATACAGTGCATTTGCAATGCTGACAAAATTTTATCCTATGCACAAAATAATCCATACTGTTCTCCATGGTTTTTGGCATTTTTCCTCTCCATTAATATGGTTACTGTTAACGAATTTGCACCAAGGTAGCCACTCATAGGCGGCATAATAGACAGGACCCACAGGCATGAAAACGTTTATTAGGTAGTGTCATCAAATACCAATTGCAAATCAAACTTATAAATACCTAATATATACTTAGGAATGAATAATACACATTTTTCAATTGATTTAAGTCCCATGTTACCTCTAAAGTCTGCCACTGTATATATTAAAGGGAACAAAAATAAATGGTAGAGATTCCAGCAAGTTTCTTGAGCATATAAAAGTATAACATGATCAAGTCTGTGGGAGATACTGCTATTTACCCTCCAATGCATGTATATCCACCCCTTTTATTGTAAGAGAATCTTCAGCTCAGCATATGGTCACCTGGAATAGAGACTATATATCCTGCCATCCCTTGTAGCCAGGTATGGCCATATGACCAAGTTCTGGGCAATGGGTTGTAAGGGAAGTAGCAGGTAAGTGTCCCAGACTGTGCCCTAAAAGAGAAAGGGCGTGGCTCTGTCCTCACGTGCCATTACTGGCTGGTGTTCATATGTGATGGTGAACCAGCTTAAGCAACACAGGTTAATGCAACCCTTAGAAATGGAAGAGTAAAGCAATAGAGCTATCACCGTTCTCTGAAGACTCCACCAGCTCAACTTCCATGTGCATGTAGAATGAGCTTTTACCTTGTTTAAGAGAATTTTATTGTGGATCTCTGCTTCATATGGTAATTCTGTACCCTAAGAATGCCATGGATATTTCTGCAGGCAAAGGTATTCTTCCACCCAAATCCTGTTTATAGGAGTGCTATCAGAAATGGTTACCTTACAAAGTATAAAAGGTGGATCTTAACACTTCACTATGCTAAATAAAGAGACAGCAAGGCTATTCCAGGGTGCCACATGATAACTCTTTTTGTGATGTTAATGTGTACTCTGGGTGATTCACAGCAAAGAGGAAGTATTGCAGAAACTAGGTAAAATCCACTTGACTTGATTCTCTGGAAAATTTTTGATTAGACTGCTTGTTAAAATAAAAAGCCACTATGTCACTCATAGTTTTACACAAAGGGTTTTCATCAATTATCTAGTGTAAGTTCTATATGTCCATATACTTGAGAAAGGACAAATACCCAGTGAAATTATGGTAGATCTGGGTTTGAAAAGACCTATATTAAGTCTAGAAGCTGTAAAACTTCTGACAACTTATGTAATCTCTCTAGGCCCCAACTTTCTCATATGTAAAAAAGGATAATATTAGTTCCTACCTCATAGGGTGGTGATTATTGAACAAGACAATGTACATAGAGGCCTAGGAAATGTCTGCATAAAGAAACGATTCAGTGTATGTTTGCTGATGTGATTGTTGGTATTATTATCGCCATCATCACATGGTATACACATATTTTAAGAAATAATGAGACAGATCCTGATATTGGAAGGACTTGTCATTTGGGACAGGAAATCTAATATCTTTCCATCTGGTTATAATACAACATTATAAATTCTACCTAAAACAGCTATGGCCATTGTAAGCATGCAGTTATTTCCGGCTAGGGATACTAGATCTGTTATGAATAAAAAACATTTGAACTGGATACTGAATGATAAGAAAACTCTTTATAGGTGGAAATGAGAGCCGGATGAATGGGTGTCCCTTGCAGTAGAGCAGTGTGAGTAAATGCACAAGGACCCTGTAATTACACTTGTTTTACAGTTGTGAAAAGATAAGAAAGCTCTTCTGAAAGCCTTAGTTTTAGAAGAAAAAGGAGATTTGAAGGAGATAAACTGACAAAGTAGAAGTATTTTGTCACTTCCATCAGAATTGAAGCAGCAGAAATAAACTGAAGGGCGAGAGCTAAATTCCCTTTTCCGGTGCCTTAGGGCCAGGTTAAAAAGAAACCCAGCTGTCAGCTTCCCGGGACATCCTATGAAAAGTAGCGCCCAGACACCAGGGGGATAAACAGGAACTAAAGTGTAAGTGGTTTAGATTTCCACCTCCGATTCCCACAGAATGTAATTTATAGCTACCCGAAATGTAAATTGGCTTCTTTCCGAGTGCCGGAGATTGTGCCTGTGGTGGTAAATTAAAAACAAAAACACGGACAGACAAGCATTTTGACAGCCCCAACCAGCCTCCATGGGGTAAAAAGGCATATTGTCCCACAAGCACAGGTGGGTCTCCAATTTTGAGATCGGCAATTTGTATCTCCTAAAAATAGTCCATGTCAGCTGAAATTCCGAAAACAATGGATGGCATAATGTTGTTCCCAAAATCACAGGATTTACTTCATTATCTATATTTCATGCCTTTTAAGATGCCTTCTGAAAACTTGCGTGTTTTGGAAAGTTATATAAGAAAAACTGAAGCAAGAATACAGAAATTTGTGCCCAACTGAATCAATATGCAAGAGAGAAAAAGTAACTTGAAAATAACTTTACTTGTTCTCCATCCACATATATTACCTCCATCTCTACTGTGCATAATGATTATTAATATCTGTATATTAGTAGCAGTAAGGCTTTGAGAAAAGTTTTAAATAAAGTTCTCAGTTATGATCAAATTATTGAAAATTCTCTTGTTTTATGTTCAATGAAATATTTGTAATTTTTTTTATAATCCCCCCACATATTTCCAAATGCTGAACAAATCTTTAAATAACTTTGAGACAGGGTAAGAATTCTAGAATAATATGTAAGATTCAGCAACATAGATGTTTGACTTATCTCATTCCTAGGAACTATTAAAATAATAATAAACTAATGCCAGTAATAATAAAATTTACAAAACTGTCAGAGCAGAGAGATCTAGAAGTATAAGAGGACCCCTGTCCAAGAGATTTTAAGAAATTAAAACGTATTGAAGACCCAGAGAGGGGGTGGGGTACCAAACACGAATGGAACCAGTCAAAAAAAAGTTCAATATCAGAGGTGCCTAATGCAAAGAAGGAAAGTGGGAGCTCTGTAGAGCCCCAGAGCCGTGTGACTTGTGGACACACCCTGTGCAGGACAGGCAGACAGTAAGACATGGGCTCAGGAACAGTGAAATTAATGGAAGGGTTGTAGGGAAAAGTATGCTTTCCCCAACTCAGTCCTCGAATGTGGAGAAATCCAATAGCGGGTACCCTGGAAACATACCCACATACAACAAAAACCACAATTACCACAAGAAAAAAACATAAGACAAAGAAACTAGGGCAAATAGTGCCAGAAATGCCAACAGCAGATGTTGGCACAAGGAGCCATCTGATGACCAGCGCCCAACCATCTTAAGCCTTTTGACCACTCCTTCCGCTTACGCATATAAAAAGCTTTGTGCATATTTAGGTGTTTATGTTTGATTGTTGGTTGTTTGATTTTGTTTCTGAGTTTTTAAATGGCCTCTAACAAGAACCATTTTACATATTCAGGTGTGAAATGTATTCACCAGTTCATTCAGCTGATGATTTATTCATCCAACAAGCATAATAAAATATTAGAAAAACATGTGGAAAAACATAAAAGACAGATTTACTGAAAAGAGTTTAATTTATCCAAGGAAACAAAGATCAGAAATGTTAAGGCTTGTATTTGCTAATAATGACTTTGATCTTTCCTACCACTGCTGAATGTGAGTGATTTCCCAGTGTGACAAGCACTGCGAATGCAGTGGTAAATGCGACCTGGCCTTAACTTGCAAAAAGTTTACATTGTAGAGGAGGCCCCAGCCTCAAAAGTGCTGCAGGGGTGGGGGAGATCCTATGTGCCACAGACAATGCGGGGCGGGGGGCGGGGGCAGGTAGAGGCCTGAACCTCACACGGTTCAGGGAATACAATGATTAGGAAACAGCACTCCAGAGTTTCTCCATGGAGTGACTAGGATAGACACTGAACATTTTAAATAAAACATAAACGGACAACAGTGTGGTAGCTACTAGGGAAGAGGGATCAGGGATTAGCAGAGGGTCAAGGGGGTGAAATATATGGTGACAGAAGATCTGGCTTTGCATGGCAGACCCACAATGCAATATACAGATGATGTATCATAGAAATGTACACTTGAAACCTGTGTAACTTTATTAATCAATGTCACCCCAATAAATTTAATTATAAAAAAATCAAACCAAACTAAAATAGAACTAAACAAGAAACATAAACCTAAGGAAACCTTTCCAGAAGAAAGCCAGAATTTAATAACAGGAAACAGAGGCTCCAAATTTTAATATTGCCATTGGACATGAAGAGCACTTTCAACAAAGGAAAACAGAATGTCTCTTTTCTATATGCTCCCATTTATGTGCCTATGGGGATGCTATCCTCCCCTTTGCAGCTTCTCTTATACCCATTACCTTCTCCATTTACCCTGGTCATAATATCTTCAACGAAGAAGTCACCCAATATGTTTGTTGAATTACTGAATTAATAAATCAACTGAAATTTTAAAAATCAGTGTAGCAATAAATTTAATAACTTCCCTAATATTTTTACAAACAAAATATATGACACTAGGTCTCTGTCATTGCTGTTGTATTCGGCCCCTTTGTTCTCTGAGTTTTGTGCATAAAGTATTCAGCCATGTGCTATGAAAAAGAGACATTTATGGAAGAAGATACAAGGATATTGATGCTTCTGTCCCTTTCAATGTAGCCACCTTGAGATCTCACAGTTTTCCTAGCATCTCTTCCACTGCTCAAAACATTCTGCAAAATCCTTTGTTGGAATTGCAGTCAGCTCCTCCATCACATTATCCTTGACATTCTGACATCTCTTCCCTTTTAAAGGTGATTTTAGTTTTAGGAAAAGCCAGAAGTTGCATGGCACCAAATCTGGGCTGTAGTGGGGCTGAGTCACCTGCTTGATTTGATATTTCCCAAAAAAACTGCATGAAACATGATGCATGAGTGGGTGCATTGTCATGATGAAGCTGTCAATTACCAATTGCCCATAGCTGACTCTATTTTCATCATATTGCATCTCTCAACTGACAAAGAATATTGAGGTCGTACTCCTTATTAATTGTTTGGCCTAAGGGCCATACTCATGATGGACAACACGTTCCCAATAAAAAAAACACAGTTAACATGGTCTTGATCTTACTGTGACTTTGCCAAGCCTTCCTTGGGCATGGAAAGCCAGGTGAGTCCCATTGGGACAACTGGGCCTTTGTTTCCAGATCATAGCTGTAGACCCAAGGTTCATCTCCCATTATGACCTTCTTGAGGAAATCTGGTTCATTGGTAGAGGTTTGAATCAAGTCATTAGCAACCACAGCACGATGTTGCTTCTGCTCTGGTAACAGACACTATGGAACAAATTTTGTCATGACATGTTTAATAACAAGATCCTGCATTAAAATCTCAGGCACAGTCATTTTTGGGAATCCTCAGATCAGCTTCTAGTTAAGTTACTGATCTTTGTTGATTGCAGCCCATACACATTCAACATTCTCAGGTATCCTCTTTGTTGCAGGCCTTCCAGAATGTGGATCACTTTCAACAGATTCTCAATCATCTTTGAAGCGTTTGTGGCACACTTTTATTTGCACTGCACTCACTACATCATCCCTGAAAGCCTTCTGAATCATCCGAATAGTTTCCACAGAGGAATGCTCAAGCTTAACACAAAATTCGGGCAGATTCGTTGCTCTACTCACTCAGTCATTTTGAATGTGATGTCCATACAGCACAAATGTTCACTCAGTGACATTTACCACCTCCATTGCCTAGTACAGTGAAGACATCATTGTTCATACATACACATTCCAGTCCTCTCTCCTTGGCTGCCAGGTTACATGGATGTCACGCAAACTGTTTTCATTATATTAATGATAGCTGGACTTTTCCCAGGCAGACCTTGTATTAACCACCTTCTTTAAAATCTTGACTTTAGAATATTCTAATCCATATACATTAAAGAAAGATAAGTTTAGGGTACTTAGAAGGCCTTTAAAAACATAAAACAACATTCATATAAAAGTCATAATTCATTTTATTATTATAATCATCATCATAGTTAATAGCATATTTTTTAGACCTGCCCATAATTCTCCAGATTTTAGTTTTTGCAGGATTTTTAATGGGGATTTTGGAGCCATTGGATTTTTACCTGCAATGCTTATAATAGCTATTATGTATGGTATTTTGTAAAACCAACTACAAATATTCAAATTCTGACTTATCACTAAAGAAACTTCATCTTACAAAACTTACTATTAGTGCACAGTGTTTACAGCTTAGGAAAAACTTTTGCATTATTGTATTTTAGATACATTTTTCTGAGCTTTAGGAATAAATAAGTACTATTTATAGAACACTTACCACACTATGGACACAGGCTATGTACCTTTAACACTATCTGAATCATCTTTACAACAACCCTGTAAGGAAAGAATTTTTTCCCCCATTTTTTAGATAATAAACTGAAGTTTATTTGGGTTAAGTTATCTAGCCAAGGCCATCAGAGTAAAAGTACCAGAACTTGGATTTGTGATGAAAGTCATTGTCTGATACCTGAACCTTAGTTCTCTGAGCTCATTATGTATCAGGTGTGCCTTAGGCAATGTATATAAAATTTCTCCATATTATTAGCAGCATCTAATTATGAATATAATCTTAAAGACAACATGCTTTGCATTGCACGTGAAGAATCTATTTACTCAGCCAAATAGTTCATTAGTGTCAAAACTGACAGCTCACCTTTCTTCTCACAGCACCAAGACTGTCGGCAGCTGAAAGGCTTCCGTTTACACCTGCACCCCATTATCCGAATTATACCCACACAAGTTCAGACCCTACCATTTCAGTTTATGGGGGCTGGGACTGTGCCACTGACACATGTAGGTGGTTTGAGTATTTCAAGGGAGAAATATAATTAGGAAAACAGAATATATTTTATTGTGGAAGCCTATACATGCTCTATCTTATATTTTAAATTATATTTTGCTAATATATACAATCTTTTATATGGAATGAATATTCAGTGACCCACTTAAGAAAGAGTAAGGTGAAAAAATTTTTAAAAATTGTTACAACGCAGATTTCAATACGCTGAACAATATGTCCTCTCCCCTCTGGAATCTAGTGATTACATAGAGAAGTTTGGACGACACACTTGGCCTGTGTGTCAGACTTAGTGCTATTGCTCAGTGACAGGACAATGAAGCCTCCTTTGCCTTTTTGCTTACATAGTACTTCACTAATATATTCATGCTAGCACTGACCTTAAATGTGAGCTATGCCCACAGTTATAATTTTATATTTTAAAAGTAGTTATTTCTGTGTGTTTGTATTTAAAAATATTTGATTCATTGTTATTTTCTTTATTCTTTATCCAGCATAATTTCTGGTATTTTACAGTGTTTTCACTGCCATTAGACTCCCTTGGATGGTCTGTCATCTGGGCTTGGTGTCTGTGACTCATGGGATCCTCCCTGGACCCCCAAGAACAGAGACCAGAGATCCCCCATCAAGCATGAAAGTAAACTCTTCCATGGACAACCTACTTCACACGGCTACCAGCTGGATGAAGATCATGAATTTTTTCTTTCAATAGCATGTCTGTGAAACTCCTCTTTCCCCTGTTTCTCAATAAGAATCTCTGATACTTCATAGCATCAGAGAATGAATCTCTATTTTCCATCCAGTAACAGAATCACCTTCAAAAGCGTACTTAAGAGTTTTGTAACACAGGCTCCCCAGTGAGATGGTAGGAGTAGTGCTGTTTACATCCTTGTTGATGATGCTCTGAAATGGTGCTCTTGCTCCCTGTATCTCTGTCTCTGTCTCTATCTCTTTCTCTCTCCCCACTCAAGACATAAACTCTCTCTGGCTCCTTCTTTCTCTCTGCTCTATTTTTATTTCACCTAAATACATTCATTCACCCATAAACCAGTCATATTTACTCTTAAATTTTCAAACAGCTGTGGAAAATCAGGTTAAATATAAACATCTCAGATGTAGACCTACTTTCAGAATCTGCTTAGAGCGTTTGCTTTTGAAAACATGATATTCACATGTAAAAATTATAGCCAGTAAGCTGGCTTATCAGTCACATGATTTGAGTTAGCCCAGGCCCACAGAATATTGACTTTATTATTATTTTTTCTTTTAAATTACCTCTACTTATTAACTTGTAATATGTACTTTATTTTATTAAAATATTTAATATGCAATATTATATGTCTCAGGTGTACAACATTTATTCAACATTTATATACCAAACAAAGTAATCATAGTGATACATCTGGTAACCATCTGACACCTTACAAGGTTAATATGACACAGCATATCTATTTCAAACCCACTGATTCTTCTTTTTTTTTTTTTGGTTTTTTTTTTTTTTTTTTTTTTTTTTTTTTTTTTTTTTTTTTTTTTTTTTTTTTTTTTTTTTTTTTTTCTTTGGGGGGGTGGGTTGTTTTTTTTGTGGGGTTGTGTTTTTTGGGGGGGGGGGTGGGGGGTTTTTTTTTTTTTGTTTTTTTTTTTTTTTTTTTTTTTGTTGGGGGGGGGGGGTGGTTTTGGGGGTTTTTTTTTTTTTTTTTTTTTGTTGGTGGTGGGGATCATGACATGGCTTCCATTCTATTGACCTTGGTAATGCAGTAAAACTTAATTGATAATAAAAACTTAAAATCTTCCAAATTAATGAATATGACTGCCCATGACTGTTCCTACTCAACAATTGAGTAGGTAACTATCGACACAATATAACTCATGTGGCCTTAAGAAAACAGTTGCCCCAAATTATCTCTTTCCATTTACCTACGAAATTTTCCCTGAAATTTCTCCTTTTACTCTGGGCTAAGACATTATGCTCTCAAAAGGTCCTCGCTAAAATACACATGTATGTCATGATCCAAGACATATTAGGGATTTCTAATGCATTTTTTGATAGCATTATAGAGACATGCCAGGACCCAAATGACATGAAACACAAATCGGAAATATTTTAATTGGCAAAAGTTTGAAAGTTTCAGGATTCTATTTGGAGAGGGCTTGTCAAACATTTAATATGGAATATATAATGAGGAACCAGATATAGCCAGTAGGTCTCTTGAGAAAAAGGGATACCCAAATGGTAAGTTATAATGATGGTCTATTTCACTCACAGTTTGTGTCTTACTCACAGCATGTTCAAACTCATAATAACTAACGGAATAATATGACTTGTTATAGAAGTTATCTGGACAGTAGTGCTTGCTTTTTAAGATCCATTAAAGTTTCTAATTTCTAATTAAAGCACCAAAAAAGAGGAGCAGAAGTTTATGGAAGAATATTGCAGCCCTCAGTGCATGTAAGTCAGAAATTCTCAAATTTTCCCTCATTATAGGCACTGGGAGAGTAGTTAAATCCATATTCTCTCAATTCATCCATCTGTAAGATTACTATTCTGATTACTAAACATTTCTAAAGCCTTTACAATGTCAAGAGTATTGAACTTAACATGCAAAAATACATTGTTTGTGCCTTCTTGGAGCATTATGAAGCTCACTACCTACATTCAGGAATGACTTAGAGATTGAAATACTATTTTAAAATGCCAAGAGCTACTCAGAAGAAACATGCTGTATAATTACAAGCATTATTATAGATGAATGGACATGTTCCATTAAGCAATAGAACTGGTTACCAAGGGAGTTTATGGGGTCTTCCCTGGAGAGCTTCAAAAAGAAAGCAGCAACTAGAAATATGTCTCCTAGGATGGTTTGGGTGATGTTATGCCTAGCACAAATTGGGAGAGTTACAGGGGGAAAAAGCAAATGAGTTTTCATATTATAGTAGTATCACTATCATGTAAAGAACAAAGTTGAAAAGAGATTAACTAAACAAGAAATTGAATTGAACAACATAAAGAGCACAGGTTCCAACTGAGTTAGGAATTAGAAATGAAGAACTATTCAGCTTCAGCAGGTGAGTATCTATATACCTAGTTGCCAGGTATCCTCTACATTTTTTTGTTTCTGAAACATTATGAATATATTTAAGGGCAAAACCTGTCATGTTAAGAACAGGCATAAAGCTAAATTTTTCATCATTGAAACCTAATGGCTTGGTTAATCAGATGAAGTTACAAATAATAACCCCAAATATTCTAAAAATGAGATATTCTGAATTAAAATTTTTTATAATCAACTCCTGAAAATATTTTATTATTTTTCTAAATTTAAGACATGTTAATGGAAATATTTCTAAATTGCAGCCTTCCCTGCTTGAGAAAACCCAGTAAAGTAAGTGAACTTTTCTTATGCTAATAGTAGATCCGTGGAAAATTTAGATTTTTATAAACTTTTCAAAGATTCAAAGACCTCCAATATTGTGTTTTTCTATGGATTCCTGTCCAGATTTACTCAGAGCTAAGACCATTTGGAAACAAACCAATGCAAATGTCCAACTGTATTAAGAATGTCCTAGATGTGAGCTTATTTGGGGTCATTTGTTTTGTTCTCATAAAATCTTAATAAAAATGAGCAACTGCATGATCTTCAGAGAAAAGAGAACGTGACTACCTGTTGGCAGAATTAATTGTTGACTCAAAGGCTGTGAAATAGCCTTTAACTGAGTTATTTTCACAATCTTAGAAATTCTTCTTTCCTTGCTTTATCACCATGGTGAATTGATAGGGGTGTTTACAATGGCGACTTCAACCCTTTTCATCTCATGGCACATGTAAACTAAGCACTAAACTTCTATGGCACACCAAAAAATATATTTTTTGTTGGCCTGACAAAAAAGATAGGTGTAATTTTGATTCATTCATACCAGATGGCTGCTGTCATGTTGACTGTTATCATTTTTTTTTATTATTTGATAATCTAAGGAAAAAGAGGTCAGTGCTCCTAACTAAATTGTCAGGTGCTGCATATTGTAAAAATCCTGCAGCTCACAGGTTTAAAATGGCTGGTTTCAAACATTATCTATGATTTCTGCATCACAAGCCCAGTAGACTCAGTCCATCCCTTTGTCAACTTTCACTCACCCCTCTGTCTGTCTTGTATGAAGGCAGATGTTGAGGTAGAAGGAGTTTTGGTCCAGCATTCAAGAGACCTGGATTCTAAAGCTTTGCTGTGTAACTTTGATGTCAATTTTATATACCTGGGAATCGATTTCTTATGTAAAAAATAAAGGAGTTGAATTAAATAATTATGTCCTTCCATTGTTAATGATTTATGATTTTATGGTACACTACTTTTCATGCAACGTTAAAGGGAAACAAAGTCTTTCATTATGAGTTTCTTTGCTTATGAGGCTCCCTGATCACTTTGCAAATCCCTGTGTTGAAGCCCTTATCATAATGTAAAATATCAAAGTTTACAACTCAGAGGTAAACTGTACTGAATCTAGGCCACTGACATTTTTATTTTTTTGGTTTGGTCTGCACAT
The DNA here is from genome assembly GCF_021234165.1 of Pteronotus mesoamericanus. NCBI lineage: Eukaryota > Metazoa > Chordata > Mammalia > Chiroptera > Mormoopidae > Pteronotus > Pteronotus mesoamericanus. The sequence continues at coordinate 16,217,391 of NW_026555234.1, read as the reverse complement.
TAAAAAATAATAATGCAGCAACCTGGGTTGCCCCGCCCTGGTGAATACCTAAGACTCTGCCCCTTCCAACGTAGCAGGTGCAAGGAGACAAAGAAATATGGCACAAATTAAAGAACCGATCAAAGCTCCAAAACCAGAACTAAGCAATGAAGAGATAGCCAACCTATCAGATCCACAGTGCAAAACACTGGTAATCAGGATGCTCACAAAAATGGAGGAAAAAGTGAAGGTTATGCAAAGTAAAATAAAGAAAATTATACAGGGAATCAACAGTAAAGGGAAAGAAATTGGGAATCAAATCAATAATTTGGAGCAGAGGGAAGAGATAAACATTCAACCAGAACAGAATGAAGACACAAGAATTCAAAAATATGAGGAGAGGCTTAAGAACCTCCAGGACAACTTTAAACATTTCAACATCTGAATTGTAGAGGTGCCAGAAGGAGAAGAGTAAGAGCAAGAAATTGAAAACTTATTTGAAAAAATAATAAAGGAGAACTTCCTCAATCTGTCAAAAGAACTAGACTTTTAGGAAATCCAAGAAGCTCAGAAAATCCCAAAGAAGTTGGACCCAAGGAAGCATACACCAAGGCACATCATAATTACATTACCTGAAATTAAAGATAAGGAGAGAATCTTCAAAGCAGCAAGAAAAAAGGAGATAGTTACCTACAAAGGAGTTCCCATACAAAGGGATAGTCCCCAAAGGACTATCAGCTGATTTCTCAAAAGAAACCTTGCAGGCAAGAAAGGTCTAGAAAGAAGTATTCAAAGTCATGAAAGTCAAGGACCTACATCCACGATGACTCTATCCAGCTAAGATATCATTTAGAATGGAAGGGCAGATAAAGTGTTTCCCAGATAAGGTAAAGTTAAAGGAGTTCATCAGTGCCAAGCCCTTATTATGTGAAATATTAAAGGGACTTATTTAAGAAATAGAAGGAGATCAAAAACTATGAAAACTAAAATGACAACAAACTCAACAAACTATCAACAACAGAACAAAAAAAAGAATAAGAAAAACAAAGTGAGCAAACAACTAGACCAAGAACAGAATCACAGAAATGGAAATCACATGGATGGTCTTTAGAGGGCTGGAAGAGAGGGGAGAATGAGGGGAAAAGGTACAGGGAATAAGAAGCATAAATGGTAGGAGCAAAATAGTCAGAGGAAGGTTAAGAAGAGTATAGGAAATGGAGAAGCCAAAGAACTTACATGTATAACACATGGACATCAACTAAGTTGCGGGGGGGATGCTGTTGGGAGAGGGGTACAGTGTGGAGCGGAATAAAGGGGAGAAAAAAATGAGACAACTGTAATAGTATAATCAATAAAATACATATATTAAAAAAATAATCATAGTCCCCCAAAAAGGGAGAATTAACATGAAATCAAGATTTGGGCTTCTATTGAAAGAGCTGAGTACTTTGAGTCCGCAGATCTCATAATAACCTCAATCCACCAGAGCTAGGTAATTCTTGCCATCTTTATTTGTGACATGCGCTCTATAATTTGTCATCTAATCCATGGCACTCATTGTGTTCTCTGCCTGGCCCAATACACATTTCTAATTGTGAATACAGGTTTATACTTTTGCCTCCTCCACTAAACTGTGGGCTTTCCCAGGGAAAAGAACTTGTTTTGACCTTCTCTGGTGGACAAAATTAGCTGCCTAATAAATATGCATTCTATGCTTCTTTAAAAAGAGAACCCCAGTTTTATTCAGGGTACAATCTGTCCTGATAAAATACCTTTCTAGGATACCCTGTATTTTGTGAAGTTCAAGCCAATGAGAAGGAAGAGAACATGAATAGGTTAATTCTGACACAAAGCCTACACAGGTAGTAACCATCTCCCAACTCCAACCACAGAAGCCACATGCTGAGACAGCAATAGAAAAAATAGGAAGAGTGTTTGTTTCTGATTGCATCCTTTTGTGCTGGTCCAGCCCTTTACTGTCATCATGTTCATTAGAAGAGTAAAGTCCTGCTGAAATATCATAAGCAAGCTTTCTGTTTACTCATGCCACTTGCATCCCTGACAACTAAACCTTTCCTGAATCCCAAGACCTGGTCCACAGAAAATGTGTGATTATTGATTCTTTTATAACAGAAATAATACAATAAAACAAGAAAAACAAACATATGCTTACCATTGCCAGGTACTGTGCTAAAATGTTTTACATCATTTAATGCTCACAATTACTCTGTAAGAGAGAGAACATTATCCCTAATATACAGATGAGGGATGGAGAGAATAAATATTTTTCCTCAGGTCAAACCATCTCTCACATGAATAGTGAATATTTTATCTAAGTTTGAAACAAAGCCAAAGTCATGTGTCTGAAAGTAGAAATATCACTTTCAACTTCATGGACCCATGAAGTAAGTTACCACTTCCAGTAACACCTAGCATATGTTTGTAAGCCCAAATATCAGTTAGGCCCTCAAAATCCCCTGGCATTCTTATAATGCTTCCTAAGTAGTTTGCTCTCTCATTCTCAGAAAAAAAAATTCACATTTTCTACCCTGTTCTCAAACTATCCTCTATCTCTGACTCTCCACCGAGGAAACACAAGATGGCTTCCATCTCTTCTTAAACACTCTAGATTTCTGACATTTAAATGGATGGGTTTCCCCTATGATGCTGTGAGGTCAAACCCATAAAGGGTGTTCAACATCTCTTCCCTGATTTGCAATCTGAAGATTTGTGTCCACTGGTCATATGCCCCTCGCTCCTGTATTATCGATTTCCCCTCCTGTCAGAATGTAGGCATGCTCCATTCTTCTGCTATTAAAAAATTTCCTTCATTCCTTCTGTTCTGTTTTTTCCAGTTACTGACCCAACGTTACTGGCGATTGCTTTTTTCCCTAGTCACTGACACAAAGTTGTTGACTATTGGTTTCCCTGGCTCCCTCACTTCATTGTAACATCAACTCTATTTAGCCTTTTACCCCAATCAAACCCCTGAAAATGTTCTGATCAAGATCTAAAGTTCTGAACTGACAAACTCAAGGACTAATTATCAGACCTCAAAGTTCCTTAGCACCATTTGACACAATTGAATCCTCCTTTTGAATCACCCAGTGTACTAGGCTTTGAGAATGCCACATTTTCCTAATTTCCTTTCTATTTTAGTAAAGTAGTCTTTACTAGCTTTATTCTCTATCATTGATCTTGAAATATTGGAGTGTCCTAGAATTTAGTTTTGCCATTCTCCTCTTTTCTATCTATATTAAATCTCTAGATGGCCTGATCCAAACCAATGGTATTAAATACATCCTTATATTGATGATTCCCAACTTGTACCTCCAACCCAAACTTTCCTCCAGAGATTGACTCTCTTTGACAATTGCATTAGGCATAGCTAACTTAATTTGTCCAAAACCACATATGTTAATGTTACATAGAATTTAGTAATATAAAGTTTATTAAAACATGATTAGCTGTTTATTCTATCTTATTATCCTGGAATTTATTTTCTTAATTATTTATAGGTCTCTACTTCCTCCTTTAATGTTCTCACTTTGCTTATATTCTTTTTTGTAAGATTCCTGTTTACACACTTGCTCTTCCACAGCCACTGTTACGTTTGGGCTCTATTTCTCTATGGATCCACGTTCACATTATAGGGATTTGTACCATCACAGCCTAACTTGCCATGTTCTAAAATGACAGTACAACTTTTCTCAAGTGGATACAAATTATTGTTTTGTATCCTTTTAATGTGACCCTTTAGATAGCAAAAAAAAAAAAAAAAAATACCTTTAGAGAGTAGAAAAGAGTGGAACTCAGCTAACCCTAAAATTAATTATCCCCTTAGGCTGTATATACTTTTATCCATACTCTGAGTTACCTTAAATATTAATGTGAAATATTAAATATTCTCCAGATGCTACCTCTCCTTTCTACTGTTACTATATTTTGGCATTTTTGCTTCTCATTCTATTTCTTCTTTGCAATGTCAGTTTGATGCTCCTGAATACTTCTGATGTCTACTGCCTCATCTTCCTCCCTCTCAGCATATATTTTGTTTTTAAATTTTGCCATGAATGTTTGGCTTCTGCTTCTGCCTTTGAGAATTGATTTCATCGTAATTACAAAAAAAATCTGTGCTTAGTTCTTCTGATTAATAAACCAACCAATCACTTCGTCTTTGTTTCTTAGTTATTTTAAGAGGCTTCTCTCTCCAAGCCTGATTACATAAAGACAATATTTAAATACAGAAATACAGGGAATCCCTATAGAAAATTATCTAAAGTTCCTCATACAAACAATAAATGGTAACACAGAAAATGATGACAATACTATTTTGTCCCGTCCTCAAAGCCGTGACATAGCTTGCACTGCTCTAGAGGCAAAGAGAGAAGCGAGGTAATGACACACGACAGGAGCTCACGGCACTAGTATCCACTTGATTTCTGCATAGAGAACCTCAGTTTAAAAAAAAATTGCACTTGTTCCTTTCATTTTACTAGTACATATTTCAAATCAAAGGGTTAAAAGGAAATTCAGAAAGCAAAAAATCACTTCTTTGTAATCGCTTCAATCACTGTGCTCAATACACAACGGAACATCTTCATGTATTTTTTTTTAAGGTCATGTGTTTATACACACAAAGAAGTTGCAAATTCATTCTACTTATTTTTTTTTAATTTTTAACAATTAATACAAGGTATTTAAATAAAGTAATCCAAAAGATTAGAAGAGGTATCAATTTTCTAATTTTATATTTCTTTCTTTAGTAAGACAACAGATATATTCAATAGAAATATGCTGAGCACTTCCATATACACTCTTTGGCAGTAGGTAGACAAGAGCAAAGAACATAAAAATGAATAGACATTGATGTGGGCACTGGATTCTCTCCACAGGTTTTCAATTCTCAATGTCATTTAGAAATGAGAGTTATGTACAGCTGGCTTATCAACATGCATTACAAGAAGAATTTGAACACAGAAAAGTTTTTCTCCTCTTCCTTTCACTGTTTCATTTAAAAGAAGAACTTCAATCCTTACTATAATAGTAAAACCATAATCATAATAATAACAATATTTACTTATCTTATTTTCTATGCCACATGCATATATTGGTATTATTAAATCTAACCCTGAATGTCTTGTTATCTATGCCTTTACCTAACTTATTACACATCAATGTAAAGAAAAAGAAAGAAAAAAATAGTATTAATATAAGTGCTACTCAAAAGGAATATAACATAAGAGACAAATTCAAGCCATGTATATATGATTTTAAATTTGCAAATTGTAACATTAACAAAATATTTATAATAAATTCCATATCATTTATTTAAAATAACCAAGATATTATCATTTAGAATGGCTGAGATAATTTACATTGTTTTTCTCATACTATGTCTTCAAATCCTGGTGTGCATTTTATATAAACAATACATCATAACTCAAGTTAGACACATTTCAAGTAGCCAGCATGGGGCAGGTGGCTACTGTATTGCACACCACATTCTACAGTGAGAAATGATTATAAAAATGAATTTTTTCCCTCAGCAAAAGTTACACACGATTGTATTATAATGCGTATGATATGGTAGTATATATGTGGGTGTGATGCACATATATAAATGCTTAAAAATGCAAATCAACTTCATCTATTTCTCAATCTAAATTAATGCAGCAGTTAATTTTTTAAGTAAATATGAAATCTAATTCATGCTTAAAAATGGCTGTGTTGAAGTTGTTAAGATACAGTACATTGGTCTTCATCACAACGTTAACATTTCTTAATATACTTACAGGAGTTAGGTTAACTATATGTGAATTTTGCCTTATGTGATGAGATTAGACCACTGGTTCTCAAATGGGGCAATTTTTCTCCCCACCCGCTCAGAGCATTTATCAGTGTCTGGAGACATTGTCGATTGTCAGCATTGGATGGGTGCTTACTGGCATCTAGTGTGAGCAAAACAGGGAGCACTGCTGGATAACCTACAATGCCCTGGACAGGCCCTGATAACAGAGGGTGTTAAAAACAAAGAATTATCTGGCCCCAAATGCCAGTAGTGTTATGGTTGAAATACCTTGGTTGAGAGCCTTTGTACTACAAAAGACAAAATTCTAATATTTTGCTATCATCTTCACCTGAAAGGTGAGAACACAAGTTTGGAGAATGTAAATAATTTGCCCCAAATCCCAATAGCTTTTGAGCGGCAGAGGCGGGGTCAAATTCAAGTCTGCCGGAATCATACCTTGAGCTCTTCCCCCTACTCCCTAGAACAGTGCTGCTCATGCTCCCTGGGTTAAAGGCTATGCTTTTTGTTTTCTTTTGTTTTGTTTGTAATTTTCAGTCCTTTACAAACTTGTACTTTGATAAAATCCAAAAGAAAAAAATTACTTGCAAAATAAAATAAAAATAGGAAGAATTCAGAACATAGCCCCCTCCCATTTTTATTTGTAGACTCAACAGACAGTATTAACCTTTTCAAAGGCTGTAAAAATTTTTTGATGTTTATTCTTTACTCTCAGTTTCAGTATTCTCTTGTTGCTGAACAGTACAAATTTCAGGAACAAGAAAAGCTTCGGACCACAATTTGAATTGGAATAAAGTATATTGGAAATTATGTTCTTTTTTACTTAAAAAACAAATTTTAAAGATTATTAGATCAATTACATTTTATTAATAAAACCTCAATTTTATTTTTAAGCAGTATTCTTAAATTCATTCAAAAGCTAGTTTTGTCCAAGAAAACAAAACAAGAAAAAGATTTCTATGTGTATCAATATGAGGCATTCCTGCAAGATCTAAAATGCACAATTTTTAAAAGGATGACTCCTTTCTAGAAATAAAAAGAGAAAGAAGGGGGGTATTTGTAAAAGATAACTTGCTTTAAAAATAGAACAGCTCTGAATAGTTCTTCCGAAGGAGAATCAATTACATATAAGCAGGAAAGCAATGCTAATTTTTAATTACATTGTAGACACTTGGCTCTTACATGTTATTCTACTTAAAAACATTAAACCTCATTTAGCTGTAGTCTCACTGTTTCTTAGAGATTTACTGTGTACACATTGATTTTACTGTCATGGAAGGAACATGGCCATTAATACCAGATAAGAGTCAATGCGAAGCTTCGTAGAACATTTGCCAGATTGTCCCTGCAGAATTGACAAAGGCTCAGAATCACCGACTGGCACTGTCCAAAGCATTAAGTCAATATTACTTGGGCATATAAAGGTAATCTGATTTGTGAATATTTTAAAAGGTTAGATTTAGAAGACTAGATTCCCTTTTGGACTGAATTGTGTCCCTCAAAGTTCCTGTGTTAAAGTCCTAACCCCCTGTAACTCAGATGTAATGGTATTTAGACACAGGGCTTTTAAACAGGTAATACAGGTAAAACGAGGTCATATGAGTGGGCTCTGGTCCAACATGACTGGTGTCCCTATAAGAAGAGAGTAGGACCCAGACACGTATGTGCACAGAGGAAAGACATACAAGAACACAGAAAAAAAAAAAAGTCACCTGAAAGCCAAGCAGAGAAGCCTCAGTGGAAACTTCCCAACACCATGATCTTGAACTTCTAGCAGGTAGAACTGCGAAAGAATAAATTTGTTACTTAAACCCACCAGTCTGTAATATTTCTTATAGCAGCCTTAGTAACTAATATTTTAATATTTTTCAGGAAACAATAATGAAAACATACCACTCAAGTTACTACTCCCTTTATATTAGGAAAATATTGACAATGGCTTAATACCTGGTCTTATATATCATCAATCAAAACCACTAAAAGCACAGAGAAAATAATGAGAGGCAAATAAATGTTAATTGAATGCTAAGTATTCTTTAAAATATTAAATATATTTAAAGGTACATTTCAACATGAATTACTTCACTAATGATTCAAGTAATTCTCACTGGGAAACATTAAACCCAAAATAGCACTCAACAAATTCAAACAAAGTATGTAAATAATGTAAGCAGGAATTTTGGCAAGGCAAAATTTGCCTGAATAAAATCATCAGTGTGAAGAACTGAAAGAGTGCGGTTTTATGAAACAATTTTATGAAACATGCAATGATTGCAGACAAGGCTAAAGTTGAATAATCTGTTGGATACATTAAAATGATCTGTCATCAATCTAATCTACTGATCTTTAAAAACTTTTATTTCTCATGTTTACAGTGATAGAGTTTTTTTAAAAATTGTTTTCTGAATTTAACTCTAGAGTTAAATTTGACAAAAGACTCTCTGAACAAATGAAATTTTTGGAAATAGGTTCTAATACAAAATTATATTTTTACTGATACAATATGGGAGGACTTAATCAATGAAATATTAGAAAAAGCATTATTCACAGTCCAAATTTTCTCATTGAGTCAGAAGTAGTAGAAAACTGGCATATATTGGTTATGAAGGGAAAAAAAGGACAAGAGACAGAGGAAGAGAAAGTTACCCACGCTGATGACTCCATAGGCAAGACCAGTCTTTTCATTAATTGGATTTTCTGAATTAAATGCCCTTATGTTACAAATGGAGCAAGAATCCTAAATATTAGTATGAGTGTAATTCTCTCAGTAAAGCCAGAAAGAAAAATACATATAATCTAATATAGTACCAGTATTTTAAGAAATGACTTTTCCTTGTAAGGAAGCTGGAAGGATAAAACATTAAATCAATTCATTCAAACATCACGACTTTTAATTTTACTGCCTACACTATTCCTGAATTCCTCTTCTTTAAGGCATTTTAATTGAGCCAATATCTATATATTATCCTGGCATTTTCTTAAAAACAGGAACTTGTTAATTCATCGAAACCAACGAGAAATATACTAATTTTACAACTTTCTCGCTTGCCTCCAGGTTCACTTTAAAGCACTGCCAGATCATCATCAAACACCTTCAAAAACAGGACCGTGGCCATCCAGTGGTATCTGTCACTCTCAGCCATCAAAACTGCCATGGATGAGGATATCTGCTTTAAATTTAGAAGAATGTAAGTTCACATTTCGGGCTGCTTTTATGCAATGAAGCAATAGATATATTGTTCCAACAAGACAAAGTATTTGTTTCAATACAGCATCTTTTTGAAATGCTCATAAATAATGGTTTTTTCTTTTCTTTTCTTTCTTTCTTAGCAAAGATGAGCATTCACATGTCAAGAAAACCCAAACAGAAGGCATCTGTTTTAGGGTAAGTTTTGTAAAATGCATGTCTGATTCTAAATTTTCTCCCTAATTTATTATTTTTCTTTTTCCTGGGTTAATGTTATTAGGTTTGAACGTCTCATTTCTGGAACCATATCAAAAGTGTATTAGCAAAAGTGCTAGTTAAATTCTAAATACCCTTCCTAAGGCAATGAGGCAAAATGTAAAATAATTAAAAGATTCATTTATAACTTTGAGTTCCTGCTCTGCTCATGACTAGATAACAGAATCATTGAAAAGTTATTTTAAAAGGTCTTCCAGGAGCTTTAAAACTATCATTAATTCCATGGTTTTGGAGTGAGCTTAAAAATATGTATTTAAAAGACAAATCTCAACACTGGTTATTGACTAGGCTGCAATGAGCTTCCTGAGTCACACCACAAAACTCAAGGTGAATTTACCTTTTCTTGCACTGTGGGTGAGCTTAGGCAATGAGAATTTTGAATTTTATTGTCTATTCTGATCCAGGACCTCCTATGGGACTTCCATTCTCTTCCTTTCTACTTCAGAAGAGTTCCCTTCTCTTTTTTTCTTTTTTAAAAACAAAAATTTTTTAAATATTTTTCCTGGCCAAAACTGGCCTAAACCATCTGTAGCCTTTCCTTTGCTCTTTGTCACCTGTGCGAGACTATTCCTTTCATCAATCCCTCTCTCATATATATATATATATAATGTCCATGTCTTCATGTTTTTATCTTCATTTTCCCAGTTCTTTTATTCATCCATTCATTGGATTTTTTTGAGCACTTTTTATGAGCTGAACAGCTTCTGGCACTAGAGATACAGCCATGAATAGGACGGGTATAGTTCCTGCTCCCACTAGTTTAACACAAGTGTGGACCTTCGTGTATGTGGAGGGAACTCTGGACAAGTAAACAAGCAGGTTCCAAGTGTGGAGCTTAGAATGGTAACACCGTATACTCTGGGAGGCCGCCAGAAATACAGAAGCTTTGCCCTGTGATAGGCTTCCTGAACCAGAATCTGACCAGGGCCCCCAGTGATGTGTATGCACAGGCAACCTCGAGAGGAACTATCATGGAGGAGATTAAGACCCTCAGTCAAAGTTCATAAACATTTGCACATCTCTACTACCTAAAATAAATACATTTTAAAAATAAATTTGTGTTTCTGTCAAACCAGATTTTTCAATTCAGACCCTTTCTTCCATTTCCACAGTTTATATTTCTATCAGCTCTATCCTTCACAATTTCTTGAAATACCTTTTTTTGCTTTGCCTCTCTTAGTTTTCAATGTTTCTCTTTAAATCTTGAGGACTATGAATAGTAGTAATAACGACACCAGTTGCTTTGGTTTAGCACATACTATGGGCCAAGTGCTCTTCTGAAAGTTATACAATTATCAGTTCATTCAATACAAAACTGAGGCAGGTACCGTTATAGACTTCACTTTACAGGTGAGGATCTGAAGCAGAGAGAGGTGTGCATGGTAATAACGACTCTATTACAAACCTTTCCAGGTTCTCTTAGTGGGTACAAGCCATTCTCCTCTAAATATTCTAGGAGTATTCTCTGTGCCTTACCTAAGAAACTCGTTACTCCTAACTAATGGCTGTTTCCATATTTCTCTCATTACAATTCTGCTACACATTAATCTTCTCCAGCTATACATCTCCTTGGAGACTTAAATATTTCACTTCACATATTGCCAAAGGATTTACAACACAGTAAGAAATCAAATATAAGTGTATACTTGACTAATTTAATATCTGATACTATATTCCAAGCATCTAAAATGATGTGTTAGCATTAGAAGAAAAGGTATAGAAGACAGGGTTTTCTTTGCAATGTGTTTGTAACAACTGCTTAAATGTTTTTTTAGAAATTTGTTTAGTTAATTTTCTCTTATTTCATTCTAAATAATATCAATATCAACCTGTCACTATCCCTTATTTTTTCTCACTCATTACTGCTTTTTTCAAAAAATCACTTTTAACTCATCTCCTTAGGAAATTCAATTAAAATAAATTACGCCACACTTTGTATGGTCTAGATGGCTGGGAAAATGTGACCCAATAATTTACTGTGGAGAACATCTAATAAATGCATTCAAATAGATCACTGTTCATGAAATTAGTGAGAAGATAGAACCAGGTACAGTACACAGTGTGGCTGAAGGGAAGGAGCGATGCCATCTAGGGATGACTTTTTTAGAAGAGGGATGAAACAAATGCTGAACAACTGTGAGGGAATTGCTCTACGTATATTTAGAGGGAAGTAGTAGATGCAGTTATCGGGCAATGAAGATGCCCATGAGGTAGAGACCAGATAATGAAGAAATCAAAGCTTTGGGCCCATGTGGTTCAACTTCTATTGACATAATCAATTTCTTAGCCAATCATATAGGTGTTTAATAAAATTTTTCATTTATAGAAATTTATTTATATAAGTTCCAGTTGAAAATCTAGTGGCGACTTGTTAAAATAAAGTTTAAGATTAAAGAAATAGTTATTTAAATAACTATTTTTACATTGTAATCAATATTTTATGTTTTCTCTAAAAAACAGGGATAAGTTCTTTTTTTATGAGTATGAATCAGCAAATGAAATTCCTAGAAGCCATCCCAAATCATTACTGAGGAAATCAGTTATTGTTAGTGAACCCATGGCTTATGGAATATCCTGCCAACAAAGTACAGTTAGATGATTTTTAATAAAATCATTTAATAGTTTCCACTTTTCTAGTTTGTTTTGTACAATAATCAAAATAGAAGATTCCATATATGGAACTCATGGCGGATATGGAACAGACAATGTTTCTGTCATTTCTGTGATTTAATAAAAATAATTATAAAAATACTATAGTATTATATGCATCTTTTTATTATTTGTTCATCTTCCAGAATTATAAACTCTTTCCTCCTTTACTTTGGCCTGGTAAATGTTATAAAAATATGAGTGCATTGGCTAAAACATATTTGTATAAGAGTAACATAACCAACAGCTTGATCAAGAACAGATAAATTATTCAAGTTATTATCAATTCCAAAGATGATTTTAAAAAATAACACCCTCAAATGAGTATAACACATCTTTGTACTTTAGTTTACAACAAAAGAGTTTATAAAATACTTGATATAAAGTTTGGGTAACACTGGTGGAAGCCTGAGTAGCTATCTTTTGTTGCTGTCATTACCATTTGGGCATTAACATTTGGGTCAAGCATGCCTTTGAAAGAGTTTCTATTCGCTTTTCTCTGACCTGAATTATCTCATATGTAGCATTAGACATGGAAAAACAACAATAAATGAGCCCAGTGTTATGAAAAGAGTCATGAGATATTAATTTGAAAAATGAACTTCACCCCAGGAAAATGAAAGAACTGGACATTTTCCAATGGAAAAATACAATAATAAAACAGAAAGCATAATAAGACACATGTCAAAGTTTGAAAAAATATATACAATATACATTTTTATATATTTGGATAGTTATCCAAGCCTGAAGTGATAATTCAGTGAAAGAAAAAAATCAAAACCAAAAGAAGTCTGTAACTTTCTGATTAAAATATTTTAAATCTATAAACATTTAATATATTTTAAAAACTAAATTTTAAAATCTGTACATATATAAAGAAGACACAAATTTTGAATTGCTCCTGTTTTATCTACCTATTTTATTTGGAATATATATAATAATAATTCACGGTGATAGAAATAAAGGTATAATTTTCACATTAAATTGAGTCCTCAATATATATTGTGAAGTTTTGGATGCAAGCTCATCTAACATTACATTATTTCCTTTGTTCAGCATTTCTTCTAGGCCAACAATGTATTTTTATAGTAACAATTGCATTTAACCTTAATTACTAAATTTCATCATCTATAGTTTATGTGTTTAGAGAAAATGTTCCACTAAAGATCAGTCTTAAGCTCTCTCTAGACTATTAGTTACTATATGTCAAGGCTCAAAGTTCTTTGGATATTCAGTCAATACAAATTTATTCAGGATTATTGAAATCTTTAAAATAACCCCGTGATAAGATTATTTTCTTTGTAGTAGAGTTCATTGAAATTTAATAGGAATATAAGCAACCCTCTTCACATGTTCTGGATTCACTAGCAATACAAATGTATATTTTATTTTTCTATACTTTGTAACATTTCTACTTTTCTCTTTTTTTAAAACTGTTGTTCACATTCAGGTGTCTCCATTCTCCCACCACCACCTTCCCCTGCCCCACCCACCCGCAACCCTTCCGCACTTTGGCTTTGTATGTGGGTCCTTCATGCATGCTCCTGGATGACATTTCCCCTTCTTTCCCAGTTATTCCCCTCCCCCTGCCCCTCTGGTTACTGTCAGTTCTTCACTTCAATGTCTCTGGTTATATTTTGCTTGCTTGTTTGTTTTGTTGATTAGGTTCTACTTTTCTCTTTAAAAGACAGGCATAAAACCTGAATCTCTCTTTTCTATGAGAACTCGGCCTGGAACCTCTCACTCTCTTTTCCCACGTGATCTAGCCCTTCTCTCCTGGTTCTAGCACATGTAGCCCTGCATCTGCCCCCTTCCCCAAGTAAGGCTGCATTTTAATAGGTAGATTTATTGTTTGAGCTAATGGTACTCAAGACAAAATAAGGCAAGGATAACAGGAGGAAAGTAGAAAGAGGGAATTCTAGATGTAATCTGGAACAAGAAGAATCAGAACATGTGTGTTAGGTGATAATTGGAGAAAATTCTACAAATACAGGAGTCAGCTTACATTTTTGCATCAGGGTTAGCATATTTTCTGTAAGAGACCAGGTGGTGTATATTTTAGAATTGTTTATTTATGTATCTGAATCCCTGCTTCCCCAGTGATAGTGAAAAAAATACGTACTGGTCATTAAACATGCTATTAATACTTAAACATAAGCCATGGTAAAGAAAGATTTTTTTTTTGCTCCAAATACTGCAATTAACTAAGGGGAAGAAAAGAGCAATTCTCAACAATAAACGATCCCATTATAATATAGCTTACGAAACTGTTAAGTATAGTGGTATAGTGTTGGGTAACACAGAGCTCAGTTTAATGGATGGAGGTAGAGATAGAAAAAATCAGACTGAAGAAGTCAGTCAGAAGCCTGGAACTTGCCCGTGGCTGCTGCTCAGATTCCAAGGCAGCATGAAGGAGTTTACTAGGCAAGCAGGACGTTGAGAGTCCAGAATAAACTTAAGACATTCGTGGAAAGGGCAGCATATTATAACTACTAAGAAGATGGACGTTAGAGCAAAAAAGGCCTGGGTCCAAGTCATAGCTGTGACATGTATCAGCATGTGACTGCGGGCATCACTCAAACTCTTTCCCCTTAGTATTCTCATCTATGAAATGTGAATACCTAGACCTCATTAGGTCACAAGATTATAGCAAGGATAAAATGTGTCAATATTTATCAACCCTCAGAATAATGGTTGGCTCTAACTAAATGTTTGCAATTAATATTACTCTCATTATTATTGGTATTAAATTATAAGGATACTAATTTGCTTTAAGCCATAGAAACAATTGTTTGAGTCTGGGAAGCTTAACCTGATTTCCCTGTGTCTGAAGGCTAAATGAAGTAGGAACCAAACAAATATAAACAAACAAACAAAAAAAGAACCAAGAAAACAATGGATTTACTGTATTTTAAACCACATCTGATACAAAATGAACAAACAGCTTAAATCCCAAAAATTTTTGAAGGAAAAAATGCAGCAGAAACCACTGGCCAGCAAAAAAATGTCATTGTGAAGCTCAAAACACGTCTGACATCCACATCTTCCTTACTGTTCCCGGGCACGTGCAAACAAGGTTTCCTTGTTTGTTTGTTTCTTAATTAATTTTTCATGAGTCTGTGGAGAAATCATTCATGTGATGATCGTTAATGAAAAATGTATACATAATATATTCTTTCTGTCTTTTTCTCTGTTAGAAATAGTTGACAGCAAAGGAGGATAAATGGAAGGTGGGAGGGAGTAAGAGAGAGAACAGAAGTTGGGGGCATGGTAAGGTGGGCAAACATAGTGATGCTGTTGTCTTCCTCTAACCTCTCTGTCAGGAAGAATAATTTCCTAACCACTGCTAACCAACAAATGCAGCATGTAAATGCCCCACAATCCCTTACATGATGGTTCTTTACAAAAGAAACAGCTGATTTAGCAATTCTAATATTAACAAAAGTAAATATCACATGCCAGGAGCTATTTATAAGAAGCAAAATATTATATTTGTATTAATACAATTTTACCACCTGTAGAATTTATATACACACAGCTATATAGTACAGAATTTCTATATATGGTGTTTCTATATGCACAGAAATAATTCCATTATTGTTATAAGGAGGAAATATGATAATACAATAAAGTTAATATTTGGTTAAAATATTAAAGCATACACATAGCAATAAATAACCTCATGATATAAGAAATTTGATTCTCTTCTAAAAGCAAGTAAAACCCTCTCAAAAAAAGAAGGAAAATTCCTTTATATTTCTTCAATTATTAAATATTTGATTCTAGAGTTCTGGAAGTACCTAAGTTCCTTTTCTTTTACCAAGTGATTGCATATGACTTCTCCAAGGGACAATGACCAACTTATCACAGAACTTCTTAGTATATTTAGAAAAAGAAACAAGTAAAACCAATGTTTTTTGGTTTGTTTTTCTATTTGTGATGATTCTCTTTCTCTTTCTTTCTTTCTTTCTGGACTATTTGCATCACTCCATTCTCAAGGAGCTAAGGTAATGATTATAAACTAGTATCATAATATTTTGATATTTTAAAAACATTTCAATATTTAAAAGCCATCCACAGCCCATAAGAATAGAAATAGGCTAAATACATACCCTGCTATGCTGAGATGAACCCCAACTATGAATAGCATTTTAGCTATTGCATATTATATAAGGCTGAGAGTTTAGGTTTATTAAGCATCTCAATATGTCATTTGCAATTTGATGAATTATATAACCACTTCATCAAATCCATTCCAACCGTATAAAATTAATATATTACTATTGCAACATGTTGCTTTCTAATTTTATCTTTTAGAGTGTTCAAAATTCTATTAGACCCACTGCTTTCTGTGTCCATCTTCCTTGGCTCTTTTGCCTGTCCTGTCTTTCTCACAAACCAGGGCATACCACCCAGGGGGATAACCGTAACCGCGCCCTTAATTCGCACAGCTTTAACTACAGCGCGAAGCAGAGCGAGCCCCTTAGCCTTGGCCTTTATCTTGCCGTCAAACAGAGTCTGCCGCCACTGCACTACCCCAACGGAGGAGCTTAATCCGATCTTGGTACTGAAATTTGGGTGAAAGGAACTTGTAATGCCGTAGAGAAATAATTTTTCCTTTATTTTTCACCCTTAAGTGTAGTATAATCCTGTATTTTCTTTTTCTGTTAAAATAATTAGCATGAATCTAAACACAATCACAGCTGTTGTCTGTTTTTATTTGAGAAAATATGGCAGGAAGTGCTTACTTTATAACACTAGCTCTGCAGAACCTATTTCCTCTCCACGTTCAAATGTCATGAATATTTATGAACTCAGCAGTGGAAGCAGTGAAATAAAATAAATTGGCTTGAGTCAAACACCATTCTGTGATCTTTTCTAGTTCAGTCAACCAACTGCCACTTGACCAAGACCTCCCTCAAATGAACTTACACATTAAACTACTCACTGAAAAATTGATTTCCCAAATGTTTACCAATTACAAAATCACATGGAGTTTCAGGGAAGCATTCTGCAAAAACAATCAGTATTGGTAAGACTTAATTTTGATATAAATTTTTAAAAATCATATTTTTTTGCCTGTTGGTTCTCTGGCCCTCAGACCCCTTTGCATGGAAAATTTTGCCTCCTTCTTTGTAAGAGTAATCTTCTTTTGGCCAAGTGATCTATGGGCTCTTCCTGTCAGAAGAGTGTAATTCAGGTCTGCATTGTCAGATGTGGCCATTTGACTTTACTTGGCCAATAAAATGTGGACAGAAGCAAAGCAAGTCCATTCCAGGTCTAAGTTTAAGTAGCCATTTGTATTTCTGCTAATTCTCTGGCTCACTCCCTCTGCTATAAGAATTGCATATCTCTAACAGAGCTTGTTCTTTCCTAACAAGATC
The DNA here is from genome assembly GCF_021234165.1 of Pteronotus mesoamericanus. Lineage (NCBI taxonomy): Eukaryota > Metazoa > Chordata > Mammalia > Chiroptera > Mormoopidae > Pteronotus > Pteronotus mesoamericanus. The sequence goes on along the minus strand of NW_026555234.1, from coordinate 16,200,107 downwards.
CAGAAAGGAAATACATGAAACTAAGATACATGAAAGTCACATCTACTAACATGTAATATGAATGAGAAAGAACACCAGTATATTTATAAGCCATGGAGATTTGTAAATGAAGCATAACCTAATAAAGTTGGTGGTGAAAACGGGATATTTTTGTAAGATAAGCCTGAACGATGTGGCACCAGCTTGTGGCATTAGGGGAAACATAAGACCAAAGCATACTGAAAGTCTGAAACAGTCACATCATGTTACAAAGATGCAAAATAGTTTGTGAAACTCTCACCTGCGATGATTATGACAGATAATGTGGTGAAGGAGTGTCTGTTATAAAGAGGTTGGAATAAGAAATGTTACCAATGAGACTTCGTTGTTATTAGCTATATTTGACAAGCTACTGCAACAAACAGGCTTAGAGAAGAGTTGACTGATTTATAAAAGGGGAAAAGTGGAGGATCCAGAAATTTCAGGGCTTGTAGAGTATGGGGTATAAAAGATAAATTAAGTTTCTGTTAGAGAGCAAAGGCAAATCCAGGATGTGGTTGCCAGTGACTTTATTAAAAACAGGAAAAAAAAAGAGACATGCTTAATTCACCCTTAAAATTCTTTTAGATATCTCAGGGAAAACATACTGAGGGTGTGTTGCTACCCTTAAAGACTAATTAAACTCAAATGACCTGTAATTCAGAGAGAAAAGCATGCATCAAAAATGTGTGTGTGTGTGTGTAACTGGAACCAAATAAATATGAAGCTGGCACAGTTTCTGAAAAAGCTGCACTTCCAAAAAAGCTACCAGCCTGAATTAAAAGATGTTATGTATGACCCTTTGAGGTATGAGATAACCTTGGACTGCCAAGCTTACATGGCAGAATAAAAACCAGGGGGAAAAAAAGCCTCCCATGTCCTAAAGGATCACTTTTAGTTTAGTACTAAATAAATGTTAGGCCTAAAGAAAGGATTTATCAGAGGGTGGAGTGAAGATCAAGAACCAAGGAGAGGAGGCGACTATTCTCATGGACTAGAACTAAGGTCTAATCAAGAAACACTCTCTCCTCCCAATATAATGGGTTGTTACAAGAGCAAGATTTTATAATTTTTATAGACAAGTAATTGCTATTTGCCTCCAGTTATTCCTGTTTCTGAATGGGAATAACCATTACTGCATTTCATCTCTGTTTTATCCATGTTATTATCAAGGTACATGATAGAATCTTGTTTTGTTTTTCTTTTTAAATTTTAGGATTTTCATTGTATTTTATTGTTTATGCTATTACAGTTGCCTCTACTCCCCCTCCTCCTTGGCTACCACCTCCCAGCTGCCCCTGCACAGGCAATCCCAATATTGTTGTTTGTGTCCATGGACCAAGCATATGTGTTCTCAAGAGGGAGCTGAAGTAGCAGCCATTGCTACTTCAATGGTCTTTAGCCCATTGCTGAGCTTTTAGACTCTTTTCCCTGTGGGAGAGCTCTGCATGCACTTTGCATGAAGAGAAATGACAGTATGTTTGTGACCAAGAAAGGACAAGTATATGTGGTATGTGGAGTTACTGCTTCCAAATGTGCTCTCTTTTGTTTAGCTAGGAGAGGAGGTTACAGGTTTTCCATATCATGTCAATTTCAGCATCTTCCCTTAGGGAGGATGAAACTCACAGCCATATTGTCATAACATCTTCTGATTCAGGTTGGTAGCTTTTGTGGAAGTTCAGCCTACTCAGAAACTTTGCCAGCTTCATATGCACTTGATTCCAGTTAGGCTAATTGTCCTAATAGCTTGACCCATATATTTTTTTTGTTTGAGTTAATGGGAGATAAAGTAGAAACATGTTACAGAGACAAATGAGTACCTGATAAAGTTATGCCTCAACCATGGAAAATATGAGTCTTTGGAATTTCCCAAGCAGGTTAGTGAACATTTATTTTCATGAAAATATGGAGAGTAGAATGGATCAGAAGAAATTCAAATGGCATATCAGTTGGTATATTTTTGCATTAATCAAACACTGCCAGTGGATGTTAATATTCATATAATCAAATGTTCAAGGTGTCTAAAAGAGTGTGTAGTAGAGATAATCTGTAGAGCTCATAAATATACAAAGCCTTCTGGGTAGATGTTTTGCTATGATCTTGAAAAACTAATATGAAAATTCCACAATTTCTCAAGTAATTTTCCCAGTATTTTGTGACCTAAGTAATCTTTCTTTATACATAGCTAAAATCTCTTCTGCTTTAATTTAGATTCCTTTCTTTTCATTAGGTTTCCATGCCATGCATCAAAATGACAAAGAGCATTCCATAAACCCACATATCATTGTACTCTGTAACTGAAAGAATGGCCCAAATCTACAATGCACTAATAAGGTGTCCTATAACTCATTTCAGTCATTCCTGATATGTGAACCATTCTCTATGCGATTATCTTATTTTATATGAATCTTGAAAACCCTGATTCCTGTTGTCTTCCTCATTTGCATTACCAGCAAACAGAGTCTCATACAACCTAGAGAAGAAAAAAGCTGTTATGGTCTGAACTGTGTTTTCCAAAATATTTTGAAGCCCTAACCCCCAACCTCAGAATGTGACTGTATTTGGAGATAAGGCCATGAAACATGTGATTAAGTTCAAATGAGGCTGTTGACTGGCATGGGGGGAGGGAGAAGACTGGGGAAGGGGCATCCTAATCAAATTTGACCGGTGTCCCAGTAACAAGAGGACGTTTGGATATGAAAACAAACACCAAAGGTGTGCAAACACAGAGGGAAGACCATGGGAGGACATGGCCCACAGATGGCTCTCTGCAAGCCAAGGAGAAAGGCCTCAGAAAAGACTTGCCAACGCTTTGACCATGGACTTCCACCCTTGGAACTATGAAAACATAAATTCTGCCTTGTATGCCATCCACTGTAAAATATTTTTGTTATGGAAGACCTAGTAATTAATAAAAAGTGCAAAATGTAATAAATAATGTATATTATTTGAAAAAAATCTAATGGAATACTTTTAATATATAAATTAAGCAAAAGAAAATGTAAAACATTCAACTTAAGCTTTTCTATATAAATATACTTCCCACTTCCCTGAATTCCAGTACATCCTCTCTAATTTACTGTGAGTTCAGAAAATGGGTACATTATAAATATTCTCAAGCTGAATTTGATATCTGAAAGTGGTTATCTATATTGCTAATTTAATTTCAAAGTTATATCTTCAGTATCTTTATACTGCAGTGACATTTCCCAATAGCGTTCTAAAATTAATAAATTTTCTCTCCAAAGTGATTCTAATCATTAGACTTTTTTCTTTATGTACATGATGAGTTTAATGCAAACATAATGTATGCCACAAACACATCTAAATGTCACCTCACAGCATATGAGGTCTTACTGCTACAGATCAACCAGAATGTATGAAATTTCAAATCAAGCATAAACTTTGTAAACCATTCTGTATTTTCCATTGCTTGTACTATTAAGTGTTTGAGCACTTAAATATGTCTACCTAACCAGTCTGTAAATTCTTCAGAAATTACTTCTTATATCACCTACAGCAACATCAGAAACAACAACATTCTAAGTGCTCTATAGTCTTTTGGAAAGAATAAATAATCATCCTGATAACTTATAGAGTGAGTCTCTTAGGTATATACACTTTTTAATCAAACTGTGATCTTTGTTTCTACCTCAGAGTTCAGCGTTTTGTCTCAGGGTGTTTGATGGTTTTCACAACCATCTTTGAAAGAAATAATTTTTATTTTTTCATTGCAACACATTAAAGCATCAAGGGGAGAAAAATTCAATTTGCAAACTAGTCTGAAATTCCTGTAACTATCAGTGTTGAGTAAACATTACTCTGGATTTTTAATGGGCTTCAGTAAAATTCAGTGTGTGCTCAAACGTCAGGGAAGAACATGGTGCAGTGGATGAGAGATGAAATCCTAGAAACAGGCTGCTTGCATTCAAACCCCAACTTAGCCACTTGCTGGCCTATAAATTTAAATAAGTTACTTAATCATACCTTGTGCCTCTGTTCTCTCAATGGTGAAATGGAACTAAAAATAATACCATCTCATAAGGATATTAGGAGTATTAGATGCACCATCTTTGTAAAAGCATACTGGAAAAATGTGTGGCACAGAGTATATTCTATAAAAGTGTTTGTTAAATAATAAGCAAATAATTAAATACTGCATTTTCTACAAAAGTTCTACCGCATAAAAAAATGCATTGCTTCTCTGTTTTAAGTTTCATTCTACACAAACAATTTAATGCCACATTTGTGAATCTGCAATATGTGTAACTTCAAAATTACAAGGTCAAATTTTACTTTTTATAAAGTCACTGATAATTTCTTTTAAAGTCAGAAATGATAAAAATATGCAGAAGTCACAAGAAGACATAATTCCTCCAATTATTGAATTACATTCCCTGTTGAACAGGCCAGTCTCATTGCCTTTGATTTTACTTAGATTTGCCAAAAAGACATCTAACCATATCAAGGGTTTCATTTTTCTATCTTTACTGATTTTAACACAAAAAGTAATGAATAACTTGATCAGGGAGAAGTATCTACAAATGTGTGAGAATTCTGCTGTCTTCATCAGAATTTTGCCTCCAGAGGCAAGCCTGTCTACAGTTAATCTTTCCTATTTCTTTGGTTTTCTGATCAAAGTTTGTTCTGGCTCTTTCAGTAAATGCATCGGTCATTCTGCTTTGATGAAAACCAGTTCACTGACAAATCGAATGCATCCTTCTCTCATCTTATTCTGTTCTATGAGGAGTCACATAAAAATGGAATCCACTTCTGGGATATCAAAGAATCACCAAGTTAAAGGAGAAATTGAGCTCTAAGGGAATAACTTATTGGGGGGAAAAAAGTAAAATCCAAGAAGGAAAAATAACCTTTAATAATTGCTTTGTTATCACTTAATTTATTCGTTTTAGCTTACTCTGGCCCTTCTTCTTAAAGGTCTCTATGACAAACTGCTTTTACACTAATATAGAAGCTCCATAAGTGTATGTGTTTGAGTGCACCATAAGATGATTGGGAGTATATATATTACCATGACACATTAAGCACATAAAAACAATTTTTTAAACACACTGCTTTCCATCTTGTCCTAATTGTAAATTAGATTAATATATGAAAATAATGCTATCCAAATTTTTATCCCCTGTTTAGAATAAGTTCAAGGATACTGCATTAAAATTAGTCTACTTAATATTACACAAAAAGAATATTAAATACTTATGAAATCACAATATTTTGTGGCATCAATTAAAGTTGTACATATTTAGCTTAATCCTACCAAAAACATATCTTTAATATTTTGAGTTAACATATTTGAATAGTACCCCCATATAATTCAAAACTACAAAAATTTTATACATACTAAACACGCCTTTGACAGGAAGCTTATGACCTTGAAAGGCACATTATTCCAGCTAATGAGCAATTCCAAGGGTATTATATCTTTTACATCAAGCCACACATGACTGATCTCTCAGTGCAATTCATGGGTCTTAGATCTGTTTTCTACTGTCATGCAGGAAATACTAAGGGGCTTTTTTTTTAAGTGGCAGACCTTTAAGCATTAAGTATGCTATTCTGCCCTCCTAACTGCACTTTTCCAGAAGGAATATCAGGTAACAGTTAAAGCATAGACACAAGCTTTCATTAACGAAAAAGAGTCAGAGAGTATCAATTTGATGAGCTCTCTGTGTCCAATTTGGATCCTTAGGGAAGATCTCAACCCTGAGACACATTGATTTAATTAAAGTATTCTAAAATATTAGCTAAATAAACACCTACTTAAAGTCCTTCAAATTCACTTTTAATGTCCTTTAAACACATTTTTAAATCTTTAGATTCCTGCATCTCTGCTGTAGTGGCTGGTTTTATTTGGGGACAATACACATATGATATTCCAAAATACCCATTCCTACATTTACACTGCTGGCCAAGCAGTTCTTTCCCACTGACTATTGGCAGTACAAGGTTATTTCTTTTATGAATTTCCATTTTATGAGTTTTCTCTGCAATTTGGCCTGGAAAATGGGATCCTGGGAAGTTCTAAAGGGTCTAATAACCAGGATCCTTTGGAATTTCTCAGGGAGAAAAATGTAAAGTCGAATGCAAGAATTTGTGTTATTGTCCTCTTCTAAAATAATAGCATATTCTGAGATGCATTGTTTTTTTACTAGGCAGAGTGAGTAAATCTTGCAAACAGAGGATGCATGGGAGTCATAAATGTAGTAAACTTTTGACACCAAACCATCTCAGGTATCTATAAACTTAAATTTTAGAGTTCAACTTAAAATACTGAATGGCCAACATGCCATTTATACTCCTCCTCAACCCCTCAAATAGTTACACAACTATAGTACCCTGAAAATTCACTGTGACACCAGAGGGAGCAATCAACAAAGACAACCAGCTTTATGAACATCTGGGGCATATTTACACTATACTGTTCAATACATGGATATAGACAGTAGAGCATTTCAAAGCTAACCTTCCAAGAGAAGTCAAATACCTTTAAAAATCATATTTGTTTGGTTTCAATTTAATCTTTCTGAAATCACAGATTAATGTGTTTTCTAGGTATTTACTGTCGATTTCATCTTTAATTTAAAATAATTTATTTACATTTTATATTATATGGAAATATTTTATTTATTATATTCTATAGAATTTGCAGAATATCTAAAGAATCTTCGATGTTTTATCAAGAGGATATCAAGAAGAAATCAACATGTAATTGACCAACTTGTGTGTAAAGCTCCCTCAGAGGAGACAGAGCTTTAGATGTGAATCCTCCATTCCCTTTTTTTTGCCACAAGTAAATAAAACTGCCCTGTGACAACCAAGTCTATTCACCAAGTCTGTGAATAGAACACATCAAATGGTGAACCCCTTGAGTTCAGCAACAATATTTTAAGAGAGAGAGAGCAAATTATGTAACTTCTATTACATTATATTGTTATAATCGTTCCATTTTATTGTGTTGTTACTGTTAACGTTTTACTGTGCCTCATTAACAAATTTTATCATAAGTATTGATATATAGAAAAAAATATAGTCTCTATAAGGTTCAGTACTATCCATGGTTCCAAGCCTCTGTTGAGGGTCTTGGATTGTATCCTCCATGGATAACTGAGTCTCTACATTTTTTAATTTAAAGATGATATGAAGTTAACTCTACCCAACAGGTACTATATAAAACAGAAGGGGAAATAACAGTGGAAAATTAAGCATGTGTATAGACAGACAGACAGAGGGATAGAAGACTAGGTATGTAGGTAGGTAGGTAGGTAGGCAGGTGGGTGGGTAGATGGATGGATAGATAGACAAAACACCACATTCCTTATTTCTGCAACAGATTAAAAGTCCATAGTTGGTATCAAGACTACTTTTTCCAATATGTATTTCACATTCACTTATTCTCAGCTAGCAGCTCAGTTGGTCAATGTTATTTACTTGTAAGGGTAACTCAAAACTGAATTTTCTAAGGAAGTACTTTATTACTTTACATTTATTGTAATGCACTTACTAGCCATTAACTTTTACAAAGGACATGGCAGTACTCCCAGGTACCTCAGAGGATCCTCTGGATTTATCTGTAATTTTTCTTCCCAGACTGGGTTAATAAAAAGACTATTTCCCCTTGATAATCAAAATCAATTACCCAGCAGACACAATAATCTTTTTCTACCTTTTAATTCCAGTACCAGGAAGTCTCAAATAACCAGGCAGAAGTTTTAGTGTCTAATTAAATGGAACTGTGTTGTATCCTTGCATAAGGTAGTATAAACTACCAGATCCCAGAGTTACAGAAGTTTGAATAGGAACAGAATAATAAACTCAGCTATTTTCAAATTTTTAATGTTGGTAGCAATCTTTACATTTTATCCGGGGTGTAGTGTTGATTTCGGTTTACTATTTTGATATAAAAAGAAACACTCCAAATGTTCCCACTTGATTGCTTATGCCATCCCATAAGTCATGGAGCCGATGTAGATAGGCACTGTCAGGTGCTGATCATATTTCTTGTAACCATACATCAGAAATTGAGCTATAACCACAGAAATATGCGTATATTTATATAGCAATTGGGCCAGACTCCATTTACCTGCCCCCTTTCTCAGAAATCTGTAAATCACAGCTTTGCACAATTAAAGCAGGAGTCAGTTATTAGCTCAGAATCAGCATCAATAGCTTAATGACCTATATAGACTTGCCTCTCCTCTGGACACAATTACACTAGGTACAGTTCTCTTTGAAGGAAAGCTAGCTGGAAGATTTATAGAATGTTTGCACAATATAATTCTAGACTCTTGGATTAGTCAAACTGCCCTTTTCCAAACTACCTGCAAGAAAAATCTCAAGAATCTCTGACTCATTGATAATGAGTCTAGTTGGAGATCTTTGCACAAAGAAGTTGCTTAGACATTTATTTTTTTCATGTCACATTTCTTTTGGTGCTGGGTACTGACGATAATTAGCCACAGCTAAGGATCACTCTGGATAAGGTCATTCTGGTTGCCAACCTGGCTCTGAGACCTATTTACATAACTACACCCACTTTGTAGCACTTAACACTAGTTGCCAGATGTGTGTAATTACTCAAGTGCATTTCAGAACTACAGTGACAGCAGCCTCTGCCACCTCAAAGCCTGTCCTCTCCATTAAAATCATAAAGCCAATTTTAAGGCACAAGCTGCTGTCAGTACTTTGGCTTTCTAAGGAGAGCAACTACAGCTCTTCTCAATGACACCCTCACTGGAGAACATAATCCCCATCACCTTGATGAAGAGAGCATTTCCCTTGTCCTTTATGAAAAAAATGACTGGATTGCACATGCAAAATTTATTCAAGTATTCCTATTTCTATAATTCTTTAGGCTCCTTCTATATACATCAAAGAGTCTTTGTCATTAGAACTTCATTTAATAAGTAAGAAGATTAATTCTCGCTGGTTTATAAAAGCAACTTCATAAAGTTATTTTAGGTAGCTCACAGAGTCTCAAGCAGAGCAGATACCCACTCTGCTCTTAAGCAGTCAGAAATGCCCAGACAATAGGGTTGCCAAATTTAGCAAGTAAAAATACAAGGCACCAAATAAAATAGAATTTCAGATAAACAACAGATAACTTTTTTTAGTAAAAGTAATAATATTTGGAGCATACTTATAGTAGGAAATTATTATTTATCTGAAATTCAAATTTAACTGGGTAGCCTGCATTTTATCTGGCAGGCCAACCAAACACATGGGATATTTGCTAATAATAATACATGTCACTGCTTCTAGTCACCTGTAATAATCAAAAGTGGAAGCCAAAACCTCTTCTACTATGTCCTGTAGGGGACCATTTTGTGTGGTATCAGGAATTGTAGCCCCACGTGAATTAGGCTTGAAAGGGCCCGTAAGTCTCGACTGGAAAGCCAGGAATGCTGGTGGCAGGCATGACCTGCTGCTGGCCCTGAGGGTTCCTGTGGGAAATCTGGCCTAAAGAATGCACTGTGTCCCCTGAAGCTTGCTCTGCTTTGTACTGCCCTGATAAGGAAAAACAAAGTGTTTAGTCTCAAAGCAGGGGAGATCCCTGAGCCCCTGAACATTGGTTTAATGACCATCTGGTGTCAGTATGCCCAACAGACCCCAACCCAAGGTTGATCTATGTGTTCCTTTTATTGTTATCTATAGCCTTTGGATATGGATTGAAAAGATTTGCACATATACTGTGTACCACTGCACATATCATTCTCAATAAAGGCCATTTCAGAGAACGGCTCGGGGCATTCTCCACTACAGGGAATCGCCACCCCTTTCTCCTGAAAGGCAAATTGTGTCTGGAACGATTCATTTCTTCATCTCCAGCAGCCGGTAGGACTTTACAGTACAGGGTCCCCCTCAGTGTCCCTTAAAGAACCAGGTGGATTTTATAACACATTTTTTAGAAGATTTATTCTCTCATATTGCTCAATGTCGAGTCTGCTTTGTTAGTTCACATGATGTTGAAACCTACCTCATATGCGTGAATCCCAGTTTTACAGGAGCCTGGCAATGCACCTTTCAGTTTTGTGTCTTGGGAAGACAAGATTCACAAACTGGGCAATTAACAAAAATAGAATATTCAAAGGTGATGGTGTAGCTAAATAAGTGAATATCCACTACACTCTCACCTGAGAGCTGGAAATGTGACTCTCGATCCATTAGTCCATTGGATTCAATAAGAGGGTAAAATTTGTCACACAAATATTTTAAAGTTAAACAAGTAATTTATATTAAAATAATAATTAAAATATTGCATTGCTAATTCTTCCACATTGTCAAATTATTCAGCATTTGTGAATTGTCAGTTTTATCCATTTTAGATTATTCAATGAAGAAATATTATACCGAGTTGCTGAAAATAATTTCCTAATAAAGAACCAATTAAGTCTTTAAGTGTGCTATTTTCTTCCAAATGTTCAAACTCCTTTTCTAAATGGCTTCATTTTTAGATAAAGAGAATAAATTACATAATTATGGGAAGCTTTTTGGCTCTTCTATTTTATCTTTCTATAGTGCATGAATGATAGTATTGTATATATGGAGCTTTTCAAAGCAAGCCTAGAGGGGTTTGGTATTCCGAGATTTGAGTCCTGAGCCCTCAGCTCGCTGCAGCATTACACTGAAATGTTATTGCTCAGACAATTAATGTGTATAGTATGTTATACTCAACGTGGTTTTGCTTAGGAAAGAAAATAAAATGTCTTCTAATTATTCCCAAATCAAATACTGGCTGCACAGTGGTCTGAGAGAGAGACGATTTTGGTTTAAAAAATAACTAGATGTTAAGAAAATTAGAAAGTATCTCAGGGTCCAGCTATACTCTAAATAGAGAGGAATATAAAATATTAGGAAAATATGGAAAACAAGAGTGCCAATTCAAAGTGGAAATGTATTCCCAGGATGAACCCTCAGAAAATTAAAGTATTACTTAAAGCAAGTCTTTTTTTTTTTTTTTTTTTTAATGTCTGAGGTACCTATTCATTGTTTCAAACAGAAGCTGGAGAATAATGTTGAGACCACAAAGCACCACTCAAAAAACATGAGTTTGGTGATTATTTAAAACATGTATTATACCTTATTTTAAAACAGATGATGATACGTTATTTTAAAATGCCCCTAATCTGCCCTTGTTTTACCTACAACTCCTACAATCTGATCCCAAAACACTGGAGTCCCTTTCCCCACTGCACTGAATCTGTGCTGACTTTGGGCCTGCTTTGGCAAAAATAAGGAGTCTAAAATGAGAATGACATTGGTTCAAATGTAGCTGTTCAGAGAAATTGAACCATTCTGTACCCTTTCTTGGATTTATGTCACTATCATCTGAACAGGCCTGGGCTATGCTGTTGGAGAATGAGAGATCACGTAAACCAGAGATGGGTCATCTCCACTGAAATCACTCTAGACCAGCCATCTCTCATGTTCCCAACGAGCTGACCTGCATAATTATGAGAACCTCTAAGTACATGAACATTAGGTTGTTTAATATTTTATTACAGTTCACTGTTTCTTTGTGTATTTTATTTTTCAGTCTTTTTTTTCTGTTTTTCATTTTGTATATACTCTGTTTCTGTGTCTTTAAATTCACTAATATTGTTCAATATCTAGTCTCCTCTTCATTCTATATATTTTTCATCTTAGATATTTTATTTTTCACCTGTAGTTTGACCTGAATCTTTTTATAGCTTTCATTACTTCCCTTAACATGCTCATACTTTCCTCTATTTACTTGAACATATAAAATAATTTTATAATAGCTTTTTTTATCATTCCTATTTGATAATTCTTTTAGCTTTGTCAAATCTAGTTTTATCTCTATTGACTGATATTTTTTCATTTAATACTTTCTTATTTTTCATGCTTGTTAATTTTATTGAATAAAATTGAGAATTTGGTATGTGGGTGTTGAACTTCTGGGTGTAAGTATGCGTAGGGGGTGCATTTCTATAAAAATGTGATGCTTGTCTTAGGCTGCAGTTAAGTTACATGGGTACTGGGCAGACAGCTTACATACACTAAATTAAAAAATAATGAAAGGTTATAAGACCCCATTTCATTATTCTTCAGAAACTATACTTAAAATTAGTAGACATATTTCATTTTATAATTTCAATCTAGTTAATTGTAACAAAAAGTTTTTTTAATATGAGAGTAGTAAAGGAAATAAATGTATAAAGTTTTTAAAAAAGTAAAATAAAATTGTCAATATTTTTAGATACATGATTGTATATATAGAACATAAAAACTGTTACTATTAACCAGTGATTAAGGAAATATACAAGAACAACATAAAACACTTATGTCTACATGCCAGCAATAGCTAATAATTAAATTTTTAATGATAATTTTCTGAAGTTTACTTCATCCAAAAACAGCAGAACACCCATTTGTCTTAACATCACATGGGGCATTCATCACCAAGACCACATTCTAAGCCATCAAGCATATTTTATCAAATTACAAACATACTTTAACAAATAACAGAATCATACCATTCTGCTCTCAGACCACAATGGAATGAAACTAGAGATCCGTAACAAAAAAAAACTGAAAAATCTCCAAATATATGGAGATTGAACACATACTTCTAAAAAACACATGGATCAAGAAGATATCTCAAGAGATATTTTAAAGAATTTGAGCAAAATTAAAATAAAAAACATTTTATCAAAATTTGTGGGATGCAGAAAAAGCAGTGCTTAGAGGGCAAAAAATAACATTAAATGCATATATTGGAGAAGATCTAAAATCAACAATCTGCTTTTACCTTAGGAAAATAGAAAAGGAAGAGCAAATTGAATCCAAAGCAAACAGAAGAAAAGAAGTAATAAAAATTAGAGCAGAAATTAATATAATTAAAGATAAATCAATAAAGCAAAACAATAAAATGAAAAGCTGATTCTGTAAAAAAAAAACACCAATAAAACTGATAAGCCTCTAGCCAGGTTAAGGAAAAAAGAAAGAGGACACAAATGACTATTATCAGAAATGAAAGAGGCAACATCACTACAGAGCCTATGAACATTAAAAGGATAATAAATAAATACTATAGACGATTCTATGCTCACAAATTTGATAACCTAGACAAAATGAATTAATTTCTGGAAAACCAATCTGTCTAAATGTGCACAAAATAAAATAGGCTATCAGAATTGGCCTGTATCTATACAAGAAACTGAATTAAAAAATTAATAACCTTCCAAAATAGAAAGTACCAGGCCCAGATGGGTACAGTGGTGAATGCTACCAAACATTAAAGGAAGAAATTATACTAGTTTGCTACAATCTCTTTCATAGGACAAAACCAGAGGGAATACTTCTTAACTGATATAATAAGGTGAGCATAATAACCCTAATACCAACATCAAAGACATTACAAGAGAACTACACGTCAATATCTCCCATGAACATACATGTAAAAATCCTCAGCAAACTGAACCCAGCAATGTACAAAAAAAAAGTATACACCAAAACCAAGTGGGATTTATCATAGGTATACAAGCCTGTTTCTATACACGAACATGGAATATCTCTCCATCTATTTAGTTCTCTTGATTTACTCATCTAATTTTTTTCATATAGATATTGTACATATTTTGTTAAATTTATACTTAAGTCTATCATTTTTGGGGGGTACAGATGCAAATGGTATTGTATTTTTAATTTCAAATTTCAAAAGTCAATTAATGTGATCCATCATATAAAAAGGCTCCAAAAGAAATATGACATGATCATATATGTATAGAAGCAGAAAAAGCATTAGACTAAATCCAACACCCATTCATGATAAATTCTCAATAAACTAGAAATAGAGGGGTACTCCCTCAACTTGATAAAGAACATGTAAAAAATGCCTACAGCTAAAATCATACGTAATGGTGAAAAACTTAGTTTTCCTAATAAGATCAAATATGAAGGAAGGCTGTACCCCCTCCACACTCCTTCTCAGAATTGTATTGGAAGCTATAGCTATTGCAGTAAAACAAGAAAGGAAATAAAATGTATAAAGATTTGTAAGAAAGAAATACAACTGTCTTTGCTTACAGATGAAATGATCATCGGTATTAACAATCTGAAAAAAAATCAATAACAAAAATACTTCCTGTAACTAGTGAGCATTTATAATAAGGTTACAGGATACAAGGTTAATACACAAAAGTCAATGCACAAGGGAAATTTGAAATTAAAAAGAGTATCATTTGCATCTTCACCCCCCAAAATGATATATTTAAGTATAAATCTATCACATATATACAAAATCTATATAAAAAAAAACTTAGATGAATAAAATCAAAAGAGAACTAAATAAATGGAGAGATAGCCTATGTTTGTGTATAGAAAGACAAAATATTGCCCAATATTGTCAGGATGTCAGTTCTTCCTAAATTGATCTATAAATTCAATGCAAACCAAATAGAATTTCAAGCAAATATTTTGTGAATATAAAAAACTGATTCTGAAACTTTATATGAAGAGGCAAAAGACCCAGGATACCAAACACAATATTGAAGGAGAACAAATCTAAAGAATTGACACTTTCCAACTTCAAGACTTACTATAAAGCTAGGGTAATCAAGACAGTGTGAAGTTAGTGAAGAATTGGTAAATATATTAATGGAACAAAACAAAACTAAGAAATAGACCCAGATAAATATAGTTCAATGATCTTTGACAAGGATCAAAAGAAATATAGTCGGTACAAGATATCTTTTCAACAAGCGGTGCTGAAACAACTGCATAACCCCATACCAAAAACAACAACAACAACGACAACAACAGAAAGATTCTAGCCCTGATCAGATAGTTCAGTTAGAGTATACTCCCAACATGCCAAGGTTGCAGGTTCAGTTCCTGGTCAGGGCACATACAAGAATCAGCCAATGAGTGCATGGATAAGTGGAACAACAAATTGATGTCTGTTTATCTGTCTGTCTCTTCCCCCTTCTCCCATTGTCTCTCTCTAAAGTCAATAAAACATATTAAAAATGAATCTAGACCTTACACTCTCCACAAAATTCAACTCAAAATAGATTACAGACCTAAATGCAAAATGCAAAGCTATAAAACTCCTAGTAAATAACATAGGAGAAAATCTTGATGAGCTTGAGTATGGTGATTCCATTTTATAAAGATATAAAATCAAATGCATAATCTGTGAAAGGAACAACTTATAAGTTAGACCGTTAAAATTTAAAACTTCTGCACTGCAAACATCAGCGGCAAATAAATGAGAAGACAAGCCTCAGACAGGAAAATATTTGCAAAAGGCATATCTGGTAAAAGACTAGTATTCAAATATACCAAGAACTCAAAAATAAACAATTAAAAAATCAACATCTGGATGAAACACATGAATCAAAACCCTTAACGGGTACCTCACCAAAGATAAACAGATTGTAAATAAGCATATGAAAAGATGCTCCACATCACATGTCATCAAGGTAATGGAAATTATAACAATGAAATATTGTACTACTTCACACCTATTTGGGGGGCCAAAATCCAGAACACTGACAACAAAAATGCTGGTAAGGAAGTGGAACAACAGGAACTCATTCAGTGCTGGTGCGAATGCAAAATGGTAGAGCGAACTTCCCACCAAACTGTGGGGAAGCCAGTTGAGCGGTTTGTTATAATATCAAAAAGACTTGTACCATACAATTCAAAAATTGTGCTCCTTGTCTGTACCCGAAGGAATTTAAAACATGTCCACACAGGAAACTGCACACAGATGTTTAAAGCTGCTTTATTCATAATTGCCAAACCTTGGAAGCAACCAAGATGTCACTGAGTAAAGGAGTAGATGCACAATCAGTGGTATATCCAGACAACAGAATATTATTCAGTGCTAAAAAGAAATAAGCTATCAAGCCATACAAAAACATAAAGGGGCATTAAATGCATATTACTAAGTGAAAGAAGCCAAGCTGAAAAGGTTACCTACTTTGTGATTCCAATTATATGACACTCTGGAGAAGGCAAAACAATAGAGATGGATAAAAAGATCAGTGGTTGTCAGGCACTGAGGGAATGAAGGAATGAATAAGCAGAGGACAGAGAATTTAGGGCAGTGAGAATACTCTGTATCATACCACAATGTTGTATTCATGTTATCATACATTTGTCCATCCATAGACCGTACAACGCTAAGCGTGAACCATAATGTAAACTATGAGCTTTGGTTGATTATATGTCAATTTAGGTTTTTTTAACTATAACATTTGTACTACTCTGGTGGGGGAACGTTGGTATTTATGAAGCTATGCATGTATAGAGGAAAGAGATATAGGGAAAATTTCTGTACCTTCTGTTTGATTTTGCTGTGAACCTTAAACCACTCTAATTTTTTCTTAATTTTAAAAAAGATAAATCTTATAATAGCAGCTAAACTTATCAAAAGCTAGAAATAAATCTAAAAATTAGAGCACATGATTTAGGGAAATTAAATTAGCCCTAAATAAATCAAGGACTATAACACTTTAATGAATTGGAAAATAGGCTATTGTAAAGATATCAATATTACAAATAAATATTTGTAAGTGGATATTTTTAATATAACTCATTTGATCTTATATTTAAGAATGATTACAGACTATAAAAGCAGTCTATAATTGGGATTCGAATAAATGGACTCTTTTTGTTTTGAAATGCTTAAGGAAAATTACTCAAAACTAGATCCATGCAATCATCTTTTAATAGCTGTAAATAATATTCTTTGTTCACATTAACAAGCCAATGGATAGGAAAAAAATTGTCATCAATTGATTGAATTACCTCTGTGTTATATCCAAAAATTACATGGTCATCAATCAGCAAAGTTTATTATTAATGAACTGTTCATTTACAAATAAATTTGATCTTCTATCAATATTGCTCAAATCAAAAATTGAAAAATATCTTTTTTTATATAAAAAAATGTTTGAGGAAACCTCATACTGTTTCTCATAGTGGTTATACCATTTTCCATTCCCACCAACAGTGTACAAAGGATCTTTTTTCTCCATATCCCTACCAACACTTGTATTTTTTGTCTTTTTGTCATTTTTTAAGTCTCATTGTGGTTTAAATTTTCATTTCCTTGTTCATTAGTGATGCTTAACATCTTTTTGTGTGCCTATTGGCCATCCGTAGGCCTTCTTTGGAAAAATGCCTATTCAACTTCTCTGCCCATTTTTTAATCATTGTTTTTTATATCAAGTTGTGTTAGTTCTTTAAATATTTTTATATAAAACCTTTATCAGGTGTATGATTTGCAAGCATCTTCTCCCATTCAGTAAGTTGCCTTTTTATTTTGCTGGTGGTTTTCTTCACTGTGCAAAAGCATTTAGTTTGTTGTAATTGCTTTTGTTGCCCGTGCCTGTGAGTACCAGTTCAAAAAAAAAAAAAGAAGTACTACTAAGATCAATGTCAGAGAACTTACTGCCTATGTTTCCTTCTATGAGTTACATAGTTCTAGTCATATATTCAAGACTTTAATCCATTTTGAATTTATTTTTGTAAATGTATCATTCTTTTGCACATAGCTATCCAGTTTTCCCAGCACCATTTATTGAAGAGACCATCTTTTCCCAAAGTATATTTTTGCCTCTGTTCTGATAGATTAATTGACTATGTATGTGTGAGTTTACTTCTGAGCTCTCTTTCTGTTCCATTAATCTATGTATCTGTTTTTGTGTCAGTGCCATATTGTTTTGATTACTATAGCTTTGTAATATAGTTTAAACCAGAGCTCATGATACCTCCAGCTTTGTTCTTTTTTCTCAAGATTGCTTTAGTTATTTGGAATCTTTCATGGTTTCATGCAAATTTTAAGGTTTTTTGTTCTAGTTCTATGAAAAGTGCCATTAGTATTTTGATTGGGATTATATTGAATAGAATTAACATATGGTTCAGTGATTTCACTTCTGGGTATTTATCTGAATGGGGAAAGAAAACCTTAATTTGAATAGATGTTTGCAACACTATGTTTATTGCAGCATTATTTACAATAGCCAATATATAGAATTCATCCTAGTGTCTATTGATGCATGAATAAATAAACTGGTGATTACCAGAGGGAAGGGGATTGGGTGGGTGGAGGGGAGACAGGCGAAGAGGGTAAGAGAAGCAAATTTCCAGTTATACATTAGATAAGTCATGAAAATGTGATGTGCAGCATAGTGAATATAATTAATAATATTGTGATCACCCTGTATGGTGAGAGATGATAACTATACTTATTGTGGGGATCATTTCATAATGTATATAAATATTGAGTTACTGTAATACACACCTGAAACTAACAGGACATTTCATGTCAGTTAAAAAAATAAAGAAAAATGAAAAAAAACTGATATGCAAAACCATTTTTTTCAGTTATTTGAATCATTTATTTTCTTAACACCTACATCAATATTGTGAATTGTTCCTTTGGTGCCTCTGAGACTTTTACAGCCCAGCACAATCCACTAAGATAAATTAGAGGTAGATTAGAGGTTTTCAATTGTTTTGTCAAGTGTGAGAAGGGTGAGTTTTAAAGGGGAAATAGAAAATGTGAATCTGCATAATGACATAGGTCCTCATAGACACATATGTTATAGACACATACTTTATAGACAAAAGTAAATATGCGTGATGAGAATTTGGGTATTGAATCCCTCACTACCAATTGTATCCCTGAAACTCTTGAAATGTTTTTGTGTACTCCCAGGTACTAATGTATAGCAGGTTTTTTTGCCTGCTGCACTAAGATAAATTGCACTTTCTTCTGCTTTCTCTAGCCACTTCATTTCAGCTCACTAAAATAATCAGGATCTTATAATAGGCATGGGATTTCCTCCCATCAATACTTAATTCTCTTGAAACCTGAACATAGTTTTATCTTGAGGTGACAGAAGAGGGATGTTGAGACTTTGGAAGAGTTTACAGCCACAAGATAATATTTTAAAAAAGCCCTAAAGATCTATATTCAAAACCTATTAAATATATAAATAAAAACAGGAAAGGCTTTCCTAAAGTTCAGACTTTTAGAATATGTTCTATGTATATATTCATAATTATTTTCACATGTGTTAATAACTGTGTTCCAGTAGTCAGGATATATAACATAATTATCAACATACCTAGAAATATTTATAAATTTATATATTAAACACTAAGCTGTTAGTTTCCAGATATAGCTATGCATGTCAATCATGTAGAGAGTTAAAAAATAAAAATAGAGATTTTTAGCTGTCACTTCAAATCCTCTGAATCAAATCTCAAGGAATAAGGCAAAATAATTCTTAAGCACTGGCTTGCTTATACACAACTGAAAATTATTCCTCAGTGCTACATTCTCTTGTGATAAAAATGTAAGTACAAAAAAATATCATCTAGTAATTTTCAGGAGAAAATTACTTGCACATGCTATAGATAAATAGTAGTATATTTCATTACTGAATTTAAGTTTACATACCCATTGTGCATTTGTACTTGCTTCCCTAGTGAACGGATAATTTTTTGAATGCTAACATGTCAATTTACAAAAGATCAAAATATGTTTTATTTTAGTGTATGCTAAAGTATATTGGCCTTCTGTCAATAAAGTTATTCTTCTCTTTTAGAGAAATAGTACAAGTAGAGTATAAGTTTAACTGTGTTAATAGCAATTAAAGAAATTGAGCAAGAACTGGCTTTAAAACAGTGTCTTAATACAGTACCTGTCACTCTCTTGACTGGCAATTCAATCATTACAACCTCATAGTACATGTTTATGTAACAAGTATTCTCAGTCTCTTGTTGTCGCCTTGATAAGCATGTAGGTCTTCACATTATGGTTGATTCTAAGTGTTATGGAGACTATTCCACAAAAGAAATTGTCACTACTTTCTATTTAAATTGAGGTCTGGAAGGCTACGTGTAACAACATACCTGATAATTGGTTCTATTATGAAGCACTGTCAAGGCAGATTTTCCAAGTACCAAACAAAATGCTTAACACTCGTTTCCCAGCAAAAACTGCAACGTAGTGCTTCGGCAGCAAAAAAATCCCAATTCTAATTGCATAGAGTAAATCCAATTATGCTTTACATAATCCAGATGCCAAATTGAAGCTCAGAATACTGCCTGTGAACAATGCAGTTTTACCTCATGTTTCAGAGAGGAGCGTTTTGTGGGTTTTTATAAATCAAATACTTCTGTGTAAATAAACTTAAAGGGTCCTTTTAATAACTCAGTGCATCTAGCTCCTTTGTTAGAGCCTTCAAAAAATGTTATACATTTGTCATTTAGAATTTTTGAGCTCTTCTCCAAAAATCAATTAAATTTTAATTAATAAAGTTCAAACTATGAGATTCCTACCATCACCAAAACCAAAAATCTTAAATGGAATTGTAGGTCATTCTTGCTGGGTGGTCTTTTGCAAAAGAACCAAATTCTCTAAGCTCCGGATTTCTTCACCAGTAAAACACAGGAAATATTCACTCTGTCTGATGGGGTCTTTAGAGGCTTAAATGAGATTACATGTAACACGTTTAGCAAGATACCTAGAACATGGTAAATATTTCATAAATGTTCGTTATTATCTGATTTCAAATTACTATGTGAGCTTGCATCCTACCAAATACAACTTTCAGGTCCATTTATTTAATGATTCACCTTTCAGTGCTTACAACATGGCTCCACTTTTGGTACTTTGACACCAGATGAATGGAACACAGATTCCCCACCCCCTGTCTTGGCTGAGTTCCATAGAAGCAGAGCCAAGGATGGATATTTTTTAAAGTGATTTATAAAAGAATGCTTTTAGGAAAAAAGCATATGAGTATAAGGGACATATGTCAGAAAATGGAAGAAGCTATGCAAATATGAACTGCTAGCAAAAGTCTAGCTTTAGCCTGACTCCAAGGGAATCTCTGAAGTACGAATTGCAGCAGTCTGCCTACCTTGAGGTAATAGTGCTGGGATTTTATACCTTGGCCTATGAGGTAATTCGTACCTTCAACAGCCCACAGAATATTTTCTGAAGAAGACTGAAGGTGTAAGCCACAACCAAGGGGGGTGGAGGGGGATTGACCACATCAATCAAAATGATAGAATAGAATGAGTACCACCTCCCTACAGAGACTACCCTTAGAATCAGTACCAGGCAGGTGAAACAGGTAATCAGGCAGAACAGTGATGGAAATCATTTCAATTTATTGTGGAAAGTCCTCTAACAGGGTGCCAGTCCATACTGCTTGCAAGTTCTTTCCATCACGCTGTTTTACATCATTGAAGCTTTGTTCCCACAAAAGCCTCACCATTCACACACCACTTACAGCCGAGATAACTCATACTTTTCTTAGAAGACTAAGTCTAAACCATTATTCTTCTCTAGTGGGTCTGTCTAACCTCTATCTTAGCCCCTGTCTATATTTGCTAAAGCCATTTTTCTCAGTCCATTTGGGCAGGTATGACAAAAACGCCACAGACCGAGTGGCTTATGAACAGCAAATATTTATCACAGATCTGGAGGCTGGGAAGTTCAAGATCAAGGCACCAGCATATTCAGTGTCTGGTGGAAACTGGCTCCCGGGCTCAGACAGCTGTCTTCTCACTGTAATGTCATGTGGTAGGCTGGGCAGAGTCTCGGGAATCTCCTTTAGAAGGGCACTGATTCTATTCATGAGGACTCAACCTCATGACCTAATCCCCTCCCAAAGGCCTGACCTCCAAACACCACTGCATTAGATGTTATGATTTAACACAGAAATTTTGAGGGGACGCATTCAGTCTATAGCACCACTTATGTACAAAAGTTTCTGAAACATTTGTCACATTTTACTGTAATCACTGGTTGATTTTTTTTTTGTCTGTTTTCCAACTAGACTTAATACACTAAGTGTAAAAATAAAGTCTTCCTCATCATAGCAGGATTAGCTTGATACACATTTTAAGTGGCTTAATAAAGGTTGTTGAATGAATGAATTAATGAATGATTAAACTAACGTATTCTGTACCACTATGCATATATATAATCCTTCTCCATTACCTGTGAAGTACACCTACTTATAGCTAGACTGCTACATGCTTTTGGATTTCACTTTGTGATATCCATAAAGTTTCTCGATGCCCAGTAGTTAAATTCAATTCCCTGAAACCTTCATGGTATTATTTCCGTAGTACTTTAGTGTACCCTTTAAAAAACAACTGAAAAAAAAAGGAGAGGCGTTTTCATCAAAATTTCTCAAGACACAAAAGACAAGCAGAGGTAAGATTAATTATAGAAAAATAGGAGATAGCCTTAGGACTAAGTGATGAGCTCTAGGACAATACTTACAAGAAAGCTGTGGGAAAACAGGACATCCTTGCACTTCCTTGCTGCTCTAGATTCCCTTGGAAGTGTCAACTCAGTCTCAGGAGATAATTATTTAATGTTAATTCCTGGTAGGCTTGTCACAATAAAATGAGTTCAACTTTTATACTCAATTAGGAATTTACACTCCAAGAAATTTCAGTAACTTTATGTAAAGATCTTACATTTGTATGATCCTATGAGAGCTTACACCCTATTTTCAGTAAGACTTGACTCCTATGTAGGCAATTTTTATGTATAACAGTTATCTTGTACAAATTCTATACCTCCCATGCAGGATTCTGAAATCCCACAAGATCAAGAACATTGGTTAACATGCAAGAGTCCATAAAACATGTTTGTTGAGTTGAATTGACAAAGATAATGATCAAACTGAGCAAAACTGTTTTGTCATAAAAGAGTTTGAATAGGAATAAAAATTAATGTATTTGTATTTCCTTGGCTGAATGGAGTTCAGGAGGAGATACTGAATTCTTAAGGAATCTCAAGAAAGTGGCTTACATAGTTTTTTTCCTGCAAACAAAATTGTTGGGCTTTAGATTGCTAATCGCTCAAAAGGAAACCTGCATTTTTAGTCACAGCTAGTTTAACTGAGGATCCATACAAGTGGTCCAGGCAAGTAGGAATGGGTTTGTTATCAGAGAAAACATCTAGTGCTCTGATGTGGATGAAACTCCACACAGTAGGTGTGTACCTTGTGAGCAAATCAAATTGTCCTTTTGAAAAAAGTATAAATTATTTGTGGAAAAGAGATGTATCGCCGTTGCTCTGGCCATTAACGCCAAGTAAATCCCAGTAAACTTACTGTTTATGATAACATGTTTTTTCTCCCTTATGAAGCTATTTCTCCAATAGCTTCAAACTAATTTTTAAAAATATTTTAGTGAGGTTTTCTAGTTGTTCTCAGTGATAAAGATGGTCTATAACGACGTAGTTTTAACACTACCAGAATTGGAAAATTGGACATTCTTCTCAATATTTTTTAATAATTTAAAAAAGGATACAGATTCACAATCCAGCTTTGTCATCTACTAAGTCTGAATATTTTTTATAGATTTTATAACAGGTCCTCTAATATATTCCACTTATCTATCTAATCTGGATAATATTACATTATTTTACATATTATATTTTTATGATGTCCTGATTTTCTACATTATCAAATGTTCACATCTTACTTTCTTCACTGCATTCATCTTTACTATCCATGGCCCTTGACAATTCCACATAAATTTTAGAGTTAAATTTTCAATTGTCTTGAAAATATTCGTTGGAACTTGGTTTAAAATTGCCTTGTGTGTATAGCTTGATTAAAACAAGGGAATATTTCTGTCTTTAATTTATTGAGCATTCTCATTCATAGATACATTCTTTGCCTCTCCATTTTTAGGTCTTTTATATGTTTTAATATTTTAAAATTATTTTTGTTATAACACGGGAATGATCCTTCTCTCAGTCTAGGTTTTAGTTCCTTTTAAGTGTTTGTAATATTGAAAAAGTAAAAACCAAAATATTTTAATGACATTTTACACTCCTATTGTACTGTTGTATGAATGTAAGGATTTGCTGTATATTGATTTTATTTTATCCAGTCTTACCAATTCTAAAATATTTGGCTTTTCTATATAGATAAACATGTCTAAAAAGTATATAGCATTTTTCTTTCATCCACATTTTCATGTGTTACTTTGCTAAAATCAGTTCAATTTACATAATTTCTCTTATAATATCTTCCTCTAAGCAGTGAGCTGTTTATAATTTTGTTGCATTCCTACATGTTTGTTTATCTTCTTTTTGTTTTTGAATTTGTATTTTAATAGACCCATGGTAGAAGTACTCAAAGACTCTTGGGTGTTTCTTGAGATATGTTTAAGTCCTAATACTTGGTCAACTTTAATAAATGTTTCATGCGGACATGAGAAAACTATGTTTCTATTAACAGTGATTATGTGGTTTTACTTGTGTTCATTAAAATAGGTAGAATTGATACCTTTTCTGTACAACCTTTTTTTATTCTTATGTGTTGACCCTATTCACAGCATTTGTTTTAATACACACACAGAATCTTTCTTCTGGTCTGTGTTTGCCTCCTGAGTTATCTTTTCTGTATGCATTTCAGCGTTTCTAACTTGCATGTTTGATCAATTTTACACTTGATAGTTACTGAAATAACACATCTAATTTCTACAGACATATATTGTGCCTTTTCAACCTAATTTTTCCTTTCTCATCTTCTTTTAGCATGATTTGTTTTTATTCAAACTCCCCATTATTTTCATTATCATACACTATTTCAATTCTTTTAGAGAGAGATTGTCTTAATTTTAGCTTGCATAGCTACAGATTTCAAAAATAAATAAATACCTCAATAATCCTGTAGAAAATACAAATGTCTTAGAAAACCAACTATTTTACTCTTGCATTTGTATTTCATTACTCTCTGATGTTTATTTATATCTTTCAACCCTCCAAATTAGGTATTACTGTTTTATATTGTTAATATTAAATGTACTATTTTACTAATTAATTTCTTATTTTTTACATTGTGGTTCTGTCTTCTACATTTATTTTTCTCTAAATAAAGAAGACTTTGTGCAAGTTATTTTAGTGAGGTTGGCAATATTCTGCAGGTTGGTTTGTCTAGATTCAATAATAGTTGATTGTTTGCCTAAGTATATGATCCTAGATTTATTATTTTTTCTCTCAGTGCTAGTAAAATATTCCAACATTTTCTAGCTCCTATCATTACTTTAAATGGAATTAAAATTACTTTAAGGATAATATAACCCTTCTCAATGGCTACTTTTAAGATCATTTCTTTGTGTTTGGTATTTACTGTTTACTGGGATATGAGTGGATTTGTATTTTTACTCTTGCTTGAGATTTTGTGATCAGGAATCAAAGAATTAATGGTGTGTTCAAGTCTGCTAATCATCTGTCAATAATCCCTTCAACATTTTTATTTTTCAGTCTTTCTATAACATCAAACTTATTTTTTCTTTCACATACTGTGCTTTTGGTTGGTGTATCAAAAAGTCATTGCCAAACCCAAAGTCACCAGGTTTTTTTGTTATTTTCCAAAGCTCTTATAGCATTGCACGTTACACTTTGAGCTAATTTTTGTAAAAGCTAAAACATCTTTATCTAGATTTATTGTTTTGCAAGAAGGTATTCAGTTTTTCTGGCACAATTTGAGGAAAAGATTATCCTCCATTCAATTGCCTTAGGTACTTTTTCAAAAATTAATGTACCCTCTTTGCGTAGATCTATTTCCAGTCTATCTACTCTGTTCCACTGATCTATGTGTCTATTCTTTTGCCAGTCCCCGGTTACTATAGCTTTACATGAAGTCTTAAAGAGGGACAATGTCATAGTCCTCCAGGTTGGATCTTTTCCTTCAGTATTGTGGTGGCTATTCTCAGCCTTTTCTGTCTCTCCACATAAACTCTAGAGCCAATTTGCTGATATTCGCAAATTGATATGGACTTGGAGATTGCATTGAATCTACAGATCAATTTGGGAAGAACTGACACATTAATATTGAATCTTCCAATCCATGAACATGAAATTTCTCATTTATTTATTTATTTATTTGATTTCTTTCATCAGAGTTTTCTAATTTTCCATGTATATGTCCTATAAATATTTTTTAGACTTATGCCTAAGGGTTTCTCCTTTTGTTGCTAATATAAATGCTACTAGATCTTTTAATTTCAAATTCCAATAGGTCGTTGCTGATATATAGGAAAGAGATTGACATTTGGGTAGAGATCTTATATGCTATGGCCTTGCTATAATCACTTATTCTTTTTTTTTCTACCTCCTCCCACCTATGGAGTTAGCTCAAAAAATTAAAAATGGAACTGCCTTATGACCCAGCAATTTCACTTATTTTTTCTGATAACCGGATCATCTGTAGTTTGGTTTATATCTTGAAGTATTTCATGCTCTTTCACCACAATCATCTTTTCATCTGGGATTGTCCCCCTAAAGACCAATCATGAGACTAAATTAATTATGAAAGTCAGTCTTCTCTACTTAATCCAATTAAACTTAATTGCATGATCCCTCTATTCCTAATCATTCTCACCTAAGGGACATGTTACCTTCATGTTTTTAAACAGATTTTCTGAGCCAAATGATTTTCGCAAATATGACTCTCAGAAAAGGCATTTGAGGTATAGGAAGACCAAGGGAAATCAGATTTATCTTATTAACCTAAAAGTTTGTGCCAAACAGCATAATGATTTGTGGGCTGCCCATAAAGCCTCATTGATAATGAAAACTACTCTGCCAGAGGGAGAGACGTGAACAAACTGCAGATCTGACTAATTGAAAGTGCTGAACAACATAGAGTTAATTTCTGTATTAAACCATAAAAAAGCATTAGAAATCAAGCTCTAAATTTAAATTATGATCATTAAATCAACATATAAAGACATTTCATGCAAATGCACTGACCTAAATTACAGGCATGAGACAGATTGCGCCATTTTCCTATAATGTGCAAGTGCAATTAATTCCTGACTTAGAAATAAAGAACAGTAGCACTGCTAGAGAGTGCGAAAAATGGTGTGATTTAATTTGTGTATAAAGAGGAGGAGATAGAAGTTACAAGGGCAGTGAGTGGCAGAGCCAAACATGAGATTTAACCTATATATTCCATTCTGCTTTTTCACTTACATTTTTTTTTCTTATGGAAAGAGGGATTTTGGCATGTAGAGTCCCTGATGTGTAGATCTATTCTTAGATGGAAAATTAACACCAGCAATGAGCTTATCACAAAAACCTGAAGGTATCAATACAGACTATCTTACTCAACTGTGTGCTGTCGGGCATGGACCATTCCCAAGAGCTGACTATCTTTAGAAGTCTCCAAGAAAGTGTGTTTCATAACATGTTTTTGAAAGTAACTACAGTGTTAACATAACAAGTGCCAGGTCAGGGATTGGATGACAATTTTTCTGAATCTTGCCCTTTCCACAAGCACAGGGAAGAAAATGTAGATGTGGGTGACTAGGTACTAGTCCCAGGCCATTCTAACTACACAAATGGAAAAATGTCAAACAATTCCTCTTTTCTCCTTCATGCCTTGTGTACTTATTGGAATTGCTGTGTGAAGGATGCCTGCGTTAGAGGGAAAGGCCCTGAGCCACTCCATGTCACCCCCATACAAAGGGAGGAGGGGGCCAAGAACAATCCAAAGGAAACCAAAGGCCCCCAAAAGCAAGGTGAGACACAGCACGCAAAAATAGGCAAAATTCACCTATTTACTTCTTCTGCTGAATCTCTGAAGTTGGACATCAATTCTCATTTGGGTACCTGAGCAATTTGTTAGAATTCCATAGCCAGAAACGCAATAAATTATCCCATTTCCAGGGGCCAGGGTGTGAACTGCGGAAGAAAAAACTTGGGGAAGAATGACAGCATTATGACTGGAGAAAGGGGCTCCGCGTCACTTTTGCGCACCTGTTTCTCACAAGGACAGTAAGCATGTTATAAAAACAGCAAAAGTGAATGCAAGTGCTAAGAGATGTGGGTGTGGCTGCTGCTGTTGTACTCTTTATTTAAGGTAAAATAAATATCATCTGTGGAAATCTGGAGGCCCTCAAAATGTGATGTAATGATGCCAACACTTTGCCCACTACATTAGGCTAACACTTTATCAATTCTTAAAATGCCCTGTGTACATGCTCTATTGATTCTGATGCAAAGTATCTGAATTTCCCTATTCGTTTTAGCTCCTGGTTTTTTCTTTAATTGAATTTTTAAGATCAAATAAATCCATAAACCAACCCACCAGGCCTGGCTTTGTTTGAGCACTTTCAATCTGAAGCAATATTTCTTCTATCTGATAAATAAGCAGCAATTGCCTATGACAAGAGATAATGTAGCATGGCGGCAAGAGCACAGACTTGGGAATCCGATAGCCTGGGCTGCAATCCTATTTAGAACTTGCAGGTCCTTTGAACATGGAAACAGTATTTAAACTTTCTGAGCCTCGGTGTCTTTACCTACACAATAGGAATGATAACAACGGTATCTGGAGCTCAAGGTTACTGTGAGGATTAAATGAGTTCATCTCTGAAATGCATCTTTACACTTATACCTGCCCAATAAATAGTATCTACTTTTTTTCCATTATGTGCAAACATTATCCTAGGTGCAAAATTGAGTGTTTACAAATAAGAGATCAGGGAGATCTCACCGCCTTCAACTCCATTAATGAATAAAACATGTTCCTCTCTTCAAAGAATAAGAAACACAAGAGAATCAGACAGATAAGCATTTAAATCAAAGCTATAAAAGGGAGTTTGGAGGGATATGAAATGGAACATGAATTTGCAAATAGAAACCACATTCAGAGGGGTATTAAAAATAGAGGAGTGTAGGATATATTATTCTGAATTATTAAGCTATTTCAATTTTGTCTTTGAGTTGTGAAAATGCCAATGAATTAACTCTTTTGGAAATTGCCAGCAGTATGTCAGGGTCATTAACATTATGTAATTGTGTACTTCCAGAGTAATCAGTTTTCCCTGAAGGAATAAAGAAAACCACTAAACTACAATAGTTAGGTTAAGTGACTTTTCATCTCTAGTGGTACAAAGATCTGAACTGTGAAGCAATGATGCTCTGAATACAAATGTGCAACAGAGCAGTGGTTTTGGAGCAAGAAAACCTGGGTCTTGCCCTGTTTGTTCATTGCCCACATATTTAATCCTTGGGTGTTCCAACTCTAGCATTTCAGAAAATGAGACTTATTTTAATACAAACCTTTTTTGAATATTAAAAGAGATGACCCATGCAGAACTTGATTGCAAAATCCGAAGTGCTACCTAATGTGTTATCCTCTGAAAATAAAATTATAGACCCAAAACTATCTGAAATCACCTTATAATATCACTATATTTTGCCCATCATTATGCACGTTGCTGTTTTACTGGTGCTCTGTACATTGTTTTTCTTATTTTGAAGATGAAAAAACTAGAATATAAAAAATTTAAATGATTTTACCATTAGCCCTTGGCCTGAAGTGGCAGAAGCAAAATCAGAAAGCAAGGTCTTAAGGTACAAAGCTAAGCATCTTGTCATATGCAGATGGCATCTTTATTATTTTTAGTAGTCTTTAAGATATTTTGAAATTTTGATGAGAAGATATGTCATATTCATCTTATTTCCTTATCACCTACCAAAGAGTGGTTACCACTAGACATATCAAGGATACTGGAGGATTGACTATAGTCAGCCAGTGATTCAACTGACTCATGCACCTTGTGTTTTATATTACTTTCTTTTCAACTTTAGCTCGTGTGTGTGTGTGTGTGTGTGTGTGTGTGTGTGTGTGTGTGTGTACATCTGAATCATGCTTTAGATCAACAAATTCCAGTTTAGGCTTCCAAATGGTTAAATAGTGCTTTCACCATAAGTTAAAGTGAGCTGTCTCAGTGAACTACAGATTGAAATTCAAATCACGGGACTTGCATTCTAGACCATCTTAGCCTATTAAAAAAAAAGATATAAAGAATATAGGAAACAGTCGGATCACTCTCATAATAATAAATATAATGTGTAATGGCTAAAAGTTTACTTAAGAATGATAAAAGCTCTGATATGATAATAACAAAAGCCCCAAAGCATATGCGTAGTTCTTAACTTATAGCACCTCTTATTAAACAAAAGCAATATGCAATTGGCTGCATTGGTTGAAAGACTGATTACATTAGGCAAAAAAGTGAATATATTGAGACTGCTGTCACCCAAATAAGGGCTTTGGATCATAGCTGAAGTGTGATAAGCCACAAGGAAGTTTACATGAATAAGATGTTTCTGCATTTATGGCAAAGCCTTTGGTTAAATATTTATGTTCCTCATCTTGATTTTTCTCTTCTGGTCCATTTGTTGTTTTTTAAGAGTCTATTCATACCTTCCCTTTCCTCTTCTTTTTCCTCTTTCCCCTCTGTCTTTCCCCTTGGTGAATTCTTCCCTTCCTGCTTTTCTCCCTCCATTCTTCTTCTCTTCCCTCCTCTTCTCACCCATACCCTTTCCTCCTCCTTCTTTGTCCCTTTTCTCTGTTCTTCTCTCTCTCTGCTTTACTTCCATCCTCCCTTCTCTTCTTCCCCTTTATATTTTCCTTTTTTCCCCTTCATGGAGGAATCTGTTCATCAGAGACCGTAAAGCATGGTGGCAGGCTGGCAAGGGAGCAGGAGATGCGGAAGATCATCTAGACACAGCAGGGTTCCTGGCAACCAAGGAGGCAGGGCAGTGAGGGAAGGGGGTGGCGAAGAGGCAAAAGTGTGCCTAGCAGCAAAAAAATGGGACAGTGGGCAATGGGTCATAATGCTCTATTAGTGTGACCAGTATCCAAAGGGGAAAGAGGGAGGAGAATGGAGTCGCAGGGACCCACGAAGGAGGTATCTTATATAAGCCTAGAAAGCAGCTTAGAATGAGCGCTAAAGCATGGAAATGAGGTGGCTGGCTTGACTGGGAGATTGGTAACATGGAACCAGTAAGTAAAATGATCACATAATAAGTAAAAAGACGGATTCTATTGTGAGCCAGGGTTTTCAATGTTAGAAAAATGTTATAGAAACATGAAAAGGGATAAACTAGAAAGTGACCTGAGGTGTTGGGTTGAATTATTGGTATGGACTCCTGGATTTTCTTTTAACAAATATGCACGTATACAAGCTCTGTTCAGAAAGACTCCAGCCACTGTTAACACAGTGAGAACCGTTTGTGTGACATTGATGTAACCTGGCAGCCAAGGAGAATAAAAGCATGAATCGAAATGACTGAGAGAGTAGAGCAACGAATCTATATCAAACTTTGCATTAAGTTTGAACATTCCTCCATGGAAACTATTCGCATGACTCAGAAGCCCACAGTTATGGGCAACGGGTGATTGGCAGCTTCATCATGACAAATGTCTACTCATGTATCACATCTTGTGCAGAGTATTTTTGAGAAATATCAAATTACCCAGGTGACGCAGCCCCCATACAGCCCAGTTTTGGTGCCCTGTGACTTCTGGCTTTTCCCTAAACTAAAACCATCTTTGAAAGGGAACAGGTTTCAGACCATCAATGAGATTGAGGAAAATACAATGGGGCAGCTGACAGTGACTGGGAGAACTGTGTGAGGTCCCAAGGTACCTACTTTGAAGGGGACTGAGGCGTCATTGTCCTATGTACAATGTTTCTTGTATCTTGTATCTTCTTCAATAAATGTCTCTATTTTTCATAGTGCATGGCTGGATACTTTATGGACAGACCTTGCAGATACAGACACAGGTTTAGGGGTATGTGTAGCCCTTTTGGTTTAAACGAGGAAGGTGAATAAGAGTTAAGAATAGGGGAGAGTAACTTGACATCTTCCCAGAATTCTCTCTTCCTGATGATCTTAAAGACACATTTTCTTTGTTTTAGTTCTTGGCATTCCATTGTAACTTGAGGTAAGATGGGAAGAACTAGCATAGGCAATCAAACTTGAATCCTTATTTTGTCATTAGCTAGCTACAGCTTGGGTTTATCTGAAGGGTTAAATGAGATGAAACAGATAACTTATCTGCTTTTTGATTGTAATGAAGTTAGAACTATATAAGCTATCTGATTTTCAAGTTAATATCACCTCTTTGATTCAAACAAGTCTAGAGTTACCTGAAGCAGAGGTTAGTGGTACTATTTTGTGTGGAGGAAATGAGGCTTAGGGAAATTAAATGACTTGATGAAAATCAAACAACTACTACAGAGCAGAATGCTGGACAAAGCCCAAACTTCCTTATCACTAACCCAGCAGAAAAGAACCATATTAGTTTTAATTTAACTTTAGCATTTTCTTTAAAAAGTAAAGGTCTTTTGCTGTAGGATTTAATTATCTTAATTTTTTTATTTAGTAAATTAAACACTTCTATGGCAAGGATAGCATAGTTCTGAGAATCTCTAATGATGTGAATCTTCCCTTGCTAAACTTTATTCTGTAATTCTACTTACAATACCCAGTAAATGGTGATAGGGAAAAATGCTGTCTTCAGTATACCAGAATGAAAAAGTCCAAACTGGCATTTTGGGATGTTTTCCTTATCAAAGCAGTACACAAGCAGCGATTTCTGACCTATCAAATTGGAGACGTGTGGGCTATTGAGGTGTTGTTATGAGAAAGTGTGAAATAAATTTCCCATTGAAAACATGTTAAAAAAAATGTTGGCAGGTAAAAGCTCCATGGCATAGAAATCTCCATAGAAAGAAAATGTCTTTGAAAATATCCAAGTGAATGGTCATGTTTTAAGTTAACAAGTAGTTGCCCAAAGCTTCCCTTGAAATCCATAAACTGCTCGTCTTGCAGATTGTATTAGGAATTGGATTTCCAAATCAAAACTGTCCTATGGCATAGACCAAATGCAGAGATGTACCCAAATTTTTAAGATCCTTTATAATCATGTTTTTATGTAAACAATAGAGGCTGGTCTTATAATAAGAACCAATTAACACAATGCTGACAACCGCTATGTCAGATAGGCTGAATATAGCATGCATTTCTCGCCTTTGACCAGAAGCTCATTATCTTTGCATGTATTTCTTTGCTTATATCATCAAAGCGCATTAGTGGAACAAAAGGAATAAATAAAATGGTACAGCACAATAAATAAAGGCTGGTACAGGAGGTTAACAACATGCTAGAGTAAAACGCTATCACCTTGCACAGATTATCATACATTTGGAAGGTAAAAAAAAAAGCACAACTTCAGAAAGAAAGAAAATTTAATAGGCCAGTGTTTAGAATTAATTTAGAACATTTAGAATAAAATGATGCGTCCAATATCTCTCTCTTTCTCTCTCTCCCATGCACACACAAATACACAGTGTGTGATCGATACAATCATTAAGCTCTAACAATCCCCAGTTACCAGTCTAATTATCATTTTTCCATCTGTCTGTCTGTATATCTGTAACAAATTCTCTCCCACGGAAATGGTTTTGCCATTCTCGCCATGGTTCACACTTTGCCTTCCAGAGCACAGAACACAACCCCACTTCTCTCTCCTTCTGCCCTCTCTACTCAGGAGGAAGAGCTGCCGCTTTTCTTCACTGGACCCGAAAATGACAAGGCTACGTTTGTGACAGGCCTCATACTGCCACTTAAAACCCAGTCCGGTTTTCCCTACTTTCTTTCACCTCCTGTCTTTGTAATCACACCCAAAAGCCTGTCTTCTGAGAGAGACCAAACACACTCTTTGCTCCATCTACCAGCTTCTCTGCCAGGGCCCAAGCAGGAAGGGCTGGTAAGTAAAACAATAGGCAAGCATTTACTCCACACAGCCAGCCATTCTTCAGTTGAAGAAGTCCCTCTTAAACCTTCTGTCCTAAGAAAAGTTTTCTCAAACCAACCTTTACCGAAGCACTTTTTGTACTTTTGGTGGAGTGAGGGGGTCAGAGCAGTTACCAATCACATTCTGGGCCAATCTCTTTTAAAAGGGGTATCAAAAACCTATTTGATTATAGATTTGCCTGTAAATAACTTCTCTAGCCATACACATAAGAAGGAAAGAGAGGTGAATTACAAAATTCACACACACACAAACCTGCACACAAACCTCACACCACAAATACACACACATATTGACTTGATAACAATATTCTTTACTCTTTTTCATGCTTTACTGGCATTCTTTTCTTTATATTGTCTTCCCTGATTTCCTCTTTGACACAATAAGTGACTGCCTCTTGTCATTTCTGCACATATCCTGTCTCTCTCCTTTTTTATGGTAAATATATTCTTCATGTTTGATATATTTCACATGTACATACATGTATATTGTCATATATAGATATACACACATATATATGACTCCAAAAGGAAGAAATTTACTGCACAATTTTGATTTTTGACAATTTAAAGCAGAACTACCCCAAAGGGTACTGAAGGATCAGTTGCCTAAGCATGGATAATGGGATTTGCCAAAGAACCACAATGGGGCCACCGAAAAAGTCTGCCTCAAGATGTAGTATCATAAGGGTTCCCCGCCTGCTTTGTGGAAGTCGTTTATCCTCAGAGATTTCTCAACCCAGTTGTAAGTGACACATTAATAATGCCATTGGAGTGCCAGGCCTACCTACCCTATGAGATTTAGAGAGATGATGTGAAGAAAACTTTATTCTAGTCAGTAAAAGAATCTGACAAACATTGCTCCGATGAATTAACCTAAAAAATGATTTACACAAAAAGCTACTTTAATGACTCTAACTTTGTTTTTATTTTGAAGAGCATATTTCATAAGCTGGACTGTGCAATATTTGAAAAAATGGTTATCAATACGTAACAAATTTGAGTAATAATTTCTATCTTCTAAAATAAATGTAAAATCATGGTAAGGAAGAAAATCTAGATGTTTAATTAAAAGCAAAGTCTGTCCTTTCCATTCCAATTTGTTCGACAGATGTTTAATTTGAAAATGACTTACTTGAAAGCCCCAGCTGACAACTATAGAAAAATTAAAATGCTTAGATTGTGAATATTTTATTACTATTCTTATGTGATGCTAGTCTTTAAAAGCCTAGTGAAAAGTCATATAAGCAAACTGATTCAACTCCAAAAATGGCCTTCTAATATTCACTCTCTATCTATGGGTAATCATAAGAGAGCCATTTTGTATTAGCATCTGTGCCACCATCATACTATATAAAAGGAGTCCTCTGTAACTGAACTTCAGCTGCACATATCGCTCACGTGGGTCTGTTTCCTGGGAAGAAGGAGCAGAGGAGGACAGCGAGCCCATGACCCACCCTCACAGATGTCATTTGGAATAAAAGATGCCAAAACAAATAGTAAGCTAAATTTGCACTTACACAGGTAAACTTCTCCAGCAGCACTGAACCCACAAATTAAACCCAAGATATTATTTAATCATTTTCCTATAACAATGTCATAAAGCAGCACATGACCACAATTTGGCCACATTATGCCTTTATGATACCTATCTCATATATGTGTGACAGGCAACTTAATTCGGAAGTCTGAAAATTTACTGCGATTATAAAAATGTCTAGACATAGAATAATATGATTTACTTTATGTAGTTAATAGGCAAATTATGTTGGCCATGGAATTGTATGGTCATAAAATATAAGTTATTTTTGTTCCATTCCTTTTCCTTCTCTCTTGGATAAATGACTGAAAATTGTTTCAATGCCACTTACACATTTAAGCAGAAAATAAAAGAAGAAGAAGAAATAAAACCAATTTATTAACTTTAGCTATCAAAGAAGCTTGTAAAGGGTGGGAGGCATGGTGGGGTGGGTGGGGAGGGAGTGGTGGCAGGGAAAATGGAGACAACTGTACTTGAATAACAATAAAATATAAATAAATAAGAAAGTCATAGGAAAAATAAGATTTTTAAGGCGCTATTACTAACTTTGGTGATTTTGAAACATTTCATAAGGGATAGGAACTAAGAAAACAATATAAATTCACCAAAATTGACGACATAAATGTTAATCCTCCTGTGTAAGACACCTTGCTCACCCTACATTCAACAGGAAGGCCAATGGCAACAGAAAAGCAAGAAATTTAAGAGCAGCTGGAATCCATCCCTGCAGGCATTGCTGCTGACAAGAGAGAAGCCAAGTGCTCCTTGCATTTTCAAGATGTGTGGAATCATTTCAGGGAAATCGCTGATGTCCAATATGTTTTATTCAGAACATACAGCTGTTTTACTAGAAAGTAAAATGAATAAGACACTGGGTCATATATTTAAGAGTAAGTGTATGGAAAAGGTGTTTATACTGCCCTTTTGAGAAAGTGAATACTCTGATCCCAGACTAACATTTTTACTGGTGGAGAAAAAGAAAGCATGAGATTTATTTCTTTATAAATATTTCTACTGATAAGAGAAATCTTCAGTCCAACCACTTCTGCCTAAGCATTGATGAATGATCTATGGAAGATCCTTACGGCAGCTTCAACATAGTCCCTCTTGTTCTTTTCAAAATCAACATTCATCGTTAGGTCTTTTTCCAAATATTTATATGACTTCTGTATACTCACCAGTACAGCATTGAATGGCTAGAATAATATGTCGGGGATTCTAGTGTACATGTCTATAGAAAATGAGCAGTTTGTCATTGGTAACAAAAGGTGGCATGTAAAGGTGTTTGAATTCAAAATGGTATAGAAAGACCTAGGAAAATAAAATGAAATTATGTTTCCAATAGCACATGGAAGAAAACTCTTCAGAAAATTAAAATAGATTTGCTCAAGTAATACTGTAAAACAAACTACCACAAAGCCTTAGCAGTTTAAAGGAATGAGCATCTTGCCCCCCTCACTCAGTAATCTGTATGCTAATTATGTCCTTCTGGGATTACGGGGCCTCAGCTGGGTTTTGCTGTAGGTTAGACATCTAATTTAGGTCTCCTCAAGTGTCTCCTGTTCTGGGACCAATAGAAATGTTAAGTGTGCTCTTCTCATGATGAATGTTAGAAGGACAAGAGGCCAAGTTGAAACACTCAAGTATATTTAAAGCTTTGGCTGGAATTACATTTGCTTACATACAGTGCCCAAATTCCTGGGCAAACCAAATATCACAGGGGTAGGAAAAAGTATTCAGCTTATTACAAAGGGAGGTAGGGTAGAGTAGAGTCATGGCAATAGATGCATTTTCATAAAGAGAGAGGGCAAGCGAATTATGATATTATCTACACTAAGTGCTAGTGATAGAATCTCCAAAGTCAAAATTACAGAATTTCCGAAGGGTGAGAAAATCCTCAAATGGCACCATGAATACATGCCATGATAATAGACCTGATTCCTGCCTTGCGATGATTAAATGAGAATAAAATGGATAAATGTAACTTTCATAAATTATTAAAACCTTGAAAATAAAAATAGATATAAAATATGTTATTGAGGTTGTTCTATATTTTCCTTTTGGAGTAAAGCATTGTGTAAAAGCAAACTCCCTTACTTTGGAGGCCTGAGTGTTCTATTTACAAACATCTTTCTATACTCAGGAACATCTATGCTACAAAAGTGAACCTATAATTTCCTTGCTAAATTGAGTGCAACCAGTTAGTGGAATGAAACTGCAGATTCACTGTAACAATTCTGTCAGTTTTTATCACCATATTTTACCCATCATGTGATGTTATTTTGATCATCAGTGTCTAACGAAAACCCAGTGTTATGCCAAATACGAACACTCTTACAGGAGGTAAATCTGATGCATATAAAAATGGGTAGTTTGCTTTATTCCTATCATTCATTCCAAGCAGGACTGCAGGTATAACAGGAAATACAGGCATTTCAGGAAAAACAATTTCTTCAAAATTCTATTAAAACGAAGCAGGGAAAATATTCCTTACTTGATATTATGGGTATCAAATAGGTGATTAAAAGAAAAAAAAATGACTACTATTTACCATACTAGGGTTAATAGTGAGTAATCAATAAATAATTGTGGAAGATAAAAAGAAAGGAAAGGTAAAAGAAAGGATGTACTTCTTTATATGCTCTGTGCTCCTAAAACAATGAAAAACTGTGTGTATGGCTACAAGAAGTTAAGCAGGCTCAGTTTTAATAATCACTTAACTTATTTAGGGATGAAAAAAGGGGAACATTATAAAAGAAGTTTGTTAAAAATAGTTTCTTAAATATGTACTATAAAATTTGATTTTAAACAAGTCATAATTTGCTTAGACTCAGCAATCCAGACACACATTTGTTTCAGTGCATCAACTGCAAGGAACAACATTTCATGGACAAGCTAAATTGACATTCAAGAGCAAGGCTCCAGGCTCTGATTCAAGATGATGGAGTAGGAAAATCCTGTGCTCACCTTCTCTCATTGACACTAAAACAACAACTACATATAGAGCAACTATCTCTGACCTGAAGACTAGCACAACAGTTTTCTACAGCTACATATATAAAGACAAAACCACATTAACACAGGTAAAAGGGGTAGAGACTAAGTCTAGTCAGCATGCACCCTTCCTTGCCCTCCTCATGAAATGACTCACAAGAGGGAGGAATATCACAACTGCAGAGACCACCCCTGAAGAGCGAGGGGTCTGAGCCCCAGCCTGGGGGATCTGCACCAGGAAGAAGAGCCCCCACAACATCTGACCTTGAAAACCAGTGGGGTTTACCTCGGGGAGAGCCAAAGGGCCACAGGAAACAGAGGCTGTGCTCTTCCTGAGTCCTGGCACAGAGGCAAGAGTTTGAAAAAATCTGGGTCATACATGATGGTGATACATTGACTAATTTTAGGGCGTGTGCTAGAGAGACAGAGATCTGTTGGAACTTTCTCCTGAGTCAAAAGTGCTGGTATGTGCCATTTTTTTGGTCCTTTCTTGACTCTCCTTGCAGACCTATTTGGTCTGATGCTGGCAGGAGCCATTTCTGGCAACATTGTTCACTCCACCCTGGCATTTCCCTGAGGACTCACCCAGGCTGGCACCCCTCCAAAGCAGCTCCTGCCCTGCCACTCCCAGTAAGTGGCCTCAGTCAGCACCAGCACATAGCAGTATGTCTGCAACTGTCAAGGCTGGGCTTCACAGTCACCCACACCAAAGGCCTGCCCTGCACACCAGAGTGCTCACAACAGTTGTGGCCAGGCCTCACAGCCAGCCAGGCCAGGGACCAGCCTCACCTGAGAGCATGTTCATAGCAGTGGTGATCCAACCACAACAGAAGACCATACTAGTCCACCCAGGGAACACCTGTGGAGCACCTGGCTCTGGTGACAAGGGAAAATTCCACTACTGGACTGTACAGGACACCTTCTAAATAAGGGCACTTTTTCAAGACCAGGAGATGTAGCTGACCTACAAACAGGCAAAATTAGGAGACAAAATAATATGATCCCAACAAATAAAAAGCAAGAAAAAAACAGAAAAACAACTAATAAAATTGAGGTAAGCTGTCTACTAATAAAGAATTCAAAGTAATAGTCATAAAGATGCTCATCAAACTCCATAGATAAGTGGATAAACTCAACGAAACATCAACAAAGCTATCCAACTCTTTCAGAGGAAGAAAATTTTTATCTAAAAATTGCAAAAACAAAAAACAAAAAACAAAAAAACCACCGAACCTATCAGAACTGAAAAAACAAAAATGAATTGAAAAATACACTACAAGGAATCAGCATCAGATCATATGGTGCAGAACAATAGATCAGTAATCAGGAAGAGAGGATAGTGGGAATCACACCCAACTGTGAGATCAAAAAGAAAAAAATAATTAAGGAGAATGAGGGCAGCATAAGGGAACTCTGGGGCAATATCAGGTGTACTAACATTTGCATCATAGGGGTCCCAGAAGGAGAAGAAAGAGGGAAAGAAATGGAAAACCCATTTGAAGAAATAACAGCTGAAAACTTTCCTAACTTGGTAAAGAAAACACACGTCTAAGCACAGGAAGCACAGAAGAGTCCCAAACAAGAAGAACCCAAAGAGACCCAATCAAGACATGTCATAATAAAAACACTAGAAGTTAAAGGTAAGAGGGAAACTTAAAAGCAGCGAGAGAAAAATAACTAGTTACATACAAGGAAGTACCCATAAAACTATCAGCTTATTTTCAACAGAAATAATGTGGGCCAGAAGAGTGTGGCACAATATATTCAACATGATGAAAGGGAAGAACCTACAACCAATAATACTCTATCTGTGAAAGTTATCATTCAGAATTGAAGGAGAGATCAAGATTTCCTAGACAAACAAAAGCTAAAGGAGTTCATCACAAGAAATATTAAAGGGTATTATTTAAGTGGCAAAGAAAAGACAAAAACTAGAAATAAGGAAATATATGAAAGAAAAAATCTTCCTAGTAAAGGTAAATACATGATAAAGATAGTAGACAATTTACTGATAAATCTAGTATGAAAATAATAAAAATGGCAATAAGTACATATCTATCAAAAATTATTTTAAATATAAATGGACTAAGTGCTCCATTCAAAAGACATACAATGGCTGAATGGATTAAAAAAACAAGACCCTTGTATATGCTGCCTACATGAAACTCACATCAGATCAAAAGACACACACAGCCGTAAAGTGATGGAAAAAGATATTTCATGAAAATGGAAATGAAAAAAATAAGAACAGTGGTAGAGCAATTTTTATACCAGACAAAATAGACTTTAAAATAAAAGCTATAGCAAGCGGCAAAGAAGGATCCAGCAATTCTACTTTTGGGGGCTTATCTGAAGAAAATGAAACACCAATTCAAAAAGATATATGTACCCCTATGTTCACTGCAGCACTATTTATCATAGCTATTATATGGAAGCAACTGAGATGCCCATTGATGAATAGATAAAGAAAAAAATGTATACACACACACACACACACACACACACACAATGGAATATTACTCAGACATGAAAAAGAACAAAATATTGTCATTTGTGGCAACATTGAAAGACATAGAGGGTATTATGCCAAGTGAAATAAATCAAAGAAAGGCAAATACTATATCATTTCACTTATTTGTGGAAGCTATAAAACTAAACAAATGAACCAACAATACAAACAGACTCACAGATACAGAAAACAAACTGGTAGTTGCCAGAAAGTAGGGAGGTGGCCGATGGGTTAAAAAGTGAAGGATAGTAAGAGGTACATGTTTATAGTTATAACAAATAAGTCATAGGGATGTAAAGTACATCTTTAGGAATGCAGTCAACAAGATTGCAATAACTTTGTATGGTGACAGATGGTTACTAAACTGATGGTAATCTCTTTGTAAGGTATATAAATAAGAAATCACTGTGTTGTACACCTGAAACTAATATAATATTGTATGTCAACTATAATTTAATTAAAAATAGCTTTACATTCCAGAATAAAAAAAATTATTTAAATCCTGTCTACACCACTCTGTGTCTATCTGTTTTGACCTAACACAACAACCAAGATATAATAGCTAACATTCTCTGGGCTTCTTTTAGTTACTCTAACATCATGGACCTTTGTGTTTCTTCTTTTCTATTGTTAAAAATAGACAAGCAATTTCCAGGTAATTATATTTTACTTTTAGAGAGAGGAAAGAAAGAACATTAGATTTGGAAGCAGGCACTCAAGGTGTGAGCTTGGTGCTCTCAATTGCTCATTTTGCGATAATGTTGGGCAAGCCACTTAAATTCCCTCTACTTAAGTCTGCTCTTTACCAAAATGGAAATGAAAATACGTATGTTATCTTCCTTAGAGTGACAAAAACATTCTAAGACAGTACTCTAAAAGCTCTTTGCAGATTGTAAGCCGCTGTTCAAACTCAATTGTTATAATATTTCAATGCAACTTTTTGCCTTTGATCAGGATTCTGGATGTTGTAACATGGCAGTATTGACACACAATTTGGCTCTAATGACAGGAAAATCCAACTCTTACAGAGGGAGAAAATGAATTGTGCACCATGCAATCACATATTGTGAACCTATTATTTTTAATAATAACGTGTGAGGGAAAAAATCATTATTGACTAGAAGTAAGTTATTTCAACAGTTAGCTGTAGTAGAGTGCATGCTGAGTGCTAAGACGGTGACAAACAGAAAAAGTACAGTGAGCGGTATTCTAGCAGAAGACAGCCATCAGCATGGTGTATTTGCAAGGCACTGTATTATTTCTTCTCAATCAGCAAGTTCAAGCCTCTTTTACAGCACAAAGTGTTACACAGCCATTTCTCTCCATCTGTACTGCTCACCTCCTTGCCATTTACAGCAAATCTAAACTATCTTAAAGCCATTTTTCTTTTAACCCACAGATCTGGTTTAATACTCAGATACTCAGAAGAGTCACTCTTAGGTTAGAGGATATAAGCCCACTTATTTGAATGTAGAAGAGCTAACCCGCTTTCAGGAAGATCTCAGCTTTAGAGTAAATGTCTTCAGATGCACCTGTGCAGAGCTCAGCCAAATGATAGAAGGCCAGTTAAGAGATTACATTTCTATGTTCTCTTCCCAGCGATAAGTTTATCCACAGACCTATATCCTTTTCACTTCTCAGCAGGAAAAATGGCATTAAGACCTTGAGCCTAATAATGTGCATAGCAAAGCAATTTGGGGGGTAAGATAAGAATTGAGTTTGTGGAGAAAAACATAGCAAGTTTTTTAAGAAGCCTGTTGTGCATCACTATCAAAGATCTTCCTCTGGAAGTAATGTATAAAATGCTGGGATTATCAATAGCAACAAAAGATTGACCTTGAA
Organism: Pteronotus mesoamericanus; assembly: GCF_021234165.1. NCBI lineage: Eukaryota > Metazoa > Chordata > Mammalia > Chiroptera > Mormoopidae > Pteronotus > Pteronotus mesoamericanus. The sequence goes on along the minus strand of NW_026555234.1, from coordinate 16,157,540 downwards.
ACCAGGAGGAAAGTCTACCTTCCCAGATTATTCTGATGGAAGTAAAAGAAAGAGAAGGGGGGAAACTACAAAAAAAAATAAAAACACATAATAATAACAATATGCATATCCACAGATTTCCACAGAGTAACCTTGATGCATTTTGTACAGTTTAAAGTAGAAAGAGAAATAAATATGTGAAAATACAATACTGAATTCTTTTCTAGTTTAAATGTACAAATACACAAAGTGATCATTTAAAATTTATTTTTAACTAAAAATACATTTATATGGTAATTCTATCTTTAATAAAGTTCCTTTGATACTAAAATATTATAAGTACATGGTTTTAGGCTATCATCAACACAGTAGGTTTAAAAAAAGTTTTGAGTAACTTTTAGTTTGATAATTATTTCAAGTAACTTAAACTAATAAAAATATATATCTTACCAAAATTCAAATATTTTCTTTAAATTAATTCTAAGCATTTAACTAACCCCACACCAGGTGAACTATAATAAATATGAGCTTCTAGTAAGTGGTTTCAACAAATTATAATTAAGCACTAGTGCACAAGGCCAACAAACCTGGACCCAACTGGATGACTTTTTTAAATAAAGGATATTAAATAATTTGAAGAAGTTGATCCTATCAGGTAATTAAGACGGCTCTTTTTCCTCCACCTAAACCCATATCAATCTCTGTTTTCAGGACTTGGATCAAAATATATTATTTTGAAGTTTTCAGAAGTTAAATTGACTCCCCATAGTTTACTACTTTATTCTGTGGTAATAGCCTATTTCTCCTTGAAACAACATGGGTTCATTCTTTGATTCAAAGATCAAAGAGAGAAGTTGGCAAGTCTTCGTTCTACAATTTACTGACCTCATGACTTGAGTGGTTGCTATGATGACAACAATACCATTGTTATGAGCACTTAGACCACAATCTAGCATAGATTGTGGGATCACTAAGTATAACTTTCATTAGGGATATTGGTGTTTTAAAATTTTTCATAAGTATATTTGATGAATAATATGAATCTGGCCTTGTTTTCTTCTTTTTTTTATTTTTACCAATAATTCCTATTCCCAGGCAGTTTAATTTATGTGCTTCACTCTGGATTTTTACATTTCCCTAACTTCCATGACACCCACAAGAGCTCACTCAACTTTTGGCACGCCTTCGGTGAGCGCCATGTCATGTTGTTAAGCTGACTGATGGTTATTCATGGGGAAAATATGCCAAAAAACAATTCAGCTTCAGCTTGGAGGCCCCTTGGATGGCATGGATGCTTTATCTTTTCAAATGGGAATAACAGACGAAACAATGGTGTGGACTCCCTGAAAAGTATGCCTTATCATCTCCAATCATATCGCAGTGTTTGCAAAGTGCTGTGGAACTTGTCAAAACTAGAAAATTATCGACCCTGTGCAAACCAATAGCAATTTTCGACTGGAGTTGGTGATTTGACTTGTAAGACTTAAAACTGCTATTGATAAATTTGTCACAAAAGCTTGGAAATTCCAAGAGATCATTATGTGGAACCTGAGGATTAGATGTTATCAGAGGAAACAGAGCTGTGAGTTAAATTTTTTTGACATCTTTGAGTTAGTGATCAAGTTCTCTTGGGAACGTGAGACCCGCCTGAGCTGGGCTGTATTGTGTAATATTATTGGCTAAACCAGATTGTTTTAGGCTTTCCATAACTTAAAACTGAGATATTCCTGAGATACAGAGGCCCTTAAATGTATTGTATTTTCAATTATATTGAAGATCCTGAATCTAACCTTCCTGGCCTGATAGCATTGCAGCCTTTTTCTTTTTTCTTTAATCAAAACTGATCCACTGCTAAGATGTGCAAGGACAGTGACTACTCTGTGTGTGTGCATGTTCAATTAAGGCTATAAATTACTGAAAAGTTATGGTTTAAAACAACTACTATTTGTTCTCTTTAACCCATATGAATGGTTTTGGCTGTGCTCAGATGGACAAGTTTGCTTCAAGACAGAAGTATTTGAATTGGGCTTAGATTCCTGCTAAGGGTTAGGCTCAGGTCTGTTCCATGCAAGGGCCCAACTAAAGGGAGAGTAGTTTCCTATGACAAAGTTGTGATGAAGAATAACAAGAGAGCAGGACCAATCACAAAATCACATGTCAATACTCTGCTTATGTACTGGTGTGTTTGAGCTCAGAAGGCATCTCAGTGTGTTTTCAGTGAATGATGTAGGATGAGGACTCAATATAGGTGACTCATTTGTATTCAAAAGAATCAAAATCTTAATGTCTGCATCCTATTTCCAGCTTAGTCACTTATTTTGTGACACGGACAAAGTCATAAGGTTGTGAAGAGAAAATAAATACAGGTAGAAGTTAGTGAAAGGAAAAGAATATATCCCAACTGCTCTTTATAAGGGAAAGAATAGCCCAAAATACCTAAAGGATGGAAGAAATTTGGCTCCCTGTTATTGGAAAATCAAGATAGAAAAGAGTGATAGTTTTTTTCTAAAAAGAAATAACGGGGAGTACAGGGAAGTACTATTATCGGTTGTCTGTCTTCACAGAGCCAGACATTCTGTTAGACAGAGTGTGTTACCTCATTTAATCATCACATTTTTCTAGAGAGAGGAAAGGAACATTTACTTGGGTATACCACTAACAAAATTCTGAACAGCCAGTTGTACTTTACAGGCACACAGCTCAATTTAGAGGCAATTTGAAAGAGCACAGAGGTTTCAGGATTTTCTAGCAGCATTTCTCATTTCCCTCAGCTTGAATCACAGGTCTGCCACTAATTGGCTCTGTTCTCCCTGGAAAGGGAGTCAACTTCTCTGGGCTTCCTTTTGGGTAAAAATGAGACAAATTATGTTTATTGCAACACTCTAAAAGGACTATACAATTAAAAGTAGCATGTGCTATTATGTGGCACAGAGTTCATTCTTAATTAGTTAAATACCCTTCTGATTTTACTTAATCTACTTCTAATGATCAAAACCTGAGCATGAATCTGTGTCTCCCATTTTCCTATCCCTCTATAAGTATATGCATAGTTGCAGAGAAATTTTATTTAGTCTCTTATGGAACAAAGATGCCTTGTAACACACAGCAAATGTGTTAGAATGAGCTAGAAGCTTCTTTCTCTGGGCAACTATCACACTCCTTATACAAAAAAAAAGAATAAAGCTCAAACTTGCTTTGAGGTGTGGTAACCAAACAGAACCACATGGACAATGTGTCTACTATGTGCCCAAACTTGGATGGGATATTGCACAAACATTATTCAAAAAGACCTTTGGCAGTTACCATTATACTTTAAAGATTATAACAGATCGGTCTAAGGCAAATGAAAGGACAAATTAATTACTGAATCTCTTGTTAACTATGAAATCTCCTACAGCTTTCCTTTAAATTAAAAAAAAAAAAGGCATTTAGAACCAATGACTACTAATACATCTTCTGGCCTATTCAGATTACCTAACAAATCTACAGATGTCCCTTGATTATGATGAGGTTACATCTTTATAAATCCATTCTGAGTTGAAAATATCCTGTCAAAAATTAATTTAATATACCCAACCTTCTGAACATCAGAGCTTAGCCTAGCCCAACATAAACATGCTCTGAACACTCATAGTTGGGAGATATTCTTGAGTTTCATCTCAAGAGTAATTGCCTTCTTTATCTCACAAGATGCAGGGGACACAGAGTGGTGTTTGGTAGACGTGATGTGATGCAAAAACACAAAACACAATATTCAAAAAGTACTGGTAATGCAGTACATTGTAGAGTATTGCCTGTTTACCCCTGTCATCCTGTGCCAGACTGGGTCCCATGCCAGCACCAAAAGAGATACGGTAGCACATATCACTAGCCCCGGGAAAGATCAAAATTCAAAGTATGGTTTCTACTGAATTTGCACAGAATTTGTACCAGCACAGTCAAAAATCATAAGTTGAAACATCCTAAGTCGGGACCATCTGTATAAATATCCCTCCTTTGACAGTGCTTTAATAAAAAAAATTTAGGCCTAGATAGAACTGTGATACTCTATTTTTATTTGAGAGAATGGAAACTTTACTTTTTAAAAAATTGTCACCAGGAGAATTTCAATAAAATTAAATTAGTTGTACAGATACTGGAAGCTCAACATGATTTAAATTTTTGAATTAATTACATGAAGAAGATTTTCCATACATATGTTAGACACACACTCAAAAGGAAGTAAAGCAGAAATGGGAGTTCCATGAGGATAGAGACACTGTTTCATTTATTTCTATACTTGCAACGAGCAGTTTGCCTAACATATCTCAAGGGATAATAACTAATTAGTGAGAGAATTATTGACATATAAAAAACAAGATTGTGATGTTTCTACAGAAAATTATCAGCTGCAGATGCTACTTAAAATGGTTTTACAGGCTACTTGAACGCCTACTCAGCAGTGATTTATATATTATATTCCATAGATATTTTCATATACAAAGTTCCTCTAGGTTTTGCCATTAGGTAACATAATGGAAGAAAAAAGAGCTTCTAATTCAGTCAGACCAAAAGCTGGGCTTCTCCATGGGCAGGGTCTTGAGCTTGAGCACATTACTAACTTTGTGAAACTTGGTTTTCCCTTACATAACATGAGATGGATACATCTACATCCCATAATGGCCTCTGATACCTTATTAGTTACTAGAAATACATCTCACCCATGTAGGGCCTAAGTTCTAATAAAATCTAACATTATAACATAGGTAAAGAAGGTCGTAAAACACCTTGAATATGGAAGTTCAGAACTGAACATCTCCCACTCTCTACTACTGCTACATGTCTCACGCCTTGAGGTAAACTTGGTTACTCTAGGACTTCATGGGAATTAACAAACTGGGCTTGAGCTGCTCATGTTGCTAATGTAGAAAAGGCTTCATGTTTAAACAAACATGCTTTGAATTAAAATTTAAGAGGAACAAATGAGTACACATTCCTCTCTATAGGAACATGAAAGACATTGTTTAAAAAAATAGGACTTGATGAAATCCTAACACAGGGTGCTGCAAAGGTAGGTTTATAGTTGTTTGTAAGGAAAATAATACAGTAATTAATAAGTAACCATATAAGAATAAACTCTGTGTTTCACATACTTACAACTTTAAACCTACTTTTGCTCCACCCTGTATAAATAGCCAATGGTCTCTGCCAGTTGATAGAACATTTTTTTTTGAAGGGCACAAATATTATAGTTTGGAACTTCTCATAGACAAAATCCTGTCGATTTAACTCCACCAGGAAGACTGTAAACAACAGAGGGCAGCAGTGGGCAACAGGGCAGTCAGGGACGGCCGGCTGCAATTACCCAGGTAAGGTCTAGCTGACCTGAGAGGAAAAGACATGATAAAGTTTCTGACCTAAAATAGATTTTTAAATGAAAGTTGACCATAGCTGGCAAAATGTGTTTAATGCTATATTAAGCCCCAAACTTCTGAAATTGTTTGATATGTTTGATGAATCCCAAATCCCTGGTAAGGTCACCAGCCCTTTCTTCCCCATAACATTGGCATTTGTCAGACGTGGCAGTCACGCTCTGGAAGATGCAGTACGCTCGCAGCCCCTTTCCTGCCTCAGCCTCCGTGTAGCTTAGAAATTTGTGTTTAGGTGAAAGGAAAAAAAAAAAAACCCTGCAAGAACCAAGTTATATGATAGTGACAAACATTAGCAAATGACAAAGTATGTATATGTACACAGTGATGCACCCATTCATTCACTTATTTACCGAACCATTCATCCATCCTTTTGTTTGCCCTCCGCTAATCGGCAAATACTTATTCAACATCTTCTATCATGAGTCACCATTCTAGACACCAGGGATAGAAAACATAGCTGGACTAGAATGGTCCCTCATTTCCTGAAACTAAAAAATCTACATGGGGAGCAATGAAAATAAATTAAAAAGCTAATAAAATACATAAAATCAGTTAAACTGTTATGTAGGAAAGTAACAGGACTGAGAATCAGAGCGGCACAGCCCACAGCAGCAGGCAAACCTTTCGGAAAGAGGGTGGGGGGGCCCCTTTGGGGAGACGGGGTTACGATGAGGCCAGCTGAATAAAACTGGAGGAAAGGAACTGGCAAACAAGGAGTCAGGAAAGGAGTACTGTAGTTGGAAGAAGCTGGCTACTCAAAGGCCCTGAGGCGGAAAGGAACCTGGACTGTTCGGGTGGAGGGGGAGACCACTGACCCTGGGACTCAGGGAGCCATGGACGGAGACTTCACAGAATGGCTACACGAGTCAGGCATTAAGTTTCTCAGAGCAGCGGTAAGACATTTTGATTGTATTCCATGTGCATGAGTGGGGATAAGTACCAAAACAGCATGATAAAGTTTCTGTTTTGAAAGTAGTACTTGGGCTGCTGTATAGAATGTGGGTTAATGGGAGGTCAAGGCAGAGGCAGAGGCGGCCTGTCAGTCCCGGGAAGAAACGGAACTGAACTGGGTAAGTTGATCAGGGTACGGGTATAGAAGTCCTGTTCAGCATGGATATAGAACAACTTAAACTGGCATTGGGATTAATCTTTTGTAATTCTTGCATTTCATAATGCCCGGAGAGCTAATGTAATGTCCAAGATAACAAAGCTAGTTCACAATCCAGGCTTAACTTCATGTGAATAGAATCAAATAAGGAAACTGACTACTCAAAAGATGATCAATCTTTTTGAGATATATTGACATCAGAAATAGATGTTAAATTCTAGTCATTTAATTAATGTAATGGTGATGACAATGTTGGCAGCAAACTTTTAATTGCTGGTTATCATGTGCGAGATTCTGTGCCAAGCTCTTGTTTATCTAAATCACACAATTTTATGAGAAAGATTTAATAGCATATCCGCTCTGCCTACTAGTTACGAAGGGCTGAAAAAGGTTTAGTAATTGGCCAAATCCACAGTTAGTAAGCCTACTTCTAAAGAATACACTGTATTTTCCAATAATGAAAAGATATATTATTTATTCTCATTATATAAAAATCAAACAATATATTTATATATTGATGGAGGTTTAAAAAAAATCACCTAAATACTGAGAACCCTGCTATAATTCCCCCAAATGTCTAATATTTCCTGTCATACTTTATATTTACATGAATATAAATAGTTTTAAATAAATTATATGATATTTTCTGAATTTCTGTCATGGACAGTTTACATTTAATCAGCAATTTTTATTACCTCACTTGTTTTTTCTAATAGTAAACCAAATAGTATTTTTTTCTTATCTGTTCATGTTAGTTTGATAACACACACAGAATTATTTTCTAATTTCCATGGGTAGGTCGTCTTGTCAGTGTCTACAGTCCTAAGTTCTGGGTTAGCAGAGGTATAGCTGTTACCAAGTTGGACTAAAGTCTTGGGCATCCACAGATACACCTGTGGATCTCCTTGTAATACAGGCTGAAGCCAAAATTGGGAAGATGGTATCTCAAAACCCAAGGGCCAGCTCTCCTCTAGCCGTTTCTTATCACTGAGCTCCCTTACCTCATAAAAGTCTACATTCATACCTAAACTACAAGGTAATTATACAGATATTTTTTTCAAAATAGAAGAAGAAATGCTGTTCAAATGCTTTTTCAACATAAATTATAACCTTTAAATATTTAGACCTTCAATTTTACTCTGCCCTACTTGTATTCCTCAAATATCAAGGGCAAGCCTAATCATGTGATGTTTTGGATCCTGTAAACACTGAATGCAAAGGTAAAGTCATAATATATTGTGAGGTATTTTTTTGGCTGAGTATTCACTTTTAATATTATTGTATAACCCTAGGAACTAACAGAGTACTTGACTCATAGAAGATCTAGAACATATGTTGAATTGTTGAAATAACAGGGCATAGTCTATAATTCCTTTAAAGGTAATTATTTCATTATATTTTCCAGTCTATATTTCCTTACAGTAGCCAAACATATGCTTGCTCTTTAAAAGAGTAATATGTTATAGGTTATGTCAAAACAAATAATCCACTTGGTGTAAAGGAAATAATTAAAAATCTCTCTGAACTTGCTCACCGTACTCTTAGTGACACACACATTTTTTAGATATGTACAATTTACAGCTGTAGCACTAAAAATATAAATAATCATGAAGCCTAATTCCAGTCGATAGACTTAAAAGACAAAAAAAAAAAGCCATTTGAAAGTAAAAACGTTTTTTTTTGCCTGATGAATTACAATCCAGAACTATAAAAATAAAACAATGGCCATTAGTACAAAAGCTTGGTTTAAATTTCATCTCTTTCTCAAGTAGGATAAGGGCCTGCAAAGCTAAGATGTGTAAGAAGGAAAATGGCAAATATTTTGGGTAAAAATCCCCACAAAATATGAATTTGTAGTTTAAGAAGAATTCAATAGAATAGAGTTGAGGACCTTTGATTGTGATTTTTCTTTTAAAACAAATTATTCTATCCTCTGACTCTGGGTGTGCATATATTAGAGTCAGAATAAATTGAATCCCTTACTCTTTTTATCTTTTCCAAATTTCTTTACTGTGATTAATAGTCATGTACTGTGTAAGATTTAAAGTCTATTCATGATGCTAAGCTAAGACAGTGCTTAATGCTATTATCAACACTGGTGTTAAAATAAATTTAGAGTCATTTGTTTTAAATGACTTCTTGTGAATCACTTTACTCAACTGTTGACAAATATAGTGGAGCTAATGTATAGCTCCTGAAGCTTCCCCCTGCACAATTATCTAAAAGACCTTGATATCAATCTTCTTTAGTGTGTCATTTTGTCAAGCAAAGAGTAGTCAAGGGGTCTGAGAAATTTGCTGCTCCCAACAAAGAGAAGAACAGTTAAAAACTTCTAAAGCTGTTATTCACACAGTTCGGGAGCATCTCAGTCCCTTCAAATCACAGAATGAGTTCACCAAAAGGTAACAAATGATGGCCAGGAAGAGCAACGGTGCAGAGCTCTGGGAGGCGGCATTGGGTAGGGAGCTTTGTACAGTGTGTCTATGCACCGTGTAGCCATATTACAAGAAAGCCAGTTTGTCACTCTCCCTCTCCCTCTTTCTCTCATCAAACACTAAAACAAAGCTGAAATACATCATGTGAGATTTTGTAAAAAAAAAATCATGCTGCAATGCATCCGGAACAGCATCGCCCAGAGAGGTTCTTAAATATTAATATCTAGAACATACCCTTGCTGATTTTGAGCTGGTCCATTTTGAGTAGGGTCCAGGAGTCCAGTTACTTGAATAAATACCCCAGAGGCTTCTTATGCCTTCAGCTTGAGGGCTGGCTTTTGAAAACCAGCGGTCTAGATGAGCCAGTAAATAACCCCTAGAAAAGTACAGATTCACACAGCTCACACAGTTTGGCTGCATTGCTTATAAGAGGAACTCAATACTTCAAAAGTCTCTGAATTGGTCATTTGCTCAAAGTGCTCAAGTTGTGAAAATTCTGTAAAACCTAGCATGTTTCAAAGTTGCAGCAGTTCTATATTTTAAAGCTTTAAATCATTTAAGCATTCACCCTAAAACACCTTCATTCAAGCTTCATTAGGGTTTTTCTCTCATGCCGTGAATACTGTGATGAGCTTTATTTGCCCATGTCTGAATTAGTCTCTTAAGAGGCTGAATATAATTATGAAATGAGAAAATATGAACCAAAGCAGAGAAAATTTTTCTTTTGCTCTTCCCCCTCCATGCACAGTAAGATGCTTCCAGTAGGCATGAGAGCCTGAGGAATAAATTAAAAAACAATTTCTAAATTGTGTATTGATTTTTGTGCCACATGAAATAAGGCCATGGACTTGATGGAGACCATTATACAGGGCATAAATTTTAAAAATAAAAAATAATAAAATGAAATGTAATCACATAATATATTATAGCAAAATATATTAGTGCCTATGTTCTCTGAAAGCTGAGAACACTGGTTATCTTGTGTTATCAAAACTATTTGAAAATAATTATTAACACAGGAAGCACAAAGTCCTTAAAAGCTTTCTTCATATACTGTAGTATAGGCCGCCACACAATCTAAAAAATAAATAATCTGGGTGCATATGGTTCATCATGTAGTATGTTCTACTTTAAAAACTCATTAAATTGCCATTGCTGTTTGCCAAGTTTATGGTAGATTTTTCTGTTTAGTTTTCTGTTTGGCACCTTGCTCCAGGCAAAGGCACCCATGGGTGAAGCCAGGCCCATGACCGAAGAGTTGCTCTATAAAACAATTAGTGTTTTGGGTGAGGGTATCTTGATTGTCTCAGAGAGTCTGCCTAATACAAAGTAAGAACAAAAGACATATGGTTGTTTAGCAAGAAATAAAAGCTACACTGTTTGCATTTTTTAAGAGATTCATGTTAGATTTTTAGAAGTTAGGGCTGCTCCTCAGCCATTAAGCACCTTGGCCTGTAGAGGCCCACACTGGTTAGGTTTCCATTCCAACCGCTCAATACCTCATACTTCTGATCCTTTACTGCTTTGAATACATCCTGCTCATTTGTAAACATCAGGAACTTTTCCGCCTTTTTAATCTTGTTGCCTATGATGGTGTCCAAAGACGAGTTTCTTTTAAACTTGCAGAATGTACATTTACTAAGACTAGAAATGCTGCTGGACTGTAAAGTGCAAGAGTTCATTTTTCAGTGAAAATTTCAAACCCAACTTTTTTCCAGGGCAACAAACAATATATAATAGCAGAAATAGGAATATAAAGGAGGTTTTCAAAGTGCTGAGGTAGTTGATTGGGTCACTTAGAAAGGGAAGGCCCTTTTAGCCAGAAAATCTTGATCATCTGAGTGAATTCTCTCATTACACAGATGACGAAAAATCAGAGCAGACTACAAGGCATTAATAACCCCATAGTTTAATTCAGAATGAGGATGTGATACAATCCATGAAAATGATAGACACTCTAAAATAAATATATATGATGGATGGGTGGCGGGGGTTGGGGGCGGCGGGGAAACACCACCATTTAGAGAAGTCACCTTTCTACTAACAAGTAGTTCTCAAACTTGTTTTCCTCATGTGAAATACCTCAGAGATAACATTCACATGTGTGACCTACATTCACTACTTTTCATTATGGGGTAATTCACCACTAAGTATCATGATATATAAAGCTCCCAAAAACCCAACTGTAATTCTACTTCATTTTTTCCAAAACTCACCATTGTGTCTTAATATCATATTTGAGAACGGCTATATTACTTAGTGCTACCAAAATGATGGACTAAATCAAAGTTAGGTGCCTAAAGAGTTGACTTTATTAAATTAATATAATACAAGGTCATTAACTATTTCATTAGTATAAGCTATTGTTTTTTGTTTGCTGATGTTATTTATGAACCTTAAATACAGTCATCTACTCTGGAGATTTCTTTAAGAAGCACGGTTCATACAGTCATGAGGAATGTATATGTCTATGACATTTCCTTAGGTTTAGATTCAGTGTACATGGCTTTGGAGCTATTATCTTTGATCATGGCAAACTTTAATTTATAAATAGATATGCCTGTTACATAAACATAGAGATTTTCACAAAGTAATGTCTTATTTATGTGGCGTGTCTATAAAATCACCATTTACTAAAAATTTCAAAGTTTATTAAGAGGAAAATTTAAGTTTAAAATTATCACACTACATGTTTTATAATGTAATGAGATAATAAAATAGTTCTAAACAATCTGATAAAAATAAATTCTAACCTATACTTTGATGAAAATTAACTTAGAATTTGAATAATTACAACTAATTTCTATTATTTGTTTATAATCCAGCCTTTTAAATTTAAAAACTGTACTAATACTTTCTGTTAAAACTTCAGCATACACTATCTACTTATATTTTATTTGTTATATTAGAAATAGTCTGTGTTGTACTTCTCACAATCTTCGCAGTGATACCATATTTAGCCAATATCAACATCAGGTCAAGTGAACAATAAAATAATGGATTGCATAGGTCTAAATCTCAACACCCCAGCTGTTCGACTTACTAGAAGTAAGATTAGGCAAGTGGCACTATTTTTCAATTTAATATGTTTCCATTTAATATGTTTAATAGTGCATACTCCATAGAGGCATTTTGGTTGAATATGTAAAAAAGTTAATATACTTAATGTCAGTTATTATTGCAAACTTCTGGCTGTCCAAGCGAATAATGTAATAGAGCCCTAATTTTTTAAACATAATTTTCTTTGCATGGGCAATGTAAATAATAATATAACCTACCATACAGAATTGTGAGGATTAAATATACAAATTGACACTAAGTTTTTAACATAAAATCTGGAACAGAGTGAATTCTTAATAAATGTGAGATTTTAATATCATTGTGAAAATCCAGTGTACTGGAGTCTTCATTGTCATACAGGCTAAACAGACCTTTCTGCAGCCATTTGTACTCAGAAATAACCAACAGATGGCTTTGCTATGTGAGAACAAACCATGCCCAGGGTCAGAGTCTGACACAGAAATGTCACAGTGAATCTTCACTGAATAACATATCACTTTAACCCAAAGGGACAGGGAAATGCTGAAAAAGATAGACTATGTAAAATCAACCAACAAAAATAAAACAAAGCAAAATTGATATGTAGCCATAATAATAAACATTTAAGAACACAGTTATTATTTTAATCTATCAAATTCATTGGTTAAATGTATTTGCCTCTGAACACTAGTGCTCTATGCTCTTACCACAAGACAATTATACTCCTCTTCCCCCATATGCTTCATTTTGATCCAAGATGTGAATGTATCCCCTGGCTACATTTCCAAAGAGGGCGTGAGAGAGAGTCATTTTCTACTGTTGATAAAGAGATTAGTAGCAAAACTCATCTTTTTTTCTATCAATACCCAGTGACAGTCATTTTGCTGAAACATGCTGACAGATGTGAGTTGACACCTACAGAATCAAAACCAAGTTTCTATCTAGTAGTATGCCTAGTGCAGGTGCCAAATAAAATTTTATAACATGAAAACCTAGCATCTGATCGCATCAGCTTTCTATTAAATATAGTTCATAATGTACTTAGAGTTGTAAATATTTATCATTATACAAAGTTTAAACTAGTTCAAATGGCTACTATCATGGTGGAAGGTCATTTGGCAAATTCTTCACATTGAACATCCATGTAAAGATAATTAACATAGGAACACATACTGTTATACTTTTCCATGGAGTCTATTCACAAACATACCAATTCATCAAAACTCCTTGTCAGTCCTAGAAGAAAAGCTTAGACATAAATTTATCTATTTTTCAATTAATGTATATGTTTCCTAGTGCATCGACTAAATTATTTAGATTAAACTGGATTAGGAGAGCTGCATTCCCATGAATAATTTTTATAAAGATCATAATAAATGAGGAACCTGTGTTTATGGACTTTTCAAGTAGCAATACATTATTTTTAATGGTTGCCTAGGAGAAAAGTTTGAATGTACACGTTGCTCCAACTGACCACTAAGCCATCCCTAAAGGAAAAAAAGATAAAGAAAGAGACCCCTCGGGGGAAATTCTCCACAGAGAAGGTAGATTAGCATTACTTACCAATACTTAAAGAATTAAAAATACAAACATTTTATCAAATGAAAGAAATATTTTGTCTTTTGTCTTGTATTTTTTTAATCAGGACACTGATGTTAGTCTGATTGCTCTATTATCCAGAATACAATTGTACATTATTAAAATCTCCTTTTAAAAGTACGTACCTGTTGAACAAGCACCATTCATTGATTCCACAAAAATTTACTGAGTATTCAATGCATTGCAGATAATATTATATATAATCAAATACAACACCTATCTTTAGGTTGTTCAGTTTCGTAGAGGATACCAAAACAACTAATAATAATATTATACAGAGTACTGGTCATCAAGAGGAACAGAAAAAATGGGAACAAACAAAAGATATCAGCTGGCGGAAAGAGGTGAAACAAGCAAGATTCCATGTATGGATTACACTTCCTCTACTATTTCACTTCTAGACTACAAATCCATTGGAGGCAAACCCAAGTCTGAATTGTCATGGTATTATTCTTCAACAAGACTCTACACGAAGTTTTATCCCTTGTGAACACTCTACATACTTTCTGTATAACTACATTAACTGAAAGTAACTATGACTTGCATGCAACTACAACAGCTCTGCCAAAAAATACAGTCTTGCTATATATATTATATCCTCTTCAACACAGCTCTATGCATGTAAAAAGAATATTGCTCCATAAATAGAAAAAAGTGTTCCTTACTGGTTTCCCAAGACTATGATGACTAAAATTGATTTTTGCCTAACCTGTATCTATTTTCCAGATTGGGAAAATTAAATAATATTGTTTGATATAACCCCTCACATACTATGTAGTTTTTAAAATCATGTACAAGGCCTACTTTAACTTTTAAGGAAAAAATATAAATTAAGTGGAAAATAATCAATCATACTTGATATGAGGTAGCAAATACTAAATACAAATTGGCAAATGTAAAAATATATTGGCAACTCTAATTGAAAAAAATAAAAGTAAACAGTATTTGATATTTGTATAGAATTGTATTTGATCTCTCCAACATTGTAATAGAGTCTTAAGTCCTTGAAACTTTATTTTGATATAATAAATGGGAAAATTAAATTAAAAAGGCAAAAATCCAGGAAAATGTACACACAAATATCTTACCAGATGTTTAAAATCATTTATAAGGAAAATGGTGAAATATTAGTAGATATTAAATGATATATAATGTACATCACAGGAAATATTATGCAATACCAATGTCATGTAACAAAAATGAATTGGAAATAGAAATAGAAGGTGGAAGATTTTATATATGCGCATGCATGTGAGTACATTTTCGTGTGTGCCTAACTGCAATGATAGAAGAAACAAAACACATTCATAGCTACTTTCCCTGTGACATCTACATTCATCTGAAAGACATATGGGGAATTTCATAACCTGACACTAGGAAAATATAGTACTGTAAGACTTTCTCACTCTATGACTTACATAAATTATAATAAATGTGGAAACAAAAGCATGAGATGTGTCTTGGTCTTCTTGGCTTGTTCAATATCTTAAGAATTATTACATACCTTATAATTTATAATATTTCTATCAGAAAATATGGGGCAGCTAATTTTCGATGTCACAAAGAAGAGAAAATTTTTATTCTGTATAATTAATGTCAATTATGCTGGGAGTAAAAGTGGGAAATGCAGAACGTGACAGAAAAGAAATACAGAATAATCAGGTTGGGTCTACAAATCTTGACTGAGTGAGCACATTTTAATTATTCCCTCCAAAACAGATGTCTTTATTGCCTGAGGGACATGGAACAATTCATGAAAAGGGATGTCACCAGACTAAATCTGAAAATGCAGTATGGCAAAATCCAGCTCATGCTTTATATAGACTATTTTCGCTTCTGTGATGAGAACTGAATGTAGGGGCAAGGGTAGGAACAGTTTGACAAGAAGTTTTTGCAATCATCCCAGCAAGTGACGGTGTCTCAGATTAGGTATCAGCAGTGAAAGAGATGAGAAGTACTCCAATGCTGGATATAATTTGAAGGTAGAGCTAAGAGAGTGAGTTTATTGGATATGATCTGGGCTGTAGGTGGACTATCTTAGTATGGAAGAGAAATCAAGTATTCAGTTTTGGACCTGATTTTGAAATATCCAACATGATATATGAGTTGGATGATGAAGGAGACATCTGGATTAGACATTTGCACTAATGTGAAGAGAAAAATGCACTAAAATTAAGATTTAGGTACAGATTTCCATTTATAAAATACAGAAGTAGTGGGAATGCATGGTGGCTATAGTTAATATTGTATTATATATTTGAAGGTTGATTATAGAGATCTTAAAAATTCTTATCACAGAAAAAAATTCTATGTATGGTGATAGAAGTTAACTAGACTAATTGTGCTAATCATTTTCAATATATACAAATATATATTTTGTTCACCTGAAATTAATATGTTATATGTCAATTAAATCTCCATAAAAAAATAAGGTGGAGAATGACCCAGAAGAGAAAAAATACTAGACAATCCATGCACCAGAGAACTCTAGCCCATTTACAAACCCATTTCCCTTTCTTCTATCATACATTTAGATTAAATCTCCTGGCCTCCCTTGAAGTGTGATATGATTGAATTCTAGCTGAAGTGCCACTCCTAATCCTGGGACAAATCAATTTCTCATGCACAATTCTTCCTATCCCTTCAATTTCTGCCAACTTGATAGCAGACATGCATAGTGATTTTAGGAATCCCATGTTAACAATGGTATTGGAAGATATTGCTAGTGTTCCCCATATCTAGTTTCTACTTCTCTAGACACATAGAAGATCCTATTTCCAAAACCTCTTTTTAGAGTTGTGGCTAGCAAGTTTTCTAAGTGATTTTTGTTATTTCTAGACTGAAAAATTTAATTTCTAGTAGTTCACTTTCTTCTACAATGACCAAAAGGTACCAACAAGATGGCATAGGTAGAGGATGGTGAAGGCTTCTTCAGTCTGGACTATACAAATATAATTTGCCCTATAGAGTTGCTCAGACTAGTTGCTCAGACTAACAGTAAAGTTTTTCATGGGAGATGAACATTTGCTATGTAACATCAAAATTTTTGAGGTTGTTCTTTACCATGACATAATAAAACCCATGCATAATAAATCACAGTAGCACTATAAGATAGAAGCATTGCCAGTGCATTCTAAAAGGAGAGATTCTGTTAAAATTTTAAATTATTTGAAATTGTATGTTCCCCAATTTTGTGATTTTTTTCTGGAGTTATCAACAAAATGAAAAAACAACACATAGTTTTTAAACTTACATAAATAATGATACTAAGAAAAATATTTTTAATAGTATCTAATTTTGGTATGGAAATTTAAGTTTAAATGTGGGCAAATAGAAAAAATATTGAATTCTGATGCAACCACTAACTAGTTTCATGTTTTCATCCATTAAGTAGTATATTATAAACGAGAGTGAAAATTAAATGAGATGATTCATATAATGAATTTTTCACAGTGCCTCAGACATACTTAGATAGGTATTATCTAATAATACCTAATTTACCTTAATAATACCTAATTAAGATAAGTATTATCCTTAGTCTTTCAGAGACAAAATATATTCATGTTGGGAACAAAACATTTCAGAGGTAAGTTACACAGAGTTTTTTCTAAATCCTATTTCTAGTATTATTTAGTTTAATTCCATAAACCAGGTTACTAACAGATATTAATATGAATTACAAATTGTTAGCACTGGTTCACAGAGAGTTTTCTAGCAGCTCTAGGAATATTATCTCATCCAGTGAAGAAGGAATACACTAGTCAGAGTTAAGACTTACAGAATAAAGTGGGGTGTGAGATTCCTTGTAATTCTATTCAGAATCAGAGGACTTTCACAGATGACCTCTTAGAGATATACCATTCCATGTTGTATGACTATATGAATTTGAAGAAATCTCAAACAAATGAACCTTACATACTTGTTTAAAAAAAAAACAAAACATGACTCAGAATGATTAGGCAAATCATCCAACTTGCCTACTTTTGTAGAGGGTAATCTCAAGACTGTGCCAGAATTCAAGTGTTTACTCCCTCTGCCTTGATTTCCAGTGTACATATATCTCCTTAGTTAGGCTAGTCAGTATGTTAAAATTCACAAATACCCTTGTATTCTTTAAAGCTACAGTTAAACAATATTTATTAGAAACACGGACTCCTTTTTAGTTCTCAAAAGTTAGTACCTGTCCCAATGTTTGGAAAAGAACTCAAATTACATGAATATTGGCTACATGAGATTGACAGCACTACTCTTTGACAGGACAGACATGGTACATGATATGACACATGCTTTGGTATATTCTTGTGGTATTTACACTTCTATACCCAAACCTAGCAAGAAAATACAACTTTGACAAGTATCACCAGGTACTGAGTAGTAACTGAGACATGTGAAAGACTTCAATATTGGGACCAATAAATAAAATCTTCCATATTTTAGACAAAAAAAAAATTGCTGGTACCTAATAGTTACTTCACAGCACTTGAAGTATTTTGTTTCAATTTAGCATCATTGATAGCATTAACTTTCCAATAAGTTATTCAGCTAGTATTTATTTCACCTTGGGAAAAGGAGGGAATTATTGGCTTATGTCATTGTAAAGTCTATTTACTTCCAGATGCAGATGGCTGCCAAAACTCTTTATTTCCCCTCTTCTTCATAGAGTTTTCTTTGTCATGGTTTCCTTCTCATGGAGAATCTACTCAGGAGGGAATCAAAGCTCTGGACCTACATCTCATCAGTTCAGCAACCCAAGAGTGCTAGTTTTTCTTCTCTTTGCCTGATAGCTGTTAAGTGCCCATGGATGGATAACTTTGTTAAATAAAACTGATTTTCTAATATGTTGTAGGAGTTTTCTGGGAACTAAAGATATAAGATGAAATGACTCAATCACTGACATGAAAATGAAAATACATGATTACAACACCATGACACCATTTCCAAATAGAGACCAATTGGAACTTATGGTAAGATATGCATCTTTCTAGGAAAACAGGAAGGCTTTCCTGGTAAAGTATCTAGGTATCATTAAGAGGACACTTCGAAATGTATTAAATTTAAGAAACATTTCCAACAGTTTCCTCTTACAAAATATTTCATGTTTTAGAAGCCTCAATGGATTCCTCACCACCACTCAGACTTGCCTAATGTTTGCACCACTCCTTGTTTTTGGTTAAGTCTGTGACAAGGTGGAAACAGATTCAAATGCTGTCCTATCGAAATCAAGGAGAATATAGTCCCGGTTTATTCCTGAAAATGTAGGGGAGGTATTTGTATTTTGCCTTTACCTTTACTAAGTATGGAGAGTTTGGTGTT
Organism: Pteronotus mesoamericanus; assembly: GCF_021234165.1. Taxonomy (NCBI): domain Eukaryota; kingdom Metazoa; phylum Chordata; class Mammalia; order Chiroptera; family Mormoopidae; genus Pteronotus; species Pteronotus mesoamericanus. Next base: position 16,138,656 of record NW_026555234.1, on the reverse strand, counting down.
CTCATATGGATTAAATGGTAAATAATCAGGGCTGACAAAAATCAACTTTTAATGTATCTTCTCCTGTCCTTATTTCCTGATAAGAGGTGTAGCCCCAAAAAGAATTGTATTAAATTCCAATCTTACTATGTGTTCTAGTCTCTTACCTTCAGGCCACAATAGCAATCCAAACTTCATGTATTTTACTCTAAAGTACATTATTACTTTTAGCTAAAAAGACTTGAATCTTACCAACAATGCTAAACTATTTCCTCTATACTAAGTCACATTTATTTTTCTATGCAATAACGTTTTTGATTGCATTTTAAGTTAGCAGCCTATAAGTTAATTGGGAATATGTTTGTCTGTTTTTCTTTCCTTAGAGATAGATTAAATAATGGAGCATCTTAAATTAATAGTATCTTAGATTTGATATATACCCCCAGGAAAGATGAGAGTTATATTCGGAAGTTCTGTTTTGAGCAAGATTGTCTGATCCAGTCTCTAAAAATTATTAGCTGAGTGGCTTTGGGCAAGTTAGTTACCTTCTCTGTACAGACACTTTCTCACCAATAAAATAGGTATAATAATAGCATGACTTTCAAAGGGTTATTACAAGATATAAATGAGTTAATGTTTTAATCAGTGTCTGGCACATAGAAAGCACATTCAATTAAGGTTAGTTATTATTGTAAGCTCCCGTCTCTGATACATTCTCTAGACTCTAGATGCCTAACCTTTAAATATTATTTTCTTTCTACTGCTTCCATCACATATGGCATAAATTTTGTCCCCCAGGATTTAGGGAAGCAAAGTAACTTAGAGCCTGGAATTCAAATTGCAAACTGGTCCTATTCCATGTCGCTAATAAAATGAAAAATCCTGTTCCTGTGTCACACTAGTCACATTTCAGGGGCTCAGTAGCCATGTGTGGGCAATGGCTACCATGTGACACAGCACAGACACAGGACATTTGCATCATCACACAAAGTTCTCGTGGACATTGCTAGCCTGTAGTCCTCTAGGATAGGTTCTAACAGAGTTCTCAGTTTTGTGTCTATTTCAAATTTAACAGTAATGTGATATCTTTATACTTAGGAAACCAAAATGATAGTTTTAAAACACTTCCAGTTGCAGTGAGGGCTGTTATTTTGTGATATTCAGTCTTCTTTGTCACATCAGATACCAACAATGTATATTCATAATAAACCCAGCAAGGCATGGGTTTGCCATCTGTGACTTCCATGTAGAATGAAGATGGTGTGGTCATGATGGGCTGAAGATGCTGGTGCTGGCAATGAAGTTCTGTGCTGTGATAAAACAAGTTCCGCTTTGTATTTGTGACCATATGGGACAGGGATAGTTTGTAGGCAATGATTTCATATATATCTTAGTTAAAGAAACAGGCTGATATTTTCTTCATTTCAACCAATATCAATTGAATTTGTATCAAGAAAAAAGACCTTTTACTCAACTGTAGGTGGGGAAACTCACTGTATGATACAGTTCCTGAACTGAAATGACAGTCTATATGGGTTATAAAAAGAAACATGAAATACTATGAAAGTTATTCTACTTTTAGCTGAGATGAAAGAGATATAATGGAGGTACAAATGAAGAGAGCATATCAGAGTTTTTCTAAACTTTAAACTTTCTTGAAGACTTTAATTATATTTTGTCCTTTGCCTCCTTATTTTTCTGCTTTCTATTCCTGACCTGACTCCTCAAGTCCCCATCAACAAAAAGGTCCCTTTACCTGAGTCTCCCACGCAGGCACAATCAGACCACCCAGGAGGCAGGACACATCTCAAACACTATCTCTTTACCAAGGTTTGCTTATTGTTCCCATAATTCACACTACCTTAAAAAACTTATTTTGTGGGATTTAAGTATGCTTATTGGACAAAGTATAACAAAGATCATGTGGCAGTGAGTTGTGTAACATTCCTGTCATTAAAAGAATACCAAGTTTTAAGAATAATCATGATAACCATCATCCTATGTATTTCAAAATCTTATAAAAAATTATTAACTGTTTGACTTCTTAAAATTAAAATAACAAACCCTTACAATCTTCTAACAAAAATGCTTACGTAGTTTCATTTGCCTAAAATCATAATTTACAAAACATAGTGCAAAAGTAATGAAATCTACCTTCTTTTCCACCAAGTGATATTCAAAATAATTAAACCACAACTTCCTTTGGATGAATTTAACCCTCCCATGGGAGTGGAAGCAAGGCAGTCATAAGTATTCTTCCTTTTCTTCTGGTGTTGTGAGAAGTGGATATTCATTCTCTCTATGGGAATTGGACTGGCTATAATAGTTTCTTAGTAATGTAATATTTCTTATATTGAAAGCAAAGTGAACATGCAGAGATTCTTTCCATCCACCCCCCCCCCCGACCGCACCCACTGAAGGAACTCAGCTGGGCAACATAATTGAGCTCGCTGTATTTCCTTGGTTTGCTTTGCTATACAATGGCAGAGTAAATAATAGAAGCAATCTTCTAACAGAGATTGTAAATGATAATCATTGTAAATTATTGTAAATCACCAGAGTAGATGATAACTAGCAATCTTCTAACAAAGCAACTGTCTGAATTCAAGTAATCCTTTAAATACCACATTCTCTCTGGATTAATTTCCAAATTCCTATACTCAGCTCTGTGTGAGCATCCTTAGGATAGCCAAATCCTGGCAACAGGGCCCAAATTCTGCCAGTCCATTCATTTCATGTTTTCACACTTGCACAATAAATATTTCAAATTTAGTTTTCAGGGAAAAAATGGACTTAAATGTCCAAGCATGAATCTCACATAATAGATAAGAAACCAGATTCCAAAGTCACAGCCTCTTACTTCTAATGCCAATTCTACCACTAACTAGATCTATATCTTTATAGCGCAGTTTTTTAACCTATGAAGTTGTAACAAAAACATCATCCAGCACATAAGGTTATTCCGAGGATTAACCGAGCTATTACATTTTATATGCCATGGAACATGGCATGTGTCCAATACATATTTGTTCTTAACATCAAAATTTTCTTGGATCCATTTTTATTTTCATAACTATAGCAGCATAAATGACTAGAATTCAATGTTATTTTTTATTTTATCTTATCTATAGACAAGTAAAGAATAATATAAAAAATACCCTTTGACTAGCCTCCAGAGGTTTTAAAACATTACTATATCACATTTCCTTCAAATGTTTTTGAAAGAAACCAACCACACTTTAGTTAAAGTTTTTATTTTTCTTTCCCTCATCATATTTCCTTTGTGTCCTTGAGGCAATCCTTATCACATAGTGTGTATCTTCACATCTATGGTTAGTATTTTGCAACACAGGTATATAGCATACATAAAACTACATATTATTTGTATGACTTCATTGTTAATATATATATTACATGAGTATCATTGTTAAACTTCCTTTTGTCACTGAAAATTATTGCTTGAGATTTACCTATGCTTGAAATATTTGATGTATTTCATTCATTTTAACTTCTGTATATTATTTCTTCATATGAATATGCTATAGTTCATTCATACTCTATTGAATAGTTTGTAATTTTTCACTTTGCAAAATAAGATGCAGCAAAAAATTCATTTAGCCATGTTTCACTGGAAAAACATGTAAAAAAATTCTTACAGTTATACAAGTAGTTACATTGCTTTTTTATATTGTCTACACATTTTCAACTTTACTAAGCATTGCCCAATGGTTGTTATATATTATGCATCTTTGACTACATTTGCTTTTGATGTTCCCAGATAAGTATGTATTGTACAAATCTTTCCCCATTGTGTCTTACTGATCTAATTCTTTTAGTAATTGTTTCATAAAATTTCATGGTATAGATATGCCACAAACTTTACAACCATTCTCTTACTGATGGAAATTCACTGTTGTCAGTTTTTACTATTGCACTATGAATACTCTTGTTCAGCTGCCTTTATTTGCTGGTACATTTGTTTCAAGGAGATAGATTCTAATATTAGGTTAGCATCAAATTCATATCAAGGCTCATTTCTCACAACTCTTTTCCTTACTTTTTAACATTTCTTTATTTTGAAATCATTTATTTTGTCATACAGTCAATGTTTTACCTTTGGTAATATCTTTAAGTTAGGTATTTGAGGGATATAATCTCTGAATTCTCACAGATATATTTTATTCTCCATGACAAGTAAGTGATGCCTTGCCTGTCTACAGGATTTAGGGTTGTTTTCCTTCTAACTAGTCTCCCAGCTTGCTGTGTTAACAATTGAAAAATTGACTCCCAGTGATAATCAATTTCACTGAAAGTAATATGCCCATTATGTCTGGAAGCATAGCAATAATTGGTGGGGATTTTTTTTCTGTTTTATTCTTCCAAGAACATGATGTATCGCTACATTTACTTTTGTCTTTTTATCTTCCAGCAATGTTTTTATTTTTCAGTGTATTGTCTTGTAAATATTTTTAGATTTAGTCCTAAATAATTCTAAGTAATTAGAATTATTTAAAGTGGGATTTTTTTAATTTCAATTTTTTAAATGTGTGCTGAGAGTATATATGAATATAATGGATATTGTCTATTAATCTTGTATTCTGCGATCTTGTCATGTTATTAATTCGAGTAGTTGGTAGGTAAATGCGGTAGGATTCTCTATGTAGACTAATATATCATATGTCAATAGGAAGAATTTTTACTTCCCCCTTGACTATCTTATAAATTTTCTTTTACATTCCTCATTGTAGTGCTAAGAACATCCTGTACAATGTTAAATAGAAATGGTAATAGCAAACATCCTTGCCTTGTTCCCAGTCTTAAGGGGAAAGAGTTGAGTCTTTCAGTATTAAATACGTTAGCTGTAAGTTTTACAAAGATGCCCATCATCAGATTAATGAGGTTCCCTGCTTAGTTTGCTGAGCTTTAAATCATAATTGATGCTGAATTCTGTCAGCTTTTTTCTGCATTTATTAAAAATACCAGACGTTTTTACATTTTTATGATAATATGGTGAATTACATTGGTTGATTTTCAACCTGGCATTACTGAGATAAACTCTACTTAAACATGGTGTTTATCCTTTTCACATATAGTTGCATTTTATTTGCTAATTTTTTGTTAAAGTTTTTGCATCTACCTTCATTAGGGATAATGGATTTTAATTTTCTAATTTGTAGTTCTGTCAGGAACTTAGTATTGAGGTTATGATGGCCTCATGAAATGATTCCTTCTAATTTCCTCTGAACTGCAGTTTCTCCTCTGATTTTTTTTAAAGGTTATATAAATTTGGCATTGATTTTTCTTGATGTTTGAGTGAACACATGTGCAGAACCATCTGGTCTGGGAGTTTTTATTTGTGGGAAGTTTTTGATAACAAGTTCGATTTATTTAATAGATATAAAGCTATTAACATTTTCTGTTTCTTTTGCCAATTGTGGTAATTTATTTTACAAAAAATTTAGCCATTTTGTCTAAATTCCATATTTGATTGTATCAACTTCTTCATAATATTCTTTTTTATCCCCTTTAATGTCTGTAGGATCTGTAATAATAATCACTCATGTATTCTTAATATTGGTCAATTTTCTTGCATCTCTTATTTTCTTGAATGGTCTAGGAAAGGATATGGCAATTTTGTTGATCTTATAATACAACTAGCTTTGGGTTTTTCCCCTAACTTTAAAATATATTGTTCACTTCTACTCTTTTTATTTTCATTCTTCTACTTATGTTAAGTTTGATTGTTTTTCTTAGTCTAGCTTCTAAAGGCATAACTTTTAGGTCAGTAATTTGAGAACTTTTTTCCTGTAACATAACCATTTAAAGCTATGTGTTTCCCTTTAAGCACTACTTTAGCTTCATCCCACTCAACTTACCTAAATTTACCTGCATCTACACATACCTATTAACATTAGTACTTCCATCCTCCATATGGATCCTTGAAGCCTTCATTTATCCAATTATTTCCATCCTCTCTTCCTCCATTGATTTTTAACTCTGAATATACAACAGGAAATTCAAAACTGTTAGGGCCATGCCCCATCAATCAAAAATCAAATCACTATCTTTTTCTTCCCAGACAATATAACTGAAAGAATAATGTATATTGATTGACTCCATTAAGACACGAATGAGCAAAGCACAAGAGGAGTCCATAATAAAGAATGTTCACTTAATTTCATAAGCAAAGGGTATTCAAATAAGTATAAAATTTGCATTTTGGAAAAATGACTGGACAGAATGTGAAAGGAGATTGGATGGCACATGGCTGCAGGTAGGTACCACGGGGAGTGTCGCAGGGGAGCACAGGGCATGGGCGTGCCCGGATCTGAGGGTCACTGTCCAGAGCCAGCTGAGGAGGGAGCCGGGCTCGGAATCCCACAGTGCCCGTCCTGGGGTTGTCACCAATGGGGGGAACAAACACAAGTCATCACAAACACTTCTCAGTCTGCCAGGAGAGGGGACATGGCTTTTCCCTCTAGTGGAGAAGGCCCTGAGCCCCATGTCCAAAGGCTTTTATTGAGAACCATATGTGTAGGGGTATACAACAAAGCTCATCAATCAATGTCAAAAGGCTATGTTTACAGAAAACAAATAGAGATCATATATAACAATTGGAGGATCCCAAGAGATCTGCCTCAGGTCAGGGTCTATGAATAACGTAAATCTCCTTCCCAGTATGAGCCGGTTATCATAGCTTTTGAGGGAAGAACAAATGATGCTTCAAGGAATTTACTTCTAGGCTTTACTTCCCCCTGGGAACCACCCAATTTAGTCTGGGGCTATACCTGCCTTTAGTATTGTTTCAAGCCTGAGCCAGTTGGGCAGGGCAGAGCCACCAAGAGATATGGAGACTTCTTTCAGATAGAATGAGGACTCCAGCCACGTCTAAGCCAAGCCGAGGGGTGCTTCCCCTCGAGGGTTGTTGATGGTGCATCAACAACCGACCATCACAGGGCCAAGCAGGGTGATGTGAGGGAGGCAGGGGCTGCCTCCCTGCCAGGGGGACAGACGTAGTCTCTTCAGTGGCCTGTCTTCCCAAGGCCTCCTTGATTAGCTCCAGCCTTGGGGCCCTCTTGCCTGTTGGCAGGGCTACAGTTCCTGAAACCAGGTGGGGCATTTCCCAACAGGTACAGCTCATGTAGGTACAGGGAAGTAGTTCAGGAATGTGCCTTAAAAAAGAGTGTTAGCTTTAAAGACGCAAAGAGCACAAAGATTCGAGAGATAACAAGGAGAAAGCAATCACAGTCGAGAATTCTCGCAGATTTTTGGTTAATAAAAATATCTTTGTAGGATTAATGTAAAGTTTTTTAAAGTCACCTATTAAAATATTTTGTAGAAGGTGATTAAATGTTGCTATTATTAATGTTTAATTAGGTATATATAGTGTCTAATACTTAAAGTATATTAATCTTTGAATTAGAAAGCTTTTCTTACCAACACAGTGATGAAAATATAGAGAAAAGCTGTGTGGGACTCTGTCCTTTTCTATTATCTCAATAACCCACAGTCCAGGTTATACTGAAATTGCCTTGATTTTGGAAACTCGCATCTTTCCTCTACTTAATACAATGTCCATGGTGCAGAAGAACAAATGCTGAATTTTGAAACAGAAGACAGAAGCCTAAATCTTTGCTATATCCCTAGCAACGTATTTGATGAGGAAAAATTCAGCTAACCTATTTGAAAGTTAATTTAATTTCCTAAACTCCCAAAAGGGAACAAGAACTTCTAAATCCCTGAGTTTTGAAGGGGTGAAATGAGTACAGAATGTCCTTTTTCCACTGCATGGGTTCTTTTGCGTACAGAAGATGCTTGGAATAAATTCTTTGTGTCTCTATCAAATTTTTATGAAATAACTTTGTTAAGTTTAAAAATCTGGGCATAATTAGACCAAACTTTACTAAGGTGATGGTGCATTCACATGTATTTATACCTTTTTAATCTAAATGTTTATATTCATTTAACTATTCCTAGAGTAAAAAATCACTTTAACTTCTTGGTTGTTTCATTTGCCTTTAGCAAGACCTTCTCTTTCTTGAAGTGCAAGAAATCAAAACTGTATGCAGAATTCAAGAGCAAAGCAGTGGGTTCATTTTCTTCTCTGAGCATACTCAAGGGAGGGTTATCCTTTTATTCAGAGAAAGTGTTCTAGACCAACAGCAAATGAAAGAATCTTGTCCTGGGTTATATATACCACTTTGAAAGATCTTAATATCATCTGTTTGGTCTGAATTGTTTTTGACTAAACGTAAAATGTATGCTTGCCTGCCTGCTCTCAAATTCATCTACCCCAGCTCTGAGTACTCACACAGGCTCATGAGCAATTGCTGAAGTTTATTCCCATTAGCTTGGGACTTCTCAGCTCAGGAGGCCATCCTTTCATCTGCAAACTTGATCATCCTATTAAGCGCTCTTTCTTCTGGAGCTTTGATATTAAAAGAAAGCTAAATAAGTCTGCAGAGCCCTAGCACTGATCCCTGGAGAATACCACTCTTAATAACCAGCAAGTCAAAGACAAAATTCTTCCCTAAACTTTTTTCTCATTTTCAAAAGCTAGTTGTAGCTTAATGGCCAAATGCTTCTCCCAATTTCATGATGACTGCATTTATAATAGTATTCATATTCAATCTGAAACCTTAGCCAGAAGAGATTGGTGTCCAGCTAAAAACAAAAGACAAATCTTCAGAAGTCAGAAACCACACTCCAGTGGAGCAACTGCCAAAATTAGAGAAATGTAAACTGTCTTTGATTAAAAGCATTCCATTATGGAATGACAGTAATGATATAAGCTCCCTGAGTTTCTTTTCTCCATCTATAAAATATAGTTCATAACCCCTATCTTACTATAAGAATGCATATGCAGAGATATATGCATATGTATCTATCTATCTATCTATCTATCTATCTATATATCTGTGTGCCTAGTTCATGGGAGGCTCCATGCTTTAAGTTAATAAATGAAATAATGGAATGTCAATGGCGTGGATAAAGAACTACTATTCCTGCCTAATACAGAGAGAAACAAGTGTTTTCTCTTGCTCATTAATCTATGTAACAACATAGATGGGGTCACTTCTCTTGAATATGTTCTTACAGAAAAGGCAATAGATGGCTAGATATAGCCTAGAAAAGAAGTACAGATTCGCATAGTTCTTAGCAGAATCTATTGCCACTGAGGTGCAGCCAGGAGCCTTATAAGCACTAGTTGAGTGATTCCAGTGTTGATGTTCACTTTAAAATGAATTTGTAACTATGGAAACAATATAACCTTTGCACAAGAAAGGATTTAATGGTACTGCAAGTGCACTGCAAATCAAAAATACACTTAACATCTTTAAACACTTTATATGTGTAGGAATCATTTGGAGCTATGTTGGAATTTAACATCATGCAACTATATATTTACAGCTGTCAAGACACTGGTAAACAACAGAAAACTAAAGAGTTCAATTCAAATGTCACCTCCTCATTAAAGCCCTTCCCAGTATCTTTAATCAAAATTAGTTGCTCTATCCTTAGTGATATTATAGCTCTTAGAAATTAATTCAAACATGGCATCTGTTCTTATAGCTATTTGTATTCATAAATGTTTCTCTCAATAGATGGCTCTAAGACAAGGGCTATAACTAATTTATATTTTGCCTCTATGAGGTTTCTAATGGGAGGCTTAAGTCAAATTATATATTTAATATTACTTGAAGTTTAGTTAAGTATACAAACTTGGATTAATAATATCATTGTGTTATTTATTAAACTATTGTTTTATTCAATGTATTGCAGTTCTTAAACTGCCTTTTAGCACATTTTATTCTCTATATTTTATTTTCTTAAAAAAATATCAGGTTTATGAGGTATAATTTAGCATATAGCAAAAAACAAAAACAAAAACAAAAAAAAAACAACTCTTTTTGATGTACCGTTTTAGGAGGGTTGAAAAGTATCATCAGAATCACCACCACAATCAAGATACAGGCTATTTCCAACAGACACACAAAATTTCCCCTGTATCACTTTGTAATCAATGTCCTCAACCCAATCCAAGCACTTAAAACACCTATTCTATTTCTGCCTCTAGTTTTGCTTTTCAGGATTGCCATACAAACAAAATAATTTTGTGTGTAGCCTTTTTAAAAATATTTTTTTTATTTATTTTCAGAGAGAGGTGAAGGGCAGGAGAAAGAAAGGGAGAGAAAACATTAGTGTCCAACAGCAACATCGACTGATTGCCTCTTGCATGCCTCCAACAGGGGACCTGGCCTAGAGCCTAGTAATGTGCCCTGCTCAGAATTAAACTGGCCACCCTTCAGTTTGTGGGACAATGCCCAATCCTCTGAGCCACATCAGTCAGGTCATACAGTAGGTAATCTTTCCTGTCTGGTTTATTTTGCTTGATATAATACTTTTAAGATCTTTTTATGTTCTTACATGTATCAGTAGTTCATGTCTTCGATTGCTCAATCATATTCCAAAATAGGGATGTGCCATAATTTTATTTGTTCACCAGTCAATGGACAAATTATTTCTAGTTTTGGACCATTAAAAAAAAAAGAGCTGCAATAAAAATTTAAGTACAGAAGTACAGGCCTTTGTGTAGTCAGATTTTTTATTTCCTTTAAGTAAATACTTAGAAATGGTATTATTGAGTCATAAAGTATACATTTAACATTATAAGACACTGAAAAACTGTTTTCCAATGTAGCTGTAGTGTGTTGTTTTCCTACCAGCAACATACTCAGCCCTCTATGTTCAAAGGCTCTCTATTCATAAGTTCAACCAAACTCAGATTGAAAATATTCTAAGAAAAGTTACCTTGTTGCTGACAAGTAATATGTAGTTAGGCCTATGATAGTTGCATCTGTACTGAACATGTACAAACTTTTTTTCCTGTCATTATTCCCTAAAAATGACAATATAACAACTATTCACATAGAACATACCTGTAGTAGGTATTATAAGTAACCTAGAGATGACTTAAAGGATGTGGGTGTTATAGGCAAAAAACTATGCCATTTTATATAAGAGATTTAAGGATCCTCATATTTTAATGGTGGTGGGAGTCCTGAACTAATCCTCTGGTGACACTGAGAGAGGACCATATATGAATCCTAGTACCTCTATATCCTCATAAAAAGTTGGTTTTGTCATTGTTTTTAAAAAGTTTACCAGCATGGTAAATGAGTGCTGTATTCGTTTGCTAGAGCTGCCATAACAAAATACCAGTCTGGTGACTTAAATAACAGAAATGTATTTTCTCAGCTTTTTTTTTATAATGTATAACTTCATAGCTTAGGATTTTATGTGTAAATCCTTGCTTAGTTTAAGTTCACAAAAATTTTTCTCCTATACTTCGAGGAGCTTCATGGTGTTAGGTTTTACATTTACATCTATAGTCCAGTTTGAGTTAATTTTTCATGAGTTGAAGTTCATTTTTTTACATATGATGTCCAATTCCTCATTTGTTCGAAAGACTATCCTATTCTCATTGAATTATCTTGACAACTTGGTCAAAAATGAATGAACTATGTGTGGGTCTATTTCTGGACTTTCTATTTTGTTACATAGATCTATATGTCTGTCCTTTTCCCAATAACACATTGTCTTAAGTACTTTATATTAAGCCTTGAAAATCAAGTAGCATGTCCTCCGCATTCATAGTTTTCAAAATTGTTTGGTCGTTTTAGTTATCTTTGCATTAATGTATAAATTTCAGGATCAGTTTTTCAATTTCTACAAGAAAAAAGTCTGCTGGAGTTTTTATTGCTACTGTATTTAATAGGCAGATCCAATTCAGAAGGATTAGTATCATAAAAATATTGAGTTTTTTAAAACATAAGCATGTTATATTTATTCAATTTTATTCTTATTAGATAATTATCACTAATATTTTCTAGTTTTTAGCATGTGATTTTTATGTGCATTGAGTTATATATATCATTAAATATGTCATGGTTTTGGTGCTGTTATAAACAATTGATGTTGATTTTTTTAATTTCAATTTTTTCCTCTTTATTTCTGGTAGTATACAGAAGCACAATTGATTTCTATATGTTGACCTTATATCCTGAGAACTTGATAGAAACATTTATTTATAAATTCTTTGAGATTTCCTATGTGGAAATCATACCATCAGTGAATAAAAGCCATTGCACTTCTTCTTCTAACACAAGCATACACTTCTACATGGTATCATTGTAGGAATTAGCCACTTTCCTGACTCTCGAGGTTAAAGGGTTTTACCTCCGTCCTTTCCTGATTAGTAATGGATTTTTCTGTCATAGGATGGTGGGGAGGGGTGTTATCTCTCTTCCAGAAGCAGGTGGCCAGAGGTCGATGGGCTTCGTTTCTAATCTTCCCCAAGAAACACTGATCTTTGCCTAAGCACTATGGGCTGGAGCATGTGCAGCAACCCCCTGCACCCCAAGGTGGCCTGCGGCTTTAACCTTTTACTTTATAGAAGAAAGGAAGGGACTGGGATGTAAGTGGAGCTCTTTGCCAGTCCCCCTCCTTCCTCAAGCACCAATCACTTTAATAATGCCTGCTCCATGGAGGAGGTCTCTGTTCCTTATGTTCCCAATATTTTCTGTGGTTACCAGGAAGTTTGAAAGTGATTGTGAGCTCCTCTTCTGCTATTCCCAGTCAATACAAACCCACATTTGGCCTTTAAGAATTGCAAAGTGGTAGAGCCACTTTGGGTAGACACTTGGAAAACAGTATACAGCTTCCTCAAAAAACTAAAAATGGAGCTGTTTTATGAACCAGTAATTCCACTTCTGGCTATTTATCCACAGAAATCCAAAACACTAATTTGAAAAGATTTATGCACCTCTATGTTCATTGCAGCATTATTTACAATAGCCAAGAAGACATGGAAATCACCTAAGTACCATCGATAGTCAACTGGATAAAGATGTGGTACACATACACAATGGAATATTATTTAGCCATAAAGAGAATGAAATCTTACCATTTGACAACATGGATGGATCTAGAGAGCAGTATGCTAAGTGAAATAAGTCATCCATAGAAAGACAAATACCGTATGATTTCACTTATATGAGGAATCTAAAAAAAAACAGGAAAAGAGAACAAACAAAATAGAAACAGACTCATAGACAGAGAGAACAAACTGATGGTAACTAGATGGGGAGGGGGGTTCAGGGGCTAAGAGAAAAAGGTGATGGAATTAAGTACAAATTGGTAGTTACAAAATAGCCATGGGGATGTAAAATACTGTGTAGGAAATTTAATCGATAATACTGTAATAAATATGGTGGCAGATGTGTACTAGATTTATTGGGTGATGACTTCATAAATGATATAACTGTCTAACCACAATTCCATATACCTGAAGCTAATATAAAATTGTATTGGTTATCAACTGTAATTGAAAAATAAAAATTTTTTAAAATTCATTAAAATTTTAGTTGACTTCTTGTTACCGACTTGTATAGTAGGTAATAAGACATAAAACATAACCTACTGACATGCCCTTCTTGATAATAAAATTAATTTTTAACTCTGACAAAAATCTTTGTTGCCTAAATAAAACTCAATAATGTGATTTCTCTTAGCATTTTGTGATGACGTATGTGTCAAACAATGAAAATAAACTTCCCTTCCATTGACAAATATTTACTAAGTACTAGGGCTTCATATTTAAATTTATTCTTAAAATACCTGGAAAATAAGTACGGAAATAGGAAAGAATAAACTTCCAAAGGGTCTGAATCAAAATAAGATCAAGGCTTATTTCTAGGAATAGAAGAGCTATTTTTTACCCATTTTGATTCATGATACAAATACAATTGTTGCATTAAAAAAATTAAATCCTCCTGCTGCATTTTTTAGGTAAACCAAAACTAAATCAAACAATTGATTAAAAAAACTATATATACTTCTAATTCTAGGATAATCACAGCCCACTTGCATGTGAAGAAGTGGCATTCTCTCTGTGTTTCTTCACATTGTCTTCCATTTATTCATGTCTCTGTGTCCAAATTTCCCTCTTACCAATATTGGACTAAAGCCCAACCTAATTGTGTTTGGCCTCACCTTAATTTAATTAAGTCTACAAAGAGCCTATTTTTAAATAAGATCAGATTCTGAAATTCTGAGTAGACATGAATTTGGTGGGAGACGTAGATTATTATTCAACCCAGTACCACCATATTTGTATCAAATCATGATTAAAACTTTCAATTCATAAAAGAACAATTTCAGAATATAAGTTGGATGTCATGTCTTATTATTAAAAAACCCTAGCAAAGATGTGAAGGATGTGAGTGATGTTCTTATGTACCTTTTCAATCCTTATTCTTTCAAATAGTTGTTCTTTTATTTAAAAATATATATTGCTGTGTGTGTGTATATTACATCTTTTGTGCTAAGTAAGATAAGAGAAAAATGTTTATTCAGTCTTCTGGAAAGAATTCTTCTTTGTTATTGTCTTGGTTTTCATTATTGTATGTTTGTTTGTTTGTTTTATGGTGCTACCATAAAGGAACTCTTTCCCACCTAACTTACACAGGAAAGAATGAAGTCTGAGAAAATAATAGCATCCATTCCCAAAATAAAAAGGTAGGACTCTCCTGTAGAAACAAAGCGGAGAAGTGGACATAGAAAAACAGAGTCCTGGCCACAGTTATTTTATTCTTGAATCAACCCAAACCTGAAATTCAACAGATGTATCTCTTATCTGCTGTTTTTAAGCCAAACAATCTTCTTAATTATTTAGCTAAGCTTAATTTTAGGTTCCTGTTTCTTGAAAAGTGATCTGTAAATATTTACTTACTTTAAATTCTCAAAATAATAAAATCATTATGTCAGCATATATTGTTTTTTGGTGAACATATGATTGTTTTGTGAAGTGTGTTTCTAATTCCACATAGAAAATGGAAGGTAAAAACATCTGTTTCCTTGGATTTCCCAATTATATGTATATTTTAAACCAATTACTGCATTTGAATTTTTTACGATAGGCTACAGTTGTGTTTGTTTAAAAGCATAAACACTAGGTAGCATTATTCTAATAGTGACGCAGGTTATTTCTTTGACTATAAACTTCATCTTTATTTGCCTAAGTAATGATGATAATAAAGAGTGTATTTTAGTCTCTGTGAGGTTTTTAGTGAAATCAGTGCCTTCAAATTATTTTGAAGTGCAGGAAGCTTTGAATTTATGAAATATTTATGAGAAATCACATCATGTCTACAGAGGTTCTCAGCTGTGACTACAGCATATGGTTTATAAATTGAAACAGGTGTGAGAGAACAGGTGGCCACAGCTAAGCCAGGGAAGGTTTGGAATTTACCATGGGAAGCAACATGATAAAATACCACCATTGGCACTGAAGGCAACTTGGCTGATTTGACAGCAAAACCCAAACGATGCTCACAGAGGCAAATGCTGACCATCCTGAAGACGCAAGGGTTCACCTACTCAGATCTCACATATGGAAGTTGGGAAGCAGTCTGTCGTTTACCTGGGTGAGTGAACGCAAGTGAATCTTATTGAATCCTGATGGTTTGCAACTCAAGTACACTAAAAGGAAAAAAGAATAAACCCTTCCTCTTACCTCCTTTAATACAAAACTAGTTCAAATAAAGTCTACGGCCACTTTCGTCTACATTACATACCCTATTTCTAAGGATAATGCCATATATACCCCAAGCATCAGAAAAATTTCCCCCTTTTACTGAAGGGGGTGGGTATAGTGTCCTCCTGTAATCGCAGCAAATACCTTTGAGGTAAGCCATTTTAAAATTCCACATTATGCACAGAATAAGGCTGATAAAAGATGGTATTTCTGAGTTTCAACCTTCCTCCCCACTGCCAGTACCTAATTCTACACTCAGTTGAGCTTTGTAGTCCATACTAATGGAAAGGAACGGAGCTACAAGAGCTTAACAAAAAAAGTTTTTCTAGATGGATTTGGAAAGAGAACCTGTACTCATATTTACATAGGAGATTTTATAATCTTATAGAGGTTCACAAAGTTTCCAATCAAATACCTTATGGAATTATATTTTAAAAGACATTGAATAAAATCTAGAGAGTAACCCATCTTCCTCACCTGCTTCTCATCCACACCCAGGTATGCACTGAAGGGAAAACCAACCCCACTGCCAGGAAAAGGTGTGCAAAATCTCAGGTAAATAGAACAACCCTTGTTTATTCCTTTAAAATTCTTTCTACGATTAGCTAGTTTGTCTCAATGCATTTGGGGGGTTAATTTTTAGAACAAAAGCAAACATGGCAGAGTGAAAAGTAACAAAGGGTATTATCACCACACACTCACCATATGAAAAGCAGATGTAGTGGATGCACAGTATGGAGCTCTCACAAAACACGCACGCACGAACTGACGCAAGCACGCACGCACGTACTCATGCAGGCACCCACCCAGACACAGCATCGTATTGTGAGGCTAAGCATGCCTCACTCTTCCCTGGGGTTTTAAAAGCTGGCGGTTCTCAGGTGATTCCTGTCTCCCCAACAATTACAACAACTACCGTACAGGAGTGGGTGTCCAACCTGTAGCCCAGGATGGCATGAATGCAGTCTAACTCAAAATCGTAAATTTACTTAAAACATTTTTTTCATTTTGCTGATCAGTTTTTGTTAGTGTTTGTGCATTTAATGTGTGGCCCAAGACAAGTCTTCTTCTTCCAGTGTGGCCCAGAGACACCAAATGGTTGGACACTCCTGCTAGGGTAATTTAGGTTAAATTCCTAAATTTAACAGCCCTTTGGACAGGCATCCCATTTCCCAACAGGCCTTAGGAGCCTTCCCAGCCCTAGAGCTCCCTCCACTGTGGCTCCAACATAGCCTAAGGTCTCCCTCTACCCATGCCTGCATGCCTCACTTTGTCACAGATGTTGACACCAAGGGACTACCTAATAAACTTGTGCACACAGATTTCTCTCTCAGAAGCTAGAAATCATGATCTGCAATAGTTAATGCCAGAAGTAGCCCAACAGGAAGCAGACTGGATGACCTACTGGCCAGCTGCCCAGAAGGATACCGTTATTGGCAACAGGCAGAATTCTAGTTATCTCTTGGCACGTAGTGGTGTTGAAGTCTGTTAAACTTCTACTGTGAGCAATTGGTATGTGCTGGAAGGGGATGAAATGATGAACGTAAATAAATATCAGGCTTTTAAGAAACACATCAATGTTTCTTAACAATCGGATTACTATTTTGAGGGAAATTGATGATTTGGAGAAAAAATATGAAAGACTGAATGTGATTCCTAAGAGGTACCCCCTGACAATATATAAAGAGATCCCCATATTACAAAGCCAGAGGAGAGGGGGGGAAAAGTAGTATTTAATCATAAAACTAGCAGAATCTCAGACAGGGTTGAGAAGGTTGAATTCTTATCCCCAACAAGTTGTGGGTACCAATAGAGTTTCCATATAAAATATGGAGAACTGTGGAATTAGTGTAGAATAGAACATGTTGTCCCTATGAGACAGATGGAGATATTAAGGCTATTTCTCAAGTTATGCAAACAGAAGAACTTAAGGAAGGCTAAGAGTATCCAACCCAATGGAAAGTTTCAAAACCTTGTCCAGTTTCGGAACTTGACCCAGTTTTCAGACTCAAAACCCAGGTACTGAAGCTGTCAAGTTTCCAGAAGGTTTGCACACTATGGCAAGGGTATCAGGCATTATCCCCCCATTCCTTTCTCAAAGGAACCTACCACTGTTGACTTCAGGAACTATTCATTGGGGAAAGCGAACTGCCCAAAGATGTGAAGGACTGTCATACACAAGGTTCAAACAGGCATGATAATCAAGGACTCCAAGTATCTTCTGTTCCTTTTGTCATCCACTCCATTTATGAGCCTGCCTGGCATTAATTTTCCTAGTCCCCAAAGAAAAACTTGAATGGATATACTCAGTAGCTGACAGTACCTACATTGGCTCTTTGTCCTGTGAGGTAAGAACTATCATCGTGGGGAAGGTCAAATGGTAGCCTCTTAAAGCACCCCTCTACCAGCCAAAAGGAAAAAAAAATTAAACAATATCATGTCCTAATAATTCAAAAATGAATGGATTGTTTGGTCTGCTGACAGAGGATTCTAAATAACTTTGCACCAAAGCCTCTTTACACCAAAATAGGTAAAGACCTGGGCACAAAAACATGGAACCCAGGTTCCTATCACATTATTTACCACCTTGTAGCTGCCATCTTCCTAGTGGTTGCCTTCATCTGAAGGGAATCACCTGTCCAAAGTCACACTCCTTCCTTGGAGCAGTCTCCACTTAATGACTAGTTAATGCAGAAATACAAAGACCCATGGGTTGGTTAAAACCTTTATTGTTACTAATCTAGCCTAACATCTCCCTGTGCCCAATACTGTTTTATTCACTCTTCTTACACCACTGTTGATCCCAAGAGTAATACTGAATAAAATTTCTGCATGTAAATACCTACCTCATAATTGGCCTCTTGGAAAACCCTATCTGTTACAATAGATTTATACAAAACGGTACAACTTACCCTCAGGGGGGGAAAAAAACTGTTCACGTCATAGCCTCAAAAATTGTAGATCTTATGTAAGCGTTCTTACCACAAAAAATTAACAATAATAATTTTAAAAGAGGACCAGAAGAAGCTTTTGGAGGAGATGAATTTGATATGGCATAGGTTGTAAGACCACAGTTACAAAAAGTAAAGAATGATTAAAGTAAATCTTCCTATATTTAAAAATATTAAATAAAATCTTTGTTGGGGTATTTACTTACAAACATTAACAAGCTATTTTCTTAGTAGATTAAAAAAAGACCATGCAATCATAACATAATAATTTGTAAAGTAGTCTCTAAAATAATGTTAGTTTCATGGGGATCAAAAGATCAAATTTTTAAATTTAAAATGAATATAGACATTAATTTAGCATCTACTAGTTCTAGAATTACTATTATCTAAAAGACCGTACTAAGCCCTTAAGAAGCTCTTGCGCAAACACAAATGAAACCCCCACAAAAATAAAAGTAGTTAAAATATTGAATACATAAAATATGCCAGGTAATATCACCTAGGAGCATTGCATACATTATATAATTTATTTTCAGTTCAACTATGAAGTATATGAACTATTACAATATACCAAAAAGGAAACTAAAGGTTTAGAAAGGTTAAGTAACTTGCCCAAGGTCATAAAATTAGCAACTGGCAGAGCAGTGGTTAATTACATTTGTAGTTGCCTAAATTTGAAACAATGCCTTTAAATATTATGCAGAAAAAAATAATGAAAAACAGAGTGCAATAAAAATAATTAAAATATACATGCTAACTATGTAATGTAATAGAATACAATGTACACTGCTGAGTACTATTCAGCTTGTGAAATTTACAAATTATCTTTCAAAATTTGTCACAAAAATTCTTTTGTTTTACAAAGACAAAAGCAGAAGTTCATAATTGCTTTTACCAGTAATTTATGTACTTGGAGGATTTTAATGTCAACCTCTCAAAAGTAGTCACATTTTGCACATTTTGATATATTGAATGCTTGCTGAAACATTAATTTTTTGAACACCCAGTCTAAATTATTATCAGCCAATTAACAACATTGTGCCAGGATCTTGCATCTATCTCATAGTGGAAAAAAATAAACAAAATTTATCACTCATGTACAATACTTCCCACTCAAGTAAACTAGAACACACTTTGCAAGAGGTATTTGTTGGGTCTAAAGGTCACTTGGAACTTAAATAATGTCTCTAGAGAATGTTTACCAAAACTCAAACATTTTATAAAAGCCCCAAAGTGCTTCTGGTTTTTCAGATAATGGCCTTGAATCTCACACTTCACAAATATGTAGTTAAACACATTGCATTTTAAAAGAATATCAAATCGTATTTCAACCATTGTTAACCCTTCAAAACCTTTCCTAGTGTATATAAGGCAGAATATCATACTTGAATAGCCACCATCATAAATAATTGAGGCTGCTGGTGGTTGTATTTTGATTGCTTTGACGGTTAGCTGATTCATGATGAAGTAAATTATGTCATCTCTAGTAACCTGTGATAATAAATTATTCCAAACTCTAAAAAATTCAACAATTCTCTATTGAACTTTTATTTTACTGCAGGTCCTCTTGTGACTGTTGCCGATAAAGTATTGAACAACCTATATACTCCCTGCCTCCATTAAGATTATATTCTAGTCCGATGGAGTTACAGAACATAAAGAAATGAAGAATCAAATTTCAGGTGGTGATAAACTACAATGAAGATAAACACAGTGATATAGAGAAGATAGCACATTAATTAACTTAATCATAATCTGTTCTGAACTTGAAGTTCTGATTTTGTATCTAAGAACTCAAACCAGACATTGCCACCTTCCAAATATCACTCTAGATACTGTAAAGTAGTATTTTGAAGTGGCACATGAAACCCTATATTAGTTTGCAAGCATTGACATAACAGAACACTGTAGACTGAGTGGCTTAATGACAGAAATTTATTTTTTTATAGCTCTGGAGGCTAGAAGTCTAAGATCAAACTGTTAGCAGGGTTCATTTCTTCTGAGGCCACTCTCCATAGCTTCCAGATAGCTGCTTTCTCTTGCATCTTCATAAGCATCTTTCTCTGTGCATATGCATCCCTGGTGTCTCTTTTGGTGTGACCCAATTTTCTCTTCTAATAAGGACAACAGTCAGATTAGATCAATGCCCAGCCTTAGGGTCTCACTTTAACTTAATCACCCCTGTAAAGGCCCTGTCTCCAGATACTGCTGCATTTTGAGCACTGGGGGTTAAGGCTTGAACATAAGAGTCTGGGGGGCGTAATTCAGCTCATAACAAAACCCAATGTATTTTTATTGCAACCAAGCAGAGCCAGAGCATTTTATTAAGGATAAGGGAATACTATAGGGACAGAGGGAGTGAGGAATAACAAGAACAAATACATATGCATGCATAAGCATAGAAAAGTAGACTTTTCAAAGGAATTCTATGTGCATGATCTTGTATGCTTTTATAGCTAGTAATTGGCTTGAATTATACCACAATAATGGTCCCTGAACTTCTAAAGCTGAGGCCATCCCCAACATTTAGGCATGTTCCAACTATTAAACTAGCATGTATCAAATACAACTCTAGCTGGTCAAGTGAAAATGAAAACATCAATTAGTCCTTATATAAAAATAAGACCGAATCTAACCTAAGACTTGTTACTTACAGTATTTTAGAACTAAAAGAAACTTAAAGGACATAAAATCTATTGATTTCCAAATTGTACAATGCAAAGCCCACAGAAGAGCTTTTCCCAACTCCCTTGAATTAGAGAATTCTATGAGTTATTTATTTTACATATTGGGCTTCTAAATGAGCTTCAAACTAAAGACAGAGCCCCATGAATTTCTAAGTTCAGACAGCAAGGAAGTAAAAAAATTAAGGGGATGTTAATTCTAATTCTGTGTTTGTTCAATTCTCTTGGTTTTTGTACCTCCATTTGTTACAGGAGTAAAAATAAGATACATGGTTTGGAGGCACCTATATGAAGCTGAGAGGTGGGTGTGTCTACCCATACATACATATCTGTACATATAATCCTTGCGACTCATGATTTTGCATTGCCTTCCCACATTCAGATGCGGATCATGAGAGTCAGAGTGGTTAAGTACCATTTCCATGACTGTAGAATCAGAGGAAGTGGTAAGATATGGTTTTAAGTCAACACTGTCAGACTGCAAGCCTACATCTCATTCCTCTTCAATATATTATCTCCTCAAACAATAAATTGCCAATTCTTAGGCTGCAGTTACTTTTTGGATGTGACTTTCTATATGGTATAAGCATGAGCTCTGTTTACATGATAATTTGAACACTAATAATATTATCCAGGTTTCCTCCCCAACTTTTAAATTACCTTGCAGAATGTTTCATGGATATTGACATGTACAACACATTAAAGCAGAGAGGATGATTCCTGGAGCAGTACTTTCCAAGTTCTCAATAATACAAAGGAAGTCAAAATTCTTGAAAGAGAACAATTCCATTTAGTTTCTGACTAGGCTTCCAAATTGATAATCTGCCCAACTTTACAAGGTAATGTTATGCATAGGAAACATTAATACTGAATAATAAGCTCAGCATTCATAAATGAACTGAAGGGTTACATAGCCAGCACACATCAGCCAATAGGGGAAACAATAGGAAAGAGAGCGGAAGCCACAACCAAAACCAAAGAAGGCATTGCCACCTGGTCTACCTGATATATTCCCTATCCTCCTCTAGGAGTGTGGTGCCTGATTGAGTGAAATAAGCTGTAAGAACTTCAGGAGGGAACCTAGAGGAATGAAAGTTCACACTCACCATGCAGACTGGTATCTCCACTTCACTCCACTGACTGGTATCTGTCCTGCCTCGGAAAGGCTGATGGTCCAATGAGTGTAATATATAGAGCCAGCACACCTGTGAAAGGGTTTGTTGCCAAGAGGGTCAAGCATATGGAGTGTGTAAAAACTGACAGTCCAAAATAAACAGAGCAAAACAAAAGAGAATTAAATGAAGGGTAATTTGTTCTCTGTGGCAGGGATTAGAGCAAGGGAGAAATGGGTTGCTGTTTTGACGCATAATCAGTTATCGACCGTTTTACAACAGAAGTAGGACCTGATAAGTTGATACTCACCCCTGATTTTTAATCTTCCCACATACAATAGGGGCTACTTTTATATATTGCATACAAGAAAAACTTTAGCTATAAGTCAGGGTTTCTCAACCTCAATATTATTGACATTTGGGGCCAGATAATTTTTTGTCATGAGGTACTGTACTGCGTATTAGGAGATTTTAGCCATATCCTTGGCTGCTACCCACTAAATTCCAGAAGCAAACCCCTGCTGTCCTAGCAACCAAAAATGTCTCTAGAAATTTCTTTAAGGGAAATAATCACCCCTGGTTGAAAACCACTAGTCTAGGACATCCAAATAAATAACCACAGTAAGGGGTTTAACCACAACCGTTTTTGCCCAGCTATATCAAATCAGGGTGTGATAATGTTGTTTACCCTACTAGGTATTCAGGTATTGGCCTGTTGGCTCATTAGGCTAGAAAAATATTGGATTTGGTTGTAACAATGGAATCTATATTTTTTCCCGGAGCTAGACCTTCATAAGAGATGGGTGAAATAAATTTGCTCTCAGGAGAAAACTGGTTGTGTGTTCATTCCGTTTGGCCTTTTTCTTTCATAAAAGACGAAGGTAAGAGTTCACTGGAGTACGACACAAGCCCAAAAATTCATATTTCTATCCTCTATCCTTTTTATTTTGTTCCCTCTCTCTTTCTCTGTTGTAAGAGTTCAGTATAAATATATAAGTAATAATTCCATTTGTGCAAATTTGCCTACCTTTTATTCAAATCAGAAAGCTCATTTGATGTAATTTTTCTGAAATGTATACAACTTCCTGCTTTTCATAATTAACTTTACAATTTCTAGTTTTCAAGAGTTTATTATGGCTTATACATATTTTTATTATACCCATAATTTACTAAAAAATTTTAAGTTCAATACTTCACTAAAATTCAGATATTTTTATACTCAAACACATAAGTCTTTCTGCACAAAAAGGTGAATCCAATAGCAACAACCCAAATATGTTCTATGCAATGTGATAATGACCTGCCATCTGGGGAAACTTTCAGAACAGGAAAATGTGTGTCTGCTGATATATAGATAGCATTTTCAAATGTTCGCAGAACGAGGCATTGCAAAAATATTCAGTCTAAGCCTAGCACATATTTTTAATTTTTTTAATGTTTAGGTAAAACAAATGTGTGCAATAGTATTTTGTTTATTTCGTGAGTTAAAATGTCAAATAAAACTTTGTTAAGTAATATGGAAGATAATTTCCTTTATAGAATGTTATACCTTAATTTGCTGAACAAAGTAATATAAATGCAACCTTATGAGTTACCTTACCCTAAGGTAAATGCGGTGTGGTGAGGTTTAAATAAAATGTGTTTCGTTCTAATATGAAATGAAAAACAAAAGAAGATGAGTCTATGCATAAAAATCATTTCTATAAGGGTATGGATTTATTGAATACCTTTTGGTTACCATGTAGAGCAATGAATAATGTATATGTATCCACATATGTATGTGTATATGTGTATGCACGTATATATTTATTAAACACATCAGAGTGAGCTTTTGAGAAGTAATATGGCGCAGTAATTATTAGTGGCAGTGATTGACGCTCACCAAATGTGAGGGTATTTTTTTTCCCTGACAAACATTTAGACTATGTTTCCAATGCTTCCTGACAATGAGATAGTCTTGAGATTGAGTTTCGGCCAATGGTATCTAGGCAAAAGATACCATTGTGGTGGTGCTTCCAGAACCTGCTGTAAAATCTTCTACACAATTCCCCACTCTCGGTTCATGAACTAGCTATGTGCGCCAGTCCCAGGAGGCTGTGGGGCTCTGGGAGAAGGCAGAGGACCAAAGGGAAGAACCCGGGTTGTAAATGTCTGTGGCTTAGAAACCACGCACAACGCACTCCTCTCTACTGTATTATGTTGGGCTGGAAACAAGAAATAAACTTTTGTTAATCAACTGAGATTTGGAGGTTATTTGTTAATGACTTGACTTCCAGCTCTAATTGCCAGAACCCTGCTTGCTTTCTCTTTTTTTTTTTTTTCCTAAAGGCTCTTTGGTCCTAATCAGCCTTTAATCTTAAAGGCTGATTTTGTGCAGAACTTTCACTCTCCCTGGACCCTTTTGTGGGGATACCTATGAAACAAGGCTTCGTCGCTGGATCCCAGAATTTCCCAGCAGGATTGGTGACCCACCATGGCTCCTGACTGAAATGCTGGCTTTGCCCCATCTCTTTTCTATTTGCTCTGCTTGCATCATTCTTAGAACATCTGCACTCAAATCCATGTCTGGAGTTGGCTTGGAGGAAAACCTAAACTAATGCAAACATTTAACCTTTCCAGACTGTTAAAAAGAATTTTATATCCAGAAACACGAGTCTAATTTGGCCTGAACTCTCCTTTCTTAGCTTTATAAATGTGGATAATACAATCAAATTCTCTAAAGGCCCATATTTTCCTATGAAAAGTGGGTAATAAGAGTAATTATTTTATAGTGTTGTTTTGAAGACTGGAGGTAATAAGAATGACAACTTTAGAAATTGTCTAGTATACAGTGAGTACTGTCTAAATGGCTAATATGCTTTTTTTGTTGTTGTTACTCAGCTAAGTTCTTGTGAGTGTAGTATTTGAATTCAGTGATATCTTGCTGGTAAGCTGGTGTACTTTCTCCCACGTATGCCCACACTTCATAATTACCATGCTCTATTAAAGTCATTTCTG
Organism: Pteronotus mesoamericanus; assembly: GCF_021234165.1. Taxonomy (NCBI): domain Eukaryota; kingdom Metazoa; phylum Chordata; class Mammalia; order Chiroptera; family Mormoopidae; genus Pteronotus; species Pteronotus mesoamericanus. Next base: position 16,113,335 of record NW_026555234.1, on the reverse strand, counting down.
AAAGGTCTTATTTCAGTTTTAATTTTTATTTTGTATTGAATTTAGAGTTCAATAGTTTCACAAGGTTTGTTTTAAGAAATAATAATTGCTATGCATCTCACATCCTGATTTTCTTTCCCTAAAGACAATCACTTTGATTCTCCTAGATAATTTTTTGATGATATTTATCTTTATTTCTCTACATGACATGCTTATATTGTTTTAAGCCTGATCTATTGATTTCTCACAATAGAGAACAAGGTATTAGCTTCTTTTCCCTTCCTGCCCCCATTACAGATGCATATCCTTCTCATATCCCAAAGCTACAACATAGCTATGTGATCTCCTATTAATTCAGTAATAACATAATGGAATATGTAAAACTGTACATAATTTGACAATGTTTGTTGGCTTACTTTTCTACAAAATCACTGAGCCATTCTCAAACTGTCTATTGTTCAACTACCTTCCCTAATAACACTCAGATCTATAAGGTTGCCTATACATTGCATCTTCTAAGAGAAAAATCTCATGGTGTTATCTGATGTGCATGATCTTGATGCACACTGCTCATTAATGAATGTTCACAGCTGTCATCCAGGAATCTTTCTTTACCCTTGTTCTGGGCATTGACTTGCTTTCTCTATTGAAGGACCAATTTTCTTTATTTCATTCCTTCCTTTTTATTTATTTCTTTGTTTTGGCTAAATACATTTTACCATAGTTTCCTGATGAACGATTACTGGGAGATAGATACAGATATAGATTTGGGGGATATATATAGGTAAAATATATAAATTATAGATATAGATTTTTAATTATGTGTCTGAAAGTAATTACTTATTACTTGATGCTAATACCTCACGCTTCATTGATAACTTCACTGGGTATAGAATTCTAAAATGAATATATTTTTCTTTCAGAATTTTGGAGTGTTCATCATCTCCAAGCATTTACCTTCATACCATTTTTATTCCTAACAATTTTTGGGTGAATTATTTAATTGTTGTGGCTATGGGTGTTTTATATGTTCCCTCTAATTCCAGCATATATCTTCTCTTTGTCTCAAAGATTTGAAATTTCATCATAATATACTTGGTGTGTATCTAATTTCTAATTTTGATCTGAGCACTTAGCCCCTTTCTGTCTAGAAGTATGTATTGTTGGGATTCTTTTACCTTAATATTTTTCCTTGTTTTGTTGACTATTTATTCTCTCTGTTTTTTTCTGTCTTTTTTCCTTGAAATATATTTATTCATATTGAGCCTCCTAGAATGGTTCCATAATTTCCTTGCCTTTTTTTTTCTTATTTCTTACCTATCTAGTTATCCATCTGTCTATGAATCTATCTGTATTGGGTAGCTCCACTTCCTGGTATATTCTACAACTTTATCTTCTAGCTTTGGCACTAAGCTTTTTAATTTTGCTATATTTTTTTCCCAAGAGTTCTCTGTTATTCTGTATCTCGTTTTCTTGTTACACTTTTATATCATTCTTTTTTCCCTATGCATAGATTTTATCTTTCATAGAGAAGCTTTACTCCTTTGTATGCTAACCCTGGGCTGGACTCTCATACTTAGAAGCAGGAAGTTACAAAGGAATTTGAGAACAACAAGGTATAAGTGGAGTCATTGGATTTCACTTCTTCTATGAAGAATTTTTATAGTTTTGTTCTAGTATCCATGAGTTCCTTGGGAAACGCTCTGCCCAGGGAAAAACATTTGAATTTGCATTATTAGCATTTATCCAGCTGTTCATAGCTGCTCTGCCACTATCCAGTCCAGATACATTCTATTTTATTTCCACAGAGATTAAACTTTCAGTCCATTGAAAGGAATAGAGGGCACAGGCATGAGCTACACAGAATGATGGAAAGGATATGAAGATCCAACTTATTTAATCAACTTATCACCTATTCTACTACCTTCAGTTTTTGGTGTTTGCAGGATCACACTGATGTGTCCAGGAATGGATTTATTTTCACCAGTCCTGCATTTTGCCAGCTCTGGGAAACTCTTAACCATGATTTCCATTAAGTATTTTCTCCTAAAATATATTCTAAGTGCAATATCTCCCTCTGAAACTATTAGAAATATATTACATCTTCTGTTTTTATTCCTTGGTCTAGTCTTGTAATATTTTTTTATTTTGTCTAACTGGCTCATATCAACTTCAATTTCAATAATACTGTTCAACTATGTCATTTTGTAAATTTTAAACTGTGATTTTTTTTTTATTTGTATAAGGTCTATTTCAGTATTTTTCAAATATGTTTTTTTTTTTCATTTACTAGATCCCTGTTAGGGCTTCGACTCATTTTCTTTACAATTGTAAGCATGCTTGCTGTGTATTCTGAATATGTTTCTATTATATTCAGCTCTTGGAGCTAAGAAACCCTTGTTGTTCCAGTGTGGCCATGCCTGAAAGGAGAAATTTTACATTTATTAACTTCTGCTCACCTCCCACAACTTTCAAGATTCACCTGCTTGTGGGAGCTTCTCTCTCTCTCCTTCTCTTTCTAATTGTTTTGAAAGTTTTAAAGACATTCAGGCAGTGAAAAAAATCAAATCACAACTTTAAAGGAGGTATAAACTTTGGCTTTTACTCTCAAATTAGACTTTTTTAAATTGACTAACTGACCAAACAGATAAATGTAGAATTTTTTAAAACTTTTATTGGTTGTAACTGTTGTTTTTTTAACATCTCCCTGAACTGAAAAGCAGATATTTAGTCTACATTTTACTGAGAGTACAGATATTTAAAGATTTTTTATTTCATTTTCTTTCCTGGTCTAAGTGTGTGAATTAGTTTCCTGTTCTCCAAATAGACATCAAAACCCAGACTATTGATGAGAGAGACAGCTAGTCACATCCACACACAATCATCCCCACCCAGATGTGTCTATGGTTTGGGCTTCAGTTTCAGTTGCTCTGGTTTTCATTTCTTTCTTAGCTTTTCACACTTAAAAAGTATGCCTTCTTCTCCCCTCTCCCCCTTACTTCCCCCTTCATCCCCTCCTCCTCCTTCTTCTTTCTCTTCCTCTCCTTTCTCTCTTTTTCCATCTCTTTCCTTCCTCCCTTCCTCCCTCCCTCCCTCCCTTTTTTCCTTCCTTCCTCCCTTCCTTCCTATCTAGCCCAGGTAACATTTAATTGTTTTGTTAAGCTTCTTGAATTTGAGTTTCTTGTAATATTATGAATGAAACCTACCAGCTCACTTATATGTTTCACAGATATATTTAGGTCTACATTAGAAAGCTAGTTCCCACATGGGTACATTTGGTTAGCTCATTTTTCTGTTTGTTTCAGACTATAAAAACTTACAGGAGTACTTTTGGAATCATTTTCTCAACCATTTCCACAAATCATAGTGAATTGTATCAATTAATATATAGTTTTAAATGTATATATTAAAAATATCTGTAGCCAACTCATTGAAGTATTGATAAAATTTTAACAAAGTTTGTACTTTTTCATGAAATTAATAGAAATGCTTTATCAAGTAGTACAATGAAGTTTTATTTTTACTTTGTGTGCCCAATTTTGGAGTTGAGAGGGTTGTAGGTAATGAACATATGATGTACACTTGTTTAAATGGTACATTTTATGGCCCTGGCAGGTGTGGCTCAGTGGATTGAGTGCCAGCCTGCGAATCAAAGGGTCTCTGGAAACAGGATTTTCTAGGACACATGTTTGGGTTGCAGGCCAGGTCCCGGGGGGCAGGCGGGGGGCGGGGGGGAGCGTGCACGCGAGAGGCAACCACACATTAACCTTTCCCTTCCTCTCTTTCTCCCTCCCTTCCCTTCTCTAAAAATAAATAAATAAAATATTTTTAAAAATAAAATAAATGTTACATTTTATGTAGAATTTCTAAGTACCAGAGGGTTTCATTCTGGAGTGTTGTCAGTTTTTATTATCTGTCATAAATCTAGAACCAGGAATTGTGCACTCTCTTCATAATGCTTGGGAACCAGGGACATTTTTTCTCCATTACTAAGGCCTGTTTCAGAAATGGAAATTGCTGCACGTGCTGATTTAAATCAGCTTTCCCCAGATCTAGGCGCTTGTACTTCTTGGGGGCAGAGAGCATCATGCTTAATTGTCACTCTTTCAGAGAAATTACATAACTTGCCTAAGCTGAACTCTAGCTACGAGAAAGAGGTCAGGCTGCTGGCTTAGGCGGCTCCTATAGTAAACGAAGAAAGAGGAAGTGGTGGTGGTCAGGGTTCCTGTCTCTCAACTCTGGGCATTCACTATGTACTGCCTGATGGTGCTTGTCTTTACGAGGTCATGGGTTTCTACCTTTGAAAGTAGATTATATGGAAGAAAGATGAGGAGGAGAAGTACAAAGAGAAGAGGAAAAGAGGATAGTAGGTGGAGGAGCAACAAGTGGAAGAGGAGGAGAGGAGGAAGAAGGGAGGGAGAGAAGAAGAAGAAAACTGTAATATCAACCTCTAGGTGTTGTTTTGACATATGTAACTAGTATATGCAAAGTATTCTAGCAAAATTTTATATACAGAAGATAATAAATGAGCTATTTTGATACATTATTATAATTATTTATATTAGTGATTAAGGGAGTTTGTAGTGGTTATAAACATTATTTCTTGAAAGCCCTTTTGAACCCTCTTCTTCTGGTCTGATACTGTTTCTATGATAAAATGGCCACATTATTTCAGTAAGGCTTTAGCTAAATTATTACGAGTATCATGCTCTTACTTCATTTGCCAGTGAATACTTTTCTTGAACATGAAAATAGGAATAAAGTCATCTTTCTATCTGTTTTTTGAATCCCACTTTTTAATCTCCAAAGCATTTTGCTTCCAAACTTCCTAAATGCTCAATGTTTTTGTTTTTGTTTTTGTTTTTGTTTTTGTTTTTCATTCAGAATCTTACTTTCAAAGTGACTGAATGTGATCTAAGTTAGCTTTGGATACTTGATTTTCTAAATTCATTCTGGTCAAGGCAATATTCACTGTTCCTGAGAAAACACTGACACTTGTCCAACTTTTCATCCACACAGGTACTTGAAGCCTGATCTCTCTTAACCCCGGGAAGAATTTATACATGTGGCTAGTACTTCACACAGAATTCAAAGGAGGGAAAACCAGCCCTTGATAAAATAACATTGATTTCCTTTTTCCAACCTCTTACAATGAAGCTCGCTCCCTGGTTTCACTCTTGTCCTCCAACAACACTGCTGGCTTAAAGGCCTTTATGGATTTTTTTTCATACACCAACAACCATATCTTTCATGCTCAAAATGCCATTGCAACCTCATCATTAAGAACCAGCAGTTCCTGCTTTGATTCTGCAATCTTTTATCTTGCTTGCTGTTTTTCAAACTACCTCTGCCATCAGCCATCCGAGCCGCCTGCTCCCAGCCTCCCCTTTTAGGTCAGGCTGTTTCTCCCTGTGTTTTCCTTGTAACCTCAGAGCACATCCTGACGGCAGCCCTGTGCTTCTCGTGTAGCTGTTGGGAATGCAGATAGTTTTCAGCTTTGAAAATTAACATCATTACCATTATTTATTTATGCAAATGCAAAATTTATCATGAAAATGCTTAATAGTTTACACAGAATCAGAATCACTTTATAAAGTCCCTCTCCTGCTCAGGCAATGGGCAAATCCAAGAATAAATTAAATAATGTTATTCATTTACACACTCTGCTTTATACTTTACAGAATGTTTTCAACTACATTAATTTGTTTTGTCCTAGTTACAATCCTGAAGCACACACACAGGTTATCAGAAATGTGTTCAATATCTTTTCAAGATAAAGAAACTATGTTTTGACTCTGACCCTCTGTGTTTCATACTAGTCACTATATCTTTCCATTATAAAGTGCATACTTTAACATTTTGAATTTCAATATTATCAGTTCAGATTCTCAATAATATAAAATGCAATCATACCCTTGATGGTATGGCTCAGTTGCTTGGAGCATCATCCCATAACCAAAAGGTCACCAGTACTATTCCTGGTCAGGGCATATGTCTGGGCTGCGGGTTCAATCCTAAGTAGAGAGGCAACTGATCGATGATTCTCTCTCGCATCAAAATCTCTCTCTTCTCTCTCTCTCCCCCCCCACTCTCTAATAGAATAAAATAAACCTTTAAAAAAAATTCAATCCTAATTAGATTTCAAAATACAAACTTGTCATGGTATACAAGTGAAAAGCAAGGGATTTATAGAACAGACAAAGCTAGATTTGGTTTCTGAGTCTGTTAGTCAATCACTGACTTATGTCATATCCCAGACGTTTATACAAGGCTAATAGCGCCTATACTACACAAGTTATTGTGGGGACTGGAAGAAAAACGTAGGAAAGGGCTCAGCATGGCCTCTGGTGAACAGCAAATAATCAACAAGTCACGTTAGTACCCTATTCTCTTCAGTCAGCCCTTGGAATTTGTTTGAATTTGGAAGCTCATTTTGAACTCTGAGTTTCAATATCTTCCCACCTACACGTGTTTCTGCCTTTAACTTGCTACCACTTTATATATTCCTATGAAAATCTGTTTTTTATTTCCCTTGTCATCTCACATATAAACCATCTAATATTAGGTTAAAAGGGGAATTTGGAGGTTCTCATCTCATCTATGATGTTAGTTTTATCATGGAAAACTGAGTCCCATGCTGGCAAATGACTCAAGCAGCAAGACACATGACTTTACATGTGGCCTGACCTGGAAGTGCATGCGTTTTACAAGGGATACAAGCTTTAAAAAGGGAACGAAGCATACAGTGAATTTCATTGTGCCATCTTCCACCAGATGCTCCCTGGGAGGGGAGGACATGCTAAAATCATACATCGCAGACCACCCCCATCCCGCCCATGCCAAAGGCTATCCCTGCTCTTGTAGGATGCACCATTTCACTGCCTATCTCATGCCTCTGAGAGACAAATCTAAGACAAACGAGTATCTTTAACAGTGCCTCTTAGCAGAACTCCATTATTTCTATCCATTTCTCTTTGTTCTTCTCATTCTCTAACTCACCCTTGCCCTCTCTTTCCTTTCTGGCTTAGGATCTTGTCTCATTTTTAACTGTAATTATACACAGCAATAGTTTTCAATTCTGCTCTCTAATTAAGATGGAATTTTATCCATGTCTAAATCATTAGCTTTCAAACTTATTTGACTGTTAACTACAAAAAAGAATACAATTTACAACAAACAGCACACACAGAAACACACACAATTAAAACAAGTTTCATTAATACTCTTACTTATGTCATATTCAAAACATTTTAGTGTTCATAGCCCACTGTAGTATCATCCTTAATAAGGTAGAAGCCACAATTTTTTTTAAAAGTCTGAATTAAAATGGAGAAGAAAGGGATTCATTTTAATGTAGATTATGTTTATGTCTGGATAGCAAATTATTGAATGATTGATACTTTCTTTTTTGTACATTTATTTATTACTGTAATTTTTAAATAAGCCATGATTTGAAAAAAAATAGTTTTGATACAAAAATCTATCAAAAGGAAGAATTGGGATTTGAAAATTAGAATAACACTATTTATGGTAAGGTTGTTATTATTAAACTACCAGAGATTAAGTAAAGCACTACTTTAAAAAAATTAGCCAATTAATTGGAGATAAAGGGGAAAAATTGTTAGGAGTGGGAAAGTTTTTTAATCACTAATGTTCCTTTCCTAGTCACTCCTTTCTCTTATTCCAACACCATGATTCTGGGACAGATTAGGAGTCCTCACACATTGAGTACCAATTATTAAGTTACTAAGGGAGTTCAAATAAATGTTTCATCCATTCTCTCAATGACAAAACCAAAGCAAGGGAAAAAAATATTCAAAGTCTGAGGTAAATCCCCGTTCAGCGTGTGCCTATGATGTCTCATATAGTAAGCCACTTTTTTCTGGTAGAAGTCAAAAACCAAGTTACAATTTTAGGAACTTCCTTTTATTTGCATACACACGATTTATTTCTCTACCAATGTGCCAAGGCCATTTAGGGCCGATTTTTCTCCTCTACTGTTTAGTCAAACTTATAGACACCGTCAATGTGTCCTTTATGTCCACTTTCCTATAGCGGCTCCATGAAGTACATGTGCTGGGCATTTGTCCACCCTGTCAATAAAAGTAAGTCTGGATCATCCAGTTGTCTTTAATCCAATGGGTCTACAACACAGTTTACCCCAAGCCACTTATACAAGGCCATCAGGAAGAACATATTTTTTTGTTGTTTGTTTTTGGGTTTGTTTGTTTTTTACTTTTGAAACTGGGGAAGTTATATGAAAAGGTAGACAGAAGAATATTTAGTCTCAGTGACACACCTCAGTGGAAGGAGGAATGTACTAAGAGTCTAGATGTTTTTAAACCCAATCAGTGACAATATCCACCCAGAAGAAAGAGGGAAATCAATTACAAAGCCCTTTGATAAATGGTTCACTTTTTCCACTTTCCATCTTTACGAATCTACAGCCATTTTATGTGCAAGATTACCAACATCTACAGCTGTCTTATATTTTACCAAAGCTGGTTCCAAAGAAAAATGTGCTACAAAACTCTTCAGAGAAAGCTTTCATTTCAAAATATTTATAGGACTTGATGAGAAAATATATCCCATATACCTGTAAAAGCTGCCCCTTGTTATTCCCAGATAATTGGCCACAGATAAATATTTGAGAGTTCCCAAGAAACACATAAAAAATAATATATATCCAATAGAAGAATATTCTGTTGGGCGGAAATGGTGTTTTCTGCTTGAGTCTTTTTAAGCCACAGTCTCAGATACACAACAAAGCTCTCAGTAGGAAAAGCAGAGACCAGAACAATCTATTTTCCTAAGTAAGAATATTGTATTTAATTATGTTATATTAAAGATGCTCATCATTGCAGAAATAACATTTTTACCAAATATTGCCTTCAAAAAACCCTCTCAGGTCAGCCTCTAAATATTTGCATTAATTCATGCTGGGCACTTTATTGAAAAATTGAACATAAATTGATTTTCTTCAGTCAAACTCTTGACAGCAATCCAAGTTATATAAAGAGAAGCTCATGTAAGTCTTAGGCTTTTTGTAAACTGTCTCTACACGCATTCACTCCATGTTGCACACCTCTCAGTTCCCTAAAATTGTTACCATTTCTTGACCAATGTGAGATTCTGTCAAGAAATGTGTTAGGAGAGTGAGAATTGCTTCACACCTACTCTCCATATGTCTACAAGAAATATTTTTAATTCTGCTCACCCCCAATAGAGCAAATGTTGAAGTGAAAGTGTAAACTACCTGCAGCATTGCCTGCTGAGGAACGTCAGAACCAAACAATTATTCTCCTTCAGGTCTCTTCCCCCCAATACAAGGAAATGAAATCCAGATTTCTGCTACCTAGGAATAAGCAAAATCATTAAAACCTGAATATACTGGTAAATTGATTAAATTTCTTTTTTTTTTCCTCAAAAATCCTCTGACCCTGAATGTGACTTCATCTGGAACTCTTAAAAGACAATTAAGAGTTGATTGAAATCTGTATGACTTTCTGAACATACTCAAGAAGAATACCTGCAGTAAGCTTATTCTCCTACAGCCAAGCAGTGTCCTTCACAGAAGGATGTTAGGGTAATTATTTTAATATTTATAATGTCTTTGTCCTGGGCAAAGAAACACTCGTACAGACTAGTTCTGAAAAAAATGTATCCAATTCATGCAGTCTATTCTGTCTTTAAAGCAACTAAACAATGTACCCAACTGATTTACACTCAATGATGCCCAGTTTCATTTTATTCACCTTCTAGTTGCTGAGTGCCCCAAAGGCTTCCACAAATCTCTGAGTTCAGGGATAGTGAGACACCCCGAGAACGGGCAGGAATGCTCCATATGCAGAGACTGGGAAGGTTCTCCAGGAGTCTTATTTTAGACACAGGCCAAGTAAGCATTCATTTAAACTGACAAGTCTTGAGAGAAAGCATTTCCTCCTGTTTATAATCCAGATAGGAACACACTGTAGAATTTTAAATGTTGGTATAAAAATGAAATGTTAGTATAAAAATTAAAATTCAGATTGATCATAAATTTTATGAGTTTTAAAACAAGTCATGCCATCACTTGTTATGCCCTAGTAAAATTTTTATTAGACCGTTATAATGAAAAACATGAACACATCACAAATATCAGCTCAAATTTTGTATGCAGGTTACTAAACCAACCTCATTCCTCAAGCTGAAAATGTTTACCTTCAATATCTACCGTTTACCCAGAGAAAACCCTCTAATTTGTCTTTGGGAAGGAAGAAAAAGATATGTTTTCAAAGATACAATCTAAAAAAAATGGGAATGAATCAATCAATTAGCATATTTAATAGAAAAAAATCAATTGAATTAGTCAAGATAATATATCTATTTGTGTATGTATGTAGATCACTTGATAAAAGTGTGTAGTTAATTTTAAGATGGAAACTGATAGAACTATTGTCCCAAAGATGGCACAGCGATACAGTCCATAATTCTTGCCCAGGTAATTTAGGCTCTTTCGTCCATTCTCTCACTTTAATGGTTTATTCTCTCCCTGCTTCTCAGATGAACAAAAAGAATTCCAGAGAGCCTCAAGAATTTCTTCCCAAAGACAGCAAATTAATTATGGATGATGGACTAAAACCTCGCTTCTGTTTCATGTCCCTCTGGCCCAAAATATTTGTGGGAACTAATCCAAACGTTAAAGCAGCTATAGCAAGATTCATAATACATCTATTTATCATAAGAGAAATAAACTCAGAGCAGTAGTCTCTAATGATTTATAAAGCTTATGCTTAGTAATCACTGGTATAAGCCCTGCTCAGAACCCATGGTTTCCTTTATTTTCACAAATTTTATTAGAATATTGAAACCCTCCTTTAATCTTTAATACTTTAAAAATAATTAAGAAAATATGGGGTTATAGATATTCAGGTGCAAGAGGGGTATTTAGAGTGAAAACACTATTGCAAAGTTGCAAATTCTGGATTAAAGGACAAAAATAATAATCCTTACTAACTTCTCTTTCCTTATCCATATTTGAGAGGTGGGGGAATCATTCAAGTTGAAGCGTAGAAATTATAAGGGGAAAAAAGATATATTTTTTTACCCGTGATACCGGAGATAACCAGAAAAACATTCTCATTCAATGGCCGTAAACAGGTACCAAAATCTTTCAATAAAAATCCTTGCCATTTAATCAGGCTTGATTTTCTTAAATATCACTCCTCAGAATCGCCATACCTATTCACGCCTCTGTCCCTTTCACGGGGACACGCCGTGCCCTCTTTCCCCGCTCTCCGCGCACATCCAACCCCCACCCCATTCCTTCAGCCCCTTTCCCCGGCGCCCCCTGACAGTTTCTCGTTGGGACAGCTGCAACCCCATGTCATGGCCGTTTGTCTCCAGCCAAAACCCTTCGCCAACATGCTCGTACTCTTTACCTTTACCATCTTGTAGTATAAAATTCATGGACCTACTTGAAATGCTTCCATCTGCTTCTAAAGATCTCCAAATCCAGACCCATCATAAAAGCTTGCACAAGGAATTGATGTACATTCTTTATAAAGAGAAACAAGTGTGAGTACAAGGTGGTTAATTATTCAAGTCTACATTATTTTTCTCAAGTATTTAAGCAGAACATCTGAATTCCTCACTTTCTAGGTGACTCTGTCTACTATTACTACTCTCTCTATTCTTCATCCACTAGGCATTTACAGAAATGTGTTGAATCTCTAGTGTGAGCCTGGCATATGTTAAGCAGCAGAGGTATAGAATCATTGGTCATTCTTCTCACGACTTACGTACATTTGAAGCAGCAGAAATAAAAATAATTGAGTGTGAATAAATTAATCAGCATAATAAAGTCCAGAAATTTCCATGATTGAACATGCTCAGGGAAGAAAGGAAATGAACGGATGAGAATTTACCAGGGTTTTAGGGAAGGCCACAAAGAGAAAGTAGCACTTGGGTTGAGCCCCATGCTAATATTTAACATTTATTAAGTATGTATTTTTGTCTAGACACAGATGCTCTAGGAAATGTTATGCCATTTAAACTTCACAATAATCTGTAAGTATTGAAAGCCCCCTGCCAACCTTTAATAGTTCAGAAAACAAGTTTTAGAAAGAAGCACAGAACCCTGGCAAAGGTCACACAGGTATAAAAAACAGAACTGGGGTTTAAATTGATAATGTTTTTGTGAAAGAAGAACTGGTATTCTTAAAAGACTTGGGGAAGGGCATTCAGGTAGAGGTGTTCTAAACCCAGTGTTACAAAGCTCTTGGGATTGTCCTGTATTTTTTTGTCCCTTTGCCTCAAAAGTCATTTTGCTCTTGTTTCTACACAGGCCCAGTGAGTCAGCGCTCTGCTAACGCTCCACGAAAGGCTTGGTACCCTCTTCAAGGAAAGGCATGAGACATTGCAGCATATATTGCATCAAAGAAATTTTATTTAAATGTTTCTCATCCTTATTTTCTTCATGTACAATTAAGGACTATTTTATTTGATTGTCTTGGGATTGGGGGAGAAGAATGAAAAAAATAAAAGGAATTCTTTTTAAAAATTAAAAACTAATCTCTAATCTGGGTATGTAATTAATATGCACCCTAGCGATTATAGTTAATAAATACTGCATTGTATATTTGAAAATTGCTAAGAGAGTAGATCTTAAAAGTTATCACCATAAGAAAAAAATTTGTGACTACAAGTGGTGATGGATATTAACTAGACTTACTGTGGTGACCATGTGACAGTATATACATGCATCACATCAATGTTTTTACACCTAAAACAAATATGTTGTGTCAATTAAATCTCAGCTTCATAAATAAATAAATATTATTCTTTGTAATTAAGTAAAAGTTTGTGGGATTTATGATGACCAATTTGACTGGGACTGGGGATTTCCCAAGGGTACAGAACTCCCATTGCTAAAACTGGGATTGTCCTGGGCAAACCTGGGTGGCCTTCTCAGTTTAGTATTCATTCCTGCCTTTCTGTGCATACTACATTTTAGAAAGTCAATCAATTTTGGATGAATTAATCTTCATCTTCATTTATGTCACCACTAACAAGCCACTGTATTTTTTACATTAAAAACAGTGACCACCTGGCTGATGTGGCTCAGTGGACTGAGCACTGGCCTGTGAACCAAAAGGTCAGCAGTTCAATTTGCAGTCAGGGCACATGCCTGGGTTGCAGGCCGGGTCTGTGGTAGGGGGCGCGTAAGATACAACCGCACACTGATGTTTCTCTCCCTCTCTTTCTCCCTCCCTTCCCCTCTCTAAAAATTAATGAATAAAACTTTTTTAAAAAGCCAGGTAATAAATTAAAAAAAAAAAAAAAAAAAAACCTGTGACCAGAAGGGAGAGGGGAGGGGGAAAATGGGGTAAAGAATGGGAAGGGTCAGGTCAAGGACAATGGGGTGGTGATTGTCTTTGGGAGTGGGGGTCGGACGGGGCAGAGGGGAGCAATGGGGGAAAATGGGGAAAACTGTAACTGAACAACAAGAAAAATATAAAGAAAAAAATAGCTTTATAGATGTGAAGAGCTATTAAAGACTGAATACACAGACTGCAAAGCAGGCAAAGCCCATGCGAGTCACAGGGCAAAGGAGCTATTAGTGGAATTATCTGTTACCAGAGGGTCACTTGTTTATGTCAACATACCCAGGTGAACAAAACAGTAACAGCAGAGACACTTTAAACCACAATTTCATCTTTTCCTTCTTAGTGAATGCATTGCGATTTACAATTATACAGTTTTACAAATTTACTATCACACACTGGAAATTCAACATACATAATAAACTGATGATCTGAGAAAGATACAAATGAATAATTTAATAATGAATATTACCTTCCCTCTCTAGTGAGATGTGAAGGGAAGAGAATTCTCTAATAAAAGTCTTTCCAAGAAGCATGAACCAGAGAGACATCTGCGGCAGAAAAATTCAAGGGCTCCAGTCTGTCTGTACTAATGACAAAGGCCAGATTCAACAAGAGCAAGTCACTTTTGGAATGTAGACAATTCATCTATGAAAGTCTAAAGTTAATATGACAAAACCACCACAAGTTATTAAAATCTCAATATTTTTGAGTAACTTTAAATTTTGTGATTGGTAGGAAATAAAGTTCTTTTAGAAAACAGTTCTGAGGAATGTGCTGTAATCAACAATAGCATTTATTTTCTTTCTGTTGTCATGAACTGTGCAACATGTGGGCTATAAAAAGACCAAAAAATAAATCAAATCAAAGTTCCTGAACTAAAGGAGCTCACAGACTATCTGGAGCATCAGATAAGAGTTACAATAGTTATGAAAAGTGTTACAATTCAGGTTTGACCTACAAAGGAAGCAACAAATGCTATGTGGACATGGAGGGAAGCATCAAAGACAGGGTGAAATTTAGCCTGGACCTAGAGGATGAGCTTTCTCTTCTGTGTTTAAAAAAAAAAAAATCCATGAACATTTTGATCTCTAAAGTTTTTGAATGTATATAAAATAAAATGATACCAAGTGTAACTGCCAACTAGAGTCATGTTTTAAAAGAAGAATCTTTAATGAAGATGACAGATGAGCCTTCTGAGTGGATACAGCACCTCCCAGTGTTTGATTCCTGCACTTCTGCTCACACATCCATGGAGTGAGAACGACAATAAATGACCTAGCTGTTGAGAAAAAGAGAGATCACAAAGAGCCCATGCGATTAGGTGGCCTTCACAGAGAGAAAACAGAAATGTCAGCCAGTGTGATCTTCTACAGTGTTCATCTGATCATGTTACTCCCTCTTTAAAACTTTGTAGCTGCTGACTCTTGAAATTAGGATAAATCTAAGCTCTCCTGGCTTCCAGAGAACCCTACAATCTGAGCCCCACCTACTTCTTTGATCTCATACATTACTCTTCTTTGCTGCTGTACTCCAGCCATGTATATTCCTCAGACTACAACTCTCTTCCTGCCTGAGGGCCTTTGCCCATAATATTTGCTCTTCAAGGAAACTTCTAACCCCTAAATGTCTCCTACCTGGTTCTTGTCATTTTTTGAGATGAGGCCAATGCCATCCTATGGAGACTCTCTACAACATCTTCCAGCAGTCAGTCACTAATAAATAATTGTCACATGTTAAATCGTGGCCTTCGAAGTAGATACGTTCCAGTCCTAAACCTCAGGATGTCAGCATGTGAGCTTGTTTGGAGTTAGGGTATTTACATATGCAACAAGTTAAAATGAGGTAAATAGGGTAGGCCTTTATCCAATATGAATGATATATCCAAAAGGGGAATTTGGACACAGACAGGAACACACAGAAACAGAGTTCAAAGTTGGGGTGATGCTTCTACAAGCTAAGGAATACTAACGATTGTCTGCAAACCACCAGAAGCTGGGGAAGACTCATTGAACACTGCCTTCCCTCACAGCTCTCCAAGGAAACCAGAGCTGTCAATACCTCCACCTGTACTCTAGGCTCCAGACAGTAGGACAATACATGTCTATAGTGTAAGCCACTCAGCTGATGGTGCTTTGTTACTGCAGCCTTGGCAAATCTAATACAGGGGTCCAATTATTTTGTATAAAATTTACCAATAACTGAAACCATTGTAGGTAACCATTCACTCCTCCCCTGGAAAGAAAGCTCCAAGAGAACACTGACCTCTTCTCTCTTGTTCCTGGCATTACCTTAGCACCAAAAACAGTGAACTAGCAGGTAGTAGCCACTCTATAAATATTTTGGAATGCTTGACAGAAAGAAAGAATGAAAGACTGTAAAGTAGGATAAAATTTACATGAAGTTCAAAACTGAAAAGGAAAATCTAGGAACATTTCCTGAAGATATGTAAACAATATTACTATTCTTCTTAATTAGTTTTCAAATTATTGAGATATTGAGCAGTAATAACATTGAATAAAATTTAGCAGTAATAACAAATAAAATAATTTGCTGTATTTACATTTCACAAATATTTTAGAGTAACTTGCATTTTTAGAATTAGAAAGTATTAACCATTATTTTTATTTGGGTTTCACATTCATGGTCTCTTATAAATGTGAATTTCTAGAAATTGCTCCTTTTTGTTTTCTTATAGTTCTACTCTTTAGGCTTTCTAATTTCATTGTCATTCATAAGCGTTCCCCGTGGGTCTCCAGTAAAACCTTTCAGAAATGCCGACATTTATTTAAAGTTCCTATTGACTCATATGTGTGACATTCCACATGGTGTATTTTTAATTTGATTAATGCAAGACACAAAAATAAAACCATCTCTACCATTGAAAAGAAATCAAATTTGTCATTTACATTGTATAAAAACAATACAGAGATCTGATGTTCTTGTCATATCTTCTTTCACCTGCAACAAATACCCAAAATTAGACAGAACAATCACCATCTCTTAGTAATAAAGGGTCTTGACTAGTTAAAAGAGCTATGATAACAATTCTAAAGGGGCAAAATATTAAAACTTCCCACTTCATGAAACTGTAAGAAAGTGCTCATCCCAGATGCCTTTCATGGCATACTCCAGAAAATAAGTTTTCCACCTGCAACCCTGGCAAAATTTAATATATTTCTATATTTACTATGCACAATCATAAAATACCTTCAAATACATGGTATCTTTAATTAATATCTACTATGTGAACAGAATTGCAACTCATTGAATTAGTTGCATACACTACATTTAATAAAAGGGTTTGAGTGC
This sequence comes from Pteronotus mesoamericanus, assembly GCF_021234165.1. Taxonomy (NCBI): domain Eukaryota; kingdom Metazoa; phylum Chordata; class Mammalia; order Chiroptera; family Mormoopidae; genus Pteronotus; species Pteronotus mesoamericanus. Next base: position 16,096,680 of record NW_026555234.1, on the reverse strand, counting down.
AACAATATGTTGGAAAGCCATTAAGAAACATTAAGATCTGTGCTCCATGACAGGGACGCTGCTGGCCACGGTCACTCACAGGGCTGTTTGCAGCTGGTCATTTATAGTTTCACTGTGTGGAGACCAATAAGTAGTTTTTCCATTAGCAAAAAGGACTGATGTAATTTAAAAATGCAACTGAATTTATCTGCTTGATTTTAATTATGATGATAAGAGTTCCCTAAGCTGGTTTGAAAAGCCTTTATTAAGGTAAAAACAGTCCCTTTTCCTTATCTTCATCATATTTTTAATGCCTATCTTCTCTTTAATATGGTTATTAAAATATCCACAACCTGCTTCAGGGAAACAAATCTACAAACCCAAATGAGAGCAGAAATTCAGTTTTATGATAGGCCCCAACTCATGGACTTCGATTAGCCTGGCTTTTCTCTGAGATACCTGTTGTAAAAAAGAAGCCTCAAGAGACAAAAGCATTTAACAGGGAAAATGACTTTACAAAGTTTGTGCTGTAAAATCCAACATTAATACCACAAAATCAGGAGTAATGCTATTGTTAGGGACTCATCCAATTACAGGAAATGTTAACAGGTTCATTTACTTTGGGGAGAAGAAAGAGGCAGTGTGACCTGTCTGTCATTAGTGTAGCTCACGGTGGAAGAGGTTTTGTTTCTTGCTGCTTAGCTGCAATTGAGGCTGTGTAAAGTCTCCTTCCCCAATGCACATGCAAATGCGAGCGTGTGCCTTTGTTAATTGGTTTTTCCAATTCAATATCACTAATTTGATGTTTTGTTCTATTTCATCATGTGGAAGGAATAGTACCTGTTCTTTAATAAACAATTTGTCATACTTAAATAACAGTTATGGCAAATGTTATTTGCATACTACTTTGCAAAACTGATTTATTCAAGTATGTCCTAGTGAGAAGGAATGTAGTATTTTGTTGAATCTACAAAAATAACAACATAACCATGAAAAACAAAGGTGCCTAACGTAGGTGATTTCTATTAGAACTATTGTTTCGAACAGTTTGTTAGACTAATAAATATGTGATGCTTTCTTTTTCTAAATATTATTTGTCTCTCTGATTTAGTAGCTTTTTGTTTATATTATGATCTTTCCTAAAAAATTTTTTCTTAATTCTGAGGGGCTTAATTTCAGTTTATACAAGTAGAGACCTTAAATTGAAAATGAGAGATTAAATTGGATTTTTTTAGATGATCCACTTAAAATTAGAATATTAATCATTATTAAATTACTTATTTCTTTTGTTGCTCTGGATTTACAGAGTTTTCTTTTATAAAACCATCTGCTTCTACACTAAAAACATCCTCAAAATCATGACTTAGTCCCTTGGTATAGATGTCTTTTCCTAGTGAACATGTCAGATTATTTTGGGAACCTATTTCCATTCATTTGTTTCTTGTAATACCCAAACCTAAGTGTACCTGGTTCTGTCTTTTATGTGGTTTATAGCAGGGGTCTTAAGCAAGAGAAAGAAAAATTAGAAAACTCCTACTATTTGAAGACAGTGATTCTGGCTAACTGATTATAATGACCAAACAAACAATCCCAGAATGGAAGAAGGGGAATTTCTTTTGTGGGAGTGGGGCGGGGGTCGGGCGGGGGACAGGTTTAAAGACAAAATAATCTCATGTGTTGCCTGAGGGTCCTGGACCACAGCTCTAAGTAGAGTAATATTTTCTGAAGATACTTTTGGAAAAGCCTCTTCTCCAACATCAAGGGACCTGATTCTTGTTGAAGAGAGAGCATGTGAAATTTGAAATGAGAATGTGACTCTGCATCCTTGCTCTGTCCCTCATTTTTGTATAAATCTTAAAAAGTTGAATAATCACTCAAAGCCTATCTTCCTTTGTTTGTAAAATAGAAATAATGCTTATCTCACAGTTATTATAATAATCATTTCTTTTAATTTTTATAGTCTTCTATAAAGCAATGGGTTTTCTGTCCAGAATCAAAAAATAGCTACTATGCCATAAATAAAACGGGTTACAATAAAGCCACATGGAAGAGTAAAACCTCATTTATCTAAACATTTAAGATCACTTAGGTTATTATGGGATTTTTCTCAGTGCAGAAATATCCAAATGTTCTTTATTTTTTACTCTGAATTGATTTTGTTAGCTGTTTATTTTTATTGCAATTTTCATTGCTAAAATTAGTGACCAAAAAGAGTTTTCCAATATCTAAACTTTGTTATAAATCTTGAACTAAAGTTTCATGATGGTGAGGACCATATTTTATTTACCAAAGAAGCTCTAGAGTAGCATTGTTCAAAGAAATATGAGTTATATACATTTAATGTTCTAGTGGCCAAATGAAAAGTGTAAAAAGAATCAAGTGAAACTTAGTTTAATATATGTTACTTAAAGTAATACACCTAAAACATTCACCTTTCAATATATGATCAGTTAAAAAAATTACACTGTTTTAAGTATTTTTACTTTAATTAATTAAAGTTAAATACAATTTAAAAATCATTGCCATAGTCACACTAGCACATTCCAGGTGCTTGATGGCCACTTGTCGCAGTGGCAGCCATATTGGACAGTACAGCTTTGGAACATAGCGTATATATATTCAATATATATTGAATAAATGAATAAACAACAACAATTTCCATATCTGTCTAAGTGTACTCTGTATGGCCAATTGTCTTCTGTGAACAGCATCACTCTCATTGTTCAAATGGCTATTAATGGCTATTAAAATCTCCCTGAAGTAGTCATAAGCAACAGATCAAAAAGAGTTTATCCCACAATTCAGATGAAGGTATATTTTGTTTAAATTACCTCCCAGCCTCTTACTTAGGGTCAGAATGATACTACATAAACAACATAAAAAAATACTACTTTATATAAAAAGTTGTGTGGTAACTTAAACTTGATTTTCTTGTATAATAATGAAATCATACGTTATAATTTTTTAGAAAGGAAATAGTTATTTTAACAAATTTTCTTAGAAGTTAGAAAGAGTTTCCCTCAGAAATATCTTTACAATAGCCTTGGACAGTCAAAGATGTCTATGCCAGCATTTCTTCCTGATATTTTTTGTATTTTTTGGAAGATCTGTAAATCTATACAAGTTTCTCAGACACAAGTTTAATACATCTTTTTGTGCAAATAAAGTTATAAAGTTATTTATAACCAAATCAACATTAAAAAGGAAAAATAAGTGCCTGCTCTTGATCTTACGTTATTCAGATTTTAATATCAATCACTTGTGACACTCCCAACATGTTTTACTTTATTCTCACTCAAAAATAAAAATAAAAACTACTAACTTAGCTTTAAATTTTAAATTTTGAATTATGAACCTGGAATCCTATTATATATTTCTCACATAGTATTAAAAAAAAATTGTCCTTTTACCAAAGAAAACATATGTGCTTGAAGGTTTATAATCGAATTGATTCTAAGCATGCTAAGTGCCATCCAGACATGGATTCTGGCTATGTAATCGAATGCCTAGTTGCCCTCAAGATCACTGCTGATAAAGGATAAGCATGCAATGCTATGTCCTCCTTTGAAAATAATGACATTTTCAGCTGAAAGCTGGGTGAGTAGGAGTTTGCTAATATAAGAATTCCACCGAAAGTCAGACTCACTACACATCAGCGTCTCACTTGCTTCTTTTTACACTGTAGAGGAGCCAGTTTTACACAGACTTGCTGATTTTCAACTTTTCTCTCACTTGGGTAATTCTTATGACCAAATTGCTCTAAGGAGAATGTTCTAAGTTACTGAGCAAGGAAGGTAATTTCATTCTGTTCAAGCTTCCTCAAACCATCAGGTTTTAAAGGAAACCATCATTACGTGCAATCATTGGGTTTCTCTCTAATCGACCAACTGCATGCAAGTTATCTTGAGGAGACTAGCAATGCTTAGCTTTCAGAAAACAAGTGCAGCATAGTACAAAATTCAACGGCCAAATCATGAAGGACATTTAATATTAGAAGTATGCACTTAGTGCTTAAATGTCCTGTCAGATTTCAATAGACATTAGTTGTCACTGTGATAGCAATGTCTAAAGAAAGACCAATAATAAAATGCTCATAAGATGTGACTTAAACTATGTTTTCTTAAATGGGTTCCACCAATGTCAAGTTCAAGGCACTTTGTCACCCAACTGTGAAAAACCTTGACTCTGTGAATGACTTTTAAGGGATCAGGTTAGCAGTAAAAGTGGCCATCTAAATTAGAATGGCCAGCGGTCTCTCCTTAAACAATGTTGTCTTGGCACCTGGCACTATAACTTGAGACCTGAAAATTGGCTCTTCATTCACTTCCACTCTAATGATTGGACCAAACTAGCAGTGGATCTTTGGAATTTCTTCACAGGAAGCCAGGCTAGGAGGTTCTTCCTACCCTTGGCTAAAATTATCAGGGTTGGTGCAAAGCTCTCATGAAGCAGGACAAGCTCAATGAGATGTTACCAAATTGGCATGAAATAGTGATTACCGATGTCTTCACTTATGAAAACTTTTTTAGCCTGTGATGGTTTGTGATGCATCCACTTGGTGAAGCTAGCTAAACTGCAAGGGTGGAATGTAGGCATTTCAGTAACTCTTAGTATATTTGGAATATTAGCCCTTTCCTTGTGTAGTGTAAGTTGCAAATATTATTATTCCTTTTGTAAATCTGTTGCTTTTGTTTCTGTTCTTTTTCTTAACCCATAAAAAGTATTTGATTTCTTTAAATGAATTCATCATTGTTTTCATTGTTCCAAAATTTAAAAATTAAGAAAGATGCTTTTTGTTTCCAAGTTAAAAAATAATTCACCAATAATATCTCCTAAAATATAAATGGTTTTGTTTTTCACATTTAGATATTTGATCCATTTATATTTGTCCTAGTACACATCATGTGAGGTATAAATATAGTTTTTCAAATAGTGATCCAGTTGTCCAACACCATTTATTTTTTTTAAATCTACCTTTCTCTGCATCAAATATTAATTTCAAAATATACTTGAATATCTTTCTAAACAGTCTAATAAATTCCATTGTTCTTTCTGTCCATTCATACCCATACACCACACATTTCTTGTTACATAGCCCGTATAGTATATTTTAACATTTGGTAGGGCTACTCCTCCATTCCAGTGCCTTCTATTTGGATTCTTTCCTATGGCCACTTCTTTGTGTATTTTTTCATATAGACTTTATAAATACCTTCTATGGCTTGAGGAATAAAATATCCTTCTATAAGTTTATTAAAATCATGTCAAATTTATAAAACACATTGTAGGAGAATTGATTCCTCATGACGTCATCTATCATTCCAAAAACATGTCACAGATTTTCATTTATTTATTTATATTTATTTTTATTGTTGTTCAAGTACAGTTGTCCCCATATTCCCCCCATTAGTCTCCACAGCCCTACCCACCCACACCTCCCACCTTCATTCCTACCCCACTTGGCTTTACCTGTGGGTCCTTTACCCACAGGTTCCTTGATGACTCTTCCCCTTTTCCCCCCTGTTACATTTGTTAAATACTCTTATGTTTTTATCAGAGAAAAAAATAAAACTCCTGATCTTAAGAAGGTTAACTAGGAACCCATTAACAAAGAGGTGGTTTGCTTAAGCACCTAGAAACAGAGGCTCAATTCAGAATAAAATCAAAGGATATAAAGTATGCATCCACTGTCAAAAATTCTACTCTGGATTCCAAGAAAATAACAAAATACATTGGTTTCAATAAGAGCTATGCCAAGACAGAAATTTTAGAGGAAAGCTGGTTTTAACAGACTACTCTCTTGAGAGATTTGAATTCTGGGACAATAAGGATTCTTTTGCCAGAAGAATACATTGAGCAAAGATGAAATTGTTCTTCAGAGTTCTATTAGCGAACACTCTGTTCTGGTAATATTGAATTTTAAGATGGCTACTAATTGCAGCTTTGTATTTCCCATGGCATCTCAAAACCACCTGGCAGCGAGTGCACTTGGAAAGTATAAAATAAAATTTTGGAGAAATGACAATATTTCATTAATCTCAGGCACTGCAAGGAACAAAGAAGAGGGTACAGCTAAGAAGTAGAAAATAAAATCATTTAACAGCTTTTGTTTTTCATTTTTGTACTCAGAGGAGGTTTTTTGTTTTTTGTTTTTTGTTTTTTAAATTTCAGCACATACTCCTCCAACTATATCCCATGCGTGAGAAATTTACCAGTAATGTTACAAATCATCTTCTTTTTATATTATGGAACTGTTATTGTCTCTTTTTTTCCACTACAATATTCATTCAACTAAGTCTCTACTAAACCCTTTTAGGGAGGCTTCAGTACAAAAACATCTTACAAGAGCATCTGCCTTATTGATGAGCAAAGCAACAAAGTACAGTCAAAGCAAAACTAAACTAATCAGAAATTGCAACACACATGTTCTGCCACTTATTAGATGATTTGAACTTTGGTTTACGCTTGTCGCTTTCTGAACTACATTTATAAAATTTCTGATTTGTAAAATGGGAATAACTGTACTTATTCTACCTACAACAAATAGTTGTGAAAATTAAATGAGTTCACGCATATAAGAAAGCTTTGAATTTGGGTAGTGCTATAAAATCTGACAAATAGGTTAATACTATATTTTTCTTATAATAAAAATAATGTTTGCTTATGTGAAATATTATAAAAAGCGCCAAAAATATGAAAAAGAAAATTAAATTTACTTATAATTCCACCACCCAGAGGTAATGATATATTAACTCCATTTCCTCTGGCTCTACTTAAACCAATACACACACATAGTAACATAAATTACACAAACATTCATATTGCTGGTACAGTATTATATATCTAGAAATGTATATTTTTAGTTTTTCACCCAACATTATATTACCAACTGGCAAAATTATCTGTATATGGGTTTTTTTTTCGATGCCATAATTTACTCAGATATGTTTCTAATATTGGCTACCTAGGGTTATAGCTTATCTATTGTTATCTTTAAACTATCAGTGATCATAAAATATATTATCACTGAACTTAATTAGATGGCATTAATGGAATTTCATTCATCAAGTTATGTTAATGACAGAGATGAAATGAGATACTCTGTCTGTCCTCTATGTAATGATTGGCTGTAGTGCAAATAGCTTTAGAATTAAAAGAAAATATAAAAGAAAAATATTTAAGTTTCATTAAATGCCATATGCTTCTCTCTCCACCCGCCCCAAATATATAGATAGATAAACATATATATCACTTAGTTCTAAAACTTTGTGAGAGATGCATTTTTCCATTAGGGTAAAATTTACATGAAATGAACAAATCACAAGTGTACAATCAGATGAGTAACAGCATATAACAGGTATAATCAATAATGTATCAGAATATGTAAAATTTTCTACATTCTAGAAAATTCCATCATGTCCCCTTACAGTTATTTTGCCCCTCAGAGGTAACTACTGCTCTGATTTCTACAACATAGTTTTGTCTATTCTTGAATGAAATTAATATAAATGGAATCATACAATATGTGTTTTTTTGTGTGTCTAGCTCCTTTCACTCAACATAATATTTTTGAAATTCATCCACCTTCTTGAAATGAAATATTTTTTGTTATGCAGAATTCCATTGTATGAATATGAAACAACTGGTTGTTTTCAGTTTGGGCCTATTACAAATAAATCTGCCAGAGATATTCCTGCACAAGTTTCTGGACGTATTTTTACTTCTTTCGGATAGGTACTTAGAAGTGGGTATGGTTTTATAAGAAACCACCAAACTGTCTTCCAAAATGGTTTTACATTTTGCACGCTCATCAGTAACTCATGAGGGCCCCACTTGCTACATAGTCTCGACTATATTGAGTCTGTGTGTATTTTTAAGTGTTGATATTCTAGCATGTTTGACTTGAAATTCCAGAAACTGCACCCAGAAATAACATGGGGTAGAATTCATGTGTTTTTCTTCTCTCAAGGCTCACAATATTGTGTCCCCTGTCATTCAATACATTCAAACAGATCTATTTTGTTGAGCTTTATAGTGGTTTACTAAAGGAATATAAATATGATACCACTTATGCTGTCATGGTTGAAAACCATAAGATGAAGTATGCATTTTTTTTCCTTTGTTTCGGTTTTTTTTCTTTTTTTTGTTTTTTTTTCCTTTTTTTTTCCAAATACATTTGTCTCTGCCTCCCCCCCACCGCTTTCCCTTGCCCCCTCCCTCCTTCCCTCCCTCAGCCCTTCCCCTTTGGTTTTGTCCATGAGTCCTTGCTATACGTTCCTTGACTTTCCCCTTCCCTTCCTTTCCCCCGCCCCCGAAGTATGCACTTTTATATTTTTTTACAGCTGGCATAGCTCTGAGAGGTTACATGAATAAGCAGAAGAGTTAGGATTTAAACAATGGTCTAGGGATTCCACATTCATTTTTCTTTCCATTATATTACAATGCCTCTTATAGTTGTTCCTATTTCTGCCACATCCTATGATCCTAGCACTCATACATTTTACATACAGCTATTTACTCATTTTTTATTATCCCTAATCCCACTTCTCCTGTAAAGTGTGGTAATCACAATACTCTATAGCAAAGTTACTATTATTGAAAAGTATCACATTGTCACCAATACTGTTAGAAAACTGCATTTTACTTCTTGATTTTATTTTTTAAATTCACATTTTGTACTATGTCCTTATCTATAATCCATGGAGTGTTTCTTATTAGAAGAGCCTAGAAAACACATAAAATTTCCAGAAAGCCAAGATAGCCATCACATAAAACTTATTTTAAAACACACAACCAAATATTAGACTCCCACAGCATTAAAATGCATTCACTTTTTCAGACATAAATAAATTACATCCTGTTAAGTAGTAAATAGAGAAAAAAATCCTTTAAATATTAAAGACCATGTGAGTCTCTCTTTATATCCTGACTGCTTGTTAACATTCATTTTGTTTCTTCTCCCTCAGCTGTCCTAAGTAATCGGTTTTAGTATATTTAAATCCCATGTTGATATGGTTTTGCAAATTATTAAGTTTTTAAACATTACTGTTTCTTTGTTACTTAATCTTTATTGTACTGTTTTTCCATTACCATTTAGTCCCCGTAGATCCCCCCTCCCCAGCAGTCACCACACTTGAATGACAATGATATCTCTGATTTTCAGAGCGGCCAGTTTCTGCTTAGTTTAAGCCCCTTTTGATAAATCAGCTCCTTCTGGCCAGAGTAGCACAGGCCATCAGCCTCGGACTCACACAACCTATTCCTCAGCTTCTCTCCATTAGCCTCCGTTCTGACTGAGTAAATCAAATGCATCTTTTTTTCCCTGATAGAGAAGAGGAGGGATAAAAGGGACAATTAATATCCATCTAACTCTAACTTTACGCCAGTTTCCTAAGATGAATCAGCCTTTCGTAAGCCTTCTCAGTAACGCAGGGAAGAAGGCCATCCTGCAGGGCGCAGATGCACGCAGCCACTGAGTGTCAAAGCTGAGTTTCACACCTGCGTCTGGCTCTAAACTAAACTAACAATGCTTACAAGCAATCGTGTCATTCTACCATGTAACAGAAGACTGTAATTAGAAATTGTTTCATAGAAAAGAAAAATGAATTGAGAGTTCCTTTATGCCTTTATTCTGAACCAGTACATGTACCTGAAAGCTTTAATATATATCTAGTTGGAGAAAAATGGGATTTTCTTAGTCTCTTTTTTACTTTTCAAAAGTTACATTCTTTATTTGGCTTCTTTTTACATTCTCAATGTTGCTTTCCTCAATTAACCTCTTTATGTTCTATTTTGCCCGCTTTTCCAAAAATTTTGGAATTATGTGTTTTATCACCATCCCAGAACCCAAAATGTTGGCATTCTTAAGAATGAATGGGCCTCTCCAGATCCAGCATTGTTAACCAGTGAACAGGGTGCGCCCAAAGGGGCTCTAGCTATAAGAAGGCTTCACTGTCTGCCAAAAAAGTCTAACAATAGAAGGGCATTTTCACCTCCAACAGAATCCCCATTTAGCTGAACCTAAACAACAGCACTTCACTCCACACTAGTCCTTGCAGCATAGTTTGCATAGAAAACAGTAAGGAAACAAGAAAATCCACATTACTCGTGGGCTAAGTGCTACAAAGGAGAAGAAGGATCTAAGTCTCTGACTTCAGATCCTACTAAGACTGAAGATGTTAGTAAAGTAAATACACATGATCCACACAAACAGATGGCAGGCCACTGCCTTAATCGTGACGTAAGTGACCGCTCAGTGGGAATGTAAAAGTTTTTGAGTCTAACCTCTTAAAATGGTACCATTTTGAAAAAGCAAACAAAAAAGCACACACAAAAAAAATGGATAGCACAATACACTGCCAATTAGAAGAATTGCACTTACTTTTAATTGAATTTTGGAAAATAAGTAGATGAGAAACTATAAACGTGTTTTTCTTCGCCACACAGTAGGCTGTTCCTGCTGAGTCTGCAGTATATAAGCCATGTATAAGGTTTACTTTTGATTTAAACAGTTAATGTTTCTTCATTTAAATGAATAATGCTATGTGTAGCAAAACACTATAAAGTAAGATATAAAAGCAATTTTCCCTTTATAAGATATTGATTTTTAAATGACTAATCAAGATTTGAGGTAATCCCATGGGAGGAAACAAGACAAAAGCAAAACTAGGATTAGTAAAGCTATATACACAATTTCACTACTCTCTGAACATAAGTGCTAAAGCAATTAATAAAATGACCCAAGGAACAATATTATACATTTAAGAAAGAGCATAATAACAAATGAATATTTATAATTTAAAAAATTTTTTAAAGATTTTACATTTAAGTAGAGGTAAAATAATTGTAAACTTGCATTTGGGAATAATTCTGATCAAATGCTGGGCTTAGAGACACTCAAATTTTCCTCCGTGATATTTCAAGGTTACTGTGAAGCAAGGGAGGCTCAGAGGCAGCAAGATCAAGTTCATCCCACCTTAGTGACCTTGAAAATGGCCAAATTAAAGCCTCTGAGAACACATGAATCCCTACACGAAGCTATAGCTTATGTTTTGGTATTTCATTTAAACTGTAGCTTCAGTAAAAATTGGTATGAAATATTTCATCCCTCCAGGAGTCTTTCTGTTGAGCAAAGTCTTGGAAGCACAGCTACCTGCAAACAGAAGGATAATGGAGCACAAGAAATGAAAGTGAGAATCATGTTATACACAGAGCTGTGAGGCTCTAGACCCAGAATGTCATTCCTTGAATATCAGAACACTTAGCCTCTAAGAAAAAAAAAAAAGAAGTTGCAAGAGATGCTACCATATTTTGAGCATACAAAACAGTGCAGAAAACAGTTTGTTCCTTAGATTCATAGAATGACTGCATTAACGGCTGTTCTATGCGTGTTCTGAGACAGGCTCTCTGGGATTGCCCATGCTCTTTTTACAACACAGGCTGTGGGAGGAAGGTCTTTTGATATCGCTTAAGCAGTCAGAGAAAACGGCCAAACAAACTATGAAAGCTGTTTGATTCCTCAGAGTTGCAGTGTTTTCAGCTGAATATCACAGAGTCTGGCCTCTTTATGAGTATACATGTTCAATGGTAAGATATACTCAAAGCACAGAAACTAAGTAAAATTATTGTAAGGCTTTTTCTTCTACAACATACAGTTTGCATTCGTGTAACAGGTCAATATTTTTTCTAAGCATTTACATTGGCCCTAGACAAAAGAAAAGTTATTAAAAATGGCCTTTTTCTAAAGTCTGTGTGCCAAGGACTTTACATACATTTTTCAAAAATTTGTTGATTCACCGCATATTTTTTTAAGTAGCTATCTATATTATAACACAATAAAACTTTAAGGTACATATTATTAGCATCATATTTCAAATATGGAAATTGAGCCTCAAAGAAGTCAAATAATTTATCAAAATTCATAAAGATAAAGCCATCAACACCAGTATTTAAATCCAGGATTCTCAGTCCTGTCTTTTTAAACAACATAACCATAAAAAATCTCTGATGTTTATAGATGTGGCCTATGGAGACTGTCACCTTTGGAAGAACTCCTCCATCCTCCCACATAGACTCCATCTGTGATAATACTTTACACACTAATACAGGCTAGACTGTTAGAATAAAATAGATTTTTGATACAAATTTTTAAGGAGAAATATAAAATATCAGGTAGAATCATCCATTCTTTATAGCTTATGGAATATCGCAATGAAGGAATGTGAGAGGGAGAAAAATCTATAGAAACCTTGTATGTTCCTAATTAATAATCAATGAGAATTATGTAAGGTCATTTCCATTTCTGTCCTTATGGCCAGTAAGTTCAGAGCTAAATTTAATCGAGTAAAGTATATATTTCATCCCTGACTTCAATTATAATGACATCTGCATTATCTAAATGGTCTAGAAGCTATTTTCATCTCCATTTTAACTTTGTCCATTTTTTGAAAGCTACTACAAACTCTTTGAATATTTGGAAAAGGTTAAATGGATACCCTGCTATACAGAAAAGTCTAAAGTCATGATGTTAACAAAGCAATACATAGAAAATCAGCAGTGATTAGATTCAGATAATCACTTATATTTGAATGTATAAATTATATCAGTGTATGCTCTCTGTTAATCCTCTATATTGATTATTTTTACATCCAAAGTATGGTTCTTTAATTAATATTAACATTTAATGACAGGAGTACTCTAAAACCTGCCTTCATTAATCAATAATGTGGCTACTTTAAGACTATGTGATGGATCATATCACCATCTCATAAGCACATTCCATCTAGTATCCTGATAGCAAACTTAAATTTGTATTCTCTAAAAAACTTAAAAGTTCTAAGAATTATCATCATCAAGTCCTTTTTCCAAGTCAACATGCCACCTATGGTCATTTCAGAGCTGCCCTAAACAAAGCTAAATGCCAGTTCCTACCCAGCCATCACCACCTCCAACCACCCCGCTACAGGCCCGCTGCAGGCCCTTCGTGCTAGTGCAATTTCATACGAGACAGTTTTTGACACAAAAGAGGACTTTTCAAGAATTTTTAGATTATCTACAAAAGACCTGATTTATGATGGCTGCATTAGAGGTATATTCTACTGCAGAATGTTCTATGAAACAGAATCTTGTGTTATCTTTTTAAATGTCTTTTTATTATATTTTTTCCATTACCATTTAGTGCCCTTATGCCGCCCTCCCCACCCCCTGCAATCACCACACTGTTGTCTGTGCCCATGAGCCCATTTCCCTTTTTCGTTCAATTCCTCCACTATTAAACAGAAACTTGTTTTAAAATAACTCCAGTCTTTACAAAGTAGTAGCATACTCTATTTTTATTGATTCAGCACTAGTTTTGGGTGATTTCCCATTGGCTACCACCCAAGGTGATCCACTGATAGCCCTGTCAAATTGAGAGTCAAAGATGTGGCTAGGGATTCCTTGCTTGTTTCTTGAATTAACAAATCTCAAGACCCTTAAAGTTATTTCAGTCTTATTTTCTCCATATTTTCTCTATCAGATGATATTATCATATCAGCCAATAATAAACACCAATCTTCTATTTCTATCAACTATAGAATAGTGGTAGTTTAAAAAGAGAAATTTTTTTAATGTTATATATAAGAATGGTATCAGAAAAGATGAGCAACAATGATGTAGCTTCTAAAGTAACTTAAAATTTTTCTTTTATCCCAATACATTCTTCAACAACTTTGATACAATACCTATATTAAGATAAAAATATACTTGCAAAACATTCAATCTAAGCTTGGTTTACGAAATGAAGAGAAACTAAGTTCAGGAACTGCTATGTTCTGTGCAAACCTATGCTTATGGATTGGGCATTTTTTTAATTTAATAAGAAATCTTAGGCCTTTAAAAAGTAGTACTGACTGGGACTCAGCCAGCCCATATGAATGTAGTCTGTTTCTGAATCTCTTCTATAATTAGAATGGAAAATAATGTATTCTCCAAATTAGTGGCTGCATACCGAGTACCTGAAGCCTTAATATTCTTCTCTAATGGAATACTGTCCTACAAAACAGCTGCAATTGGGGCCAGCCCCTATTTGGTTAAGCTTGTAATATTTTACAGTCTTCCACAAAGACCCATCTGGTTTCCACAGGAACCGAAATGGTCAAGTCAGTAGAAATATTCTTTAGGAAAAGGTGGCACTTATACCCACGGCTCCTCCTAGAATGCAATATACCATTTTTTTGGTTTGTTTATTTATTGTTTTTCTGTGTATATTTCTTGCTTTGGGGGACAGGTTTGTTTTTGTTTTATTGTTTCATTTTGTTTTATTTTTGTTTTCTGCTCTTTTGGCTGAGGTCGAGGGGCACTTGCAGAAACTCCTACTTGACCTCCCCAACGTAATAGTTCTTACCCACAGACCAGGGACGTAATGTGGGCTTCATTCCAATTATCAAATGTATCTATCCTAATTATACTCCTAGAGACCAGAGAAATAACAACCAGTGGGGTAGGAACACAATAGAATCACAGTGAAATGGAATTTAGGATTTTATTTATCATCTAGCCCCTATAACAAGGGACTCATTAAGAGATTTTGGGTATCTAGATTTCAATGTCAATGTAAACCCTATGTCAAACAGTCCTCAGTATATCTGGATGAACTTTTTTTCCAGTATACAGTCACTTGAGCAAATAGCCAGAGGTCTCTTCAGAGAAGGCTTGAGAGAATCATTATGGTATATACTAGTTATTACACTTCAGGGTCCCTCTCTTCACTGATTGAGTCTAAATCTAAAAATGGTTTTCAGTCCAGAAATGGAACAAGTGATCATGACTTTCATTGGGATGACTACCCTTAGCCCAACAATCTCCCATTCTTGCCTTCATCTGATTATAGACGATACATAACACTCGCCGTGGCCGACCATCTCCAAAGATCTAGCCCATGTAGATGCCCTCCAACCTTACCATTTATTATAATGATTGTGGCTCTCTATCTCTCTGAGAGTTAGATACCAACACTCCTGACTTCTGTGATTTTGGGGGCTTTGTCATCCCCTCAATCATTAACAAACTCAACACCAAGATTGCCTAAGAGCCATTCTTACCCTATTTTAGAAATGTAATCCCCAAATTTTAGCTGGGAATTTAGCTAACAAGATATAGACCAAATGCCTGTTCTCCCTTACAGGTAGTTAAGACATTTGCGGCCAGTGAGACATGAACAAAAGTACTTTATTATACTTCTAGGTGGCACTACAAAATATATAACCATGAACTTGCATTGGGGGGACCTGTCACACATAGCGGCATAATGTTTGGAATGAGGTGATGCTGGAGCAGAGAAACCAAGATAATTTGGGTTCTCAAGAAACCTCGAGGAACAGAAGCATCCAATCAGTCCTGGTTGCCTACCTCTGAATGGTCCCATGAGAAAGAAGTAAACTTCTATCTTGTTTAAGCATTTTATCTGAATATTTCTAGAGCAGATAACTCTGTATTCTAACATTATCGTAAATTTACGTTTTTAATTAGACACGGAATGTGAGGAAGATAATTATAGAAGCAGACGTCTTGTAGAGCCTGGAGTTAAAGCATCACATAATGAGTGACATCAGATATATGTACTTCCCCATCATTCTCTAAAAGTTATTATGACCAAACCGAGAGCCTATTATGTCCCCAGAGCATACTACATCCACCCAAGATCCTGGCTTCTCAGTTTTTGAAGCTCTTCACTTTGAATTATCTTTGCCCCTAACTCTCCCTCAAGCATCTGCTGTCATGTCACACCCTAGATTTTGTCATTACAATTAACTGCTCTACTTTTAAAACTATCACCTCCTATCTTTCCAGCTCCCTCCTGTGTTAACCAATATTTGAATTTCATAAGGACGTTAGTATTTTCATCCTGTCATTTTTTCATGTTCTTCTCTTTAGCCTTCCCACGTCTGTATATTTCTCCTTAGGCTAAGTGATGGTTATTATAAGCTATTCATTCATCATTCCTTTGTTGAACAAATACTCACTGAGCAAGATCAATACATCAGTTATTGCTGTGCACATTAGGAATAGAAATGTAAGCAAAACAAATAAAATATACCTGCTCTTATGGCATTGCTTACTTTTGGTAGGCAGAAATATAGAAGTAAACAATAAAAATATATTATCTTTTTATCTTCATAATTAATAAAGACATCTTTATCTATTATATGTTATAGTTTGGTGATTTTAAGGAAATTTTATTTCCAAGAAGGCTTCTGTTTCACCGCCAGCCAAGAGATGTCTGATAGAAGAAATATTTATAAAATAGAAGATAACACCCTTCAGTTCAGTGTACATAAAATGATTATAGTTCGGTATAATGTAAATGAACAAATGGCCATTGTCAGAGAGACAGTCAACTGCATTATTTTTCAGCCAAAGACAAACTACTAATACACAGTAGATTTTGGTACTGCCACACTATACTCTTATATAATATGTAATAAGTTCTAATAAGATGGAACAGCCACAATTACCTGTTTAAAAGCAGACTTTAGAGCAAAGAAATGCCTTCTGCCATACTTAACATATAATAATAATAATAATAATAATAATAGTAATAATAATAAAGTGAATGGGTTTTTGTTTGCAGAGAAATCAGTTTTTTGGCTGAAAACTATAAATAAATTGGATTAACCTTGACTGCTTGTTTACTACTCACCAGATAACTTCCATAGTATTCTATATGAGAGCAGATGCTAAAATTTGTGTCAATGTAACAAAGTTGAGATACCAACTGAAGCTGAGAGAATTTAATTATCTTTTAGCGACTTTTCACTCCATTTCTATATTTCCAGATTCATATTTTCTTGTGATCGTGTAAACAAAAAGACATTTTTTTTCTTAAGGTATTGTTTAGAACAAAAAAGAAATCAGAAATAAAAAATAATAAGTGGGGCAACAATCTCAAATTTGTTTCTGGAAATATTCAGTAAGCAATATAAAAGGTGTAATTTATGAAACTGTATCAATAAACCAAAGTTCCCGTTGACAATTGTCACCATTTCTAATCTAGGAGCTGAAAATGAGATGTTTTTATCTAGTTATTTACTCATGGTGAGGGATGAAAACTTAAAAACCTATTGAGAATATCCTCATCACAAGTACCTTAGGTGAACAGAGGTAGAAAATAAAAATTTGAGTCTTTGAACATGAACATCTACTCAGCATCACAAAGAGGCAACACAATATCATCACCTGAACAGCTGGCCACATGACAGTGCTGAAGGTATTTTTTCAGTCTGTCAGGTCAATCTTTGTAAAATTGATAACTATATTTCTATTAGTCAAAAAATTTAAATTTAAAAATAAATATTTAGATATCATTTAGATTTATTATTCTATAATAATGACACTTAAGCTTTGACCAATTATTTCCTTAAACACAAGGCTAACCAAAATGTGAGTTCTGTGCATTATACACAAGTTAAATGGAGTAAAGTAAGCCAGAGAAGGAGGATAGGAAATGACAGAGGGTAGGAGCAGAAATTATTGCATGATTAAGCAAGGAAAAGGGCCATATATATAAGCTCTATTTTTCTATTTTAAAAACTTAGCAATTTTTCTTAGTGAAATGAGAAAACCATTGGTGTGTATTGAGTTGAAGAATGATATGAATTGATTTGTGTTGATAAAGGACAACTCTTTCTATTCACTTGCTGTTAGAGTATAGTGTATAAAGTTGGAAACAGAGAGAACAAATAAACAAATGCCGGTAAGACACACCAGTGACTTAGTCCGGGGGAGTGCGGCAATGAAGACAAAATGAGGTGGCAAAGTTCTGATATATTCTGAGGGAATAAGTAGCAAATTTTGCAAAGGGAGAGGATGGGAGGTGTGAGAGTGATCATAACTCCAATATTCCCTATTCTGTAATAATAGAGTTGCAATTTACTGATATGAGGAAGAACATTGGAGAAAAAAAGTTTTGAAGAGAAGATACCAACTTTGGTTTAGGACTTCATAAGTTCAAGATATATATTAAACATCCAAATGCAAAACTAGGAATGTGAATAATGGAATTAAGGACAATATTGTTGGAAGAAGACAGTGTTTGAAAGATATTAGAATATGGATAGAATTTCAGACCTTGAAACTGGATATGATTATTAAAAATGGAAAAAAATATATTCTTTCCCTTGTATTTTTAATGTCTTGTTTTCTTCCTCCACTTCCTTAAAAGGAGATCCTAACCCCTGGTTAAATTCAGTCATCTCCTCTTTAGTCACTATGTCCAATCAACATAATGTCTTCAGTGAAATTTATGAGCATGGTATCTTGTGGGAAGTAAAGGTGAATTCCTTTTCATGCATCTCTTTTATTCTCCACTTTGTCTAATGACATAGAATCACCCAATCGCATTACATTATTTAGTTTCACAAAAATGTTTACTCATATCATATACACGGTCACCCAGGTCCTTGCTTTTTATAAGTAGTTGATTTAGGAATATTCAACATTGATATTTTGCATCTCTATATTGCTGGCTCATACCATGCATTCTCTGTGTTCTGTGTGTTACTGGCAATATAGTCAGCATGGTTGTAGGATGGGCCAGGACCAGTTACAACAAGTTATCCTTCTCCTTAAAAAGGCTATTGCCACATGCCTCTCTCTAAATATCCAAGAGAAAATACACAGTAGCTGGTGGTTTAGTTCCAGTTTGAATTTGAGAACCGAAAAAGCCAATGATATAGGTACAGTCCAAAAGCCAACAGGCTAAGAACCCAGGAAGAGCTGATGCTTCAGTTCTAGTTTGAAAGCAGGAAAAAGCAATGTCCTAGGTTGAAGGCAGAAAGAATTCTGACTTACTTGCAAAAGGGTTAGTTTTTCTCCAAATTGTACTGAAGTATAAGTTATGAATAATTTATATATGATTAAAGTTTACAGTGTGATGCTTTTATATATTTCCTTTTCTGAAATGATTACCACAACCAAGTTAATTAGCACATCCATTACCTCACATAGTTACCTCCCTCCCCTTCTTTGTGTGAGAATTCTTAAGATCTGTTAGCAAATTTTAAGTATAGAATACAGTACTTTTAACTATAGTCACTATGTTGTATGTTAGATCCCCAGAACATATTCATCTTATAAATTGAAGGTTTGTATCCTTTGATTGGCATCTCCACATTTTTCCCATCCCTCAAACCCTTATAACTGTCATTTTACTGTTTCTATGAGTTTCTCTCTTTTTTTATTTTTAGATGCCACCTATAAATGATATCATACAGTATTTGTCTTTTTCTGTTTGGCTTATTTACTTAACATACTGGCCTCAAGATTTATCAATATTACCACAAATGGCAGGATTTCCTTCCTTGTTGTGGCTAAAGAATATTTGTATATATATTATATTCATATATAATAATATAATACATACATATAAATGCCTGCACACTCTGTGGCCCAGTCAAGTTAATACATAAGATTAACCAACACATTGGACTTCAACCACAACAACAAAAAAGAATAAGGCAATTGAAACAAAAGAAAAAAGAAAACACCAAATTGTCAAGAGATAAACCAATCAAAAGAACTAGTCCCAAATGTGATTCGGATGTTGGATTATCAAACAGGGTATTCCAAATCACTAATTAATATGTCAAAGACTGTAAGAAAAAGAAGGGCAACATGCAAGATCAGAAAAAACAGAGGTAAAATCTATAAGAAAAAATCAAAAATCCAATGAAAATGTTAGAAATAAGAATATAGTAACAAAGATAATGAAACATTTATTTAGTCATTATTCAGGGGGCAGGGAGAATGTCTTTTCACAAAGACTGGAATTTTCTTGCTAGTAGAAGCTTTGTTTTGCTTTCTAGATCTTAAATCTACCAAGAGTTCTTAGCACATGACATGTGTTAAGCCAAGTATTACTTGAGATGAACATATTGGTGGTAGACGGTGAGTATTTCTTAACTTCTTCTGCTGTCCTAGTTCTTTGCTGTGCCTGGCACTGACCTCTAACCAGCAGTACAGATGCTACCATAATGCACTTTCATCTGTCACTGGGCTATTTGTGTTAATCAATGGAAGCTCAACTTACAATATTTTTAACATTAACTATACCTTGTTTCTTCACAAAGAAGGAAAGTTTTTGTTAACATTAATCAGTCATCTTTGTTTCACTTTAAAGTCCTGTCAGAAGTCAAAAATATAAAACAGGACATCAAGAGTGTTACAGACATTCATGCTTTATAAGTGGGAAGGTGTTTAGCTTGGTGAGCTGTGCAGGGATTTAAAAAAAAAATTCTGTGATTTATATATTGCATCTTCATTCAAAATGGCAACCCACTAAGAAACTAACAGGGCTGTAATTGAGAAAACAAGGTATTAACAAGGCCTCTCCTTATAGCCATGGGGCTTGATTGATGGTTCGATTATTATTTATTTTTTGGTAGGCAGAGTAAAATCTACTCCATCCAATAAAGGCACATGACAAGTATTCAGTTTCAAATCTCAGACACCATACCTATGATAGAAAAATGACTGAGAACTAGAGACAGTAAATAGAGATAGTTTTAGTGCCAGGATGATATAGTTTATTATCTGACACTGGAAAGAAATGGTAGCAGAAACCAAAAAAGGAAAACTTAATTTTTCATTTGGCTACTGACTGCAAGCAATTAAGTACTGGTTTATGAAGAGTATACTATAGAAATAAACTTAAAAACATGTACTTCTTGGCTCTTGCTATGAAGTCACAAAATAATCATATGTATTTCCAGGAGAGAATAAAAATGGAAAAATATCTTTTTTCATAGAGAAAAAAACTTTTTAAAAAATATTATGTTTATAGGCTGGGCACGTACCAGCTTCAGATATTTTACTCTAATTCCAGGGGCTTTAAGACCACAAGTATCTAAATTATTCACACAAAACAGATCTTGGTAAACTTAACTTTTTAAAAAAGTAGAGCAATTAGAACTTTCAAAATGCACAACATTTTTAATATATTAATGTCCCATTCTCCTATAAATCTTATGTTTGACAGCTTAATCGTAACAAAATCAACTTCCCAAAGTTGTTTTCTTTTTTCTGCATATTACAAGACAATTCTAATGAGATATGTGAAAGATATGATTAAATGTCAAAAACTGAGAAAATTCATGTTCTATAGTTACACCAATTATTAATTCTATAGCAACCATTTTTGTCATTTATTATTATCGTTATTACTTTAAAGCTTTTTAGACATATATCTTGATAAAAATGGGATCATAATGTTGATATTGAATAATTGACTATAATACCTGGAATGCTAAAACAGGTATATAAGCAAGAGCAAAATTTTAGATTAATTTATTTAAGAATAGAAAATAATAAACTTTCAAGAAAAGTGAATTTTTAAAAGTGGATTAAAAGCATATAGACATTGCTATTATCCCCATTCTTTGGCTGACACCAACTACTAAGTTCTGAACCCAATTCTATAGCATAATTGCTCACTTAGTAGTAGCATAATATTATAAGGAAGGCTGATAAATAAATTGCCTTCTAATGTCTAATTAATATGTCAAAGACTGTAGGAAATAATTCCTTAGGAAAATTTATATGCTTAACAATGTAAAGAAATAGTCGAGTGGACTTTCACAGCTGGCTGTTTATCCACATGTAACACATGCACGTCTGTGTCAACAAGTGTGTGCACCCTTATTTTTGTTGCTATCAGAAAGGATCAAAATCCAAATTAAAATGCCTGTAAATTCTTGTGGCTAGTGGATGGAGAACGAGTTACAATTATATCTTCAAGGGTCTCCTTAAAATATATTTTCTTAGAGATATTTTATTTACAATATATAGTTTATTCCTATAGGCTATTTCTTTGGTGATTGTTGTTTAGGAATTAGCTCTAATATTACTGATACTTCACTGATAGCAGTTATGTGATTTGGGCCATTAGCAAAACCATTATCGTGGTATTATTTACCTGTTTATTCAGCCACTCTTTATTAAACGCCTATTATGCACTAGGCACGGTTGTAAGCAAAGGAAATGAAATATTAATCAAATAAGACATAGTTTCAGATTTCTTGCAGTTTTGGCCTTACATAGGATGTGTAGTCAAAAAGATAATACTGCTAAAAAAATGTGTTCATTTTATGATAGCAAAGGAGTGTGTATCAGTGGTGACCCAATCTACCCTAGGAGATCAAAGGCTTCTCAAGACGATGTGACATTTAAACTGAGATATTAACAATGAGTAGAATTTAGCTCGGTAATATGGTAGTGGAGTTGCTGAAGAAAGAAGATAATGAATCTGGGCAATAGGAAAAATATTTTAGCAAGATCAGAGGCAAGGTGAATTAAATAAACAAAAGGGTAGGCAATATGAAAACCTGAGTTTGTAATAATGAACCAAGACCAAGCATTTAGGGTCATGTAAGTGACGCTCAAGAGTGTTTTATGCTAAGAAACAGTACAGAGTGATTTCATTTGGAAGGATAGTATAATTAAATCTATATTTTCTTCATATGCAGTAGAGGTAATGTGGTCCCTTGTATCTTTCAAATTTTGTGAAACACATTAGAAGTCTTGGCAGATTTGTTTAGCAATCCATATATTTGAATAATTGTGGTTTTAAAGGACCATTGGCTTGGGTGGCAAAACCACTATCTGAGATGCAGGAGAAGGCCTATGAAGAACTGGGTCAGGAAAAAACATGAACTTATCTCCTTGCTGTTGATTACATATCCTTGGGCAAAAGTTAGTGATGGCAGAACAGTGGACCTGTCCAAAAAACTCCTGTGTTTTTTATCCCACCCTGTGCTCGAGTATTAGTCTTGCATAGACAACATGCATTTTTTTGCACTAGAGAACAAGAAGGCATAGTCCTGAGATGCTCATACAAGGGAGAATATAAATGAAGAATGTGATAATAATATTAACAATACTTAGAATGCTATGTGCCAGGCACTTTGTTAATTGTTCTTTTGTAGAGTGTCTCATTTGAGCTTCACAGCTGTCAAGCTGTGAACCATTATAAACATCTCCACTTTAAAGCTAGAAAACAGTGACAGAAAGTTACTTCTGTTGCCCCATTCACACAGGCACTGTGAGGCTGAAACAAAGCTTCCACCCCAGAATGCTTTAGAATTTGAGAACTTTATGCTCTGCTGCAGCGATTTTCAACATTTGTTTTTGCAAAGTGTATATTTTATTTATTAGTTGAAGTTATTTATTTTTCTTTTCTTTCCAAATACCATTTTTAGCCCTATTTATTTTTTGTCCTTTTTAAATTAATTTATTTTTCCAAATTCATTTGTCTCTGCCTTTCCCCCACCACTTTGATTTTCAACTGTTGTACAGCAAGAATTTCTAACATCAAATGCCCTACTAGTCAGGGACACTGACCTCTTTTCCCTTAGATTGTCAAATTTTTTTAAAAAATGACAACAACCAACACAGTAACCATCCAGTGTGAATGAATCAAAATTATTCCTATTTTGTCAGATGGGCAAAAAAAGATATTTTTTAGTGTGCCACAGACTGCTAGTAATTAGTTTACGTGTGCCGTGAGATGAAAAAGGCTGAAATCGCTGCTCTAGTGCATCCAAACCACTAGATGGATTTGCGAAGACATACAGCCCTGTGGCATTCGAATCAAATCATGTTTTGTGGGGCACAGCAGGCAGGAGCGCCAAGGTGCCTCGGGAGAGCAGGGACCCGCCGGCCTTCTGCACACGGGAAGGAGCCCTTGCCTTTCCCCTCACTCGCCTCTGCGTCCCAGAGTTTACGACGATAAGTCAGCACACTGGGGGGTTGACTGGCATGTCATTTTCCCAATAATAAGCTTTTTTATAGACAATACAGAATAAAGTCTCCTTTTCTTGAATTGAGAATTTTATCCACTTGAATCATTTTCTTTTTTTCAGCCTGGAAGTTCTCCCTTTCCCTTCAGGCACTGAGCAGTTGTGACCAGCTCAGGTTTTCCTGCAGGTGACAGGGTGGCGTTCTAGCTGAGACATGGGCGGTGGGGAGGAAAAGAAATGCTCATTAAAGACAGGTCTGTTCACGTGTGTCACATACATGCGCTCACACGCACACAGGGAGAACGTTAAAAGTCTGAGCAAGGAAACGTTGCCTGCTTTCTCTCTGCGGGCCCTCACCCATTCCTCTCCGCGAAGAAACCAAAGGCGGGGAGAAAACGGAGATTGTGCCCGCAGCGGTGGGCTTGTCCGTGTAAGGAGCCTGGAGGTCTTCGCTGTCGGGCCGTGGATCTGCACCATGTCAAATGATCCCTTCGTGCACAGATCGACTGTTACTGTAACATTCGGAGCTTCAGTTTATCCCTTTTATTCCCCAGGGAAAAACGATGTATCTGAGTGGGGGTTAGAGTGCAAAAATTTGTATCCCATGACCATGTTCTCTGATAATGTAATAACATTAGAAATTAATGAGAAAATATAAGCAAGAGTGTCATGTATTTGAAATATATATGCATTTGTTCTTTTAAATAATGTATTGATCAAATATTATGGTATTAGAAAATATTTAGAACTGAAATAACGTGAAAACATGACATCGAATTTTGTAGGATATAGATATTGAAATATCAAGACAGGAATAGGGAATATTGAGTATTTTGAAAAAGGATAAATGAAAATTAATGAGGTTATCATTTAACTGATAAAGTTAGACAAAGAATAAGAAAAATATTAAGAAGGTAAAGGAATGACTATGATGACAGGGGGACAAATTAGTGAAATAAAAAATAACTATAAATAACATTTATTATTTGAACAGAATAATAAAACTTAATCCAGTGCAATTGATCTAAAAACAAAAGACACACAGATTTGACATCAGAAATAGTATAATGTTCATATAAGAAGTACATTTTTCTGACAGCGAAAACACAAAGATGGCACTGTCCACCATATTAATCTTCGTTTGATACAACTTCAACAAAAAGTTCTCATTAGGATTTTTACTGAACTTTAAAAATGCATGCTAAACTTACTGTGAAAAGAATTTAATTTAACGAAATGGTATTTGAAGAGCAATAAGGACGAGGAGGAGGAACAAGAGAAAGATGAAAAGGAAGAAAAAGAAAAAACCAAGCAGGAAATCGAAAGGAAAAAATGCTTGTTCCATCCGATATCCAGCATTTCTACAAAGTTATAATAATTTAAAAAGTGGTTTTGATACAAGGATAGACATAGACTAATGAGCCTAAAATCTGATCCATGTACAAATGGCAGCTCGGTATCTGACAGAGTGTACATTACAGATTAGCGGACATATCAAATAAAACAAGCATACGAAAGTGATAATGGCTTTGAAAATACCTAGTCCACAGCAACTTTAACAGGAACAGTTTAATTGCAAGCTTGTTTGGAGGGAGATGACAAGAGAATAAGAGTCATTATAAATCTTTTTAAGACTTCAACCATTACAGGTGAAAGGAGACATGGAGGGAGAGACAGCGTAGAGTCAAAGGAGGACTTTTGTTTTAAATATGGAGGACGTTAGAGCATGACTGTGTGCTAACAAACCATCTAGTGTCGGAGAAACTGTTGGCGCAGGAAAGAAAGAGGATAATAGTGTAACTAAGTCCTTGAGTAAGTGGAAGAAGGTGCTCTACAGGGTGTGGGTGGAGTTTTGGCTTCAGGAGTAGGGAAACTACTTTCATTGTTACAGTAGGAAAGGGAAATATGGGAACAAATGAATTTAGTGGTAGAAAGAAGAGGGATTCCTATCTGGTTGCCCACTATGCCCTTACTGGTTGGGTGGCCTTAGGAAATACCTCTACTTTTGAGCCCTGGGATCTTCAAATACAAATGGAAAGAGAATATTAACATCACAGTTTTTTGCGATAATTTTCAGATGATGTACATACGGCACTTAGCATACTGCTTGGTGCTCAATAAATTAAGACCATTCTTATACATGACAATAGTCTGAGGAAAGCACCACATAGAAATTACTGAACACTTGAGCGTGAATTAACTCACTGTCACTTATAAGGAAAAGTGCAAGTTTGGTAGTGGAAAAGAAAAAAGAGAAAGGGCCAGAATCTTAGAGCAATTAAGAGCTTGGAGTTGGGAATCACAATTGAGTAATCCTGACTATATTGTCTCATCTCTGAACCTTTATTTCTTCATTTGTGAATTAAGAAAAACAGCATTGGCTGGTGTGACTCAGTGAATTTAGTACCAGCCTGTCAACCAAAGGGTCGCTTGTTCAGTTTGCAGTCAGGGCACATGCCTGGGTTGTGAGCCAGGCCCCCAGTAAGGGGTGTGCAACAGGCAACCACACATTGATGTTTCTCTCCCTCTCTTTCTCCTTTCCTTTCCCCCCTCTAAAAATAAATAAATAAAATCTTTAAAAAATAAAATATGAGTTGTATAAATTAGAAGTATAAATATCACTTAATACATTTTCCCTAAAGTTAGAAAAGTATTATTATAATGTTTTTCATTTACTTCTTTTTTACCTCACTGAAACATTTTATTGACTCACAATTTAATCCATGATTTAATTTGGATTATAATACAAATTAAATAAAATACGTAAGCCAATATCTTTTATAAAAGGGAACTATTGAAAGATAGTATAGAGCTGAGTGGGAAGATCTAGAGTCCCAGCGCTGGAGTTTGAGTGCTGACTCCTCCTACTAGGTTGGTGACTTTGGCAAGTACTTATCTCTCTGTGTCTATTTCCTCGTCTCTAAACTGGAGAAACATAACAGGATGTTCAACGGTTGTTTTAAGAATTAACTTTGTTATATGTAGCAAATTATATAATGACAATTATATTTAGAACAATGTCTGGTAATTAAGTATTCAAATCATTTAATTAAGAGAGGGAGAAAGCCACATTATAAACTCTTAAAACCAGGGCCCAACTCCAGATTTTTCAGCCATGGTCTAGGGCTTTCCTAAGGCTACAGCTAAAAAACCCTCTTGCCCATTTTCTCCATTCCTGGCCCTGTATAAAGATATGGAGGAGCATCCTGCTTTTGATGAAATACCAGGGAATCAAAACCATAGACATGTTCTCTCCTCGTTGGCCCTTCGTGACTGTTTTCCCAAGCACATCCTCCCTTGCATCTCACACAGAGTGAAAAATGATGCCAACTTCCTTGCAGGAGGGTACTCAGAGCTCTTTGCTGCATTCACAATATGCTACCTAACATTCATAAAAAAATTAAGTCACTTCTACTTTTTTCCTCTATTTGCTTATACCAAGGTAGCTCAATTACTTGACCTTGAACCTCCATTTAGAAAAAAAATAAAATAAAACAAAGTTCTCACAAACAAAACTCCTAGGAGTTCAAGTGCTTGGAAATACTACACTGTTGGTCTTTTCATCTTCAGTTTCTCTGGCAACAAATGCACCACAAGGGCTCTCCAAACCCCGTAGTCCTGCTGCTCCTAGAGTTTGATTTGTCATTTCAAAGACCTTAAAAACACAAAGGAGTCTAGGTTTAATGTGTTTCAACTAATGAAAAAGAATCTCCACTCTAATATAAAGCACCAAGGGAAATTTTCAGAAATAATATCTCAGAGTGTTTATATCTAGAGGTGGTTTACCCAGCATTAAGGTGTTTAAGCAAATGCCATACAACTATTTCGTAAGAGAGTAGGGCATGTAGAGGCCCCCAGCTCTTTCATCTGCCAAGCACTCCTCCCCATTTCTTCTGGTAGCGCCTTCTTCACACTCCCCACAGGTTTTCAATGGAAACATTCATGTTACTATTCGACTCTGGGTCTCTGGATTCAGATTACTGAACTAGTCATAGGCAGATAAGTCAAAAGGGACCATCAGGGACTTTTTCTGGTACTTTTCAAATTAGATCTAAAAAAACAAGAAAAATACTAGCATGTAGATTTAAAGATTTTAGGTTGTCAAGCCGAAATTCCTGTGTTTGTATCAGTTTCCCTGCTTAGAAGCTGAGGATACTCAGAGATGTAGAGCACAGAGGATTTTGAGGGCAGTGAAAATACTCTGTACGACACCATAATGATAGATATGGGCCAGTATACATTTGTCCAAACCATAGAAGGTAAAACACCAAGAGTGGAGTACTGCATAAATTATGGATTTTTGAGAGATTATGATGTGTCAGGGTAGGTTCATCGATAGTAACAAATGTCCCATTCTGGTGGAAGATATTGATAACCCTGGTGGCGATGCATGCTTGGGAGCAGAGGCTATATGGAAAATCTGTGCACCTTCCCTCAATTTTGTTATAAACCTAAAACTGCTGTAAAAACATGAAGTCTTCAATTCTACAAGTGGAAAAACAATTAGATAGCATTAACATCAGGATTTCCATCAATTGACTTTACATGTCATGGATTTGTAGGAAGTGGATCTGGGTGACAAAGAGGAAAGATTCCTGAGCCTCAGGTCTATTTCTAGCTATTCATGAAACCAAGTGTCTTCTTGCACTTCTAATAGATTCTCCTACTGACCAAAAAAAAAAAAAAAAAAATTAGAACAAACAATAAGATAATAAACTTTGAATAATACCAAATGGGTAGTAAGCAGTTATACTCTTCAGCAATTCTTTGTCTACCTTAGAATGACCCCTGCATATCACCCTTTGGCCTGGCCTTTGCTGTTAAGCATTGTCTATGGGAACTGAACTTCCAAAGACAGTCAGCAGTCAGAGGAAATCATATTCTCCGCATCCAAAGGCCCAAGAGGGAAGCCTCGAAGCAGTTAAGGAAAGCAGCCACAGAAAGCGTTCAATACCTGCCAGGCCCAAAATGCACAAAGCCATTTTCTCAGATTGCCAAGTCAGCAAAAAACACCTGCACACCTTTGCTCTTCTAGCCCCTGAGAACCAACCCCCCTCTCCAGGGTAAGACAAGAGAAAAGAGGGAAAAGGAAGGTAAAAGTAAAAAGTCAACCAAATTCCTTTCTCCAAGACAAGTATTCTGCATGCACTTCAAATAACAACATGAATGTATTTTATAAAACAATATAAAGGCAATGCCCTTTCAGAAAGAGCATAGCTGATTTAAAAGTCTGAGAAAAAGATCTATTGGGAAAATATGACCCACGAAAACAAAAAATAAAAACTATATATGTATTTTAATATAATTTTTCAGACTTCAATTACAGTTGACATGCAATATTATATTAATTTTTGGTGAACAACATAGTAACCAGACATTTATATAACTTACAAAGTGATCACCCTGATAAGTCTAGTACCCATCTGACACCATACATAGCTATTACAATATATTGACTATATTCACAATGCTGTACTTGACATCCCTGTGATAAATATATATTTAAGCCTTCATTCTTTCCTTTAGTTGTTTTTAATCATGGTATATCCTAAAGACAATAAAAAAAGTTTTCATTAATAAATTCGGTCTGTAAAAATATCTCAGGACATAGCTGCAGAACACCAAGCTTCACGGCACCTTTGCAGGAATAATCATCAGGGAAATGGTACGAGCACTTTATGGCAATGCCAGATTATCCCCTCATCCCAAAGGGGGTCAAAAAAATTAAATGCTAGTCAGCAGCAACACAATAAGGTACCCAAATTAAATCATTTTTATTGAATTTACTGAGAACAAAATATTTTGTATCCAATCAGTAAGAGGAATAATAAATAACTACAAAAATTACCTCTTAAGACACCTGATTTTAAATGGAGGACAAATATGAAAGCTGGGTTGATGGGCAAGGAAGAGCAGCTTCCAAGAGAACAAGAGAGTCAGAATCAGTGAGAGAAACACGTAGACAGAGATGGAGATCGCTGAGACTTCTGTGCTTTCCTGTCATAACATACTGCCATTAAAAAGAGAAAACCACTTCAGTTACAGATAAATTAGGACAAAAAATAAAACCGCATGGTCAAATAATGTGTGGCAAAACTGGGACTCAAGCCTAGGCCTTCGGATTGTAGAAATAGAGGTTTTGGTCTAAATTTCTCTGAGATTGCCTTACAAGGCAAGCATCAGCATGATGTTTTCAGAGAACATCAGTAAGGCTCTTAGAGAAGAACTTTAAAAACAAACCATAGGGGAAGAATCCCAAAGGCCAAGGGAGCAGAAAGATGAATACTCATGAATAAATAAAAAACAAAGCGTTTCCACTGTTAAAGACTTGGTGACCGCAGGCCTTATGTTCTGAAAGTATGAGAATAAGGAAATAACCTATAAAAGAATACAATCCCTTACCACACGGTTCAGGAAGGCTTAATTAACACAGGGAGGATGTGAGGTCAAGGAGAAGCCTATTAAAAGCTTTAAGGTACTTTGAAAGAGGGAGTTCTAAATATAAGGAATTACTGTAATTTCTTTTTTTCCTGTAGAATTTAGGACCTGTGGTTTATTACCTTGATTTTCATTGTAGGAATAAAAAAGAAATTACCACTTTTCCTCCCTCATGAGGTGTCTGCCGCGGAGAGAAAGAGATCCTAATCCATTCTTACTGGCTCTGTATGGCCCTCCATCCCTACTCATTTTGCTGCGCAAGATCATTAAGCCCGCTGTGCTCAGCAGCGATAATGGAAATAGATGGTGAGGGATTTGATGGATATGACAACAGAGCAAGACTTCACACCCCAGTCTTTTTGCTGAGGAGTTAGAGGAAAAGGACCTCCTGACCGAGAGGAGAGGACTTCAAGAGGCATTCTGCTCCCAGGGCTGTTTTCGGGGCCAGCCCCTCACCTCCTGCCTTGGTTTCTTCTCTCTGAGGTAAAGTGGGGAATGGGGCCGGGAACTGTCTCTGACAAAGATCACTCCTCTGATGGGCTGAGGCTGAGATGTCAAGAGCCTCGTCGTATATTTATACAGCCTTGAAAAGAAACACAGTCTGGAAGCTATACTTGACTCTGTTAGGTTAATACCATGGGAGCATTAAAGGGAAAGATAAATAGCAATTGGTAGAAAAATGCAAGCGAAACGGTGGGATTGGTTGGGACAGACTGCTGCTGCTCTGCTCAAAACCGGCATGGAAACACCGAGCATCACCGACAGACTGGCAGCCTCACTTTGGCCGCGTGAGCACTTCTCAGGGAGGAAGTGGAGCTCTTTGGATTTGAAGAAATTGCAATGGAGCGAGTCACCCAACATAGGAAGGCCATGAGCCCTTCAGAGAGAGAATGGTTATGAACATCAGGGTAAAATGTCACAGTCCAAAGTGTGAAACAGATCAGCCAAGAGACAAGAGTCATGCTTGTCACGTGTGTGTTTCTGTCTCTCAGTGTGCATGGAAAAGGAAGCATAAATACATCTTACATTCAAGAAGTTGAGAATCATCATCACATAAACACCTTCCATATGGCTGTCACTGTATGGGACACAGCTATGAGACATGAACACTCTGTGTCAAGCTCTTGAGATATAATCAGGACCCGATTTTCTGCTGATCCCCAATGAATGCCTGAAATTCACAATTTAGATGAGAATTATTAATTAATCTGGCTTAACAGAAGAGGTGACATCTCCTTGCCCTACTGCTGATTTTCATCATGTGTATATACTATGTACAAAGACACTGGACAATCTTAAAAGATAGAAAAGGCATGAAATAATTTAAGACAATTTGTAATAACAAGATGAACACTGGGCAGGGAGTCTGGTGGCTTAAGACCTGTTTCTGGATACAAGGCTTCAGGCAAAAGGGCTTTCTTTATCTATAAAAATTGGTAACTTCCTGATGCTTGCTCTACCTTAATCACAGTATTTTTAGAAATATCTTGGAAGCAACATGCCAGCTAGAGTGCCTGGAAACCCAGGGGTCTGTGTGAGGTGCTGCAGCAGTGACAGGGCGTGTAGTGCCAAGGGCCTGTCTCACAGCAGGAAAAATAGGCAAGTGACACTTTCAAAAATATTTTACTTTTAATTATTAAATAATTAAAACATAAAGTAAAATATGGAAAAGAATATAACCAAAATCTCTATGTCCACCAACAACAAGAAAAAAAAATGACAGTATCAAAATCGTGCCATACTTGCTTAAGAGTTCCTTTTAATTTTTTGTCTTTTTCTTTCTTTAATTGTATTTTTTTCAGTACTATTTAGTTCCCTTATATGGAAAGGAAGGAGGGAAAGAAAAAGAGAGGATGTGAGGGACAAAAGGGAGGGAAGATGGAAAATTCTACACCTACA
Organism: Pteronotus mesoamericanus; assembly: GCF_021234165.1. Lineage (NCBI taxonomy): Eukaryota > Metazoa > Chordata > Mammalia > Chiroptera > Mormoopidae > Pteronotus > Pteronotus mesoamericanus. The sequence goes on along the minus strand of NW_026555234.1, from coordinate 16,064,593 downwards.
AAAACCTTCATTATTCTTCATTTCCTCTTGAGATATTACCACTGTACTCACACTGATGTATGTAGTAGTTCTCTGTATTTTAAAAATCTTGTACTAAATATATTTGTGGATAGGAATAACTTCTTATTGGATAAGAACAATTTATTTCTAAACTCTACAAAAATGGTATCATACTCTACATATTTTTTGTAACTTCTTTTTAATATGATATTTTTTAGATTTTTTTCAATGCATGTGTTAAAATTTTTTAAAATGTTTTTGAGTACTCAATTTTTCATTGCAATTCTGTCAATATTTTTATATGTGTTGAAGCTATCCAATTAAATCTCTTGATAAAGATTCATGTTGTTTCTCAACATCTTTTTATTATAAATGATGCTATACTGAATATTCTTTTACCTAAATTCTCAAACACATATGTACATATGTCAGTAGGATAAAATGCCAGAAGAAACTAGATCAAAGTATATGCATATCTTTAATAATTAGCGAGATTTTACCAAGTGATCCTTCCTACAGTTTAAACTGAAGAAACTGATTGGGGAAAAACTGTCTAGTTAGAGCTGAATAAATTTTGAGTTAATAAGGACTATCCCTAGAGAATAAGGGACCTTAGTCAAGCTCGGTGAAATCTTTTAAAAAGTTTCACCTTCTACTTTTCAAACTCCAACTCTTTTTCTGCATCTTGATAAGGTGGCTGCTTTTGCTACCGAATCTTTAAATAGATCCATTTTAATTTTCAGAAAACTTTGATTTGTTCATATATATATTTTTTTCACCCATTCCTTTGGCATTTGTGGGTGTCTGTGTAATGTACTTGGATGAAAAGACTGCAAAATCATATCTGCTATCTCACAAATCAGAGTGTACTTCTCAAAATGAGAGCATCAGTGATAAACTGCCCCTGTTTTGCCAGCCACTGTGAAAAACACATAACAGAAAAGGGTCCTGGAGTCTTTGAAGAATATCCTTGATAAACTTTGCAAGTTCCAGTTTTCATCCTCTTGAGAAATATCACCATGTTCCCTCTGAGTCACCAGCATAAGCGGTTCCCAGTAAATTCAAGCAACCACTTTACCTACGGGAAGCCACAGGTTAAAATGCAGGCATCCAAACCAGGCCAAATGACTGTGTTTTTCTTCTGAGGACATGCAGCTGAATTTTGGTTCTTGAAAACGGGAGACAGAGGTGTAGAAAAAATAGCCCTGGTGCATCAGTGCAGGGTGCTCACCCTCGGGAAAAACGGGGCGCCTGGGGGAGGCTTCCCAGGCCGGGGCAGCGAGGCAGGGAGAGGACTGAGAGCACTTTGAAATCCTGACACTGAACTCGGGTGCCCTTATGCAGTTCACTCATTTAATTTCTTTCAGCTCTGGTTTCATCACCTGTAACAGGGGATTACCTCCAAGGTCAGTGTGTGATCAATAGTGCCTTGCAGAGCGGCTGGCTCATGGAAAGCTTGGGGAACTGGGGCTTGTTGCTGTGAGTCAAGGGGTAGCAACAGCCATAGTCATAGTGGTTTGGCAATTGGGGTCCTGTCTCCTCCAGTCAGTAAGACAGACAGAAATGGCATTACTACTCCCTTTTAGAATAAGGAGGAGAGGTGAGATCCAGAAACATTAAGTTATGTACATATCTACGGCCACTACCCTATTATTTGATAGGTAGGCCTGGAAGTGTTAAGGCAGGTGTGCTGACAGGTAAAATGAAAATAGTTCAACTACACAAAGTTCACTCAATGATGACTGGGTTTGATCATTTCATGTCTTACTGGTACTCTGATGATTCCTAACGACATAGTAAACACACAGACACATGTACACACAAACTTGGACACACCCCTTAATGACTCTGAGCCTCAAGGTTCACATTTTTAAAATGGAGATAATTCCTTTTCACAGGGTCATTGTAAAGATCTACGTAAATTTCTAGGATGCTAGCCCAGGGCCCAGAACATGATAGACAACGCGTGGCAGCATCAGTTTTAAGGACAGCATTAGCAGACACAGCTAAGGGGAGCAGTCTTAGCCACATAGCATTGGAAACCAGAAGCACAGGCTCCTAAGCAGGAAGCTATGGAGGGGCTGGAGGTGAAGAAGCAGCTGGTCACGGAGATGGAGCCACAGCCAGCGGAGTCATCACCAGGTGTGCTGTCTGAAATGCCACCCAAGCCTCTCTGCTGTTCTAAATGCTTTCCTCCAGAGCCCGGTTCAAAGCCATCTATTCCTTGAAGCCTCTGGGTTGAATGAGTTTTTGTAAAGCTCCATAGATGTTTTTTCCCAAGAAGATACAATCTTATTTCATGCCCTCTGCCAGGTGTTGGTTAAGTGGAGGTGCAGAAAGAGCCACAAGCCCTTGCTTCTCCTCTGAAATTTATAATCCAGTAATCTTCAAAGCATGTGCCTTTCTTTGCAAGCCAGAACTCCTGTGCTCCATTCTGATTCTGACCAATTCCTACTTATTCTTTAAGAATTGTCTTAGAAACAAGGTTTTCACAAAACTTTTTTTGATGCTTTGCCTTCTCCTGTTCCAAGTTGGTTGCTGTGATGGTCAGTTTTATACGTCAATTTAGCTTGGCTATAATCCTCAATTACTCAATCAAATGCTGTTCTAGGTGATATTGTGAAGACACTTTTTAGGTGTAATTAAAGTCCATAATCAATTGACCTTAAGATTAGATGTAATTAAAGTCCATAATCAATTGACCTTAAGATGACCTAGAATCAGGGATGTCCAACCTTTTTGTGTCCCTGAGCCACATTGGAAGGTAAAGAGTTGTCTTGGGCCACACATGAAATACACAAACACTAATAAACACTGATGAGCAAAAAAAAAAAAAAAAAGTTTTAAGTAAATTTATGATTTTGTGTTGGGCCATATTCATAGCCACCCTGGGCTACATGTGGCCTGTGGCCTGTGGCCTGTGGGCTGTGGGTTGGACACCTCTATAGGGTAATCTGGGTGGACGTGATTCAATCAATTGATATAGGACTTAGCAGAGCCAGAGCTCCCTGTGAAAGAAGTAACACCTGCGGACAGCACAAAACTGAAAGTTTGACCCAGCCTCTTCCTGATGGCCTCCTCTACAGATTTCAGATTTTCCTAGCCAGCCCTGACAATTGTGTAAGCCAATTCCTTGTGAGTCATACATACATACATACGTATGTACATACATACATACATACATACAGAGAATCAATGAATGCAACAATCAATGAATCAATGAATATTAATACTTCTCTGGTTGAACGTTGATTGATACAAAAGTCTCTGGGTTATTTCTAACATAGCGCTTAGGACTCTCTACTTATAATCGCCTCTATTATAATTACTTTTTGGGCACATAATAGATCAACTTTTCTTGACAAGAGAACACCTGCCACATAGTAAACACTCAATATGGATGTGCCTAATTTGATTAATGAACTCTTATGAGTAAATGTCCTCTAGTAATTAAGTAGCATTAAATAGACCTATGTTTGGGTTCTGTCTCTCATTCACAATAGGACGCTGGGAAGGTCTTCTCATGCTTTTAAGTTACAGTCACAAGGAGGAAGGGAGAAGGGACCTCTTTGGGAGGGTCTCTTTAGTAAGAGCATTAATTCCATTGATGAGGGCTCCACCCTCATGAAATCATTTTCCAAAGTCCTCATGTCCTAACACCATTGTGTTGGGGGTCAGGATTTCAACATATGAATATTAGGGAGACATAAACATTAAGCTCTTTGCATTCATCTCCCTTTCTGGAAAAGGATAATGATAATAACAGTACCTACCACTCAGAGTTGTTTTAAGAGACAGTGGGGTAAGTACATAAAAATACCTTAGCATATTTTCACATACTAGAATTTTAAAAAGTATTTGCTATTCTTGTTCTTGTTATCATCTGTAATTTAGAACAACTCTTTGTAGCCTTCTGTTGAGAAGTGTCCAATGAAACATCTAAAACAATTAATCTTCATACCTTTGCCTCACTCCTAATGCTGAGATGACTCAGAGAGTAGCAACTTAGTATGGTCGCGGTATCTGCTTACCCCAACCTCTACAGTGGATGATGGCTAGTAACTAACAAGGTGCTGATCTCCCCTTCAGAACTCTCTCACACACACATGCATAGGGCATGCAAAGAAATCTCAAATCAGTACCCATGACTTTTCATAAAAATACCAAACTCATACAATAATATACAATAGCTTGCTCACTCAACTTTTCCCTGAAAAAGCCTTATCAATATAGCCCTAGCCCTTCAAAGCACTTTAATATACATGACCTTCCTTGATTCCAATAGTGATTCTGTAAAGCATGTAGGGCATTTGCAAGCTCCTTTGGGCAGCTGATGAAACAAATTATTTGTATATTAGACTCTCAATCATGTAAAGGAATTTAGAATCTATGTAATCTGAATAAGATGCCTGGGGACACCTCCCACTCTCTGCCCTGAGAATTTAGATCTTATGTGCTCAAAAAGTTTTCTGGAAGCCCAAAAATACAGGGGCAAAATATTTTCTTCTTTTTAAATTTCAACATTGAGTTACATACCCTTATGCAATTCACTTAACTTTTGTGAGCCTCAATTTCTTTAACTGTAAGGTTAACAATAGTAATACCCCCTTTCAAGGACTGTAATGATTACAAGTAATAACACTAAGTGACCCATAGAACCCTTCCAAGAAATGTTAGCTACATTCCTTTTTATGGTTTGTTTTGAGAGGCCATCTTTTCATGTAAGGAGAACAGACTGACTCAAATGCCTATTCCACAACTGAGTTCAATAGCGACAATATAGGCTGACATATTGTGAATGCACAGGCAGCCAAACAGTGACTGAAGAAGGAGTGTGGCAGTCTTCTATACTCATGCTGTGAGCAGGTCATGACTACCGAGTCTTTTCCATTTCACCAACATTCACCTGTGATTAAGGAAAGAAAATTTTACCTATGTTTTTCTTCCATCAATATCAATGCGCACTCATAGAATCTAAATGCTGAATAGCGAGTAATCTGCCAGGAATATCATTAAGAAGAGAGTTTTAAGATAATAGTAAAAATCACCAAATTTAAGAATTTTACATATTTCCTAGATCTCCTAAGTCATAATCCTTTTTTGCAAAGGATGGATGCCCTGATATTGTATTCATAAAGGCAAATAAAACATACTTAACTTTCCTGCTTAACAATATGACTACCACCACCACTTGCTGAATTTACTTCTTTATCTTATACTCTGCCAGCAATCTAAACTCTAAATGACCTAATTAAAAAAATATGATTTAAGAAGTAGGTTGATGTTATTAAAGGTATAATATGCATAGACTCTTCAGGTCCAAATTTAATATCTTTCCTTTATTCCCTAGAAGGAAAGACATGCAAGCCACTCTAACTTCTTTTACTCTTCTGTCTATTTATATGCTATCATTATATATTTTATTTTTATGTGCTAATTATTATTATTTATAATTTTAATAATTTAACATTAGTATGTTCAGACATTGAAGAACAGGCAACACTGAGTTGTGATTCCTCAGAGGAGGGAAATGAATGAAATGAAACCTACAATAACTCTGGCTTTCTGCCTAAAGACACTTTCCAAGCTTCAGGGTAAGGAGACCAGCAAACAGACAAGGAAATGTGGGTCATCACTGGGGCCGGCTGAGGTGACTCAGTTTGCACAGGACAGTAGCAAAAAGGAGAAGAAACTTGTGCAGAGACAGATTTCCAGAAACCCAAAGAACCCACTGAGTCTGTTGCTGGGTACAAAGCTACGCATGCATAGAGAGAGACTCCATGACCTTGGGAAAAAACTACTGAAGTGCTTTAAACAAAATAATTTCCAGAGCTCTCATAGGGCTAGAAAATGTTCACATTCCATCTATTCAAAATGTGTAAACCTCGTTGGACCCCTGACATATATGTTAGAGTCTGTAGAATGGTCACCCTGGTTGTAAGACTAATTTAGCCCTAGAATAAAGGGTACTCTAGGCCTATTCAAAAAAAAAAGAAAGAATTAAAAACAAACTTCAAAATGTCAACCTAATTTATGTGTAACTTTCTGATAGAACAAAATCCAACATCCTTAAAACTAACAAAATATTAGCAAATTGAGTACAGCAATGTACATGTAATACAAAAATATTATCTATTACATACATAGTAAAATACATGATTAAGCAAGAGGTGTGACTGATGGTGGTTCATTTCACTTGCCCCACAATCTCTTCTGTTCCATATTATGGTAAAGTATCCACTCTTTATCACCTGTCACAATTTGTTTTAAAAAACGGAATTTTTTTTACTTTTAAGTAGAGAATCGCATGTGGAAATATGGTCAAAAAGGTTTATTTCACGTAACTTATGTGGAACCTAGACATCAAAATGTTTAACATAATCAACCTGGTGCAAATGATTTTCAATGCTTGATTTGGATATTTTGAGTATGTCACCTACCTCCCACATGGTATAACGTTGATTGTTCTCAAGTAATGTCTTGATTGCTATCAACTTCTACTGGTCTACCTGACCATGGAGCATCATCCAGCAAGAAATCTCCAGCACAAAACTTCACAAACCACTTTTGACATGTTTGTTCAATCAGTCACAGCACTTTGTCCACATACTGAGCAGATCATTTTTTGTGTTTTAGTTGCCTTTTTACCTTCTTGAAATAATAAAGCATAACATGTCGAAAATGTTGCTTATTTTCTTTCATCTTAAACATTAAAACGGCTACACAAAAACTCACCAATTTTGATTTTTTTAAAAATGCACTGTTATGACAGCTGTCACAATACAATTTAACAAAATTGTTTCGAGTAAAGTTAAAGATGACTGTAAAGCTCAACAAGAAAGCCATCCTCATGGACTTCATGAAGTTTCTGTAGCAAAAGGGTAAATAGGTCATACCATAGACCAGAAAAATATAATTCCAAGTTATAATGAGCTGGATGGAGAGAAAATACTTAGAGAAGAAAGGGACCAGGTAAACCTTCAGATGATTGTAGGGGATCAGAGAAGGCCTCTGGCGAGAAAGCATTGAATGTTCAGAGAAAAACTAGGCCAGCCCTACACGGCACCCTGGCTATCTTACATATAACTGCTCAGTGAAACAAGTGAAAGAGCAAACTGACAAGAGTGAGGTCTATTACCGTATTTGCTTATTTATCTGTTTTTCAAAGTGGGAGAGAGCAGACGTACCAGCAGGTTCCTTAAAACACCGCCAGTGATACTGCAAGATAACATCAGTCAGTGGTTCTCTAAAGGACATTGTGAATTCTAGTATTACCCTCTAAGCCTGTCTGCATCTACTTACATGAATATGTAAAATATAGTTTATTCCTAAAGGGCAATGGAAACAGAGTCCACAGCCTGAGAGAAAATGTCCAGGGATCAAAAGAGAATTTTCAACCTTGCAGGCTTTGATCTGGCTGACCTGGAGTCATAGGGCATAAACCATTCCAATTTCACTCTATGCTCTCTGGCTAAAGTCTATTTTAGCCTTTGTTACTGATGTGGCTTATTACATTTTTTGTTTGTTAGTTTATTTTGTTCATTAGATTCCACATATAAGTGAAACTGTATGGTATTTGTTTTTCCCTGACTGGCTTATTTCACTTAGCATATTAATTTTAACGGTGTTCCATACAATAGTACAGCATAGTCCTCAGACTTACAGAGCTTTGGTTTACTCCACAAAATGAGATTCTGAAATATTCTCAATTAATACAAAAGAAGAGCTTTGACGTCTGGCATACTGTGTTATCATCTAAACAGTTCATATTCACAGTCTATATTCATTTTCCTCTAGCAGAGAAAGTACATTTTCTTTCTCTTTTATTCTTTCTTATTAGGTCTAAGGCAGAAGGGAAGACACCTTTAATGCTTTTTATCGTCTTTGATTTTTTGTCTGTGCCTATTCTGTGTTTCTTCTTTCACAATTAAATAGAACACACTAAGCACAACCATTTTCTATGAAGGCTCTGGATTCTTTTTACCAAGAATATTCTGAACTTGATGAGTTTCAGAATGTTGAGGTACATAAATTAGGATACCTAGTGACCATATCTCATGTCCCTGTGATAAAAAAAAAACAAAAAATTTACAGAATCTCTTTGGTAGGATGGTAACCCAGTGTCTAATATCCAGCTGTAACAGATAGAAAGAATACTAGATTTTTTTTTCCTGTTTGCTTCCTCAAGGGTAAAAGTAGGAACATCATTAAATAAAACTGTGTGTTCTTTTAGGATGACACTCTCAGCAAAGACTTGAAATCACTCCTAGAGAATTAAAAACAAGTGTTTCAGAGGCTGCAAAAGGAAATGCTTCCAAATATATTTATGAAGCTAAAGTCAAAATATAAATTGTTTAATCCTCTCCTTGTTGGGGATGGGGGTAGGGGAGAGAGAAAGAAATGAGAGTGTGTGTTATGGGCTGAATTGTTTTTCCTCAAAATTCATATGCTGAAGTCCTAACAGCCTAACTCCCAGTACCTCAGAATGTGACTGCATTTGGGTATTAAGTCATTAAAGAAGCAATAAATGTTAAAGAGGTAATTGGGGTGCATGCTTATCTAATATGACTGGTGTCCTCATAAGAAGAGATTAGGACACAGACAAGCACAGAGGAAAGACCATATTAAGACCCAGGGAGAAGACAGCTATTTGCAAACCAAAGAGAGAAAACTCAGAGAGAACCAACCCTGCCAACAACTTGATCTTGAACTTTTATCCTTTACAAAAATTGTCTTTTTTAATAGTGATGCTAGATGTGTAAAATTAATGAGTGATACCAAATACATTTATGACAATTTCTGTCACAGTACTTCTGGACTTTCAGCTTTAAACCATCACCAACCTCAAAAACATGTGTTTTAGGTCTTTGTTATAGCAGCATCACACTTCTGATACCAAATTCTGTCACATTTTCTATTTCTACATTAAAAACTTTCCCAAAACTTAATGAAATAAAATAATAATTTCATCATGCTCACAGATTCTGTCAGTCAGTAACTCAGACCAAACACAGCAGCAACAGCTTGTGTCTTCTCCAAGATATTTGGGGCCTCTTCTGGGAAGACTTGAACAGCTAGGGATGAGTCAAACAGCTAGGAGTTCCAATAACTGGGACTGATTCATTTCCAGGCTGCCTTATCCATTCACATTGAGTGCTGGACTGGGATGATTAGAAGGTTTATCTCAGCTCAAACTGTCAACTAGAGCACCTACATATCACCTCTTACTCTGACTTAGGCTTCTCATGACATAATGACTCTGGTCAAAGAGGGATGGAAGTTCCAGAGTGTTCCATGAGCACCAGGTAGAAGCTTCATAGCCTTTTATGACCTCACCTCAGAAACAACATAGCATCCTTCCTAGCATGCTTCATTGGTCAAAGCATCCACAAGCCCACTCAAGTTCAAGAGAATGGGACATAGACCACTACTAAGTGGAAGAATGGCAAAAATTTGGGAGTCACATTTTAAAACTATTATCTAGTTTCTTAAATTCTTTACACCACAATTACTTCTTATAATCACACTGTTTAATTAGATGTTTCTGATATGAAGTTGATGTGATTTTTTTAATCTTCTTGTGAACAATTTGAAGTAGTACCCAGATAATTTGTAATGATCACCAGATCCATGGATCAATACCTGCTTTGTACATGAGAAAACTGGAAGCACATTGAAGTGGTTTACTCATGGTAGAATAATGGATAGTGAGATAGAGGAGCAGGATTCCTAACTGGCTCCCTACTCCAAGATATGGGGAACTATGCCAAGTTCCCCACATCTTGGGAACTAGACTAAACACACAACTCATTTCTGGTTCAATGGCTATTTTTTAAAAAATATGCTATAACTGTTTCTTTTCAGAATAAATTTAGACATATGAATCAATGTAAAATCATGGGATTTAATAACAAATGGAACTCAGTTCAAAACTCATCTCAACTGCTTATGACTTACCCTGGGACATGATTATCATATTTCACATGCTTGGTAGTTATTCCATCTATAAAAAGGAAGTAATGATAATAATACCTCCCTTAGAGTAATTATGCAGAAATTAGAAATAGTATCTGTAAAACATTGATCAAAGTGTTTAGGAAAGAATCATCTTTATTCTCAGACAAAAAAAATACTTGGAGTTCAAAATAATTTTTTCTTTAGAGTGCATGAAAATATCATCACTACCAAATTCTCTCTATTCATTTCTTTATGTTTTATTCTCTTACTAGAGTGTAATACAATGATTAAAGCATGGCTTTGGAATCAGGCTTACCAGGGATGCCTTCTGGCTCCTGGTTTCCACATACATAGACTGTGTGACAAGTTACTTAATACCAAGGAGTCAGATCTTTTTGTCCAAGTGTAACATGCGAGTTAAACAGAATCATCTTTTTAAACAGGACATTATCATTTTTCAATAATTCATAGCATTTATAGCAAATGAATAAGACAGAGCATGTTCTTGTTGAAGATACAAACATTTGTCCTCTAAAAGACCCTTGCTCTCTAAGAACAAAATCCTGGGACATGTATAAGGCACATTGGCTAATATAAGATTAAAATGTGTGTAGGAATGGACAGTACACTTGAAAATAGGAGTTATTAAAAAGGGCACTGACTAGAAGTTAGGAAATCTTGACTTTCTTCTTGATTCTGCTACTTAAAGACTCTCCAATCTTGAATTAAATCATGTTACTACTCTGGGCTTCAGTTTCTTTAAAATAGGTATCAGAATATTGCTATATTGACTCACCAAAAATTGTGAGGATAACATGAGATTTGGGGGTGTTTTTAATTTTATTTCACCAAACAACAGTTTTTAATGAATCATAACTACTTTTGCATTTTTATTTTTTTCATTGTTATTCTATTACAGTTGTCCCAATTTTTCCATCTTTGCCCTCCTCCACCCATCCCCACCCCCTGCTCCAACAGTCAATTCCTACACTGTTGTCCATGTCCACAGGTCATTCATACATGTTCTTTCTCTAGTCCCTTCCCCTCCAGTCACTATCAGCTTCTTTCATGTTTCCATGCCTGTGGCTCTATTTTGTTAATTAATTTTGTTCACTAGTTTCCTCTTACAGGTGAGATCATATGGTGTTTGTCTTACACCACCTGGCTTATTTCACTTAGCATAATGCTCTCCAGTGCCATCCATGCTGCGGCAAAATGTAGGAACTCCTTTTTTCTTTTTGCTGCATAGTATTCTGTTGTATAAGTGTACCGTGGTTTCTTGATCCACTCATTTACTGATGAGCACTTAGGCTGTTTCCAGCACTTGGCTATTGTAAATAACACTGGTATGAGCATTGGGGTGCATAGGTTCTTTTAAATTGGTGATTTGGGATTCTTAGGGTGTATTCCCAGCAGCAGAATCACTGGATCAAAAAGCAGTTCCATTTTTAGTTTTGTTAGGAAAATCCATACTGCTTTCCATAGTGGCTGTACCAGTCTGCATGCCTACTAACAGTGTACTAGAGTTCCCTTTTCTCCACAGCCTTGCCAGCACTTGTTTCTTGATTTATTAATGATGGACATTCTTACAGGTGTGAGATGATATCTCATTATCATTTTGATTTGCATCTCTCTGATAGCTAGTGATGTTGAGCATCTTTTCATATGTCTATGGGCAATCTGTATGTCCTCCTTGGAAAACTGTCTCTTCAGGTCCTTTGTCCATTTTTTAATTGGAATGTTTGTCTTCCTGGTGTTGAGTCATATGGGTTCTTTATATATTTTGAAGATCAAACCTTTGTCCTATGTATCCTTGACAAATATGTTCTCCTATATGGTCAGTTCCCTTTTCATTTTGATGATGTTTTCTTTAGCAGTGCAGATGCTTTTTAATTTGATGTAGTCCAGTTTGTTTATTTTTCCTTTATATCCCTTGCTCTAAGGGACATATCAGTGAAAATATTGCTGTGTGCAATATCTGAAATTTTACTGCCTATGTTTTCTTCTAGGACTTCTATGGTGCCATGACTTATATTTAAGTCTTTTATCCATTTTGAGTTTATTCTCGTATGTGGTGTAAATTGGTGATCTGGTTTCATTTTTTGCATGTGTAAGTCCAGCTCTCCCAATACCATTTATTAAATAGGCTATTTTTACCCCATTGTATGCTCATGCCCCCTTTGTCAAATATTAATTGACCATAGAGCCTTGGGTTTATTTCTGGGTTCTCTATTCTTTTCCATTGGCCTGTGTTTGTTCTTATGCCAATACGAGGCTATTTTGATTACAGTGCCCTTGTAATACAGTTGAACCTCGGGTATTCCTTCTACATTGTTCTTCTTTCTCAAGATTGCTGGGGGGATTTGGGGTCTTTTTTAATTCCATATAAATTTTTGAAATATTTCTTCTAGATCTATAAAATATGCCATTGGTATTTTAACAAGGATTGCATTTAATCTATAGATTGCTTTGGGTAGCATGGACATTTTAATGATGTTAATTCTTCTAATCCATGAATACGGCAAATGCTTCCATTTAATTGTATATTCCTTAATTGCTTTCTTCAGTGTTTCTTCAGTGTAGTTTCCCAAGTACAGGTCATTTACTTCCTTGGATAAGTTTATTCCGAGGTACTTTATTTTTCTTGTTGCTATAGTAAATGGGAGGTTTTTTCCTAGTTTCTGTTTCTGGCATTTCATTGTTGGTGTTCAAAAATGTCTTCAATTTCTGAATATTGACTTTGTATCCCACTGTTTTGCCAAATTCACTTTTAGGGTGAGTGTTTTTTTGGTGGGGAATATAGGGTTTTCTATGTACAGTATCATGTCATCTGTGAATAACAACAGTTTTACTTCTTCCTTTCTAATTTGGATGCCTTTTATTTCTTTTCCTTGTCTGATCACTGTGGCTAGTACTTCCAATACTATGCTGAATAAGAGTGGTGAAAGTGGACACCTTTGTCTTGTTCCTGATCTCAGTGGGAAAGTTTTAGTTTTTGTCTGTTGAGTATGATGTTGGCTGTAGGTTTCTTGTATATGGTTTCTATTGTTAAGGTATGCTTTCTCTATTCCCACTTCACTGAGTGTTTTTATCTTAAATGGTTGCTGGACTTTGTCAAGTGCTTTTTCAGCATCTATTGATATGATCATGTGATTTTTGTCATTTATTTTGTTTATGCTGTGTATTATATTTATTGATTTGTGAACACTGTACCATCCTTACATCCCTGGGATGAATCCCATTTGATCATGGTGTATGATCTTTTCAATGTATTGCTGAAGCCAGATTGCCAATATTTTATTGAGGATTTAAGCATCTATGTTCATCAGAGACATTGGCCTGTAGTTTTCTTTCTTTTACCTAGTTTTGGTATTAGGATGATACTGGCTCATAAAAGGAGCCTGGGAGTTTTCCCTCATTTTGAACTTTTTGGAATAGTTTGCAAAGGAGAGGAGTTAGTTCTTCCTTAAATGTTTGGTAAAATTCACTGTGAAGCCAACTGCTCCAGGGCTTCCATGTGCCAGGACTTTTTTTATTATGCTTGGGGGACATCAAAAAAGATACTGACAACACAGTCATCATAGGGGATTTTAACATCCCACTGTCAACAATGGATAGATCTCCCAAACAAAGAATCAACAGGATATTGTGGCCCTAAATGACACTCTAGATCAAATGGAGTTAATTGACATATAGAGAACCTTTCACCCCAAAGAAGCAAAATATGCATTATTTTCAAATGCACATGGAAAATATCTTTTCAAAGATAGACCGCATGGTAGCTCACAAAACAAGCCTCAACAAATTCAAGAAAACTGAAATCATATCAAGCATGTGGTCACATCGCAATGGATTGAAACTAGAAACCAACCACAGGAAAAATTCAAAAACATTGAAATACATGGAGATTGAATAAAATTTAATTAAATAATGAATGGGTAAACAATGAGATCAAGGAAGAAATAAAAGAGTATCAGGAAACTAATGAAAATAAAAACATAATAACTCAAAACCTATGGGACCCGGCGAAGGCAGTATTGATAGAGAAGTTCATAGCAATATAGCCCTACCTAAAGAAGATAGAAAAATCTCAAATAAACAATCTCACCCTACATCTGCAAGAACTAGAGGAACAATAAAAAACAAAGCCCAGAGTGAGAACAAGGAAGGAAATAATCAAAATCAGAGCAGAATTAAATGGTATAAAAACTAAAAGAACAATGCAAAGGATCAATAAATCCAGCAGCTGGTTTTTTGAAAAGATAACAAACCTTTTAACAAAGTTCACAAACCTTTAACCAGACTAATCAAGAAAAAAAAAGAGAGAGGACCCAAATCAATGATATCAGAAATGAAAAAGAAGTTATAACCAGTACCACAGAAATACAAAGGATTGTAAGAAATTACTATGAACAACTATATGGCAGGAAATTGTACAACGTGGGCAAAATGGACAAATTTATAGAAACAGTCTTCCAAAACTGAATCAAGAAGAAGCAGAAAGCCTGAATAGACCAATAACAACTAGTGAAACTGAAGCAGTAATCAAATGAGATTTTGGATAGGAAGAGGGTTTGAAAGCTGTAAGGCACTATAGAAACATAAATTATGTTTTTTTATTATAATTAAAGCCCAAATAGAGAAAACTAAACTCACAAAGTAAATGCATTGTTTTTATGCTAAGACATTTGCATTTTGTTCAGAATGAGGTCTTGTTATAGCAGGAGCATTTTCACACTAGAGGGAGGTTACTAATTAACAATCTCCAAGAGTGAAAGGGTAGCCTTTCTGGTTTATTACAGAAACACTGTAATTTAAACCTATGCAAGTAAATTTGTGTTAAATTCGTACCAACACTATGTTCTATGATTTTCTGCTCACTGATTATGGATTGTAGCTATTCAATTAAGACAAATGTACAAATGTACATTGTTCAGAACACTTTATGTTCATTTAAAAGCAGGGTGTTGTATGACTTTTTTTAGTATGGCTGTTGAATTTGGATTACCTCTTGTGTTAGAGCAAAATATCATTTTTAGATATAAAGTGAGAAGTATATTAAGATTAAAGAAAATATAATATGTACACATAGCAACATTTTCCCAATTCTTATTTTCCATTATTGTGGAATTCAATACAAAATATTTCCTCACATAAGATTTGTCCAGGGTGTTATCTTTCAGAATGCCATGTGTGACTCTACAAATCCCCAAATGTGCAATTTTAGACAAATATTATGATTTATAAATACATAGTAAAAAATAATACCAGCTAATACTTTTGATACATACATATTTGCCAGGCACTGTGCTATATGATTTATATACTTTAACTCATTTAATCCTCAAATCAAAGCTACAAGGTACTTATGATTAAGATCCTACTTTGATAGGTCATGAAATTGAATTTAGAGTTTTTATCTGTCAGGGATCATCAGAAGAAATAAATGAAAACTACTCTAATAATTTTTAATCCTGTTACATCACTCACAGGTAAAATAAATAATAGACATTTTTAAAATATAATGGCCAACAGTACGTAACAAAATATGTGATAAGCGTCAAAATTAATGTGCTAAGTATTCACACTAAAAAGTTAGGTGGTCTACCTTAAAAGAAAAATAAAATAGAAGGAAATAATAATAAATATAAAAACAGAAATTCTTAGTTAAATGTTTAAAAGATTAACAAAATTTCAAATAACATCCCAACTTAAGGAACTTTATAAAGATTGTTCTAAAGCTAAATAACAAATAAAGGGCAAGCATAACCAGGACAATTCTGCAGAAGAGCAAGGTGGGAAGGTTATTCTTAGCATTTTTCAGGATTGATTTTGACATGATAGTCATCGTGGACAGATAATATGAACATTATGAATGGATCTTTGGCAGGAAAGATATATTAAGATCACTGAGGAAAGCAGAGGTTGGTCAGTAAATAAAGCAGGGAAAAAGTAATTATCTATATGGAAAAAGGTGGAACTGGATCCCTATATCTCACATTATAATGACAAAACCTATTCTATCTAAGTTAGAACTTAAATATCAAAATAAAACTTAAAACTCAGTATAAAATATAAGTTATAATTTTTAGTCTTTAAAATATGAAAAATATTTCTAATGTTTACTGTGAAAATTGATAAATTATGCTACATTAAAATTAATAATTTTTCTTAAGAAAAAACAAGGTTTTTTAAGAAAACAAAAGTACAGGTCACATATTTGCACAATATACTTACAATACACACAATGGACAAAAGATCAATATCAAGAATACATAATACAATATATACTAGTATCAAGAACAAATAAAATTATAGAATAATTGGCAAAAGATATGTTAGAATCCTTCACAGAATAGGAAACACATATAGCCAATAAATATATAAAGAGCCGTTCACTTTATCAAAGATATGAAAATAAGACTGTAATGAGATAACATTCTACATCCTTTCAATTCACAAAAATTAAAGTGTCTGACTATCCCAAGTGTTAAAGACAATCCACAGGATCTGTAATATTTTACTGGTAGGAATAGAAATGAGCACAGTCACTTTGGAAAAGAGTTTGTTTTTATAATTTAACATTGTATATTATGTATTTGAAGGCTTAGCAATTTAACTCCTATTTCATACACAAGAGGATCCTTTGCAGAGGTATAATAGAGGATATTCATAGCATACTGTCCACAATAGCAGAAACCTGGAAATAACCCAATTGCCCATTGGAAACTAGATAAGCAAAATGTGCTATCTTCACATGATAGAACATTACATTGCAGTGAAATGAATTAACTACAGTGTCATGCAACAAACTAAATGAATCTCAGTTATATATTAAGTGAAATTCTGAATCTCAAGGAATTACGGGAAGCATTATACTCCCTTCTAAAAGCTAAAAATAACTAAAATAGACATACTGCTTTAGGAATGGTTACAGAGGCAATAAAAGCAACAGCAAGAAAATGAACACAGTCAGAAAGCAGGCATTGGCAGGGTAGGATGAAAGGGGTCCAGCGTGCTGTTGGAGATACATCACTTCGAAGGTCTTAGCTTCTGTATTGCATGGCAGGCTCACCAATGCTTACCACATTATTAAAAGTATTATCTAAATGAATTAAATTTATAAGTAAATGTGGGGTATACATTGACCAAAGAGAACAGTACACCAAAGAACAAAGAAAGGGAAAAAAATAAAGAAAAATATACGCACTTGGTCCTAAATACTCAGAAAAAAACAAAACCTCTCTTTACTAACGCTGTATGAAGAGCCAGGGTTGGAACAGTGCAGCAAATGCCAATCACAAATCATTCAGCATGATCTGGATCTATTCAGAAGCCATTTCAATTTCTAAAAGATTTTGCCGTAAAAGATTTTCTCACCTGGTACAGCAGCCCTTCAGTTGCCATATGCACTTCAAAGGGGCCCAGCTTGTGACACTTTTAATAATTTATACACAAAAAAAGTAAAGCAAAGCATGAAAATTTCAAGGCATCTTTAAATCATTTTAAGGTTACATGAGCATCATAAAATAACGAAGAATTACATGACACCGTGGGGTGAATGAAGTCTAGCTAAGGCATTATGAAGCCTCTACCCTGTCTTAGCTCTCTGTCAATGAGTCTGCATTTTAGAAACTTAAATAAAAGAGAGTATATAGTTAAGTCCTCAGTAAAAGTATCTTCTTGATCACTCCTGAACACATGTGTGACATAAAACAAAAAATAAAATGGCATTTTTCAAGACACTTTTTTTTTCTTTTAAAGTAAACGTCCCTGTTTAGCGAGTTCATCGGCATCTAAGAATGTGGTACAGAATGACGACAAAGCTGTCCCTGAGAAAATACCTCCCGATGTCCTTCTGATGATTCAACCCATCGTGTTACCTTCTCCACGGGAGGGAAATGGTGACGCCGCGGGAGCCTACGCAGTAGTTTTATATGCAGGGAACATGATTATTTCCGTGGTAAAATAAAGAAATGTTTGCAAAGGTCAGCAAGCAATCTAGAGGCTCCCTTTATCACGGTATACTGATAAAAGGTAAGTTTAAACTGCCTTTCAAATTAGCGAATAGCACATAATGCTTAAGTAGGCACTTGGTGGACTTCTCCACCTCAGCGATTCATCCTGGGCATGAGCCACGAATCAATGGCTTTAAGCCACATACTTTGCATGGCTAGGAAAAGTAATTTCCTAAGTTTCTCTGGGAAAAAAAATAAAATAATTTTTCTGATAGGAAAGTATGATACCTGTGGCTATACACTGATGTAATTGACATTGAAGAATCAGACGAATAAATAGGATGACTTGAGTCAAGACCAGCCATCTAAATATGTGCCTCCAGCGACTGTGTCAGGTTCGGAGGGCTGCCACAGCCCGCTGCCGCAAACCCAGTGGCCTGAAACAGCAGAAATGGCTTCTCTCACAGTTGTGGAGGTCATAAGGATGAAATCAAGGAGCGGGCAGGGTTAGTTCCTCCCGGAGACTCTGAAAAAGAATCCGTGTGGTGCTTCTCTCCTAGCTTCTGATGGCTGCTGGCAACGCTTGGCGCACCTTGGCTTGCACGCTCATTATTACCCGCTCTGCCTCCGCCTTCGCACGGAGCTCTCGCCTGGGTCCCACCACGTGGCATTCTCCCAATGTGTCTGTGTCTCTCCTCCTTTTTATGTAAAACACCAGTCACATTGAACAAGAGCATGAGAGTAGGATCCACCTCCGCCAAATACGACTTCCTCTTAATGCACTTCTCCTTATCTCTGAAAGACCCTATTTTCAAGGTCACATTTACAGGCACTTTAACATGTTTTTTGGAGGATGAAATTCAACCCATAGCACTGATCAGTGGGAAAGTTTGGAAAGAAAAAAATATTACAGTAAAAAAGTAAAGCTTCTTCCCTACCCTACTACTCTGGGAACTAAACATCCGATTAATCATTCTGGGAATTAATAAGTCTCCAACTGCAAAGATCGGTAACAAACTGGTATGTCAGAGACTGGAAAGGTAACATAGAGGAGTGAGATGGACTAATTAGTGAAAGCTGATTTATTTACTTTACTCACTTTAAAATATAACGTTTATTGAAATTTTAATCTTCACTTCCTTTTTAAAATCTTTTCATCACACACCTTTTTCACTTATATTTTTGCACACAATTTTTATAATTTTCATTATGGTTTGTTTTACATAGGTATCTTGCATTGAGTTTTTGACAGAGACTATTTGATTATTGAAAATGGAGAAATACTCTAGGTTTCCACCAAGAAATAGGCTTTTTCTCATTGTTTTTCTTGAAACACACTAGTACTCTAGCACATATTTTCCAACTTTTGATGGAGACATTGGTAGAAAAACATCTCTCTGCTAAAAGACAAATTACAGTGAAAGCGCAATAATGCGCAGTGACTGGCGCATGAATTCAGTCATGGGGCATAGTGGGAATTGTGGCATCTGTCCAAATGGAAAAGAAGCTACTCGGCTCCAAGCAACCAGTGCCAAACAAGCGCACAGGAGTCGCTCCATAAAACAGTTCTGATTTTTCAAGAGAAACCAGAAACCCAGATTTATATAAGAAATGCCCAGGTTATTTTAAAATGTTGGCTTGTGAAAGCCAAACAAAACACAACTGTGATTTGAATTCAATTATAGGACACTAGCCGCTATCTTCAACCACAGGGTAACTATTTGAATAAATAGATTTCCCTTTGGAAAGACTCACTTCTCCTCTCCCTCTCCCCATCTCACTGCCACCTCTTCCTCTTCCTCCTCCTTCCCCTCCTCTCACTACTGAGTTCTGGCTCTCAAATAACGCCCTTCTGTAGGTTAAGGAATTTCCAGAAGAGGTAGTTTGCCTCCTGTAATTGAGATATTTCATAGAATTTGAAAAGCTGAACCCAGGTAACCAGCTAATGAGATGAAATCTTGACTATCATTGCCTAATTTGTAGAAGAAAAGTTTATCTATAGACAGGAGAATCTCAATCTAAAAATTTTCTTCCACAAAGTAGTCCTATAGTTTTTCTCAAGTCCATACTCCCCACAAAGCTCTTAAAATATATCAGGGAAGGAACGTGAACAAGATCCCTACCCGGGGAGCTTATATTACAGAGCAAGATATAGAAATAAATTAATAATAAAATAATAGTTCGGTAAATCCAATGGTAGGTGGCAATGTGGTAAGTGTTAGGGGAAATAATGGAGCAACATAATGGGAATCTAGGTGCCCAGGGTCAGAAGTGGCAGCAGGTTATGACCTTAACAGAGGGGTACTGGTATGCTCTTTTAGAAAGGTGATATTTGAATAAAGTTAAAGGAGAGAGGAGAATTATCTGTGTGGCTATTTCTGGGAAGAGCATTCTAGGCAGAGGGAGCAGCCATTGCAAAGGTCCTGAGGAAGGTATGTGACTTAGTATATTGAAAGAACATCAAGGAGTTTTGTATTGATGAAGTAGAGAAGTAGGGGAAAGTCATCAGATGAGATTACAGAGATAGCTAGAAATTATTTTGTGTAGAGCTTGTAGTTATTACAAAGACTTTGACTTTTATTCTTAATGAGATAGGAAACCATTGGAGAGTTTCAAGGAGCAAAGCAACATAATATAATTTACATTCTAAAAGTGTCATTCTGGTTACTATGTTGACAATAAGTTCTAAGACTACTTCAGTAACCCGGGAGAGCCATGATGATGCCTTACCCCAAACGGTAACAGTGTACATGGTAAGAACTGGTTGTAAGTGAAGGTAGAGTCAGTAAGAATTCTTAATATTAGTTTTCAAGTTCCTCCCTATGTCTTATCCATCCACTTTCTCTCTTTTGTCTTCCCTTACACCCTCGACCACCATCCTTCCCACTACAGTGACACCATAAAGGTCTTTCCACACTCCTCTTTCCTGGCTTTCATTCCATGGATCTCCATATATTTAACGATATAAACTCCTTCATATAGCTTGCAAGGCCTTTCATGGCCTGGCACCTGTCCATATGTCAAACCTCACCTCCCTCTGTTCCTCCAGGACACACTGTGCTTCAGTCAAAGGACATCAAATGACCCCTGAATTTGTCATGCTAATTCTCACATGTCTGTGCCTTCCGATGTCTTGTTCCTCTTTCCATTATGTCTTTCCCCAGTGCTCCACTTGACTGACTTTTAGTAGAAAATCATTTAATCCAATGTTTAGTGAAGAAAAGGGACTTCAGGAAAAAAAGAGTCACTATAAATACTTGATTGAGAAAGCTGATAATTCTCCTAACAACAAACTGCAGAACATCAACTGCATTTATGAAAAGCAGGAAGAATGACTTGATACGAGTAAGAAAGATGAAGATTTCATATGTGTAGAACTTTCAGTTAATTATGCATCAGGAAAGGCAACTCCGAAGGAGGGATTTGAGAAAAGTGGTTTCTTTCTGGCTTAAGGGACATTCTTGGTGTCAGTCACTGAGTGACTGTTTATGGATCACTTACACTTTCTCAAATTGATTTTCCATTGATAAACTAAACTGTCTAACTATAGCCTGCACCCAAGAGAGAAATTTATGTCAAGATCTAATCTAAGTTTAAGTAGAAAAGTGAAATAACCTGATTTATATTTGTAAAGGTTATACTGGTTCCTTTGCATAGAATGGCAACAAGGTAAGATTTGAGGCAAGGAGGCAAGTCAAGAAACTGTTGCAGTAGTTTACACAAGGAATCATAGGGCCTTAGATTCAGATTGTAGTTCTGAAGATGGGGAGAAGCAGTCAGATTCAGGATGTATGTCAGAAGTAGGGTAAAAACATACCATTTGTGAAGGCCTGATTATGTGCAGACATAAGGGCCTGCGAGGAATCACGGATAACTCTAAGCTTTCATTCGAAGCAATGATGTAGGGATGGTAGTTTATGTAGTACAACATGTAGGAAGATGTCTGTGAAGTATCTACTGATATGAATGACCAGCAAGCATCTCCTTCTCTACCTGGCTCTTTGGGAAGCTCCATTATCTTGCTAGAACGAGTGTCTGCTACCTAACATTTAATGTTATGTCCTGTTTGCCACTTGGACTTCTCCCCAGACTCTGAAATTTGTCCTCCTAATGCCCACTGGAGCCAGTAACAAGACTTAGTTTCAGATTATGTTCTTTCCTAATGTGCCCAGTTATTAACTAGATTAGACTGGTCTATATTCTCATGCATAAAGAATATTAAAAGAAGAAAGAATTCTAGAATTCAGAACAAAAAAATCCACAAATATTTTCCAAACTTGCATAATTATCAGGATCACTTGTTCAAAATGCATATTACCGAATTTACCCCATATCTACTCTGAGAAGAAACTATAAGCCTATTCTTTTTCTTTTTTTAACAAGCTCCCCAAGTTATCTCAATGATGAGCTAAGTTTGGCCAACACCGATCTAGACCGAAACCCTCATTACAAAAGAGGGAACAAAAAGCCCAAAGGAGTTAAAAATTTTCCAAAAGAAGCAGTTTGCCTCCTGCAATTGAGAAAGAATTTTTCTTTTTCCTTTCTTGTTTTCACTTTGTTCATTTCCCTTCCAATATATAGAAGTTACAGGTTTTTGATCAGTGTCTGAGAGGACTGCTATACTTGCTAGTCATGTGTCCCAGGAGAAGTGACTTTGGAAACCTAAAACAGTCTTGGGAACTGCTCTATCCTTTCTTCATGAAAAGCTCACCTTGAAACAGTGGCAGCCTGTCTACTCTAGGATAATTATTTCTTCTTAATTGGGACCATCTAGAGAGGCTTGCAACCACAGAGGCTCTCTTTGCCAAGTTTTAAAAAAGGGTGTCCCTTTGTCCTTATTATTTTCATGATGATTCATGTGATCTAAGGGCTTTCGCACACCATGAGGCACTGGTTGACGTCCATGGGCATTATGCATGTGCAAGGGCAGCAGGAGAGGCTCATTATCTCCAGCCCAAGCAGAGAGAAATGCAATCATCATTGTTCTCTGCTTTCCTTTAAGCTTTTAACTGGTGTTGGAAACATAAGTAACCTTAGTGCTTTAGGTTAGGTGAGTAACACCTTTTTTTTCGGTTGGTAGATGGGGTTCAATTCCTGCTTACAGAGCAGAGAAAGGGAGTAAAGGACTCGTTGAAGAGGAGAAACTAGTCTTATGTCTAAAATTGGAAAGATTGATTTGCCTTTGAGAAGAACAGTGACTCCCCAACAATGCTTTTCAATACTGTCCAATGCAAATACGCTCAAACCCTTAAGTAAATGAGAACTATATGTGCCCATAGGAATCAAAAGTGTCTAGTCCAAAAGAAGGCTGGCAAGAGAAAATGTGATACTCGCTGTAACAGAATCATTATGTCAAACCTCTTTGTTTATCCAGTCTTTTCCTCCTTTCCCTGGCCAGGGTATGGCTACAGAATGGATAAGGCTTTGCAACACAGATCTCAGGAATCCAGTCAGGTCCCAATTCTCTGTCTCAATAAGAGAATGTGGGAACAGATTATTGAAAACACAAAATCACATACTGTATCAAAATGCTGGCTTTGCTTCCCTCTGACAGGCAAGATTATCGGCATTGGGAGTCTTTCTTTTTTTCTGTTCCCCTTCTGACACCATCAAGAGAAGAGAGTCATTTATTAAGTTTCTTTTGCAGAATTAAAAATGATAAGAAAAAATGGTGTTGACTACTAATAACAATGACTTCCTTCTCTCCACTTGTGTATGCCATCAGACTGCTGGCTGAGCAGGCTTTTTTTTTTTTTTTTTTTTTTTTACTTTATTCTATTCTACCTCACTTCTTTCCCAAAAGAAAGATGCTTTCAGATGACCTGTGCATCATCCTTTCCATAAGGTGCTCTTTTAATTGAGAACTTGATTTCAGGAGTTGAGTTTATTATGAGTATCTGCTGTGCACGGTTTCAGCCACCCAAAAATTTATGTCAGCAGCACTCCTTTCAACCCGACTGGACCAGTCTGGTCACTCCATCAAGCACAATGGACAACAAAATAATATTATGAGAATGGAGATGAGAAAGATCTCAGTTTGTCTGTGTCATTCAGGAAGGACAGAGCTTCAATATTCCTTTGCCTTTGCATTCTAAACTATGGTAAATATTCTCTTCCCTTTTCTTGCTGCCAGTAAGAAAGTTTGTGCTTTTCAGTTTGTTTGCTTATTTGTCTGTTTAGCTCCTGAAATATATTTTGGCCACAGCTTTTTAAGTGTAGGGAAGGAAGGGAAGTGGTCTGCCTGATCCTTGGTCTCCTGGGGCTATTTGCAGAGCCTTGGGTCATCACTGAGTCACCACCACCCTACTAGTCCCTCTGTAGGAAACCCAGGCCACTCAGCTAGATACATACTCCCTGGACTCCCAGCTGCCATCCCTCACCCTCTGCTGTTAAGTACACATCCCAACCCTCCTAACTCTAGGCTGCACCCATGCCTGTGTTTGAAGGGAGACCTAAAAGCCAAGTACCTTGCTTTTTCATGTAGGTAGTAAAGTATGAGAATAAAAGCAAAGAATGAATACAAGCATTCATCCCATGCTTCAGCCTGTGCTGCAAACCTATTATTGTTATCAAGTCCCCTCTCTTTCTACAAAATCACACTGGCACCTGAGCTAGACACCATTGCTTGAGGGCAGACCCTAACCCAATGCCAGCCATCTAGTCAGGATCAACAAATTCTTTCTAATGAGCAAAAAAAAAATTGATGGATTTTAAAAATCTTATAATTAAAGCCCCTGTTTTACAAATAGTAAAACATTTTCAGAACAATGAAATGTGATCACTAAAATCCTATGCAAAACTAACTGGTGCCTGAGGCAGAACTGGAATCCAGGAATCAAATCCATGATGAGCTAAGCTTTTCCATGTTCTAAGACCTTGGCCCTCTAGACTCAGCCACTAGATCCTCAGGATGACAAGGATGCAGGAGCTGCAGTTTCACAGTTCCAACCCCTTCCATGAGTGCATCCAGTTGGGGAAACAGGGTCGAGTTCTAATTTACAGCCATTTTCTGAGCACCTTCTATGCACAAAACCCAGTGTCAGGCATTTGTAAGAAAATATAGTTCCATATATTGGTTTACCTATTGTTCATAAATATACAACCCAATTGTCATATATAGATCAGATATGTAATGGGTATAAGTGCTTAATAAATTGTAAACTGTGATCAACTACTTTTAGATTTATTTTTATAAATATATATAGTTTTTAAGGGAAAATTCCTTTTATTCATTCATTCATTTATTCCTTTATTCAAAAATATAATTGGGCACCAAATATTTTCCATGCACTCTTCCAGGAAATGGAAATACAAAACTGATTAAGTTCAGGTCGTTATGCTCTATAGCTTTTCAGGCAAACAATGAAAGACAGACCCAAAAAAAAAAAAAAAACTGTAAGAACAATAGAGTGAAAATATGTTCAGAGGCAGAAGTCTCTGTTCAGTGGAGGCCATTATATTAGCAGGGAGATGGTAGTCAAAGAGAAAGGAGAAGTCTGTTCAGAGAGCACCTCAATTTGGAAGACACCCAATGAACAGTGAAAGAAGAGATAGGTCCCAGATCCAAAGAAAAGGTAAATCAAGGCACTGTGACACAACACAAACTAGATATGAGACATGGACTTTGTGGAGTGGGGGCATCTGGAAAAGACAAGAAAAAAAACAAGATCAGAATCTCTAGGCAATAATAAGGGTTTTGACTTTATCCTATGAGCAGTGGAAGCCATTGAAACTTTTCTAGCACAGAAAGAATTTGATCATATTTGGGGTGAATTGGGGAGACGTAACAAAGCAAGAACACCAAGATGATGCCTGCCATTGGTGATTAGATGTAGCAGACTTTGATATACACAGTAGAGGGTTGATATGAATGCAGGAAGAAGGTACAACATATAGAGTCTAATAACAGATTTTAGACTTTGTGGAAGGTAGAATAGGAGCTCTCCAAAGATGTCTGTGCCTTAATCTCCATAAACTGAGACTACACACTTTACACACCCAAGGGACTTTGTTGGTTATGGACCTTAAACTGGAAAGAGTCCACTGAATTATAGAAATAGGCCCCATTTCGTAGTGTGAGTTCTTAAAAGAAAGGAAACATTGCTAGCTTCCCAGCTCTGGCCAGAGAGAGATAAAAAAAAGATAAGAAGGAAAGAGAAGAGATAAGAAGTATGGGAGGTATTCAACACTTTATTTCTGACTCCAAAGACAAGGGGAGAGTTGTAAAGAGCCATAGTAGCTTATAGAAGTGGGGTAGGGACCTCAGCTAATAGCCAGCAAGGAAACAAAGATCTCAGTCAGTCCTATAACCACAAGGAACCGAATTCTTTCAAAAACTGAACAAACACAGACACAGGTCCTCTTCTTACACAATCCTGCCACCAACTTAATCTTAGCCTTTTAACTAAGAGAACTATAAAATAATACATTTAGGCTGTTGAAGCCACTAAGTCTGTGGAAATTAGTTATAAAAAACTAATATGGATTTTAACATGAAAAGAGGAATCTAGACAATTTCCAGGAGGGAAGTGGGAGGGGGAAAAAAAGAAAGAACATATCAGAGAGACTGCAAAGGAAGACATAGAAAAGCAAAGAAGAATTGGGGGAAATCATAGAACCAAGGGAGAAGAGAACCCTGAGAAGGAGTGATCCAAACTGACAATGTCAAGAATGTAATACTTGATATAATATGGGACTGGTTGCCTTTGCCAAAGCCAGTCTTCAAATCTGTGAGCAGAATCTTTGAAGGGTTAAACCAGAAGGTAGAAACAATGCTTTAACCCTGAAAGTCCGTACTCAGTGGGCTGCTGTCCTATAAATGAGTAAGTTGTTTGCAAGAGATGATTTAACCCTAATATAAATCAAGAAGGAAATGTCTACAAAACAAGTGAAGGCATGAATGTAGTCTCTGTCTTTCTTCTGACTTCATGTTTCATGAATGTGTGCCCTAGTAGGTAAAGCTTGTTATTTTAGAAGCACTTAAAGGACTATCTGCAAGACAAAAAAAAGGTAGTCATTTTCTTTATTCCCTAGGATAGTTGTGGCACTAAGTGGGGATGCCAAAGTGTTCAAAAGCTCTAACTGATCACTCCACTTCTCCAAATACATGCAAACTTTTGAATGACCAGTTACCTTTTTAATTAAGTCCAGGTGCTTAAATCCTACGTTGTCCACAGATAAAATTGTGGAAATGTATCTTATTCATCTTTGTTGCCCCAGAAGCTAATAAATGGTGGGAACATATTAGGTCAGGCAGATTTCTTTCCTGACTGCATAGGGGAATAATTGACATTTGTAATAAACTGGTGAAGTCATCATAATATCCAAAACGCAAAGTATGTGACTTTTAAAGATTTCCATTACTATGCATAATAGTCATAATATCTGAACTTAATTCTGTTAAAACTTGTAAAAAAAAATCCCTTGCATTAGCATAAAGATAATATTCAAGGTATTACATGCTCCTGCAGACGTCACAGAGCTTTGTTCCAGAAAAAAATTGTTCCCAGAAAGTACCTTATTATGACAAGGCTGGTTTGGCACACAATTATGATGTATGTCCTTGACTATATTCAAGTTCACAGAACAGTACAAATTTTCTTTTCTGAAACAGCAGAGCATTGTCTTGCCCCAAGCATCTCTGGGAATACTTGGGTGTTATTTGAAAATCACTTTGAGATTCTCTAGGCAGCTTTTTGCAATATTTCCCCAAGTAGGTCTTCAATTGCCTCTTTTTGTCCGCATTATCCTTAGCCGACTCCTTCCTTTATAGCAAGCCCCTGTGATAATCTCCGGGGTTCTCCCATAGCCCGCCCCAGCAAAAGCCTAAATTCATCAATTCAGTCGTACAGAGTTTCTAGACTGCTCAGGGATTTGGAGACGATTTAATCTCACCAAGAGGAAGAGAAAACTCGGTCTAAGGGAGTGAGGTGAATTGTTCAGGGAATAAGCCTAGCTGGTGGCACAGCCAGACTCCAGTCCTTTCTGTTGACTCAGAGGCAAGTATGATTTCCACAACATCAAAGACGTCTACCCACATTTCTTTTAGGATCCAACCAAGTTAGACAACATTTATTTTCCTGGCAACCTTTGGGGAAGAGGTTCTTTTGGTTCTTTCTCAGAGTATTAGGCAGAGATGTGCAGATTATGAAATCAAGCATGCATATTATCCTCCAATTTTGGAGCTGTGACATTTTTTGAATTTATAAATTAATTATTTCCCTCCCTAATTTACTTCTCTTTGCCTATTCTCTGGACATACCATCAAACATTTATTCATTTATTCATCCATTTATTTATTCAACAAGCATTTATATATCACTTCATATCTTGTCAACTTGTTCCTAAACACTGAAAGTACAGAGACGAAACAGAGATGCTTGTCTGTTTGTTTGCTTGGAGCTGAAGGAGGAGGTCACCAAGAGATCTGGCTTTATTCCCTTTCTGTGTTATGTTTTTTTAGTAGTAATGTGCACAAGTTTATAGGGTTATGCAAATAGAAAAAGGGAAGGAATTTTAAAATAAGAAAGTTTGAACAGGAATTTTACCCCCCAAAATTGCCTTTATTTTTTAATGCAAGTGGTTTACAAATAGCTTAATGTGATGACTGCCAGGTCAATTCCATTACTTCTTTGTAGTGATAAGAGTTTCCTTGGAGACTGGCAAAACTCAGGCTGGAAAATAGATTTTTAGACTGATAAAAAGCCATCTTCTATTTCAAGCATAGCATGTAGTCTCCTCATTGCAATAAATAACTAGTTAATATAAGAAAGAGACAGAACAATGATAGATAGTTGGATAGAGAAAGAAAGAATTGTTTCAGAAATTTCTAACCAGAGACCCAAGTAGACACCTTTCCATTTTCTATGCGCCAATGAATCACTCTTTATAACATAGAACACGAAGGCGCACTTCTCAGAGCTCTCTTCAAACGAACCTGCCATTAGGAACATGGGAGCAGGCAGGCTGCAGCTCCCCGTACCTGCAGACATGCCACAGCATTTATGTCTCAGCCGTGTTCTCCCCAGGGCGGGAGGTGGTGAGGTGGGCAGTCTCTCTAATACTCACTGAACACAGCAGGGAGACTAGAGCGGGGCAGTTCCTGCCCATCGCAGCTTCTCTGATAGGCAGTCTCTGCTCTGAGGCCCTTTCAAGCCTGGCCAGGACTCTCCGAGCTGAGCGGCAATCTGAGACTGCTTCCTGCTGCCCATCCATTCACCCCTCTCTCCCTTCGTAACAGTCCTGCCTGCACCATGGCTGAGAGTCTTCTGTGCCTGTTCCCACTCACCTGCCCCACTTTACTGACAATTCCAGGAGATCAATATCAAAGGAGTTTTTATGCAAAGATAATATTAACAGTGATCAATATCATCTTCACTGGTTTCTAAGACACCTCATCTTTTGGTCAGTTCTCTTTTTAATTTCAAAATTCTGAGCAATAAAGAACCCCATTCCACCCAGCCAGTTTTAGGAGAGAAGAGGAGAGAGAAAATCATCTACATACAGCCCAGCATTGTGGGTATGACATGATTACTGCTCTCTAGGAGGAAGGGTATCTGTTTGATGGACAGTGACTGTATCCAATTACAGCTTTTCGTGAATTTGGAGGGGGTTTGAAGACACGATTTTTCTGTTGTCTGGTAGAAATTTTGCAAAGAAGCAAAGGTGACTAATCTCTCTAAACAAAGAATGAGTTTTTAAAATTTGTTCATGCTTCTGCTTCTTTCCCTTGTCCTCATTATATGAACCATATTTTGTAATGAAATGACCAAAATTTTGCAGAAATTAGGAAACACTTGTGATGCTGTGGGGACAGATTAGGGACTGAATTGCACCCTCCAAAAATTCATAGTTTGAAGCCCTAACCCTCCCTGTGACTGTATTGGAAATGAGGTCTTCAAAGAAGTGCTGAAGATTAAAGGAAGGCGTAAGGGTGCGGCCCTGACCCAATACGGTGGTGTCCTTACAAGAAGTGTCAAAGATCCCAGCGCCCCTGCTCTCTCTTCATCACGGGAGGACGCGGCAAGAAGGCAGTCACCTCCGAGCCTAGCGAAGATGCCCCAGAGTTAAACATACCTTGCCCAGCACTTTAATCTTGGACTTCCCGGCCTCCAGCATTATGAGAATTAAATTTCTGCTGTTTAAACCCAGTCTATGGTATTGTGTTATGGCGGCCCAAGCTGACTGATACAGATATTGATTAATCCATGTTTTCAAGTATTATCATAGGGCATATGACCCAGGGTCTCCTGATACAGGGACCAAAAAAAAAGACGGGGCCTTTAAAGGGAAAAAACATTAATTCTCTGCCTTTGGTTAATTTCCCACTAGATAATTTTTACTGCTGTTATGTATTATTTACAATATATAACTAAGGGCTATTTTTCTTAGATTAATTCAGAAATATCTACAAAGGCTGTCAGCCCGAAGAGGGTGGTGGGGTTGGGGAAAGACACATAATGACAAGAGACAGAGCTATACAGATATGCAGAAGAAACGGATACCTTTAGAAATCCCACTAATTACCTGTTTATTTTCTTTTTAACATAAAAAGTTGGAAAACGTTGAAGAAAAATGCAAAGTTGACTGAAATTCCCTTACCCTTTGTGACATTTTCTCTTACACTCAGTTAAAACCATGACTTTATTGCTCAAAAAGCCAGGTCCTGTTTGGATTGTTTCCCGCAGCAAGTTGAAATGAAGATGCTTAAGACACCGCACACAGACAGGCTGACTGGCAGTTGTGGAGCGAGCTGTTGGAAAGTCAGGCGAGGCCCACGGAACGCAGACGGGGGTCGGACTCCTCCACGAGGGCCTCAGTGTTCGCATGTTCGCTGGGACGCCTTCCCCATACTGGGCCCTGCCTCGGAGGGCACTCCTGGAGGGCACAGGAACCCGTCAGCACCCGATGCTCCCCTCTCAGCCCCTTTCTGTTTCTCTGAAATGTTTTGAAACCAAATGTGGTAGGCAGCTGAATGGCTCCCCAAAGATGTCCACCCCTGCCGCCTAGATCCGGTGAATATGTTGACTTACATGGCAAAAGGGACTTTGCTGATGTGATTAAGGATTTGGGGATGAGGAGATTATCTTGGAGAGCCTGGTCACAAAGGTCCTTACTAGGGAAAGGGGGAAGCAGGAACTCCGGAGTAAGGGAAAGAGATGGGATAGCAGACGCTGAGGCCCATGTGATGGAAGGGGGGCCTGAGCCGGGGGCGGGTGCCACCTGTGGGAGCTGGAAAGGGAAGAAAGCACCTTCCCCAGAGCCTCGGGAAGAAATGGAGCCCTACTGGCACCTTGATTTTGTCCAGTGAAACTCATTTTTGTTCTGACCTCCACTTCAGACTCAACCCTCACAGCTAATGTAAGATAATGACTGTGGGTTGTTTTAAGTCACTGGGTCTGTGGTAACTTACTACAGCAGCAATAGGAAATTAAAACCCTTACACACAACACAAGTATTTCTCCAACTCTGGTATGTACAAGCTTTTTCTGGGATGTTTGTCAAATATTAATTTCCAGAACCCTCTTCTCCCAAACTTTGATGTGGGTTGTCTGCTGGTAAGTCCTAAGAATCTGTATTTCTATTGAATGCACAGCCCTCCTCCTTCCCCCAGTGATTTTGATTTCAAGCTTTTCTGACCTGGGTTTCTGAGTGGAACCCACACTGAGGATTCTGCAACAGCATCCATATCTCTGTGTTTTTTACTGGCCAACTTTTCACTTCAGCCATTACTTACATGGGGCCATCTCCCCACCTGCCAGACACACTTTTTCAATTATTCTGAGGCTCATAAACCATCCTCATAATCGTCTAGTTCATTTGTGCCCTCTCCTTCTTTCTTTGGCTGGCCTTATCCTTATCAGTTCTTTGGTTTGGCATCACTTCTAGACAAAGTAAGGGACAACTTTTCTCCACTCTGAATTATTCAAACCAGACCTGGAATATTCAGCTTACTCCCTGGGTGGGGAATGGGCTGTGATCACATCTCCTAAAGGGGATTATAATGTATGTGAAGAGCATAAACTCTGAAACCAAAGACATTCGGTTAAATTCTGCCTCGGCCAATGCCTAGATATGCACTTTGGGAAAACTATTCAACTTCTCTTACCCTTAATTTTCTTATCTATAAATTGAAAACAACAATACCTAACTCTCAGATCCCTGTGGATATTGAAAGCAATGTTTATGAGATACCAGACCCTATGAAAAGCTCAATGTGATGGCTTTTATTTTCATTATTATTCTTATCCGTGTACGACTAGCATGCTCAGAGCTGAGGGGTCCAGGGTGTCTAGACTCAGAGTCACATCATAAAGGAACTCATATTATCCTGAATATTTGGCATGTAGAAACATGCAGGAGATAAGGTAGCTGCCTTCAAATATATGAGGGAAAAAGGATTGCAAGATTGAACATATTTTGTCTCTCTGCTGAGAACAGAGTAAAAGTCAAGAGGATAATTTCTTCTCAGCACAAAAGTAATTTTGTAACCACTAGTGCTGTGCGGAAACGGGATGGGCTCTCTTGACAGGTAGTGAGTTTCCCATGACTAAAGGAATTCAAGGGGATCCTAGCTAGCCTTTTGGTGAGAATGTATTGTAAAAGATTCACACATGGAATGCACTATTGGATTTTTATGGCATTGAAAATACCTTCTAAGATTGAAATTCTGGGAGACAGGAGGAAATTTTTAAAAGATGAAAGAAACACCAATCAATTTGGCTACCTACGAGCAATTCTCCAGAGACTGAGGTGGCCTAAATATGTTTATGGTATTGGTAAAACTAAGGACTGAGAACTGAAACGCTCTGTGTCTTCCATTTACCATGGCTCTTAAACATGCCATTTTCTCAGCTCCAGTCCTGCAATGCCAAATTCATTATGTAAAACGTGAGTGAGTGGAGAGACTGTGAGAGGCTCTTTAAAGTGTGAACTCAATGGCATTACCTGAAATTATGTTTACTTAAAGGAAGTTAAAACAGGTAAAGTATCTACTCTCCAGCTTAGAGATAATAAAAATGGCTATGAAGAATGATAAGTATATGAGGATTTGTAAAATGTCCGGGCCAGTGAACTACTGAATTTTAAGGAACTATTGAGTTTATAGGAAGTATACCTACAAATACTTTAAAGTCTTAATAAAGATTAGCACATTGTTCTATCACTAGATTGCTTTTTCTTTCCTCTCTTCCCCCACGCCCAGAATGATTCATGAACATCTCATGGAAAGAGAAACAAGAAATTAGCAGTCTCATCATTAAAAAAATTATAGTAGGCATTTGGGAAAACATTATTTATGAGGAAAATTCAATAACAGCTTTTAAAACAAACCTGATTATACATGCAGGCATGTGTTCCTGCATATATCATGCATACATGTGCGCGCACACACATGCACATGCACACACTACAGACTAATATTACAGGCTAAGAGCTATAAGACTAGTCAAGTTACATGCTGGTTTTAGGTCCTGACATCAATGCTAAAATGGCCTTTCACTATGTAATTCAAATCACTTTTTTAAAAATAGCATTGCCCAGTTTGCAAAGGGCTTTCATAACTCTGAGGATGGGCTGTATTCTTTGTACCATACACGGCATCTCTGACCAACACACATTACCACTGAGAAAACATTCCAAGTCTAACCATCCAAAGATGCTGATGACTTTTTCATTTCAGATAACGATTATATCTAAGTGCTATACTTAGAATATTCATTAAAAGGCATTTGATGGGTCATGAATCCAGATATTTGGTAATAGCCATTTGAGGGCTTTTATGTCACTCAGGAATGTGTATATATAGTACTTTCAAAGGAAGAATGTGATTCTTAGCAGGTTCTATTTAAGCAAATGAGAATGACTCCAGTGTTGTGTTTTGGTGATAAGTTATCCATTTAGTTTCTTAAAAGCCTTTAAAAAGAATGTGTATGTAATCAACACGAAATAAAAATCTATTATCCCCTGATTCTATCAGCAAATGGTACTATAAATAACACCTAATTAAAGGCCCTAAACAAAGCCCTCTGGCCAGGAAATAGTTGAGCTGGGCCCCAAATCATCTGCATTCTATTTAGGAGATTAGATTGAAACCAATTTAATCCTTAAACAGAGGGCCTAACATTAGACCTTAACAGAGATAACAAGATACAATGATAAATGGCATCCGAGGTGACCAATAAGCCTAAGAGCACTGGAAAAGTCTAAGACTCATTCAATTTGCTGCTTTTCCAAGTAAATCACTAAAGCCACAAGCTGGCTCCATCAGAGCTGTGTTTGATTTGACTCATGGCTGAACCTGTGAAGCTGAACAGCATAATTAATGGAAACTGGGAAGGATCTAACTGCCCACACTTCCAGCCCAGTCCCCTGCCGCCCCCCACCCAGATGCTCATGGAGTACACTAAAGCCTGAACTGTACCTTTTCCTCAAAAACACTTTCCCCTTCAAGCTAGAATTTTGAAAGTCATAGCATGCAATCTTTAGTACTATGAAAAAGAATAATAACGCCTAACATTTATTGAGCACATCCCATGTAATCAGAACCAAAATTCAGTACACCGTGAAAAGGAAAGAACTGAAGGTTTAGGCAGGTTTCTGGGGCTATAAAAAAAAGTGAAAATGGCAAGGCACGGACCACGAAGACAAGAGCAGTATCCATTTTCTTAGGATGAAAGAAAAACCAGTGCCGAAAGCAGCCCTGGACCGGGGAGAGCTGTGAGAAGCAGCTACTCATCAAAAGTAGCTGAGCGCCTGGAGGAGCCAGAACACACGGAAAAGCAAGCTGCCTGCTAATAGCCACCATGCTCCAGAGTGCTCAGTGTACATGTAAGGGAATTTACTACCCAGGGATTCACACTGCAAAGCGTATACTTATCTCTCCGCAGTGTGTGCCAGCTCCTCATGTGTTCCCACTCCCTGACTCAGATGTCAAGAGAAAGAAGGAGTCAAGGTCCGATAATAACTTGAAGACAAACCACTATATTTAGGTGTAGATATAACCCTCTGTCTATGTAGGTAGTCTGTGCGGCACAAAGCTGCCTGCCTAACCTTTCTTCCTATGTTTCCAAATCCCACCTCGTTTTGCACCCAGTGTGCTTTGTACAAATGCCAGTCCCCTCCAACAGAGCCCTGATGTCAAGTGACAAAGGAAAATACACCCACTTGAGCTCTCTCCCTTTTAGCCCTCTGGCTCCAAGTCTCCTTCGAACAAAGACTTTGTCTCTAATTCCTGGTTTGGAACCACTTTCTTTCTAAGGCAACATCTATGACGCTTAGCCTGATGTGGTCAAGCAGGTTTGCTTTTTAAAGGCAACGCTTAGATCCCCTCTCTGATGTAAACGAGAGTGGGGCAGCCCCATCAGCGGCCTCCAAAGAAGGCGCCCATGGGGTGAGGAACAATTGGATCCCCATGTGTGTCTCATACCATTGGTGGCTATTGTTTAAATAAACATTACTTTGTATTGCTTTTTTAAAAATTCAATACATGTTGATGCCTGGTTAAAAGGAAAGAAAATTGCAGTATTAAAAGACTAGTATTTTCAGAGTCTTGTGATGTAAATTGCTAATTTAAAACCCCAAATATTGTTCAAGTGTCTTTATTTAATAGCAGGTGATTGCAAGCTGTAATTTGCAAGCTGTAGATGCAGATGGTAATGTTTTTCCTCTCTTTTCAGCAGTGCGGGTACAGTATTTACTGCAGATCTATGCAGACACAGAACAGCGAACTGTGAAGAAAACACTCTGGAAGAAGATGAACCACAGTTTGTTAAGATGAGGATGTGGCTTTTGAGAGCCTCTCACGTCTCAGCCAAGGCAGGGTCCTCTGCTCCTGAGCCCAGAGAAAGACGTCGGAGGCGCCGTTCATTGCTCTGCCAGGCTCCTGCTAAGGTTAAACCACGTAAGTGAGAGAGCGATATTTAACATAGCCTCATGTATTTATTCTTCGGCTAGAGAGAACTCAAGGAAGAGAGGGCATGTGGGGATAGGATTGCCAGGGAAAAAATGCAGAACATCCAGTTACATTTGAAGTCCATATAAACAACAAATAATGTTAGTATATCTCAGAGTGCACGTATGCTAATAAATTGTTTGTTGCTAGTCTGAACTTCGAATTTAGCTAAAAGGAGTCCTATATTTTTATCTGCTAAACCTTTCAACCCTGTGTGGGGAGAACAAGCAAGTACATGGATGACCATGTCATGTTCAGGGAAATGAGACGGTACTTGACATCGACTGAGCCCTGTGCTAGGGGCTTGCCTTCTGCTCCCCCATGTACTCACGGTGACAATTTGCCAGGTAGTTACTATTGATAACTGTGTTTTCACAGAGGCATCATTGTGGCTCCAACACCTTTGGTGACTTTCCCAGGATAACATAGTTTGTAGCAAGCCTCTATTTGGTGACCAATGTCTCTGCAGCTTCAGAGTCAAAATTCTCTCCAAAAGATGATGCTGATGCCTCTTGCTGGTTAATTCTCTCCCCTGATCCAAGGCCCTGCTCTAGCTCCAGGTGTCCTCTCAACTCCCCCGCCCCTGCAAAAGTCAAACCAACAAGCCCATCTATTCTCAACAACTATCTACTTTCCCCTATCCTCATCCCAATGGCAAAGAAAAGGATTACAGTTGTCCCTGGGACAATGCAAGAGTTAGGGGTGTTAACCCCCCACACAGTCCAACACCCTTGTATAACTCCCCCAAAACTTAACTACGAATAGCCTATGTTGACCGGAAGCTTACTGATACCATGAACAGTCAATTAACATGTATTTTATATATTGCTCTATATTATGTGTGTTATATATTGTATTCTTACAGTAAACTAGAGAAAACATTAAGAAAATCATAAGAGAAAATATTTAGAGTACTCAAAGTTTTTATTGAAAAAAATCCACACATAAATGGAACCACATAGTTCAAACCTCTGTTGTTCATGGAGAGGGCAACTGTATTTATTTGCTTTGTTTTTATTTTATTATGAAGAGGAATAATAGCTCTTTCTTTGATCATGCTATCCAAGTAAGCCCCTGATAATTACTATATAATTTATTCTATTGTAGCCTATTGCCAAAAGGCCTGGCGAGGCTGGCCTTCTTTGAGCACTTGGCCTTCTGCTGCCTGTGCAGAATCCTGGAGGTGCTCACACAAGACCCCAGCAGAAGGAGGGAGAAGTTGTCTGTCAATAGTTTTACTCAGTGGTCACCCCTCCCTTCCTTCCTGTTGCCAGAGTCCTAATTGGTTCTGCGGTCCACCCCTGTGACTCAGTAGCAACTCCTAACTGGGTTCCAATGTTTCTCAACCCAGATATTACCATCATTTGGGTATGATAATTCTTCGTCCTTAGCGACTGACCCGAATATCACAGGACACTCCTTAGTCCTGTGCCCTGGGTCTTCAATACCTCACAGAAGCATTCAATCACTTTGTAAACCAAGAACGCCCTGGCACAAGTCCACACCCTCCCACTGGGGGAGGGGCGCTGGCCCAGCTGAGAGCTGCAGGGCAGTCAGGGTTGTCCCATCATCGTGGGAGGCCCTGGCTCAATGGACAGGGTCACCCAGCTCTGGCTGATGAGACATGAAGTAAAGTTTGCTGGGGACTTCTGAGAAAGGTTTTCTTACACTGTAAAAGAGACCCAGGGGCCCTGATTGGCATGGCTCAGTGGGTTGGGCATCATCCCAGAAACCAAAAAGTCACCAGTTCAGTTCCCAGTCGGGGCCCACCCCTAGATTGTAGGCCAGGTCCCGGGTTTGGGGGCATGCGAGAGGCAACCTGCTGATTTTCTCTCATGCATCAGTGTTTCTCTCCCTCTCTTTCTCTCTCCTTTCTCCTCTCTAAACATAAATAAATAAAATATTTTTTTAAAAAAGAGAGAGAGAGACCCAAGGAAGGAAGAGTTCATCTTTCACCACTGGATGTGCTGTCTGGAGCTGTGACAGCTGTTTTTCACCCTTGGGGACAAAAATGGAGAATGAAAAGATGGCAGCTTGGAAAGAGGGGGAAGTCTGGGGCCTTGTGAAGATATCACTGAGCTGTGAATTAGCGAACCCTAGAGCTTTGCTACCTCAAGCTTCCTATTAGGAAGAAATACAATTGCCTTACTCTTTAAAACTACTGAGCTGGGAACACATAAGCCACATACAGCTTAGAGCCCCCAGACTGTCCTGTGACACAAGGACACTGGACTTCTAAAGAGGGGACAAGGAAGGAACCCTGAGAGAGGAGTGTGGTGCTGGAGACAGCTTTTCAGAATGGAGTCAGGGAACTAGAGGTTTAGCACTAACGTTGTCACTAAATAACTCTATGACCTTGAGTAAGGCTCAGAATCTCAGCCTTAGATCTCTGACTGAAAAAGGATCTGGATTAAATTTACAAAAGTTGTCACTTCACATCCTGTAGGCCACACTGAACCCTCACGCGTGTTGATGTTTGTTGGGGCATGTGCCTGGTAGCTGGGTTGTTCGGCCGCATACGCCACCCCATCCCACTGTGTGGCGTCCTGGTCTCCTCACTCATCTCACCGGCCCATTTCCTGGGCCATTCAACTTCAGGGCCCCCATTTAAACCCACTCCTTCCTATCCTATGGGCACTGATACTGCGTTCTACAGCTTCAATACAAATGTCACCCGGGTCAACAATCAGCCTCAGGGCCTCTGCTGTTTCTTCACGTCCTTTTGTCTGCACCTAACGACTCTTATTCTAATTAAAATACCAAAGACAAATTCCGAGACATCCACAGTAAAAATTAGCAGTTTTCACTTTCAGGGAGCATCTAGAATATCTTTTAAATACAGAATGCATAAACGCTAACCTTGCACATTTCATTCCATCCTGTTCAACTCCTTATTAACATTTATTTGCAGAAAAATAAAAATTACTTTCCCTCATCTACTTAAGGGGTATTATATAAACCACTTAAATAGAGTATTCTCTAGTGCCATCTAGGGGATTTCAGGACAAGAAAAAAAAATTGTCATCTCAGCTGAAAGAGAAAAACAAGCACTGAGAAATCGGCTGTGACTCTCAGAGTAATTTCTTATCCATATCTGATGGTGTTTGGGTAACCTTTTATTTTACAGTTGGGATAGCCGAGCAAGGTCACACATGATGCTGCCACTGGGCAGTGCATAAATGAGTACAAAGTATGACGTTGCGCCCAAGCTTTGTAGCCTAATACTTCACAGACGTAACCTTGAGAGAAAATCCCACATGTAAATCAATGCCTCCCTCTAAAACCAAATCAAGCAGGATTGGTTAATATTTTTTAAATGGGCCATCTGCATACCCAGTGCCTACATATTAATCGTGTAGAGGTAAGACTCCCTACAAGTGCCTTTTGACGCTGCAGAGAGTGGCTGACACTTGCAAGGACCTTGCCTCTCCTCCCAGGCCCTAGCGCAAGGCCTAACAGCCAGAAGACACTGCTAAGTATTCATTTTATTGAACTGAGCTTGGTAACCTCTAGTTATTGTTGCTTGGCAATGTGTAATGTCCAAAGTCCACCTTTTTCTACTGAACTGTATATGACCCAATTGCAGTGGTCTGCATTAACCTGAATAAGCCATTTCTAGGAAGATTTACTTGTGTGATTACTTGGTGCCAGCGACCGCTCCCACAAGTTGCTGCATTTAATCCTTCCCCCACAGCCTCTGATTCCACAGACACTTAATACCCATTATACAAACAAGAAAACTGAGGCAAAGATGGGGTAGAATGTCTCATCCAAGGTAACACAGTAAGAAATGCACAATCAGGTTACGCTCCAGCCTCCATCTTTCTCCACTAAAGTGGAATTTCCAATAGTGTTTAAATATGACCGCTAAGTGTCTTACAAACGGTTTCAACCAAGGAGAAAACACACGTTAGGCTGAACCACATGAAATTCCTGTAAGTCGACCTTTTTTGATCTACAAAATGAGCACTTACATGGGATTCAACACAGTATCTTCTCAAATTCAAGGCTACTTCCCTTAAAGGCCAGTAAAAGGAAGAAGTAGCTGATGTTATGTACCTTTTCATTTCCTTTGGGTTTTTCATGGTGTCTTAGCTACTGGAGACATCAACTAATTAAACTGGATTACTTCCAAAAGATGCAACTTCCTCATATATATGTATATGCTGGTCAAGGCCAAGGTTCCTAGACATTACCTTAAGGATATATGATCCTGTTTATCCCACAAGTATTTTGTAACAATAGGTACCAGCAAGAAGGCAGTTCCAACACCATTTGTTCAAAGCCACTTTGTTCATGGCTAGCTTGAATAAATGTTCTTCCTTAGTTGGTTCTTCTGTCTAGAATAAGTTTCCATACTAGAATGAATACAGGAGGTTGGTGGGGTGGTCAGAAATGGGTGCTTGGCCTTGGCTGGTATGGCTCAGTGGATTGAGCGCTGGCCTGCGAACCAGAGGGTTGCCAGTTCAAGTCCCAGTCAAGGCACATGCCTGGGTTGTGGGCCACGTCCCCAGTAGGGGGCGTGCGAGAGGCAACCACATGTTGATGTTTCTCTCCCTTTCTTTCTCCCTCCTTTCCCCTCTTTTTCAAAAATAAATAAATAAAATATTTTTTAAAAAAGAAATGGGTTATGGGTGTGGA
This sequence comes from Pteronotus mesoamericanus, assembly GCF_021234165.1. Taxonomy (NCBI): domain Eukaryota; kingdom Metazoa; phylum Chordata; class Mammalia; order Chiroptera; family Mormoopidae; genus Pteronotus; species Pteronotus mesoamericanus. The sequence goes on along the minus strand of NW_026555234.1, from coordinate 16,024,087 downwards.
GATGTTTTAGAATGTATCTAAGAATGAGTCACAGCCCCTTCTTATTTTACAAAAAAAAAAAAAAAGCACTCGGTGATTAACAACTGCTTTCAAGCAATCCTGATGTAACCTTCAATGGACCTTGCATGTACCAGAAAGTAAAGATCATCAAGGCTTACTGGTTCTCAACCCAATAAAGCTAATGACTTTTGCTTAATATGCAGTCAAAGTCTAGTTGCTTTTAAACAAAGATTTTATAATTTAGTCATATTGTGTCTCACAGTATTTTCTCTCCATTTTTCCCTTTCTTATATAACCTATTTCATGTGTGAGTATATAGATCTTCTTTCCTTTGCTCAGCCTCTAAGGAAACATTTTGCAGAGTTGTCAGAGAAAAGGAGGATAGGGACAGAAAAAAAAAAAATAGGGCCCACAGAAATGTCTGTGAAGCATTTCATGGAAAACCAAAGGACAGGAAAGAAAACAAAAGTTGGCATGTGGGAAGCTGTCGTGACAAGCAAGTGGGAGAATGAGAGGAGTGTGGGGAAAAAATTGAAGAACTGCTGCCATGGATAATGAAGTACAGCTCCTTTGACATTATATCAGATAAAATTATAAGTATTTTCATTACTTCAGAATGCTGGATTACAGTAATTTAACTATGACCCTGAAGTGAGACTGGGCTATGTGAAGCCCCAGGATTTATTCAGTTTATGCTAATATGGCTTACAATAAGAAAGATGAGTAATGGCAATTGTTTTGTGTGGAATTAGCCTGCCCTGCTTCCTGGTCGTTATTGCATAATTTGGTCTCTGGTTGTTATCGCTGGCTCTACATGGCACCCTGGCAATCCATGTCTCCACTGCCCTCATGTACCCCTGCCTCTGATACTTCCTACCCCAAATTTCCTCACAGCATCAATTCTAGTTACTGCAAATGAGAGGAGGGTTGTAGGACTCAAATCGATGGAGTCACATATCAACTGAAATTAGACTTTTAGCAGGAATCTACCCAACAGAAGGTACCCACTGCTTAACAGAAGTTCAACATGTTAACAAGCCACCAAGATGCTTACTACATCCCAAATCCCTGAGTTCCCTCTTCAAAACTGGTAGAATCCAGACATCTGGCAGTGGAAGGCCCAGGGATCTTTCTTTTCTTTTCTTTTTTTTTTTTTTTTTTGACTGTCTTATTCTTACACTAATGAGGTTCTCTTTGTTGATTTCTTTTTTGATGTGGGTTTTTTAAATCTGTTATCTGTTGACAGTTGAAAAAGAGGCACTGAAGATAACTTGAAGACCTCATTTTAACTCTTCACAAGATCTTTGATTATCATAATATGTATTACTGTTCCTGGAAAGCATCTGACTTTACCACACCCTGATTTCACCAGCCTATAAAGTAAGGCAAAGTAAAGTAAAACCCCTTCTTCCAGTGTGGTTTTTATATCATACCGCATAGTTTGAGAGTCGCATTAACTACTGACCCTGAAAAACTTACCACATTTTAGGCATTTAGGCATTGTGTTTAGTTTATACTATCATGTCACATATATTTTGATACAAGATGTTTAGTAGTGACATCTGAGATACAGTGAAAAGTACATTGGCATTGGAAATAAAATACCTAGGTTGGTTCAAACTTCTAGGTTATCTATCACTACTAGTTTCTGGCTCTGGGAGCCTAAATCGGTACCTTTTTAGAGCATCATTAATTCTTCAATAAATTGAATATAAAGCAATTATACTAATAAAGGTAAGATAGTGACTGAAACAAACACATTAAAAATTCAATGGCTCAACAGAACACAAGGGTACTTCTTGTTGACATAATGGTTTGGTACAAGGGTCTAGCCTGCAGCATTACACACAGCAATTCAAGGACTCAGGTTCCTTAGATCTTGTCATCCCTTTACTGTCCATAAAGGGCCAGAAAGCAAATATGTTGGGCTTTACAGGCCTTTATATTATAACTGCTCAACTCTGACATTGTAGTACAAAAGCAACCATTGACAATATGTAAGCAAATCCATGTGGCTGAGTTTCAATAAAACTTTATATGTAAAAACAGGTGGCAGGCCAGCTTTGACATATTGGCCATAGTTTTCTGACCCCTGCTCTAGATTATTGAAGTCTTCTTCTGCATTCTTTGCAACCAAATGGTTAATGGGGGAAAATCAGAGTAGGGGCAATAAGCAGGAGTTTTTAATGGGCCAAGGCGTAAAGACAGCATATATCACTTCACTTGTTAAAGTTTTTAAATCAATTTTTATTGTTATTCTATTACAGTTGGCCCAATTTTCCCCTCTTTGCCCTCCTCTGCCCATCCCAACCCTGACTCCTACAGTCAATTCCCACACTGTTGTCCATGTCCATGGATTATTCATACGTGTTCTTTGACTAGACCCTTCCCCTTCTTACCACTATTATTCTCCTCCCTCGTCCCCTCTGGTCACTTCTATCCACTCTATTGCCCAAAGTATGGGCATACCTGACTGCAAGGAAGCCTGGGAAAGATCTTGTGTTAGCCCAGGAGGAAAAGAAAATAGGGTGTTATGAACTCATAATATTCCGTGCCAAAAATCCTTTTTTTAATGGTTGTGGAAAGGGTCATATGAGATAATGAATATGTAAAACTACTTTGTAAATTATAATCTGCTATGCAAATGTGGAGTGCTATTTTTATTATAATTACTATATATAATGTCTTTATGAATACCTTACCACCATGGAGTGGTAGCCCCCCCCCCCCCCGGGAAAGAAGAGAGCATATAGATATAAAAAGCACTTAAGATTTTTGGATCAAGCAAACTCTGCAAATTATGCTTTATGAGCCAGGGCAATCAGAACCCTTTCCTCCAACTTGGCCGCATTGAAATGCCCTAGAATGTCTTCTTCCTCCATGGCAGCGGCAAGGTTGGTCCGCATAAAGGCAATTACTGAAGCATTTCTCAGGTTATCTCAATAGTCAGATGATTTGCTAGAAAATTGAAATTTATTTATGATACCCTTGAATGCCAGAAACAATGAGTTGGAAATATAAAAATGCAGCTATCCATAGTACAAACTAATTAACTAGAAATCCATCATTAATATTCTCCCAGAGTAAAGCGCTGTGCTGGGGAGATAGAACACATCAGAAAGCATATAAGCCAAGATAAAAACAATTCTCAATGTGATCCCTTCAATCAGATTTTGAAGGTCTCACTTTTAAACCATTTAATGTTTGAGATCAGGTCACGCTATTTTTTTTTAACAGCCTTTTCACAGAGTGGTGTGAGCAGCACAATTATGCCACTAATTTTAAAAAGGGTTTTCTTCTGTTTGTGTCTTTTAAATGATGGAATTAAACATGGAGAAAATGAAAATGTGAAAGATTAGAATTAATTATATTGGAAAGGGATAAAGTGGAGCTGTTTCATTTATTTATTTAATTTTTAGCAAAGTGGCAAATTGAAAGGCTTTCCTGTGAGGCAATTATCCATCCAACATTTGTTATTTCAAACAAAGCAAGTGAATCAGACAGTGAACGGGGTTTATAAAGACCTCACAGAGCCAGGGAGGTGGAGTGCAGAAGCGTCTGTAAACCTCTGTGTTGGCTAGTGGGGACGATGGCGACTTGCTGGGAGTGGTAATCTGGGTATTTGGACATGTCTTCACATTATATATAATTCCTCCACTTCTAAACAGCTGGTGCTCAATGAGCAGAGGATGCATAAGAACAAGCATGTTCAAGCCAGCCCAAGTTTACACCTATGCCCCAGGATAATTATTAAGTGTCCTCATTCACTCTCCAGAGTGCCCCAGTTTGGACAATACATTATATGGACTTACTGTCAATGCATATGTGTTCATGGTTTGATTGGCATCTCTTAACAACCACGCCCAAGAGACTCAAAACAGCAAAATGCACAAAGAACTAGGATCCATGGGCCCATAACTGACATACTTACTGTTTGTAGCTATTTTTCTCCCCGAAGCCTGGCAGGAAAACTCCTCTGCAATAAGAAAATGGCCAGCTGATACTGATTTGTGAACTGCCTGAAAGAGGAGATAAATGATTATTTGAGAATCTGTGTGAGCTTTGATGACCATGGCTAAAAGTCTTAACTCGAGCACCCAAAATTAACTTGTCCAAATTCATAAAACTCCAGTGTTCCTCATCTTAATAAGTAAAAACAATACCTTTAACTATTTATCGATTAAATGCTTTTCTTATATTTACCCATATTTTGGAGGTCTTTGTTAATTATCTCATGATTGATTCTGAACTTTCTTAATCATAATGATACCTTTCCTATGGTGTGAGGTCACAGCAGCTTAGGCAACATGCAATCCCACGTTGTCCAGGATGTAACACCCACAGAGAGCCAGTGGCTTACCTCAGAGCTTTTGCTGGCTAGATGCCTGTGAGGGCTCTATCCCCATCCCGAACTCCTCACCTGGCATTCTCACACCCTATAGCCAAGTCATTGCACACAGCAGCAACACTGGCCTCCTGCTGATTCCCAGTTCCTGCATGTGTTTGGTAGCATTAACATTGGAGAGGTGTTCCCTTCTCCAGAAAATTTAGGAAATAGAAAATAAGTGTAGCATTCAACTAGAGAAGTGACTGCGAACCTAAGCCATTCTTTCTCATTTTAGCAATAATTAGAAAACTCTTGGTTCCTCTTAAGGCAGCATCAATCAAGAGACAGTGATACAGCCTTCCTTCTCTTAAGCTTTCTCAGAGCCCGCCCTCTTCAACGATTGGCCAGAAAAATTCTCACTAACCTCCAAGTAAGGACTTTTTCCATTTGTTCACTGTTGTGTCCCCAGAACCTGAGCTAGTATCTACCCCTGTAGCTGTTCTATACAAATTTATAAATTAATAAGTTAATGAAAAAATGATGAAATTCACCAAGATAACATACAGCCAAATTGTAAGCTTGTTGGACAATAAACGGCGCATATCCTCCTCACTACCAGGGCTCCTGTTGAATCGAGGGACCATTAGGGTGACAGGAACTGCCTTAGAAACAGGGTCACACTAAGCTAAGGAGGAAAGAGGTTTGCATAAAAATCGCTCACGCTGCAGAAAGATCATCCTTCCTAGATGTTCATATTAACATTGCAGAGGAATAGCACAGCAGAAAGATGCAGAGGTAAATTGTGTCTTGGGGAGGATGTCAGAAGTTGGGGTACATGAAAGTGAGAATGGATGCGGATGGCTGCAGGCAACAGAAATATTAACTCAAGCTGGCTTACGTATTGTGATCGTCTATATCCTGGCATAACTGGTTGTCTAGGGTAGATAGACTTCTGGGTTGGGGGATTCAGAGCTCAGAATGTCATCACGGGTCCATGTTCCATTCTACCCTCATCTCCGCATATTGATACGCTCGGTATCAATATGACCTTTGAATGGCAGTGCAAGAACAGAAATAAGTGTCACATCCCGATAATAATGCCCACAGGATGATGAAGGGACACAATCACTCCCAATGGCACTCTCTCTATATTTTATTTATGTATGGGTTGTTCATTTATTTTTGAAGAATGCGTGCTCTTTATTACTATTAATGAGGCTTGTAATCCCCAGACTATCGTTTTCTCCCTGCACCTGAGCAAACATAATTCTTAAGAGTCAGAGCCTGCAGCTCTCCTTTACCAGCAATTAAACTTTTCCAGGGAACTCTCAGAATCTTTTCCCCTCAAATCTCATTGATTGCATTCCATGCCTTTTCCTAACACATTCCTCACAAGGCAAATGAAAATCCCCTTGCTACCCTTATAGGAACATGATCAGCTTATGCTGCCCGGGAAGAGGTGAACACCTAAAACAGCTTACACTAGGGAGGGTGGGCAACCCTCAGGCTCTAGAGTGAGTATCAATGATTAATTAACCACTTCCTAGCTCTGTGACTTACAAGGACTATAGTAATCCTAAGAGAACTATCTTATAGGAGCATAGTATTTAACAGTTTATAAGCCCTTCCAAATCTCTGAAGCACATAAATACTATTATCCCATCTTCCATGATAAGAAAAGCAAGGTTCGGCTGACTGATGACAGTCACATGTGGGGAGTCAAACAGCTAGTAAACATTTGTTTGATTTCCGAAATAAAAAATCCAGGTCACAGAGTTTCAAAAGGAAACTTCTAAGCAAATGCCCAATACCCTATGAAGCTATAAGATAAATGTATTTTGTTCATCATAATCACATTCTTTTTGGTACATCATGTATTCATTCATTTATTCAATAGTTTAAAACGTGCAAGACAAATTGCTAAGTACCTGGGTCTAAAAAGATGAAAAAAAAAAATTCTATGTATGCCTGCGCTCCCAAATGCACAATACGCCAAGGAAGATTAAAAGGTAAGCACTGACCCCATCTCCTGATTCTAAGGCGTCATTATTGGAAACACGTAAATGACACTGAGCGGGGGAAGGAGAGAAAAAAGAAATGCAAAATTAAATGCATTCATCGCAAAATACAAATACATTTGAGAGCTGTTCCAACCTGGAGGAAGAAGAGACCATCAGAAGAGGAAAGATCGGCCCACCACGGCACAGGGGTTACTAAAAAGGCACACCCAGGATGCCTTCTGCGGGCACCAAATGAGTGGGGGATTCGTTCTCCAAGGGGGACATGGGGGATGACGTGCGAGAAGAGGTAACCTTTTAAAAACGAGCGCTGAAAATGAGTTAGAGCTTTCCAGGCAGAGAGAGGAGAATCCAGGAAGGAAGAAAGAACAACAAGAAAGACAGGAGGGCAGGAAGCAACAGCAAATAATTCATGGTGGCCTGAGGGCAGAAGCCATCTCATGGAGGTGGGGGGCGGGGGGAGACGTGAGGTGAGTGAGCCTACAACGCAGTGTTTCCCACATGAAATATTTAGCTTCTCAATGATTTATTGAGCTACTGGAACTCTCCTCAGGATGAGTCCCAGGCCCACCGCTCCCTAGCCTTAACTTTTCCAAGCCTCATCCTCGTCCTCTGTAAAAGCAGAAAAGTCCCCTGGCCACTTGTTAGGAGGATCCCTCAGGACGTAAGTCACGCTTAAGTCCACGAGGCGCAGAGCGCCGAGGCTTGGCACGTGGCGAGCATCCGGCGAATGGCAGCGAGCTAAGAAAAATGAGAAAAGGGCTCCATTCTTTAGTCTTGACATTGAAGGAAGCCGCTTCTCAGACGCCAGGATGAGGTGGAAGAGGCAGAGTGATGGTGACCCCGAATGTGAGACAGTCCAGCCTACCCCGTTTGCGCGACCACTGCTGGGAGAAAGGCAGGGGCGAGTCCGGGCAACAGCAGAGCCGAGGTGGCAGAGGCAGAGGGTCAGCCGCGGCGCCATCAGGTAACTCCCGGCGGTGTTCCCGGGGGCAGCGAGAGCCTTTCCCCTGAGGTGGCGTGATTTCAAAATACGGAACCTGGCATTCACTTTCTCGCTTAAAGGTGTCTGAAAATGGGAGGCTTACGAATTAATCCCCCTCGGTGGGGGGTGAGGGCACCCACCTGAAGAGTCTCTCATCAAAAAGGGACCCCATCCCATTTTCTGTGCTGTGGAGCCCCTGAAGGGCATTCGATGTGTGTGGCTGGGCCCCAAGTGAAGAGACACAGAGGCCCGCAGAGGCGGCCCGCCGCCCCACGCTCGGGGGGCTGGCAGGGCCCAGGGGGCCACGTGACGGCCCCATTTCATCCGGAAGCAGAAGCCGAGCCGATGCTAACGGAGCGTGGGTGGGGACGGCGGGGCCGGGGGTGGGGACCTCTGTGAACCAAGACCACGCCAGCGGCGAGTCTCAGCACTAAACCTGCCCAGACGGAGATGGCAAACCCGTCAGGTTCCCTGCCCGCTCCAGCTCTTGCTGCCACCGGCCTACGCCCACTGTAGACGCCAGCCCAGTGCTGATGCGGAAAGTAGGAGCCAGAAGAAACTCGGGAAAGGAATGACCCATGCAAACCTCTGTCCCACTAAGCAGGATGCCACTCTGGGGCGGAAGAGGCGAGGAAGGAGGATATTCTCGCGTCTAGCGGAGTGTCAACTCCAAGGACGCTAAGTCTTAGACCAGCAGAACTTTGAAGCCCAGGATTACGTCCTCTGATACGTCTTAATCTATGTGGGCTGCTATAACAGACTACCGTAGACTGAATGGCTTAACAATAACAAAAATTCATTTCTCACAGTTCTGGAGGCCACATGTGCAAGATCAAGACGCTAGCAGATCCCAGTGTTTAGAGAACGTTGGCTTCCTGCCTTGTAGAAGGCTGTCTTCCTTCTGTATCCTCACCCAGGGGGAGCAGAGAGCGAGCAGGCAAGTGCTCATCTCTCTTATAAAGGCACTAATCCCGCTCATAAGGACTCCACCCTCATGACCTTACCACCTCCCAAAGGCCTCCCCTCCAAACACCATCACACTGGGGATTCAGGCTTCAACATATGAATTCGGAGGGGACTCCAGTCCATAATATGCCATAAGGGACAGTGGAGGGATTCATGACCTAGAGTGAGTTCAATCACAGAAACTTCAAGTTCTGTGCACTTTAACTGTTCCCAGTAGTTGAGAAAATCAGAGTAGTAACAGCTAATATTTGTGGAATATTTGATCTTCCCAGAAATTAGGTTCATTATTTACATGGATTGACAAATTTAATCCTCCTAAGTAGATAGGTACTACTGTTATTTATATTTTATAGATGAGAAAACTGAAGTAAAAATTCTGTGATATATCACAGAGTTAAGGAAGAGAAGTAATAAGCTATTTTTATCCCAGTTTTTGTATGAAGCAGCAAATGTCACCATGATGAGGGGTGAGTACTAATACTGATGAAACATTCTCCAGTTAAAAACATGCATTTCCCAGCCCACCAGGTGTGCCTGTTTACACCAGGTGAGAACAGCGATGCTTCCAGGCAAACCTGGGGTGGACATGAGGCCAATGCCTGTATTTCCTTCTTCTCGGTGGAAGGTCCTCCTCTTCTTAAGATGCTACTCTGGATCCCAATTTCTAGGCTTATGGGCTATATCATCTTACAACCATGTAAACCGATTGACTTACTTTCCCTGTGCCTCCATTTCCCTATGTGCACAAAAGGACCACCAGCACCACCATTTCGGCATTGTAACCATGACCAGGGACAGGTTATGGAGAACACTTGACAGAACATTGGGCACAAAGCAGGTTGTTACTTTCACAGCCTCACAGCCTCACTCTCTCAGCTACCTGTTCAGTTAAAAGACAAAATCTTCCTCTTTGGCCCCATAAAAGGTATAGGCAAGAATTTCAATGTTTTCCCCTCACAAGACACTTTACTAGCAGCATCTTGAAAAGCAAAGCACTTTTAAAGACACAAAGGAACAAATTTCTAATAGAAAGATATAAAATTTCCTTCCATGGTGAGTTTATTATCCTGATTAAGGTATTCCATAAATCAAATCCCTTTCCTAAAACAATGAAAACAGCATTTTAACTTTTTATTTATTTCCATCCTATGTCTTTTTGGAAAGAATGTGAGGTTGCTAAGAAACAAAGGCAACAGATACTGTGAGATCAGTAAAAAGAAACAGAAAATTGGAAATCAGAAAAGGAAATGAAATCAATTTGCTCTTCCAAGGATCCCCAGACCTCTGGGGCCTAAATGTCAGACCTGGATCCGAGTGTCTCATCAGCTACAGCAAAAGTATTTGTGTCATTTCTAGGAATTTATACTTTTAGTGCCTCACATACATTTTTATTTGTTCCTCCCAGCAACTCAGTGAAGAAGGTATCACACTTTCCATTTTACCGATAAGAAAATTGAGGCCTTGATAAAAGGCAAAACTGTCAGACCCGGGGGTCTTAAGTCTTCGTTCAGTGCTTTTCTGTCACACCACAGCCCCGACTTCTCAGCATAGAATTTTGAAGCACGAAAGGACTTTAGAGGTTCTCCAGTCCATTTCTTCAGAGCTATTTTGAATAATGCATGCGTGTCAATACTCTCATTAACAGTGTTAAATACATAATAAAATAATTTTGAAATTTGTTATCACCAGTGGTACCTGCTTGACCACACACCTGGCCACTTTACTTCCTGAGGTCCAAGGGGGGCCTTTTTAGGACACAGAAATAAATGGAAGGTCAAATTATGTATCAGACGTGACCCAGGTCCCTTTCGGTTTGCTCATTTCAGGCATCAAAGGTCTAACAAGATTCACATTATTATCACTGGTAAGTCATGAATTAGGCAATTTTAAAAAACTCTCCATGGTTAAATAATGCTTAATAACATCATCTTCCAAAAGCACTTCTCTTCCAGTCATGATTAGCCTTTTCTAATGATTTCGCTCAGCTAGGATTTTTTAGTGTTTTTTAATTGCGTATTTTATGATGTTTTAATTTTATGTTTATTCATTATTAATCATCTTTATTATATTTTAATCATCGATGCAGCATCCTAAGCAGGGAGACAGAACACTTCACAAATATGCATATTAATTTATATGCCCTAAAATAATAATTAGGATTTTAATAAAATCACTTCTCTTAATAGGTCTCTGTGGAATGTAATTTCCCCACCCTTTAATAAACTAATGAGATATGAGGTGAATATCATTAAGCACTGTGCTCCCATCTAACCAAAAAAATTTAAGCAATAATAGTAAACCTTCAAAATATTTACCTAAAGGCAAGTTGCTGATTCTCCCAGAAAGCAATCTAAGCGCTGCATACAGAGTACAAATCTAAAAGCATCCTCTCTCTGTCCGGCGTCTGCTGAGCGGAAAAGCACACCAGCACGGCCCATCTCATCCGGGCCTCCCAAACTACTGCGTACCTGCTCAGTCTCAGGAAAGGGCTACCTGTCAACATACAACCCAGCAAAGCCTTCTGTGTTTCGGGGCCATTCAAGATGCACACCTGGAAGTAAGAGTACCTGTCATACATCCAACAGTGACACAGAGCTCTAGAAACATCAGGTAAGCCTCACAGGCTCCCATGTGCCCCATACAAGACGAGGACTGCTGATCATGTTCCATAAACAGGGGGACTTGAAGGGCAGGGTAGGGAGAGAAAGCCACTTGTGTGGCATTTCTCGTATAGAGAGCTATATAAGAAACAAGGAGGCCACGAGGAGACTGAGCACATGTGGCCCCTCATTAAACACAGACTGCCTTAGAGGCTTTTGGATTTGCCATTGGCTTCTCCTACTTCTGTGTGATGAAACCAGAAGAGGAGTTGTGTGTGTGCTTCCAAATGAATGCTGAGGTTTACTTTTAATACCACACATTAATGTAGCTTTCTTGTCACTTGACAGTTTTAATAATCTGCTTCCACATTGTTGTAATCATCGGCGGTAATTTTTAATGCTGGCATTTCCTCCTCTGGGCAGAGGATGCTACAGCCATTATGGAATTAAAGTAATATTCTTCCAGCATCATCTTAAAACAGTGTTATCATAATTGACTTTGTGGGCATGTCTGTTACTATAGGGGTTCAATGTGTTCTTGTAAATATTGTTAATTTTCTGAATGCAATCTGTACACATCTTTCAATAGAAAAGAAACACAAATGTCAGTAAATCTTCCCATGTAGGTGGAAGTTTTTTGTTTGTTTTGTTTTAATTAACTGTAAGAACAATTCCTTTCACATTACTTTAGTGTAATCCTTTGGGGTCTCTAAGAATGAACCAAGTCACTTCAATAAAATCACTGCCATCATTCTACTTACCTGGCCAAAGTTTATTGGAACATGATTACTAAAAGCAACTGGTCAGAAGAAAAGAAATGCAACTCCCACAAACCCTCAAAAAAGGGTATGTCTTGTACCACCTCACCTGTGATATACAGACTCACACACACACTCATCTCTCACAGTGTAGATGCAGCTCCAGACATTTTTAGAAAAGTATTTGGTAACTATGAGAATGAGTTTCTTTTGTTCCCTAAATGGCCCATTAAAGTGTCATTGTAAAATCTTCTATTATAAAGTCCGGTCCCCATGATGTCATGAAACCCAGCCCAAGAGAAGAACCACAGAAATGTGACATGTTGACACTGGAAGGAAAAATCTTCTCAGATTGCTTAGCTCCCAGTTGTCATGTTACTAATCAAGAAGCCAAGTCTAACAAGGATGTGATGTGTCCAAAGGTGATTTTAGCACCATAGCAACCTAAGGAACAAATCTGGCAACAGCAGGACCCACCTCAGAGAGCAGAAGGCAAACGTGGGAAATATAATTATCTTTAGTAAGATGGGAGCAGGGAAAAACAGTCCTAAAACATAAATAGGTCATTTTTTTTCTTTCCATGTATCAATCACAAACTCCTAGAGTGGGTGATCACAATTTCTCTGTAAGCAACAGAAATAAACAGGGATGACAGCAACTTATGGTCTGAGTTCCGAGAATTAAATATAATGTCAACATAATCTGAGATGTAAAATGTGAAAAAAATGCCTTAGAGACAAAAATGATTTAGAGTAAATAAACAAGAAAATCAAAATATTGTGTTACATAATCAAAGGTACTAGCTTGTCTGAAGAATGAGTGAGCCAAGAAGAAGGGATGTAAAAAGAGCCCCTTGGAGCTTGGGAAAAGAGTCAGAGAGAGAGCTTAGTGTTGGCAGAAGAGACAGGCCTTGGCTCATGACCTTGAGTCTTCCAGTTCCTGTGTGTCACTCTCGTGGAGAAGGGTCCCTGGGCTATCTTACCCATTGCCGTTAAGTATTTTTGTCCTAAAACCAACTCCCTTTGTCCTAGGGCTGTGCTCACCAGGCAGTCTTCTAATTTTTAATTCACTTCCAGAATAGATTTGCCAGCATTCCAGTCTAATTATATTGGCAGTTAAATTTAGCTTGGTGCATTAGTCAAATAGCATTCTAGTTGATATTTCCTTGATTTTGAGTTTGTTTATGTAAGTATATTTATCTGAATCTAGTCTATAGAAACAATCAGGAAAATAAGGAAGTATATCGGAGTAGTTTAAGCCTGACATTGGCTAAGGATCATTTTTCATTTTTTCCCCTCTTTTGCTGTGCCTCTGCTCTCCCTTGATACTGTTGATTTCCCATCGCCCATTCACCTCATTGCACCCTGATTCCCACTATCCACATGGCCCCTCCAGTTCGTAGGTTTTAGGTCTCCAGCACACAATTATGATCAAGCTCCCTTACATCAATGACCATCCAGAAAAACTCCTAACTCTAGCTTTATTTTTATTTTTATCATTTTTCTTGAGAGAGAGAGAGAGAGAAGCACTGATATGAGAGAGAAACATCGCCCCAACCAAAGACTGAACCTGCAACCTAGGTATGTGCCCTCACTGGGAATCAATCCTGAGACCCCTTGGTTTACGGAATGATGCTCCAATCAACCAAGCCACACTCTGCTTTAAGTCCAATAAGAAGACTAGGCCAGATAATGGAGGACTCAGCCTTTAGGAAAGGGATGCTGAAACTAACTAATCAGAATGAGATGCTAATGTCTCATCATTTTGTTGCTTTTTCTTCACTCCTCTCCCCAGACTTAGACACAACAGTGTCAACTTCAGAGAGAAGTCTCCTGGCTTTACCCATCCTAAGACTGACTGGCAGCTTTCTTGTTATTCTTTATGGGAAAGAGAGCCTGGGATTCTGTATCTTATATGGGATTGGGAACCAGAAGGTCTGGGTGACAGTTTAAAATGTCTTCATTAAGCAGCCATGAGCCCCTTGGATCATGTCAACTTGGGTAGAGTCAAGGACCTTGACAACTGGAAAGGACCCGAGGGATCATCTCTTATGACCCATCTATTGTGACACCATTTATATTGCAAGACTTCTCCGAAGTCACATAGATAAGAAATCAGAGTTACAACTACTGGGACCCCCAAATCCATGTTTTTTTCACTCAACCAGGACTATTCTTCCTGTTATAATTTCATCAGCAGGGACCAAAAGAACTGAACTTAAAGGGATGGTTATAAATGAACTTTCAGGATACAACCACCTCAACAAGCCTTTCAATATTGGGTTGCTATCCCCTATTTCAACTGAAATAGTGTGGGGAAAGAAACCATTAAGCCACCTTTAAAATTTGCAGCATTTGCTAGCATTGCTTAGCTGGTAGAAGGTAAGACATTATCCACTGTCTGTGAAAAACATCCCACCTGAGAATGAAGCCCGCATAAATGAAGGTGCATCTGTGAGCTGGAAACAGAGCTGTAAAGTATCTTTGGACTTCTGGAAACAGGCAAGTCTAAGGTAGGCCTGACTCAACACCTGGACATTTGAGTTATTTAAGTAAAAAGGGGGAAATGTGTCATTTTTACTTAGTTTGGGTTATGTCTGTTTTACTTGAAACCAGAGAAAGGCCTAAGATAAAGGTAGAATTTCCATACTGTTTTGGGGGAGAAGTGATGGTCACATACGAAGTTCTGGAGTAAGAACTGCGGGTTCGAGTATAAACTTGGCCGATCGTGACAGGAAAGGACAGAAGCTGGTCCATGCTGAGCCCTGGCTCTCTTTCTGGGCCCCACTTCATCTGTTAAAACAGCGTAGGTGGCTGTGCACTGGGTAGAATGGCGACCCGCAAAACAAGCCAATGTAAGCTTATTTGGAAGTGGTATCTTCGCAGACATAATTAAGGGTTTTGAGATGAGATTATTCTGAATTATGTTGGTAAACCCTCAATCCAATGGCAAATGGCTGGTTAAAGGACACGCAGAGGAAAAGACAGACACAGGGTGCAAAAGGCAATGTAAAGACAGAACAGAGTGAGAGAAGCCAAGGAATGCTGACCACACCAGATGCTGGTCAAGGGAGGCTCTCCCCGAGAGCCTTCAGAGGGAGCGTGGTCTGGCCACGCCCCGATGTTGGACTTCCAGCCTCCAGAACTGTGAGAGATCAAATTTCTGTTGTGTAAGCCAAGAAATAAAATAAAATAAATAAAAATGGGCTGAGCATTCAGGAAGAGTTCAGCTAAAACTATTATTTGAAAAGGAAACAAGTGTCCTCTCCATGATACAGTTTTCTCATCTGTGAAACAGAGACAGAACCTGTCTCCCAGAGCTAGCGTGAGGACTGAATCAGTCTATCAATGTAAACAATTAGATCAGTGACTGGCACCCTAGTATCTATATAGTCATGTGTATTTTATCTTAGACATGAATTAGAAATAGATGTTAAAATATAATTGATGGCGAACTTCATTTGGGCTACACTCTCAAGTTGGAGACCTCATTACTCCTGTCCCAGCACATGGGAACCTAGTGGAGCTCCAGAGAGCGGGGGCTGATTAATGGGTTTACGCCCTCAGCTCTGAGCAGCACATATAGATTCCAGCAGTTGCCCCACTATGTGAGTGCTTCATTAATTTGTGGGCATTTGTGTGCACATTTTAGCTTCTCTTTTTCCTATTCCAGAGGAATCAAGATGTTATTTTCTGCAGTGGCAGCCACAGCTGTAACGCTGCCAATTCAAGTCTTCGATTCATTGTCCGAAAAAGATGGTGAGCTGTCTCTCTCATAATTTCTAGTACAATGATCTTGCCAAACTTTTAGTTTTTGAGAAGATACCTTGACCATCTCATTTCCAGGCATAGCACAAGTCAGAAAACCTGAGTAACAAACTTCCCTCTTTAGAAAAACACTCACTTGTGGCAATGAACTTCCATCAGTCTTTTGAACTCTGCCTCTTCTGTGTTTGTGATGTGAATAGACCTTGTGATTAATTATCAGCATGAATAATATATGACTGTGAGCCCAAGAAATATGTCAAAGGTTCCAAAGAGTCTTATCCCCAGTCTCACACATGGTGTTCTTGCCAACACATTCCATTTTAAACATATCAGCACATTTCGGGATGGGAACTTTTTGGTGCTGGCTTTCTTGCACTTGGCTCATTAGCGAACAGCTCATGTAATCAATAAGTTACCGACCTAGAGACTAAGAGTTTCTTATCTCTGCCTTTGCATGTTCAAGTATCTCAGAAATAAGGATGAAACTACATTCCTCTCCCTCTCCCTCCCCCTCTCCTTCTCCCTCTTGCTCTCTCTCTTTCTCCCTCTCTCTCTCCCTCTGTCTCCCCTTCTCTTTCCTATGTATTACAATAATCAGATGGAACAAAGTGGAGTTTTGCCAGTGTTTAATGCTTCCCAAGCCAAAAACGTGTCTTTTGGTCACCTTGCCTGTCCCTCTCACTACCAGCTGAAGCTTCTCAGTTAAGTGACAAGCCTTTTAAATTTGGGGATAGGATGTCTACTATCATAAGACAAGAAATATTGCCAGTTAAGGATGCAGTTTAAGATTCCACCAGGGAAATAGACTACATTAAAACAATGAACATTCTTCCCTGGCTGGTGTGGCTCAGTGGATTGAGTGCCAGCCTGTGAACCAAAGGGTCGCTGGTTTGATTCCCAGTCAGGGCACATGCCTGGGTTGTGGGTCCAGTCGCCAGTTGGGGGCACAGGAGAGGCAACCGCACATTGATGTTTTTCTTCTTCCTCTTCTTTCTCCCTTCCCCTCTCTCTAAAAATAAATAAATAAAATCTAAAAAAAACAAAACAAAACAATGAACTTTCTTTATGACAACATTTGTACTAGGTTAAAACAGTGATGCTCATTTTTGTGGCATGATTTCCAGATACCTGATTCTTTTCATTCATGATTAAGGAAGCCAATGTGGCAGATAACATGCTCAGGATAATCTGGTTGACCAGCTGAATCAAATGGACTGTTAGTGAATGACTAGCAGGACTGTACATATGCATGAATACT
Organism: Pteronotus mesoamericanus; assembly: GCF_021234165.1. Lineage (NCBI taxonomy): Eukaryota > Metazoa > Chordata > Mammalia > Chiroptera > Mormoopidae > Pteronotus > Pteronotus mesoamericanus. The sequence goes on along the minus strand of NW_026555234.1, from coordinate 16,007,408 downwards.
TTGGGTTGATGTCCATAACATTCCAGTCCACACTCTTGCTAGTCTATGTGGCATGAGGCCACAGTGAACAGAATTGCTTCCTCTTGGGGCACGCCAGCTAATGAGCGTTCCTGGATTTGACTGCCCAGCACACCAAAGGTCCTTATCCTTTGAGCCTTATGGAGGGAGGAGAAACCACTGCATTCCACTGCTTTCTTCAGTGAAAGGAAAAGCCAAGAAAGGCACAACTCTTCTTCCCTCTTCAAGAGCAGATGGACAGGGCTCAGCCTGTGGTTGCACAGAGCTAGGATTCACTTCCACCTGGCCAGGTATGAACTCGGGGTACCTTAGCAAGTCATTTCAATTAACTGCTACTCAGTTCCTCATCTGCAAAAGGACGTTAATCATGTTAGCTTCTCAGGGTTCTTGCGAGAATTTTATGTTAAGTGACTGACATAAAGTGGGAGCCTGGAAAATAGTTATTAGTAAAAACTCCAGAGAAAGTAAAACTTAAGAAACAGAAGCGCTTGAGAAGAAACATAAAATACTAAGATTATCAAAGCAATGAAGCAACCACAGGAACAGTATTATTGCTGTTAAACTATCTCATTAATGGAGTAGAAGTGTGGCATCTGTAGATAGTTCTATGCATTGTAATCAGGAGTCTCTAAAAATGTCTCTGGGACTTTTGTCTGACTTGTCTGAACAATGAGCAAGCTAGCACTGGAGCTTACCCTGTCTCGCAGCATGGGACTAGAGGATTTCTCCCCCATCAGGAGGGCCTGCATTGACCCACAGGCCCAAATCTCTAGGCACCGGGAAACTAGTTTTCCCAGACAACCCTAATAGACAGCAGCACCCAAATCCGGAGTATCTGAATTCCATGCAGTATATTTGTCTTCTCCCTCCGCACCATGCCCACTGGACAAAGCTACCTTGCCATGTTAGATTTTCAGTCTGGTCCACGTGTCTTCACATAGTGGGAAGGGGTGAAGGACCCTCTGCGGGGTCTCTTATATAAGAGCACTAATCCCAATCATGAGGGCTCCATCTCATGACATAAGCACCTCCCAAAAGTCCCACCTCCTAGTACCATCATTTTGAGGGTTAGGATTTCAACATATTAATTTTAGGAGCATACAAACATTGGTATCATAGCACCTGTAAGAAAGCATAGAAATAGGGGACACACTTCCTGCCCTGAAATGTACCCCACAGATCAGACTGGCCTCAGATTGACTCTTCTTGGGGATAGTAAGCAATTTCAGGACTGTGCATTTCCTTTTCTTGCTAACCCTTGTTTTATAAATTTCCCAAATAAAACCTGTTCTTAACTATACTTTGTGATACTATGGAATTTGTCTAAAGCCTTTTGCATGACTGCCTAAAACTCCAGAATTTTTTTTCATTCACCCTAAAGATTCATGCATGAGTTCTAGTCACATCATCTGTCACTAAACGCACACAGATTCTGTTCTCCAGGCAGAGCATTCTAGTTACCCCAGGAGGGCAAATTAATGAAACACTGTCCCTGCCCTCAAGGGGCTTGACATTTGTCATTACCACACTGCTATTCCATATATCTCATGGAAAGGAGAGAAAATACAATAGATTGAGTAGAACAGAACATAAATTTATCTTCAGGGGCCTCTATGTCATCCATGATTGAGAATAAATTATGAACCAGAACCAGGAATTCTACCAGCCACTTTATAGACAGTGTTTTGCAAAATTCTCAGATTAACCGGCTGATAAGAGAACTGAGGTTCAGAAAGGTTACATAACTTGCCTTGGGTCACACAGCGAGTGAGTGATAAATAAGCGTTTTAAACTCAGCGCTGCTCTCGTAATAATAAGTTATCCTGCTTCCTAAACAGCTCGAATAGCTAAAGGGAAATGTAGAGCAGATGAATTGGGCTGGACTTAACACCCGTACATTTAGTCTATTTTTCTCGAGCCACTAAAAGAGTGCCCTAAGGCCCTGAGAGTCTGCAGGAGTCTCCGTAAGTGACTCATTTATTTCCAAGGAGCAACTTAGTCACTAAGGAAGAAAACAAGCAGAGTAGAGCTAGACACACAAATCGCGTTCCAAAGTATCCTTGTCCACTGGTCAAAACTCATAAGGTTTATGTTTAAAACCCTGCCATCGCCAAAATACTGAAGATATAAGTTGAGTTTTTATATAGTGAAGAGGGAAGAATAAGGGCAGAGTTTCTGAAGCTATAGCAAAGTCTAAAAGGCATGCAAATAAAATAAAGTGGTATTTTTCGAGTTTTGCATGAATCTGTCTCCATACTGGTGTTATGGGGTGTGTGGCACAGTTCCCCTAAAACAGCTGTGAAAAGGCAAATCATAATGATAATATAATAATAATAAATGAGTAATGCTACAAATCACTTGAATGTACTTTAAATTTTATTGATAGTACCATCAACAGTAAAGATATTGACCCAAAGGAAGGTAAAATAGAACTCACGTTTGTTCACAACCAACCGTTAGTGGATACTGTTTAGGAATACAGTACCATTTACTCTGCAGAGGGTGAACACTTGTGTTTCCTTGGGGTGTCCAACCTCTCATTCTCCTTCTTATGTTTAAGTAATTCTCCTCCAATGAGCCGAGCTGGGAGGCAGAGCCTGCCTCCTGCTGTGGAACCTGCAACCCTTGCAGCCAAAGTCAAGAACGTGCTGCAGGTTTAGGCAACCACTTGCGCCTGCACCACAGCTTGAACGGGAAGCAGTGAGAGAGAGGAAGAGGATGAGGGTGTTCCTTCCAGAGCAGCCTTGTGGCTTCACTCTTTAGCTGTTTTTCTTTCTGCACAACCTTCATGCCTGGCTCCCCATCACTTCAAGTGGTTCTTCCAATAAGTAAAACATGTCTGCTTCACTCAGCCAGAGCTGGTTTCTGTCTCCTGCTACTCAGAATGCTGACAGACCCACCGTACAATCTATTCCTTGGCATGAGTATTATCATTCCTATTATATTACTAAGGAAATTGAGGTTTAGAGATAGTCAGTGACCTTCCCAAGATCAGGTAGCCTTGTAGGGGACAGTGCATAAGTCACCGAATTGTGAGTGGTGTGTTGTCTCTGTGCTTTGATGAGAACTACACAGTGGTCCCCAAGGCACGCCTGAGCATCCATGTCACCTGATGGAAGCTGCCCAGGGAGGGACAGTTGCCGAAGGACTTTTCCTCTGGAGTTGGAATTTGCAAGGTCGAATTGTTATGCAAATTAATTTATTTTGGGCAACGAAGCTCCTATGCTGTCTCTTCTGAAAGAGTATTCTGATTATCCCGAGTAGAAGTGAGCTCTTTCTTATGTAATACAGTGTTTTGTTATTGACATTGCTACAGCCGTACATTTCTTCAAAGCCACCAAACGGGGGCTCTTGCACAGAATTTAACCACAAAAGAGCCAGGGGTTTCACCTGAACTCCAGCTCTGATCACCCCATGACAAGGGAATGGTGCAGAAGGATGAGGTAAGTTTCTTTCTTGGTGCCCCAGCACACCCAGACTTGGGAAATTTGCAGCTTTTTTGAACTGGAGGCTGGGTATCCCATGGCTGCGATTTGTCACTGTCATGACACACCGCAGGAGCAATGAGGAAAGGTGATGGAGAACATGAGGTCATTACTTCTACACTTAGAAAATGTTCCTCATTTGTACTTAGGGGGCCCCAACCAAAGAAGGTTATAGGAGTCTGAAGTTTTGAAGTACAAGTCTTCCCATCCTCCGCTGCTCACATAGCTCCATAAATAGGCGGGGCAGGCAGAGGGTGGCTTAAATGACATTTCAAGTAGTGATGATTGGACCATACCTACTACCTGGCAGAAAAGCCTACCTCACAGGGAAAACAGACACAGGGTCTTGCGTTTAAATACAAAAAAAACACTGGAAAGTTTCCTGGGGGTTTTGACAGATCTTTGCCAGAATTAAGCAGGATCCACCAGGGGCTGTTGACTTTCAAGTGAAGAAGGCTGCATCGACCCCTCCCCCCTTAGAAATCTTTGAACACACTGGCTTGGAGACCCTGGTCATCTTCAGAATGGGAGCTTAGAAGTCGGTCTGTTTGGATTTAAACTCTGTTTCTGCCATTGGCTACTCACAAGGTTCACCCAGTTACTTAGCTTTTTGATGTCTCTCACTTTTCTTATCTAAAAAGGGGAATCATAGGTGTACTATGAAGAATAAATAAAATCATTCCTTTAAAATTCCTTAATGGGACACAAAATAAGTGCTCAAAATGTCATCTGTCCCTAAATCTCCATATATCTTTTGGCTTCTAGGTAAAAATGAGTTAACAAAATCCCAGCCAATGTGGTGGTGAGCCCTGTTACTTCCACCCTCCCAAGCAGCATGGGATGGCCGACTCATTTCCACTTGTACAAAAATAGATAATAATAGATTACAACAGGTCTCACTGGCTTGAAGTAAAGGTCAAATATAAAAGATATCTCCAATCTCCTTTCTGAGTGCATTTTCTTTCTCCTAAACTCTAAAGGTCCTCAGGAGACTTGGAGCCAGGGGATCAGTGGGCAGTGGCAGCCCGTCCCAGGCTAACCCCTTGCTCCTGTCCCCAAGGTCCCCTTCCTCTGGCTCTTCAGTGAGCGGATAGCAGCCCCGCCGGGGCTCACTCCTTCCCTATAACGTTTCTAGGGAGCCAAAGCAGCCCTGCCAAGGCTCTCTCCTCTTGCTTCTTCCACTCTCGTCCCTTCCTTCTTTCACTGTCCTCAGCTGTAATAAACAGACTCTCAAAATAAAATTAATAAATAAATAAAAATTGTCAACAATAGCTGAAAATTGGCATGGGTTAATTCAAAACTTCTCAAAGACAAAAATTGGGCTTCTTGCTGTTTCTTGAGCATGCTGACCACCATCTCTTGTTAGGACATTTGCCCACACCGTGTGCTGTGTCGGGAACCCTCAGCACTTACTCGGTTGGCTCCAGCTCCAAGGCCGAAGACCACTTCCTCAGAAGCCCCTCCACTGACCACTCTGTCTTAGTTAACACACACACATACACACACATGCTAGTCCCTCATCCTGCACTATTTTATAAAGTTCATTGATGACATATTTTATATATTTATTTGTGCTCCTTCCAGCACAAATATATTTATTTGTTTCCCTCCCCCACCCCACTGGAACATCAACTCCTTGAAGACAGGGATTTGTTAACCCCTGTCTGCCCAGGAGCTAGAGGAGCACCTGGTACATGGGAGGTGCTCTGTGAATGTTGACTTAATGCATTACAGAATGACTTCAGTCCCATTGACTCTGGTATCATGCCCGTTAACATGGTGGCTTAAATCCCCTACACCTTTCAGTCTCCAAGCTCTGGAGTGGCCTATCTTTCTCAAGGTCACCAAAGGGCAATGATTTTCATGTTGTGCTTCCTGGCACAGTTTCCCAGGCTAGACCACGCATGATTACTGATCCACTCAGCTCTCAGAGCAGCTGGGCCTTTGCCTGCAGCCCCTGCAGGGTCCTTACAGTTCTGTGGACCCCAAACAAGCAGCCTCTCTTTCTACGTGGACCACGATGAAAAGCTTGAGGAGCGCTGCTCCATGGAGCCCAAGCAATTGCAGGGAGTTGACTCAGGACCTGCTGGGGTGGGGGAGGAACCCAGGGCCCTGACTCCCAGCTGCCCACCTCCACTCTGGCACAGCAGTTCCACTTCTTCACTGCTTACATAGTGTTAAAAAGAAAACCACAGGCCCAGAATGGTGTCACTCCGCTAAAAGCCCATGATACCAAACCTAGATTTAATATCCAATTTAATTGCAGTTTCAACCTCTCCCAAAAATATAATCTTAATCAGCCAGTCCGGAATTTTCTGGTCAAGCACCAGTAAGGTCATCTGTCACATGGGCCTTCTCCATCCCCCAAAGTAAGAAGAGGCAATTTGCATGATAAAACCCTTGCCTTCCCTTCCACCCCATAAAAGATGTCCTGGTCTAAAAATAATCCTTTCTTTTCTTTTGCTAATAACTCCCCTCTCCCCCCCCCCACTTTTTTCCTATAAAACCCTTCCATTTTGTACAACCTCTCAGAGCGCCCCTCTTGCTGGATGGGTTGCTGTCCAATTCATGTATTGTTTAATAAAGCCAATTAGATCTTCAATTTACTTGATTGAATTTTGCTTCTTAACAATAATAGTGAACTTCCCAAAATTGTGATGTGCAAGAAATGACCCTACAGCAGCTTAAACCGAGATCTGAGGGATTCGTACAGGGGTGGAGGCTGTCCATGGAGGCCCCCTTCAGAGGTCCCCCAGAAAAAAAATACCTATGCCCCTGAGCCTCCTTGATCACATTTCTCTAAATGACAAATTATCCTGAAGAAGGTAAGGCCCAGCCGAGTCCTTGACACCTTAGAGAAAATGAGTTGTTTAGCCCACTTTCCTGGGAAGTGGCAGAAGGGCTAAGACCCTAGGACAATGACAGGAGCCAGAGGACAGCATGGTGAAATAACAGAAAAGGTTCCACAAGGGAAGGAGGGGTGTACCGGCGACCATCGACCTGGCCCACTGTCACCCCAGCTTCATACTTGTCATAAACAACGTTGCCTTCTTTGCCCTACTCTGTCCCTACCCAGGCTAGTTGGCCAGAAGCCATTCACGAGCTGGCAACCAGCACTGCTTCCCATGCAGTCCTTCACCGTGTTTCCTGCCAGTGAAACACATTTCCAATGGCCTCCATCTGTGGGCTATTGCTGCCCATTCAGGGGTAAATTTCCGGTGCAGGGCAGCATAATGAGTCCCATTCATGCTGATATTATTCATGCAGCTAAAATCCGCACACCCCCAGCTAAAACAGTCCCCTGGAGGGGCTGCAGCCCTTACCTATTCAGGAAGCCTTCATTCAGGTGGGTTACGTGTTTGCTCTGTACGGGAGTCTGATGCACTCTAATAGGTTCCTTCATTGTGCCTTTGAGTCCTTTGAAACACCAGGGAATTTTTATGTGCACTTTTAGTCACTAAGCCCAGAGTTGTGCTTGCGAGCGTCTGGCAATGAAGGCAGATGACGGGAGCCACGCTCTCAAGCTCGGTGTTAGGAGAGTCTCATCCTTTGCAAATATAGTCTCTACATAAAATGGAGTTTCTCAACCTCAACATTATTGGCATTCTGAGCAAGATAATTCTTTCCTGTAGGTGTGTGTGTGTAGAGGGTGGGGCAGGGTTCCGTGCATTGTAGAATGGGTAGCAGCATCCCTGGCCTACCCCCTACCTGCCAGTCATACTCCACCCCCACTGTGGCAACTTCAAGTGTCTACGGACATTGTCAAATGCCTCCTCAGAGCCCAAACTGGCCCTAGTTGAGAAGCAGCAACATCAAATAAAATGAGAGTGAAGAGCTATCCTCTCTTATCCTAAAGCCCAAAATGTGAAACCCAGTTCTCTCTCTCTCTCTCTCTCTCTCTCTCTCACACACACACACACACACACGGATATTAAGAAGTAGTTATTTACAGGTATCCGATAAAGCGTCAGATAGCGTCTCTAGGTAGTGACAAGAATAGGGGCATTAACTCAGGTGTTGTGGGTTCAAGATTAAATAATTTAGAAAACCTAGCTGGAGGGGCTCCTAGAGGTCACTTGGGACAACTCCCCGGGACACAAAGGAGGAAACTCAAGTCCAAAAGTGGTAAGTGACTTCTGAAGAGATCCACAGTAATGAAGGCAGAGCCTGCACTAGAATTCGGGTCCTGAAATTCTAAGATGTTAACTTATTACTTCTTACATTTTATTCATTCATTTGTTCATCAAGCATATATTTTGCATTTAATTCAATGTAAGTGCTGAGCTCAGGTGACAGTGTGGAGACAAAAGGAAAAAATACATATTTCCCAATAATGACTATGAAGACCATTTAACAGGTACCTCCTTATGTATCCATGGATGAGGCATTTTAGATCTATCATGTCATTCAATCTGTATTAAAAAAAAATCTATGAAGTTAGTACTATTTCCTCACTGGTGATATTGATGGGTATAGTTAAACACTGGAGCCCATAACACATGTGACAGTTACAAAGCCCAGTATTGCAAATGAAAATACACCAAGAGTCCTCTAGGAATGCTATCTCTGCTAGAGCAGAGAGGAAGCCGTCCTCACTGCTGGTAAAGGAACGTCGCCCGCCTACCAGCTACCCATGATGGGTGGGGAAGGAGGGACATTCACGGCAGCACAGTGCTTGGGTCACACCTAGGCTCTGCCTGTTCCTTTGCATCCTTTGAGCTAACCCTATAACCTCATGGAGCCTCCGCTTCCCTCTGTGCACAGTGGAGACATTAAGAGATCCAGCAGGCAGTTAGTCTGATTGTAAAGCAAGATCATGTCTTAAGTTCACTACATGCATCCTCTTGTACATAGTGAGTGTTCTCTAAATGTTAGACCTCCTTTCCTAATCTCTCCGTGCCTCAGTTTTCTGGTTCTATGAACTGGGGATAATAATAAGAAGCTACTTTGTAAAGTTATTGTTAAAGCTAAGAGTGCATATGAATATATAGAGGCCCTAGAGGGTAATAAATGTCAGCTTTAGTTATTTCTGCAAATATAAGTAGCTCGGGGATATCTTTAATGGATGAATGAAAGGTGAGGACTAGCAGATGTACCATAGAGGTAGAGCAGGATATTTTCCTTCCAGTTCCCACAGTCCATCCTACCAATTAACAGGTGAGAAATCTGAACTTCTTAAGAGGTCAATATTTTGCCCAACATTTCTCAGTGAGCTGGTTGTGCCTTTTTCTGGCTCCTAGACTCAATTCTCTCTACCTCCTGGTAACCTCTCATGGGCCACCCTGAACCTAGCCATTAGTAAGCCTCCCGCAGGTGTAAAAGTGACACCTATGTCAGTGTGTCCATGTAGGTCCTGTTACAAAGTTCATTGTGTTGTCATTGAGTATGAAAAGCCAAGACATGACAAATAACAGAGCAATATCCATGTAAAACTGAGCTGCTACCGCGCACACGTCTGCTGGGTCAGCTCCAGGTGCCAATGAGTCATTCAGTTCTCAGCTCCTCACACCTCCTCAGAATGCCTGTCCCTCATCACCACCAAAAGCAGCACATCATCCACACCAGTTTGCCTTCATCACATCATGTATTTGCCTCCGCAATGCTTGTCAGTGTCTAAAAACACCACATTTATTTGTTTACTTGTCTCCCACACCTAAATGTAAAATCCATGAGGGCAGGGACCTTACTGGCTTGATTCGCTACTCTAGTTCAAATGCCAGACAGTATCTGATCATTACCAGGCTCTTAATAAATATTTGTAGAATTGATACAGGAATAAGAAAATTTGAACTCGGATTCCTGTGACCCTCTTGCCAGGTGTTCTTGCAGCCTTGTCCTAACACCTCAAGCCCCCACCAACTCCATATATACACCCAACAGAAACCCTACATTATTAAGTAGATTGGACCTTTTTCTAATCCTAACTCAAGGATATGTTTATTGATTTTAGAGAGAGGAGAGAGAGAAACATCAATGTGAGAGAGAACCATCGATCAATTGCCTTCCATACACACCCCAACCAGGGATCAAACCCATAATCTTTTGCTGTACCAGACAATGTTCCAACCAACTAAGCCACTCCTCCAGGGCCAGATTGGACCTCTTGTAGCAGGCTCCAGGACCAGAGCCCTGGTGACCTGCAGCCCAGGTGTCCAAAAGTCTACGATGATGTACTTGATTGCATGCATACCAAAATGTTGACATGTCTCAAAGACTTGAGATGTCACTGGAAATTCAATTCAATAAAATTTACCAAGCACCTTTGATGCACTAGTCATGGATGGAAGCAAAAGAGACACTATTAACAGTACAGTTCGGGTTGTCTGACGAATCTTCCTGCCCAAAACGATTTCTCCTGCTCCCAGAAATGATGATGAAAGATCATGTCATTAGCTCTGGTTCTCAGGAGTGCGCCATTCTAACTAAGGGGCATCATCCACATAAGGGGTACCATCTCGACCACGCTAATTGGGATCAGTTTACCAGATACTTGCCAGGGTAACCACTGCCCAGGAACCATGTAACATAGTACAGGTCCTTGGAAATTTGATGAAGACAAGAGATACCAGAAATGAGAAAACAGTGCACATAAAGGGATAGAAGAGAGCCCACAGATGAACCCCACCTACTTGAGATAGTAGGGCAAATATAGCCAGGAACACGTTTTTGGAGCTAAAATGTCCTGGGTCTCATCATGGCTCAGCCATCCATAGACTCAATGCTGTGTCTCCCCAAAATATCTGTGTGGAACCCTAATCCCCAGTGTGATGAGGCCTTTGAGAGGTGGTTAGGTCATGAGGGGCAGCCTTCATGAATGGGATCAATGCCTTATAAAAAAGACCCCAGGGCACTCTCTGGCCCGGTCTATCATGTGAGGACACAGCAAGAAGACAGCCATCTATGAACCAGGGAGCAAGCCCTCACCAGACACTGAATCTGCCAGCATCTTGAATTTGGGCTTCCAGCCCCCAAAACTGTGAGAAACAGATTTCTGTTACTTCTAAGCCACACAGTCTATGGTATTCTATTACTGAATGGACTGAGCCATTTGGCCAATGATTGCTTTATGTACCTAAGGTTCAGATTCTTTTTCTCTGAAGCAGGGATCATCACACAATCCTCAGAGATTTCTTGTGATGAAAAATGAATTAATATGTACAAAGTGCTCAGCATCAAGTCAGGGTCAATAAGTGATATTTGTGATCATTATTCTGAGCTTGTTTAGACCCCAAGACTAAGAGCCAACAGCCACGTAGGCTTTGGAAAGACCCTGTGAAGGATAAGAAACATTTCCTGGACAAGGCTTCATAAATGGTTCTGTCACTGTGCCTGACAGAGTTAAAGCAGCTTCCCAAAGTGCCTTGGTCCCCAAGGGCCCCTTACTCACCAGGAGAATCTGCTTCCTCCCTTGTGTGCTCTGCATCCTCCTGCTCCCACCTGCACCAATTAACGGGGAGCAGATTGCCAGAAGACCTAGAAAACAGCAATGACATGCCAAGAAGGGGCACGCCTTCGGAGCCCCTACAGGTAATGGGGTCGAAAATGAAGATGTATCCGGGGAAGAGGAATTACAACTCTGCTGATTAAGTGATAAAGTGAATGGAGATGAAAAACGTGGCATAAATTATTAAGGAGATGCCGCTCCAGGCAAAGACAACCAAGGAAGGAAGCTGGATATCATTAAAGATTATAGAATTAACTGGCGGCCGTAACCTGAGGCCTCGCTATGACACAGAGGAGAGGAATTTTACTCTCAGTGTTTTCTATATTTATTAATGGTTTCTATATTTTCAAAGATATCCTCAATTCCCTACTTAGCTGGTGCTACCCACTGAATAAATATAGGAAATGACTTCAGATTAACCTAAAAACACACGTTTACATCCATCATCAGAATAACTGAGCTGAAATAGTCAGATAAGCTATTTGGATTCTAGATAGTATGATTCAAAGAACGAGTCAGAGAGCCAGCTTCAGAATGCTTTTCTAATCAGCTCTGCGGGTGGCAGGAGAGAATTCTCCAGTTTCCACTGCAGTGCAAACCATCTGATCAAGAAAGGAGAGGTGAAGAAGAAGATGCTGGTAAACAGAAACTCGTAGGAAAATCTGCCCCATACATAGGTATGTCCTTTTGGAAGGTTTGAGCATGTTTACCAACTGATGTATTTTTTATCGCTTTAAATTGTTGTGATAATACTGTCAGTCCATTCCCCCTCTGAACTCAGGTGCATGCCTGAATTTATTGTTCGAAATCTCTGCTTCTGTCTGTCTCTCTTATTTCCTAGGGATACTGTCTCTGAGTGTTTGCTGGAGGAGAGATTCTGTGGCCCAAGGTGGGGTTAGCAAAGATCATGCAAGATTGAACTGCAGAGGAAAGCAGAGAACATCCAGTTTCCTATTCCATCCAGAGATTATAGGAGAGGGATCCTGCCACCTAACCCCCTCCTCCTCGAAATAGTTTGAGGGAGGGTCTCAAATCTCACAAAGATAACCCACAGGTTTTTAAAAGGCTGGAAGTCTCCCCATCACATTTCTAACAAGTGGCTCTTCAGACTTTGCTTGAATACCTCTTGTGATGGTAAACGCATTATCTACAAATGTAGCTCGTGCCACTTCTGAACAACACTTCCCTGCCAGGTACATATGAGGCAATGGGTGGAAATAAATGTGTACGTCAATGAATCGGTCAATGAATGACATTACGTCAGGGCTGAGGCTGCAGATGTAGCCAGAGCAAGAAAGGGCCATCACAACCCTGCTAGACATCCTCCCTTCAAAACCACTCTCCTGCATGGCTGGCAGGCTGTGCACACAACAATGGATCGGAAACAGTGAGCCCTTTTTGTCACCTTGATCTCTGTCCAGATTTGGACCACCAGAAGGACTGTAGCAAAAGAGAGACAAGAAGTTACTCAGGAAATATTACAAAGCACTGTGTCTGCCTCCATTAGATTATAACTGGGGAATCATAAAAAATGCCTTTGTGCCTTTTTTTATCCATAGCTCTTCATCTAAAATTGTGTTTTTTATCCCGATGACAGAAGTAATATATTTTCATTGTAGGAAATCCAAAAACATGGTAAAGCACAAAGAAGAAAATAAAAATCATCCATAACTCCACCACCCATGGATAAATAGTGTCATTTTGGTGTATGTCCTTCCAGGGGGTTTTGTATGTTTGTTTTGTTACTTAATTGGGATCCTATTTTTCATAGTGTTTTATAATTTTCCCTTATTTAACTTCATAATCTACTACAAACATTTTCCAAATTACTAATTTTCTTCTTCAATGTAATCTTTAATGGCTATCATGTTTGCATGCATTAGAGGTACCATAATCTGCTGACACTTATTTATAGTCTGTACGCATGCTATTTATTTACAGTATTATTGACGGGTGCTTAGGCTTGAGGAGTTTCACATAACATTAAATATGACGACGCAGGATGGGGCTCTGGGACCATAGAGGAAGAGGTCAGATTCTAGACTTAAAGGGTCCAGGAGGGTTTCTTTGAAGAAGTGACAGTTGACTATTACTTTTCAGATTGTAGGACACGGCAGCGTACATTATCTATTTAGCCTTCACCATCAACCAAGATGGCCTTACCATTCCCCTCTCATGACTAAACAGTAGACAGATTAGATTTCTTCCTGACTCTAGGCCCTAACCTCCCTTTTCTTAGATCATTTACTACTTTCTCTGCTCCTTTAAGATGTAAATCTTTTTAAAAGCTTCTTGCCAGTTTTACAACCTGAGAATGATTTTTCTCAAGGACCTGGGAGCCATTCATTGGAAATGATTGTGGAGGAAGAGACTACCCCTACCTCTGAGTTTCTGTGTGTAAGCAGGAGCCTGACTGTGGCAGGCACCTTGTTCCACGTTGTAAAATTAACCCCTGCCGTGGAGATAAGGCAGTTTACTTTTCCTTTAGGTGAAGACAATTAGCAAACACAGATGGCCTATAATCCCCTACCCATCCCACTCCAGGTCTTAAAAACTCTCCTGCCCTTCATTTTGGCAGAATTAAACTCAGAACCAGTTCTCATCTCTGTTCCCTATTACAACAGCCTGGAATAAAGTCTCCCTTGCCTGTTCAACTTTGTCCAGTGCAATTTTTGCTTTCACATAATAAAAGTCTTAAGAGGGGTCCCTTCCTTTGGTATAGGAGAGGAAAACATGATTGAGAGGGAATCAAGCCAGGAACTCAGTGAGCACCTAGCACGGGTGCTGGTAAACTGTTTGAGTCCCCCCTTTGCATCCTTACTTTGTTGCGCTTAAAAAAAAAAAAAAAAAAAAAAAGAGGTTGAGATTAACTAGAATGGTTTAATTATACTAATGAAAGCCTTGTTGATAGCTGGCTGGCTCCTCTGTGACTTCTTCACCCACAAAATGAAACCAATAATAATACCTGTTTACAGGATAGTTGTGAAGATTAAATGAGTTAGTACATGAAAAGCGGCAGTTCCTGGCGCACGGAGAGTGCTATTCACATTAATATTGTTATCATGATTACTATAAAGAGCACTGATGTTAGAGTTGGAATAGGCTGGGATCAAATGCCAGCTGCATCACTTGCTGCGTGAGTGAATTAAGCAATTAACTGTGTGCTTATAGGTTGTTGAAAGGTTTGAATTAACTAGCGTTTGCAAAGCAAATGGTTCACAATTGTCCGATGGTAGGCAGATTCCACAGTGGCCTTTGCAAGTTTCTGGGCCCCCATTATTTCTTCACACACTAATCTAGGTACTGCTATAAAAGAATTTTGCTGATGTAATGGAAGCCCCAAATCAGTTGACCTTAAAACGCAGATATCTGGATTGGCCTAATCTAACCACAGAGATCATTAAAAACAAAGTTTTCTCTGCTGGTAGAAGAAGAGAGAGAGAGATTTCAAATGCTGGTATTTCAGTATGGAATTAATGTCTTTGAAGATGGAGGGGGCCGCATAAAAGATCCAAGAGCAGCCTCCAGGAGCTGACGGTGACCCCTGGCCGACGGCCAGCAAGAACTCATCCCTTCACCCCAAGAAAGCAGGTTCTGCCAACAACCTAATACGCTTAGAACTGGATTCTTTCCCATGTCTCAGATGCAAGCACAGCTTGGCCAACATCTTCATGTCAGCCTTGTAAGACTCTAAGCAAAGAACCCCTCCAAGGCCCCAACTCGGACCTACAGCACAGTGAGAAAATAAATGTGTTGTTTTAAGACCCTTCATTTGTGGTTATTGGTTATGCATTCACAGAAAACTAATATAGGCTCCTAGTTACCTGTGAATTTTATTTTCTTACCCCAAACTACTTTTGAACACTGACAAACCCAAATGGAAGGTAGAACCGGGGTCAGCCATACAACTAGCTCTTTCCTGTGTATGCCCCTACACCCCGACCCAAGGTCAACGTCCTGTTTTATTCCCCAAAGGACACTCTGGCTGCATGGGCAGGTATCCTGGTTAAAAGTCGAAGGCAGCCTCAAGAATCACTTTGAAAATATACTTGCTTTTCAAGTCTCAGCACCAATGCACTAAAAAGATCAGACTCTTCAGAATTGAGAATTGCAGGCAAGTCCATTTGTACCTTTTATTGACACTTCTGACCTTGTTGAAAAGCATGTTATGTTTTGCTATAAAAATTATCGGAGAGTGCAGCTTGCTGAGCGATATTTTATATTGCAGGACAGAGCATTCAAAGTCACTCTCCTCACAGGAGCGCTAGTGCCACTGCAAATCCCGAGGCTCTTCGTGAGACATTTTGTGCCCAGCATCAGGCCCGTGGTATGAACTTGGGCCCCGGTGTCAGCAAGCGATTCAGTGGAAGGAGCCGCAGTGTGATGCCTCCTTGATTGAGTCACCCCAGGAGGTTTAGGTGCAGTTTTAAGTAAAATACTAAAATTAAACTTAAAATCTTAGGTCTTAGAAAAACTTTATCGCTTTCTAAAGTTTCATGATGAATGTTGAGAATACCCGTGAACATTGGGTTAGTTTGGTGTTACCTCTTTTGACAAGTCTCAAAACAAAAATAAACTCAAAATCAAGTTAGGATCAAATGAATAAAATAAATGCAGAGCCTCTGGGTTTTCTTGTCCTAAGATAGACAGCTTTTTTATGTTCAGGATAACTGTGTTATATGTCCCTGATCACCACTTACTCTAAAATGTTGGCCAGTGCTCACTCATAATTCAATTAAGCATTTACTCATATATGCTAGGGGCAAGGGTAGGCACTGAGACTACAAGTTTGAGAGACATGGACTAAATACAGGGTGGGGGAAAAATAGGTTTACAGTTGTTCATATGGGAACTAATGCAATAATTAATAAATAACAATATAAGAAAAAAACTCTGTGTTTCATGTACTCACGGCTGTAATCCTACTTTTGCCCCACCCTGTATTTAAAGAGTGAAGGCAGATATTAACCTTTATATAAAATTCAAACAGCCCCTTCATCCCTCCCTATAGATGGATCAAAATAAAAAGTTGTATTGCATGATATGAAGAGGACAGTTGGACAACTAGGGTCAACTTCTACTTTCCTACCCTTCTAACTGTATAACTTTGGACAAGTAAGTTCATTAAACCCCACTTTCATCATGTATACAATGGGGATAATAATAAGAATGACTTAAAGAGGGTATTTAAAGGAGATGGCCCATGAAAAAACATTTAGCACAGTGCCTGGTCCATAGCAAGCAAGTGGTGATGAGGGTTGTCATCATTACAATTATAATAGTCATCATCATCATAATTATAAAAGGCCTTACTCATCACTTACTGGTGCTAGGCTGTAGATTTTTCCATGTGATTAGTGAAACAGTTAAGGCTCTGGCCTCCATGAGGTGTGACTTTTCTAATGTGTCCCTTTAGATTACTTGTCAGCACAGCGCAGGAGGTCTAGGACTTATTGCTGCATGGTCATCCCAGCCCTGGAGAGGTTCGGGCGGGACAAGATGTAAGACCTGCGAGAAGAGGTGTTCGTCTTGGCTTAAAAAGCTCCCCAGAAGAGGGCAACTTTCTAGGCAGACAAGAAGAGAATGACAAGAATAAGGGCTAGTGTTGACAAAATGTTACGATACATACAAAGGTAGTTGCAATGGCCACGTCATCTGTGAAAGAAAGAAAATGGTATGAGTTGAGACCAGTAAGTAAATAAAGGACCACTTAGGAAAGAACTCTCTATAGCATGCCAGGGAGTCTGCAACTGAAATATATTATGCAAGGTGGTGATATGTTCAAGGCTACACATTTAGAAAGAGCCCTGGTAGTTATGAAGATGGGTTTATAGAAAGGTAAAATGAGAGGTTGTGATTTCAGGAGGCTATTACTCTAGAGAGGAAAGGGGTGATTAAGAAAACATAGTCACAATGTTGTGGGATGGGGCAGATATTAAGCACAGAACCATAAAGGAAAATTACATGGTGTCATGACCCTACAATTATGGTGAACCACGACTCCTGTAAATTAAAAAGCCCCATGGTGTCTTGCTGATACTACAGTGGAGTTTTTGCCTTCTACTATTTGAGCCATCTTTTCTCTCTCTTTTCTCTTTTTTTTTTCCCCCTGTAAAGGCTGATTTCTCTAGCATCTCTTACAACTTATCTTGTCTTATGTCCTCTTGATCCATGTTAAGTCTTGGTCTAACTGCATACTTTGTGCAAATCACTGAGGCCTAAAGAATGTTTTTGAAAGGAACAAACAGCAACTGATTTTACCCTAACCATGTTTCCACTTTTTCATGGACTGCTGCTCTTCCTCTGGAAAGGAGAGAAACCAAGATTAAGATCGTTAGAATGTGGGGAACAGTACTATTCCTGTATCTGCTGGCAACAAGCAGCTGACTCTGTTACCACCTTCCAGTGCAAGGGGGGAATTTTCATTCCAAGGACTGTGAATCTCCCTCACAAACCAACAAATGTATCAACTAATTCACCTGCACTATTTTCTTTTGTCTTATTTTCTCCCTGACCCCATCTTTATTTCAGCCATTCTAAATGGAACTCAAATTAGTAATTTACATCTTTGCCACCAACTGCATTTAGAAAAAATTCTGATTTACAACTTGTCTTACTGAGTAAAAAGATATTAGAAAAATTATATTTGCTTTTAATTATAAATAAGATTGCTCTCACCAAAATGACATATATATAAAAGAAGAATCTATAATTGACAAAAATAATACTGATTTATTCTCAGGTTGCCTTTTTGCTTTCTGGGCTTTTTTTTTTTCCCCAGTTCTGAGAGTGTAGAGTGATGATGATGATAATGATGATGTTTTTGTATTTCAAAGCAGGGTGTATCCTTAAAATATTTATGAAAACTAATCTGTTCTATTTTTAAGACAGAAATAAATTGAAATTCATGAAAATGGATCTTTTTTATTTTACTTCTAAGACTGTGCAAGAGACTAACAATAATGCAACAAACATGAAGACAATATACACTTACTAATTACAAAACATTTTACCAGACTCCAGAAGCTTACTCATTACTTTCAACACTAGTCATGGTTTACTATGCCTAGACTTTGAGAAATAATTAGATTTGAATAAAAGAAATTCTAGCCTCTGCTCTAACACATATTTTTGGATAAATCACCAATTTTCTCCATATCTCAATCTCCTTATCAGTATTGGGTATGCTTAAAAGTTCCTTTAAGCAACATAATTATATAATTTTGTGGCAAAGTAAACATCTATAAAAATATGCGAACTGTCCATCAACGTTCACTTCAAAATAAAAGCCAAACTAAGAGATAGAGCTATTCAAACATTCAATTCAAATGCATTAAATTCTTTAAAATCCCAACTAAAATGTGTATTTCCCAATATCCACTCTATATTTGTTTTCTTTCTTTCCCTCCCTCTTAACATACTTCTACAAATACAATAGACTCTCAATAAATTTTTATTAAGCAACTGATTGAGTGAACTCATGGAGCAGGCTGCCATTTGGGGTCTATCGTACGTGGGACAGTGAATCAGGACACTGCCCCAGCCACAACCACAGGAAACAGCAGCCCACGTGCTAGGTCTAATTTGATCATCTAATGAGACACTTAACTTCCATTAGTTTGCGCCTGAAACTATTTTTTCATAAGCTAGAACTAATAACACTTTCCTGTGCAAATATGCTATTTTATCTGAACAGAGAATGTGATGGATGCAATAGCCCTTTGGTCCCATATTGAAAAACACACAAACCTGGGAAGAGAGCCTGTTGGTTTCTCCATCACTGGAATGTTGAAGATGATTTTAGGCAACAGGTTACTAATGTTGTGTTCTCTTCCCGATCTCAGTTTTATTTTATTTTCCCTGGAGGAACCAATCCATCCCTGATTCCGTGAACATTCCTGACCAGACATTATGCCGAATCCGAAAGTGAATAATAAATACAGTCCCTCACCTCAAGGAGCTCAGTCAGGTAAAGGAAAATCTGTAACTGCTTTAAGTATTACATTAATGTCTGTGATTCCAATTGACTGTGAATAATACTGACCTCCCAGGGAGGCTCGGAGGCAAAGCGGGAATACAATCCCGTCTGTAAAATGGTAAGTCCAAAGCTTGGGAGCGCGGGAGTGCTCAACCAGCCCCAGCTGAAAACTCTCCCCCCACTACCACCGAGTGCAGACACTTGAATGCTAAGACGAACACCTGTTTTTCCTTTTCTTTTTGTGAGCAGTGAATGGAAATGTTACTCTGATGGGTAAGAGGAGAGGTCCTGGGGGTGTCCCTCTCTAGGTGGTGGCTCTGGGAGGCCAAAGCAAGGGTCAGAATAACTTCCTTTCCCTGCAGCCAGGTTCTCAGGGAATTTCTACTCTAAGCATCAGTCCCTCTCTTACGCCTGCTCTCTTTCATTGACTGTGCACGAGTCTGCCTCTCCAAGGTAGCTCTTTAGCCCTTCATCGAGTGACCTCAGCGGTCACCGCGTGCTGTGCCGTGGTGACAGGAGGACGAGTGGAAAGTGGCCCCTGCTGAGGCAGGGGGGGAGCTGCTCTCCTGGCGAGACAGCCAGACCTGGGGCACGTGGCGCCGCACGCAGGCACTGGGAAAGGAGGGCGCCCCGCCGAGGCCCTGGTAACTAGGAAATTCCTCTTCTCAAAACCTGTAACTCATCCTGGTCTGCTCTTTCCCTGGGTCCCTTTGCTTCATCAACAACCAAGTAAAAGATGTTGCCTTCTGAAAATACTTCTCAAAACTGCCTCTCCTCTCCACCTGACTCCGGTTGGAGGCCGGCAGTGGCTTCCTTACTTTTCCTGTGGACTTCGCTCTCTGCCGTCAGTCCCTTGGCTTCTTAACACGTTTAATGTGGTTTACAAAGCCCTTCACAGACTGCCTCTTTCGTCACTCTTCCACCTCATATTCCACAGCACCATCCTGAAACCCATCCTGCAGCGGCTCTGCACTGCTTACAGTTCCCCCAGAACTGTTTCTCTCCCCCTCGCTTTTGCTCATGCCACCCTTGGTCTAGAATGTTCTCCCCAAACTCCTTCGTGAATACACAATGGCAATATCTCCAGCTAAGGTGACTAACTCATCCAGGTTTGCAGGGGGATTTTTGTGTTTTTGCCTGGAAGTCCCACATTCCAGGAAATTTCCCACCTCAGTCCCCACCTTCTCCAAGCCTTCCATGCCTGTTCCTGCTCAAGTCAGGTGGCCCCCAGTGCTGACATACGGCAGGTATTCCATCATCACACATCGTACTATCAGTACAAACTTATATGTCCTGACCTACCCTTTGGCTCTGTGCTCCTTATAGGCAGGGACTGCATTTATTTATTTTCTTCTTGTCTGTATTGCATAGAGCATGGCAGGTAGAACACAACAGATGGTTAAAAAGAAGGAAGGGAAGAAAGGAGGGAGGGAAGAAGGATGGAACAAAAGAAGGAACCAAAGACTAAAGGTATGTTACAGTAAAACACGTTGTTGAACACAGACAAACAGAAAATCATGACTTCTCAGTCACCATATACATTTTGAAGATATATATGTTGATTTAGTTTTTCCTCATAAGTAAACCTCTTTCTATAACCATACATGGAAGTAGAGACTAATGTATTATTTAATAGGATATCTTTTCCAGGTATATATTGATTGGGGAAGACAGGATAAAAGCAAAAAAGCTGCTGTAACCAATAAGCATCGACATTTCAATACCTTAACATAACAGAAGTTTGCTTTTCACTTACATAGAGATGAGTTTAGGATGCAAGTGTTCCTCTTTGGCAGGCAGCTCCCTGCCATGCGGTCATTCAGACTCATGCCCTCTCAGACTCCTGTCTCTGCTGCCCACCTGAGGTCAGAGTTCTCTAAATCCAGGCAGCAAACGAGAAACGAGCATGGAAAATAGGTTATGGGAGGTTGCCCATCACCCTCCTGTCACCCACCGGCTGGAACTGAGTACACGGTCCCACCTAACTGCATGGGAAGCTGGGAGATGCAAAACTCCTTCTGTACCCAAGAAAATACACAAACATGCTCGATGAGGGCTCGTCAGCCTCAGCCACTCCACTGAAACAAGATTTTCCCCTACCAGCTGGGCAAACTTGGGCCGGTTAGTTTCTCTCAGACCCAGCTTTCTTACCAATAAAATGGGGATATTGCTAGAGCTTAACTCACAGGGAGGCTGCGAGATGAAGCCCAGATGAGACAAAGCGTGTAAAATGGTGTGCGCAAAGACTAGGAGAGTCTAAGTGCTCCATAACTATGCGTTAGTTATTATCTTTATCACTGTATCTGTTCCGTTCAGTTACTACCACTACCAACCTTCATGCCAAGAGCATTCTAAACAAGGGGTTACTATGAAAAATATTTTTTCTTTAGCCATAAAAAAGAATGAAATTTTATCATTTGCAACAGCATGGATAGATGTAGATGATATTACGTGAAGTAAAATAAGTTAGAGAGAGAAAGACAAATACCACACAATTTCATTAATATGTGAAATATAAAGAACAAAATAAACAAACAAAACAGGAACACTCACAGATACAGAGAACAGACTGATGGCCAGCAGAGAGAAGGGGGTTGGGGGAGTAGGGAAAAAAAGGTGAAGAGATTTAGAAGTACAACTTAGTAGTTACAAAACAGCCGTGGGGAGGTAAAGTACAGCATAGGCAAAATAGCCGATAACATTGTAGTAACTATGTATGTGGCACATGTGTACTAGAAATGTCAGGGCTATCACTTCATAAAGTATATGATTGTCTAACCCCTATGCTGTATGCCTGAAACTAACACAAAATAATATTGAATGCCAACTGTAGTTGAAAAATAAAATTTATATATATATAATATATATATAATTTTCTGGATCCCTTGGTCTCTGAAAAGCCACCGCAGCCTTCACATACCTGTCATACCTGTCCTCGGTCCTATCCTCAGGTCCTCTGGCTGCCTTTAAACCCTAAGCTATGAGGAGGAAAGAAACAGAGTTCAGATTTTTGACCATGTGTGTCCTCAGTGTCAAGTCTTACAAAATGCAGTGTTATCCATCATCAGGCAATGATGCACTATAATGCAATGCAATTTCACTTGTACTCAACCATGTATGTTAGGAGGATATCATAAAGCTTCACCGTCAACCTCAAAGAGCAACAGTAAACCCATACAATTCCTTATATTCTGCTTTCCTGGGTGTCATGGACAAAGAAAACTATTGATTTTGAGTTGTCTAAAGTGCATGCTATAAAAAAAACTACCCTCAGTCCATGGCTCCCTTTACTGGGATCAAATAAAAGGAGAAGATAGGAGGGTCCCCCAGAAATACACATCCAAGGGAGTTAATGGAACCTTGCGGTTATGACAGCCTCCACGTGGACTGTGCTCAACCCTAAATCTAAAAGCCAAAATCCCAACACTGCAGAGCAGACCCCAATTCCCTTTCTCTCGAACACCAGACTGAGTCAACTGCATGGAGATCTTCTATCTTCATGAGTTTTTAAACAATTCATTACCATATTTGATCCTGTGATGGAGACAATACCTCCATTTTACAAATAAGTAAAAAAAAAAAAAAGACATTGAGCTAAAAGAGATGGTGCAAAGTGATGATTATGTAGTAAATTAGTCAGTGGAACCCAATTCTTATCTTCTGACTCTGGAGCATTGCTTGTTCTTGATTTCCACCTTCTCATTGTGCACTAACAAAACCAGGATGATTATGAGTAGAAGGGTATATTCAGAAGGACCCAAGATTGATAAAGAGTGGGATGGAGGGGAGAGACAAAGAAGTCCAAGGGCTATAAAAATACACACACACACACACACACACACACACACCCACAACCACCACAACTTACTACAAAGTCAATGAGTCAAAGACCTCAAATGAATCTGGGAGGAAAGAAATACTTAAAAATTCAATACAATTTAATTCTGAAATAGTTGCAGGAATACTGTAATTTCCAGGAGTGGCCCCATTAGAACTAAGGCCACAGAATACCAGGACAGGATCCTACTTATACCTGTGGCCTAATACATGGGCCGCCCCAGAGCCTTGTTCTTCTGAGCCATTAGAAGAGAAAGATGTCCTGAGCCATCTAAATTCATAGCCTTCAACCTTCACACAATGAAATGGGTACAAAAAACTGCGGTTAAAAGTCCCAAATATTGAAATCCCCTCTCTCCAGAAAGCTGTGTTAGGTGACAATGTCCTGAAGATAAGGTGACATGTATGAAAGAAAGTCTTTTAAACAGTGGTGTTTCTTTCTTTCCGTGTTCATTTCCCCAAAACACCTGCAGAAAAGACAGACAATCAGCGTCCTAGTATCTGTGGACAATTCACAAGGAGCTGCTTAGCTCTTCCTAACCAATGGGAATTTATTTTCAGATTTTAATTTAACATGCAGAGCTGACCCCAAACCCATCATTACAGTCACTTGCTAATCCTCCCTGGCTCGTGTATTTTCTTCATTATGGCGTGCAATTTTGTTTTGCTTTGTTGTATAGTGTGTTCTTCCCTTCTCTGATTGCTTCGCTCAAGCTTGATGTGGGGTGTGTGGGTGGGTACAGGGGGCAGACATGGAGACATCTGCATTGCACCTGTCTTACCTCCAGCACCATCACCTCCAAGGAAGGGCCCCACTGCAGAGGCTATAAAACAGCCTTCTTGGGTCACAGATGCTGCCTGATTTCTTGGAATTGTTTGGACACACAGTTGCCTTGAGCACACTTATAACTGCTGAACACATTTGTAGTCTCCACACTACCACTGCGCCCCCTGCCTCCTCTTCTACCCCAAATTGTCCCCTGAAAATATAAGCTCCTCCTAAGCACGTATTACCCAAAGAATAAATGCAGTCATCTGTACAGGAGCATTTATGCACAAAGACAATAATAAGAAATGACTAGATGAAACTTGTGGCAAGTCAAAAGCAAGCAACAGCTGACAGCTTTTGTACGACCTGTCTCGGGCAATTTGGTAAGGATGCTTTCAACCCACACGTGGGAGACACCCAGCTGGTTAATAGTCTGGCGTCATCTGCATCGGATCTTTCTGGTGATGGCCTTCCCCCCAAGTCACTCAAATGAAAGGGCAAGTTAGTACATCTTTGCCTTTAGATGTTGACTGCAATGCAGTCTTGCCTTAGCTCCTGAACGCCGTCATTTGGAGCCTGATGTTAGAAGCAAAGGATAAGAAGCTGTTTTTATATTTTATTTAGCCTGTCATTGGAGCTTTAAAGGCTTCTTTTCTTCACCAAAGCCCTCAATGACTTGGCAAACATGACATGTGTGATTAGACTGAAACCTCATTACAAAAACCATCCAGGTCACACAGAATTTCATATAAGGAGAGTCGTGGCTGCCCGAACTCCATCGCCAGGCCCTCGAAGAGGACTGTGTTATTCCAATATGCCCAGAGGTCTGTGGGGCACGGTGAATGCTTTTCCAATTGAATTGAATGCAAAGGAGTTTATATTGAACTAGCAAAGAGATCCCTTTTCTCTCAAAAAGGTCCCCTAGTGGGTTACTTTCATTTTCTCCTTTGGCCTTTTATACACTTTTTTTCCCCAGACTTCTGACATGAACATTTATTACTTTCATAATCATTTATTGGAAAATCAGTTGTATAGAAATGAAGTCTCTTCAGAAGAGCCTGGGACCTTGCCTCCAAGTGGGTAAATTTTTATTGTGAAAAATACATAAAATGCAGCTTTCCCTATGATCGCTTCAATTTCAACTTTATAAAATGATTATCTGCATACAGGGGGGGAAAAGCTGTATGAGACCAAGCCTTATACATCTTTGTAGCTACCAAGATACTGTGATACAGAGAGAGCAGATATGCCTATAATGTATCTCACGTACTTGTGCCTATGCCCATAGTCAAAAGCTTTGACGACAGCCTCACATGTTTAGCTTAAGCAGTTAGTACCACTCATTCCCTGGCTGCAGAGGCAATCTAAGCCCTAGATTCTGAAGATGCAAGTAATCATCTATGTATGGCTGCAAAACCAAATCTGTTTTAATAAGACTTCTATTGGCATAATTGTTGGAGCTCCAGTTTTTCCCAACTCCCAAAACTTTAGATTCTTAACAAAGTAGAAGGGATGGATTCTGAACTCTTTGTGCTGCTATGGGCTCTGTCAGTTACTCCTCCACTGACACTCTGCCCTGCCTTGGACCTCTCCCCGTGGCTCTTTCCCCAAGAGCTGCCACCACCAATAACCAATGTTTCCCTATCGCACACACACACACAGAGCTGTGATTGCTGCCTCCCTCCTAAGGCGTTAGTCCTTGGAGCCAGCATCTGCCTAAACCCTGCACCCTGGAAGGTGTTTCTCTTCCAGGTCCTCCAGGGCCTGGGGGAAAGAAGGGTGTTTGTTGGTCCCTCCTCTGCTGTCCGGGCAGCAGCAGGGATCCCCCATGGGAAGTGTGCTACCTGCCTTCTCTCTAAACTTTCCAGATCTCTTCCATTTCTCTTTTGTTTGGAAAAGAAACAGAAAGAGAAAAAAAAATCACTGGTGCCTCAGCATCCTTTCTCTTACTGAATAGCTCGTCTGGTCTTGCCCCTCAGCATTACTCAGAGGCTACCTCAGAAGACCAGAAAGATGGGTGGCTTGCATGGGGTCTTTTGGAGAAGCATGGCCCGAGGCGGGTGGTGGGGGTCGCTGAAGCCCAGGACTCCAGTAAACAGCAAGCACAGGGAAGCAGGACCAGCTGAGGCGCCCAGGGGCTCGCTGCACCCAGACCTCCCTCTCCCTCCCCAACTGGCTTCTTTTGGGTGCATCTGCTGGGTCTTTTCCTACCTCCAGTGAGAAAGTTTGGCAAATTGCTCCTGGATGGTCTTGGCTGAGACCCCACCCATCACAACAGCGGAGTCATGCTTTAGGGGGACTCTGGCAGGCTGGCTGGGGTTGTTGTGAGGTTAAGCTTCCAAAGTACGCCAAGGTTCATCGTCCCATTTGAACCCTGCAAGAAACCTGTTTGCAAATACGATTGCCCTGTTTCATAGATGAGGAAACTGAGGGGAAACAGTCCTACGTGATTTTGCCAGTGTCCTCAGAATTCAAGGGCGGGAGCAGTGGAGCTCCCATAGCAGAAGGTAGAAATAGAAGTAGAAGGTAATAAAGAAAGTACAGTAAGAGTAAAAATCAATTTATTGCTTTCCAGAGACCTTGTCAAGGACCCCTTATGCATTGCCTCACTTACCCTTTTATCACCTGAATGGCGTAGGTTCCATTGTTATTATCATTCTAGCAGAGGAGAAAACCAAAAGGCACAGAGGGTTAGTAGCGTGCCCAAAAGCACACAGTGTGAGGGAAAAACCCTGCCAAGCATGTGCCCTGAGCCACAAATCTACAATGCTGTTGCTGGGTCCAAGGATCTATTATTGTATCAGCACTGAAAAGGCAACTTTATGAAACAACTAGGGCAGACAATGTGTTAATTAAATGATAAATTGTGTAGGACACACTGTAAATTCTTTAGGAATTCAGAGGAGGAATAAATTAAATCGCTAGGACTTACAATTGTCAGAAGAAAACTTCATAAAAGTTCAAAAGGTGTGGAGGAGTCAGTTGAACAAAACATCTAGGCGGCAGCATGTAAGGAGAGAGGACAGCGTGAGCAAAGAAACGCGATCAAGAATCACTTTGACATTTTTGAAGATAGAAAGAAGGAAATGACTTAGAATGGAAGGGCAGTGTCTGAATCTCCCTTGTCTTCCCATTACTTAATTTTATTATTATTTTTTATACTTCAGAGTCCTCCTTCAGACTTGATAAAGTCTATGTATGGGTTCCCTTTCATTATTAAAATATACATACACTGTAAGGATTGTATGATGCATAAACAATGGTACAATAGACTCCCCCCCATCCCCAATATAAACCTTCTTTCCCCAACCAAGCCCATCCATGAACCTCCCCTGAGGAACTCCTGCACTGAGATTTCCTAGGTTGGATTTCATTCTAGATTAAATAAAGCCAGGTATCAGGTAATATGAGAACTACCTGGGACAGAAAGACCAGGTCTATATCCTGGTAATTTCAGCCTCAGTCCAGGTCCACAACATCAGTGTTCTAAAGTACTGGGTTCCTGTATTGGGGAAATATTTAGAGAACACCAAGGATGTACATACGTACAAGGAAAGCTCTATGTTGGGCACTGAGAAAAGAACCTGGCAGCGTCCAAAGAACTGACGACTTAGCCCCTTGCTCTGGTTCTCGTCCTGACATTGCTGTTCATCTCCTGACCTTGCCACTGTCTGTGGCTCTCAGGATGCCTTAGCATTTGGCAGGTTCAGGATACAGTCCATTGCCCTTTCCCCAACCTAGGTATACGTCATTCATCTCGCATTTGCCTGCTGGATAAACCCTTTTTAGATAATTTTACTGTCATCGTTAGCTTTTCTAAATTATAATTCTCTCTTTATATGTCAATGCTCTTTACATATCTGGAAGGTCTTTTGGCATATCAGTAGTCAGGCACCTTTGAAGCTAGCACGCTCAAAACTTGGCTCAACACTTCCTAGCCAGAAGGTCTCGGGGAAGGTAAAAGTCCTTGGCCTCAGTCTGGGGATCTGGTAAAGTGGGAATAATAATCATGCCTACATTTTAAACTCTTAAAGAATGAAACAAACAAAAATGCTAAAATCTTATGTATCATTTAATCCTGGATGGATGTAAATTTTTGTGGTGACATTAAAAAATTAATTAGTACCTTCTTCGTGTAAATTTTGGCATTATTCCTGATTTCGGTTACTAGATATTGTTGCCTAAATTCAGTTTTTGACTTTAAATCAGATACATTTCCTAATTACTTGTCTAACCATTCAAGGAGAGACCTTTACTTTAAGACAGCAATGGGAATCACACATTGCTAGGGCTAATTTCAGTATGAGAAGACCTTGTTAGATCACTTCTTACAATCAGTTAGTTAGTGTATACACAAGGCTATACATTCTTTAACTATTCCCTCTCTTTAGGTTTTGATCATTTTCTTTCTTCTCTTCATTGAAGATAAAAAATCCAAGAAGCACCCTCAGCAGTTGCCATCCCATTTCAGATCGCTTAAAAGTCATGTCCTTTTCTGGCTCATCATCTCCCTCCGACAGAAAGCAAGGGTCCACTGCAGCCCCTCCCTGCCCACCTCAAGGTGGAAAGCAAGCCTGCTCTGGGCTCTCCAAGGATTTCGGACAAAAGCACACAGTGTCTTGGAAATCATTGCGGATGCAAAATACCACCATTAAAGGAACTATTTTAAACTAAATTGATTCTTTGTTCTTTAGCCAATTGGCTAATCCTCCTCTTGAGACATGCTTCCATTTAGGAAAGCTAAAAACACAGCTCTCAAACGGAGACTTAGAGGAGGCGAGGGATATGCTGACATACACATTAAGTAGGATTGAGCCACGAGGGCCCTTGCATCTTGATTAGCTACTTGAGGATTTCTCTGGGCTCTGCAGTCCCTAGTGGCAGGAGCAAGGCAATGAAAGGGATAGAAGACAAGTCAGGGAAACTGAGAGCAAGGCCTGCGTGTCTGAGTCACTATGGATGTGGGCCCGGGTGGTCCACTACCTGCAGGCTAGCCACTGGATTCCAGCAGTGGCTGCCTTTCCTGCTAGAATTCTTCAGAACAGTTTTAGCTTCCTTGACCTTCAGGAGAAAACTCCAGTGTCCTGGTCTTCACCCTCGCGATATGGTCCGGAGGAGGATCTTCGGGTATAGGAAGCAAAGTCATTCGATCTACGACATGGGGTTCATGTTGCGTTCCCCTTCCCGTAAGGGAGGGTTCAAGTGGTGAGGCCAGGGGTGGGGGAGAGGCAAGACATACAGAAATGGGGCGGGGAGGATAGAATCAGTATCGGAGACCGGTCCATGGCCAGAGTCTCATGAACATCTCTCTTAAACTGAGCTTTTATAACTTTCTTTTCATTTTTAACCTTTTGCTATCATTTCATTATTACCTGACATCTGTTCAATGTAGAAATGTAGATAGACAAAGTAGGAAAAAAATTTCCAGGTCCCCAAAATCCCTTAATCCTTTCAGTCATTTATATACATGTATATGTTTATCTACACCTTTTATATAAATGAGCTATACATTCATTTTGAGCTAATAAACTAGAGTGGTTAATTGTAAATGCCAACTTAACTAGGCTACAGGGGGCCCAGATATTTGGCTAAACATTATTTCTGGGTGTGTCTGGCAGGGCATTTCCAGATGAGATTAGCATTTGAATCAGCAGACTCAGTAATTCAGATCGCCTGTCTCAGTGGGAGGTGAATGCCATCCAACCCCCAACCCTGTGAGGGTCTGGATAGTACAAAAGATATCAAAAGAAAGGCTTCACTCTCTCTGCCTGACTGAGCTAGGACGTTGTTCTTCTCCTGCACTCAGGCTGGGGCTTACACCATTGGCTTCCCTCATCCTCAGGCCTTCAGGCTTGGACAGGAACTAAGCCACTGGCTTTCCTGAGCCTCCAGCTTGCAGACAGCGATCATGGGACTTGTTAGCCTCCACAGTTGTGTAAGCCAATTCCTTATAATCTCTCTCTCTCTCTCCATACACACACACACACACACACACACACACACACACACACACAGCAGGTCCTCAAATAACATTGTTCTGTTCACTGTTGTTGCATAACGTCAACAGGATGCCAAGCCAAAGGAACTTAACTGTTTTTTATTTTAATTAGCCTCTGGTAAATTTCTTCTGTTATGTCATTTTGCCACAGTTCTAAGAACCTATTGATGATGTTAAGTGAGGACTTACTTTATATACATATATATCAAATAGATATGCATATACATGTATGTATTAATTAGGGTTCTCCAGAGAACTAATACTAAATACGCATCTACAACAATACTTTCAGTAATTGCATAGAATCCCATTATATTACTGAGCCATAATTTAATCTTTTTAGTTTCTTATCTGAGGACATTTACATTATTTCCAAAGTTTTAGCTATTATAAGCAACTGAGAAGACCATTACTGAACAAACAGTATCATGCATTTTGCTAAATCCTAGTAAATCCTATCCTAGTGGGCATGTGGCTTGAAGATCCCTCCCCCAACCCCTCAAGCCCCAAGTTTCAATATCTGGATTATGATAGATGATGTAGGCCTGGTTCTGTTGCCTGGGGAAAAGGAAAGCATGGCACCACCTACTCCAATAAACACTCAGAAGCTGGGCTGTTCTAAGCACCCTCAGAGACTCTGACACGAGCATTATCCTCAGACAGTGATTGAATGGTTGTGCTATAGGAAACACACAGTGCGCATGCTTCCCAGACAGATCAGCTGATTTATCCCTACTAAGCACAGCCTGAGGAGCCACCCGACAAGATGAACTTCACCCTACTCTACAATGAATCTAGGTCAGAACTGATGTGTGTTGCAGCCTGTCTAAGCCAAGCAGGTCCACTCGAGACTCAGGTAGATGGAAGAAAATGCACAGAGCCACGGGGTGCTTCACATGCCTTTTTTCAAGGGAGCCATGCAGGCCATTAGCCCATGTCTATATGTGTGCGCACGTTAAGAAACCCCTACCTTCTTAAGTACTAGAAGGGACAAAGCCGGCTGCGGGCCAAATGGTTAGGTAACATAGCATGATCCGTGCACGCGAGCCAACTTCATGTTATGGGAACTGTTGATCGGACCTGGACTCAAGGCCGTGAGACCCAGGCTCAATGCTGTGAGAACACTGCTTTATCAGACCTCTTCAAGGCTGTGAGAAACTGCTTCCCTTAGTTACCCAGACACCTGGGTGAGGAAGCCAGACTGCCTCCACTTACCCTATATGATGCTTCCAGCATCCACCTTGAGGGATTCAGAACAATGAGATCCTATCATAGGGTTCCCTTATTCCCACACTGTTTTGAATAATTTTTGAATTTTTTTTAATATAGCAGCTCTCACATGGATGGGGTTGGGAGGCTGCACTGGGGAAAGAGTGAGCTGGAATAGCTAAGTATAACTATCTCCAATTGGAAGTGCCATTGGTACACATAATAAAATATTCAAAGGCTTCCCCAGGGATGTCAACTTATTCATAATTGATTTAAATGAATCACTGGGGAAAAAAAAGGCTTTAATCTCTTGGATAACATGTCTCTGCAAAAATTAAAACTAGAATCACAGTTCAGTGAAAAATAAAGATGTTTTTTCAGCACCCCCACATTCGAGGCAGTTCAGGGTTCAGGCCTGAACGCAAGGCACGTCTAGGAGGAAATGAATGGCCTTGCCCTTCATGGGATTAGCGCAATTTTAAATTATTTTTCATCTGGAAAAAAAACAAAAAGAGCAAAAATGGAAATTAAGAATGAGACATGGTTAAACTGCTCACCTTCATGGTATCTACACTGTTTTAAAACCCAGTGCAGATGTTCAGAAGAGCCCCAAGTGGAAACGGCTTTTCTGTGGCTTCTGCCCCTCAAGTCTCTCTGCAGTGCTGTAGCTGCTGATGCCGCTGTACCAGCTGATGAGAGCCAACAAGGCACATCTCTTCCGCAGTCCTAGTCAGTGATGTTCAGTTAGGTAGCTTGACATTGATCGTGGTAAGAGTTTTTATACCATAGAGAGCGGATGCTACATATCAGGACTCCTTTTTTCTTGAGAGCCCAGTTATTAAACATTGACCGGCTTCTCACTCACTGCTTTATTTTGAAATACGGTGTGGAAGGTGAGCTCTGTGCATATCCTTAGATTGCCAGAAAGACAAGCAAGTGGGTCCTAGAGCAAATTAAACCTAAACAATGCTGGAGGCAAAAATGACAGAACTGA
The DNA here is from genome assembly GCF_021234165.1 of Pteronotus mesoamericanus. NCBI lineage: Eukaryota > Metazoa > Chordata > Mammalia > Chiroptera > Mormoopidae > Pteronotus > Pteronotus mesoamericanus. The sequence goes on along the minus strand of NW_026555234.1, from coordinate 15,975,676 downwards.
AGCTGTCCTGCTTCCAGCACATCATAAAAAGGCAGGGTTCTTTGGAAAAGACAATAATGCTGGGAAAAATAGAAGGTAGCAGGAAAAGAGGAAACCCAAATAAGAGAGGGATTCACTTTATTAAAAAAGCCATAGGCATGAATCCACAGGAGCTGAGCAGTGCTGTTGAAGACAGGACACTCTGAACATTACTCGTTCATAGGTCACCAGAAGTCAGCTGAGTCAATGGCATGTAATGCATACATGCTTGCCCACAGCCCAATAATCTACCTGCTCTGACCAAGCATTGCTAGTGTAGACTGTGCACTCACATACTCTTTGGAACATTCAGGAGGTGTTTCTTCACTAATTAATAAAAGGCTAATCTTAGACACATGAATGATAGACATTTTCTTCTGTCCTAACACTGAAATTCTACTTATAATTCTCATTTTCACGTGAGTATTCCCAAGACACATTGACACCCTGAACTCTCGCAGTAGTTAAAATAAGAAATTAAATTAGGAACTCCTGAGCTGCTTAGTATAAATTGCTCATTTGTTAAACTGTTCAAGTTTTCAGAATAGCTCTGATTCTTTCTGGGTTGTCCTGCAAGTGTCTCCTTGATGTCCAGTGTCCAGCAAACATTGAACATTCAAGTATGCTGATTGGCTCATACTCCTCAAACCCCACTTATATCCCAAGTGAGAGCTGCTACTTCTCTGCTATGAATTACTACCTTTCTACGTGAATGCATTAAATAGCCATCATTAATAATCACCCAAGCATAAAACTGAAAGACAAAAGATCTGCGGGTTAAGATTCTATCACACCAACCTCATTTGTTCATTGACTTATTAAAATTTCATGGTTAAGATAATACAAATTTTAGCTAAGCTAACTTACATAAATCTTAATATTTTTTCTGCCAGGTGACATAACTGAACAATATCTTTTTAGAATCTTTAATTTTATTATTTTTAGTGGAAAAGAAGAATTGAATAGGGACCAAGATATTTAGAAAATGCTTAATATTTCCTTCTAAAGACCAATAGTTCACAGAAGTTTTAGTAGAATACTAAACCACTCTCCATGCTGACTGCCCATTCTAATAAAAACTCAGAAACTCCAACTGGCTAGGAGAAGGAGGAGGAGGAGGAGGAAGAGAAGAAGAAATAGTTGAAAGAGGAGGAGAAGAGGAGGATGGGAAGGAGAAGGAGGTAGGGTAAGGGGGAGAAAAGACAAGACAATGTCACACACCTCTGTTTCTCTGAAACCAGATTCTCTTGGGAATCATTCAACCAGGACTTCTGTCTACTTGACTTCACTAAACAGGATGGATCCAATCACTTATTGTAACAAATCACCTTAGTGGCTTAAAAAAAATACTGATTTATGATCTTATACCTCTGAATGTCAGAAGTCTAACATGGGTCGTACAAAGCTAAAGTCGAAGTGTTGGCAGAGTTTCATTCCTCCTGGGACTTCCAGGGATGACAATATTTTCTCGCTTTCTTCCAGCTGTTAGAGGGTACCTACTTTCCTTGACTTGTGTCTCCTTCTTCCATTTTTAAACCCATCTTTGAATAGATTTCATCTTCAAATATCTCTCCCTCTCTCTCTCTTCCCCCCTTCTTCCATCTGCTACCATTATCACTCCTCTTCCCTCAGCCTATCTTGCCTCCCTCTTCTTTTCCTCATATGAAAACACCTGTGATTACATTGGGTCCACCAGATGATTCAGGATATTTCCTTATCTCAAGACCCTTAATCACATCTGCAAAGTTCCTTTTGTCATGTAATGTAACATATTCACAGATTTTTAAGAACTAGGACATGAACTTCTTTAAGGCATCATTATTCTGTTTATCACAGTGAGGAAACTGGCATTGAAGGCTCTGGTTTGTATTAAAATCAATTGGCAAAACTACTGCCTATATTAATTTGTAAGATAGAGAAAGATAGAGGAGAACTTGTGTATCTTTCTAAGGAGATTTCCAGGCAGAACTTAGAAAGTTCCAACTGTCTTTCTTATGTAAGAAAGAGAGAGATTGGCTGCAGAAAGTACAGTTTAGTTTGCAAGCAGAATTATAAGGAAATATAGAAGAACTAGGATGTACTGGGTTGGAAAACAAAATATTATATATTTTTATTATTTTTAGTCAGTAAAAGATTCAATAAGTAAGTAATGAGCTCAGGGTTGCGATCAAATCAAAAGTTTATAAGACCTTTGTTAAGACCTCAGACTTAGCAGAGTGCTTAGATAGACCTTCTGAACTAGAATAAAGAGTTTCTAATAAACTCAAAGGCTATGTCCCACAGCACCCTGACACTCAGCCCAAAATAAAGAGAGGTCTATCTCAAAAAGAATTATGAATATGACTTAAGGGGCATGCAGTGAACCCAGTCAGTCATAGAATTCCCACCGAATGGCCAAATATAAAAGCTTTGTACCAGCTTTGATGAAAAGGGCTGAAAGAGACTTGACTTAGGGTAGTGAGAGCACGATGCAATGCGCAGATGATGTGTTCTGGAGCTGTACAATTGAAACCTCTATGATTTTATTAACCAACTGTCATCCCAATAAATTCAATAAAAGGGGGGCAGGAACAGTTCAGAATGAAAGGAGGCACTGAGCCCCCAACATTCTACAAATAGGAAACAAGTTGAGAAAGCTACTTAGCTACAAACACAAGGCATTTCTTTTGGTGGGGGGAGTCCAAAGGATAGAGACAGAGGCTCTGGGTTAGGACTCCCAGGGGCAGAACAAGGTCTTCTAGTCAAGGAACATTTCCTTCTGCAGAATAAGGAGCCCCAGACACTGTGTGCCTTCCTGGAGTTCAGAATTATTATGGACCAGTGATTGCTATGGGCCTCCTCCTACCCCTCTCTTCTTGTTTTTTTGTTTTGTTTTGTTTTGTTTTGTTTTTCCTAAAGAAAGGCAGACTACCACAAGCAGCACCTCATGTGGATGTGTCTGGAGTCTTGGAGACTTGACTGCCCGCATTCTCCTACAAATGGACCTCAAGAGCTTGTTTGGTGGCTCTAGCTGGGTGGCGCAGCTACTCATGTGCTCTTGACAGAAAAACAGTTCTCTTCTACAGAGATGGGTAATCCTCTTCTACCCAGCATACATGTTGGAGAGGGACACACATGGAGTGGTGAGAAAGGAAGGGGACACCTGCCTAGCCAGCCAGATCAGTCAAATCAACCCTGGTGATCAATGAGGTAACAGATGTCACAGCCTAGTTCTCTTCATATCCTACCCCTGTTTCTTTCTGAATGAAATTGTCTACTGTAGTTATCTCGTATCTGTCTCACCATAGTATATGGAGTGTAAGTAGGGGTCAGGTAACTTCTCTTTTTATTTCACAGGTCTCAAGATCAAAAGTAACTAGATCCAAAGGTCCTCTCCTACGCCTAGACCTGATTTAGATTGTAAATTCATAAGCTTCTCCCATGATGTCATGGTTAGGTGAGACTCTGAAGAATCTTAGAAGAGATGAGTATATTTGCGTATGAAACAAAGAACGACTATCATAGATTGTTAAATTAATTTCTCCCTTTCAATCACATCTTCCAGTATCTATACCTTTGTCAAGCCTCTTTCTGATTTGACTTTGAGCTTGCCTACATGAATCCTTAGCCAGTAAGATATCAGCAAATATGGCACAGAGACATGAACAGAACTTATATTTGGGGCTTGTCCTCTTGTGGCTGCCCTCACTACGTCTGGACTCCTTGAGGATGAAAAGCCACAAAGAGAAAAAAGCACTGTCCTCTCAGCTGTCCCAACTGAGCCCGACCTCCAGCCGACCCTCCAGCTCCATGCAGCCACACTACTGTTCAAGGCAAAACCCACTAAAAGACCACCCAGTCAAGCCACAGAATAATTACACAGCATTGATAACTGAAATAAGAGTTCAGTAAAAGTGTGATTCTAGGAGCTATTGAGAGAAAATGAAAATAAATCTCAATTTAATTGCCCTTTTCCAGCACCTGGAGGCAACACGCCCACCACCATTTCCCCTATAAACCAGTTACCGCCAATGGTACCAGGTTCACTCTCACAAATCACATTCCTCATAATCATAGTCCAACTCTTGCCCTCACTTGCCTCTACCCCAAGACTCCCAGAGTCACACTGTGTGGATTTTGGATAATGTTTGTCAATATTTAGTCAGAGTTGAATGAGTTTTTAAAGTAACATCAGTCCTTACATGATGTCATAAATGCATCCTTAGACTTTCTGTATTTTTTTTTTATTGTTCAAATACATTTGTCTCCACCTTCCCGCCACCACTTTCCCCTGCCCCCCTAGGCTTTCTGTATTCTAATAGCGCAGATTATAAAGTTATAAATGTGTCAGGGGAATAAACTTTCTATGACCTGCCATGGTAGCTTGGTTTAGGAGATACTTTTCTTCCTCAAAATATTTTGTCATTTTTGCAAAAATATCTGGTGCTATTTTAGGCCCCTTACCTTTTCCTCCCAGTTCCACCTGAGCCTGTGCTTCCAAGCTAAGTTAGGAAATGAGAAATCTCTCTCCCACACAGATTGACGAAGGAGATCCAAGCCCTTGTGCCTCCTGGAAAGGAACTTCCATGCCTAGGAAAGGAAGTAACTCCTCCAGATTGCAGCTCACTATGTCATCCCTGAGAAGATGAAAAAGGAAAATGATCCAGACAGGCTCCTTTAATCACTGCCAAGGACACTGTCTAGAAACAACTTTTTGCTAATATTCTTTTACCTGCTCCTATCCTCATACCTATGAGGTGGGCAGAGCTGTATCATCATCTCTGCTCGACGGATAAGGAAACTGAGTCTCCAGCAGGATAGGTGGTTGACACGAGGTCACAGACCTTGTACAAGGTGTAACAAAAGCTCCGATGCCAGTCACTTTTTGAAACAGTGTTCTGACAATCGTTGCTTGTTGAAGAAAACTGAACCCAAGCCCTGGATCTTTTCTGCAATGAGCAGGTGAATTTGAGTTCATTTTTAACTTTGCATGTGAACTGTGGATAAAAGTGACTGTGTTGAATAGGGTAAGATGAGATAGAAAACAGAGAGCAGTTAAGTACGTAGGCTCTGAGCCAATTGCCTAGGTTCAAATCCCAGTTCTGCTACTTCCAAGCTGGGTAGCCCGGGGCAAGTTGTTTAACTTCTCTGTGCTTATGTTTCCATTACTCTAAAAACTTACCTCATAGGATATGGGGAGAAGATTAAAGATGAGCTAATATAGAAAAAGCTCCTAAACAGGATCTTGAGCATAGTAAGCATCAGCTCTTATTACAAAGCCTCGCATGTAAGTCACACGCAATTGGCTATAAGTCTTGTGCTCTTTTCACTGCTCCGTCCTACTTCCAAATTTCAGAGTTCACAGGTTCAGCTGCAGTGCATCAAATGTCCACTTTCTGAACCAAAAGACATGACTCCTCTTAGTGGGCTCTGTTTAAAACAATCTACCAAAATGAATAGATAAAACACAAATTCTCTGCTTTGATAAAACACAAATGAATTTTTTTTTTGCCTGACTGTAGTTGACTGTATTAAATAAATTATTCACCATGACAGAGAAAAAGCCTGAGCATTTTTGAACAAAAGAGACAGCCCAACCACCTCTGAAAGCTCTGTGGTCCCCTGTGGATTTGACAGACACAGGTAGGGATCAATGTCTCAGCAACGGAGACTGTGTGTCAGCCATTCGACAAACGTGTATCATCCTCTATCAGCCTCTGTGACTCTGGGCTCCAGGGATAAAAGGGGGAGTCAATCAGAGCCGCTAATAAATCCTGAGTCTGAAAACAGAAGAATTTTAAAAATAATGAGAGAAGTTCAATGCATATTCAGGGGAGTTCTATTATAGGCATATTTAACTTTTTAGTCTTTAATTATGTGCTCTCAGGTAAAAAGAAAAAGTCAGAGAGACAGGGAGATATGGAAATGACTACACAAGGCATGTAATTGATTCCAACCCAAATTCCACTCCCTGTTCTGGGAATGGGAGTGACATGGGGCCGTGAGTTGGGGACCCTCAGCAGAGTTCCCTGTCTCTCCAGCGTGAGCTCTCGCCTCCCTCACAGTGAGTGTGAATGCAGGGCTAAAGAGGCTAAAGAGGCGCACTGCCCCTCACACCACCTGATCCAAAGGCAAGCCGGGCCGCTCCCCCGCCGCCCCCGCCCCCCGCCCCCCGCCCCGTCCCACGCTGGGCTCTACCAAAGCGAGCGCCATCTGCGCCCACACTGGCTGCTGTGTCTTTGTTCATACAGATGTCAGTCGCCAGTGTGCTGCCTCTTAGGATTTTCCAACATAATCTCAAGGACAGATCCCATCCTAACAACTCTCGCATCTTTACCCACACAAGTAACTTAGTGCAATGAAACCTACAGCCACTGGAGCTGGGTGGTGTTCCTGAGATGAAATATAACATTTGCAATAATGAAATTCAGCAGGAGTATTTTCTTTGAAAAAATTAGCATAATGATAGTAATATGCTTTCATCTTCTAGAATGAAAGTGATTACCACTTGTTTTAAGTTTATTGGAAACTAATTTATATTGAATGGGTTGAAGCAGCAATTTTCAACTGGTAGGCCACAAGAATTTTTAAAAGATGCAATACCTGAATATTTAGTCAGGAGCATTGACCTTTTTTCCCTTAGATTGTCAAATTAAGAAAAATTGACAACCGCCAACACAATAGCTGTCTGGTGTGAATAAATCAAAATTATTCCTATTTTTTTTTGTCAGATATGCAAAAAGTACATATTTTTGGTGTATCACAGAATTTTAGTAATTAGTTTGTGTGTGCCATGAGAGCCATGAGATGAAAAGGGCTGAAAATCACCGGGTTAAAGTATCACTTCTCCCAGGAAATTGTGTGTAGGAGGGTTTGGGAGGAGAAACTCTTGAAAAGAGTTTCTGAAAAGAACTTTTAACACAAAGGAGATTCAGACAGATAAAATTTCTGTTTTCATTAGAGTTAAAACTTCTTAAGCTTGAAGTTTTTTCATATAAAAATAAAAATGGAATTATTTTCTCTTCCTCAACTTGATTATCAGTATATTAAATATACTAAATTCAAATATTGGCCTAGATTATATTATCAAGGAGCAAAGCAAAATAAAAAATCTTTAATTCTGGATTGATAGCTGTTGAATTGTATCTCATTTAATTGACAAAGTAATTATTATCATTATTCTTTTATGGATGAGGCATCAAAGATTCCAGGAAGATAAGTAGCATACTATTGTCTGATAAATTACAGAGTTGGGGTTAGGTCTCCCAATGTAACAGGGTACACAGCGTGGGTCCCCTGATAGTAGGGAAGCAACCCCCCACAATCCTGCCTTCAGGCAGGACTAACGGCCAAGCCTTCCTGAAGGGAAGAACGCTGCTGCCTGAGGCAAATTGTGTCTGTGACTGTAAGAATGTGCAGATGCCCTCTCTGGATGCCAGTGCGTCACTGGGAACTGTTGCCCTGACTAAAGATAGCAGCCAAAAGAGGGTCAAAGACACTGGGGAACTGACAAAAATGGCGAACACTAACTCTCCATAGGATGGGCCAGATATTAGGTCACGTAGGAAGTTCCAAGCTGAGCATTTAAATTAGAGTGGGCTACCACGAGGGCTAGAGGTCAGGAGGCCTGTCTGTGGGACTGCCAGGAAGGTCTGTTACGAAGGAGTGAGCCCCTCACAAGGCCTGCAAGGAGGTCTGCAGAAGAGGCTGCCATGAGGCTGGAGGTCAGCCCGGAGGTCAGCCCGGAAGTCAGCCTGTGGAAGACGGCAGCAGAGCTGGGAGTACTGCAGGGGTCGGCCTGGCCACGCAGAGACGTGAGAGGCGCCTGGAGCGGAACTGTGGCCGGGAATGCTGAGCTGCGGCCTTCTGCTCTTCTGAATGACGGTCCATCTGCGTGGCGTATTTTGGAACTGGCCTGGTTTGGCAGAGGGAGGCAGGGTTATGTGTTTTGGGGTATTTTTAAAGGGAGCAGGACTTAATGGCAGAAATCTGCCATTATTCTAAATCTATATAACCTTTAAATAAACAACTCTTTTCCTTTTTCACCAAACTGTTGCTCTGGAAGTCACACTTCTTGATGGTGAGCAATCAAACCCCACAGCTGTTCCAGAACGGCATTGGCAAGGTTCAGTAACATGAACACCAACGTGTCTTCTTCTCCTATGACTCAACCTTCTGAGCCACGGAACCAGAACAAAGGTAGCTAGCTTCACTCCCTTCTCATAATCAGAGATACTTGTATCATGTTCTGGACACTAACCAAGAAAATAGAGAAGGACACCCCAAGTCCCCCCTCCTTGGCCATGCCTATCTATGCTAAGGTCTCAGGCAGATTCAAAATGCACATAGTGTTCTTTCTCTCAGAGGTGACTCTTCCTCCCTGACAGCTGGTAAAAAAGCGTATGGATAACAAAGACCCATCCATCAACATCCCAACCCAAGTAAGAACAAAAGGCACTTAAAAACCTTTAATAATCCAAATAAACTGAAAAGTGTAAAAGGTTTTGAAATTTTTAAATATATCATTAAGAGAGAGTTATTCAGGTACCAATAAATTTGCACCCAGACTGCGGAGCACTCAGCAGAAGAGAAGGACTGGCTCTATGTTTAATGTATCAAATGTTCTAGGTGGTGGCACCTGGGCCTCCCAAGACTCCCCCATTCCTCAGCCTCAGGGAACCAGAGAGCTGCAGCTGATAAAAAAACACCAGGAGCAGCAGGGGTGGGCGAGTGAGGGAAGGAAGAAAACAGACCAAAAAAAAACACCTGGTGACAAGATTAACTTTTTATCCCTCAGGCAGAGTGGGCAAAAGCAAAAAATAGAAATCCCCCATCACGTTCTCCCAATCTTCCCCCAGGATTCTCCGAGCCATATGAATTCCCTCAGAAGACCGGCTTCTTTTGCAAACACCTGTTTTTTACACACCTCGAGTCTACCTTTTCTATTTTTCAATTTTCTAACCCATTTCTTACAATCTCTTCCAAGAGAAAAGGAAAAACATCTTTCAAACTGTAATGTAAAAGTATACAAACAAATTACCAGATGTGTGTGCACTTTTATATGCATTTAAGTGAGTATTTTGATTCTGTCGAGAAAGCACAAAATGAAGTCGATACGAGAAAATAAATTCATTTCTCAGACATCATTCAGGCCTTCCAAAATCAAGTGGAGGCCCAAATGATTTGATCAAGTGAAGCCGGTAATAACTATCCGTGCATGGTCAACTGTGTGTGGAAACAACTTGGTGGAGTGCCATTGCTTAGGACTCTTATCATTGCCACCTACAATGCAACGGTTAAGATACCAAATTTTAAGTAAGCATTGCGTGCCACCACGTATAGTGGTCCTAAATGTGAACTCTGAGTCATAATTTTTTCACCAATATAATGAGGAAGTGGAAGTAAATAATCTCTGATATCCTTCTCAGTTATCTAATTTTCTAAAAATAGTCTAAAACCCTCAATATACCTGAAATATAAATATTTTGTAAATTCTAATTCAAACCAAGTGAAAGGCAAGAAATTACTGGTGCAAAGCAATCAAATCAACAGACAAAAGCCAAGGGAACAGAATTCTAATTCTGTGTTCTGGTTACCTATTGCTGCATAAAAACCACACTAAACCTAAATATATGTATCAGTCATCAGTTATTATATTCCTTCTCACAGTTCTGGAAGTTTCAGGGCTCAGTAGGTGGGTTCTTTTCAGGGTTTCTCATGCAGTTCCTGTGGATGGCGCCCCGGGCTAGGAGCATCTCAAAGCCTTCCTCACTCACAAGTCTGGCTTTGACCCTGGCTGTTACTTTGAACTTCAGCAGGTTATGTTGACCACAATACCTGTATGTAGCCAAGAAGGAGCATTGCAAGAGACAGAGATAGAGAGGCAGATGTATTGCCAGATATGTTACCTACTCTGGGGAGTCACGTAGCTTCACTTACACAGCATTTCATTTAGTAGAAGCTAGTCACTAAGGCCTCTACATATTCAAGGAGAAAGGAATTAGGCTCTACTTATTTTTTAAAACATTCTTTTATATTAGTTTCAGGTGTACAGCATAGTGGTTAGATAATCATATAAGTTACAAACTGATTCCCCCCAATATTTCAGGTACTTACCTTGCACAATATATAATTATTATATTACTGACTCTAATACCTATGCTGTATTTTACAGCCCCATACTATTTTGTGACCACCAATTTTTACTTCTTAATCCTGTCACCTTTTTCACTCTTCCCTAGTCAACCATCACTTTGTTTTCTGCTTATATCTGAGTCTGTTATTGTTTCATTCATTTATTTTATTTTTTTAGATTCCACATGTAAGTGAAATCATGTGGTATTTGTTTTCCTATGTCTGACTTATTTCACTTAGCAAAATATTTCCTAGGTCCATCCATGCTATCAGAAAAAGTAAGGTTTCATTCTTTTTTATGGCTGAGTAATATTCTGTCGTATATATGTGCCACAACTTTTTATCCATTCCTCTATTCATAGGCACTTCAATAGAGTTGCTTTCATATCTTGCCTCCCCTTCTTGATGAGAGAAAAGCCAAGGAACTTACAACATGATTTTTGAAACTAGCACATTGGTTTTGGTGTAGGTACTTAACATTTAGGACTGCTATTCAATAAACTATCAAAATGTGTCTAAGATTAAAATATATAACAAATAAATTCAACTGCATTTCTCAAAATATTTTGTTTCAAGAGAGCAACAGTAACAATAATAAACAGTCATTGCATGATTTCTATGCTAAATGCCTTCAATGTATTCTGCATTGCCTAGGTCACAGGTATAATTGCTATCCCCTGGAACCCCAATCGACGTACCTAAATTCAGAGTAGTAAGTTAACGCTCAAGAAAATTACCAAAATCTATGTTTTCAGTTTCCCACATACAGAAAGATTATAAACATTCCTTTAGAGCTTTGTGATAGTAACGTTATTTTGGTTTAAGACATGTTTTCAGTACATTTATCATTATCAAGGAATGTTCCTTATTTTTTACATGGAGAATGAACACAACAGGCAAAGTCCTTTTCCCAAGTTTCTCTGAGCAAATTATTTAGTAGAATAAATCATCGCCAAAGGACTGCCTTGTAATCAGAGGACAAGAATGTGTTACGATTTCGTTGGCAGACCCTCCAGAAGGACCTTGGAAGCCACATACGAGGATACTCATCTAATAAAGCAAACTTTCCCTGTCGGAGGAGAAGCTCGGCACTGACGGCCGGCCAGTCCGCAATGAAATTCTGAAAAGTACAACTTTATGAGAACACCACAGCCCAAGCCCAAATATTATTGAGCACTGAAGCAGCCTGCTGCCTGCCCAGAGCACTCTATTCAGAAGCGTCTCATTATTTTAAAACACAGCCATGACCTTAACAGGAGGCGCATGTGAAAGCCAAGCCCAGCATGATCAGGGACTCGGCTGAAGAGTGAGTGTGTGCAAAGACCAGAGGTTAAGTTAGACAGAACAGCACCCCACTACTGATTATTGATGTATCAACCGAGGCAGAACAGTCAGAAAGTCTAGCCATCCTCGAGTCTTCCAAGACCACCACTTCACTGCAATAGGAGAATATCCTGGCAAGGAAGCTGGAGAGCACAGTGCCGATGGGCCACATGGGTGCAGGCCTGGCGCTGCCTCTCTCTCATCATTTCCAAATGATCACAGCCACCCGCCAGAGGTGGTCAGGCTGAATATGACATAGCTGCTCACACGGAGCCTCGGGGCCGGTCTATGATTGTCTTGGATTAAAAAAAAAAGGAAAAAGAAAGGAAAAGGAGAAAACACCTAAAGAAGAAAAGAAAAATAACAAATACTGTTTGACTTTGCCCTGGGAATTCATTCTATTGAAAAATGCTTCCATGACCCATCAACACTCAAGGGCCAGGGTTTTACTGTGTGTTAGTAGGACACCAAATATAGGCAATAAATACATCTAAATCTGAATGAAAATATACCTGAGAAGAAATTAAACTAGCCTCCTGAGAAATTCAGAGGAAAGTCCAGACAAACTTAATAACAGCGTTCATCGAAATGGTGGCCATATTCTTAGATTTTTACCAGTTTCAAACACCTAGTGAGGGGTCACTGCCATCTCATGAATTTTCTGATAAACAATTAGCATGGCGATGTTCCCCAGACTATTAGTGGTATCTGTTCTTCAAAGGACTCTTAGGAGTGCTTAGGGACTATGTTTTCTTCCTGCAAAACAAAGGTGTCAGTGGGATCTTTAAGGGGGGGCAGTGGCTCTTTCAAGGTCTGGGCCACACTAAGCCACAAGAAAAGGATTTTAGTCTAAACCTTGTGGCTTGTTTTAAATAGACCTTCTTCAATACAGCCTAAGTACCCAAATTTTCTAATGTTCTCTGGCAATGCAATGAGATTCCAGAGCAGGGAAATTGCCCTTAAAAAGGCCAAGTTTTTAGAAATTCACAAAGATGATGAACAGTATTAGTGTGAAACTAAAAACCACTGAATCACCCCTTTGTTACTTTTTCACCACAGGGTATGTTTCTTTTTTTTCCCTAACAGCAGGTACTCACTTTTCACGGAACACAAAAAAGTTTGGAATTCAATTTAAAGTTGATGAATGTTGATAAGTGCTTGCCATGAGCTAAGGACTGTGCAAAGTGCTTTCAAATGCTTACATCTTATTTAGTCGTTCGCACCTCCCCTGGGCTCAAATTCCAGCTTCTCCTCCTACTACACAACGTGGGTAGGTGACTGACACTTCAGAGCTTTAGCGTCCTCACAGGGACAGTGGGAGTAATCACTGTAGTAGCTGCCTGACAGATACAGAATCAAATAAAATAATGCCATGCTTTTAAATAAGGATTTGGGGGGTTGCAAACAAATGAAAAAAAAAGATGAAGAAAAAAATATTTGCAGAAAAATGGAGGGAGTAAAAAATTAGTGAGAAAGCTGAAGGATTGGGCTTTCCTGACGCGGGAACCCAGAGACACCCCGAGAGTGTTCGTAGCCGGAGCTACTCTACAGTCCCACTGTGGCGCTGCTCCTGTAGGGAATGATTTCTCCCTATTCCTTCCAATTACTTTGCTCAATATTTAAGATCCCCAAGCTGATTAACCATATTGAATTATGTGACTTCCCTTTAAGGATGTTGGATAAAGGAAAGAAAGATCTGGCCAAACCGACACTATCAACTCCAATGGTGATAAATGAGGCTCCTCGTGGCACACACTCCCCCCAAGAGTGCACACACTCGGGGAGAGGTGAGTCTGCCAGAGGCAACTGAACACCATTAGAGGAGAGGAGAATGGGTGCTGCATGTTACCCAAGATGACAAAGTCCACTGCAGACTAAAATACACAGTGCGTGTTAGAACTCAATAAATGTCAACTGTCTAACTTCCTTATCATGCAGTTATTGTTACCCTCATTGTGCAAAGAAGTCAACTAAAGCTCAGAAAAGTTAGGTGACTTTCCCGAGTCACATACGAAATTAGTCAGCCAAAACATCTGAATCCCCAGACCAAAACACTTCTAGTGGGAAGGGTTAGAGACGGCAAAATTGAGAAAAACCAAAAAGCTGTTTAGATGGATGAGTACTGAGAAAAATCTATTTAGGATTTTAGTTCTTTAACTTACTTTTCCTTGGACACAGCATAAATTTTCAACGCCATCCTCTTAAATTGTGTAGTGTGTTCTGTGATCTCTGGATGTGCAAATTTGCGGGGTCAGGTATCTTTACAACCCCTTGGGGAAGTTTCCTATTCGACAAAACAAAAGCCAAACTTTCTCAGAGAGGTTAGAAGGGTGTGAGTACAAATGTTAACTTCCCAGTTTCTGATGAAACGAACAGAGGATAGTAAATGTTCATGAAGCCAGGCACACATGAATTTTGCAACTCATCTGATGAGCTGGGGGGTCGGGGGGTTGAGGCAGCTGAGATAGCAGAAGGGATCAGTAACTTCTGTTATCTCGAGAAGTTTTACCGAGCCTGCGACCCCAGTCATTTCTAATTGCTATCAAAGTCTGCTGCTACCAGCAAAAATTCTAAAAATTGAAGAAAAAGAATACATTTGTTTTCATGAGTAGCTTCCCCACCCCTGCTCCACAATCATGTTTCCAAGAAAATTCTAAGTGCAGCACGTAGCAAAGTTCTGCGTACTTTGGATTGGAGATTGGGGGTGGGAAGTGGCAAAGCTATATATATATATATACATACACCCCCTTTACATAAAAACCAGCTGGGACTTTGGGGATAAATGGAAAGAGAATTTTAGGAATGATGTTGAGATCCTCAGACATCAGCATAAACACTAGAAAACAAAACTGAGTCCAGAGAACACAGGCAGGGATGTGAGATTTGGAGATGGCGTATGACCAACGTTCACCCTCAGGAGAGGGGCATCAAGATACCCAGATTCTGCCCGGAACCATGGGATTTCAGGATCATCACCGAGGGGCACTCTTTGAGGGTGGTGATGCCTCAGTACTTTACAGGCCCTGTAACTTGTCCCCAGCCCCAGGGAAGAAAGAAACGTGCACTGAAGATGTGAGGACTCTGTGAAGGATGTAGTAACCGGAGGACAGAGACTCCAGTGGGACAGGAGCAGCCAGAGCAAAGAGCAGAGAAACTGAAGAGTCAGGAAAAGAAGAGGGTGGCAGACGAACCCAGGGATAGGGAGGAAAAAAAAAAAAAACTGGATTAGAGGCCAGACCTCCAAGGGAGGCTACGGAATGACACAATGTTGTTTTCTACCAGTGGAAACAGCGGCAGGGGAACAGGAGCCACAGAGAAGAGCCCGTGGGTGATGGGAGTGAGAGGGCGCGTGGGTCAGCCACGGTGCAGCGGCTCTGTGGAAGCCAACCATGTGCGGGCACTCCTATATTCTAGGGGACTGTCGTCAGACAGGAGGAAGTAGATTATTATCCTTGTTTGTGGCTAAGGAGACTGAGCTCAGCAAAGGTAAGTCACACAGTCGGTAGAAGCAGGCTCAGAACCCAGATCTGCTTCCACGGCCCACATTCTGCTCCAGGGTCCTAAGCCCATCTCCACGGCTGAGTCTCCCCCCAAGTCCCTGTTCCCAACCCCCCCAAGACTAGCAAGATCTAACTTTTATGGAGTTTTACTACCTTAAGCTGCTGTTTTTACAGGATAAAGTCAAATATCATTTTTGTTTGGTTCAACATTTTTAGTATAAGCATTGTTCTAAGCACTGTGCATAAATTACCTCACTTTATCCTCGTTGCAGTACTTAAAAATTGCAACATATAACTATTCATTCTCAAACTATTTACAGCCACAAGAGGGGAGGGTCTTGAAGGAATGAGCCTTAAAAACACTTTGAAGCAAAGAGGTCATGTCACCGCATGCCGGTTGCGGCACAGGCAGCAGAAGGGCCGGCGACATTTGCGCTATTCCTCCCAGAGGCCAGTGCTAAAGTGTATCCAAGAGAAAACATGGAAAGTAGCTCAGGACGACTATTACCAGGTGAATTTGCAGGCCAGTAGAAACTGTAGGTTCCTAGGCTCTTCCCTGGCTCTGAGGGCGCTTGTGCCAATGAGGGAAAAAAAAATGATTCTCTAGAAATCACAAGAGCAGAAAAACAGTCTCAGTACCACTCTGTAACAGCTATGTGACCTTGGACAAGTCACTTACCATCTCTGGTTCTCTCTTTTCCTGCATGGAGAGGAGGAACTTGAATAATCTCCCCCAACCCTGCCAGGTCTATCGATGAATGCCTTTATGAAGCCTTTCTGGACAACACTGGCCCTTGAAAAGGGAGCCCCTTTCCTTTGCTGATAAATGCAGTCTGTTTACTCAGCAAGATTAAAGAGCATAAATATTCACACGAGGCACTGCTTGGACTGTGGCGCAGTTTAACAATGCTAATTTGCTGCGTAGAAGTCAAAGCCAGCATCCGCTTCACATATTTATAAAGATGTCTTAACCTCCAGTGCTTGGGTCAATCACAAACTCACATTTGCATTGGTAACTTCATTTAGCCACTTCCCTGCCCCTTGTTCATTAGCTGGGTCTCCAGTACGTAACAGAGACCATCCTCACAGAAGGAAAGCAAACCTCTCCGCATATTTTGAGAGTCTAAATACTATTTCAGGATGACTACAAAGTGGTCTGAGGGGTCATTTAAGGAATCTGGATTTTCTGTGAATAGTCAATGGCTGCCCTGGTCTTGGCTAATCGCTCTAACCTCCCCAACTCAGGACCCCGGACAGGTCTACTGCGCTGAATAAATCGGTATGTGTGATGTGAAGCCCTGAGAGTCTATTTGGGGGATTGGAAAAAGCTGCCTTCCAAGTTAAATAGGGCAGAATATCTTTGCAAGCAGCATAGTGGAAAACGACGTTAGTCAAAATGTGCATGCTCTGCAAATGAGAGGTTGCTATTTTCCAAAGAAGTACCCATAAATTGGGGTGGGGGTAGGGGGCTCATACAACCCTCACCAGTATCTGCTACTGTAAAATGCCAGAAGCAATTATGATGTCATGTGTTGTCTAAAATTGGAGTGGTGAAACAGCTTGAGATGCAGTCAGAGCCAATAAACCAAATAAAATCCACCGAGTTTTACTGCACTGTATTGTTTCTTTACACAGTTATAAGCAGTGAGAAAGGCATCTGCCACATTACAGTCAATTTATTCCTTCTTTATTTTCTCTGTTCTCACTCCTTCCTTCATCAAAAAGAAAGTATGTGAAGTGGGATTGGTTAGGGATACGTTTCAACAGTTACAGCAGGAAAAAGAGGTTATGTTATTAAGAAAAATGTCTTCCTGGGTACATCCAATGTAACTTACTATTGCTAGCCTTGAAAATAACCTCCTGATTAAAATATGCTTTCCCATTTTGTGCTTTCTTTAGCATCAAGCAAGTGAGAAGGGAGCACAGAGCTTCCCACCTTAAATGGAAGAGAACATAAAAGAGACACCTACCACTCAGGATCCTCTAATAAATTCTTCCTGCGAAGGCCCAGCCCTCAGACCACGTCTCTCGAACACCAAGGCCAAAAACACCCAACTCCACAGAGATGTTGTATGCTCTGCCCTTTTGGTCAATGGTAGATTGATTTTCATGTTCTGCCTAAACAAACAGTCAACAAGGCTGAGCATTGTTTCTTGCTTTGCACTGAAGACCCAATTAGCAAACACAGTCAATGAGCAGGTCAGGAGTTGAAGTTCGGGCGGATGGGCCGGATCCTCAAGGCTAAACCTCTCTGTCTAAGCAGCTTTCCACTGACCTTTGTCTTCATCATAGGTGACCTCCTGTAACACATGTCACCACACTCCATGTGCAGAGCCAGAAAGGGAATAAACTGCAGTTTATCCAAATATCACGTGTCAATGCACAGACAAATCAAATGGCTCCATAAAGATCCCTACTGATTGGGAATGGATGACAAGTGGGAACGGGTAAAGATCTGGGTCAGGAAAGGCTCTGAGCTGCAGAGGCAGATAAATATATGGTGAATATTCAGAGCAGGCCTGGGTTAAAAGCATTTTAAACCAAGTGTTACTTTTAACTCATGAGAGACCAGCTCTGTGGGTCTGCATGTCTTGGTGATCCTCTGTTAGTGAGTGATCGGGCCATCCTGTCTTTGATTACACATCAGTCCGCCGCTACAAAATCGCGCCAGATTTACAGCTTTCTGAGCCTCCTTGGCAGACTTACGGGCCAATAACACGTCAGGAACGGCAATCAGGCTAGCTGTTTTACCCAACACATATTTCACAAATTATAGTCTGCAAGACACCAAGGGACTCGAAGGCCCAGATAATAAATACACCAGGGGTCAGACCTACAGGATCATGGTAGACATCTGACCCATAAAATGTATTTGTGCTGATAGGATCTGTCTATTTGTCTCCTGTAAGGTGCTGCTGTATAGCAGACCCACTGCTCCACAGGGTACCCCAGAGGGAGAACAAATCCACCTAGTTCCTGGTCCTCTGTAAGCTAACAGCACCAATGATCTGGGATCCTTCATCACAGTAGGTTCACCTGGTGTCACCGGCTGGCTAACTGTACCTTGTCCACATGCTGATGGATGATAGACGGTTCCCAAACCCCAGGAAGTCAACTCTTTTAGAGCCTTTCCAGTCTCTAAAACGTATGGAGCTGACTCCTCTTAGGCACTGGAATAGAGAGACAGTGATTAAAACAATGGGGTGACTGGCCACCTGCTGACTACCCCTTCGTGAAAGGGCTATTTTCCAAAATCTGGCCTTAGTAGCATTTATAACCAGTTCCAAACATGGCAGATATAGAAGCTAAACAAACCCAAACAAAACCATCAATTGCCCCTGACTTCATAGCACTCACAATCTAGTCAGGTAGGCAAACAGAGTGAAGTCATGCATGACACTACCACCTAACTATTGCTTTAAGACAACGCGTGGAGCTGATTCCAGATTCTAATGGCTGTTGATTTTAACTCTCTAATATTTTTCTAATCATTGTTCTCCTCTCTCACTACCAAGTTCCACCAACCTTCCTCTACCAGTTCCCTCCTATGCAAATGAACTGAGTAAAGGGAAGCTAACTGACACTGACTGAAACCTACTCAAAGTGAGGCAAAGGCCAAGGTCTCTCCACATAGTGTTCTAGTAACTTGGATTATAACTCCCTTGGCTAGTCTATCACAGAGGCTCCATGTCTTCAGGAAGGTAGCATTAAGGGAGACTGCAAACCAATCCTGAAATTAGAATAGCTTTGCCAAAATTTATATCCTAATTCTCTAACCACAATTAGTCTAACCTATTCCTTCACACCACACAATGGTGAAACACACATTGCACTTCCAAATGCTTTCTTGTGCTACCCAGAAAACAGATTTATCCTTATGTTATTGGAAGAGAAAGAAACTCATAGAGTCTCATTAAAAGAAAATTTAGAATGTCCTTTTGAACCCAAGTATCCCCCTGCCTCTAATTCTTCCATTAGAGAGCCATTTAGTTGAGTCTTTAAGGATTGTTTCTTTGTGTGTCTGTTTTTACCAAAATTACTCATCTAAAAATAAAAACAAGAACTTAAATCTCAATTTATGTATCAGTAGGGCATTGCCCCACCATCTTGTCCCATCCAAGCATGAAACTTTCCATAATATCTCTCTCTGCCTCTCTGGCCATAAAAACTGCCATTTAATATAGATATTGGGACTCTTACATACGTGTCCGAGGCCATAGGGGAAAAAAAGTGGATGTCGCCACAGAGCTGCTAGAGGGCCTCAGTGAGGTTCATCACAGGAATCTTCCTCCTGGGCAATCCATGAGCCACCTGCAGGCAACTCTCCATGAAAAGTCCACATGTCACAAGGTTTTTAAGAACAAAGGCTCCACTAACATGGCTTCTCTGCCTACCTGACAATGCACAGTACTACCCACTGGCAGCAAATAGTCTGTCTGGGTGGCTGGGCTTCCAGGGTACCCTTGGGCTCTGCTTAGCCATTCCTATTATCTACTCCACACTGCCTCTCTACCTAGTTTGTACCACCATCTCCCATTAACTCCCTTCCCTCCTTCTTCTGATCAGCTAAGGTTACCAGACCTCCCTGTTCCTACCTTCTTCCATGCAGAGACCTGCTTGCAGTGGGATGGGGAGAAGAGTAGCTTGGCTTTCTGCTTCTTACTCTATCTTCTTTCCAGTTTTCTGATCATGGCCCTGCTTTATGAAGACCTGCTTTGGAAGTCAGAAAATCAAACTTGACTGTTTCTTGTGGTTCCTAAAAGGAAGGTGGATGCATCTGATTAATGGGGTGGGGGAGGGGGGAGGTGGTCATATAAAGGAAGTAAGGAAAAAAGAAACACAGATGTTAATATTTTAAAATATTATCTGACTTCATCAGATAGTATCATTTAACACTTGAAAAAAAAATCAAAGGACTACAGATTTACTGTTCTAGGTACTGGAGTCTCCCCTACATCATAGGACCATTAAATTGTAAACATTGTATATATATAAAAGGTTTAACACAGTGCTTGGCATGTAGGCAGTGCTTGGTAAATGTTAGCTATGATTATTATTATCAAGAAGGAAGAAACTGAGTTGGAAGTAGGCTGGGAGAAGATAAAAATCAAGGAAAGACTTCACTGTTGCTCAAGCTTAATGAAAGCCAACAAGACCAGGCCTGCCATCTTGGTTTCCCCTCCCTCCTGGATTCTTCTTTGACTCCACTTCTCTTTCATGGTGGCTAGAAAGCTTCATCCTACTCACCTGCCCCAAATTATTAGATCTCAAGAAACCCCACATCATCTGCGCTCAAACTCTGGGTTAATGTTAGGTCTGTTTTTTGAAAATTTCTAGCAGGAATTTTGCCGTACCTGAATAATACCAAAATACTCTTCCATAAATTCAATATCAACCTGAAGTTGTGGCAAATGCTCCTTCAGAGTGGCAGCATCATGCCTCCAATGACAGGCCACTGAATGAAGTGGTCCCCTCTAAGCCACAACAGAGACCCTTTGACAGCAGGTAAATATGACAAAACTATTCATTAGAGCCTGAATATAACACACCTTCACCACAAGGAAAGCCAGTTTAAAATCATAAATGTCAAGACATAATTACTGGTAGCTTAAAGGTCAGGTTTAATTACAATTGTTGAAACTGAAATGTACTAATTACTGAACCCATGTCAGAAGATTATTTGAATAGTTTAGAATGTTTTGTTGGTGCCTTTGTTTCTACACAGTGATGGTTGTTGCTGCTTGATGGAAAAAAAACAAACAAAAAAAAAAACGGTGACCAGCATTAGCTTCCCTGGGTGGATGGATGCAGAAAACAAAGCAATGTCGATGAAAAAGCTCACAACTCCAAACAGCTCCACCACAGAACGGTTGCTCCATGTTATTGTATTAATCATTTTCTTATAATCGGTGCTTTAGATATAATTTTAATGAAGCTT
Source organism: Pteronotus mesoamericanus (assembly GCF_021234165.1). Taxonomy (NCBI): domain Eukaryota; kingdom Metazoa; phylum Chordata; class Mammalia; order Chiroptera; family Mormoopidae; genus Pteronotus; species Pteronotus mesoamericanus. Next base: position 15,954,784 of record NW_026555234.1, on the reverse strand, counting down.
CAAGGAAAGCTCAATGCATTACACTGTAACAACAAAGGAAGCACATTTATCACTTGGTTTGTAGGTTTAATGACAAAACAAATCAATAAATAAACAACTGGTGAAAAAAAAAATAACTCAATAACTGGAAAAAGTTGTTTTACCTGTAGGATTTCTAAGATTTCTACTGGGAACATTATCGACTAACCTAGGTATTTTTGTTCAGTCTTTTATCATTTGTTTCCTTTGGGTTTCCAAAGACTAGAAAGTTTGAACAATCTTACATTTAATATTATTTTTGTTTTGCCTCCTGTTTTTTTTTTTTAATATATAAGTGATAATACCTTTCAAAATTTGGCTCTATTTTAGAAGGCAAATAAATGAATAATGCTCCACAAGAAATTTAAGCGATAAGCAACCGCATGTTATCAGACGCTCCGCATAATTGGTAAGAAAAGCCCTTCCGAAGGTTTGGTCTGAATACTGACATATCCCCATAGGAAAAAAGGGAGTTTTATACAGTGTGGTTCTCATATGGAGATTAGCACTCCTGAAGAGAACTAAAACATCAATTTCGGCAGGAAAGAAAAATTGTTAAAATGAGGCAGGAACCTACAGAATGTGTTTTGTCAAAATGGAGAACAAAGGACAAAGGAAACAATGCTTTACTATCTAAAAGACACATTGAGAATGACAGTTTTAGTTAAGAGAGGAGAAACTGCATGACACCAAAGCATTTAAATAGCTCCAAAGAGCCCACTCGTGACAAAGCAAGCGGAGTACTCTGCCAGGAAGCCCAGACAAGGCAAGGAGAGTCTGCACTCTGCTCTAGTTCAATAATGGAAAAAGAAAATGACATTTAATTAAGAGTTGCATGCCTTCCAGGTACTTATGACATTGAAATCAGTGTGGACATAAGGCATTAAAGCTTGACATCAACATAGTTCACCCAAGAAGTCATTTACTTAAGATTTACAACTGACTGTAAGAGAAAAGTGAAAATTTATGAAAGGTTTCCATCTGGCAGGCTATATCATTAGTATTCACACTGATAGCAGCAATGATTTAAATTTCATAATCTAAGTGAAGATACGCATCAAAAGATTCTTCTAAAATATGTCTAATAGCTCTAACTGACTTCTTTATTAGAGCCTGTCGCTGGAAAAAAATGCCAGATATCAATGAAGAAGTCATCAAATGTTAATTTCAGTCTCTTCAAGCAGTAAAAATTTATAAAACAGTGGCATCGTTGTGGCTGAAACCCCCACCCAAACTCTCTGAAAGAGGCACAATAAACTTAACTACTGTTCATTGCTTTCAAAAATAAAATCTGATTGCCTTGTTTGATTTGATTACAGCAAGCATTTCAAGTCATAACAACGATTATTTTATTAAATATCAAGAGCTCCTTGGGGAGGTTGAGGGAAGAGAAAATGCAGCCCTTGGCCTGTGTTGTTCAGGCCTGTGAATAAATCTCGTTAACAGAGACGAGGAACTAAGTATAAATCTCCTTCTGCAGAAAAACCACTCTGCCATCCATTTTTCTGAATTAAAGCACGCTGCCACTGCCAAATGCCCTCACGTTGTCAGAACAGGACTGCAGGAAGATAAACTCTTTGATAGGGGACTCAAGAGTTGGAAAATTTCAGTTTAGGTAATAATGAATATGCTTAGTAATCAATGCCTGTAAAAAGCTATTGTTTCAGGAACTGAAAGTATGACCCCCCCCCTACTGCAGGGGACCATAAGCAGTTCCGCCTTTGTGCAAGGAGGACCGCAGGCCATCAAGACGGTATCTGAGCCATTGTGCTCCAGGGTGAGACGTCCACCGCCCAGGACGCAGATGAAGGAACGTTGCAGTTTTTATCTGATTAACTTTTTCCCTGAATTCCAAACCCCTCACCAACATTTTTCTTCTTATAAACAGGGTTGGTTTTAAATGAAATTTGAGATGGTCTGTTAGGGTACATTACTTGTCATCTTCTCAGATCGGCAGCCAACTGAATAAAGCACCCATAAAGATTCAATCCCTGCCTCTGCTTATTGGGTATGGTGGGCGACAGGCAGCGTGAACACAGGCTTTTCTGGTTTCATCTTGATATCCTCCCTTAAAACTGAAGGACTGAGTGTGGGAGGTGGGGGAGGTTGGGCAGGGGAAAGTGGTAGCAGGAAAATGGGAACAAATGTAACTGAACAATAAAAAAAGAAAGAAAAAAAAAACCATAGTTAGAGAAAAGCTTGAAACAAAAAGAAATGTAGTTTACATGGCAGGGAACAAACCCAAGACTTAGAATGCCCTCGGGTGACAATGGGTTCAGGTTAAAAATATGTTTAAAAGAGGGTAAGGTCATTCCAAGGGGTTCATAAAAGATGCTGCCGAAATAAAGGGCAAGAGTTTCAGAGTCAGGAGGCAGCAGGCATTAAATTTAGTTCCTCCACATTTTAGTTCTGTGACCTCAAGCAAGCTACTTATCATCCCTGGTCTTCTGTTTCTACATCTGGAAAACAATGCCCAGCTCAGAAGGTTGTTGAACTCTAAGTGGCATCTTACAGAGAGACTTCCCAAAACAACTGTTCACAGGAGTGTTTTGCTATGCAAAGCTTATCATGGCTCTCTATGAAACTGAAAATACGGTGTGCTCTATGGAGCTCCTAGACTTTCCAGCCCCAGAAATTAGCTCCAGGGGTTGAGGGAACAAAGTGTGACAGACACAGTTGGTCATCTGTCCAATGGCTACCGCTCCCTTCTCCTTGCTAAAAAAAGGTCAATTGTATCTAATTATGTCATGTCAATTTGCCCAGGAAAATAGGCCCCTTCCATAACTCTAAGAGATAACCATGATTGGTTTTATGTTGGTCATATATTGTCATTAGTGCTAGTCAACAAATATTTCTGGCTCTTGGCCCTACATGCACAGGTAGCATTTCATTCCCTGGCTTTTTTTATGTGTGTGGACAGGATCATGTTATTAGTTGCCATAAAAGATCAGGAATACAAGTAATATTGGGATTTAATGGATGATGTGAAACCCTCTTTTTCCCCTTTTGGCACAGTAATCAACTAAGTTTAAGATGATAGCTGTTTATTTTTCCTGAGTCCCTGAACAGTGCTGCAGAAAGAGACCCCAGCCAATTCATAGCGTAGGTGGAATGTGAGCAATGAGAGGAACCTTTGTTGTTGCAAGCCGCTGAGCTATGGGAGTCGTTAATTCCCACAGCAGACCCTGAACTTTCCTGACTCATCCAATAGATACTTCTTAATGGGACCTGATGAAATTAATGAGAAATGCACAAGAAAAGACCTCATTTTTTCAGTTTACCATGCAATTCTGTAAGCACTCAATTCTACTAGATGTGGGGAGGGAGTATCAAGGTAGAGGAAGGAATGCTTGAAATGAATCATAACCTTAAAATATTTGAGGGGTTTCCCAAATGGACCAGAAGTGGTTAAAAGCATTTCGGATAGAGAGCAGATTGAATAAGTAGGTGGGGGTGGGGGATGGTACTCTCAAAGAGCTGCCTAAAGAGAAAAACGGGGGCTTCCTTACTTAGTCTCTATGAAATTTGGACTCTATTCAGTGGGCCAGAGGCTTTTATGCTGTAAAATGTATGACAACTGATGATGAAAGGCAGGATACACACCCCTAGACAATCTCAAATTTTGAATGAAATGACAATGACATCATTACAGTCGTTGATGGTGGCTGCTACATTGTGTATCCCATGACATAGAAAAGATGGTCTGCTGATTACGCACAACCTCATCTTGTTCTCTCCCATTCAGGAAAGAATATTAAAGTTAAAAATTGTGAAATTTATATTTAAAAAGCAAATTACTATCGATTTTCAATACTTTAACTCAATTAGTAGCAGACATGCAGTTCACACTTCACAAATTATCCTAATGCACTAATAGGGCCTGACAGCACTTCTACCATGGGCAGTGGGAATCATCAAAGGGTTTTAAGCAGAGGAGAGACATGACTAGTGATGTACATTTCAGATAAATTTCTCTAGAAACAATGAGATGAGATGAATGAATGGGGCAGATGATGGTTAGACATCATCTAAGACACTCCAGCGATCCTAAGCTGTTATATCTTAATAGGAAGGACAAGAAAGGGTATGTACCTACCTGCTAAATTCCAAGAGAAAAAAAAACACCTTTCTTGGTGTCTGTGGTTATTTGAAAACTATCTTCAAATAAGGGTTGTTGTTTTTTTCTCCCAGTAATCTCTCAGTGGCAGTATCTACCCACCTGCTTCTCCCCTTTCTTTCTCCTCTCCTCTTCTCCTTCTCTGTTTCCTCCCACCATTGCTTCATTCCTCTTTTGGGAGAACTCAAGTGTGTTTTAAGAATGTGGGCAGTTGTGGAGTTGTTGGAATGAAGTGTTTTCCCCTTTCTCTAGAAAACCATGGTGATCCTACACAGGTAAACATAATAAGGGCCTGAACCGAGACAATGGCAATGAAAGGAAGAGGGAGAGACAGAACAAGTGATGATAAGCTACCGCACTTGGTAATACCTTGTATATTGCCAGCGGAAGCTGCTTTTCTGGTTAGTCAAGTTCCTAGAATGTTGTAGGCACCCAATAAATATTTTCTGAATAAATAATTTTGAGAAACAAAATGCAAAGCACAAAGAAACATTGGGCTAAATCAAGATGAATCAACCGTGACTCCCGCCTTAAGCAGAGTTCCCAGCATTGCTGTTAACCCCAGATCTTAAGGCCTGAGTGCCAAATACTTGGCACAGACACCACCATGTCCCCTTCATTTTTGGTACTCATAGGAGTCATTTAAAAATTGACCACTATAATGTCTCACTGTTGAACCTGGACACACCTCCTGAAACCTTCTCAGAAGCCTTTCAGAAGACAATGCCCCAGGATGTCATTGCCAATTATTGCACTTGGCAAAGTAAATGGGACCTAGTCACCTATTTCTCAGACTTACCAATATATGGAATAAGTTTGAAAGGACTCAAACTTAAACTGAAAAAGGACAGACCATATTTTATATTCTATTTCTACTCTCCTTTTAATTTCGTGGCTTAGGATTCTGTCCTAATGAAGGAAAAGCAGAGCAGGGGAGGTCAGCAGGTACCGGCTGACAGGCCTCCAGGTTCACCCTGAGTGACAGGGACAGGTAGGACTGCGAGGGCTGACAGAGGTTGGAGTAGGTGCATTGGCCTCTGCAAATTGCTTGTTCAGAGAGGAAAAAAAAAAAGAAGTTTGTTCTGTTTGTTTTGTTGACATAAAATCTGCAAAGATGCCTCCAACACAGATCTTTTCAGTACAAACCATCTAAGGCAAATGAGGGTTATAAAAACCACATCAGACCAGAAGCAAGAGCTAGAACTTCTCACCCTGCTTCCACAATAAAGTCTTAGAGTAACCAGAGATAGTGTCAGCTGCCCTTCAATCTCCTATCAGAAAACAGAGGCTCCAAATAACTTCCAGTAATAGTAAGAACCGCTTTTTGAATAGTACTGTGTACTAAGCAACATTCTAAGCATTTTGCATAATTATCCACGCCAAGGTACATCTCCCATGGAAACAAAAATGGTGGAAAGGTATTCCCTTTTTATTGCATTTGTATTATTATCCCCACTTGGCACATGACAAAAACCAAGGCTCAGTGAGATTAAGAAACTTGCGCTCACATCATATAAGAAACACAGTCTGTCGGGTCCCAAAGTTTATCATAGTAACCACTATGTTTTACAGAAACTGCTAAATGTCATTTTCAAATTACAGCCAGTCAGTTGGGCTAAGACTGAAGCTTCAGAAAACAGTACAACTCCCATGTGGCATGGCAACACTTCTGTTTAGAAACATAACACTGTCAAGGCTCTGAAAATGAACAGCCTTCAGCAGACCCAACCTGTTTAATGACTCCCAGTGTCCTGCTATGTGCTGGCTGACATTGGGATACACGGCACTTTATGAGACCTTTATTGACCTGTTAATGTCTGTCCCAGTGCTAATGGCGTAGGACATTATCCACAGTGGAACCGTGGAAACCCGTATCCAATGGCAATCCCTAGAAGTAACTCAGAAGCGCACAGTTAACCTGGGCTAGCGGCCATCAGCTAAATGAAGAACTTTGGCTGGTTAATCTTCCTGGGGCAACAACACACAGATACACTGGTGCCCTGGTGAACTGACTCACTCTCTTTTTCAAGAAGTAAACACTCCTTTAGCATTCACAGGTACTAGATGATTTTATACTGCATCAGGCAAGAAATAGAACATTCTGGAAATGTGCTTTCTCGACACTTGGTGTCTCAAACCAGAAGAAAAAAAAAAAAAAACATGGCAAAATTATTTAAAAGGATGAAAGATGTAAGTGCCATTATGAACCCCTCTCTAATGGTAAATAAGCAAGCTCTTATTGGGTGAATATAATTAGAGACAGATTTTAGTGCAGGTTGGATACAGCTGTTTCTGCCCTCCTGGCGCCAGGCTTTGCTGGATAGTTCTGTGGCCACTGGCAATTTAGCCAATCAGTTCCGCCTCAGTGCACCCAGCTGACCTCCTTCTTCACCGAGATGATGCACCTGCTTATTAAGACTGCTCAAAATTCCAAAATGAGGTCCCCAGATCTCAAAGGCACCTTGAAATATGCCCCTCCAATGGCACACCTATCAGGCTTTATCTTACAGTTGTGTTTGTTCTGTGTTTGTTTGTGTTTTAAGAGGCCCTTGGGAAACAGTTCCTGAGGTCGGCCTGATGCTTTGCTGTCACTGCCAGGTAATGGTTTTTGCTTCTCCTAAAGAAAGAATTAAAGAACAATGTCGATTATCTGTTCTTCTGAAGGACGATGTGCAAAGGCCTGTGTATACCATTAAGAGAGGGAGAGTCCACAGCAAAGACAGATACATGGAGATGCTAGAGGCCCTTTTGCTTTTTGTGAGTTCTTGCTTTTTATGGACATGTAAAATTGGGGAAAAGTTGTTTCTCAATGCCCCAAATATGATACTAAAAAATAGTGATTGGATGTCACAATGAACCCAAAGTTCCCGTGGCCGGGATGAAGCCGTAAATGGGGTAAGAACATCCCTGGCTTTGGGTAAGTTATCAGTTGCCTCTACATGCACTTGGTTATAATCTCCATATTAACTGCCTTAGCACCCATCCAACAAGAAAGCCTTACCAACCCCTGGGCCCAACGCTGTTCAGATGGGAAATGTCCCAGTTTCTACATAGGGTTGGAAAACAACACAAATAGTACAATGCTTGCATTTGTTAAGAAACAAAGGAAGAGAAAATCCTTAGACCAGACTTTGTCTTTTGGTGTTCTGTCATTTCAGTCTCCTTATCATCAAAGAGGATCAAGTACTATCTGGTCAAGAGAAAAGAGGTGCCACCAATCTGCAGAGAGACTAAAATAATCTATCTCCACCCAAGACTGTGAGTAACTAGGGGACAGGAATTGTCACTCTAGTCATAGCCCCTGTCTCTCAATGCTGAGCACAGAGAGGTTCTTCAAAGTTACTTTGCAGATGTTTATTGGATTGAATTAGAGTAGACATCAATACACGAAATGTCTTTTTCTTAATTTTGAACTGAAGGGATAACATTACTTTCATAAAAAACTCTAAATGTTGTCCTGTTTTTGTTTTCAAGGAGACTACAAATAAATAGAACGACTTCTTAATTCTGCTTGTACATGAGTACTCAACATGAGGAGATTGAATGTATCACTGTCTGCAGGGAAAAGGTCCAGCTAACAGTTATTGAGCAACGATCTCAAGAGATTCCTTGGTCAACCTTCGAGCCTTGATAGTTGCCAAGAACCACCCCTTTCCTTTGGCTCAGAAAGGCATTTTACTTAGATAAAATTCAAATTCCTTAAGTATTATTATTAAGTACTACTGCAACATAACAAATTGACCTCAAATTCAGCATCTTAAAACTATTTATTATCTCACATAGTGTTTAAGGGTCAGGAATCTGGAAGTGGGTTATCTGGGTGGTTCCAGCTCAGGGTACCTCATAACAGTCCAGTGAAGCTGCTGGCTGGCGCTCAGTGCCCTGATGGCTTGTCTGGGGCTGGAGGACCCAGTTCCAAGCCTACTCCTGTGGCCGTTGACAGAGTACATTTGATCACCATGGGAGCCTCTTTATAAGACTGTCCTCAAGGTGGAAGCTCATTCTCCCCAAATCAAGTGATACAAGAAAGAGAGAAGAGAGAGGGAGCACACAACTAAAATGGAAACCACAGTGTCTTTCATAACACAACCTCAGATGCAACATACTGTAACTTCTGACAGATTCTATTGGTCACACAGACTAACCCTCGTACCCTGTGTAAAAGAATCAGAGAAGGGCATCATTGGGGGGCATCTCAGAGGCTGGTTACCACACTTACCAAGACCAACAATGCCCAAAGTAATCTCCTTGCCTGCCTCCAAATTTCCCTCAGGCCATTCTCCCCCATGTAAACAGAGCTCTAGTAACATGATCTTTTCACAGTCCCCAAAACACCTAGAAATAGTCCCTTCCTCAGGTCTTTATATTTCCTTTTTCCTATGTCTGGTATGATTTTCATCAGTACTCCAAACAGATAAATCTTTCTCATCAGTTTAAACATTGCTTTGTCAGATAGATCTTCTCAAACCATCTATTTTAAAGAATGTCCTTGATCATGTGATGCCCTATTACTTATTTATTGTATTGCACAAGTTGACTTACATTTATTCATGTATCTATTTGCTTATTGCCTTTCTGTAAATATAATAAGCATAATAAAGATAGGGTCTCTGCCTATCACATTCATTGTTGTATCTCCAATAACTGGCAGAAAATTGATGCTCAGTGAATATTTGTTGTCTGAATGAAAAAAACTATTGACAGCTATTTCCCGTTGCCAGCCTGTGCTCTAACTATCTTGGCCCATACCTGCACAGGGGACCAGAAGACATTTATCTACATTAGGCATGAAAGCAAACCTTAAGACACCTAGTCCCGGCCATATTTCTCCATCTCATAACTCAACTTCCGTAAACGGTCACAGATAATGAGGTCCATACTGGCTCAGCCCTGTCACAATTTCCCTCACCAACTGGTGGTGTGACATCAAGCTCTCATTTAAAAGTTTCTCGAATGGCAAGTGTAATCAACTCATAATATTTCAGCTAACCTATCCTTTCTTATTCTGTTGTACATAGTTTCTACCCAGTTGCCTTGTACTCAATTTCCTCTGCTCAGACCCATAGCTTCAGTTAGATCATTTGTGTGCTCTACCTCGGTGGGCTCTCACTCAGCACCACCGAAGGATGCGGAATTTCTGACCCCTCCAAGCTCCTCTTCCACAGATTGGTGTCAAGCCTGGCTCTGCACCCACACTCAGCCAGGGCTCCCTGGATCCCAGCCTGGATCCAGCACTCAAGAGCCAGCCTCAATTTGAACAATATAAGACATTCAGACAACTGCTTACTCCTTGCTTTTCAATGACCTCTTGTTCTCTAGAGATGTTATCATTTGAACTCCCATCTACAAGGTTCTCAAACACAAATTCTTTATCATTCTTCCATTGGTCTTAGTTGGAGCATAACTGCTGATCCTATCAGCTGCAGGATATGCAGAGACACTTCACTGAAGGCTCTACCCCTTGTACCCTCAGTCTGCTTTGCAAAGTAGAATGTGCTGGTAGATCTAGGTTCCAGCCCAAGCTCCACATTGATCCTCAGTTCCCTGACCTGTGAAGTAATATAAGCTTAGATGCTCTCGAAAGCCTTCCTAAGTTCTAGAAGTGTAACATACATTAGCAAGGCACACGTGGCTTTTCCTAAATTTTTTTTAAACTTTGATCCTTTAGGTACTTTGGAACCCCAACGCCAGTCTCCTCTGCAGCATGTGTGAGGTCGAAGCCCCCATTCCCCTCTGCAGGTGCTCCCTTGATCCATAGCCTCCTGGCTCTGCCTGGAGCCTCCATTCTTTCTCTTTCTTCAGAGATGACTTAGCAATGGCGTCCACAAAGGCAAACAGTTCCCCAGTCAGAAACTTGTACTAACCTCCAGAGGCCTGTATACAAATCATTGTTGCCATGCTTGCCCCCATTCATTAGCACAGCTCAACTTTCTAATTACTGAGCCATAGATTCTGTCACATTCAGGGAAGGCTGAAGGGTTTCTCTATTAATTCCGCAGATATTTCCAGGGCCAGAAAGAAAAAAGGGGAAAAAGAAGCAAGAAACCTCAACTGTTTTAACCTGAAGGTCAAAATGTAGATATTATGTCCCCCTTTTGGTTCATTATGGGAAGGCATTTCCAAGCATGTTCTTAAAATCAGTTTACTTAAAATGTTTTCAATTCTCTTTGCTTTCATTGGTTAATAAACCAGAACTCTTGTGTAAGTTTTGGACTCTCAGAATGAGAGTTGGAGTCACACTCAGGAATTTTTAAATACTTATTGAATAAAAAAGCAAATAATAAAAGAATATTATGTACATATTGCATTATATGTTTCCAACCACATTACCTGACCTGCCTCCATTGCTCTCTGTTACATTTTGGGTATTTGAGGAATCAAAAGAAGACACCTAGTCTACTTTACTAGTAAGCAAAGCATCTTATCGTGATAATTTTTAATTTAATTATCGGCCTAAGTCTCAGAGTCTTTTAAGTGCTTTACACACACACATCCATGACAACTTACCAGAAGAAATTTCCAGCTAATAACTATGACAACACATCCAAACACATCTGCATCTGCTTTCATTACTAAGCAATGACTGACAAGCAAAAACACAGTAATGTTACTCATGCTTCAGGTACTCAGGAAACTGTCCAAGTTTTGTGAGAGTGATAAGAGGCTAGCCTTCCTGAATCTGAACCTACTTTCTCCACATTCTCTTAAAACAACTTGTGTCAGAGAATACTTTTTTCTAATGTTCTTTTTATTTTTTTAATTAAATCTTCCCTGATATTTTTCTAAAGAAAAACCAAGAAATATAGTTCAGAGTCTGTGGTTAAAGAAGGCCACTTGCGCATTCTTTTCAGAGGTTTTAAACTAAGAGGATTTCTTCAACAACTCTCATGAAAGAGCCTTTCAGTTATGCAACATATTAACAGAAATAAAATGTCTCAAAATTATCTCCTCTGGAATACCAATCCCTTCTGCTTCTTATTGCCACATTTCAGCTATAGTACCATCTGTTTAAATTCATTATTAATTATTTAACTTTTCCTTTGGGGTTGTTAATTTTGTTAATCTGCCTTCCAGAGAGGTTAAAATCATGCAAGGTAATGAACAATTCAAGGCAGGAAATATATCTTAAAGGCCTATTTCATTGTCATAACTCATCCAATCATTTTAAATAAAATGATAGTTATTTAATAGACTGGTTGGAAAGAAACAAGGAACTTTGGGAAATTTTTTTTTAAATAGTTCTTTTAAAAAGTGTATTAAGTAGGTCTGAAAAATATGATTTCCTTAGTATTAAGATATCTTTAGTTTTATAAAGGTATATACATTATAGATCAAGGCTCTATACAATAACCACTTACATTAGGATAATAGAAAAAAGCAAATCATTGTTTTGCTTCTCAAATATATCAACTATTTCATAAATTAAATACCAACTGCTTTACCCTTAAAAAGGAATGTGTCTCATGTATCCCAAATGTTAAAAAAGAGATACAATAAAAAGGAAGGATTAAAATTTCAAAAAACAAAGAAGAACAAATCAAATTTTTTAATCTTAATGTATTAACACTATTCTCACTTTTATTTTAGATTTTCCTACAAGCAAAACCTATGGCATTTGTGTTTTTGCATGAATATTCCCTAAAACTGAATTCAGGTCTTTCTTCCTCCCCCTATAGTTTGTTGGGCCCTCATCTGCTTCTACAGTATTCACTTGCTTCCCTGGCTGAAATTACCACTGACATGGCTCCCTAGATACTTCCTTAAGCACTACCAGGACGGCTCTACTTCGAATTCATGCCAACATAGCAAAAACCCAGTCTAGTCATATCTATTCCAATGAATCCAGCTTCTTCTCAATTTCCCTACCATGGACATAAAATATTGCTATCTTTATGTCTGTTCAGGTTGAAGTGCTTGATAATAATTTTTATTGGCCTATTACTCTTGTCTACATACCAGTTTCCCAATACTGTGGATCTCAGCAGTGTGGTTGTTAATCCATTCCTTCTTTTTCAATACTTAGCCAGAATCACAGTCCTAGTTATTATTATATTAAACCTAAATTATTTTAACTGCTACTTTCTGGTCTCTAACCCCTGACTTCAAAAGGACTCCCACCAATCAATTTAGACTTGCTGAAAGATGTCAAAGCCCTGTACATGGTAGGTTTCCAAGAGGGATGTGTTCTTCCAGAGTTTTTTCCCAGCATCCTGAGCTTTCTCTGCTCATGATTATAGAAGTGACCCATAGTTTCCTCTTCCAAAACACCCATAAAAAATTGTATTTTCCAACCTCCTTGGCAGTTGGCCATTTGACTGAGTTTTAGCTAGAGGAACAGGAATGGGAATGATGTAATCATCTTCCCCTGCTGACACTTAAAAGCATCCCACGTAATACTCCATATCTCTCTGTGGTTATGTTGAAGAGGGTGCACTGCTCCAGAGGTATAGTTAAAAGATGGCAGAGAGCCAGCCTGCCCACATTAGACTGTAGTAAAAGAAAAGAAATAAACTTTTATAGTGTTCAATCCCTGAGACTCAAGGGTTTCTTTTTATAACATGTCGCATTAGTACCTACCACCTCATTCTAACCCCCAATACAAAGGACCTTAGGTAAGATTGCCAAAGACTACTGGAGCACAGAGTATCTTTCTCAATCTATATTCATTCTAAATGACAGTCAGAAACTAGAGAATAAGGTAGACCATCAAAATGATCTGGGACAAGAAATTGTAGGGATATGTGACACAGTCAGGACAAAAGATGGGACACATAATGCTCAACCAAATTGTTGACACTAAGGTTTAGTTAGCTTTTAACACTGCATGTCTAAACCTGCATGATTCTTTCAGTAACCACAGGACAGGCTACAGGCATCCTATAAATATTTACCATTTCTAGTCTACAAAGACAAAGAAAACGTCCACAGGACTCCTCCTACCTTACAATCGAATTAAAATGTCCAAATTCTGTCCCTTTGTTGTCTACCTTGCTTTCAACGGTCTTCTAATTCCTTTGAGACTATCTCATTGATTTGGACCTTCTGCCTGACTCTGGATTTCAGCTTCTTCCAGCAACACTGCCCTTTATGTCTTCTTGGGCTCCCCGCTCCAGGCTCGACAGCATGTGGCCAGCCCAGGGCTCGCTCCGTAGCCGATCTGGGATCTGGAAGTCCCAGCGTGGACTTTGAGGCCCAGGAGCACAGCAGCTCCCTCTCGATAGTTCTGAGGGAAATGAGTGCTTCTTGCTGGGAATCAACCCTGCCTACACATCTGTGAATAGCCCTATCATTAAATCATCTTCAGAGCAGCAATTGAAATTTCTTTTTGTTTTCTGCCATAACTTGGCTAATAAAAAATTAAAAAGAAAAATCAATGGAAGCATTATGCTATGGTTTTTGTAGATTTAGCCACTTTAAATCTGGAAACTTGTGTATTCGAACAGAACACCCCATTCAAGAAAAAAATAGCACAACTACCAAGTGATTAATGAGTAGTTCAAAGCCATTTGGATTCACCACAAGATATGAGTTTTAGGGGAAGCAAGGGGTTACACAGAGGTGTGTAGATACAGAATATTTGGGAATGGAAACAGCATAGTGAGAAGATACAATTTTTTTTATTTTTTTCATGCTCCTTGGAACTGAGAAAATGCTAATGGCACTTTCTATCCTAAAAAAAAAAAAAATGAAAAATAAGAAAATGAACACCTTCCCTCTATGCTGCTTTTGTTGCCATTTCAAAAGAACTAACTATTCATACAAGGGGCTATTTACAAACACCGAGCTCCCCTGGTTCTTGAACCAAATCCAGCAGCATCCAAGGTTGGAAAAGGCCACATCTTCTCCCAGGGACTGAACAATATCTCTACCTTTAGCCTTCCAGAATGTAGACACTTCATAATTGGCACCACAGATGGGCCTAAGTATGCTATTTGCCCTGAAAACAAAGAAAGGTTTGCAATTTTTTGAAATGCAGTGTGCTTCAGACAGAAGAGACAGGAATCAGGGGTTTTTCTATTTGCTTTTTGTTTTTGTTTTTTTTCTTCAAAGCACATTGTCTCTTTGCCAAACAAAGGACAATGAACCATTCCCATTGACTATCTGCAAGGTGCAAGGTTAAAGTTGTTTTTTGGGGGGGTGGGGGGTTGGCATGTAAAACCAGGCAGTGAGTCAGTGGAAAAAAAATCTTCATGAAAAGGCCTTTTAGGTATACTTGTTCATTGTTGGTACAAGCATTTATTTTAAAAGGATATGTTCATCTGTTCCAGTCACTAACGTTTATATCAATTGAAGCCACAATTAACTCCTATTGAAAATTTTGTTTTTATGATTATTATGGAACTTAATCATGTTTATGGACAAAGCCAGTTTAGTCATTTGAACTAGGCATCTACTACAGAACAGTCTGCATCATTGTGTTCAGACCACGAAACATCTACAAAAGCGCTCCCCCAGGCTCTCACTGATGCCATAAGAGGTCGATGTTCTATGGACAAAGGGGAGGGGTAGTGGACTTTCCAAGTGTCATTGCTCCTTTCAAGAGAACATAGAAATGTGTACGTGTGTGTGCGTGTACATGTGTGAACATATAACATTCTGATATTGCCAGAATATACACACATATTCCAACATGTAGGCAAAAAACAACAGAAATATTTGTATAAAAGCTTGTGGCCTTTGTGGATATAGCTCTTTAAATCCATGGACTCATATGGCTCAATCAGAACAACCCATTCAAAAAAAAAAAATAGCACAACTATCAAAGTGGCAAAAACTTACATCAAACCCGTTTGTACTCCACCACACCACCAATATGGTCCTCTCTCTTTCTCTACACTGTTCTCTCGCCTTTGTCTGCTACCAAGAGTGGTTTTTTCCAAATGGCCTAAGACTTTCTCCCTCACATATTTTCTATGGCTTCTGCATAAAGCACTGATGTAGATCAGCCCAATATCTCTAGTCAGTCAACAACTTCTCTTGGTGGAAGAGTCTCTCTAAACTGACTCAGCGGGGTTTTGCTAAAATCAGGTGATGCAAAGATGGATACAGAATTCCACAAGCTGAGGCCTAGTTCAGACAAGGGTTTAGAGGCATTGAACTTATTCAGTCAAGGAGATACAATTTGTCGCCTCTACCCAAAATGTAGACTTAAAGTCCTATAGTGGGGGCCCTGAGGAAATGAAAGAAGAAGCCCAGTCTCTTGGTAACTAAATAAAATGATTGTCACACTTTGAGACCTACAAGAAACTGAGAGAATAAAATTATACTAATGGAAAAAAAAAAATCGTCTTCCTTGAACAAATAAGACAACCTCCACATTGTGAGGGGGTACTCAAGAAATGGAGAATTTCAATTTAGGTAATAGTCAGTAAGCTCAGTAATTGATGCATAGCAAAAGCTATTGTTTCAGGAACTAAAGGTATGACCCACCCTGACTCCAGGAGACCATAAGCAGTTCCACCTTTGGGCCACAGGAGGACTGCAAGCATTCTAGACGGTATCTGAGCCGTTGTCCTCCAGGGTGAGACATTGATCCCCAGAACACAGATAAAGAATCACTGGTCAACAGAAAGAATGTTGCAGCTTTTCATCTGATTAACCAGTTCCCTGAATTCCAAACCCCTTACCTGCACTTTTCTTCTCCTTATAAAAAGGGTCGGTTTGAATTGGAATGTATGACGGTCTGTTAGGTTACACAACCCACCCTCTTCTCAGGTTGCTGGCCACCTGGATAAAAAGCTCAAGGATTCAATCCCTTTCTCTGCTTATTGGTTCTGGTGGTGACAGGCAGCAGGAATGCTGGCTATCTGGTTTTAGTTGTAAACAACTTTAGAAACCATAGTAACAGATTAAAAGCTAGACAGGTGAGTGATTAGCCAGGGAACTGGGGCAGGTGAACTTGAGTAGAGGTCAGATCACGAGATACTCAGAATAAGGAGGCAGAACGTCTCTCTCATCAGTCAATGGTGCAGCCCAGCTCTCCCAGTCTGAGCCTGAGGGTCATACCTACCAATATCAATATGTGGCCATCTTTCTGACCTGACAGGTAAACATATTCCATTTGTTTTTCTTGACAAAAGTGGCACAAATCTAAATGAAGATTCAATCAAATACTTTTTTCATTGGGATTCTAGCATGATGTCAAAGCTAGAAGTGCACACATATGGGGATTTGGAAAACGGGAGGAACATGCAAAAACAAAAACCCATTTAGGATTAAGAGAAGAAAAGGACATAGAGACAAATATATGGTAATAAAAAATAAGAAAGGTTTACTTCAACAGAAAAAGGGGTAAGCATGGCAACAGTAGAAAGGACTTTATTAAACAAAATTTAATAAAGTTAAATTTTGAGTGCCCACTATGTTCCAGACATTTTTCTAAGCCCTGGGGATATTTCTGTGAATAAGAAATACAAGGACAAAGGAGGTGACAAGTGACTTAAGGGACTCTGAAGTAAGTTAGGATAAGAACAATGAAGGGCTTTTATAAAGCAGTTTTGACACTGTCCTTTAAAAAATAGGAAGCTATAGCATTTTTACGTTTTAATTATTTTAGGGATATAATTTTGGTCCATGTTAGAAATAGATTAGAAAGAAATAACAGTTACAGTAGGTGAAAGAGTTAAGGGACTATTGTGATGGTCCAAGCCAAATTCATTATCATCATCATCACGATCATCATCACTTGCCCTTGGATAATTACTTCCATCACTTTCTATCCTGGATAATTAGAGAGTATTAATCATGTAAATGTAAAATAGTGTTTCCTGTTTTAGTTTGAATTGGAAGGGAATTCAGAGTCCTTGAATGGCCTTAATGGAAATGTGTGCCTCACCGAGAGCGCTCAAACCATCAGTTTCCCTCGAGCACATTCTACTGGAGGCTTGGAGCTTCCCCTTATTTTAGACACTTCGCCAATTGCACTAACTCTGTTTTCTTCCCCCAAGGGTTTTCTCCAAGAAAATTGAACATCCTGCAACTGTCACATGGAGTTTTCATAACCTTGCAGGACAGTAGCAGGTCACCGATTCCTGAGTGAGGGAAGCTTCCAAATAGGCCTTGAAGCCAAGTGAAAGTAAACCAAGTATCTGTGTCCAAAGGTAACCAGGCTCGACTCAGGACCTAGTACAAAGCCCAGTGAACTGGTGTCGCAGATGAGTTTGAAATAACTACAATACTCCACAGAAGTTTCAGTGTCTCTTCTGGACTGGGTATATACCAGGTTCTTTACTTCTCCCCACACCTTCGCCAAGCCTCCCAGCAATGTTGTGTCATAATGCACAGGCCATGTGACCTCTGCCCTTTTCACCAGAGCTTGTTAGACCAGAAGTAAACACCCAGACAAAACTGAACTAGTAGATTCTCTCTCTTGAGAATTCTCTTTCCCGGGACTCAATTAAGGCAATTTATTTTAAAAGGTCATAAAAACTGGGGAGACTGAGGCCGTCATTTTAAGGTGGTCTATTGTGAAGAACCTTTTGCAAGCAGATAAACACTAGAGAGTCTGGACTTTTATCAGACAAAAGCCAAGCAGATTTACAGCACAAATGATAGACCACATACCCAAGAATGAGAAAGATTGAAGCACTATTTGTCTGACATTGTTCCAGTTCCTGAGAACTTCCCAATACCCAAGGGCATCAGGGACAAGAAGCATTAAGGTGTGAATGGTCTTAGCTTTCCCCTGTCCTCTCTCCACCTCTTCCAGTCATCTTCCCTCCTCTGTCCTTCAAGGAAGTTTACCTCTTGCTAACTAGTTTTCTTTTATATTGAAAGCATAGGTAAAATTCTGGCAAGACATGAGGAAACTGGGAAGAATCCTTCCTTGAATAAGAAAGGAGGAAAAATAACCAGAGAACATGGGCTAAGACAGAAAAAAATTCTAAGAGCATTGAGGGTCAGGAAGGGTTCTACATGCAGTTTATTGAAGTGAAAGATTCTGGAGAGGTCTGGGGGTCAAGTGTAGTAGAAGGGGGATTTGTGAAAATGTTGCTACACTTTTCAAGTTAGGTTATTTTAGACCATCTTCCAAAGACCTGAGAAAATAGAATTTTTATTTAATATATTTTAGATGCTAGACTATGCTGGTATAGAAATGACTGGAAACTGAGACACAGAACATGAAAACTCTAGATTTATATGGATTAAGCCTACATTAAATTTTCTATTTTTTAAGCTAAACTGAGTCAATTCCCATATCTTGTTTCTGAACCCTTCTTTGGATACCTTCTTACGAATTCCGAGACTGAATCCCAAATTTATCTCATTTATCATGCCATCTCTGCTCCCTTTACTGTAGTACAGGGCTAAGTATCCTTGCTCTTATTTCAAGGAGGAAAATGGCAGCTGAGGTTCTTTTTGGAATGGAGAAATATGCAATTGGACTATTTTTTCCCCTTAGCTTGACCTCCCTCTAATTTAGATGGAGTCCCAATATTTGTTGAAAGTAAAAACAAGTGTCTAAATATTAAATAGTAAAACAAGTATTAAAACTCTGTTTCTGGCTTTTAATTCCCATTCTTCTAGCAGGCTGGCTCACCTCCCCACCCCCCCACCCCACACCCGCTATTCAATGTTCCCTAAATTTAATGATATCAAGTTCACTGCCACTTAAGTATTTTTTCATTCAATAGCTGGGGAAATTGTCATTGGTATGCAAACTGGTCTCAGGCAAGGAACATTACTCTTTAATCTCCTAATTTTAATTGGTATGCCATCACGCAGACTGGGGCTGCTAATGGCCTAGTTTGTAGATTAAGACCAGCAGACCTGAACTGCGGTATGCCATTAGTTACAAATAAAAAGAGGAAAAACACTGAACAATGATAAAAGAGGCCATTCCAAATCACAGAGAAGACGATTCTTCCTCATCTTCTCCAAGGTTCATGACCCTATTTCAATGTCCATTTGTAGCAGGATTCGGATTAATGTTTTCTGCTTGGTCAGATAATTTCAGAACAGTTGGTAAATTGAAATGATTTGCTGTGTGTATACCAATGTTATTGGCTGGCCCAGAATATGTTGCTGCACAATTTGCTCGCAAATGACATTGTTTCAACTGATAGAGCTGTTTTTTTCACTAGGAAATATTTTAAATGGAAAGAATCTTTCGCTATTTAAGGAAAGCATATTTTTCTTCAATGAAATTAACTGTCATTATTACTTCTAGTGTCTTTTCGCCCTCTGATAAGTAGTGTCTAATATATGTTAATCTTTCATGGAGTTCACACATATATCTGTCACCAGTGAAGGAAAAAAAGTTCCAAGTAAGAAAAGAAATTTAGGTTTAGATAGCTAGATAGATGATTGGCATATAGATAAATACAGATACAAATAGAGACATATATACATAGATAGCTATAGATAGATGAGAGAGAGCAAGGGAGAGAGAATGAAACAGGAATAGAATAGCCTAAGTAAGTGGATAGTCTTTTCACCTCCCAGAAGCAGCAAATAAGAACCACTGCCAAGAATAAAAGAGTAGATTCACCCCCAAAATAGGAATTGCATTACTCTGAAAACAAAACAAAGGAAGTTAAATATAATAATATATCAATACTCCTGAGGTTCTCTCCCCTAAAAAATATACAATGAAGTCAGTACCTATGAGACCTTATTTGGACATAGGACTTTTGTAGATAATCAAGTTATAAAGAGGCCATTGGGGTGGATTCTTACCTAACATGGCTGGTGTCCTTATAAAAAAGAAAAATTTGGACACAGAGATAGACAGGCAAAGCAGGAAGGTGACGTGAAGACACACACAGAGAAGATGGCTACGTGGCTGGAATAATACAGCGTCATGCTAAGGAACACCAAGGATTGTCAGCAAACCCCAGACACTAGAAGAAGCAAGGATGGATTCTGCCCTGGGTCCTTCAGAGGCAGCTCGTCCTGCTGACACCTTGATCATAGACTTCTAGCCTCCAGAAGGCTAGACCCGTGAAACAATGCGTTGTTGTTTAAAGCCCCCTAATCTGTGGTAGTTTTACAGCATCCTTGGCAAACTAATAAAACTCCTGTCTTGATTCTGTACTGACTTCCCCATTGCCATGATTCTAGCCTATCTGTGTTTTACAGGGAGTCAGAAAAATAGTAGAAAGTAACTAACACTTGAGATCATTCAATAACCATCTTATTTAACCCTTACTCCCGAAGTCACATACTACCCCTGCAGCTCTGAGATGTTGAGTGTCTTGCCTAAGGACATGCAGCTAGGAAATAATTGAGCTGGGGTTTGAGCCAGAGCCTGAGGCTGCTACCACCCAAAGCATTCTACCGCATCACACCACTTCTAACAATTTTTCAGGGGTAGACGAACGCAAATATTTCTGGTCTCTGGCAAATAACTGTATCATTTCAAAATCAATGTTGCTATAGAATATGTAGAATCGAACATTCTGGTGACTGAAGAGAAAGCTAAGTGTAGGAATTGGTGAGGTGAATAGATAGGAAGCGTGGGGTTCAGAACGAACCACCCTAAGATGTGCCTGAGTAGTATTTTCATTACTATGAATTAAAAGTCAATTGTTGCTTCAGACTCAAGAGAAACTTCTGCCCTTTCAGTGATAAACTTTTTTCAGTGACCCACCTACCTATCAGGGCAACCTCTTATTTACTAAACATTTGCTCTTCTTATCATCCTGCAATGCACCCCAAGGTGCATTACCTCAGTGTTAGCTCAGAACGTCTTATATCCCTAGACCCACCTTTCTGCCTCTGAACCTCTCCTGCTTGTGTGGTCCCTGAGTCTCATGTAGGTAGAATTCCCATACATATGTATGTATTAAATCTGGTTAATTTCTCTTGTTATTCTGTCTCATGTCTATTTGATTATTACACCAGCCAGAAGAACCTTGAGGGTAAAGGAAAGTTTCCTCCTCTCCCACAGAGGGTTCTCATGGTCTTCCTCCTCCTCCTTTCCCTCTGAGGCCAAGACACTGGGCACAGACCTCTCTGGGCTTCAGAAAGGCCGAGTGAGAGCACACCTGTCCCTCTGCTACAAAAATCATGGCACTCTTCACTGTACTCCAGAGACCCAGCTTACCCATGGGGGCCGGGGAACGGGCGAGACGCTTTTGCAGGGACTGTCCGCTAATCAGATATCTGAGCCCGGTTTTGGAGCTGGCATCATAAATAGAACGGGATGCCCAGACACCATCCCCTAAGTGCACAAAGCAGCTGCAGGCATCTGGGCACTGCCATGGTGGCATCCGGGGCACAGGCCAGGAAGCATGTGCCTTTCCTTTGTCAGACAAAGAACTGCTCAAAAGCGGGGAGAGTCATGCTGCTGCTCCCTCACCACAGGAGGGTATTTGAGGCAGTTCAAATGCCCCAGGGAGAACAAGAGGATGAGGGTTCTGCTGGGCCCTCTCTTTCACTTTCACAGCCACTGTGATGGAAAATCAGCATCAGCATCAGGAACCTGTTGGGATGGTTTGTTGTTGTTTTGTTTTGCGGCAATGATAATAACCTTGTGCCTCTGAGACACTCCAAAGACAATGGACGTTAGCACAACAAAGACAATGAACTTTTCGTATCAGGAAAATAATAGTAACTTCTTAATAATAATAACCATCAGATAGTTTATGATTGTGACGCATCAGACCCTGAAGTAAGTTATTTTGCAAGCGTTAAAACTGAATCCTCTCAGCAATGCCATAAAGCAGTTGCTATGACCCCCATTTTATAGACAGAGAAACAGAGGCTCAAAGAGAACACAGTAATTTGCTCAAGACCAAACAGAAAATAGCAAAGCCAGGATGCAACTCAGGTTTATGTGCTCTGAAAGTTCATGTTTCTTTCCTAAGATTGAAAAGCTAAACTTTGGACGGGGAGGATAGGATAAAGGAAGGAGTGGGGGCTGATTCACCGTGCAGGAAGCTCCCTATTCTGGTGCACAGATTGCAGGCTCGTTGGTCTCAGGGGATGAATCTGAGCTGGGCGGGTGAGAAGAGAGAACCAATAACCTGAGTCATGAGCAGAAGAGTCTCCGTTTTTCTCATCTTTCTCCTAAATGGAAGGGAAGGAAAAATAATTGTGAACTGAATGGAGTGGAGGAGGGACAAGTTTGCAGGCATTTTGAACACATGGATATGAAAAATGTGACCAACACGTTTCTCCCTTTAATCTCAAAAGAAATTCATCCCTGAACTACTTGTTCATTCCAGGAGCAGCCAGAGTCGTAGCACTTTCCGTTCCCTCTGATTATGACCTAGGAGATTTACATGGACCCATGTTTAAGAATACATTTCTACTTCTTAACAATGAGAAAGTCTGCAGCTAGATGACATTAAAGAAAATTACTAACACCTTGCAATAATACTTCACAGTTGGGTTTTTTTTTTAATTCTTTCACATACATAGACTGGTTTGTTTGTGCATGTCTTCCAACTCCCATCTACCAGAGTTTATGCTCCGTGTGAGTAGGAGCTTGGTAGTACTGATTTGTGTCTCTATTTTTATATCAATTTGTTAAGCCTGGAACAAGTGCTCTGTAAATTCAATTGACTTTAATCCTCATGGCAACTCTGGGAAAGAATAGGCAAGTAATAGTGTGAATACCAGGCTGTGAGGAAACTGAGGCTCAGAGAAGCAAAGGGAGCCTCTCCTCCAAGGTCCCTTCATGTATCATTCTTCTTATACAAACTGCAATCCTTCTCCCACCTTTGTTGTTGAACTTCTCCCAGGAGAAAATTCTCATATCTAGGTTCCCATATCTCATGTCTAAGTCCTTGTTGTTGGCTTTCTCTAAGCTTCAAAGTATAACAACAAGAACGGAGAAAGTATTTTTAATGATAACCTTATAATATATCACATGCACTTGATTTTTTTTTTTTTTAATGAAAGCAACACACAGAGCACAGAGTGAAGAGTACACTCTCACCTCCATTTTTCATCCAGGCATCCCTGAGTAATGGTTTCGGTTTCCAGTTCTTCCTTTACCAAGTTAGACCCCAGCCCCCAGGGACTCCAGACTCAGCAGGAACACCTATGCCAGAGCCTGGCATAAAAATGAAGATACGCATACCATCAAGGCACCACAGTGATTATGGACTGAGGCAAAAGGCAGCTCTTCAAAAATTCAGCTTTCTGTGAAACCCCCATGATCTTTGTAATCAAATAAGCCAGTTTACTAAGAGAATTACATGAGAATATTTTGAGGCCCCAAAAGTAGAAGTTCATTCCTTGCTCAAGTAAAGTCTATCTTAATGTCCCCAGTCAGCATGCCACAGGGTCCCTCACCATTCTGCATAACACACATCACTTCTGCTCACATTCCCATAGCCAAAGCTTGGTGACACAGCCCTAGCCATTTGCAAGGTTGCCTGGGAAACTAGCTGTATGTCCCAGAGGAAGAGAAAGCAGGCTCCCCCCAACCTTAAACCACATGGCTGTAGGTGGGAGGGGACTCTCCGTCCTAACTAAGATTGAGTTCTTGCCAAATTGGCAGGGTAGAGATAGTAGTTGATTTATTAGACTTGAAGAAATAAATAAGTGTGACATTTCTCACACACCTGGACTTTCGGGAAAAGATGCTATATGCTACTGCCTTTATTTCATGATTTATCAACCCTGGGTAGCACCGATTATCCACTCCTTGCAGTGAAGGATGAAGAGCTGGTTCATGCACACTGCCTTCCACCTCCCTGCCTGCTTCAACCGCCTTGATGAATTTTGTTGATTACATTTTTAAACTTATTTTTTATGACTTGAAATATGATAGACAAATTCTGTTTCCTGGATTTTCAACTTTATCCAGTATTGGTAGACTCCTTGCTATGAAATGAGAGAAAATTACTCCCTTTACTTACTCCTTTCTCACCTTCCTTTCCATTCTCGATCCTTCTTTTTTGGTTGCTGTTGCTGTTGCTGTTATTTTAAATTGTCAGGGCTTATAACTTTTACATTCTGTTCTATTACTCTAATCTCAAGCATACCAAGCTTTTCCTCTATATCAATGCACAGAGCATCCTCATTATTACATTATGCAATTATTATTTAATGTAGAACCAAATAGTGTGGTTCTGAGTGTGGAAAAGAAGGAGTAACCCTAGACTACCAATGCATTGTTGGTAAAGAGAAAAATTTTTTGTGTCTAACTTTAAAACAATGCTTCTCAAACTTGAATCTGCACACAAATCACTCCAGGATTTTGTTAAAGATCGGTTGGTCTCAGCTGAGGTCCCAAGACTGTGCCTTTCTAACAAGCTCCCAGGTGAGGTCAATGGTCTGGTCCTTGGACCACACTCTAGATATCAAGCTGCAAACAGACCCTCTTTTTATTCCTTTTCAACTTTCATCATTTCTTCTGGCTCATAATGAACCATTAGTGTTTTAAAATCTATTACTGTCTTTTTTTAAAATTCCAATTTCCATCATTTTTAAGGCTTCGGTTTAGAAAATTCCATATGTTGCCTGCCCTCCATTTTCATTCCCCTACATTAGAATATTAATCACTTACCCAGGGCCACTTCTTAACTCAGCAGTATCTTTTCAGATTTTTACATGAAAGCTTTTTTACTTTGTTATTTTAGTACTCTTCTGATCACCTCACATCCACCTCCTAACCCATTCTCTCTTATTTCCTGCCCTGAACTCCAAAACTCAAAGATTATAGTCTAGTTCCAATCAAGTGGCCAGAAAGTTTCTGAAGCATCTTTATCAAGCAAGTCAACTGCCTCCAAATCACAATCTCAGCCAAAATATATCAAGTTGAGGCTTCATCCTTGACACTGGATAATTAGGCCTGACCCCTTGAGAGCATGATCCACACCCTTCCCGAGAATACAGCCCAGCTTCTAACCCAGAAAAGTCATTATAAAGTTGTTTTCTTCATCCCTGTGACACTAACAAATGGCACAGGGGAGAAAGTATCGTCTAGCCATTTTAAAAAGTCTCTCTGGAAAGGTCTATAATTCATTCTCATGTCACAAACTACAACGTGAAGAGAAATGTGATAATAAATCCATTCTAATGAGAAAATATTGTTATGAGAAAGAAAAAAAAGCATGCAGTTAATCCATTTTTAAATAATCCTAAAATAATGCTGTGGTGCACCCTAGATTCCATATCTTGAGATATGACTAGTCATTTTTTTCTTTATCCCACAAACCCTGATTACACAAAAGCAATTATGAGGAAATGTGTAATAAAACAGCAGGCGATGCCGAATGGAATTCAAAAAGTGCCTAAGGGGAGAAAAAGAATTCATTCATTGTTAAGCATCTCTAAACACTATACTTTAGAAAGAGTAGTGAATATTAATTTTAAATATTTAGAAACTCAGGGCATGTTGAATAAAGATCACCTCCCCTACCTCCATTTTACAGTTGGGAAAAACCAAGTCAGCAATCCTCAATTGCCCCCGACTTCTGCAGGATTTAACCCCAAAAGGGCACTCAGAGCGCAATCTGATTTAGAAGTGCAATTAGAAACCCTTCTTTTATTTAGCTGAGTCACCTGGAGTCTCATTGCACACTTCTAAAATTAAATGCATTAATTTTTTAAATTGAGTCAAGGAGAGCCCCATCTGCAGTGTAATCAAGGTAAATTATATTATTAAGTGTCAGAAGGCCAAGACACACAAAATAAAATAAATATGTATAAAAGACTAACAATGCCCTAGGCAAAGAGCTCGGAGAGTGTTGATTGTGTTACTATTGAAGCCATTACCAGCACTAGGAAACAAAGGCTGAGCACGGACTAGACTGCAAATATTTCTTCCCTCACTGATAATTTTTTCCAGTGAGAAGGAAAACATACTAAAAATAAAATTGCTGGTTGGTTATTTGATATGATCCTGATATAAGTACTTAACTCTTTACACTGCATATTAAAAGTTCACTGGGAATCTTTTAAAAGGCTATATACTGTCACCAGGTGGCTGCTGGCTTCAGGCAAATTCACATTCTTGGGCCTCCTCCCCTAATGAAGAAAAGCACCCATCCCCTTACTTCCTATATCCCATGTGTGTATGAATAAAGCATCTTCCATAATTAGAACTTAATAGGGTGCAGGGTTCACCCTTAACTTTAGGAAAGTTCTGTGATAAGGTCCTGCCCAAGCATTCATGATCAGGAATGTGAAAGCTTCCAAGTTTATGGAACTCCCAGAGATCACTGACCCCTTCCACCTATGGGAGCATGATAAGGACCACGAGAGAAATCTCCTACATTGCACAATCAGTCAACAAGCTGAAAAATACTTGGGCTAGGGCAAGAGAGTTGATAAGAAGGAGAAAGGACTCCGGCATTGAGCACAGAAAGGACTAGTCAGAATCCAAAAGGACAAAAGCCCGAAGGAAAATGCAAGGAAGAATTCGGTCCATCACGTTCGAAGAAGTTGTCTAAGGCACTAGGAATGGCAGCGGCTGAATGTATTCAAGACATATCTTGGGCACATGGGGACCGTGAAATAATAGATCAGCCTAGTCTGCTTCTATTGCTTCAAAATGACTTCTGTTCCATCTTTTGGTTCAGTAACTTCTGAGGTCTCAATAAAGCACAGAACTGTAGCTTTTACATTAAGAATTTCTCTGTACATCTATGTGTCCACAGTGATTCAGACCAGGAGTTGGCATACAACAGTATACAGGCCAGATCCAGCCTGCTGCCTGTTTTTATAAATAAAATTATTTTGGAACACAGCCATTCCTGTTTATTTAACTGTTCTGTTCCTGCAGCAGAAACTATGGGGCCCACAATGCTTCAAATATTTACTACATGGCTCTTTACAAAAAATGTTTTGTTGGCACATATTGACAGCAGACTCCTCAGCCCCCTAAAGCACTGTAACTGACTTCTGGATGGTATAGTGTAAGTCTGGAATGGGGCCATCGCCTCTAGTACAAAGAGGTTTTAAGACATACTATCTGCTGATAACATTTGATCTACTCTGCACAGTGAAAAGGTGTCACATAAAACTTAAAAGCACAGGACCTGGAGCGGATGAGTTGGGTTCGAACCCTGACTCTGCCCCTTACTAGCTATGTGATTTTGGGCAAGCCGTTTACCACTTCTATGCCTCTGTTCATCCGTGGTTGGCAGCCACTACCCTGAATAATCCCTTTCTCTTGACATGGCTGGACCCAGTGACTTGTTTCTGAAGAACAGAACATGGGAAAGGGATGGGGTGTCACTCCTGAGGCTGAGTTACACAAACATGGAAACTTCGCTCTGTACCCTTTTGCTTACTCTGATGGAAGCCTAGTGTCATGTTGAGAGATGCCATATGGAGAGGTGCACATGGCAGGAGACCTCTGGCCAACCCAACAAAGACCTGAGGTTAAGCTAGGCAAGTGCAGAGGACCTCATGGTAAAGATTTCGAGTTTATATACAAAGTCATGAGGAAACACTAAAGTGCACTAGTCAGGGTGTTAGGGATTAATATGGATTTTCAAACACTCTGGCCACATTAAGGAAAGTGCCAAAAAGGAACAATGCTAGTGTCACAAAGCATAGTTAGGAGGCCTTTGCAGTAACCCTGGAACAAAAGGATGGTGATCTGGATGAAATGAAATGGTAGTGACAATGGAGAGAAGCAGAACGACCTGAAAGATATTATATGGATAAAACCACACAGGCGGGAGTGGAGGGTGGGGGGACAGGCAGTGTAGTTAGGGTTGCATTAGAGGTCGTGTAATGGGACCCCGCTGTGATGGAACAACAAAAGAAGGGTTTTATTTTATTTTTTTTCACATTACAAAAGTCTGGGTGCAGACTATCCGAGCCTTTGTACCTGCTTAAGAAAGTCATCAGAGATTAGGTTCTTCCTGGTTTCTTGCCCCACATCCTTAGCATATGGTTGTTATCTTCATGATTAAAAACTGGGTATTCTACCTGCAGGTGTTGCGTCTGTGCTCAGAAAGGGCTATGGGAAAGCAAGAAGAGAAAACATGAACCAACACCATGTGTTTTCACAGGAAAAAAAAAAAGCATTCCCAGAGTTCCGGGAGCCTTCCTCTCTCATCCCAATGCTAGACTGCACGATCATCCTTAGAGGCGAGGGAGTCTGTGGAATGTTTTTATTGGAGCATGTTATCACACAAAAACAAAATTGTAGTGTTTTAGTTTTTAAAAAGGAAAGAATGGATAATGGGTAGTGAACTAGCATTGTCTATCAAAAAGGCTGATTAGATTTGATGACAAGAAAGAATCTACTAGGGGTGTCCAACTCCCAGGATGCCTATGAATGTGGCCAACACAAAATCGTAAATTTACTAAAAACTTCGTCTTCGTTCATCAGTTTTCATTAGTGTTTGTGTATTTAATGTATGGCCCAAGACAAGTCTTCTTCCTCCAGGGTGGCCCAGAGATGCCAAAAGGTTGGACACCCCTGATTCTAGACGATTGCCCAGATTCCTGATCGAATACACATGCAGGGTCTCATACCTATCATCACCACAGGAGAAAGAAGAGGAAGAATAGAAGCAGGAGGAGGCAAAGTTTGGACTTAGGACATGCTGAATGCATGGCATTATGGGACAATTATTGATAAAATATGAGCTTCATGGTCTGAAGCTCATGAGAAAGATCATAACTGAATATACATGGTTGAAAGCACTGCATGTCAGGTTCAAATGAAATATATCTATAGAAAGATAGAGATCTATATCTCTATATAAATATTTCTATATTGTATCCACATATAAAATATATAGATCTGTATTTTTCTATAACTATATATGGCTGGCCTTTATATCCTTCAAAATCCTTTAAAAAAAAACAAAACAGAAAACCTTAAGCCATATATGCCTAGCGTTCCAGTGATCATCTCCGAAGCCATACAAGCTTTTTATTATCCATTGACATTAGGTTTTATGTTGATCGAAATGCAAAGTAAATAAAATTTGCATATCATGAAGCCAAGCAATTTTTATTTTACTTGTTACAAGTAAAATCTTCTCCTGCTTTTTGTTTGTTCAGAATTTTTAAGTTTTTTTATGGAAGGAAAAAATAGCAGAGAAAACCACTAGTCACATTCATCAGAGGCTGACTGACACAAAGCGTTGTTATAATAAATACGTTACTGATCTTTTGACAAGGTTGATGCCATCAGTTGACATTGCTCGTCTTGGGGCTAGAACTTTCATATACCCACAACAGGACAGTTGGTCAAGATTCTAGGTGATGCCAGTATCATACTATACTATCCACTTTCGCCACTGATTTTATTAGGCATGTACCACTACAAAATCTAAATACTAAATAATTTACCTAAACACTTTATTGGAAATACCATGCATGATTAATTTTGTCCTTGATAGTGAGCTGCAAGCTGAATTGTTTCTATCTAATTGGCAGTTCCTTTCAACAGCTTATATTCATTAGTAAGCACTTGTCATTGCTTTTCTTGATGCAAAGTAAACATCGTAATGTTTCAGAAAGTGTTTAAGTTTGGAAGATTTGCTGCCTCTGGCTCTGTAAGGAGACAATTTCACAAGAGAGCCTCTGAAACAATATGAACTAGGACCTTGCCACTCACAACATGGTCAGCTTCCCTAGATAGCTTGTTAGAAATACAGAAACTCAGACCCCGTACCAGAACTACTACATCAGAATCTTCACTCTAACAAAAAGCCCATTATATTACGTGCACATAAAATATGAGAGGTTATGACCTAGGTGACATGGGGAAAACTCAAGGCCCTAAATATCTTCTTCTCTTCATGATCCCATCACAATAGATTTGGGGGCTTAGACAGCGAATAGTCAATAGTCAACACAGAGAAAGAGTTTCACCAAAAAATAAAAATAAACATTTTTAAAGACCCACGGCCCGTTTGCCTGGGCCGAGGCCTGCCCCGAGGCGCCGTCTGGGAGCGGCCTTTCGACTACTGCTGTTAGCATGTGCATCCCAGGCAGGGGCCTGCTCAGGTGTAATGTCGCTTTTTAATGCAGAAAGTTTACACGTCCAACAGTAGATATTTGCTAAAAGTTTTTTATTTCTTCGAATAAAGGAATACTCTCTAGCTATGAATAAATGCTGTAGTAGATGATATGCAATAACTGGCCCTCGCACTGTAGTAAGGTACCTTGTTAGAGACACTCTTGCTTCCCCTCATGTTTATAGAATTCTAGAATGTCAAGGTTTAAAGATCCCTTGACGGCTTTGTGGATCTTACCTTTGCCTTCCATTACTGACTCATCCAATCTCTGCTTGAACACCTCTGATGAAGAGGAACTCACTACTTAAAGCAATTTCAATTTTATGAAAGTAAAAATGGTTAGAGAGCACTTTCTTCCTTTTGCTTAATAAACGTACCTCTCTGTAGTTTGTTTCCTGTGAGTTGGGGTCCTGGTCTTTGGACTCCATGGACTAACTCCACCTTTTCTTCCAAAAACTAGCCCTTCAAATATTTAAAGCCATTCACCATGCCATCTCTTCTACAGCCTCAGGATCCGCATTTGCTATAAGTTGTAAGGGGAAAATCAACTGCAGTTAGGATCAATGACAGTCTCTTATGGTTTGAAATTCTCTATCCTGGCTGTTCTCTGCTGACCTGGCTCTTTTTTCTGGATAGCAACTCTACACAATTTATCAATTTATATCCAACAGCATCCATGTGTTAAATTTTTATTGATTTGTTCAGAAAATATTCAATGTTTATTGAGTGATTGCATGCTTATTGGAAGCCAGGCACTGTTTTAGACACTGGGTGTACTGCAATGAGTATAACCAATAAAATTCTAGCCCTGGTGGGGCTTCCATTCTAGCTGTGGAAGAAAGCAACCAAATAATAACAATGATAGCAATATATTAGACTAGAGAAGAATAATACATGTTGAACTAAAGAATGATAATTGCTGTGGAAAAAAAAAACTAAAGCTGTGTAGCGGGATAGAGGATTGCTGTTTACAAAGGATGGCCAGAAAAGCCAACATTTGAGCAGAGACCTGAAAAAGGTAAGAAAGTAAACCACACAGATATGGGAAAGAGCATTCGCGGGGAACGAAAACGGCAAGTGCAAAGGCTCTGGCAGGGAAGACGACACTCGGTGTGCTCACAGAAGAGCAGGACAGCCAGTAGAGCTGAAACGGACTCACATCAGAGGCGGGGAGTCGGGAGTTGACTAGAGAGAGGCCTGTAAGCCACTGAAAAGACTTTGTCTCTGTTTTTGTTTTTGTTTTTATTATGAGATAGAAAGCCATGGGTCGGCTATAAGCAAATGAACAACACCGTCTTATTTAGTGTTGGACGGACTCCTCTGGCCATTGTGTGGAGAATAAATGGGCAAGGTGAGGAGGCCAGTGAAGGAGAGGGGGCATTGGAGAAATCAGGGAGACCAGTTAAGAAATTATGGCAATACCCCAGGAGAAAGTCAGTGGTAATGTGAGGCTTTGGGCAAAGGCCATTCAGCGAGTAATCTTTCTAACGTGGGAATACGGGGAGTAAATGAGTAAAGTTTTTATAAAGTTGCAAACATCTTAAAATAGATTATTGTATCCATAAGAAGTATTACATAAGCCCCATGGTAACCACAAAGAAAATGCCTATAGAAGGGATCAAAACATATCACTATAAAAAAAAATCAACAAAATGCAAAGACAGCAAGAGTGACAAAAAAGATACACGACAGTCACAAAACAATAACACTGCAATAGTAAGTCTTCCTCTGTCACTACTTACTTCTCCTGTAAATGGATTAAACCCTCCTATCAAAAGAAATAGAGTGGATGGATGGATTTTAAAAATTTAACTACGCAAATTCAGATGCAAAACTTCTCAACAAAATATTAGCAAACTGAAGTCACTGACACATTAAAAGGGTGATTCACCATGACCAAGTGGGATCTATTCCTGAGGTACAAGGATGTTTCCACATACAAAAAGCAACCAATCTGATATACCACATTAGCAAAATGAAAAATAAAAATGACATGATCATCTCAATAGATGCATAAAAAGCATTTGACAAAATTCAGTGCACTTTTTACAACAAAAACTTTGGGTAAATAAAAGTTTTTATCAAAACAGAAGTATAAACTTTATCCAAATAAATTCGGGTAAAAAGGAATATACCTCAACGTAGTAAAGGCCATGTATGAGAATCCCACAGCTAATGTCCATATTTAATGGTGAAAGGTTAAAAGCTTTTCCTCTAAGATCAGGAACAAGGTAAAGATGCCCACTCATTATTCCTATTCAACATTGTACCGGCAATCCTAATAGAGAATTAAGGAGGGGAAATGGGAAGTTGATGTTTGATGGGCATAGTTTCAGTTATGCAAGATGAAAAAGTTCTGGAGATCTGCTCTACAACAATGTGCATATAATTAACAATACTATACACTTAAAATACATTAAGAGGGTGTATCTCATGCTATGTATTTTTTAACACAATTTTTTAAAAAGTATGCCATCTGGAGTCACAACACACATATGCATTAAATAGATTTTATAAAATTGGATAAACCATTTTGGATGAGCTTATACCATCAATCTAGAATGCCTACTCCTTTGTTCTAGTTTTATTTTTTTTAAGATTTCATTTATTTATTTTTTTAGAGAGAGGGAAAGGAAGGGAGAAAGAGAGGGAGAGAAACATTGATATATGAGAGAAACGTCTCATTGGTTGTCTCTCACACCCCCAACAGGGGACCTGGCCTGCAACCCAGGCGTGAACCCTGACTGGGATTGGAACCAGCAGCCTTTTGGTTTGTGGGACAATGCCCAACCCACTGAACCACATCAGTCAGGGCTCTTTGTTCTGGTTTTACTACTGACCAGCTATGCAACCATCAGCAAATCTCTCAACCTTCTCTGAGCCTGTGTCCTCAGTAAAATGTTTAAAATAAATTAACTCTATACTTCATCCTAATTTGAAGTCTTATAACTCTGAGTTTCTCATTTACACAACTAAGAGCCACAGTGAACAACTAACTGTCCTTAGACAAACCTAATTTTATATTTTTAAATAGCTCATGAAGGCAATTTCTTTCCTGGTCCATTCCTCCCTGCTGAATGTTGCAAGTTTGACACTCTGTATATCTGTGTGCCTCAAGCAAAACGATCAACAGAAACCCATGAACCTATCATGCCCTGACTCATATGATGTAATTGCTACTAATCCTAATTCTGGTTCATAGTTTGCTTGTTCATCATTACAGCTGCAGTCAAATGCTTTTAGCGATAACATCAACAGGGAGTTGCTGCTCCCTCCCTATCTTCGGGAAATGGAACTGTGAATACATTTCAAAGCAAGGTTTGCTGCTTTTTTGCCTGGAACACTTTTTAATTGGGTATCATTTGGAAATTTCTAAATCCCATTTTAGAGCTTCTGGTCACTGCGTTACTTACTGAAGCCCAAAATCTAGTTATAAGGCATGCCTAAACTGTGCAAATGTCAAAACAAAAATGACTTTACCAGCCCTGATTTCTTTACGAAATAAAAAAGAGGCATCGCGTTGTCCTTTTTAAAATACACACTGGCAAAAACCAAAGATAGCAAAGCTGCAAGAGAAAGCACTCATGAAGTTGGAATTGAAATTGCACTTCTAATTTAAGGATTTTTCATCTAGTTAGCAGGGTTTTAAATCATTGGGTTTTTCAGAAACCCACAAACTACGTGCATGTGCGATTTTGGTGTATCCACCCACTGCCCGACCAGAAAGAGCCCTCAGCCATCTTACCTCCGCCCTCTCCTCCCCCCTACACCTAATGAGTCAGCACGCTCTGTGGATCCCACCTCTCCAGGGATTTTGGAATCTACTCCCCCAGTTCCCACACCCGTTACTGCTTGAAAAGGCAAATAAGGATCTCATTACTGCTTAAGTGGGTTAGTGGTTGGCCTGGATCCCACCTCCAAGTTCTCCTACACACAGATGCAAGAGATGTCTTTACTAACACACAAATTGGAGCCTGCTCTGCTACTTTAAAATACACAAGGCTCCCTGTAGCACAAGTTAACACCGTAGCCTGGTACTTCCTACTTCAACTTTCTCTCTCAAACTTCCCCCTAATCCCTTCCTGCCTCCTAGGGCTCACCCACAAGGCCTGTTTGTCAGCTTCCGAATCCCAAAATGCAGCATTTCTCTTGTTAGCTATTTCCCAGGAGTTCCCAACGTGGTATGTTGACGTCCTACTCATCTTTTAATATGAAACTCAACCTTCATGTTCTATAGAATCTTCCCCAACTCTTTCAGAACAGTCAAGTTCTCTTTCTGACATGCTTCTAATGTATTCATTCTTTCATGATTTACATTCACCAAATCTAAAAAGCAGTTAAGTTCTAGGGATACGACCCTAAATAATACAATCATGACCTCTGCCCTTGGGAAGCAGACCATCTTGTAGACTGTTTCTGCCATCTGGCTTTCAGCCCACTATCTTTTGATCTATGGTTTAATTAGTGTGTTGTTTCATTGGACCACAGACTCTTTGGGGAAGGGGATAACGTTTCATTCAGTGCCCAGCACAAGTGATTCCCAATTAATATCTGTCTATTGAATTTTATTTAAATTGAATTGGCTTATAGTTTGAGTATATATGTTTTTGTACAAATATGTATTTATGTTCAAACCAAGGGGTTTATAATGCCTGGTACTTTAGTAGCTACACGATGCCCTAGACATCCTCTATGTGCCCCTGCCATTCTTAAACGAAAACACTGGTGCAAATGCTGCTGGAGAAAAGGTACAGGGTGCACTTATCACAGTGACTAGAATTTAAAGGTGCTTGATAAACACAGATTCCCTTTGGCTTAATTTGCATAGCGTTTTTTTTTTTTTTTTTAGATTTAAAATAAGTTCACCTTTGTTTAAGTTTGAGGGACTTAAATCGTTAAAACTTTTCAACAAAGCCAAGACTTCTCCTCTCACCTGTCTTGCCAAATGGTCACCATTCAATTAGCAGTGTGAAGAGGACTTGCAAACGGGACAGGGAAGAGGTGAACGTTTAAATTCCTGGCCCCCACAGAAAACTTGGCAAACAGGCTGGGTGATGGGAGACCTGGGTTCCAAAAACAGCTCTGACATGAGTAACTTCTGAAAAAATCACCTCCTTTCTCTGTAGCTCATCTTTCTTATCTGCCAGGGATGGAGATATTAATACAACTTTTACTTCCTCAAAAAGTATTATGGATAAAAATATAATACCTATAAAATCACCCTGAGAAAAAAGTAAAAGCTTATCAAATGTGAGGTGGTATTTGTAATAGTGAGAACTTATGAAACACTCTCATGACAGGGCCATCTCTCAGGGCTGTCCCCAAGCATTTAGGAGTGCAGGCAAATTGATATACATATGGTCAGGGATTTAGTGGGAAGAGCTAATAAATCCTCCCCAAGTCCTCTTGGGGCAGATAAGGAACACGCACAGTCAACCTTCAGTGACCTGTGATAACAAGGCCAGGGATAATATGGATAAACGGATTTCACAGATTATCCAAAAATATAACTCTCACCATTACGACCTCTAGGTTTTTGCAGAAATTCCTTAAGAGGAATTAGTTTAACCTTGACTCATAACCTATGTGAGTTTCCCAGCCAGTTCCTACCTCTATCCATGCCCAGATACAGCTGCAAAAACTCAAAGGCCAACCAGTGGCAGTGCTGAAGCAGCTGCCATGAGAATTGCTGACCTCCCTGAGAGAGCACAGTACGTTCCATTCCTAGAGACCTGTGGGTTTGCTATCCCTGGCTATGTTTTCCTGGGGCAAGGAGGAACAACCAGGGCCTGCCAGCCCAGAAAATTCCGTTACTGACCTAAAACCACAGTGATTTCCCCAAGCCACCTCAAGAAGCTTATCTTTTCAACCGATCTCTGGGCAGTAATGAAATTAGATCTTGAGCATTTCCTAGTCCAGAACTATTCTACAGATATTTCTAAACCTGGGATGGGAAATGGCTTAGAAATGAATAAATCTGTTGTTTGAATTATTCAACAATTCTTTCCCTGACAACCCCTATGAGGGAGTTGCCTTCCTGTCACTTCTCATTATGATAGTTCTCCTTTGCCTTCTTTCTGCTCCTTTTCCTGAAGTATTGGCAAGATGATTCAAAAACATTGTGAAAGGCACCTTGGGAAGTTTTCTTCTGCAAAACAGCAGCTCTGTAGGTGATACGCAGCTTAATCTTACCCAGTAACTCAAGATCAAAATCTGAGCAGGTGAAAAGGCAAAAAAATCATTGTCACCCTCTTGATAGGAAGTAGAATGACAATGAGAAAAACAGACCGGTGCTGCTCCTGCTTCAAGGGGCTTGTATTCATCCATTCATTCATTCATGGATTCAATGAATGTTTGTAGAGTGCGAGCCCCATGCCAGACAGATGTGGGCTCTGTCTGTCCAGTTTCTGGAATACTATCAATAACTACAGCGTATGATTCCCCTCTATTTCTGTCCATTTTGTATTTGTGCCAATGAAACAAGTAACCGACTCCTCTGAAACAGCATAAAATAAGGCAACCAATCATCTCAGCCTGCTCAGAACCAAGAGGACTCAGGATACAAACTGGGAAAGTCCTAGGCAAAGAGAAATGAGTTCATCACTCTAGCACTAGGCTTGGAATCAGAC
Source organism: Pteronotus mesoamericanus (assembly GCF_021234165.1). NCBI lineage: Eukaryota > Metazoa > Chordata > Mammalia > Chiroptera > Mormoopidae > Pteronotus > Pteronotus mesoamericanus. Next base: position 15,918,131 of record NW_026555234.1, on the reverse strand, counting down.
CTAAGTCTGAGTTTCAAATTCTTCTGTTAAATAGCTAGACTTGACCTTTGAAAATCTTTTGTATGAACTTTGGTGATTTTTTTTTTTTTTTAATCTTTAGGCCTTCGGTGTCCACATCCATAGAATGAAGTTGCTAGACTAGATTATCTCTAAAAATTACCCTCAGGTTTCAATGTTCTAAGAGTAAATTTAACATCTTTTAGGATTAAAATGGGTCTGAAGGTGCTACAAAAGTACAGGGAGCTCCTTGTAAATCTCAGTCCACAAATAAAAATAACACCAATTATTTGAAATCCTGTTAGATTCCCAGGAATTTTTGTACAATGACCTACTCTAAATGTAAACCACTCCTCTCAATTAAGCATCGGAGTTCTTTGCCTCAGTGTCTGGGTAAGCTTAGCTCAGTACAGAAAAATTCTATTCTGAAACTCTGGCAGAGATGCTTAGAGACAGTTTTGGAAAGATACAGTGCAAAATTATATTTAGCTGGATTGCTTTAGTGATTAGGCAGAGTGATGAGCTCCACGTATGTCAGGTAAAGTAGACTTTTGTTGCCATCAGGTGGCTTTGTGTCACGGATAAGGTTGTAGAAGGAAGTAAGGATCACACACCATATGAAAGTCACTTCTTTGAAAGAATGTAATTCAAAAAGTAAGAGGGGAGCAGAAAGGGGAAGGGTGAAGTCCCATCCCAATGCTAAGACTAGTTTGAGAAGCTTACTTTTCTTGGACTTCAAGAGTCTCACCTGTTAAATGGTCAGACAATGTAATTTCTAGGGTCATGAGAGGATAAACTTACTCTTTTATAAGATAAAATCCATCTCTATATAAAACTTTTTATATAGTATATATATATTTGTATATAAAATATCTATATCATATATAATATATAAAAATCTCTAAATATATATATAAAAAACATACTATGTGCTGTTACATTCTTAAATATAAAAAGAATTTCAAAATGTGAAAATTCTATGCAAATCTAGAAGAGCATGTAAAAAAAGTAAGTTCCAGAACCACTGTCTTTAAGTCCTTCAAGTCCTGTAAGACCAGGTTTTAAGCTAACCCAACACAGTCACCAAGATTAAAGCAGAAAGTAAGGGGTCATTGAGATCAGCTCCAGATCTCTGAGCAGCATTTACACTTAAACTGTGGTGGACTGAAAGCAATGTAAGAACATCCCATAATCCATAGAGGCCCATGCTTAGAAAGTCCTCAGGAGTCTCCTTGTCTGGTGATGCCTCCTCCAACTTGGACAAATATTCACCCAGTCCCTTTGAGCAAAGTCAGGAGCTGAGAATTCATATGCTCATAAGGCAAAGTCCATTTGCATTGACTTAATGCATCTTCACCGATTCAGCTTATTCCTGATCCATCTGATTTCATTCTTTGATATTCCTGAAGCTAACAGATGCTAAGCACTGTGCCTACGACACACACACACGGGTGTTCAATAAATAACAGTGTCCTTTCTCCCTTACTCTTTCTCCTTCCTACATAATCACTAGCCCAAGTTAGTTCATGGTTGGCCTTCTTTAAAAAAATAGTTTTGCCGATGTCCCTGAAGACTTGCTGGGGGCTGGCAGTAAGGCGTCGCTCTGGGATTGCCAGTGAAAATTCAGGAGGAAGACAGGAGAGCGAGACTGTGGTTTGACATAGAGATCTGAATTCTGTTTGCAACCAAAAGAGGCTCCCTTGCTGTTAGATTGACAAATGCCCAAGAACTGTTGAAATTCCAATTCCATGGCCAAAGTCTGTTGCTCTCCCAGTCCTACCAGTTGCATTGCAATGCTGTCTTCAGTTTGATTTAACTTTCTTGACAACGCACAGGAACAGATTGTGAGAAAACAATGATCTCAGGACCTCCCTCAAAACTGCAGTGTTTTTCATCCCCCATTAGTGTTGAGAGAGCAGCCTACAATTGCAGGATGATTTATCTCTCAGTGCTGATCTGTTGCTGCATTACTGGACATTTCCTCCACAGTTGATTCCATCCATCATGCGATCATCTGAATGCTCCACAGCCGGCACAAATCTCCCAGAGCCACATTTGCTATTTATCTTACATGCCGTCTCTCACTCTTGTCAGTTTTAAATCTGCTTCATTCTCATTCTCTTCTCCTGTCCCCTGAGGGCTCTGTATGGGATGTATGATTATTCGGTATTTACAGGGATGTCACTTCAAAAACTTCACCATTGCAAGTGACAAAAATTCAGGGGTTCACACAGAATTGGTTGTGCCCCTGCCACCATTTTGAATTTTTTATATCATGATGTAAATTCTACAACTACCCATGAATCTTTAAAAGCACTGACTTGGTTCAAAGGAAGCCTTAGGGTAGGAGTATGGCATTTGCTAAAATCCTTCAAATTTAATTATAAAATTTCCATTTTCTGAGGAGGATTTATTCAACTCTCTATTTTTGGAAAAAATATAATTTAGCAATGCTCCCACTATTATTGACATTGTCACACAAGTCAAGCTTTATTTTTAAACTTCTGAAATCTATCATTATGAACTGTCTACATCTTATTGCCAAATGTATTTCTCTTTTATAATGAAATTTAAATGCTTATTTTAGCTTACACCCATGGAGGACTTCTGATATTCCACAATCTGTCCTAAGCATATATACATACATAATTTATTCCTGAAATCAAACCTATGTCCCCCATTACTATAAAGAGAATATTTGAAAAAACTATTTAAATACAAGGAGAAGTCAAATTTGTTCAACACATACTATACATTTGGCTTTTACACAAACACTCTCTTTAAAGGGCTGGCCACAATTCAAGAAGGTAAATATAATTATCTACATGGTCCTGGATGAGAAAGCTGAAAAATCAAAATGTTAGCAGACTCAAAGAGGTCACTAAGCCAGCATTTTAACTCATATCTGTCTGATTCCAAATGTTCTACTTCTGAATGCTCCATTATGTCTATTTCTACCTTTGCTTTTAGAAAGAGATCTGATGACATTCTAGATTATTGTTAAATATTCTCCTCTGAACTTTGTACTCAATCTTCGGCCTCATGCAACATCTTACCAGTTCGAGCTCGGTCATCTTTTTATGAATCAGCCTAGGTGGCTATTTGCTTTGTCCAGATCCATCATGAAAGAGGCAGCTGAGGTCGAAAGTGCACTTGCCTGTTCCCCAGGTTGGCCTGGAGTGATCCACAATTCTGGAGTGGTCTTCACTGGGGCCTGCTTTTGTGACAGGCGACCTGAGTTAATCCAGCTGAGAAAAAAGGCTTCCTCCTCATGGTCCAGCTAGGGTCACTGGAGTTCTTTATCTGGTTGGGGCCCAAGGCCCCAGCTACAAAAAAATTCACTTAACTTGTTTTGTTTAGTACAACTATTTTTCTTAAAGGACTTACATGGGACAGTGACTAGTTGATAGGAGATAAGTATTTATTGGTCTTCTGGCCAATCTTAGCAGATAACAGACAACCTGGAGGAAGTTCAAGTAGGCCCGCAGAGCCAGGAATTTGGAGCATGAAATGGCGGACCATGAGCACAACCCAGACAAGCCATCCAACAACAGGGAGGCCAGCAAAGAGGATCAGGTGGTGAACAAAGACCGGCGGCTAGTCCACCAGGAAGGTGAACATCACAGGAGGCAAATGCGAGAGCAGTAACAGCAAGGACCGGCACGGTCTGCAGAAGCAAGTCTCCAGGGCCCCAGGGGACTCGAGGGAGATGGATGGCGCCATAACCTCCAAGCCGATCCTCTGGGCAGGTTGTCAAGACACACCGCTAACACGAAGGGCTTCCTCTGTGGCAGACACTTTTGTTTTATATGTCATTAATTCTCCAACCTTGTCACTAATCGTATGCAGCAAGTGGTATTCCTATTCCAGATGCATGTATAAACTTGTCCCATATCTTGTAGCCCATATCTGAATGAACTTGAACCTTCCAAACAGGGTTACCCTGGCTCTGGGACCTACCTACCCTCTTAAGCACTTCCCTGCTCACCACCACCTCTTGGACCTGAGGTGAGGACTCAACAGCAAGCAGCTATGGACTGCAATCTGCAGTGGAAAGCACTTGTTTTTACTCCAAGCATTTGTTTAACCCATAAAATTTTTACAAAAACCCTAGGAGATAGTGTGCTGGTCAACATTTGGTCAGGAGAACAGAGGCTACCTTGTATGTTCCAAGGATGTTGAGAATTCCAGCGCAGGGAGCTTTAGAGGTGCACGTGGACTTTCGGGGAGGCTGGGCAGTGGCGTTCAGGAAAGCGGCCCGACCTGTGGCGTCTGAGCAAGTGCGCTCAATGCCAGCCTGCGGCTACTGCACATCTTAATGGCGCTGGGAAGCTCCGTCTTTCTTGGCCAGCAGTTCAGAGACAGGCGATTCTTGAAAGGCACAACTGAAAGGCATTTTGAATCTTCCTGCCCACACACCTGCTGGTAACAGTCTTCTTTGGAACGTAGTGACCACTCAGCTTCTGCCAAGATGATCTCACACAAGCCCCTCTCCTTGGCAGACTCTACCCCAAACCATACATAAAAGGATTTTCTAGGAATGATACTTTTCAGCTTCTTCTCAATGCACAGGAGACCTCTAGAGTGGTACAGACGCCTCAAATTGATAACAAACACTCTGGTAGAGTTAGGTATAATTACTATTCCCATTTTATAGTTGACAAAGATGAGGCACAAAGAGGTTAATGGTTTGCCCCAAATCACATAACTAGTAAGTGATAGAACCAGGCATCACACTCAGAGTCTGGTTCCAGAATCCATGCTTTTACCATTGCATGGCAGTACATTGCTGAAAGACTAGCCCAGTGAAGCTTGGCACAGGTTACACCCATTAAGGTAAGCGGTGGTGGTAGTGGCGGCTATATCACTTACATTGCTATATTTGTTTTTCTCATTATTATCACAATGAGGATTGCCCAGCTATTACCTAAAGAATGCTGAATACCACCCCCACCAACAGTCTACGCCACATTATCCGTCTTCCAAGAAAACCTAGGTGAATTTTTTTCCCTTAATAAATGTGCCCTTAAGGTTTAGTCCCAGTTTTCTAAATAATTACACACTATTTAAAAAACAAACATCCTGAGTAGCCACAGATGTGTGTGCATGAATATGAGCATACGTGTGCACACACAAACACACTTTGTGAACAGCAGCACAACTATTTCAGTTGATGCAATTGTTGATGGTGAGTTTCGGGAACTTCACCCCGACAATCCCAGCTGGCCAATTATTGCAAACATCCTCTTCCCACAGATTCACCTCTCAGAAAACATGTCAAATGTACTTGGAAACAACCCTAGGCTGCAATGCGCTGAGAAGGGGAAACTCAGCCTTGGACTTGCTGGCTTTGGGCTGCCTGGTGTGGCCCTGAACGCATGTGCTTCCTCTGATTCCACCTCCAGGAACTGCCGAGAAGGCTCTGTAATTGGAAAATGCTGCCCAAGCAGAAAGTCTGCCTTGTTTAATAAACAGTGCCCTCTGAAGAAGCTTAAAATTCACCAGAGGAGAAACGCAGCCTCTCCTGTTACCATCAGTGTTTCAGACCTCGCTGAAATTGATCTGAGATTTCAGTCGCCTTTTTCCTCTTACAGCTCATTTAACCATTCAATTAGGCAGTTAAGTAGATGCAAAATATTTAAAATTCAACACGCCTCTCCACAATCCAGTGGTCAGAATTTTTTACTTTAAAGGAAGTGATCAATTTGCTCTTTCTTCCCCTCTCTTCTTTCATTTCCAGCCATCTTCCATCATTCTTAGAGGAAAGAAAAAGGAAAAGAAAAAAAGAAACAGAGGGTGTTTATCTTAACTCAGCAATTTCACAAATTCTATCAGATGGTAGGCGCAAAAATAATAAGTTAGAAGATTTCAAATGAAAAGGCAGAGCAAGGGCAAGATCACGTGGCTAATAATGCATTTTGTAAATGTAGGGGAGAAAACTATGCATGAATAACAAATTTCCATGATAGGAAGGTGAACAGCCTGTTTAACGACTGCAAATTCAATGCTGGAAATCACATCACTCTGAACAGGTATATAGTATTATACTCCGACTGAGAAAGGAACGCCATGCGGATGCGCTTAGCAAAAAGGTAGCAGAGGAATATTGCATCTTTAATAGGATTTTTGATTCAAATGTGCTGAGCCAAACCATTTAAAATTGCATTTGAATAGTAAACAGATAACATCATCATTTTTAAAAACCTGCACACTTGTGCCAGATCAACAGAGAGCCTGCAAAATAAAGACAGGGAGACGGAGGTATCAGCTCTGAATAGAAAATAAAATTAGATAGGAATTCTCAGCCATGAGGCCTTCAGATCTCAAAAAGTAAAGCAAGGTTAACTCAGTCCTTTGTCAGCACAACTCCAAGAAGACTTCAGGGCCAGGAGCTCCCTCCTCATCAAAGTATCTTTCTCAAAGACGAATTTAATTTGGGTGGAGGTTTATCTTGCTTCTTCTACCAAATTGCTTTAGTTTTACTCGTCGATTTGCATTATTGGTGTTTAGTGGGTGATACCAGGGAAAAGTGAAGGAGAACAGGCAACCAGGTCATGGCCCCACAGCATTATAATGCCGATGTTTCAAATGCAGAAAACATCTAAGGAAGCCCAGGAAACCACACTGAACACCCACCACCCCCGCCAGCCAAACCCCCGCTTCCTGGAATGCTCCCAAATGAATCCTTATGCTTGGCCAAGTTTCTGCATAAATGAAAGCTAGCCCTTTGTGTGTGCTGACTTGCTACAACACAAGTCTTCCAAACACCTTCTTTAAAGCAGCATATTCCTATATAGAGTATACAGACCAACGCTTGGCACCAGCGGGGACCGGGGAAGGGGGCGAGGGGAAAGAGTAAGTCTAATTAGCATTCTTCAGGAGATGTTCCTGAGCGACAGGAAGACTCCCCTGAGAGAGAAAGCACAAATGGCTCTAAGCTGGGGAAGTCCTCACATTTTTAACAGAGCCTCTGAGCCCTGAGTTTCCGGCCATGAGGCAATGCCACGCTTCCTTTCTCTGCATAGAGCTACCTCACCAGTTTGCCATCGGGGTTCTGTGCAGCGTCTTTTCCCTGATAAAAGCATCACCATCGAGGGCTGGGAAATTCACACCTGGAAAGCTGACTTGGGAGTTGCCGGTGTAGCCCAGCAGGAGAGGCCTAGTCCGAAGTGTCGGGAAAACCACTTCTTGCCTGCGAAGTGGACGGAGGCCCAATCAAAACCAACGCAGCACAGACACAGCGGTTGTGTCGTGCTGACGCAATGGCTTGAGGGATATTTCCTCTTTGCCCAAGATCAATAACTTCTACATTTTTATGTATAAATTTTTAAATAGTTAATGATTAAAACATCAAAAATACAAAAAGGTATTCAGAAAAACTTTCTCGTTGTTGTCTTCCAAGTGCCCTGTTCTCATCCCTTTGAAGCGATGACCATCTGTTACCTTATTATTATTCGTCTTTACACAGGTTTTTAATACGTGTCCAAATCACTGCTTCCTGGCCTCCCCAAGTGTCTTCCAGGCGATGACATTCTGGACTTCTCAGGCCCTGATTTGCTTTAAGCATCAGGCTTCTCAGGTTTTATACTCATCATTTTTGCAAGAGAAAAAATGATTACCTTTTCATTCTAACTCAAACATCACCAACAAGAAGGTGGTAAAAATACCTTCAGGCACTAACTCAGTTTCCTAGGGTAAGTTTGATCACTATTGTGGAATAGAAAAACTGTGCTCCTCAGGTAAACCCATGTCTCTGACATGATCTTTCACTAATAATCAAAGGCGATGTAAACCAGCTTTACCCACCCATATATTCGTTAGTCCTCTTAGAATTAAAGGTAGATTTTATTACCTCAGAAAACTCACAGGTGGTATTTGCTCCTATGTTATGGTCTCTGTTTTATTTTTCCAGCAACCATTACCCCTATTTGTGGCAACTGTAACCCATTTTCATTTGAAAAGCACCCCCATTCTTGGCCCATGCATTTCAGGTTGAGCTGATACAAACTCCAAACCACAAACCTGGATTCTGACCCTTGCCAGGCCAGTCAGAGTCCCCCTGACTACAGAGGTTTGTTCTGGGTCACCACATGATGCAAACAGGCCAGTGAGAACCAGGTCTGGTCCCTTCCTTGGCTTTCTTGGGAAAGAGAATCTCGCTGTGCCTGGACTTGTGAAGTCTGTAGATTTGTCAAACCAGAGCTGTCAGCCCTCTCTCCCCACCATTGGAGGACCAGCCCAAGAATGAAGCCCTCACAAAGAAAGCAGAACTGAAAAACAGAGAAAGAGGAAACCTAATGTTTGATACCTGAATCCAAATCTCTCCTTCTCAAAAATGTGAACTAACTATTCCCTTCTTTGCTCAAGTCATTTCAATTAATTTTTTTTTTTTGCCACTAACAACTAAAAAAACCCTTATATAGTATTTAATTGCAATAGCAGTTGACCTATACTTATCTCTTTAGAGCTGAGAATTGGATTGTTCATATCACCTATACTATTAGATGTAGTAGACACAGACAGAAAAAAACTCTTTCCGAATATTATGGTATTGCTTACCTCTTTTTACAGACACTAAGCATCAAAATATGCTGGTACCAGTTCCCTGCTAGTACAACATATTCAGCTAGTTTAGAAGCCCGATGAATTTCCGGCTGGAGTAATCCCCCAGGTCCTCAAACATAGTCCCTGGGGGCTGACGCTTAGAGTTGCAAGAGCTCATCTAGTCCAGTGATTTCTATCCCAGTAGGTTCTGGAACCATCTGACCCAAGAATCAGAACCTAGAAGAACAAGGTCCATGAGTCAGTATTGTTAACAAAGCCTCTTGGTGGGCATCACGTATCCAGGTCAACACTAGCCCTCTGACCTAGCTTATCTCCAAATTATCAAATGAGCCCCAACAGCTAAGCCTCGTCTTCATGAGGTCAAAAGATACTTCTTCAAAGTATCTAAATTCCTCCTCTTACCATTCCCGCTGTATCTTCTTGTTTTGTCTCAATAAACACACAAGCTTTCTTTGCACGGAAAAACATACCACAGACAAATTGCATCAACTTCCTAAGCTGCATCAATGATCAGCAAATTAGTAGACCTCTCCTACGTTTGTTGATCCTTCTATTTTCAGTATTTAAAAACTGGTTATTTTAAAATTCTTTATTAATAACTTTTACCAAGTACCAACAGTTCGACTTGGGACCCAGAAGAAGAATCTCATGATCAAATTCATCACTGTGCTCAGATCATGATGCGTAGTGTTTCATTAGCATCCAAGACCTAGCACAGTGTTTGGCATTATAATACATTTCAATAAATACTTATTGAGCACCACCAGCTACCAGTTAAATAAAGAAATTCACTAGATCAAGACCAAAACACAGTCACAATTTTCTCTTCAGATAACCCTGTATCTTTTTTAAAGATTTTATTTATTTATTTTTAGAGGGGAGGGAAGGGAAAAAGAGAAGGCGAGAGACATCAATGTGTGGTTGCCTCTTGCGCACCCCCTCCTGGGGACCTGGCCCACAACCCAGGCATGTGCCCTGACTAGGAACTGAACCAGTGACCCCTTGCTTTGCAGACTGGCACTCAATCCACTGAGCCACAATAGCCAGTACTATTGCATCTTGCATTCATTTAAGGAAATCATTGAAGAAAAGGGCCACTCTACAGCTCAGCATGGAAGCCTGTGGTCATCTGGCACAGGGCACTCTCAAACATGTGGCCCAATTTTAAATCCCTTAGGGATCTTAGGGATTATCTATTTCTATCGCAAGTAGATCAGAAACTGAAAACTTAATTGCCCACATGGGCTGGGCACATCAAGGACCAAAGCAGGGGAGATATAGGGGTTTTGGTGTTCCACTTTTGTCATATTTTAGTTTTAATCCCACAAAATATGCTCAGTCTCAATGTTGAAGAACCATGGGGTTTAGAGCAGCTTGCGTTCACTGTGGGAGTGATGTCATTTCCAGGCGGACAATTGGTTCCTGAGGGTGCAAAATCCTTCGGTATTACAATGGCCTGTGGTCCTCAAAAGGACAGTGGTACATAAACAGATGGAATTATATCTATGGCACAAAAATTTTTCAGAGATGGGGAGGCAATTAGGAGAAAGAACGGTCTCCAATGGCTCCTCAGGAGAGCAAAATGATTAAAATATTGACAAACATCAGGAAACAGAAGAACTGAAGTATCTAAGGTGGCAGCAAATTCTTAGTTCCAACAGATTTGTGCTTCTGTGAAAATGGAGCCTGGCTCTATTTGTCAAGAGAAAGCATATATCTAGGTATTGTGATAAAATTTTCCAATCTTCAAATGTTGGCTTCTTTTAAAAGAAAATTGCTCTGGCCAGGTGGCTCAATTGGTTGGAGAGTCCTCCCGTACACCAACAAGGTTGAAGGTTTGATCCCTGGTTGGAGTGGGTACAGGAGGAAACCGGTGGTTGTTTCTCTATGACATACATGTTCCTCTCTCTCTCCCTAAAAATCAATGAAACATATCTTCAGGGGAAATTTTAAAAAATGAAAAGAAAAGAAAATTAACAGGAGCTCTTATGAGCCAAACAAGATCTGCCTGCAGGGTCGCAGGGCCAGCCAGCTGCGCCTGTCCATTTAATATCTTCAGGGGAAACTTGAAGGAACTGTTACAGCCTTAGATCATTCAGTGGTTACAAATAAGTTACACTTGACAAAGAGCAAAGGCGTTATTCATGTCGCATCCTTTAAGGGAAGGTGTTCATCATTTAATCTAAAAGTGAAACCATTTGCCCACTGACAAATCTGAGAAACCTGCTTCTGGCTCTTCAATATTAACCAAGGTGTCCATAATCTTTGAGAAGGGGCCTCAGATATTCCCAAGCTATTTTTAAATGATCAGAACAATGATCCCATGGGAATGGTTTTGTGTTACATTCAGGCTTTAAAAGTTCTGCTTTTCAAATTACCAAATCAAACTCCTGCATAAGTAGAGATTTGTTTATTCTGCTTATCTCAAACCATGGTGAATACTATCCCAGTCTCTAAATGGTCAGACTTCCGCATACCATATCTTAATTCTGCCTTAGGAAGATAACCCCCAAAAGTTAGTAACTGTGTTTATTAAACTTGCTAGACTCACACAAAAGGATGCTAAATATTTCATGATAATCTTCTGTTCTTTGAATTAATACATGTCAATCTAAACACCATATGTTGAATGAAATTTTATTTTAATTGCATTCCCCACATTCTCTTCCTTTCACATAAAGTCTAAGAATAAAATTAAAGTCAGCTCTAAAAAGTATGTCTTTCCTCCTGTAAATGACATGAAGACATTAGTTTCGCCTTAATCACTTTTCCTTTGAGCAGCTTAGGAAGGCTCAGCATGAATTTTTTATGTGCCAGATATCCTCCCCCACCTACTCAACCCCTTCCTGCTGTTCTCTGCACTTCTCTCCCTTAGTCCCTTCACTTTGGATAATCTATTTCCTCCAAGGTATTTGGCGTTTTTATAAAGAACATAGAGTAATCCTGGTAGCTCAGCAATTCAACACGCAAAAATGGAAAGAAAGTGTCAGTCATTGGGAGATTTGGGGCCATCCATGAGACATCCCACCCTGGGCTCAACAAAGCCCTGAATGCCCTGGGAAGCATTCTCATTTCCAGGATGGGTGAGACTTTGTTATTTCCTCTCTGTGCTTACCTACAGGAGTTAAGTTCAGGAATTAAAATTTAATGAAGAATCAAGTTTGAAATTCTGCACCAGGGCACAATGCTTATAAATACACCACACTGATACTACCCAGGTATTATAAATAATACATGGAATGTTGATTAAAATTTTGATGTAAATTTCTAAAAACTTTATTAAAGTTGTAAAATAACTGACATGGGTTGTTTACAGTTAGATGACAACTTAATTAATCAACTGCTGTCTCCACTGCAATAAAGACTAGAAGTGCATACTCTCCACTTTATTTTTATCCCTGAAGAATGAGCCAGAAAACACAAAATTATCTCCCTTTCAAACACCAAATTATCTTTCTTTCAAAACAGTCTGAGTATTAATTGTGAAGCATGACAGCGTGTAGTCTTTGCCTGCACTAATAATTAACCTGGAAAATACAAATCTCTGACATTTGACTAGCGAGGGACTAAAGTGATAACCAGAGAACATTTATACACACTCAGTGCAGAAATGATACTTTTTGTCTTGGTAAGAGCAAATTTTCAATTTTCAAGTCACTAAACAATTTAATTCTGTGTTAGAGAAAAAATTAAACATACAAAGCATCACCATCTGAAAGAGAAAAACATACGCATAAATAGGGCCCGTTGCTTGTTTCAGGATTCTTGCCTAATGAGACTTCCCCGTTTTTAAGTGGGGAAAATCCCAGAAGAACACTGAAAATAAAGAAGATAATGGTGAAACTAATATTTTAGATAGGTTTTTATTACTTTATCATTGCCCTTTTCCAAGGGCTTTATTAAAAGTTTAAGGCTTTAGGAATTACAAGATTCTATTTCTTAAGGTAAATTGTTTGTAATTGTTGATACAAGCTCTATTCATTAGTTCCTTCACTCAATGGACTTACTACCTACAAGACACTATGATAGACATCTGGAGGGTTGCCAGGGTCATCTAAATGCATTCCCACTGAAAAGAGCTTACAGCGTAAAAGGTAAGATGCATCATGGACAGAGATAACTTTGTAGCACAGAGACTAAGCCAAACGTACTTCTGTTACCAGGGAAAATGAGTTCTTCTGCAGTGCCGAGACAGGAAAAAATTCAAACACCACACATGTGGAAAAGTTTAAATGTGGCGGCAAGATTTTTCTTGGGGTTTAAGGAAAATAATACACACTCAGGGACGCAGAGGGCGGGCAGGCTCTAGTAACCTCCCCAAAGCTTCTGTTCTCCTCCGTATATTTGCTTGGTTCTCAGTAATAAACAAGGAGCCATTCAAACCATTCAGCCCAACTTCCTGATTCTTCCCAGGCTTGAGTTGAGCCCTCCCTGTCCAATCCCTTTCTGGGACTTACTGGGGTTCCATGCCCTCTATCCAATCCGATTATCCTTCCAAGTTTTTCCCAGGTTAGATTCTGCTGCTTTATGTCACCCTTTTCGCTCTTCCTGTGCATGTCCAAAAGTAGAAACACCTCCCCCTGTACCATCTTGACTTCTAGTGCACAAGTCAAAAACTTATGTTACAGGCATTGGTTTCTACTACACAAGTGCCCAGCACAGGAATCTTCCTCTCCTCCTCCCTCCAATAATCTAGCACCTGCCAGCAACAGCCTGGCGGAGATTTCCTGTCATTTTTAGGATTAAATCTACTCTGGGGCAGTCACCTGGAGTGTGTGAATGAATGCTATACCTTCCTAGTAAGCCTAATGGGATGCTATCCTAGTATCTGAGCCAGCTTCCCAGTTTATTAAGTTGAATACCTAATTCCCTTTGCTCCCCTCCTTACCAATAACCAACTACCTACGCTAACACCTTTATTAAAATCCCAGCTCCATTTGACCTCTAATTCTCAGTTTCCTCATCTGTAAAGTATGACATAATACCAACATCGTATCATAAATGTGTTATGAGGATTCAGTGAGATAGTTCATAGGTACCTAGCATAATGTCCTATATATATATATAGTTAGTTTTCTATAAAAAGTTAATTCCAATTTTTCCTATAATTGTAGTCCTATTATTATTGTGGTTGTTGTCCAAAGCAGTAATCATCAGGTCCTGAGCTCCTAGCATTTAACAGGAAGTGATGGCTAATCATTACCCAGATCTGCATCCTTTTGAATTACACCATCCCGTGATTATCCTGACTTTCCCTCGGGGCTCAGCCATGTATAATAACTATCTCCTTAAACCACACTTCAAATCCAACTCATGTTGCTATCTGCCAGCTTTAAACACCAGCCCTGAATTAACCATTAAACAAAATAATCACGTGCGTGGGGCACAAGGCAAGGGGAAGGGAGGCCCCTTGGAGTTTTTCTCCCTAACTAGCATGTCCCTAACTCTTTCAGTGACTCTCAACATCAATGGAATTTTTTATCATTATCTTTATCTGTCATGTTCAACTTTAATCTGCATTGCTTTTAAAAAAAAAATGTTTCTTAGACATGGGGAGTGATTAAAGTTTAAAATTTTGGTTTGAAGTTGTCTTCAGACATGAGTTTTTTTTACATTTCGTGGAGTGAGTTTCTGCTTCCCTTTAAGGGTCTGGCCGGCATTGAACTCATCCGCTGATTTGTGTAACAGGCGCTTAAGCTCTTTGTTGTAAGCAAAGGAAAGGCCAAGGGAGAATCATTGTAGGACATCAGTTGACCTTTCTGCAGCTCCATTAACACACACAGGGGTGCACAACCTCTCTCACCTCCCATACCCTGAAAGACACTTTCACACAGACATGTGAGCTGGCCCCCCACGCCTGAAGAGAGGACTGCATTCATTGTTTTCCTAAAGTTCAAATTTTCAAGGGCCTCTCAACATTGTCTAATCCAACCCCCTACCGGAGATCTAAATTCCCTTTCCCCTTTCAGTTGCCCTACAAATCTTTCAGCTACTCCTTCTGCTGTATTCTCCTACTTACTGTTACTACAGCACTGTAACCGTGCCTCCATTAGAGCCCAAATCAATTGGTACTGTCATCATTAGTCTGCATTTATCCCTTCGGGATTACACCACACTCATCTTTCTAGCCTTAGCAGTTGACTCCCACATACATAATGGGTGTCCAATAAATATTTTTGAACAAATTAATTCGTAATTTAATGAAAAAAATCCATCAAAATAGCTGAAATAAATGTAATGCTTCTTATCAGGATCCTAATTAGATTGAGCACTAATAGCCTAATTAACCACGGAAATGTTCTCTTAGCAGAATTCTTTCATCATGAAAGTTTCTAGACCTGAAAGTCCAAGCGTGATGATCAGTAAATTTCAGAGGACGAATAAAGAAAGTGTACAGGATATTCAGTCCTCTTGAACAACATGAAAAGCAGCTGAGAAGTTCAAGGTCACTCATATTTTCACTGTCTACTGCAATTCATCTGACGTTACTACTTAAATATCGGTTTACCTTGAATTCTCATTCCTTTGCAATAACCCCCTTCTTCTCATCTCTTCCCAGCAAAAGACACCGACACAACTTTTTATTTTTGCCACCTGTGCCAATTCTTCGCATTACCATGTCCAATGCGAAGCAGCTCCGGTCCTCACTTTAATGGACCTAATGGCAACATGTGGCATAGTTTATTAATTTCTCCTCTTTGAAACACTTTCATCACCTCACTACTTCTCAGGCTTTCTGGCTGGTTTCTCCCATCTCCCTAACCTACAAACGCAGGCGTACCCACAGCCCCTCCCTTGAAACTCTTCCCTTCCCTCTCACCAGTCACTTCTTTAGAAATCTCATCCAGTCTCATAGCTTTACATACTGATTGTCCATGGAAGGTTCCCAAATATCTATCTGCAATCCAAACTCACCCACCAGTCCTAAAGCTATAAATTCAACTACATAGGTCATATCTCCACCTAGACCCCTCATAGTCACCTCTGACCCAACCCTTCCAAAACTGAACTTTTACTCTTCCTGCCTCGTATAATAGCAACTCTTTCTTTTCTGGTGGTTATTCAGACCAAACACCTTGGAATCATTCCTGACTCTTGTCTTCTCTCACACCGCACATTCACTCTGCCTGCAAATTCTGTTGGTTCTACCTTCCAAATTCATCCAGAATCGGTCACTTCTCACTGTCTTCACCCTGGCCCACATCTTTCCTTGGATGGTTATAAAAGTCTCCTGACTAGTCTTTCTGCTTCTACCTTTGCTCCCTTTACCACCTATTCTCAGGACACAACCAGCGCTGTCTTAAAAGCCAGGTGAGGTCACTCCTCTGCTCAAACCTACCCACGGCACCCACCTCATGAGAACAGAAGCTGACAATTTTACAATGGCCTGTACAGCCCTCCAGGATCTTGTTCCCTGTCACCTCTCCACCTCATCTCCTACCATCCTCTCCTGGCTCATTCTGTTCCCGCCAGACTGGCTTCCTTGTCCTTCCTGAAATGCACCGGAGACTAGAATAAGATTTACCACAGGCTAAATCTTATTTGGTAACTACTTGTGGGAAAAAGGAGGAATTGGAAAAATGGCTCAAACACAGCATTCAAGAGGAAAGTAGATATATTTAAATATGCTTTATTATTTTAACAGTCAGTACTCTTTGGAATGTACTTCAGCAGAATTTGGATTTTGATACTAGCTTTAAGAGTAAATTGTTGGTATGTAACCATCCTTACTATTCAGTGTTTTCAAAGAATTATCTAACTGTCCAAGGGAAAATAGAATGGATACATTATAGATCCTCAGAATGATTTTAAGATATAATCAAAGCATTTTGCCCAAAAGGAAAAAAATTCTAGGGGATTATTTAGAGGAGCAGAGTCTTTTATTTTATGGAAAAATAAAAAATGCAATGCTAAAAAAAATTGATGTTATTCCAGGGGGAAAAAAAGGTTACAATTTAAAGGGAAAGGAGGAAGTTAAAACAAGTGATCAACCTATGATATCAGATAAAAAATTCAGAATAAGTATCTATAAAATTGTCATGGACACAGTTGTCCAATACTTCAGAGGTCAATTTTAAAGGCATTCCCATTGTGCTTCAGAAATCACATATCTGGATTTGAGATAGTTCAGTTACTGAAATTTTCATATCCTTGAAACTGTTTTGAGAAAAGGCATCCTGACATCAAAGCCCACAAACTGTAGAAACAAAAGTCATTTGGATCCAAACCATGACCTGAGAGATTCTGCAAAGATCCAGGCCAGAGCTGACAGATCTCTACTGAGAGCAAGAGAGAGAAGCAAAAGGCTGATGTCACCATTCATGCGACCAAATTAAAAGTGACTCTTCAATATTTGATGTAATTGCTTAGGGTGCCACCTGATATGACAAAGCATTACGCTGTCTGCTTTTTTCTATTTGTCTAGTCCACCTAAGTGATTTATCCAGATAACTAAAGCTTCCATGATTAAATGTCAGCTTTTTGTTTAAATAGGCATAAAGTGTTAACCTCCCTGCCTATATTCTCATGCGGAGTTCATTTGACATAATTTAACTTATTTCTGATGATTCAGCTGCTGCCAGGGATGTAACAATATGAAATCAGAGAGTTTCTAGCTTTATTAAGGCATAAATAACAAAACAGTAAAACACGTACGGTGTACATTGTGGTGGTCTGATGCATGTACACACTGTGATCGGATTCCACCATCTGGTGAATTACTGCATCCACCACCGCAGAGAGTTATCTTTTTTTCCATCATACGAACATTTAAGTTCTACCTTGTAGCAAATCAATTATAAAATACAAATTATATATGATTTGTTGAATTATATAGGGTGAAAAAGGCACTGAAAGAACAGAAAGATGATCTGCTGATTCACAGAACATCCAGCCAGAGACCAGAGAGACAGCAAACAGGACTCCTTGTAGGGAATGAGGACAGGTTCATCCTCGATGCTTGGGATTCTCTGTCCAAAGCAGCAAGGTGCATGCCGTGTCCCCTCAGGCCTGGATTAGCTCAAAAACAGGTGGTAGGGAGGTTCGGAGAGGGAGGTCACCGACTCAGCTGAGCAGGAGAACCTCTGGAAGGCACAGGTGAACATAACACTTTTCCCGATAGTCTCACATCTTGACAACTAAAAAAGGCAGTGTCTCCTGGGAAAGGACACAACTGGTACACGCAAAGAGGGGACCACGCCCCTTCTCATCCCACAGGAGCGACACTGCTCCACTGAACAGAGGGCGGGAGCTTGGGTTTACCACTCTTCCGTAAAGCAAAGCCCAAACACCTCCACTAGTTTAAAGGTCCCCTCAAGACCAGGTCTCTGTGTCACTGCGGCCACACTCTGTCTCCATCAGAGCGTTTTCTGTTACCTCTCATTTACATTAATCCATCTTGGCCCCCATCCAAGCCAGGAAGCCAAGAATCACAGGGTTTTCTGCCACACTCTCAGGCTGGCATCCGCCCAGCTTCTGTGGGGAATTTGGCTTTTCCAACTTGCCAGCCTTACCTGTGTTGCCGATGGGGCCTTTGCAGGCACCCACACCTCATCCGGTCCTGATTCCTGACCAGCAAAAAACCAGCAGATGCGTTAGCAAGTCTCGCTGGATTGCCGGCTCCACGCAAAGGGTCTTGGTCCCACACGTACCATCGCCAGATGCCAACCACATTATTTCCATGGAATCCACCTGAGTCTAGGAGGAAAAAAAAATGGCCAAGAATTGAGGCAGCATTTTGCTGCCCAGTGTTTATTTAGTTCATTCTCAGACATTGCCTGCCTGCTATTCGGGTTTTGTTTTATTTTTAATAGGAACCTCTTGTCCTCTGCTCTTCCTTCCTTATTCATAGCTGAGAATGTCACCTTTCAAACTTTTTCCCCACCTCTGCTTTGACCAAATAATACACCCTCCCCACAGCCTCCCCTGGCATTCAATATCATGTCAAATTCAAATAAATCACAATTGACCTTAAAACTTTCTTGCCCCTCCCGTCTGCCTACATCAGCCCCACACTCCTCAGTTGCCCTTGTCACATATACCACCTCACAGCCTGCTTTCTTTCCTCCACTACCTGCAAGTCTTTGTCTTCCTCCCTTGCTTTCCACCCACCTGAATCAGCCTCCCATCACTATCAAATTACTTGCTTTAGAGGAAGCAGAAAAGGTTGAGTCGGGTATCTTGGTTCATAGTCTTACCCTGCTAATTCCTATGTGACCTTGTGAAATAGCCATCGTAGTAATGAGAACAATAACAAACATTTATGAAGCACTGTTATGTGTTAGCCCATTTAATCCTCACAATTCTATGAAATAAGGACTACATTTATCCCACATTAAGGATGCAAACAAACAAAAAAAAAATCAGCCAACCTCTCTAAGCACACATTGCCTCATTTTAAAAACCTGAAATAATAACACCTCTTCTCAAGGATGAAAATAATGTGTGAAATATAATTTATGTCCATTTCCTTCCTTCCTAACCCCATTGTCAAACCTCCTTATTCACTATTTCCCATAACTCTGTCTCTCTTGAAAATCTTCACTTAGCTGAATAAAAGAAAGACGAGAGCTCTTCTCAGCAGTTGAATATTGCCCCTTTCTTTTCTCCTTCACCAAGAGTAAGAGCTACACTCCAGGCAACAGAATTTATATCTGCGGTGCCCCATAAACATAATGACCTTCAGCTCAGCACACCGCTCCATGATCCTTGGTTGGAAACAGAAACAGAACTTTACCTTCAGGAGGGGTAGGCAATTTCCCTCAAATCTGAATTGAGGTGTTTTCCCTCTGCGGGCTGCTTCTGGAGAGAGAACATCTTTCCCACCTGTTTACTGAAATGCCTGCACCAGGGAGCAAAGCTTTTTATTCTGCAAAGCCAGGCTTAAAATGCAAATACCATTGAGTGAGTTCATATTTTGGTGTGACTCCAAGTTGCAGGTTTCTTATCTTTTCTTGCCAGTAAAAGTTGGCAGAGGTGATGAGAATACCAGAAAGGGGAAGAGGGCAGTTAATGAAGGCACAGAGAAAATTGTGTCCACTTATGTATGTGGCCCAGAGTAACACCATTCCTCACCATACCTAGAATACAAATGGGCTATAGTAATAATCAAGCTGAAAGAAGTCCATTTTCATGTGACTTCTGAACAGAAAGAAGGTTGGTTGATAAACTATGACTACAAGCTCTCTGCAGCCAACCTAGAGGACTTATCTCAATGTACAAGGTAACCCACCTTTGCTTCTCCTTTATACACCATTGTCATTATTTAATAATTAATGTTCATATATCCACAGTCCACTAAAGCCATTGAAAATACCAATATTTCATCTACTGAAGGCAGGGCTGGAACTTACCTGCCCTAAATAAATGGCACCCAGTTGCAAAAGTTACTCCTTTACATTACAGTAAAAGACATAGAATAATTATTTTCTATATCTAGAGTCATTTTCCTGAAATAAGATAAAAGAATATTAAGCATTGTGGCAGACAGTCTCTAAGACGCCCCCAGACATCCCCACAGCCTGGTTTTAATGCCCTTATATAATTTCCTCCCCTGAAGGGCCAGCTGAAATCATTGACTTGTTTCTAAGTGATAGAACATGGCCCAAGGGAGGGGATGTCCCTTAGGAGATCGGGTTACAGAAAGACTGTAGCTTCTGTCCTTGGTGCTTATTCTCTTCCTCTCTCTCTCAGCTGCCATGTTTTGAGCTTCCCCAAAAATCCCACAAAGAATTGAGAGAGGAAGCTTTGAACCAATAGCCAGCAAGAAATTGAGGCCTTCATTCCAACAGGCTGCAGGAAACTAGATCCTTCCAACAACTGTTTAAGTGAGGATAGAATAATCCCTCCCCACAGTTGGGTTTTCAGATGAAACCACAGTTTCAGCAAACAGCATGACTTTAACCACATAACCTGGAACCAAGACACCCAGATAAGTCACACTCAGATTTCTGGCACATGGCAACTGCGAAATAATCAATGTTGGTATTTTAAGCCACTAACTTTTGCTGAAAATAGAGAGCAATACATAACCAAAGCAAGAATCTTTTGAACTCTTTTCCTCTGAAAGTCTCAAATGATTTAACGGTGGCTTGTAGTTAAAAAAAAATGTAATTATTTGTACTTTAATATTTTATTTAATTGTGCATGAGATTCAAAGCATCAAACTATAGCTTCCTTGTTGTCTGTTATTTCTAAGGCAAAGATGAAAATAACCATTAGAACATTCTGATTTTTATATAACTCAGCAAATGCAGGAGTTTTAAAAATTAATATTAAATGTTAAGGATTTGAGAGATAGTGAATTTAAAAATATCACTTTAACTGTCTCTCTCTCTCTGGCAGACATTCATAAGCTTTCTTTTGGAATTCCAGCATTTTTTAGTGCACAGATACCATCTAGACCAGTTGAAGTTTTAAAAAAACGGGACGTTAGAGAGGCAAAGTGAGTCTCACAGGGTCAGAGAATTAGCGTGTGGCAGAGCTCAGGCCGACACCCACGTTTTCTGACTCCAGATCATTGTTCTTCTCATCTCTCTACTTTGCAAAATCAAGAAAGCATGGCCAATTGTAATAATCTTGTCCATTTAACCCAAATAAAAGTGGAACATTATCAGAGAAAAAATGAAAATGCCCTCCAGCAGCACAGCAGCCCCCAATCCGTTGTCACCGTTTCCAACCTGCCCTCTGCCTCTTGCTGGCAAGTGGCTAATTGACCAACCAGTTTAGAAAGAGCCCCGATGTCACAAGTAGATTTTGTGGGACAAGAGCTCTCTTTGGGTTACTTGCTCTTTGCATACGTTAATTTAAATAGCAGGGAAAACTTAGCTTGAAAGGATAATTACAATATTTCACCTTCTTTATCTCAGGTTATGTAAATGAAGCTTTCATCTTTTCACAGCTCATATTATATTAATACAGGGAATAAAAAGATCTCAATGTATTGTGTGCTGTCAATCATTCCAGAAGACAGGCTCACACAATCGTAGTGAGTACAAACTAGGCTAATCCCCGTAACCATGAGCTGGGTGTATTACCGACCAGCCAACAGACGGACTTACCTCTTGGCAGCGTTCTCACTTGAGTGGCACAAACTGGCATTTTTATCAAATTACAAAGTTTGGGGGGCTTTTTTGACATCTTCCCATTATCAAGAGCATTTATTAAACCACCAGGGAAAACCTTGGAAAAGCAAGTTCAACTTCTGCCCTCTTTCCACCTACACTTCTGCGTCCTGCCGAAGGTGATGGGAAAGCTAACCCTGAGTGACAGGTCCGGGACCGCAGCCTCATGTCCTCCTTTGCACCGGTGCTCTTGTGGGAGACGCTGTCATTCACAGTATTGAATAGTGAAATGTAATGGTTAGAGAAATGCAGCATCATCGAGTTTAATAAATATCAGGAGGAAGCTGGCAGATAGGTTTTAACCCCAGGGCATTTTAAAAAATCAAAATACTGTTCTCCATCCACATAGTGTTAACATAACACAGTGTGTTTAAACTAGAGTTTGGAGAGAGAGATTTCCTATCATATCTTGAGGCCAGGCTGAATTAAACATTCCTCCAAGAAGCCTTCCATGATTATCCCAACTCAAAATAATTAATTCTGCAAGTGTGTAACCATGAGACATTACTTGTTCCCTGGAAAGGCAGTAGAGAGTAGTTAGTAGTTTAAATTCTGTGAATAAACCGCCTATTTTCAGATTCCGCCACCACTATTGGCTAGCTATGGAGTTTGGTACAAACATATTAATCTCCAGTAATCCTCAATTTCCCATATAAAATGAGGGTATATCTGCCTCATAGGTTGTTTGAGATCATTATGTGAAGAGATTGGGACTGCCGGAGATTGGGGTACTCTGTAAACATTAGTCCTTGAGTGGTTGCTGTGTGCCCAACAAGAACATTCACCTATTCTATCTCTGTATGGCTATAGTATTGTAACAACCCTCTGAGTTAGATACAATTACCTACACACACACACACACACACACACACACACACACACACACACACAGTGATTTGCAGAGATAATATCCAAACAATGGCATTTGGGGCCCAAAGACCACCCCTGTGAAATCTCACAGCTCTTGTACTTCTGGAAAGTATTATCTTCAGTCTTCGGTAATCTTTATATGCTTAAATACATACGTATCTATTTCCCTTACTGCATTGTTAAGGTGCCCTAGGGCTGGAATAGTTTCTTATTCTTCATGGGATTTCGAATGCCTAGCATAGCACTTAACCCATAATAGATGTTCATTATACTTTCTTAAAATAAAATGAGTTAGGAAAGTTGCAACTTCCCTATAGGAACTATAGCCCTTCATTAAGGAAAATTTTCTAGCAAAAAGAAAAGCCACAAATTGTATTGAGGGGGAAAAAAAAGTTGAAATATGAACACGCACAGTTGTGGGCCGTGAGCTGCCAAAATGGAAATGGAACTGAGATTCTGCCAGAGGTCTCTCCCCTCAAGCCCATCAACCAGTATCCGCTTATTGATTATCTTCCGGATGCTAAAATAACCTCCTGATATCAGCGGCTTCCAAACAGCTGGGTCAAGCTCATTTCTGACATTCTGAAGGAACTGTACAAGTGACTATCCAACCCTAAAGGATCCTGGAGAACCTCTCTTTCCAGTTGCCCATGTAATTTACAGTTCTGTAACAAGCTGCCACACCTAAGTCTCCTCGGAGAAGGAAGGAGCCCTTTTCAGGTCCTCCTTCAGGAAGATGGCTGTGGGGGCCGCTCCCCCGAAATAGAGGTCAGGATGGGGTTAACCCTTCCAGCATGAGGTAATGAGAAGCTGGTTTTGTCTTGTTTTTCCTCTGTTGGTGAAAATGAATTCATAAAGTGTTAAAGGCATTGACAATAAAGAAAAAAAATATTTGTGAGAAAAGAGTAGGGGGAGTTAGATTAACACATGCAAAAGGATTAGGTTGAACCCCTGCATCACACCACCCACAAGAATTAATTCAAAAGGGATCAACAGCCTGAACATGGAAGTACAAACTAGAAAGGTCTTCGAAGACAGTACAGGAGTAATTCTGCATGACCTTGGATTTGGCAATGGATTTTTATATATAAAAACAAAAGCAAGAGCAACAAAAGAAAAGGATAAATTAAACTTCACAAGAATAAAAAAAACTGTAGTGCGTCAAAGGGTATTATCAAGAAGGTGAAGAAAAAATACACAGACTGGGAAAAAGTATTTACAAATTACATATATCATAAAGGTTTAACTCCAGAATTTATAAAAATGCCCACAACTCAACAACAAAGAGACCAAAACCCACTTAAAACAGACAAAACACTTCAATAGACATTTCTCCAAACAAGATGTACAAAGACCAATAAGCACATAAAAAGATGCTCAGTGCCACTAGTCATTTGGGAAATGCAAATCAAAACCACAAGGAGATACCAATTCATGCCTGCTAGAATGGCTACAAACAAAAAAAGAAATGGGGCAAGCGTAGATGAGGATGTGGAGAAATCAGAATTCTCGTACCTTGCTGGTAGAAGCTACTCTGGAAACAGTTTGGTGGGTCCTTAAAAGCATAAACAGAATTATCATATGATCCAGCAACTTTGCTCCTAGTTATTTATCCAGAAGAACTGAAACCAAAAACCCAAAGGTAGTTGTGTGCCAATGTTCACTGCAGTGTTATTCACAGCAGCCAAAAGGTAGAAACAACCTAAGTTGTTTGGGACAAACAAGTGTCTATCAAAAGATGAACAGAGAAATAAAATGTAATACACACATACAATGAAATATTACTCAGCTGTAAAAAGGAATGAAGTTCCAATACATCACGCAACATGGCGAACCTTGAAACACTATGCAGAAATAAGCCAGCCAAAAGAGAGCATATATCGTGTAAATCTACTTACATAAAATATCTAGAATAAGCAAATTAATAAAGACAGAAAGTAGATTAGAGGCTGCCAGGGGGAAGGAAAATGAGAAGTTATTGCTTAATGGTTAGTTACATAGTGTCTGTTGCAGGGAGGAGTGATAAAAAAGTTTTGGAAATGGTAGTAGTGATGGCTACACAACATTGTGAATATTATTGCCGCCACTGAATTGTACGCTTAAAAATAGTTTAAATTGTAAATTTTATGGTATTTTTTACAATAAAAAGGATTAATTTAAAAAAATTAATGAATGTTGCCCTCCCCAACTCAAACAGCCCTTTGAGTGAATTTTCTCTAGTCAGTGAAAGCATATCACCATGGCAATGCACGTGCTATGGGACCCCCATAATGGGCTTACACACACCATCCTTCCTCACTCCTCTTCCTCCTCCCTTCTGTCCCATGGAAAACACCGCACTGTGACACTTATGCAGAAATTACTTCCTTTTGTAAAGTTTCTCCGCAAAGAAAGGGCGTGCAACTTAGCTCTCGTGAGACTATCTAATGAAATGACCAGAACCAGGCTGTAAATCTGATCTAAATTCATTCTAGAACCTAGAGGATAATAGAAACACCACAAGAATTTCACTCCAAGGTTTGCAGTGAAAATGGTTTACAGCAAAATGTTATTTTCCTTTTGGGGATTACTCTGCTGTTTTTATTTAAATATTTTACATAAACTTGCCCTGAGCAATAACGTGGCAATTTTAATAAAAGCATATTTCTAAACTCTTAAATGTCTTCTCAAAATGGCAAAATATTGACTTACTTCTAACAAAGATAGTGAGTGATTAAAAATGGCCTAGTAATCCCTGATGAGGCTTTTAAACTCAGTGTCTTCCCTTCCACATTCCACATGACAATGAACAAGAAATGACTACAAAGTAAAACTCTAAAAGTGACGGAGCCATACGTAAATGTTGGCAAGCATTTTGCAGAACATGTTGGAGAAAGCAATAGCTAAGTCAGCTGCCCGGCCTGTGAGCGGACCGCTTTAGAAAAAGAACACTGAATTAGTCAGACTGACTTCTGACGCGTGTGCTTTATACATAGATCTCCAAATCCATATTTTAAAACAACAAGCAAGATTTACAACAAGAGGAAAGTCAAACTGATATTTATGTTGGTAGTTTTTAGAAAGGAACATCTTAAGGATCTTTTCAAATTCACTTTTCATTTATCTTTGACCATGACATTCAAAGCCACTCGGGAGAGAGAATCTTCAAGTGTCCTCAGTGCCACCAGGATCTTTGCACCTGGGAAGCAGCCTGCTAGTGAGCCCTGCTTTGGAGTGAGTCTTTGGCAAGGAATCCATTCTTGACAAAATTCACTTGTGTATTCAACAATAATTTTTGAATGTCTATTATACGGGGTCCAGCACAAATAACGCTTTTATTACAAAATCCTTTATTAAAAAATCATAAGTATGTAATTCTGTAACATAAAAATATCACACTCAAGCACACCACATGACACTGTAGATGAAATTTTCAAATCAAAACTATAAATTATTACGCCCGTATTATTACCCTACCAGCCACACTCAAGCAGGCATTACTTCTGCTGGGCCCTGTAGGTGAGGCAGCTCGAAGAAATAGTGTATTTTTGTGTGTCCCCACCTGTCCCTTCTCTGTGATACCATCTCTGTGATTCATCATTTCCACCCCTTGCCTTATCATGGTCATTTATACTCTCCTCCATCAGAACCTAATTTCTGGAAAAGATCCAATATCCTCTCCTTTTTCACTCTATCTCCTGTTGGAAAATGCCCTGTCTGGTTTCAGGAGCTGCAACCCCGCAGACAGGCTGGAGGGCCCCAAGGCTGGAAATTATCAGGAAGGCCTTAGAGAAACAGGCTCCTGAGGGGACAAACCTGTCCCCACGCCACCCCACCCCACCCCATCGCACCCCCGGCAGGGGCATAGCTCCTTCCTCCCTGCTTTGCCATGTGATGATCGGTAACCCATGACAGGTAAGTTATCTCCAGCTGAGATGACAACCTAACCCAATATCGATCAGGTATTGGCAGCAGACAAGAAATTGGGGTCACAGGGCAAAAAGGCCCACACCCCTCGGCTCGGCTTGGACATGGCCGGAGTCCGCATTCTGTCCGAAAGAGGTCTTCTTGTCTTTTGTTGGCTCCTTCCCCTCAGCTGGCTCAGGCTCAAAACAAAACCAGCATCAGTCCTAGACCAGATCTGGTGGTTCCCAGGAAATCAGACCTAAAAGTAAACTCTTTAAAGTGTGCTTTGTTCTTCCCTCAGAAGCTCTAGCCAGCTCATGCTGGGAAGGAAATTTACATTATTCACAGACCCTAACCCTATACCCTTAGGCACTCTTGTGTTTACTACACTCTCCTGTTTAGTCGTAAACAAGTCTCCTCTCGGACCCCTGTAAATCAGCCTGTGCCTGCCATGTGTTTTCTTCAAAACATCACCCATTCTCTGCAAACATTAACATACTGATGTAATGAGATAACCTGTATATTCCTGTTAAAAGCCTTTGAACAAGGGGACTCTGAGCCTTCCTCACTAGGGGGACGTGGCACATCCCACCTCCTGGCAAACAGAGAAGAGTTTGAGACAACTCCTGTTTTTCCCCCCATCCCATGACAACACTGGGACGGGCTCTGCGGGATTCAGAGCCCTGCTCCCACCTCAGCGGGCCCCAGACAGTGACCCTCAGATCTGAGAGGCGCTGTGAAGCGCTCCATCCCCCCTAACGCCCACCCCCACAGCAGTCGCTCTCCAGGGCAACGCACCCTGCCTCGCCCCGCGCTGCAAACTCCAGTGCCTAGACCAGGACATGGCTCATACTTATAAAATTTATAATTTATTTATTCCAACAGAGGAATCAGTACATACTTCCTCATGAAGGAATAAATAAATGTCTAGTGGAATAAACAAATAAATTTTACTCCAGCTGTATGTTCTCAAAGTAACTAGGAAGAACTGGGCCTTTCCTCTTTAGCAAGGAGTCACACATTTGGAAGGAGTGAGATTAAAAAAAAAAAGTCTTGAGCCAAACAAATTAGATTTCTTGCATCAGTTTTTGGTTTAATGTAATTTGCTTTGCTTTGGCCATTTAAATTTTGATTACCAAAAATGGAAGGCACATTACCAAAAATTGAAAGAGGTGCTTACTCTAGAACATACTTGCCTGATAACACCATTGCTGGAGCAGGTCGTCAAGAGGAGGTGACCGCTATGGCCCCTCGACCTGGACCCAAGCAACCCAAGGGCCTTCCCTCCCCTGTCCTTGGAATGTACGTTCTGCCCATGGTTCCCACAGCCAGAGCCATTTTCAAGGATTCAGTCTCGAAAGAACAATGTGTTGTTGAGACCACCTGGGCAATATCTGTGGCTGAACCCAGGCAAGGCCTCTCTAGACACTTCTAAGATCCTGGCAGATGGGGGCAGAGATCTACCGGCCCTGTGGTCACCCAAGACAAGCTTCATAGGTAAGTCCCCTTGCTTACTGAACCTGCCACCTAACAACCAGGAGTGGCCTGCCTCTTTTTTTAGTCTCTTTGCTCCCTGCTGGAGGCCCGTTTATGAACCAACAGTTATGCGCTCATGGGACAGCGAAGGCTTCAGCAGAGACTTTTGTCCTTGTTTTTCAAAGTAACATTTAAAGAGAGAAGTGTATGTTAGCTACTTCATAAACTAAGTCCTGATGTTGAACTTGAATAGGTTATAGTTTTTAATCCTCGCTGTGATTGAGGTATTTATGTTTATAATAGTTAAAGTTAGCTAACGCGGGTGCCACTTTCTAAATAATAACTATAGCTCATAAAATGGCGTGCCCTTGCTTCTTTCTGCAGCCTCACCACAAAGAAAGCTGGGCCCCAGGCCAGACTGGTCGCCCCCAATCACGGGGGTGGCTGGCCCCTGCGCACAGGCCAAATTCTTTAGAGGCATTGCCCTGAAACATCAGTTTAGTAATCAATGTTTCAGAGGACTGAAGTCAACAGGTTATTGCTCCTCTTTGACAAAAGAGATGTACAGTTTAGAGCCAGATATCCTTGTGAATTTCAGTTCTATTTCTCTCTAACCAAAAGAAGGAATGGTAATTTTCCCAGGCAAGAACCTCTCTGAGCTCTGATGTCCTCCTCTGTCCCAAAGTCTGTGTGAGGAGATGAGCATAAAGCGTCTGGCCCAGAGTAAACACTCAGTGCTGTCAACTACTCAGAAAAGGATGTTGGAGGTGCAAGTCAGGAAAGGTGGGGGTAGTCAGGAAGTTCATGCCCCCCCCCCAATAAACGGCGGCCAGGAGCATAATGGGGAGCAAGGAGGGAAGAGGAGAGAATCATGTGACTTGGAGCACGTATCATGTGCAAAACACAGCCCCAAATTCTGCTCACACATGACTCCACAGCAGCCAAGAGGGAACTGCCATCATTTCCATTTCACAGGTGAAAAAAGGACATCTAAGAAGGTTCGATGTAACTTACCAAAAGTCGCTTAGCTGGGAAAGGGGAAGTACTAGAATGCAAAGCAAAACAAAAAGTCTTTGTGACTTGAAAGTCCAGGATCAGCCCTGGCCTGGCGGCTCAGTGGATTGGAACATCTTCCCATACACCAGAGTTTGGGCCTTTGATTCCTGGTCAAGCCACGTACCTAAGCTGCAGTTTGATCCCTGGTCGGGGTGTGTTATGAGCCAACCAAGTGATGTTTCTCTCTCCGCCCCTACTCCTCTATCTCTAAAATCAGTAAACATATCCTTTAGTGAAGATTTTTTAAAAAAAAGTCCAGGGTCATTTTAAAAGTGTAGCCTAGTTTATAGGACCAGCCAATCTTGTGCTATAATCCAAAATACAATTATTAGAGTGAACAACTCAGCTGGGTTTCACAGGAAAAAAGATTGAAGTACTTTAAACTCCATATAATAGCCAATCAATCATGGTAGCATCATGTGGCCATATTATCAACATTTTTCATGTTGCACTCATAGATTCTAGCTTCCCCTCCACATTAGGCAGGAGCAGGAAATCATCCCCTTATGATAACATTCAGCAACACTGACGTTATCGCTTAAACGGTGGCATTCAATTAGTGAAAGGCTGGGTCCCATTAAAAACTCTCTGGGAGAGATTTCTAGATTTCCTGAAACTGACCAGAATCCTGAGTGGCTTTCAGAAATAGAAGACTTGTATTGAACTAGATGGAGCTTCGGGCTCTCAAAATAACCAATCCCTTCGTATTTCTATCATTTTCCTTTAAACGTAAGGTTTCATCAGACCATCGTTCATATCCTGCCATGCTTCTAACTTGAACTGATTCACAGAGAACTGCGGGCTCTCCATACCGTGATTTGGTCTTGCTCACCAGGATACGGGCAACATGACCAATTAGACAAATGTAAACTAAATTGAATCACGGCAAGAACAAATACAAACAGCAGGAAGATAAGACCCAGGGGGCAGAGGGGTAGAATTAAATGACACTATGACAGTGATAAGATCTTAGAGGAAATAATACTAAGCCCAAAGTAGAGCTGTGAGATTCTCATGGCCAAGGATTTACCTTTTTAGATAAATTAATTTGATTATAACATCCACAGTTTCTTTGAGGGGAAAAAAATACATACAAATTCCTTAGAAGAATAGATTTTTTCCTTTTCCTGGAACTTTAGCTTACACCAGAACTGTCTAGTAGAAAAATAATGTGAATCACATATGTAATTTAAAATTTTCTAATAACCACATTTTAAAAGGTTTTTTAAAAGATTAATTTTGGTAACATTTTATTTAACACAATACTTCCAAGATATTATCATCTCAACACAATAAACATATAAAACTAGTAATGAGGGTTTTCTTTACATACTTAGTTATCAATAGCACTCACAACACATCTCAAGAGAGGCATGAAAATTTCATCAGAAATACTTAATCTATATTCAGATTTCATAAAATGTATTGTTGAAGAAGTAGACTCACATACCCAAGTTGTTCCAGTATACTTAAAAGTTTTTGAATTACTGAGCATTTATTTTTAAATTTAAATTAATTAAAAATTAAATAAAACCTATTTCCTCAGTCTCACTAGCTGTATTTCAGCTGCTCAATAGCCACATGTGGACAGCACACATCTCAAGGAGAGAGCTTGTCCGGGTCTTCATTTAGAGGATACTTAGGAATACAGAATAAAATATCTTCAATAAAACCCCTGCAGAACACTGATTTCTTTAGGACATTCCCCAGTGGAAGGTGAAGGCACAGTGCCAAAGCCCGCCTCAGTGGAAGCCGAGAGCCAAGGCCCCGAGGCCCGCTCCCGCAGCCCCCTGAGGACCTGCACGGAAGGGACCCTCAGAATGCCCTTCGGCCTTCCCTCTGTCTGTAGTATCTCCCTTGACTAAGTGTTGGATCTCCAGATTAAAGAAGAGAATACTCATAGTCAAGAGCCTAAAATTCAAGTCACATTTTTCTTGATTAAAAATAATTCAAATGTCTGGCAAGCCCCCTGGAGGGTAATTGATAAGTATAACCAAGAACCAGGTCTTTGGAGAAAAAAAATAACTAAATATACAAAGTTCTCCTTAGAATTAAAGACATTACTTTTTAAAAGCTTAGAAATTAAATAGAAATAATATGTAATTCTAATACTATCACACTTAAATGCTATTTAAACAGAAGGTAGAAAGCATCTAATGTATTTCTATCAAGCCACTATAACTCTTATGTCAAAGCCTAGGAAAGATCTCCCAGCTAAAAAATACAAATTAAATTTAAAATGCCAAATTTCACTTATGAACAGGTGCAGGGGTTCACCAGAGAAGTTTGAAAATCCTTTGTCCTCTTTTCTCAATCCCTGATCTCTCTGACCCAGTTATGGAAATATTATAGGTGAGCTCAAGCAAGTTTTTGTCAAGGGTTAGGTGATGGAGAAACGGCCAAAATGCAAGCATAATAGCAAGAAAATAAAAGGAGGCTTACTTGAAATTCCTAAAATACAAATCTAAAAAATTTTCTCCCATTTATTTCTTATTTGCTGGAAATTCAAAATGCCAGTTCTGTGCACCAATCAGTTCCACGAGAGACTGTCATGGGGAGGAGGTCCTCTGGTTCTACATCGACTCTCCCGTGGATCTCCTCCTCCGACAGCCAGGGATGATTATCTGCGCCATGGGGAGCTCAATAAATAAAGGTTAAATGATTATCAAAATGTGACCAACATCTGAGCAAGCAGCATGCACCTTGGCAGGAGGGATATCAGCATTAAAGCAAATCACATCCAACTGTGGAAATAAACTTGTCAGATGCAAGCCAGCTGTGACTGCAATTGTAGCTACAGACCTTCTCCTGGGCGGGCTGGCTACTGACAATGACTCGAAAGTGGTTCAGCAGCACCTGGCCCGACCCCGGGGGCCACCCTCGCTGGGTGCCTTCCCCTCCTGTCAGTCACTGTCACGGCTGTACCTGCCAGAGATCATAGTGTTTGAACTTGCAAGTCCTCCGTGGAGGGAGCTGGACACAAGGAAACAACAATGTTTGTGTAAATTAAGTGTGAGGTCTCAGGAAGGAAGAATACTTGATTTGTTGGTCTCCACAGTTAGTCTGGGTGATAGATCTTTGGGGCAAGCAGTATGGAAAGAATGTAATCTCCTCCAAGGGGAGTAAGGGGCTCACTGTGGGTCACGCACTGTGAAGGGCATGAATTATCTCATTTAACCCACACAATGGTCCTATGGAGTAGGTTTTATCATCACCCCTATTTTTCACATAGTGAAACTAAGATACAGAGAAAGTGAGTAACTTTCCCAAGGTCACACAGCTAGGAAATGCAGGAGCTGAGATGTTAACCCTGGGTAGTGACATTAGAAACTTCTGTCTTAACAGCGATGCTATAGTGCCACCTATGGGCCTGCTGGGAAAATCCACTCGCCAGTGAAATCCCGTCAGAGGAGTTGGATCAACATTTAAGCCTCAGGAATGGAGAAGCCCATTAGAAAGGATGTTGGTAGGTAGGGACTCCATTTAATGTAAACAAATACGTCACAATTATAGGAATCACAGATTCCAAAGAGGCAGTTGACTGTGGACATTACAAAAAATATATATAATCAACAAAAATTGGGAAGGTGGGAGAAATTGTGAGAACACCAGTCTTTCAGGACAGAACCTTAAGCACCAAGTATAGTTAAAAAAAAAAAAGTGACTCCAACTTCTTTATGCTTTTCATAATCTCTTTAGCGGAATCTTTGATGAAGTAATGTTCTAGTACATTAAAAAAAATATATCTTTTTGAAATTTCACCTTTCTTTTTGCTTGCTTTTTTTTCTTCTGTTCAACTCAAATGAAATTAAAGTTAAAACTCTTTTAAAATAGCATCAGAAATTGTATCCTATTTTTGTAGACGTATATATGGAACAATAACCAGAATAATGAGTTCTTGATGTGAATGGTGTTTTATTCTGGATGAGGATATTTGGAAAGCCTTTATTATTATTATTACTATTGCTATTGTTAGTATTTCATTTCCCCCATTGTCATATGTTTATTGAGCACTCATTATATGCCAAGAACTGTTCTGGCTCTGGGGAGGCAGCAGTGAAGAGATAAACCCAGTCCTCCTCCTGCTCCAGATGAGGGACAAACAAGAAACCAATCAGCACACGTTTCCGAGCCAGGTAAGAACAGTAAGGGATAGGCTGACAACAGATGGAACTATTCTTCCTAAGGTCATGAGGAACCTCCCCAGCGCGCTACCGTTTACATCGAGAACTGAAAGAAGGACCTGAAGAAAAATCTCATGTAGTAGGGGAAGCCGATACAAATGTCCTGAGGTAATAAAGGATGTCAGTAAATTCTAGTACTGCAGCTTTTAAACCTGAGCCAAGTATTTAGTAACTAGAATGGAATGATTAATTTCACACTATGATATGCATTGGTAGTGTCCAAATTTGACGTAGCTTTTATTCATTTTTCCATTGTCTCCCCAACTTTCCCCAGCCTCACATATCAGCTCTATTCCTGTAGAGTATTAAAACGAGCAGTAACCTCTATGTGTCTTTTCCCATAGCAGCGATCACCCAAGTGGAGTTGTTAAATGCTTACTTAAGTAACGACACCATCGAAGCCTTTATTGACATTAAACCCTTTCAAAGGTATCTGACAACCTGGCCCAAAGCATATTTACTGTGGGAATCTCCTTCATTTAATGAGGCAATTAATCGTGAGAATTAGCAAACTTCAACTGAGAGCCGAGCGAGCTGCTGTGAAAATAGAGCCCTGGGCCTCTCCTGAAATCCCCAGTCAAGAAAGGCAGCCCCTCGCAGCTCGGAAGGCCTGGTGTGATTGACAGCTCCATTTATTGACTTTGGACTGAGACCAACTCCCAGGGGGCTGGTGTCTGAGTCAGAGGCAGAATTTGATGAGGCAGATCGGACCCTGCGGGAGAAGCTCAGAAGGCAGAGCAGAGACGTGCCCCAGCCCTGACCCTTTCGGGCACAATGAGCCATGGTCTGCTTCTCATTTTTACAAGGATTTGCTCCCACCCACCTGCATCTGTGGACAATGACAGCCTAAAAGAACCTTCCTGCTTTTTGGGTAAAAAAAAAAAAAAATTTAACTTCTTAAGTACAAGCTTGAAAATTGCCACCAACTGGCATGTGCTTGAGGGAAAAAGGTAGGAGCAAACATCTGGTGCCCAGGATCATGCTACATCCTGCCTGGATTTTCAGAGCATGGCATGGCAGCGGGGGGCGGGGGCACGGGCAGGGTGCAGATAGAGAGTCTTTTGAACCTGTGAACCTGCAAACAGATTCTGGCAGCGTTTCCAAGGATATATCTTTGTAAGGGAGACTGCTCACCTGGCACCCAACATCACCTGCCATCGGGGGCAGACGGAGGGATGATTCCAAGCTAATGAAGCAGCAGGTCATCCCTGTGTCCTAAACAGCTCTCAGACACGCGCAGATGGAGGAAAACCTAAGAGGCGTCAGGTTTTGCCACCTGCACAAAATAATGACGTGCTTGATTCTATCTTACAAGATAGGAAGTGCTTTCTCTGGTGGAAAACATGACTACGTGATATATATGCCAAGTAAAATCCCGACCAGAAAAACACAAGCCCCTGGAATACAACATGAACTGTTGATCTACGAGTGGCGTGCTCCTGGGAAGGTTTTTTGCATCAACATCCTCTTTGACATCATGTATTCATTTTCTGTCTCATTTCTTCCCATTATCTGCATTTAAACATTAGCAGGTGCCACCATTTTAATTGACAATTACAGGAAGACAATTTTAAGTTGTAAACATTCTAATCTAACTGTTAATTTTGTTTTTTTATTCCACAAATTAGAAAAAGTCTCCAATTTTGTTTTGTAGAAGTAGAAAGCTCTGTCCAGAGTGGCCAGTGGGACCTGGCAGGACACCTACAGCACAGCTCGGTGCTGCCACAGACCCGTCTTCCTCATTCCTGTTCCACCCACCCCTCCCTGTCCCAGCGAGCCCACTGTCACTCCCAGCAAACTTTAAAAGCAGTGGAGGGACAAACGAAAATTCTATAAGACAGCAGGTTGCCCACCAAATCCATTCTCTTCCTCCAATTGAATGGAACTGAAGGTGAGCACATGGCGGCCAAGGACACTCCCCCAGCCTCGTTTCACCCCTGTTGACCTGGCTGTAAGCCTGAAGATGTGCCTCCCCCGTGTGCCCTCAGCCCTTTCCCTTGGCTGGACCCTGAATATGTCAGCAGCCCAGCTTCAAACACGCAGAAAATGGCGCCACCCTAGGAGATGACCGACCAACAACTTGGAAAGTATTTACCCCGCCGACCTGAACAGTTCACGTCAGCACTGTTTCCTAAGAGAGTAACACACTTCTCTGTTCCTTAGGCTACTGTGTTACCAGGCCTCCGTTGCAGCTGCCTAGTCTTGCCCTATCTAACATAGGAATTAATTACAAAACATAAGCGGTGACTGCACAAGACATGAAACCAGTAATTTCTACACAGTTCTTCCCTCTTTGGTTAGCATTTTTCCTACTTCGCTGACCACTCCTTCTACCTTTTAAATTTCCTTCCTTCGGGGTTTATCTCAAAAGCAACCTCCTCCAGGATGCAAACCAGCCACGCTGGTAGCCTATCCCACAGAACCTCATGACTGTGTCACTTAAATGCCTCAGACAGAGCTTGGCGCAGAGGGATACACAGTGGGTTATCCCTCTCTCGATTGTTAACAGCTTCCAACACAACAAATCAAGTTCCTCCTGTGAATTTAACCATTACTTTGAGGATTCTAATTTGGATGACCTCTCGGATGGTATACGAGTCTCACCGGGCCCCGCTCACTGATGAGGCTGGGAGAGGGACTCTGCAGAGAGCAGAGGTCAGACTGGCAAGCAGCGCACTTCAAAGAGAAGTTGAACAAAGGTGGTTTATGAAATCCTACAGCTTAGCAGGTGCTGCAGCATCAAGAATAAACTTGCATAAATATTGCATGACCCCATTTCCATGAGGGATCTAAAATAATCAGACTCACAGGAGCCGAGAAAACAGTAGTGGTTGCCAGGTGCTGGGAGGTGGGGAAGGCAGGGAGTTGTTCAATGGACCCAGAGTCTCCGTTGTGCTAGAGGCAAAGTTCTAGAGATTTGCTACACAACACAGTGCCTGCAGTGAACAATACGATACTGCACACTCCAAAAGTTGTGAAGAGAGATCTCATGTTAAGTGTTCTTACTACCAAAACAAAAAGCACTCGAGGAAACTTTGTGGAGTGCTGGATAAGTCTGTCACATACCTACAGTGATGATATCAAGGGGGTCTGCATCTGTCCAAACTCATGAAATTGTTAAATACATGCAGTTACTTGTATATCAAGTATACCAAAGAAGCCGGTTTTATAAAGGAATAAGTTGTCACAAATTTAAAATGTTTTCCTTAATGATGCCACTAGCCTACATACCAGATTCAGCAGTTGTAGGTTTCAGACTCACCCAATGGTTTGTTCATTCACTCAGATAATAAACATTTATTAAAGCACACATCATGTACCATATACTGTGGTCGACACTAGTATAGTTTTGTAGGGTTTTTTTTTTTTTTCCTAATTCATGAAATTAAAAGTTTAGCTTTGCCTTCAGGTAGGGAGGTCAGAGAAGGACAAAGCAAACTCGACTCTATACTATTTGAAAAATCTTAGGGAAATTAAATTCTACCTTTTCAGTCATTCAACAAATATCTGTTGAATATAAGCTATTTCCGAAGCATTATAGGTAAAGCAAAAAAAATGGAGGCTCTTGCCTCTGAATGCCTTATATATGCCTAATACTCGTAGTTTAAATGAATTCATCAAATGCACACACTGACTATGCAAAAGATTCGATTACCACTGGTGTAAAGATAGGGAAACAGAGGTCTAAGATCAAACAGCTGATAGAAGAACGAGGCCCAAAGACTGGCTGCTTATACCACACAGAATCTACTCTTTCCAGATTTGTAAGGAGAACTGCGGTTCAAAATAATAAGACAGAAATAAGCCGGCTGTGCGCTCCGCGGTCCCCCAGACCTGTCTCGGGCTCCAGTGGTGTTTGGACAGAATACACCCTGGGACCTTCTCCTTCCAGCCTCTGACCGCCCTCTGCCCTCTGTTCCAGTCACCACCTTCAGAACCAGCTCAGTCATCCTCAGCCTCCCAGACCAGCCAGCACCGGTTTGTGTGCTTAACTCCTTACTGTCAAGCAACCAAGAGCTCGCAAATTCATCAGAACCATTTCCCCCAGGGCACGGCTCCTGTCACCCACTGGTCTGCCCGCACCTGCAGCCCTCCAACACCTACCTCCCCCGGGCTTCTCTTTCCACCCGACGCTGAGGCTCTGGAGAACATGGCTCACCTCTCCCCCAGGGAGCCCAGGAGAAGCTCCAGGGCACCGAGCATCTCTTTAAGAGGCAAAACCGGTGCGGTGACCACGGTCTCTTTTAGGACATGCAGAAGCCTTCCCGGAATGAGTAGGGCGACTCTCAGGATGCCACGGAAGCCACCATGGCCATGAAGGAACCCACCCCAGTCCTTGGGGTCTGCCCACGTAGGCCCTCAGCTCGGTCACTTCCTGAGAACCACGTCCTGGATGAGCAGGGGAAACTCCTCGGGATGATGGGCGACAGCTGCCTACCCTCGCAGGCTGGCTGGCCCCCAGGCTGGGCTGGACTGGGCCAGTAGCGCCTCGAAAGGCTCACCCTGAAGCACCACTAGGAGCCTTTGGAGCCCCAAGGCCTGTGAGGGGCCCCTCTGCATCCCCATGGTGTCTAGCCCCCTGGTGACTTCTGCCCGAGCCTCTCCCCGCAACCACTAGGCAGCCTCTTCACCATGTGGAGCTCCCTCCCATGCCTTGGACCAAATGGAATCAACAAAGCATTTTGCAGGGAAACAAAAAAAAAAAGATGGATCTAAGCCTAGTTGTAGAAAACTAAAAGGAAAATGGAAAATGACTCCTAACAAGACATTTAGGAAAGTTTTTAGGAAGATAATTTATCTGTCTAAAAGGATGCATAGGAATAGAAAAATGAAGGGAAAAAGAAAGGAGCAGGAAATATTTACTAGAAAATATTATAAATTATATTAAAGATGTAACAAAATATTACTTCTCGGTGGTGGGAAATAATGCTGCATGGCTATAGCATTAGTTGATATTGGATTTTAATAAAGAGTCAGAAAAACCACCAGGAATAGATTGTGGATAACTTCAATGTATTTAGGAGATGGGACTTTGGTGGGGTGATTACCTCATTAAGCTGAAGCCTACATGAATGATTTAGACTCCTCTCTCCTGCCACGGGCGGACACAGGGAGAAGACAGCCAGCCACCTATACCAGGAGGCAGGCTCTCAGCAGACACCAAATCAGCCCATGTCATGATCTTGAACTTTCTTGCCTCCAGGACTGTAAGAGATAAATTTCTGCTGTTTATTATAAGTCACCCAATTTATAGTATTTTGCTATAGCAGCCTGAATGGACTAAGACACAGCCCTAGCAATCTAATAGAAATAAAATCCTGAGAAATTGCTGTCAATTAAATATTGCCACAAGTTATTTGTAGTTTCCCCGGTCAAAAGGTGAAGTCTGTCTCCCCACCCCTTGAATGTGAACCGGCCCTGCGCCTTGCTCTACCCTCTTAAATGCGGTGGGAGTAACAAGGTGCAACTTCTGAGCTCAGGCCTCCAGAGGACTTGCAGCTTCTGTCCTTGGAACCCAGCTGCCAGGTGAGGAAACCGAACCAACCTCCTCCTCCAGGATGAGAGCGATCAGGTGCCGAGAGACCAGCCAGCCCAGCCTTCTTCCTGCCACACCACCCGAGCCCGCCCTGGTGAGAGAAACGAGGCCGTCTGGACCGGCCACCAGCCAGGGGCCCACCAGCTGAACTCAGTCACATCAGGTGAGAAGTAAGAAATGGTTGTTATTGTAAACCGCTAAGTTTGGGGTGGTTTGCTATGTAACAATACATAACTGAAATGGATATAAGGTAAATGGTCCTACAGAGTTTTGTTTATTTATTGGTTTGTGCATGTTGTATGTATACAAGGATGTTACAACCAAATCAGACTAATAAATATTGCAAAAATTTCATGTAGATATAGACAAAACTACTTAGCTTTATTAAACCTTGTATTTTTAATACAATATTTTAATATATGATCAACATATGTAAGTGTGATTTATGGTTTAAAATAGCACAGTTTTCAGACTCTTCATGGTGCTAAGAATAAGGCCCGCATTCCTTCAATGTCTCTTGCATGTTGCTTTCACTGTCTAACTGGTGGATCATAGCAAACCAGGAATGTCTCTAGCTTCATTCTTACTCATCTCTAGTGACTCAGTAGATATTTTGTTATTCAGGGTTTGTTTGTTTTTTTCAACTATCCTTAGCTTATTCTTTATTAAAAATGTATCCATGAGCAAAACATACAGCAATAGAATTAATACCCCCTTCACAAATCACCAGTAATAACACAGTGTACTTTATATTTACTTGAATACAGACCACCATTTTCATTTTTATTAGTTTTTATTTATTCACAGAAACACTATTAACACGCTGCTAAACAGTGTTCCACTGAGCAACATTTGCAAAATGGAGCCCCAAATGATGCCGAATGACCACAGCCATGACCACGGTGGCCATGTATCGGGCACTGTGTAGAGAAACCTTGCTGGGCACATGCAGAAACCCTGGGGTTTCTCCTAAACATGGGGGCTCTCCTCCGCATGTCCCTCAGAGCCCCATCGCTTTCTTCGCTATTCCAGACTGTTGTACAAGTGAGCGTGACACTGCCGGAAAAGAAAGTTGTGACTACCTCTTAATACATTGAAATTCTAAAATTAACAAAACCTCCACACTCCTGTTCCCTAACTCTTATTAAGGAAAAACTATGCACAACTTACAGATTTTGCCTCATAGTAATGGGTCATAAGAGTCGGGTTGAAACTGCTATTCTAGATCATCCAGGATCTGGATGGATGGGAAAAATTGGAGAGTGCTGAGTAACAGGCTAACTGCAGTGTGTTAAGAAGACCAATCTAGATACAAAGGGAAAAAATGAGTTAGAATCATTATGTCGATGCCCAGGAACTAACTGGTTAGGGTCTGATTCTAATTGCTCCGTCAGGATACACATAGTAGCTGGTATCCAGCATGGTATCCAATGGGCCACACCTCCCAGTGTTCGCTCCCCTCCCCTGGAACCTGGACTGGCCCTGGGACTCAAAC
Organism: Pteronotus mesoamericanus; assembly: GCF_021234165.1. Taxonomy (NCBI): domain Eukaryota; kingdom Metazoa; phylum Chordata; class Mammalia; order Chiroptera; family Mormoopidae; genus Pteronotus; species Pteronotus mesoamericanus. The sequence goes on along the minus strand of NW_026555234.1, from coordinate 15,877,946 downwards.
ATGAGCATTCAGTTGTGGCAGAAGCGATGCCCAAGGCTGAAGAAACCTTGCATCTTCCATCTCGGTCTCTTGGAACATGCGTTTGGGTGGAAGCCAGCCACCATGTAAAAAGTTTGACCCCCTGAGACCACCCTGACATGAGGAAACCCTGTCGAGAAGCCACATATATAGGCTATGTGACAAGAGATGTTTAGTCAACCTCCTGTTCTTCCAGCCATCAATACCTGGGCACCGGACATGCGAACGAATGAGCCGCCTTGGGCATCTAACCCAGATGACTGTTCTCATACTCACAGTTCCCACTGACATCTGCGATCACCTTAAGAGGGATCCTAAGCAAGAACTATTCAACCAAGCCCAGTTAACCCCCAAAATATGAGAAATAATAAAAAATTTTCATCTTAAGTGATTAAGTTTTGAGGTAGTTTCTTTGCATCTATCAATAACCAAAACTATCTATAGCAAATATTACCTGCTGATTAGATAGAAAATTGTTCTGAATCATGTCTGTTTTCCTCTATAATATTAATTCAAACATATGTAGATTGAAAAACTCAGCATATTAGTTTGCTAGGGCTGCCATGACAAAATACCACAAACTCGATGGCTTAAACAACAGAGATCAATTTCCTCACAGTTCTGGCGGCCTGACATCAAGGTATTGGCAAGTTCAGTTTCTCTTAGGGCCTCTCTCCTTAGCGTGCAGACGGTGGCCTCTTGCTGCATCCTCAGGTGGCCTTTTCTCCATGTGCATGCATCACTGGTCTCTCTTCCTCTTAAGCACACCAGTCACATTGAATTAGGCCCATGGCCCCATTTTAGCACAATCCCCTGTTTAAAGGCCCCATATCCACATACAGTCACATTCTGAGGTACTCGGGGTTAGGGCTTCAGTGTATGAATTGAGTGGGGACACAATTCAGTCCAAAATGCTTAGTGACCAGAGCAATGTTGCCACAAGCTTGTTTACATTGTGAAGTAGGATCTGCCATATATAAATGAACACAGACTAAGTAACTGGCTGAAGAGCGAAGGACTACAGGGACTTATTTGAATTTGAAGAGGATTTACACGGATGACTCAGAATTATGTATGCTGCGTAAAATACCTGTATTCCTCTATAACACTACATCCATCTACTTTAAAAATATGCTTACTGTTTCTCATGACTATCATCACTTTCATGCTTACACAGGGATTATAACTCCATTTATAACTCCATATGCCTACTCAGTGCATAGACACATGCTTGGCCCTGTGAGTGTTAGAAAGCAAATTGAGAGCTTGCCTTTCTTATTCTTGTGGTGTGCACATCCAGCGAGGACCAGGGGCGTGCACGAATGGCTGAAGTAAAGGGCTTAGGGGGTAATAAACACACACAGTGCCCTGGAAGCCAGAGGAAGCATGAGAGAGCTCATGCGTGTCCTGCGCGTGCCCGTGAGTGCACGCACACACACACTCCACCTGGGCTATCTCCACAGCTCCCAGGATAATATTTGAGACACCACTATAAGTCCGCAGAATTATGTGATTCTGTTGCCAGTATCTGTATTGATCTACTTCCTGCCCTAAGAGACGCTCTATAACCTCCCAGAGACATAATCCCCCATCTTCACGGAAGGAAAGGCCCTTGTTGACAGAAGCATGGGGAGAGTCTATTAGCTCACTGTCATATGCCAGGGCTTCAGGCCAAGCTCAGACAGCTTAGTTTTCAGGCTTTGGTTCCGAACTAATGAGTCTGCAGCCTCAACCTTGGGCTTAAGTTCTCCAGGCTTGGTTTAACTTGACCCAGATGGCTGAGCCCTCCTTGGATGCTCTAAGGTGAAACACAGCTCAGGTTTCTTGAGGCTTAGTTCAAGCTAACTTTTGTGTGAGTTTCCGTTGTTGCCCTTTTATTGAGTCAGCAAAATAGAATCCTTTATTATATATCCCTCTTCGTGTTCCTGAAGGAAATGCTACTTTGGAACAATAGATACACCCACTATTAAATATTATCTATGACAAAAGTCAACACTCTACCCACTCACTCCGGTCTCACAGTACTTATATCTAAATGAGAGTCCTTTCCATACTCAGCTACGGCTGGTTGAGAATTACCTGCCTCCTCCCACAGAGACCCTATTCCCATAAGAGTCCCATCAGAGGCTCCTGAATTTCAGGGTGTGTATGTTGGGGGTGGGGAGGTAAGATAGGGGGTGATAACCTGATTGGAAAGAGAGTCTGGGGACTTACCTTGAAGTCCCACATGCATGGGGTATGTGAGAACTTGGTCCCTCCCCAAGCTCCCCCTCCTACCTGAAGGAATAGAGTGAAGGCCATCTATGAGCGCTGGGGGACCTTGGGAGCCTGGCCAGCTCCTTGGGCAAGGAAACTGCCAAAAAGGAATGTTTTCAGATGTGAACCCAGACTGTAAGCAACTGCAGAGAAACAGCTAGCATTCTGATCTCACACAGCTCGCACGCGAGCACCGCATGCCCTGGTTGCTTTGTTTTCTGTACCATGCATACCCCTCTACTGGGAAAGCCCAGGTTGTGGAAAACTTCACTGGCTGGCCACCTTGGTGAGCAGGTTAAGTCCTAATAAGCCCAAGTCTTTCACAGCCAGTCCTCTGGGTTATTTCTTGGAATACACTGAGGTTTGCTCAGACCTCAGCTCTTTGAATAACAGTATGTGTAGCAAACACACTGGTTCTAGTTTACTACGTGGAGTCTCTTGAAGCTGCTTTCATTGCACTTGTTTTGTGAATCCCAGTTTTCACTTCTACTCTGGGATGGTCAATTGCATGTGCAAACTTGGCTGCCCATGGGGTGTCTATGTAACACACTGTTTCTGAGTGTGCCTGTGTGTCTCTGGATCAGCTTAGCATCAGAATCATGGACTCAGTACAGTACCTTGTCCTCCATGATGGGGGAGGGCATTACCCAATTCATCGAAGGTCTAAAAAAGTGACAGGTAGAGGAAGGAGGAATTCGCCCCTTCTGCCTGCCTCACTGATTGAGCACGGACATCTTACCTCGTCTTCTCCCGCCCTCCCACAGAATCATACCATTGGCTCTCCTGGCTCTCGGGTCTTCAGACTGAGACTCAGTTTTACACCACCAGCTCTCCTGAGTGTCCAGCTCACAGACAGCACATCCTGGGACTTCTCAGCATCCATAATTGTGAGTTAGTTCTTCATAATAAATCATGGATGTATGGAAGGAAGGAAGGAAGGATGGAAGGAAGGAAGGATGGAAGGAAGGAAGGAAGGAAGGAAGGAAGGAAGGAAGGAAGGAAGGAAGGAAGGAAGGAAGGAAGGAAGGAAGGAAGAGGTATCCTACCAGTTCTGTTCTCCGAAGAACCCTATTACATAGTTTGTTTACTTAGGATGGCTTTGGAAGAGTGGTGGGAATGAGGGGGACACTAAAGCCCCTTCCCCAAAGATACCCGTGGAGCTGCCAGTGGCTGGAACTAAGGCTTGTTCACAGTCATATTTCACAGAACACCAGCACCATCCATACGGGAGTTGCAATATTTGGCTGTAGAATGACACCTGAGATGAATATATGAGCCAGAGAAGGACACAGCAAAACAAAGCTCGAGAAGGTGCAGGCTCCCACAGGGGGGCCTTGCGCAGGTCCAGTCCACTCTTACAGTCGGGCGGTGCCCAAGACACCCGCGCGGAGGCCTGCAAAAATACTTTAAGATAAAATAAAATCGACCTAGTCCTAACAATTCCACTGGTCCCCAGGAAACACAGAGTGGGTCACCCTCAGGCAAGCACTCTAAAAACTACAGGAGAAATGTCAGTGCTACCAAGAGGAGGTCAGACATTTCAGCAAATTTAAGTTCCTTGACTCTCGCACACCAACCTCGCTCCATAGGCATCTTGCCCATTAGCATGTCCGTGTCTTGATCTAATACCCTTGAGGTCTCTAAGTAGCAGCTTTACAAGGGTAATTGAAAGGGTATTACTGGCTGTCAATTTATCATCTCTTGATCACCTAACACCTTGGTACCTATTAGGAGGAGCTAGCAAAGTCTGTGCTAAAGGTTGCCTCAGCTGGAAGCTTTCCCACTGCTTACCCAACAGGCGACAAAGCAAGATTCCCCTCAAATCCTCGCATTTTGGCCCAATCTTATGTGCTAATTAATTATGATTACTCCATACAGTAAGCACATTTGAGGAGATTTATCTGCACTAGCCTCGGGTAGTGTCCTAATTAACAATATGCTGAAGCAGCATTCTCCTTGTAAGTGTAAGTACAGCATTGATTCCACTTGCAAGACAATAATATGACTGTTTATTAAGCATGCATGCCAATGCATGCTACACTGATCTGTTAAAAAAAAAAAAAAACAACTTTCTGTCCTTTGACTTTTCTACCTCACTGCCTTGGCTAGATAGTCAAGTACTGGCAGACTACATGCCTCAGCTTGTTAGGACATCTTGATCCAGAGAGGAGAGACAATGGCCAGGAAAACATCATAGGTGCAAAACATAATGCAGATAATGCACTTCCTCACCTGGTTTGCATATTTTTTAATAGAGAAATAAAACAAAGACATCTATAAGAATAGGCGCCCGTCCACCCATGTCCACCTAAACTGCATGTAGCCTTAGCCTTCCTCCAGCACCCTCCCTACTCCCAAACCTCCCTCCACATTGCACTTTTTCTACATCCCAGCAGTTTCATAGTTGACCTAGGACTCCCACATCATGAAGGACAAAGAGGAAAAATAGGTAGAGTTGAAATTCAGTGTAATCTCTTTACAAGCCTGTCTCAGATTTGGCTCAGTTTTCTTATACCTTCTGGCCCTAACTCCATCAAAAAAAGGGGTTCTTCACAAGGATTAAGCTGGAATGGAATGAGGGACCAGGGCTCATAATGATGTATAATTAGGATGCGTAGGTAGAGGCCAGAAAGCTAAGAAAGTACCTGCCTACTGAGTCCTCCAAAGCAAATGGGCAGAATGGGTGTAGAACAAAAGTACGTGGTCCAGAGAAGTCAACAGCTGTGGAAAGGAGAAGAAGGTACAGTGTTGGGCAGGGAGAAAAAGTTGGTTTATGATAAAATCTCAACCAAAGTCTCAGTGGACCCCACCCATGGGAAGCTCTGGATCTGAGATGGTCCTTCAGAACAGCAACTCGAGGAGGAAAAAAATATTACTGCTTTTTGATATTTTTAAAAAGAGAGATTGCTAATATATGTGTGTACATGTTGTTTCAGAGCACGTTCCCAGCAAAGCCAACTCTGAGAGGAAGATGAGCCTGAAGGAGGTTCCTTTGGGAGAGCTCTCAGGAACAAGACGGGAGGAGAGGGGAGGGAGCATTGTCTTCCAGGCTGATACAACAGGTTCATTCATGGGAAAAAATTCACGGAACGTCTGCAACATGCCAGGCAGTAGCCACTGAGGATACAGCCGTGGACGAAAATCTCCTAACTCCCCGCCCACATGGAGCTTTCACTCTAGTAGCCGAGAAAGACAACCAGCAAGCACAGATACGTAACATAAGGTCAGGGACTCATGTTATTAAGAAAACAAATAAAAGCGAAATAAAAAATTAAAATTAACAGAAAATAAGGTATAACTAGAGGATAGAGTGGTGCACACAGGTATGGCCTTCCTTTCGTTTGCATTTCTGTGACCAGGGGAGAAGCTGGGAAGCTCTTCACTTTTCTGAGTTGCGCGTTTATGCCTCATGCCAAGTTTTCAGCTGAGTTGCATGTCATTGCCTTGTTGATGTGAGAGAGCTTTTTGTAGATTAGGAATCTTAAATACTTGCAATTCATATGTGCAATTCATATGTTCAATTCATGTTTTTTCCTAGTCTACTGTTTGACTTTTTTTTACCCCATTTGGGATGCAATTTTGCTAAGCAGAAGTTTGGCATTTTCAGTAATCAAATCTATCAATCCTTCTTCAAGAACTGTAATGAAGTAAAACTTAGCAGAGTAAGTTAAATGTAAAATTGTCATTCCTTACCAAACTCAGAATTAAAGTTCAGAAAACCCTTGTCAGAGATATTGTAATTGGGAAATTAAGATAACATAAAAAAAGAATTTGGGGAACTGAAATCACAGTTACACTTGTGAAAACCCTTTAATATATTTTGCATTTACAAAAATAAAAGAATAAAGACATTATAATCATCCTAAATTAGTACATGTGTACCATAATATTAATTTTTATTTAAATTTCTTGCTTGAAAGTTTTGAGAGTTTCTCAAAATTTCAGCAAAGTGCTTGCAAATTTCACTTATTTATTTGTTTGTTTGTTTGTTTTCCTAGTCCTCCACTCAAATGACCAATGCCTTCCTGATTACAGACCCGGAATATGCTTCCTTCCCCTTCCCCAGATCACGTGCCTATGAAATCCTCTCTCTCTCATCGCGGCTCTCACTACTCAACTCCCCCTCACAGATGTCACCTGAATACCCTCCTTCATTTACTGTGCTTCATCTTCCTTTGTCTTCCCCAAGGGCTCACTGCAAAAATCTCCATCCTTCCTCTCCCATCTGCTTTACCTCCCCTTTCCAGCCCCAACTCCCAATTTTCTCTTTCTAATTACCCTCAGCAGCAGTGACTCACAATCTACACAATCTGTTTTACTGGAACGGAAAATTCCAACAGTTACTAAGAGGTGTGTGGAAGTAGATTTCACTCTATTCCAGTGTATTTTGAAATACGAGAGAAATTGTCGCACTTGAATTTAGTTCGAAAACATCACAGGCACTAGTAGGGGACACAGTACTCTGCTATTAGAACTGTTCATGTAAAAATTATCTATCTAGGGTAACAGTTTTATACAAATTTGACATGAATGAGCTAACAAAATTATAATAACACCAGGAAAAAGTTCATACACATCAATAGAAATATATATCTAGATCAGAAGAAGGACTCAGTCCTCCACACACTGGCAGGGGAAGGTGGAGGGTTATTTTAATCGACCTCCAGCCCCCTGCACCAATCACAGTCTAGTAGAAAAGCAGCAACATCAAGGGCTGAGACCAACTTGATTCTCCATTTGGGAGCTGAGACAAGGACTGGGAGCAGCGGCCCCTGAAGTACCTGGTCGTCAAGGAGAATAGACACCTGAGAAAAAGTAAAGTTCTGTCAGGAAATATGAGGAGGAGCCTTTGTTTCCCACTCCCCGCATTTTCTTCCATGTTGTAGGAAGTTCAGTTAGTAGAAAGCTCCTGGGCCCTCTCTGCCCCCAAATCCATTCAACGCAGGTTGACAGGAAGGGGAAAGGCCTGACGTACATGACTGATCATTTGGAAGGACAAACGGGCCAGCAGCTCTCAACACCCCTCCCCCAACCCCCGTGATCTGAGAAGCATGCGATCCCCTCTGCGGCCTCCTACGCAAACCGGGCAAGGGCCGGACCCCAGGCAGGAAAGGCTACAGTTTCAGGGGAGAGGCCTGCACTCAATTCAGGGACAGGCAACTTCCGGTGCATGAGGCAGAAACATTGGGAAATGGACAAGGTATAAAATAGGCGATTAAGTCCCCATACACTTGAAGCTTCTAGTGTACAAGGGCACCCTGTTTTGGGTCTAGGGATGTGTGAAGACAGGGTGTTATAATCCTGTTGGCTCCTAAATGTTTATTTTGATCCACACAACTCATTTTTACAGATGTGCAATAGGCTTTAAGCCCTGAAGCCAGACCAGGAGGCATTAAGCATCTTAGCAGAGCAGATCATCACTGCTCGGAGCAGCTCCTTCCAGTGGCAGGATCTCTACAGAAGGTCTAAAGCAAAGGCATATGGGTCTTGTCAAAAGGCTGGGACCGAGCAAAGGCAGAGGCCATAGAGCTCCGGCCCAGGGGAAGCCTCCCCCAGCACAGGCCACCCAGGGGTCAGGAGAGGAGAGCCCTGCCCTTCTGCCCTCAGCAAAGGCCTGTACCTTCAGCAGGCACAGAGACCGCCTCAGGGTGTGTGCTTGACCTTGAACCTTGCCTCAGTTTTCCCTGAACATTCTCTTAGGTCAGGTTCCCCAGATTTGAGAAAGGCAGGAACCAGAAACCAAGCAAGGGTGGTATTTCGGGTCAAGTCCCAGCCTCAGCCTGGCACCTCAGGGCTGTCCTGGAGTATCAGTTATGCTGCAGAATTTGCCCCAACTCAAGGCGAGGATGCTGGGCAGTCCCACTCGGCAGCACAAGAGAAAGCTAGCACTGTTCTCTGGCCCTGCAGAGGGGAGGCGTCTGACCGAGGACCTGGTGTCGATTCTGTGGCACTCCCGCGGCCCAGGCTGAAGCTCTGCGTCACCCATTCCTTGCATTCCTCTTGCTAAAACTGGGCAGAATAACAGGGAGGCAACATGCATGTTGGACTTGGTGCAGACGTACCAGCAGATCTTCAGCGGCCCTGTGGCGGCCTTGGCAGTGGAAGCCACACACTAAGGATGGGTGGGAGCAGAGAGAAAAAGTCCGCTTCCCAGACAACATGATGAAGCTGGCCTACCCAGCAGGGTCCAACCCTGGGTTTCATTTCACAGAGAAAGGTGGCCCCCAGTTTATTTAAGCCCCTATCATTGGCTCTCTGTTCCAAGAAGGCCAACAAAATTGCTACCTAATACCAGAGATGAACTACTTTATTTTAAACCCAAACTTACAACAATGTTAGAAATCAAAGTCCTGGTTTGCATTTTGATTTTGGTTTTGGGGGAGTGGGGGCTGAGATTCAGGGATTGGTGCATTTTTAATTCCCAAATTTATGTTCAGCATGTTTCATATATTAATCTTTTTACTCATAAATGTATTTATTCATTCCTTCAGCAACTATTTCCTGAGCAACGGCAGCCTGCCAAGTACTGTGCCAGGCCCACCGGTGTTACACAAACACGACAAAGTCCCTCCCTCTGAAAAGTGCAGGTTTGTGGGAGAGGCAAAGCGGGGTGACAGATAATAGAGCGCAAAGTGTCGAACACGGTGATAAATGTCTGAACAAAGGGGCTGCGTTGTCCCAGGGGAGACGAGTCGTTTTCCTGGTATCTGGAGAGAAATGTGCCAACAGCAGCATATGGGGCAAAAAGCCCCCGAGGAAAAGACTATGTGCATCCGCGCCCAGCTCTGAGAGTCCTCCAAGTCATCAACTGTGTGCTGCAGCCGCCCCTTCTGTTAGGAAAGCGACACCAGGAGCAATCACATCTGTGCGCGCAAAGCATAAACTGCAGGCTGCGGGTGGAAATGTGATGTGACAAAGACAGGAAAGGAACTGCGGACAAAAGTTGCCCTTGAGAAACCTTCGTGGTCTCCCATTTCTTTGCCTTGTGGTCATGCGTCACTCTGGTTGGGTCTTCTTATTTTTTCGCCATGAAGATACCCTTGTGAAATTCATCCCAGGAGTGAATTGTACCTTCTCGTCATATTGAATGTTTTCAAACCCACAATGAGTGTCTATCTAAGTGACCGTACATAACTCTTTGTTTGTTTGTTTGTTTGTTTTCCTGAATTACTTAGAGGATGGTTCTTTTGCAAAGATTTCTCTCAAAGTTCTTTGTTGCAAGAAGCAGTTATGGATGGTGACGCTTGAGAAATAGATCTTGGAAGAGACTTCTCCAGAACAGCAAGGAAGGGAGGAGAGGGACTAAGCCATGCTGTCCTCCAACTCGATCTTCTCCCCGCCTGGGTCACTCGCCTTCCCCCAGCAGGTGGGCGGTGCTGGTGAGGGTGTGGCCCATGGTCACACCATGCCTCCCACCCCGTGCTATCTTGAACATCACCCTCAAGGACTGACCACACAGAGCTCAAGCAGCTCTTTCCTCAAAAATTCCAATAATAAAATCGGAATTCTCAGAGGGACAGCAGTGAAAAATCTAAGCACAAGTCTTCCATGATTAAAAATAAAGAATATAGGGTCTCATATCTATTTTTCAGAATGTCCCCATTTGGCCATTTCCTACACCAGCTGAGCACAGACCCCTCCCTAAACTCTTATTTCCCTTTCCCTTACGTCATTATCTTCACCCTTCTCACTCTTTCTCTCCTGCCCTTCATCCATGTCGGGGTGATGAGAGTCAAATGCCCGGGCAATTCACATGAGTGATATTTCTACATAAAACACGTTGGAAAGTCTCCTTCTTCTGTTTAGGGTGTAAAAAGTTGCAAGAGAGTATCAGGCTCACACTACACAACAAAAATAGGCAAAATGAGCTACATGCAAAATCATGATTTTAAAAAATAATTCTAAGAGCTAAGGATGTGAAGAAACCTAAATTAAAAATTCCAGAAGTGGAAAGCCCTTCCTCAGAAAAAAAGACATCACAGTTGCCTTTGTCTCTAGCAGAGCAACGACAAGGGAAGGAACTGGCCATAGGTGGAGAGAAGGAGAAACCAGATAACTTCCCATAAACTTTTAATGGCCATACATGGGCCAACGTTATCCATTAAACTCCTGGCAGGTCCCAGTGAAGGCAGGAGTTTGCACCCAGGCCTTCTCTGAGTCCATGCAGGTAGCGCCCCAAGCTGCAGAGTGGAGCAGGAGACATAGGGGAAATCCCTTGCAGGCACATTGAGCCTTCAGGGAGTACATGAAAGGCTGAGGCAGGGTGCTAGGCCTTCACCAGGCATGCTGCTGGTGTCCAGAAAAGGCTGGGGACAGGGCAGCAGGACAGGGTGAGATTTCTCCCGATGCATAAAGGCAGAGGGCAGGATTGGAAAGCAAAGAGAGCTCCCAATCACCCAGCTTCCAATCTGTAGTCACTGTTGAATATTTTAACACTCAGTAGAGATGAAGATAGTACAATGAGTAAATTCTAAGTAATTAGCTTAAAATACATCCCAAAACTAAGTAAGTGATTCCTACATAAAAGGGATATAACTCAAGTTACCTACGTAAGTCATTTCCTCATCCATCATTGTAATAGTTAGGGTAACACGAGGTACTATAAAATTAAACCACAAAATCTCAGTGATTTTATACAAGAGCTGTTTATTTTTTTCATTTTCATAAAATCCAAAATGATGCTCCTAATTTATGAGCAACTCTCTTGCCAATCACGATGCAACAACCTGCCTACATCACGCCAGGAAAGGGAAAGAGAATGAAGTAGCACCCATGGGGAGTCTTCAGGAGCAGGCGTGGGTGTGGCATAAGTCAGAGTTTCTCGAATTGCAGCGCATACCAAAGTGACCTGGAGAGCTAGCGTGCTGAGAGCCCGGCTCAGCGCACCTTGAACTGGGCTCAAGAATCTGCATTTACAGCGCACTCCCAGTGATGCTGACCCCGCCGGTCCGTGGACCGCATATTGAGGAGCGCTAGTCTCTCCCCTCTGCTGGTATTTTATTGGCCAGCACTCAGTAACACGGCAGCACTTAACTGTGAGAGGGTCTGGTAAATAGGGGCTAAACATATGCAAGAGGGAAGAGAAAATGGGTTTGAAGAACAGCTGGAGAATCTGTTCTAATGCTTTAAAAAAAAAGAGAGAGAGAATTTCCTAACTTCTCCTCCAGGCAACTGAGGAACTGGGAAATTTAAAGAGAGATTTATAAATTGAAATTACAAATCCTTCTCTCAGTCAATCCTCTATACAAGAAAGATTTTTCACTTAAGGAATCACAGTCAGTTAAGAAAAAAATCAATGGCTTGTATTTAGAAACTCTGCCACTGTCTCCCAACAATTGAGGCTGAGAAGGAGAAAGGAAAATAAAGGCCCATGAAACACAAAATGTTAGCCAAGGGGAATGCATTTGTGTACCAGGATCTAGGCAAGCCTATTCTTGCAAATAGAAATGCTAATGGTTCTTAATTCTGGATAAAATATTAGCAATGTTGTAAGTACATTCACTCATCTCCAGGAGACCACACTTAATGGATGTAACTCCCTGACCTTTAAGATTTTACTTACATTTTTCACGATGCCCCTGAGAGTCTTACTCTGTTCCCATTTAGCCACTGGTCACAGGATAACAATGCTCTGTGAAATAAGTAATTGCTTATAACAGCCATTGCCCTCCAGGGTTTCCTTCTTCCCTAAAAAGATTGTGTCCCCAGTATCAGAGAGACTTAGAGAGGTTGTTTAGTCTCCTCTGGCCTTCAGGCTAGAATGTATTTAAAAGGTGTCCCAAAGAAATAGAAACTTGAACTTCACCCAGTAACCCTTTCTAATTTTCATCCACTCCCCTTAGGAAGGAATGCTGTGTTCTTAAAGTAAAGATGGCTCTTGGCAGTTAATCCACTTTCTTCTCATTTTGTCCTCAGGGAAACAAAAGATGTTTGGCCACCAGCTTTTCAAGTTCAAGAGCGTTTTGAAAAGCATGGAGATGTAATTCATAAATTAACATTACTGAACACCACATAAGGAAGTGACCCTCTGCTTAACACTGGGTGTATGAGGGTAGACGAGTCTATTGGCTGGAAAGTAGAAAAGTATTTGTTAATAAAAACAAAATACCTCATTGTGGTTTTAATTTGCATTTCTCTGATGATTACTGATGTTGAGCATCTTTTCATAAGCATACTGCCTATCTGTATGTCCTCTTTAGAGGAGAATCTGTTCAGGTCTTTCGCCTTTTTTTTTTAATTGGATTGTTTGTTTTTTGGTGTTGAGTTTTGTAAGTACCTTGTAAATTTTGGATATTAACCCCTTATCAGATCAGCAGATATGTCCTCCCATTCTGTGGGTTATCTTTTTATTTTGTTGATCATTTCCTTTGCTATGCAAAAACTTTTTAGTTTAATGTCAAGGATGTAGAGAGAGAAATGGGACTCTTTAGCACTGTTGGTGGGAATGCAGATGGTGCAGCCCCTGTGGAGAGCAGTATGGAGATATCTCAAAAAATTAAAAACGGATCTGCCCTTTGACCCAGCGATCCCACTTGAGGGAATATATCCAAAGGAACCCAAAACACTAATTTGAATGAACATAAGCACCCCTGTGTTCATTTCAGAGTTATTTACAATGACCTAGACATGGAAGCAGCCCAAGTGTCCATCAACAGATGAGTGGATAAAACAACAATGGGACATTTACACAATGGACTCCTCCTGGGCTATAAAGGAAGAAAATTTTACCCTTTGCAACAGTATGGACAGACCTGGAGAACATTATGCTAAGTGAAATAAGCCAGTCAGAGAAAGACAAATACCATACGATTTCATTCATATGTAGAATCTAATGAACACACTGAACTAACAAGGAAAATGGGGACAAAGTCATAGATGGAGAGCAGGGTGACAGCTAGAGGGGGTGGGGATGGTTGGGGGGCAGATTGACTGAAAAGGAAAAAGCACTCACGGACGTGGACAGCAGTGTGGGGATTACGGGGGGCAGGGAGTGTAAGGGGACTAAATGATAATGGGGAAAAAACAATAAAGACTAAAAGAAAAATAATTAGGAAAAAATAAAAATAAAATATACCAATATTTTCAAGTACTATTTCTTGAACAGAAATGTATTCCATAGCTCCTCTTTAACAAGGAACCTCAGAATAGCAATGACACAATGTATAATAGTAAAGTCTCTTCTACTAGAAATCAACCAAAAGTGGACCATCAGGGTCTCCTCACAGCTGTGAACTGGCCGTGACCGGAGTGACTAGGCACGGAGGAAGTCCTCCTCAGCACCCTGCCAACCCAGAGCCATTCGCAATTCAGTGAGCGATGTCTCGGGCCAAGAATGCAGCTAAAGGCTATAGCAGAGACACATACGGGCAGGCCTTGGTTTCTGCCTTCTGGAAACTGAGAGAGAGGCAGTCTGTCTCAGGAATGCTAATGACATTTCCCCCACATGTCAAATCTCAGGGGCTGATGGGGGCTGCGCTCAGTGCTATGCTGAGAGTTATGCCACTTGGTCAAAGGTCAGTGAGAAAGCACCAGAACTAATTAGCAGTGTCTTCCAGGACACGGAATATGGAGGTGGTGGCATGTTTTCCAGGTGTTCTCTTTCCCCAGCTAGTATTTCAGACTGGGACTCTACCCAGAGGGAGGAAGATTGCGTCCCCTGCCTACCATCTGCCACCACCGAAGTTTCCTTCAGGTCCCGCAGACAAAAATAAGGTCCCGAGAGGCCACCAGGGCTGCAGGCACTGGTTGGTTGGCCCTTACTTTCCTCCTGTGACCCCCAGGAAGGAAGCAAGCATTTCTGTGGTTTTTCTTTCTTCTCCCAAAAAGAGCATTTGAATCGCACAGAATCTAATCTCCTCTCATTTGTGTTTGCTGTGATAATGCTTGAAAACAAAAGCAGGTACAAGGTGAAATTATAGAAAGAAACATTCTCAGTACCCAAGATTGGATATTTTTTTTCCCTTCAAGCTTTCTTGCCTTGACTCTACTCCCATAGAAGGGGTCTCCATGGCTCTCCTTTTAAAACTGTGACCTGTGAATGAACAAACAGATCATTCCTGAGACAGCCTAACATTTTCATGCAGGGTTTTTTGTTTTTTTTTTTTTTTAATCTAAGAGAGAAAAAAATAATTACAGAGATGCAAATGGTGTAAAAATAGTTGGGTCTCTAAAGCACATGTCTGTGGTCTTAATCATACCAGTGAATCACAATGAAGAAAATGAGCTTCAAAATCCTTTGTCCTCAGTAAACTGCCCCCCAGTCCTGTGTGGGCTGGCAAACCCCAGCAAGGGCCTTTGTTGGCTCCCTCCACACGTTCCAGAAAGTGACCTGCAGGCACCTCTTGTCATGCTGACCCCTGGGATCCAGTCTAAGGACAAATCCCAACTTTCCTAGTTCCCCACTCCCACCAAATCCTTCTCAGTTGCAGGTCTTACCCATGCCCATTCCCCCCAAAATATTCAGGGCAGCAGCTACTGGCACTCACTGGACTCTAACAAAGAAGACTGTTCCTGACTTCACCTGCTTTTAGTGCATTTTGTAAAGATTTTGTTGAGTCATCCCCTATCTCCCCACCTATACACATGAAGGAAGTCTTATAAAAATCCGCCCGCCAGAGTTGTAATATATTCTAACTCATTCACCACAGCTTGGTAAGTGGGGCTCTGATTTAAGGAGCCTGGGGCTGGTCCAGACCCAGTGGGAAAGAGTAGAAGGATCAATTAGCAACGCCTGCCACTGGTGTGGGAAATCCACTGGCTTTATCCACAGCCATATTCAGTAACCCCAACATCAATTGCATAATAACCATAACACCAGCCCAGAGCTAGCAAATAAAAAAGGCCCTTCTCTTCCAGTTGGCTGGGCCAAGAAGCATTTATTTAGTCTGTAGGAGAAAACAGCTACACCAGCCACACCAGCCATGGGGGAGTGTAATGCTAGGTTTGTAGACTGATGATTAATCCACTTTTCTAGTTAGCTCGAGGCCTTTTCTATCACTCCTATTCTACCTCCAGCCAAAAAAAGTAGACCTTCTTTAATAAAACTCGTATCTGTTCCCATGATGCTTATATCCATTTTCAGTTGCGTGCATCTATGGAAACTCCATCATGACAGTTTTCTCCAAAGTAATCAGGTCAGAGCTGCTGATACCAGGCAGCTTCCTGGGTCGTCCAGCCCTCCAGCTCCTGAGTAAAGCTGAGGAAGTTCATTGGATTACAAAATCTACTAGAGGCCACCATGAATTCATCTTCCCCTGACTGTAAAAGTTAGGTGTCCAAGGCCCAAGCTGATTATAATTTTGTTGACTCAGAAAAAAGATAAGCATTCTTACAATGAATATGAAATAAAAACCAAGGATCCTGGATCTCGTGCAGACTCCTGCCCCTAACTGTGACCCCTCCATAGCATGAAATAGGAGAAAACCGTTGGCATGGCAGGTCTTTATGCCAGAAGCAACTACATCAGAAAGACTGCCAGAAGTAAAGAAAAAATTAGTGGTAGAGAGGAAAACAAGCAAAAAGTTACCCTATGTATTGTTAAAACTCTCAGGGAACAACAGAAATTCTGAAAAAAAAATAATTAAAAAGGAATATATTATCCAGTATGTGTAGCATTTATAGCAATACCTTGTTAATGCTTTCTTAGGATTCTCCTAAGAATCTCAAGGTTTTCAGGATGTTAAAAAAAAAAATCCCATTGAACCTACAGGATAGAAGATGGACTAGGAACAAAGTATTGAAGGAAGCAGCTACAAAGTCAAGAAATTTGCCTCACTGAGGCAAATTCTTGACATTATGTAGTACTTGGCATTCTGGTGAGGAATCATCAAAAAATAAGAAAAATAAGATTGGAGTTATGACTTTAAGACTAATGAAAAGGTCAGAGAAGAGATAGTCAACTTCAGGAAATAGAATTACTCATGCTAACTTCTTAATTTAGAGTCCATGTTGACAAGCACCCCGTTGATTGTTCTTTTTATTTCCAATGTGGTCTGCAGTTGGTTCAGCTGTGTCCCCCAAAAAGATATGTTCAAGGCCTAACACCCAGTATCTGTGAATGTGACCTTATTTGGAAATAGGATCTTTGCAGATGTAATTACATTAAGTATCTCAAGAGGAAATATCTGGGATTTAGGGTCAATAACTAGTGTCATTGGATTTATAATAGAAAGGAGACAGAAATTCAGGCACCAAGACACAGAAAAGAAGACCATATGAAGAGAGGAGCAGATATTGGAGTTATGCTGGCATGAGCTAAGAAATGCCAGGAGCCACTAGAAGCTAAAAGAGACCAGGAAGAATCCCCCCTGGAAGCTTCAGAAGGAAGGTGGTCCTGTCAATACTTTGATTTTGGACTTCTGGCTTCCAGAACTGTGAGAGAAGAAATTGCTGTTGTTGTAGGCAACCCATTTTACAGTAATTTGTTTCAGTAGCCATAGGAAACTAATACCTGGTCTGCTTTAAGGAAAAGAATGGACTGACCTAAGAACTGAGATATCTAGCCCTTAAGCAGTTACATTTACCATTGTACCTTCTAAAATTAGCGTTCTGTATCTGTACAGCAGTCTCACTCACTTGCTCTGTTAGGCAGGATTATGCTGCAGAGATATAGAATCCCAAGATCGGTGTCTTAGCATCCTGCAAGCCCATCAGGGGTGGTAGGGGATAGGGCTCTACACACTCACACAAAGACTGAAACTCCACCAAGTGCAGCCATACTGTATGAAGAACAAGGCCTCCGGGGGTTGCAGCAGCAAAAAGAGAGTGCATAAAAATTTCACACCAACCCCTCTATGTCTTAGCCCAGGAGAGAAAGATGCAACATCTGTTCAGAGCCTACCACCCAAAATAGTCACACAGCCTTGCTTCACTGCGAGTGTAATGGAAAATGTAGGAGAGTAAAGATAATATTTTGTGAACAGTGCTTTTACTGCCACACCTTTTTAACGTGAATCCACATGGGTAAGAAAAAATTCTTAGTAGATTCAAAAAAGGGAAACTAAGTTTATGAGATCGAACTGTGGCAAACTTCTCTTAAGCTTCTTAGAGGCATACCAGGTGGCTTTCTCTGGCCACATATCATCCTACAATGTCAGTGCTACATGCAAAGAAAATATTTTAATATTATTTTGAATCTCCACAGTACAAAAGTACTGAAGAAGCCCTCAAGATGCATCGCAAGCTAGCATTCTGTGGCGTGGCTTTAATGCCAGACATACCGCCACTCTGGTGCTATGGTGCGTATGTGTTAAGCCACCCACACCCTCCTGCCAGATGCGGTAACGCTTTGATTCCCTGGGATTAGCAGGAAGCAGGTATCCTGGCCCATTGAGATGCTGGCCAGTTGCAGGACCAAGACCAAGGAAATGTTTATGCCAAACCTTTCCTGCAGATTCTTCCTAAAATATATCCATAGACCACTGTGACTTAATAAGTGGAGTCAAATCAACATAAAAGAATCTTTGACATTCTGAATCCCATAGGGCTCAGAAGGGGGGTACTCCTCCCAAAGCAAGAGGGAAAGACTTTATCTTGAGGGGCTCGCACCATGGAATCCTTGCAGCACCATTCCCTCCTTCCAGGTCTCATTGGAAATCACACTTGCAATGGAGGTCTCCGGAGCTGAATGCCATCTAAGTTTGCTTCCCACCATTTTCAAACAACAGCAACAAAATCTGGATTCCAATAATTACCACTGAATATGATTTAGGGGAGAAAAGTAAAGACACTTCAAATTGTGATCTGCTGCAATTTCCTGCCACGGTAAACAAGCTTCACAAACACAAACGTTTGCAGAAAATTCTTCCTGTGCTGGTAAAAACTGTTTTTAAATTGATTCAGGTGGTCCCAGTGAGACTCCAGCATAGCATTCGAGTATTCCCTTAAGGGCATGCTTCCTTCTCGCTCCTTAACTGTTATTTTTGTCTACAAATTAATAGATGCAGTTAACCTGGAGTTGGATTTAACTAGTGAACAGGGAATTGGGACCTCAGAGAATGTGGCACAGAGGAGGCAAGCGAGGTCTCTCCCGGACGTTCCCTCTAATGACACCTTCAACTCAGAAACGAATGTTCTAACTTGAAATGGAATTGGCCTGAAGGAAGAACAAAGGAGACCTCATTTAACTTACAACCAACCATCCGGAAGTGGTGGGACATGTTGGAAGAAACGTCGTGTCCTGTCACCAGCCTTGCACTGTGCTGTCACCTGTTGAAGCAGGGACCTCTGCTGACTACCATCCTCCAATAGCTTTACTGGACACCACCTTGATCAAGTTCCCCAATATTGTTTGCACTGAGCAGAGGAAACCAGATTCTAGCCCCCCAAAAGCCTGGCTAAGCAGGTGACACAGATCTAGATAATTGATTAAAGAGAGCCATGAATACTGCAGGTATTGATGGGTAACTTTCTTCTGGCTAATTTAGACTTAAAAATCAGGTTGTTGATACTAAAGGTTCTGAACAGTTCTGCATTAGCAAGCATTCTTAGTCACTATTGACGTAAAACAAATAAATATGTTGTTTTGCCTGCTCTGCAGATTTTGATGAGGGTTCGATAAACCCCAAAGATAGTCCACATTTAAGTGATCTAGATTTATCTATCAATAAATGATTACCAACTACCTATTGTGATAGACGACCCAACATCCCTCATTCTTATACAAAAACAATAGCCAATTTAGTTCAGTGAAATATACTTCTCTCACTCTCACTTGAGGATGTTTAGACTATATTAACCCCACATCTAGCCTGGCTATTGAAAACATCACGTTCTTCAGCCACCATGATGGATCATGAATGGATATGTGATCCAATTAAAACCAATGATGTTTGTTGGGGACACAGAGAGAGACAGAGAGACAGAGAAAGAGGAGATAGACTGAGCTAATAACCATAAAAACCAACCATGGGAAGTAGATATGAAGGATGGAATCATACCAGGACCTTAAAATCATTTGTGACATCATTTGACACTGAACCCAACCACCCCTGAATGTGACAACCCCTAAAATTTTCAGTTAAGTCAATAAATTCCCCTTTTTGTTTATTTAAAAATATTTGACTAGGGATTTTTTATTACTCCACACTGAAATAATAAAACTTACATAATTATGTTTCTAACACTGTGAAAGCAACTTAAAAATACAAAATACATAGGCTTTTCCCACAAGAAATGTACATGCTAGAAAAAATAACACATATCATGGTACCCAGGAGTAGACATTCGTCATTGTGAATTAAACAACCTGCTACCCGGTAAGTGTCCACAAAAGATAAGAAAATAGAGCCTGACAAGGTACATTGTTACAGGGGAAAAGGAACTGGGTTACCTAAGTTCCCATTTTTAATTCCATCTACTGAGTACAAAAAGGGCCCATTCCAATGATGATCTGAGGATCTTGATACAGAAGATTTAGGGACCTTGAAACCTCTGCCCACCACCATCACTTCTTGCTTTATTGTTCATAATGCACAGAGCTTTCGATTCTGAATTTGGAGTTCTTCAGGGTAAAGACCTGACACAAATCTCAGCTATACAAAGCACAAAGAATGTCAGAGATGCTACATAAATTATGCACAGCAGCGGCAATGGCAGGAGAGGAGTTACAACAAAATTGTGCTCCTTGAAGTTTTATGAACATAATATTTCAAATTGAAACTAGAAAATCTGGAAGCAATTTGTACTACATGAGAGTGGAAAAATTGGGGAGTTAAGGTCTGTGTTTCTAATATGTTATGATGAACCTAGGAATGGAAATAGAAATTTGATGATCTGGATCATTCTTCTTCGGAGGAATAATGTCCTTGCACTTATTTTTATAAGCCATATAGAAATTAATCTTCATATTAAAGGCCCAAATCTGCTCATGGAACCATTTCTTCTATGTTCATTGTATTTTGAAAATTGGCATATAAACTAATAAGAGAAAAACTACGACATTTGAAAAGTTTTTATAGTTTTGATGGTGTATTGCAGAAAAAATGTGTAAAATTACAAAGAAGTAATGTAACTCTTCAAAGTTTGACAGACAGAAAGAGGCACAAGCCAAAACAGAAGATCATGAAAGACGTTGACAGAAGATAATTAAACTAATGTGAGATACAGATACATATTAATTGACTTTGCCATCCGAAAAAGATTTCTCCATTATTTCCCTTTACTTTCCACCAAAAAAGAGATTAAAATGGCCCATAATAGAGACCCAAAGGACAGTTTTTTGTATTCTGGAAAATGTCCAAGTTAGCACTCATTCTTTGTGGCAATTAAGAAGACGAAGAGAAAACATTGTGATTTTTTAAAATAACAGCTTTGTTGAAATAGGATTGGCATGTGATTAAAGTTCTCTGTTTTAAAGTATACAACTCAGTGTTTTGTAGTGTATTCACAAACTACTGAGACTGACTCTAGAAAATCTGTGAAGAGATTAGTAACTTGTCCAATTCATTTAGGCTTTCTAATTTATAGGCATGTAACTGCCCATAGTATTTCTTTATAAGCTTTGTTTTTATATCTATAAATCAGTAGAGATATCCTCTCTATTGTTCCTGGTTTTGAGTCTTTTTTTTTCACTTGGGTCAGTCTAGCTTAAGGTTTGTCAATATGGCTAATCTTTTCAGAGAACAACTTTTTGTTCTATAAATTTTCTCTATTGTTCTTCCACTCTTTATTTCATTTATTTCTGCTCTAGTCCTTCTTATTTCCTTTTTTCTGGTTTCTTTGAGGTTTTTTGCTCTTCATTTTCTACTTTCTGAAGCTTCAGATTTAGGATATGGATTCAAGATGTTTCTTCATTTTTAATATAGATGGTTAAAACTATAAAGTTTCTCATAAGAACTGATTTAGCTCCATCCCATAGTTTAGATACGTGTTTTAATTTTCATTCATCTCAAAGTATTCTCAAATTTCCTTAGTGATTACTTATTTGGCCCATTGGTTATTACTAAGTTTTTGTTTAATTTCCACATATTTGTAAACCTCCCAAATTTTCTTCTGTTAGGGATATCTAATTTTGTTCCATTGTGGTCATAGACATATTTTATATGATTTCAACTCTTTTAAGTTTATTTAGGCTTGTTTTATGGCTTGACAAATAGTCTATTCTGGAGACTGTTCCATGTGCACTTGAGATAAATGTATATTCTGAAGTTGTTGGTCACATTGTTTTAAATTGTCTATTAGGTTTGATTGAGTTGTAGTGTTTTTGAAATCTTCTATTTCCTTGTTAATCCTAAGTCTGGTTGTTCTATTCATTATTGACAATGGGTTATTAAAGCCTCCAAATATTCATTGTCTATTTCTTCCTTCAATTATGTCATTGTTAGTGTCATATATTTTGGGGCTTTGTTGTTAGGTAAATATGTTTATCATTGTTATGTCTTCCTGATGAATTTACCCTTTTATTACTATAAAATGTCCTTCTTTGTCTCTAGTAACAATTTTTGTATTAAAGTCTCTTTTGTCTGATAATATAGCTGCTTGAGTGCTCTTTTGAGTACAGTTTCAATGGTGTATATTTTCCATTATTTTACTTACCAACTATGTGTGTCTTTGAATGTAAAGTATGTCTATATTTTAAATGTTTGTTTGTTTATTGTAGAAAAGGGAAGGGAGGGAGAGAAACATCAGTGTGCAGTTACCACTTGTGCACCCCCTACTGGGGACCTGGCCCACAACCCAGGCACATGCTCTAGACCGGGAATCAAACCAGCAACTGTTTGGCTCACAGGTTGGTGCTCAATCCACTGAGCCACTCCAGCCAGGACACTCCAGTATATCTCTTATAGATTGCATATACTTGGATCATGGTTTTTTATCCATTCTGCAAATATCTCCTTTCAATTTGAGAATTTAATCCATTAATATTTAATGTAATTACTGATAAGTTAGGATTTATTGACACCATTTTGCTGGGGAGATTTTTTATATACTAAGACAAACTCAGTAAATAAGATCTCCAAGAGAAGTTTTACCATTGCGAAAGAGTTACTGGTTGAGACAGAAAGACCATGCACATTTTCTCTCGTCAAGAAGGCAAGAGTTCCAATGATACTTTTACGTACTGAGTCAGACTGTACCTGAGCCCCAATTCCTGTCAGCCCCATGGGGGCTTAGAAGAAACCCTAGGACTAGTTTCTGTGTAAGAGGGCCTGCTCAGTGGTATCCTGACAGAGACAACTTCTCTTTACAGAGTGAGATAAAGAGAAACGACACCAAACATGGTACTTAAATAGACACAGAAAGTGCAAAGCACATAAGCATTCTTTCTGTCCTTTGTCTTGGCAGAAAGTTCAGCACATCATGGGCACGCAATGTTTATTTGACAAGTTATTTATTTATTTATTTAAATAACATCCTCATGAAAGAGGTGGAAGGAAAAATTATTATTTCACAGGTGGGGGAAAAAAAGGAACACAGAGACTGGCTCTTATTTGAGGTCACTGAGAGACTTGGGACAAGTTACCTTCCATCTTTCCCTCACAACCTACACCTTCTCCTGTGTGTAATATTTTGGCTAACTTCACCAGCCACACCATCCCTCTGGCTGAACCATCACAGTCAAACACAGGCTCTCCTTTGCGAGATGCTACCAATCGCTGCTCAGTCTGCTGCAGAATCTGGCCCCTCCTCTCTGTCCTCACAGCCATGACTTTGCTCCATCCTTATCCCTCACTAGGACATTCCGCCAGGCAGTTGGTTACCAATCCATCAAATTTTTGAGCAAACATCATGCCAGATTCTGAGCTATGGACTAAGCAATTGTGTTAAAGGAAGGAAAGGAGTATTCTCTGCTCCAAAGGAACTTAAAACTCTCAAGGGGAAGACAGAAGGAAAAACGAGTGTATGAAAGGGCTACAATAGAGGTGAGAAGAGGTTGTCATGGGCGCTCAGAGTTCAGGCATTCATTCATTCATTCATTGACAGACATTTGAATATTGAGCAAACAATATTCCAGGCACTAGGCTAAGAGCTAGGATCAAGACCAGGAAGCTAATACTCTACTCACCGAGCTTATACCTTCAGGGAGGAGACAGACAAAAAAAAAATTGCATTGATGATAGATGACGAGATAGGTAGATAGACAGACAAGTAATATTAATGGCTCTAAAGAAAAATGAAGCAGAGAAAGAGATTGGTGCAGGTTTCAGTATAAACAGGGTGATCAGAGAAAGCATCTCTGAAGAGATGCCAATGGAGCTGAGACCTCCTGCCGAAGGAGTGGGGAATCACGTCAGACTAAGACTCCAGCAAAGCTTCTTGGCAGAGTAAGCGACAAGCATACAAACCCTGCAATGGAACCGTGCTCTTCCCTCCAACCAGGACCCAGGGACAACTGTGTGGAGACAAAGCCTAAGCTGACGCGAAGAATGAAGTGCTTGATGGAGAAGTGTGGCATCCTGACCACAGGTAGACCCAGGCAGCACGTGGAGCCAGGAGAGAGGCTCGCTTTCTTCTTGGATCTCCAGGTACTTAGAAATAACTAGTCAACAAATAACATTGGTTCTGTGTCGCCAGCTTCCTACCCTATAAATTCTCCAGGTCTTTTGCCTCTTCTTGGCTCACTTTGAACTGTCTTTCTGTCCAGGCATTTCACCCAGGGACACTCTCTGCGGTCAGCTGCTTTTATCAAAAACTGGCCCAGCCAGGCACACAGTAAAGGTTTTGAGTCATTTCCACATGCCATTGGCCTGAGGTTCTTGATGCAAAGTAAGGCGGTTGGCAAACCTCAGACCAGGCCCACAGGTGCCCAGGGAGGCACTGGGCAGCTCCCTCCTTTCTGAGCTTGAACTCTGGTGAAAGGCTGGGCTGGGCTTGGCTTCGGTGACTTCTTGGCAAGAGCAAGCCCAGCCTCCGTTTCTCCATCTGCTGCACAAAGACCAAGAGTTTGTGCCCCGTCCGGGTTTTCCGAGCCCTAGGAGGTGAACAAAGCACAGCCTAGGCTGCTGGGTGAATTCCCCCTGCCGGCTTGATGTAAATACCAGATGAAGCCCACAGCAGCAGGCAGGGCTGGCTTCCATTTCTATATCAGCGCTCTTCAGTTTTTCCTGCAGAGGCAATTCCATCACACCAGAATTCACAGCCGGAAAAAAACCCATTCCTAAATTCACTTCTGTATAATCCAGACACATATGGCCCATGGATCTGTCACAGCTGAAGCCAGAAGGGCCAGGTGAGTCCACCAGGCGGAAGGAGCGCAGCATCGGGGAGAGACACCTGGATAGCATGGGCAGAAAGAATAATTTGGAGAAAAGGAAAAGAGAGCAGGGCGCACAGCAGAGGCGGGCACCCCCCTCACCCTCACGCCCAGGAACAGGAAGTCTGGAGAGGGCACCCGGGACACCAGCTCTGCGCAGCACTCGGAGTGTCACTTGGGACACTATGCTGTACACCTGAAACTAACTCAGAATAATACGGAATGTCAACTGAAAAAAAAAAGAAATTTTTTGGAAGCCACTGCAGCTTATCATCTTATCTCTTAAATTGATAAATGATACAAGAAGTTGCGTGCTCACAACTGTAAACCTACTTTTGCACACCCCGTATTTATTTATTTGTTTGTTTGTTTGTGTAAATCAACTGTTTATGTTACCATAAGGCTTCTGGTCAACAGTAGGATATTAGTAAGTAACTTTGGAGGGAGTCAAAAGTTACACACAAATTTTTGACGGCACAGAAGGGTCAGTGCCCCTAACCCCCATGTTGTTCAAGAGCCAACCGTACTTTTATTCTGTGACTCCCTGCAATCAAGTTACTGTCTCCTTGCTAAGAACTTGAGTATCATCCTTGGTTTCCCCCACCCTCTCACAAGCTAATCAGTCATTAGGCAAAGAAGCTGGCACTCTGTAAGGCAGGGCTTTACGTAGCTGGGCAAACAGGACCGAGGAAGTGGCCGGAGCCAGACAATGCCAGGCTCCTGGAATGCCGTTTCCATGCACAGTGCTCTGTCTCCAGTTGCCTCCTCTGTTTTCCAGATCCTGCTCTAGGCTCCCCTCTTCCCACTTGATGTTCTGCTTGGCTCTACATGGTCTTTGACTTCCCAGCCAGGGGAGCCAAGCCTCCTTGGTACATTTCTAGCACTGACCCCTGATCTCAGTCCCATTATGTCTCACATTGAGGGAGTCCACCAGCTTCCACCTCTGCAGCATACTGAGTCCTTTATTCATCACCTGCATGTGATGACTAGGTCCAGGGCTTCTACTATGTGTCACACACTGTTCTGAGCACCAGGAACACAGGTGCACAAGGTGGAGGAGAATCTTACTCTCAGGCAGCTCATGTGCAATAAACAGAAGAAATGTCAACAGGAGAAAGGTGGTTGATGGGCTGTCTGGACAACTTAATACAGGTGGCCAAGGAAGACCTCACAGAGGAGGTGACACTTGAAAGCTGACAAAGCTGCGGCCATGTGGAGAAAATGGGGAGGAAGAGAGTGTGAGTTGCCAAGAGAGGGGAGAACAGCCCATTCAAAGGCCCAGGGCCTGGAGCAAAGGGAATGGGGGAATTGGTAGGGCATGAGATCAGAGAAGCTCCTCAGACGCCAGATGCTGTAGGGCCTCCCTGCCTTTGGTAAGGATGTGAGGTTTTTTAAGTGAAATGGGAAGGCACTCAAGGCTTAAAGCAAGAGAGTCATTTGTGCTGATTCGTAGGGATCTTTAAAGCTCACTCTGGCCCCTGTGTAGAAGGCCCCTGTGGAGAGGGCACTAGTGAAAGCAGGAAGCAACTGCAGGGACCAGATGGAGGTAGGAGAGGTGGTGGCTTGGGCTGGGGTGTTGCCATGGAGACAGTGCTCCTTCCAATAGTTCACCCACACTGCCTTCACCCAGCCTTATGGAGACTCTCCCCACCTCTTGCCCAGACTGTTACAGCAGTCTTTGGATTCCTTATCCACGCTCCCCAATCACTCCTACATCCAATCAATTCTGAAAAGCAGCCCCTGGTAACACATCCTGAACTACTGCTGTGAAGACATGGCTAGACATCGCTCCAACCCCAGGCTGCCTCCTGGACCCAGTTTGGGTTCATGAGATACACATGGAAGTCAACAAAGTGTGGCCTCCGAGGAAGCTCTTGTTTTTCTGACACCGAGGATAACAGACTCAGCGGGCACAAGACCTTTGCCTAGTGTTGCCTGTGGAACAAACACCATACCTGGTGGTGGAACCACATGCTAAGATTGGCGGAGCATGAAGCTAAGAGGCCTTAGTTCCGACGGCATCCTTGAACCCCTGGAGCATCCCTGGAAAATAAACCTCTGCTTGGTTAAGCTACTGTAGTTGTAGTTCCATTAAAAGTAACTGAACACATTTCCCCACTAAAGCAAAAAGCTCAGGAAATTAATTCACCTGCAGCAATAGAAGACTGTAGTTCCAAGGGTATTGGCCTTACAACAAATGGAGAATCAGCTCCTGGGGAACAGGTATGTCACTAACATGTATGTTTTCAGTGACACAAACTCTTGATTTCTGTTGTATCATTGCTGGGGCCCTGCCATCTCCACATGGGCACATGTGCTAATGGAAGGGGAGGCTGGGCCCAGCCCAATGACTCCGGATTCAGAAGGATTCTCCTTGGATGCCTGGACTCCCTCCCTCAAGCTCAGGACATCCTGGGAGCATCTAGAGATATCTGACCATGAGAGTAATCTTCTAAAGATGAACCACTTCCGACAGCTGCCATGTGTCCGAAGACCAAAGAGGGCCTGGAATCCAGAGACAGGAGTCACCCTCCAGCATCCACAAGGTCCTCAGAGGCAGGACCATGAGCAGGGACAGAGGCTGCCTCTCAGGCTGAAATAACATTACAGCCCCTGAGCATGGGCCCAGGCAAGGCAGGCAGCGTCCAAGAGGCCCAACGGGTGGAAAAGGGAAGGTTTCCCAGCAGGGAGATGGCAGCGTGTATGAATCAGTGGGATCCGTGTTCAGATATAGATTCCAAGGCAGTGGGTCGGGGTGAGGCCTTGGAGTCCGCATTTCTAATGAGCTCAGAGGATGCCGAGGCTGCTGGGCACATCGCCACACCTGGAATAACTTGAAGGCGGAGCCCAGGGTCAAGAAGCAGGGCCCTGCGGGGTTAACGAGGAAGCTGGTAGAAGGGGCATATATCCGTGTATGTGTGCATGTGTGCAATAAGCACATATGTGGGCTTCTACTTCGACAGTAGGAATCTGTTTGTGACTTGGTGGGAATCAGATGAGTGAGCAACAACAGAGAAACTCTGGTTTTAGATGATATCTAATAGTGGGCAAGCTGCCTAGGCAAGAACTGAAGAAATTTCTGAGGATGGGGGGCACCCCTACCCCCTCCCCCCGCCCCACATCACTGCAGCACGTGACTGAGGACAACATCCTGTTTACAGCCTCGGTCTGGGTGGCCACTGTCCACAGGCTGGAGTCAAGAGGCTGCCAGTCAGCTGTAAGCAGGACCAACTGCTCGCAGCATGTAGGGCCCTGGAGTTTTCACGGGGAAAAAGAAAAAGGAAAAAAAAAAAAAAACAGCTCCAGGAAAGTCAATGCATTCCCACAATAGTAAGCCGCTGCCCAAGCCATTTTATTTAAATATAAAAAGAGATTTGACCTCAGTAGGAATTCTAAGCCAGTAAACCAGACAGATTGCTACCTTTATGATCAGTGAAAACAATAAAGCTATTTTCATTTGAAAAAAAGTAAAAGTGCAGAAAGGGCCTGGCCTTCTGAAAATTATTCCAGATTGACCATATAAGCAAGCATGCCTGCGCATCTCCAAAATATAACCCATCCCGGCAGCTCTGCTACCCAAAGTCACAGAACATTTTCGTTTTTCTGCTCTCAAATGTGGACAGAAAAAAAAAAGAGTTAAGAGAAAGGGACTGGGTCTAGAGGAAACAGAAAACCTGGGGTGGGCGGGGCCTCTGCTCTGCCAAGCCTGTCGGGGGCTGTGTGACCCAAACCCACTGGCTGAGATGCTATTTGAATAAACAAAGCACAAGAGAAGAGCTTCTGAATGGGCCCTGTTGCTAGAAGGAACTCGTAAAGGAAAAAAGAACTCAGAGCAGAGAGATCTTATGCTTCAGAATCAAAGCTGAGTGAAGCCTGCATTTCCTCCCTTGAGTCTCCTCCATCTTTGTCCAACGTGCTACTGACTGTGAACGTGGCTCTGGAATCCTGGCTGCATGTCTTGGCAGGTTCCTCGAGAGCCGTGTGTAAAAGTTCTTTACAAGCAAAAGAAAGTCCCTTCTATTCTTACCTCATTATTGGCATAAATCTACCTGCTGTCCT
Organism: Pteronotus mesoamericanus; assembly: GCF_021234165.1. Lineage (NCBI taxonomy): Eukaryota > Metazoa > Chordata > Mammalia > Chiroptera > Mormoopidae > Pteronotus > Pteronotus mesoamericanus. The sequence continues at coordinate 15,849,421 of NW_026555234.1, read as the reverse complement.
GTCAGCAGGAGTTCATACAGACCTGAGCGCATCAGTCTCTGTTAAGTCAGGAAAAAATTAAACTTCGGTGCAATGGAAATACAGAGAGACTGTGTGGTTGCTGGAGGTTTTCAAAGCAGTTTTTGGAAAACAGAAACTAGTTTTCAAATACTCTTTCTTAACAAAGTTTTACTGTGAACATAGAACTGATGTAAGTGAAGAACATTTGGGGGAGAAGAGGTTAAGGGAATAGGGACTTGGAGCATTTAAAATCAATTCGCTCTTCCCTGGGCAACATAGCCTTGCTGGTTGCGGCTTAGGGTTCTGGGGTGTCCATTTCACTTCCTGTTAAATGCACTTTACAGCCTAAAAAACCTGGAGGAGGGATAGAGGGACCTTCCAGATGAGTGATGGATAAGACCCAAAGGAAAAGATTTGCTTCCATATTGCCCAAACGTGTAGGAAGTTTTTGTGTTTAGCCCTTCTGACAATAAAAAATACTCAGGAAGTCACCTGAAAGATGTGCCACAGAATGCAAGTTACAGAGAAAAAGTTAAGAGTGAAGAAGTGATAGAGGGAACTAGAAAGAAGAACAGAGGGAAGGCGCACGGGACCAGGTGGCGGGAGAAGTTCCGTGGGCTGGATGATGACAGGCCCGCAGGACCTGGGCGGGCCCGGGCAGAGGGCCAGGCGGGGAGGGCCGGCGCCCCGAGGCCGGCCGCCGGCAGATGCGTCTCCCCCGATTCCTTCCGGAGAGTGGCGGCAGCCGTGCACACAGCAGTGCTGCGCGGCACTGCCAACAGCAGAAACGGATTTGGGGTTCAAGGGCCCGTGCTTGGCCCCAGGTGGTGGTAAAACTCCTTACACAGGTTCCATTAGAGAAATACCTTCTGGGTGTCTGCTCCACGCTGGGCTCTGTGGCGGGCAGGAGAGCGCAGTGACGCACCAGACCGAAGAAGACCTGGTACGAGTGCAGCTGAAGATCTACAAGAATGATTCAAATTGTGGTTTTTAAACACACAGACACACTTACAGAAGGAGTTACAAAATGGGAAGGATGGCAGTAGGTAAAAGCTTATCAAAGACACATGATATGACCTAGGGTTTCAGGAAGGACTCCCTGACGAAGTGATAAAGAGGGAGAAAGAGGAGGGGGATAACCATTGGGAGGTGAAAAGGGGGCAGTGAATTGAGCACTTACTATGTGCATAGCACGGTTGTAAGCATTCAGCCTGTATTGACTTACTTAATTCTTACAACTCTATAAACCATGTGCTGTTATTATTCCCATTAAATAGGTAGGAAAACTGAGGCACAGCGCTGTTAAGTAGCTTGCCCAAGGACAGCCTCCCTCGATATCACTGATGTTTCTAGCCACTGTCTTTAAAAGATCTCGACTTATTTTAAAAAAGGACGCAGGAGACAAAAACAAATGCCGTTGTGAGTTTATCATCTCTCCAAGTTCCGAGCAGTTCTGTGCAACAGGAAGAGGCGCAGCAGCAGCCGAGGGGCTGCTCGAACAGCCCCTGGAAGGGGTGCTGACGTCGGCTGAGGCCCTCCTCGGCCCTGCAGCCCTTGTCAGTAACTGAGGGGACTCTGCGGCCAGCGGGTCTCGGTTCGGATCCCAACGTCAGCACTTAGCAACCAAGAAGCCTGGGGCAAGTTACTTACCTCTCCGTGTTTGTGTTTCATCATCTATAACGAGGGCATAAGAACAGCACCTACACTGCCAGGCTGGCGTGAGGATTAAATGAGCCACTGTGTTTAATCACAGCAGCCCATCTCTGGTACACAGAGCTATCTAAATTGCTCAGAAATTTGCCTGACAGACAGGGCCTGTTGGAGTTCAATACCCCAGATGTTCTCCTGCGAGCAAACATCCAAAGTGAGGAGCAAGAGTCCTTACAAAAGAGCGCAGACAAGCCCCAGAGCGACAGGAAACCAAGCAACCTCTGCCTCTACCGCCCCCTTCATTCATTCTTATATCAACACACCGGTGAAGACCTTGCACTGCATCAGCCTCTCTCAAAGCAGTGGGAAGCGTATAACTGGAGTTAACAAGGAGCCCCAATTCTTAAGCCCCAAGGGCATGAGGCATTTTATCCCATCTGCAAATCACCAAGATCCGAGGGAAGCAGAAGAGCTGGGGCGGAGCGGGCGGAGCGTGGATCTGGGAGCAAAGGGAAGTCCCGGGCGCCTGGCTTTTCTCACACCATCGAAAGCACGCAGCAGCAGAGGAGGAGCCGTTCACCAAAGCGACACTGGATGAACAAAAGCAACATATTTCCACTGCACATACAGATTTACAAAGAGAGTCCCGTTTTCCAGAACCTCCCTCAGGCCCCTTTAGAGTCTCACCTTCTCTTTCTTCCCAGCACACCGCCCCGCCAACCCCCGCACCGCTTTTCATGCCCTCGGCAAAAGCCGGGCCCAGCATGGCGGCTGCAGTCTGCAGGCTCATCCTTCCCGTGCGGGCACTGCCTCGGGTTGCCGGTGCGGAATAAACCGAGACATAAAACAGGAGGGCGTTCTGGAGGTCTCGCCGAGCTCAAAAGCAGCAGGCGATGGTAGAACAAGAGATTTGAATTCCATGCTCTCCATCACCTGGGCCGTGAGTTCTGAAAATACAGAATTTCTCCAATGCTGACCTTGGAAATGGCAAGACTCCAGCTGAGAATCTCCTCAGGGATTGTGGCTTCTCTGTGTTTCCCCCACAGATGTGGGTGTCGGTTCCTTGATCACAGTTAAAGCCTGTAGACGTGGGTGCATGTATTTTAAAGATCCATTGAAGCTTTTTGTGTATTTGTTTCTCTGGCATCTTCTTCACTGTTTCGCCCCAGGCTTCATATCACAGGCATAACCAGGTTTTATCTAATAAAATCTTTAAATGTGGCCAGGGGTTAAGGCCCCTTTGTTAATGTAATGGAAACTTGGGGGTGGAAGGAGGAAAGGAAAAATTTCATATTCAACCTTCCTCTTATCTAAGGAGGCAAAGGCCCTGCTGGGCCAGACACCCTCCGGCTTAGGAAGGGCTGGTGCGTGAAAATATTCCTGCTTTCGGGTCCTGCGCTCCGCGGAGGGGCAGCACCAAGCACGCCTGGCCCCCAGAGCTCCCAGTGCTGGGGGGGCGTCATTCGCTGCTGGCTTTCCCCATCACCCTGAGGACATTTCCCCATGGTGGATCTCACCGTGGAAGAATTTCTGTTTGCTGCAATTTGCATCATTAAATTCAAAGCTGGGTTCTGGGAGGGATCTTGCAGAGCCCATTTGATGCCCCTGATAAATTAAGCAGCAGGGCCTTTATAATCTTGAAGGTTTTTTTGTTTGTTTTTGGCTGGGGTTTTTTTTGTTGTTTTGTGTTTGGTGTTTTGGGGGGGGTTGTTTGGTTTTTGGGATTTTTTTTTGTTTTTTGTTTTTTGCAATGTCACCCTCAGACTTTAGAAATAGCCCTCGAGAGAGGGCATGGGAGGCCTGCCTGCTTGAACTAGCCCAGCACTGGGCTTGGCGATGACAGCCCTATTAGCAGCTGTCTGCAGATGGCTAAGAAGCAAAGGTGGCAAGAGACAGAGAATTGGAATGGGGTGGGACCAGGAAGGAGAAGAGAGACGGGAATGAAAGGAGGATTTAAATTACTGGTCCACAGTCACTCATCTAGAAAATAGAAGGGAGAGACCTAGAGTCTACCTGGTTCTATCTGATGCCAAAGTCCAAATTCCTTTCTTTATAATGGCTTGGAGACGTGTCACAGGTGGCTGAGGCATACAAAGGGCATTCTCATGGTGAGAGTTCCAAGTTGGTCTGTTTAGCTGTGCTGATTTTCACAACAGCACTTCTAATGGGTTTAGTGTGTGCTAGACGATCAGCTGGGCGTTTAATAGACATAGTTCTCACCTTTGAGGAAACCACAATCTAGTAGAGAGGTAAATATGCGAACAAGTAATTATACCAAAAAAATGTAGAAAGGGTGAGAACATAAACAAGCATAAACTGCCGCCCCGGCCTAATGGTTCAGTTGGTTGGAGCACTGTCCTGCACACCAACTGATTACAGGTTCGATTCCCAGCCAGGGCATATACCTAGGTTGTGGGTCAGATGCTCAGTTGGGAAGCTTATGGGAGGCAACCAATAGATGTTTCTCTCTCACATATCTCTCTCTCTCTTCCTCTCTCTAAAACCAATAAGCACATCCTCAAGTGAAGGTTTAAAAAAAAAAAAAACAAGCATAAACTGCCATAAGATCCGAAATTGGAGGATAACTATTGATCTACAAAATCTGACAGATATATCTATATATGGGGATATTTGATCTGGGTGTTGAGGGTTGATTAGGAGTTCAGACAGCAGACAATGGCAAGAAAAGGTATTATAGGCAAAGAAACAGTTCCAAAACACCAATAGGGAAACAATATGTGCAAGTGAGGGGTGGCAGATTTGGTCAGATTTGGTTCAACAAAAGCATAAACAGTTCAAGATTAAAATACTGTCTCAGAAAGCAAGAAATTCTCCATTGCTGGCAAGGTCCGAGCAGAATGCAAGTGCTCTGTCAACCAAAGAATGATCGTGATGAATTAATTCTGCCTAGACTCCTTGGTGGTCCCTAAAGAGCTCCCGACTCAAGCCCAGCTCGCACTGGAGTCAGGGGGTGGCGTGACGGCAGAGGCCACGGCCTCACGTTCAGACAGGCGGGCTTGGAACCCCGACTCTTTGCTCACTCTGTGCTGGGGCAAATCACCAAACCTCTCTGAGCCTCAGGCTCTGCGAAGGGGACCCTAACGCCTGCCTTACCTACTGGAATTACACAAGTTACTGGTAAAGAGAGCACTTAGCAGTGTCTGGAATGGAAGATAAGTCCATGGTACATCCAGCCATGAACAGTGGCATCACTATTCCTGCAGAAGGTGGGAAACACCGCTGAGGTGAGTATCTGACATGCTCTTGTCACTTGGGCAAGGTGCTCTGGAGAGCTGTGGGTGGCAGCCACTGGCAGAAGCCACATAACTGTGTCCCACGGACCAGGGCTAAACACGGGTGAGGAGCATGAGGTCATGCAAGTAAGAGATCCTGTCTTTATTTAAAATGTTGGTATTTTGTTCAACCTAGATTTTTTTTGGCTTAATTTGGATTTTTAGAAAGTATTGCATTAATATAACATATTATGCATTGTGATTCCTGAGCTTTTTAGCACTTTCTTAAATTTGGTGCCTCGGCAAATGCATGCCTCATCCCCTCGCCTTGTCTTCTCCCTGAGCCATTCTCTGCGGCTTCTCGTGCTGAGCACCCACATATGCAGCCACCGTGGGTCCCAGCCTTCACTCTATGGTCACGCTTTCCAGGGGGCTTCCTGCCTGCACAGAGAGCCCTGGAGACCCCAAGATTCTAAACAAAACAGCTTTTGGCTTGGTAATCCCTGACTTCGCTTGGTTTGTCTTTTCTTTCTTTTTTACGTGCCCTATTATACATTTTACAAAATAAAAACATGTTAAAAGAAAACTGTAGAATTGGATGCTGAGAGCACTCCAGTAGAAAATCAGCCTGAATTGTGCTGTCACCCTGCAGAGCAAGAGCAGTGAATTGAGAGGAATCCAAAAAATTCACATCACCTCCAAATGAGTAGACTTAATGCAATTTTTGCCAAAAGCCTGTGCTCAAAGGGCCTGTTTTCTAGGTGTAAATGCAGCAGGCCTCTGCTCGGCACGGGCCCGGCATGCTTTGCAAGCGTAGAAGCCTTGATCAGTCTCAGCACTGGCAACTTCCTTAAGCCCTGGTCCCGCTGACTTCTCTCCCTCCGTGGCAGCCTTAAACGATGCTGTTAAGTAATTCAGTTGGAAGAACTCTTATGGAGATCACTTTTACTAATGCACACACATACAGCATAATACACAGCATAATAGAGGCTGGGTTACTACTGCAGAGAGACAGATTCTTTTCTTTTTTTTCAAATCAGAGAACAAGAACAGGAATTACGTACCTCAGGGTGGAGCCATGGCTGAGGCATGGCTTCCCTATGGATTAACATTTCCCGACTTTGCATTTGCAGAGAGGTTACAACTATTTTGTTATGTGCAAGCCACGCATAGCAATTAGAACCGCTGCACAGCCTAAACCGGGACACTCGGGGTTTCAATGCAGACATCAGAGTCCTTGAATTTCTGATGACAGTTGTCACTCAGAATTGGCAGCAAGGGCCTACATTGTGTGTGTGTGTGTGTGTGTGTGTGTGTGTGTGTCTACGCGCGCACGCACGCGCACAGGCGTAGACTTTCAACTTCTTTTTTTTTTTTTTACTTGTTTTATTTTCAATCCTTACCTCAGGATATATTCATTGATTTTGGAGAGAGAGGAAAAAGTGAGAGAGGAAGAGAGAGAGAAATATCAATCTGTTGCCCCTCATATACACCCTGGCCGGGGACCAAATCCGCTACCTAGGCATGTGCCCTCACCAGGAATTGAACTTGCAACCTTTTTGGTGTGTGGGACAAGACTCCAAGGAACTGAGCTAACCGGCCAGGTGTCAACTTACTGCTTATCACACAAGTGTTCTTGATTTCTCTACAGATTGACTCCTTCCGTTATAAATTTTTATGCTTGGAATGCAAACAGTTGCATTATAAATTCTGTAACTTAGCAACTATCCAGCAAGATGAAGATCTAGTTCAAAGACACACCTTTGACATGTGTAAAGATTTATTCAAAACATGCAGTGTTATTAGAAGTCAAGAATCAACAAATGGCAAACCACATAGAAACAAAAAAGTATTTTAAAAGACTAAGGGCTAGGATATTCTAGAAACTCATTGGTAAATCACTTTAGAAAATTATCTGTGAGGTTCATGAATGTTAAATCCAACAGTTTCTGATTAGAGCGAATGATCAAAAAGATGCTGTATATTCCAAGACTGGTATTTCATGTAGAAGCTATTCTCTGAAAAGCTATGGTTTCCCAGTAATGCAGCTCCTCATTCCCATGCCTCTGTGATTCAGATTTTCCCAATATAATTTCTGGTGTATATTAGGGACACATTTGTCTTGAGCCCATGAGAAAGGAGGACATCAGAGAAGCGTTAGATCACCCAGGCTACCACTTAGAAGATTAGTAAGCTAAAGGGCACACAAAACCTGCTTTAAAATGTCTTTTGCTTTCCAGCATCTAACTTGAAATAGGCTTCCAGGAAGAAAAGATAAGGGGGTGGGTGGGAGGAAATCATCACTGATGGGGGTCTGCTATGTGTCAGACGCTCTGCCAGGCTCTTCCCAGAGCTGCTCAGTTAATCTAGGTCATAACGGTCTGAAATCCTCACTCCTGTTGCCTGTTCCTTTATTTTCAGAGAAGCCTGTTCACTTCAAAGTACCTTATGTACCTAATTTTAATTACTCTTTTATTAGTTTGGATGTCAGTGACAGAATCTCAAGCCAGTTCGGCAAAATCAGAGATTTGTTAACTCACAAGAAAAGCTGAGTAACAGACCATGGGAAGGAGAGGGGTGTGGGCCAGTTTTAGGACAACTGGAGCCAGGATTATCTTCCTAAAATGTATCTCATTTTCTCTCTGGGTGCTGGTTCCTTCTTCTTTGATATGAGCTGCCTTTCTCCACATTAGAGGGGACCGTGACTGTCCCCACCTGGTGAAAGCCCATGAAGGTAAGGGTCCTCTGAGGAGGGCAGGCGATTCCCAGAGGACTTAGAAAGCAGGCAGCATCTGAGTAGATGGATAGACTCAGAAGGTGTTGATGACATGAAGGGTGGAGTCAGCAAAAAGGCAGAAGTGGGGAAACCAGAGGCTCCTTGCAGGCAGTGAGGAAGCCACCGCAGCTGCGGCAGGGGATCCATGGAGGAAGAAGAAAAGAGCCACAGTCCCAGGAAGGGCTCTGATTGCAGAAGCCTGAGCTCTGGGTGATAGAGTTTGAACCTTGATTCAAGGGACTAGGGACCCTTTGAAAGCTTTAAGGCATGATCCCCGGAAAGCAGAGTTTGGTGACAAATCATCTGGTACCATGAAGGACATGTTGGAGATGGTGAAGGCACTTGGGAAGAGGTGGGTGGGACCTCATCTCTCGCCTAAATGCCCAGGGCGGTAGAGACAAAGCACAGAAGGGGTCAGGTGGGGGAGAAAGCGGGCCGTGCTTGGGGCTGGATCATGAGCAAAGGAGAATCTAGTTTTATCTGAAATATTTTTGGTTTTACAAAAGAAAATGTATTTATGTAGCACCTGAGTGATTTAAAAGTAATGAAATTATTTGAAAGGAAGGAAAGAAGAAAGAAGCAAGTGATAAAGAAAGAGGCACATTGAGGTAGGACCAGAAAGGAGGAAGAGAGGAAAGAAAGAAAATAAGAAAGAAGGTAACAGTATATTAAGGATAGTATTTATTCGAGAAATATTACTAGGTACCTCCTATGTGCCAAGTGCTCTATAGATTTTATATATATGAATGAATGAAAGAAAAGTTCCTTCCCTCATGGAATTTATATTTAATGGAAGAGACACATAATAAATAAACTTAAGAAATAAATAATTATATTCCAAATAGTGATGAGTAATAAAAATTAAAAACCAGCCTAATAAGGGGATAGAAAATGTTCCAGTTATCTTTTGCTGTATAACAACCAACTATCAACGGACTTTAAATACTAACCATCATTTGGTTTTGCTCATGGTTCTCCAGCTTGAGGAGGGCCGGTGGGGACGGGCCATCCCTGGCCACCCCAGCTCCACTCCGCATCCCTGCGCAGCGCACAGCGGGGAGGCTGGAATCATCTGGAGCCTTGCCCTCTCGCATCTCTGCAGCTGATGCTGGCTGCAGTTGGGACCTTAGCTGGGGGGTTTGGCTGGAACGACTTCACATGGCCTCTCCGTGTGGCGCGGACTTCCTTACAGCGTGGTAGGAAAGTTCCAAGATCAAGCATCAAGAGTCGGGGGTGAAAGAGGAGAGGAGAGGATGCAAAGGCTACACTATATTGCCTTTTTAATCCAGCCTCAGAGTCCACACAACATTACTTCCATTGTACTCTGTTCACATAAGTGAGTCACTAAGACCAACTCATATGCAAGAGGAACTGGTCTTCACCTGTCTACGGGAGGAACGTCCGAGAACGCGTAGACTTCACAGAGAGTAATGCAGGGAGACAGTCTTTTCTACCAAGTGGTTAGTAACGGGCGCCCCCAGATCAGTCAGGGTTCTGCAGAGGCAGATATATATATAAATATATACTTAGAATGTATACACATATCTGAATGTACGCATATAAAAAGATATTTATTTCCAGGACCGGCCCATGTGCTTGTGGGAGGGGCCGCTGGGAAATCCACAGGGCAGTTGGAAGCTGGAAACTCCGGCGGGAGTTACAGGGTCGAAAATCACGGGAGGACTTTCGAGCTGGGGAGAGGTGTGACCTGATCCCACCGCGTGGAGATGGCACTGGCCGTGGAGCCAGCAAGCACATCCCCGGGAAACGGTGCCAAGGCGTCTGGAAGAGGACAAGGAGGCCCGCTGACTGAGTGCTGTCAGCGCCGTGCAGCAAAGAAGAAATCAAAATGGGGTTCCCGTTGTAGGAAAGTCGTGTCTGCAATGGAAACTGTTCCCGCTTCCTGAAGCCAAGCCGCAGGAAACTCGGCGGGCGTGGCCCGCCGGCCCCTGTTGCCCCTCCGTTCGGAGGCAGAGGTTGAGGGGAGCGCTGCCGGAGAGGCCCAGCAAAGAGCAGAGCAGGAGACAGCACAGCGACTCGGTGTGATTAGCTATTCACGGCCAGGAGAGGGGATTCAAGTAGCTGAAGAAAGAAAAAGAGAAGAGTTTGAAGAGAATCCTGCTCTGTTCTCCTGGAAAGGCCATGTATGTGATGAGGAGTTCAAGGCAGTCCAAGAGGCGGCCCAGCGGCGAGTGGCATGCATTACTTATAAGACTCCACTGAAATGTAAATGCGGGTGAGTTTATTGGTTCCCTTGGTCTTAAATGGAATCATAAAGTATTCATCCGGTCCAGCCAAGGCCTTTCAGATCTGCAGCTCGGCGAGAAATATGTGGCATGCTAAGGTTACATTAATAAAAAATAAATAAATCCGTGTCCAGGAAACTCGTGCTTGTGCGCTATAAAACTGCCCGTTCTGTAGATATCAATGTTTAATGTGTTTGTAAAAAGCAGGCGGCTTTGCCGAGCACAGCAACAAAAACGTCCCGCAGCCCCCAGTACTTAACATCTCAGCGCGCCACCTAAGTGCTCCGCGGGGGACGCGCCAGCCGGGCGCGGCCGTCCAGCCCGAGAACCGGGAACCGGGAACCGGGAACCGGGAACCGGGAACCGGGAACCAGCGCTGCGCGAAGAGGGGCCAGGCTGCACGCTGCGGAGACCAGTTGGAGGCCAGCTTCCCCATGTTCACGTTCCACTGGATCTCCGAGCTCAGGAGAGATGCTGGGAGACGCTGGCTTTTCAGAACTGAATACATAATGGCTGCAGGCACTTTTAAAGAACACTGGAAAGATAAGGGCATCCAAAGAAACAGTTTGTCTTACGGGGAAAAAAATCTGATAAACACTCAATTCAGAGAAGCAAAAGGGGTTTTTTTGTTTTGGTTTTGTGTGTGTGTGTGTGCTTTTTTGCTTTGTTTTTGTTTGGGTGGTTGATTTGTTTTTTGTGTTTTGTTTTGTTTTGTTTTGTTTTGCTTCAGGCCACTTAGACAACCCCAGTTTTTTTCTAGACATTTCTAGGAGTGCACCGCTAATGTGAATCGTCGCTTTCCTAGACCACTGGGCAGCAGGCTGCATGTCAGATAGGATGCCCTTGGTAGCTGTTACATCTGGCTTTTGTTCCCAAATCAATGCAGAGAAGTCTCTGTTTCTCTCAAGCTGATTTGCAGTCAGGAAGCGCCTGCCGATCCACCTGCCTCACCACGTGCCTCCTGGAGACTATCCATCCTGAGGCGCTACTAGAAAGTAAATGGGGAAACCAACGGGTGCAGGGAACAGAGCTGAACACTGAGGGAAGGGAATACATTTAAACCTGCGTCAGGCACCCCAACTGCTGAGGAAGCTGCAGCAGGAATCCCTGCACCGAGGGGCTGGGACTACAGAAATAGATGGACTGTCTCGTTCTCTCTCTCTCTCCACATTCTAGAATTCAGCAAATTCATTTTCACTTCTGCCCAGACTTCAGGAGCCATTGACCGTGTCCCTGGAATCAGGGACGAACCTCCTGGAGAGAACTTAGAGGCCTTCCTGGCTTAAGAAATGCATGAGGACGCCTGATGCGCTGCTTGTTGTGCTACGTGAGGGAGCCTGGCTTAGGCCCCTCCAAGGAAGCTCTGCTTCTCACACCCAGGCCGAGGGGCTGAACTGTGCCGCAGCCACCCCCACATGGGTTGAAGTCCTAAGCACTGGTACTTGTGAATGTGACTATATTCAAAAATAGATTTTGCAAATGGAATCCAGTTAAGGTACGGCCTTCCTGAGTTGAGAGGGGCTTTGATTCAATGATTGGTGTCCTTATAAGGAGAGAAAGGTTTGGAGACACATGGACACACAGGAAGGCCATGCGAACAGAGCGGAGTTGTCACCGCCACCTGCCAAAGAACATCGAGGACCATGGAAGCCTCCATAAGCCCAAAGAAACACAGAACAGCCTTCCCCCGGAGCCTTCAGAGATAGTACAGGCCTGCCCAGACCTTGATTTTGGACTTCCAGCCTCCAGAACTGTAAGAAAGTGCATCTCTGATATTTTAATCCATGCAGTCTGTGGTCATTTGTACAGTAGCCCTAGGAAATGAATATACCCAGGGGAATACGGCGGACGCTCAGGAACACAGAAGAAACCCTGCAGCCAGTGGGTCCAAGGAGCCCCATGGCGAGAATGGGAACGTCCACAACTGACCCTGAGGACACTCCCAGACAGAAACACACTGACCTTGCCAACAAAATGCCACCTGGTAAGGCTGTGGTCAGGGCACAGCTGTCCTCTGAAATGTGTGGGCTATGTCACCTATAACAAAGACACCTCCCAGAGCCTCACGCAGGCGACATGCAGACTGAGGCCAGAAGAGGGAGAGTCCAGGGAGGAGGCTGGACAGCTACACACCACGCTGTGGTCTGTCCCCGGAGGGGGGATGCTGATTGTCCCCCAAATGCTGCCTCCAGCTCACTGTAATCTGGGGGGGTTTTAAAATGCCTAACCTCAGAAGATGGAGCCCACGAGAGCTCCCCATTGCTGGCCTGGCCGTCCACCACTGGGTCCCAGTGGCCAGAGGAGGGCCTATTAAAGAGTTGATGTGCCGTAGGTGTTCGTCGCTGAACTGAAGGAATGAAGAAATACAGGATTCAACACACCCAGAGGGAGGAGGGGAGCCCGCCTATATCATAGAGATGCATGCAGGGGAATCCAGAACAGCGGGAAGCACCGTCAAGGAGACTTCTAGACACGGTCTTCTAGGAATGATGGTAGAAGAACGCTGTTAGTGTAGCTCTGAAATGAGAGAAGGACTTGGTAACCTGGCCTTGGCCAAGCCTTCAGCTTCTCTCACACCCCTCCCCCTCTGATACTTTGTGCCCGGTCATTCCAAGGCATTTCCAGTCGCCTACATTTGCCTTGCTATTTCAAGCCTCCAAGAACACATGCTTCCCGGAGCCTGGCATGCCTGACCCTTGTCCTTCTCCAAAACCACTGCTTGCCATCCCCTCCCCTGGGAAGCTTTCCCGGAGAGCGCCCTTCCAAGTGTCTTACTTCACACCCGTTGTCGTCTTGGGCATGTCCCACAGCATTGCATTGATCTATCTGCTTATCTCGGGCCTGCCTTTCTACCTCCAGGGCCTGGCTCCAGATAAAGAAACCCCAGGTAAATGTTAAACTGATCTTGGGTGGCCACGGACTGGGGCGGAAAGGAGAAAAACATAAAGACAGAGATGGAGAGGATACAGATAGGGTATTTATGGCAACAGGCTGGATTTTGGCTCTTCAGGGATTTTGTCTGGAATGAGCCTGGTTTTGAGTCATCAGTTAATGATCTTCAGAACAGAATGTGGGCAAGTTTATTTAAGGAAGACGCTGGAGAATTATGAATTGCTAAGCTCTTTACTCCCATGTACTTATGATTTGGCTTCTGAGGTCTGCTTCGCCCCAGCAGCCTCACTCTGGCCTGTGGCAGTGAACAATCTTCTGAGCAATTAACTTCAGCCATTCTAGACAGTCCGCAGCTTCGTGGAGTCGAATCTGCTATTGTCTCAGTGTAATGTCCCCAGCTCCTTCTCCTTCTGTCTCTTGAGCAGAGAGATGAATGAATGGATGAATGAATGAATGGGGTTTCCCATGGCAGGATAAATAACACATGGACCTAACAATGAGCATAGCAGCATGAAGAGCAGAGGTTTCGCAGTCAGACGGCTTGCTTGGTGTCTTTAGGGCAGCTCACGTCCATGTCCTTCTGTCTCTGTCTTTCTCCGGGGAGCTGCCTTTGCTGTCACCATTCATGCCGTGTTTAGGACAAACGCAGAGCAAACAATTGAATCACAGGGAGACAGCATGAGAGATTCTTACAGCATGGCAGATTGGAAAGAGATCTTATGTGTCCCCTAGTCCACTACTGCCATCTTACAAATGAAGATAGTGAGGTCTAAAGAGGGGCAGTGACTTGCCCGAGGTCACACTGCTGGATGGAAGCAGGCTATGTCTGGAACTCAGTCTCAGATGCACCTGCAAAGTGCCTTCTGTCCTCCATAGAAAATCCTCCATTAATCCTGCAGTCTGGGCTTGCTAGCCACCACATTAACACCCTCCATGCATGCTGAGAAAGAAGGCGTTTCCTGAACATGGATTCAAGGAAAACCTTCAAACATGCAGTTGCACTAAGGCACTGCAGTGAGAAAGTGTCCATCTTAAACCAGATGAAGCCACTGTGACTACGATTGTTATTATTGTTCTGATCTCAAGTCAAAATTGCCCTCAGCCCAAGAATGCCACTTTCATCCCGTGTCCAGGTTCAAGACAACAACATACAGAAATCGAATCACAGTTTCAGCTAAATACATATTTAATTCCTTATGTATTTTTTATATTTTGTTTTGTGCAGGACTGTTTACCAAGTTAATGATCTATTGTCACCATGTTTCTGTGTCGTTGGTTGGTTTGTTTTTTTTTTTACTCAGTCTTGAAGTGCCCCCTAGTGAAATGTTTTTATATTTAAGAAGCTGAGAAAGGAGCTGGAAATAAGATTTTCAGTGAGTTGAAGAGAATTTTAGAAAGAAACAGGGGCATTAGTGGGGATGGAGGGGCTTGTTTCAAGAGAATTTGAACATGATTCTTTAACAATCTATTCCTGAGCCCTTTTCTGTATGCACGCTCACACGGAGCGCCTTGCAGACCGGTCCCCGAGGTGGGAGGCTTCACCCGCAGAGCACACACCAGAGGAACCCCACGAGCCCACCTGCAGCCGGGCAGAGGGAGCGGCCAGCAGAGCCAGGCGCCGTGGCTGCAGGCCAGCCAGGGATTCGCCAGTCACTTGAGCAGGTGCCGCACAACTCCTGCCAACGCGAGGCTTGTGCATGAGCGATTTCAGGGGACCTCCTTCCAGGAGAGGACATCTGAGAGTCATTCTTTGGTTATTTCAAGTCATGCAAATTTGTATTGAAAACAGCATTTGATGGAGCAAGCTGTGCACATGAGGGCATTTAAGGAAACTGTACTAGGAAATAGTTTATTATTTAGATTTTGTTTAAATCCACAACGATTAAAAAAAAAATAACCCAAAGGAACTAAAGGTCAGAGAGGCAAGCAAACGTCAGCTTCTTCCAATGGGCATTGTGCCCCCAGCCCCTCATCAGAATCACTGGTAAAGCTTTTTTAAAATACCCATTTCCTCTCCTGCAGCAGACACTTGTCTGCTTTTAAAAGTCCCCCAGAGCAAGCTGATACGCAGCCTCAGTTGAAGTGAAACACTAACAGAGGCGATGACCTCTGCTCCCTCTCCTGACCTCACCTTCCGGGTGATGATTTGGTTCCCTTGGGGCCTTCCTCTAGGCAGGAAGACGGGGCAGGGGCGGCAGTGGGGGCGCTGGAGGGCGGGGGGGAGGCCGTGCAGAGAGGAAGTCAGCACAGTGGCTGTGGATTAAGGGTTGCCCCTCCAGGTGAGCAGTTCACAGGGGATTCAGATCTCCGTGTCAACCTGAATCACCGGGGTAATTTCATAAAGTAGAATGGGCCACAGTGAAATGTGGCATGTGGCCTGCACCCCGGCCAGAGCACTGCTACCAGGAGAGCAGAGGCAGGGACAGCGGAGGACTGCAGCAACATCGTGAGGGGCCGCTTCTGTGAAACGCGGACTCCCAGGCCGCCTGCGCTTCTGAATCCCCTTCCAGGGGTGGGGCTCGGGAATCAGTATTTTGTAAATATGCTCCCTGGGTTATTCAGATGTGTTTCCAGGTATGGAAGCCACCCACAAATGGGAAAGGGCCTGAGCTTTAAATTCAGACAGATCTGGGTTCAAGCCCCAGTTCTGCTACTTTCTAGCTGTGTGGCCAGGCATAAGTTGTTTGGCCTCTCTGAGACTCAGTTTCTTTATGTATCAAATACATATGCCTTCCCTTGCAGAGTTGGGGTTAGGCTTAAATTCAAGCGTGTAGGCATCTGGCCCCGAGCCCCACATGTAACAGGGCTCAACCAACAGCAACTTTTATTACTTGGCCTCAGCCCTAATCAGGCTTCTACCAGCTGAGAGTAAGGCTCTAGACCCACTCACTTGGGCAAGCTGCTTACCTTCTCTGAAGCTCAGTTTTCTCACCTTAAAATGGGGGTAATAATAATAAGTCATAGTTATTTTAAGGGGTAAGTGAGTCATTCATGGAGTGCAGAGCTGCTGGAACTCCCCTGGCGCAGAGGAATGCTCAGCAGACGCTGGCTCTTCTCATCCTGTCCAGCTTCTAGACCTCTGCTCATGTCATTACACCTCCCCGCCAAGCCTGGTGAACATCCCAGCTCCTTGGTTTACCTGAGCCAGCGGCAAAAAGCCAGAAAACGCAGCGTGAGAACCAGAGCCTCTGGAAGGCAGTCATCCCAGGTTCGGATCTCAGCACTTGGCCTTAGCAGTTTGTGTCCTTGGTTGTTTTCTTAACATCGCCACACCTCAGTTTTCCCATCAGTAAAATGGGCATATAGGGCTCTCCAGAGTTCGGGCTAACACTTCAGTATCCGTCTAATGCAGTCTTAGCCCCCAAGCTATGCTTTCATGGGATTCTCCTCTCTTCGTGTTCCTGAGAGCCACTGGGGAACGTCCCCGAGGCGCAGAAAGCAGCTTTAGAGGCAGCTGGCCAGGCCTCACCGAGGACTCCCAAGTAGGCACCTACGGTTCCCTCTTGCTGTCTTGTTGTAACCTTTTCCAAGTCGCTATTCTCTCTCCTTTCTACCGCACTCCAAGCATGGGAAATACCTCTTTCCTATTTTTCTTCCAATAGACAAGAGGCTGTGGTGTTTGATAAGTCTTGACTGAAGTCCTGAGCAAAACATCAAGATGTCTCGGTATGAGAAAGGACAGGTTCAAACAGGACTATCCTTTGTCTCCACTCGACAGCCGTGGCCCTTCTTGGGGGCTCTACTGAGAAAGAAGAGGGGGACAGGTCTTTGTGAAGGATGGAGGGATGCAGAGGTGACAGGGACAGGGCTCCTGGAGAGCTCTGAGTGGTACAGCGCTCACCTGGGGACCACGCACCTTGGTAGCTGACCCTGAGAATGTGGCCCAAGAAGAAAGAGAGGCCTCCGTTGAGGAAAAGCAGAGTGAGGGACCTGGAGAAGGACCACTGAGGAGAGCTCATCAAGGGTCCGTGGCCACCGGGAAGCTGAGCCCTCACTGCCAGCAATGACCACCACCTGACAGGACCCGTGTCTCCAGTCAGGGCAGGAGTGACCAACTCCTTGGTCACGGACTGTGCAGCCAGAGTGACACCTCTCCATGCCCTGGACTGCTTGGCATCATCCGTTGGCCCTGGGTGAAAACATACAGGCCTCCCAATAGCCCAAGAAAACGTGATGCCAAAAGTTGATGGGCAGGGACCTCTAGCTGGGACATGAGGATGCAGGAAGCTTCCTAATCAGCTTCAGAGGAAACCTAACACCCATTTTAGTGACTTCTCTAGAGGTTAGGGACACCACTCTTTATGTCTGAGACTAACTCTTCTTTCCCCATCAGACAGGAACAAGTGACACTGTCCTGCCAGCCCGAGAGGGCTCCAGCCACAGCCCAGCAGTGCTTGGAGGGGGGACTGGGTGGTCCCAGGTGGGCACTGCCCCAAGGCGAGAAATCACTCCATCCATGTGATACTGTAATAATGGACAAAGGATATTACACATTTGGCAAAACCTATAAAACTGGACAACACAGCGAACCCTAATGTAAACTATGGACTTTAATAATGATGTACCAGTATTGATTCATCCATTGTAAGAAATGTGCCACATGAATAATATAGGGAAATATAGGGAAAGTGGAGGTGGGGGAAGCAAAGTCTATGAGAACTCTCTGTACTTCCTGCACAGTTTTTCTATAATTACTTTCCTAAAACTGTTCTAAGATATAAACTCTATAAATTTAAAAAAAAAAAGATTTTTTAAAGGCACTCACCCCGCGAACTTCCCTTGAAGTGAAAAATATGGCCTTCCCCATCAGAGTAACAGTCAGTGAAAATGTCAGTCAGACAAATACAACCATCCCTACAGGAGATTAAAGCCCATCTGAGCAACACGTACGCATGTGAGGCCCTGAAGCCCTCCTGGGTCCCAATGCAGGAGTCCCAGAATATGGCCACCAGCCCCAGCACCAAGTCCCCAAGACAGAAACACCCTCGTTCCTCCCGTCAGAGAGCCCAGAGGCCCCCATAAATCACGAAGAACCGAGCTCTCCTTCCCCCCAGCTCAGATGCAAATGTAAATGGGCCAGCAGAGCGGAGATTATCTCCCAGCCATCCCCACAAAGGTGGGTCCTCACACCTGCTTCCTGATGCAGGTGTCGAAGCCCACAGCCGGACATCCTGTGCGCCCCACTGGGCTGCCCACCAGGAAATTGACCCAGGGCTGATGAAGCAATGTCTGCACACCCAGACTGAGCCAACTTGTCTGTCCAGGAATGGGTGGGCTAGGGAGATTACATTGAAAAAAATGGCCAGTTTTAAGACAGAGGGTGCTTTTCCACTATTGAGAGACATTTAGGATACAGGGATGTTTATCATCGTTGCTTACTGCCTTCCGCACTGGTTGCTAAAAGTAAGGAGCCCAATGTTTCCATTATCCTGAAAGTGGTTAGACTTGTGTTAGCAAGGCAGCCAGAGCACTGAGTAGCACCCAAGTGCTCACTGGAGCCCTGCGAGGTGAATGTGTATACAGCGCCCCCAACAGGCGCCCTACCATCGCAATAATGAAAGAGCTTAAGACACAGTAGGTCCTCACTTAACATCACAGATGGGTTCTGTAACTTTAAGCAAAAGGACTGTAATGAAACCAATTTTAAAGAGACTAACTGATATGAACAAGATTTGAGCTCCTTCCACATCTCATCAACATTATAAAACAACATTGAATAAAACAACGTTATACTTGGGCCTGCTGGTGGTTTTAAAAGAAAAGAAAACATCCCTAATATAAAATTTTCCTTCTGTGCAGGACACCAAAAGGAATATTTCCAGGAGGCTGAACCTCCTCTTTTTAATTTCTGGATTATCCCCTCGCCCACCGCACTCCCGCTGCCCCCGAGACAATCCAGGTGAGCATAGGACTCCCCATTGTCTCTGCTCCAATGCACATCCCTAAAAGTATTCCAGGAAGGCACCTACTACCACTTCCTCTCCCCACGCACGTCCAGGAGGTGCACAGCACCTAGCACAAGGCCCTGAATAGAAGATACTCAAAAAAGATGTGTTAATTGAGCAAAGAAAGATGGGCACGATTAGCCCTGTTCACAGATAGGGAGGAAGCAGACCACTCACTCCACATTGGTCAGAAACCTCAGTTCAGGAGCTTCCTGGGTGAAATGTGAAGTGGCGCACATACACGAAGAGTGCAGAGAGGCTGAAGAAAGAGGCGGAACACTCCAGGTTGGCAGGCGACAGGTTTAATAAGCAAGGGCACTTACTTATGAAGTCTGTCTTGGGCAACCACAAGAGGAGCGGACCTCCATCCCTGCCTGCCAGGCTCTTAAAAGTTTGTGTAGAGACCTTCCCTGGGCTCAGCCACATATTCAGTGCAGGTGGTTCCGCAACGCATGGTTCTCTCAGGCCTATGCCTTTGAAAGTGGCTCCCACTGTGGGAATGGCAGGCAGAGCAAGGACAGAGGAAGGGGTGAGGAGTCACCAGTCAGCTCTTCGGTCAACCAGAGGTGACATTTCCTCTGTGACCTCCTTCAACAGTTTATAAGTGACCCAGCCAAGTTACCAACTCAGGAAAGCGACAGGAGACAGAGACAACCAAGAAGACTGACCTGGCTCAGCTTCCTGCGATTCTGCCACAATGTGGCTCTGCTGTGGGAGGCAGGCGGCTCCTCAGTGCAATAACCCAGCTCTTCCTGATGTGTTGTGACCAGCCTGGACTAGCTGGCGACCTCTAGCCCTGTGCTTAAGAGGCCTTCAACGCTGCTCCAGTTCCTTGGATAGATTTGTTAAAGGAAAGCATCTCACTTTGCAAGGAACCCCCAAACTGGGAGAGAGTGTAGGTGATACTTGCACATCATGAATGTATAAATACCACTGAACTGTACACTTTAAATAATTTTAAAAATGTCTATGGCCATACTATGCTGAATGCAACCAAGCTCGTCTAAATTAATTAAAATGCTAGATTTTCTGTTACGCATGTTTTACCACATTTTTTAGATCATGACATGCATTAAACTGCTGCTAGCCCTTGATTCCCTTCCAAGTCCCGCCCTGCCCTATAATTCTTCCCGAGTCCCCTCCTTAGCCCAAGAAGAGGTACTTCTGAAGGAGCAGCAGTTGGCTTCTAACCAGGGTGGCTCCTACACTCTTCCTAGAAGTCACCAAGACCCTAGAAGAGTGGGTTTAATGGGGCTGGATAAATGGTGATGATAGGAGCCCCCAACTTCCTTTAAAATATATTTGTAATCTCCTTTACTTGACATACCATGGGCATTTCCCCTGTTTCTTCAGTATGAGTTTTAATGCCTACATACTATTCCATTTCTGGATGTAACAGAAGATGCCTTGAGGCTCTGAGTGGTCCATCATTATAAACACACTGTAGTGAACATCATCAGATACGCATCTTTGCCCTCCATTGGGTATTGCCAAGGCTTTTTCTAAGGCCCACAGAGAGGGTCACCTCCTGTGCCCATGCCACTGTGTCCCCAAGCCCTTGGCTCACTGCACAGCAGAATATCCTGGGAGATCTCCACAGAATTCCCCTCAACCCAAATAGATCTTTGGCAAATACATTCATTCATAAGAAGGCATTTATTGATATTCATTTGCAGTTTCAACCATTTGTTCAGAAAGCATTTGCGGACATTGTTCTGAGAATTGGACGTTAAACCAGACCATGGGTGAGGAAGGTTAACCCAATATTTAATCAAAGAGAAAAAGGAAAAACGCCTTAGCGAGGACTCTCCTGGCAGCTGGACAGTGCTTTCCTTTGTATATTATAAATTCATCTGAGGCTTGTCCTGCTCTCCAATCCTGTTTCAAGCTCTTTCTCTTTTAGAAAGAAAACGGCAAACGAATGTGTTTTACGCCATGAGATAGCTGCAGAAGGTCTGTGTTTCATTTTGCTTAGTATTAATCTCCACATTCAAGTTGACGCTGCTTTTGCTGACTCAGTGCTGTTCCTTTAAGTGACCTGATTCTGTAATTCCATTATTAATATTATGAAAATGGCTTTGCTCTACACTATTTTGTGCTATCAATGGAAAACCACAGTTCCAAAATGCATTAGCCGTGGCCGGCTCCGGCAGGATTATTTGCCTCAATGCAAACCGAGTTAATCATCAGCCTGTTTGAATCACCGGTCACATGGCGCCCCCGCGTGGCTTGTGGCTTGTGGCTCAGCCTCACCTCGCTCGCCCTCCCCCGAGCGGCGGGATTTCATTGGCGACCCAGGTTTTCCTGAGCACTGCACATTTCCCTGCTCGCTAGCACGGCTACATCTTGCCATTTGCTTTGCAATTTTTCCTCTTCTTCCCTGACAGTGATGTAAAGGGGTGCCCGGCGCCCTAATCAGCAGGTCTGGGATGGTAAATGACACGTGTTAAAAGCGATAACCGTTAAGGAGAGAAAGGAACGTTCATTAGGAAAAAGAACGAGCCTGGAAAGAATAAACCTCAGACCAGCAAAGACGCCTCTTGTTTTTCACCATGTTAAATTGCCTTTAGTATCTTAGACCTTGAAGCAATATTGGACTGATTTGCAATTTGCAAAACCAAATTTACGGCAGATGGGCATCAGGGGCGGGGGCACTGAGCAAATTAGACGCTAATAAGGGGGTTTTGATGGGATGCATTCCCACCTCACTTAAACTGCCTGGGATCGTCGGAGATTCGTCACCAAGGATATAGTTAGTGATCATCAGAAAATTGGGGAGTTGGAGGCTGGGGAGAGAAAGCAGGGAGCCTACGAAATCTTTTTAAAATGCAAATCACAGGACTTCACTCCAAATTAGAGCACGTGGTGACTTGGGGCGGTGTGATCAGAACCTACCTGTGTCTCCAGCCCACTGCTCCACCCCCGGCCCCGCCCCACCTGACACACACCCTTTCCCAGGACTGTGCCTCCTCCTTTAGTTCTTTCTTCCGTTGCAATGCGCCACGCCGGTATAACGTGCTTCCTTGGGTTTCAGATGACATTACTTCCTCTGACAAGCCTTCCCTGGCCCCTCAAAAAAGAGGCCGTTGCACCTCTTTTCTTGGCCAACCTACAACTACAAGCCCCTTTTGCAGAACTCTCCACACTCCTAGTAATTGCTCACCACCTGCAATGGGTTGACTGGTGACGGCCCACCAAAAAAATATGTCCATGTCCTAACATCTGGGACCTGTAAATGTGACCCCATTTGGAAGAAGGGTTTTTGTGGGTGTAATTATTTTAATAAGGAACTTGATGTGAGTTTGTCCTGGACTACGCAGGTGGGTAACAAACCCAATGGTAAGTGTCCTCATAAGAGGCACACAGGGGACTGTCGCACAGGGACAGGAGGAGAAGCCCGCATAAAGTCAAGGCAGAGATCTGAGGGATGGATGCAGCCACGAGCCAAGAGGTGTTGGACGCCATCAGAAGCTGGGGGAGGTGGGAAGGATTCTCCTGCAGAACCTTTGGAGGGAGCACAGGCTGCTGACATTTTGATTTTGAACTTATGTAGTCCAGAACTGGCTCTGTCTTTCCCGACAGAACACCACAGTGCCCAGCACATGGCAGGCCCGAATAGATGTGTATGCTTAATAAATAAATGTATGAATAAATGAATGAACAAATGAACAGGCATACAAGTGATGAAGAGCACACTAGTGTAGGAACATATATTTTTCTTCAGTAGGGGCCTCAAGCCTATGTCTATCCAAGTACACTACTGGAAAGGACTCTGTGTGTGCAAGTGACAGAAAGAAACTGAAGCTACATGGCAGTGTCTGAAGGACAGAAATGCAGCCAGACCTCAGAGGGTCCAGAAAAGAAACTGGGAAGCCATCAGCATCATCGCCGCATCTTTCCTCTCCGCCCCACACACAGCTACTTCATCCTTCTCGCCTGCTGCCCAGCCCTCTCTGCTTCCGCCTGGAGCAATCCACCCTGCCCACCTCTCCTTTAGGGTTGTCCAGCCATGCAGACAGAGCGACTCTCTTTCTCCACCTCAATCTTAAATTTCCCAAGGAAGAATCTCTGATAGGCCAAACTTGGGTCAAACACCCGCCTTTGCAAGGGGCAGGGGAGCAAACATGGCTGTAAGGAGTCACCCAATGTTGCAGTTCTTAAAGGAGCTACCCCTGTTGCTCCCCTGAGCATGTCATGTCTCAAGTTTCGAAGTGTCCTATTGTCTCTGGAGCCACCACATTTTCACAGGCTGCCAGCCTTGTGAAAGGATGGCCAGTCAGTGCAGGAGAGCAAACTCCGAGAGTCAGCCTGCGCTCAGGCCGAACACACCCAGGCTTGTGTGAGTTCCCCTTGAAAAACAGGGAAGCCAGCCTCCAGCGGTGCATGCTAGAGACCCAGGCTCTTGCAGATATGATTCTACCAAAGGGGAAAGCCACACTGAAAAAAAATCTCACAATAAGAAAAGAACTACTTAGGGGCACTTATCATAATGAAGCTACATTAGATTACAACAAATAAATGTCCTCTTAAAAGTACTTCCACAGATAAAAAGCATCAACTGGTAGAGGAGGACGAGAAATGTTAGAACTGGAAGGCAAAGTAACAATAATCAAATGCAATGGCCTCACTTGACTGATGGTGAACCAGCCTCAAGGGGAGAGGGAGTTGGCCCATCTCTCTATTAACCCAAGAGAAAGCCCTGGTTAGATGTCAGACTCCAAAGTCCCTGGTTAGAGCCATTGTTGCCTCCTCTCTCCTCCCACACGAGTAAGTAAAACCAAGAGAAGGGGGTAATTTTAAAAGGTCAGGGAAAATAAAGGACAGAGTTCAAGGAAAAGGAAAAGACTCATCCAAACACATCGGGAGTGCCTTAGTGAAGAAAGAATAGCACCATGAATCCCTTGAAACCAGACTAGGATACAGGAAGTGCTCAGTGAACAGCATTTAAGGAATTGCTAATTGCTGGTACTCAGTAAGGCTCACCATTTACAAACAGTGAAGTCTCTCTTGAAAGGACAGCGGCCAATTACAAAAATAGTCCATAAGGTTATTTTCCTCATTGCTTCCTTCACAAAACAGTTGTGTTATTTTGCGTATGAAGCCAAAGATTGACCAGTCCGTGATATGGAGAGAAGTGAGACCTTTAGTGTTAACCCCCATACAGTTCTAGAACCCACAGTGATTTAGGAAAACTACTTGTGAGAAGTCTGTGATCTCGTTGCCAAGCTCTCTGGTCTTGAACATGTAAATGGGCCACTGGAATAGTGCCAAGTCCTCCTCCCAGGACTCTGGGTCTTGAATGGGTGGCTGCAATATAATTTACAATTTAAAAAATGTGTATTTGGTCTCGGTCCCTATTCCTGGCACAGAGCTCTCAAAATCCTTGGAATTTTCTAAGATGAGATCTATAAATCTGTCTTTTGTTATGCAAACAAGGTTACCTTTGAAAAACACAGAAGGCTGGGGGCTGTTCGCAGGGGAGGCAACCTTGTGATTCTAGGGTAATGAAGCCTCCATAAAAACCCGGGATGCGGTTCAGAATCCAGAATTTTCTATTTAATATTTTCAGAGGGCAGTTGACTAAGAGTAACTGAAATTGCAGAAAACGACACCATGTATTTTGGGGGGACTTCTGAGATGACTGTAGTTTTCAGTCTCATTGAGTGCAAGTGGCCAAGATCCTGTTTTTACGAGGAAAAAAATCATTTTTTTTCAATCCACAATAAGACAGATGTGACCAGGTTCCAGCTACCACACTCCAGAACCTCCATGACAGCTTCTTCCTTTCTCACTGCAGAGAGCAATAAAATGGCACTGTCCAGTCGGGGTAGCATAAAGTATATAAAACAAAGTGGAGTGATTGTTGTCAACCAAGAAGGCTGCCAGTCAACCATGACACTTTGGTTCAAGAGGGAAACTACCCAAGTCACACTAGACACATCTGGCAGGGAGACACACCTAAGATATCTACACACGTGATCAGAACAGCTAAGTCTGCAGAGGGGACCGCCCATAGTTAGGCCCCTGGGGAAATTCCCCACGTGGCATCAGGGGTCCCAAGACACTTATCAAGAGGCTCAGAAGGGTGGAGCCCACCACTCTCAAGGTATAACGGAGGCAGGCTCCAGGCCACGGCTGGGACAGCCGAGCTCCACACAGCAGAGCGCTGCTCAACGCCACTCTGACCTCCCTCAGCAATGGCGGCCAGAGGCCCTGCCCTGCTGGGCTGAGGACTTTGTCCCACTGCCCACCTGGCTGAAGATGTTCTTCCTTGCAAGATGCTGATGACTTCCTTGCCCATGGTTCTCTTTCCTGGACCTGCAGGCTGAGAATCTAGGAGTTTTTATCCCCCAATTCTCTTGTGCGATGTTATTACTGATCATTTCTGAGTGATTAGTATTCTTATTTGGTTAGTATGGACTTGGAGTGAATCTGCATTAATAAAAGCCGAGTGAATAGCATAGTCACTTTGTTGGCTCCCTGTTATTTCTCGGTGCCAGTGTCCCTGGCTGTCGTGGCAGCGGCTCAGAGCTTTCAGTTCTTTAGGCCCAGGTCAGATGTCTGGGCGGGGACCCCAGGCTGGCTCACAGGAAAGACTGAACCGCAAACATACACTCGTGATGCTGACCATGGGCCAAGCCTGACCAGTTGTCCCAGATCTGCAGTCTCATGGGAAATATTTCAAGGACTCTGCTGCGCTCACTGCCCCTGGCCTTGGTCACAATCACCCTGCTTTAATGTCAACTCTTGTGCCTCAGCGTTCTTTTAGGGCCTTGAAGGCTCCTGGGCTCCTTATTTGTACATGTCCCTCCCTCCTAGACCTCAAGGAGAGAGGCAACATTTTTCAAACTGATAAATAACAATTATACCCTATTTCTAGGAAAATGCGACCCTCCTGGCTTTACTGGACCTATGATCCCTAAATAAGTTTCGTAAGTCTGTTTTCTGCAAACTGAAAAGAGTAATCCCAACCTTATATAAGTGTTATAAATTTAAATGAGCTAATGCATATAAAGCACTGAGCATACGCATGCTAGATAGGTGTTATTCAAAACATTGTTATCATTGTCATTCACTTATATTTGCATAAATAAGGTTTTTAAATGACTGTCTGCAGAACAAAGATCGGCTTCAACATGTCCTTCTGTCTCAGCCTACTCCTGTTGCAGCTGGAATCTTCTCTCAACCAGAGCCTGCCCCCCTCTACATATATCCTCGTGTATCACTTAACCATCCCTGCACTCGGGCTACGTAAAGAGTTAATGCCAGCCTTTCAGTGCAACGTTGTCTCCAGGTTATCTGCGGATGGATGCTCCTTGTGTTTTCCTCATCTGCCTCCCTTCCGTATTCTCACACGCATATACCAGCTACTTAAGAAAAAGAAAGGCTTTCAGAAGACAGAAAAAATATTTGCTGTAACCCCTATTCTATTCTCATGATTACTGATACGGAGAAGTACATGGGCCCATTAAAATGAAATAATGCCGTGTGCATGTCTCGGCAGCCCCGAGCACACCGGGGTCTCGCCTACTGATAGAGGCTGCCCACACTTTCATAGTTTACGTCCTGGGATAGCAATCACGTTGTAAGGGCCCAGCATCAGCTGTGCGTTCATTTGTCTCCTAGAAAATAAGTCTTCAGCAATTGTCACTTAAAACTGATTAGGATAGGGAGATGAAAGGAAGCCAGGCTTTAAACAGGCTGGTAAGCTTCAGTGCGAGTCTCCTGCACACGCAAAATCATTAGCAAATGGGAATGACTAATGGAATATTGCATCAAGAGCTGTTAAGAAAAGGGTTCACTTTGCAGTGTTCATTTCTGGGAAGGCCATTCATTCAAGCTTCTCTTTCCCACACCTCTCCTACTCAATTACCCACTTCAGGGCTTGATTTATTTTCCCTCTTAGACATAGATACAAGGCAGCTATTATTCATTCCACCCAGCTTCTGTTGGGTCCCTATCATGTACCTGGAGCTGTGTCAACCAACAGAGACACAGAGATGAAGACAGCAGAGTCCTACCTTAAAGGGACTTGTGGTAGAACGTGCTTCTGGACATGGGAAGGGCTGGAATGGAGGGAGGGAAGCGGGGAGAGAGAATGAATGAAGTCGGGGGCCACAGAGAAGGAAGAGTGCTGTTCACTTGGGATCTCTGGGAAAACATTACAGAGAAGGCATTTCGGAAGAGCGTTTGGGGCTGCAGAGTGCCCCAGGGACGAATGGGCCTTGCACGTGGAGGAAAGAGTAGAGATTTGAAGGAAAGAAAGTGCTTAGTGTTTTCATAGAACGGCAAGCCCAATGTAAGGTTAAAAGGAAAAGGATTTGTTGAGTTTTGTATGGGTAAGATTTTTCCACAAGTAACAGAAACCCAGACTTCTAATGGTTTGAGCCATTAAGACAACTGTTGTGTACTTAACTCACAATCTGGAGGTCCTATTGCAGGGTTCATTCGGTGGCTCAGTTATGGCATCAGATGTTCTGGTGCTGAAAATCCTTCTCCCTACCATCCCCAGAGCACGGGCCTTTAGCCCTGGTGCCTGTCCCCTCACGACGATGGCTGTCAGAGTTGTAAACATCACATCGTCATCTAGTGTCCCCAAAAGGAAGAGCCAGGGGTCAAAGGAATTCTTTTATCAGAAAATAAAAGCTTCCCAGAGCCATGCTCCCAGCTGACTTTCTCATGGGTCTGCAAGTAGATTATGTGTCCAGTCCCATCTACGAGGGATTGGGCAGAGGTGAGTGGCTGGCGAAGGGGAGAAGCTCTGTGGTGACTGGGTCAGATCAATCCTGGTTCGTCCTCAGGAAGGACTCATGCATGGTCAGCAACTGACAGCGCTGCACTTTTTTATTATTAATGTATGAGACACACAAAAACAGCATGAAGAATAACAACTCTCACCCAGCCTGAAAAATAGCTCATTGCCAACATAATTAAATACCCCATATACGACCCTCCAAGGTGCCTGTGCATCCCTTCTTCCTACCTAGGAGAGACTTTTGTCCTGATTTTGAAGGTTTTTCACTTATTTTTATCTCTTTTCTCATGTATATATAGAATTAGTTCCTGTATTGAACTTTCACATAGATATCACACTGCAAATATTCATTTGCAAATTGCTTTCTTTTGATCAATATTATGTTTGTGGAATTAATTCATATTGATTCATGCAGTTCTAGTTTATTTCTTTTCACTTTTATGTGGAATGCCATTATAGATATAACACAATTTATTTCTCCTCTGGATGGGCGTTGGGGTGTTTCCAGGATTTTACTATTACAAAGAACACTTACATAATTATTTTTTATGTCTCCTGACATATTTGTGTATGTATGTGTGAATATATAGGTGTATACCTGTATACGTTTATCTATGCGTATATCTATATATACACATTTATGTGTGTGTGACTTCTAGGGTATATATCTAGAAGTATAATTTTGAGTAATGGTACATGCATAGCTTCAACTTTATGGAGGTTGCCAAATTTTTCTCCAAAGTGGTTATACCAATTTTCACTTCCGACAGAAGTAGACAAGAGGTGCTATTACTCCGTATCCTAACCAAAACTTGGTGCTGTTAGGTGTTTTAGTTTTTGCTAATCTAATGGTATGAGACAGCACCTAATTTTAGTTTTAACTTGCATTTTCCTTACTGATAATAAGGTTAAGCATCCTCTCCTGCGTTTCTTGGCAATTGATGTTTCCATTCCAGTAAATTATATCTTAACCATTGTACCCATTTTAACTAACCTGTTTATGTTTTTGCCATTGAATTAAGAAGCTCTTTATGTATTCTGGATATTAATACTTTATTTCTTCCTAACTGCGGGTTATCTTTTCACGTTCTCAATGGTGTCTTTTTTTGTCTTTTTCATTGTGTTGTTTTCATTACCACTGATCCCCCGCAACGCCCTCCACCTCCCCCCGCCACCCCACACTCTTGTCCAGTCCATGAGTGCTTTCTCTTTTTGCTTGACCCCTCCATCCCCACAACCGCCCGCCTCCCAGAGCTGTCAGCCTTCTCTCTATCTGTAAGTCTGTCCTTATTTTGCTTGTTAGCGACCCAGGTATCCATCAGTGGATGAGTGGATAAAACAGTTACGATATATTTACACAAGAATAATACTTGGCCATAAAAAA
This sequence comes from Pteronotus mesoamericanus, assembly GCF_021234165.1. Classification (NCBI taxonomy): domain Eukaryota; kingdom Metazoa; phylum Chordata; class Mammalia; order Chiroptera; family Mormoopidae; genus Pteronotus; species Pteronotus mesoamericanus. The sequence continues at coordinate 15,820,540 of NW_026555234.1, read as the reverse complement.
GTAAAACAGAAAAATTTACCCTTTGCAACTGCATTGGATAGACCTGGAGAACATTATGGTAAGTGAAATAAGCCAGTCGGAGAAAGAAAAATACCACGTGATTTCACTTATATGTGGAACCTAATGAACAAACTGAACTATCAAAGGTGTCTTTTGATGAACAAAAACTTTTTCATTTTAACACAAACTGAATTTCTTGATTTTTGCTATGGTTTGTGAGTTTGGAACATTTATAAAGTCTCTTCATCAAGATGTTCTATTTTCTTGTAAACATTTTTAAACTGTCATATTTCAGTTTTTCTACCACGAGGGTTTTAACCCACATGATACTAGGATGTCACTCTGTTTTTCTCCATATTAATAACCATATGGCAATAAATTTTTTTAAAAGCATTCATTGAACAATGCCATGTCCCACTGAGCTACAGTGCCAGCCGGATATGCCTGAGCGGGGCTGCCTCTCTGCCCTTTGCCAGGGATCTACCAACATGTGCCAAGGCCACGCTGTCCTGCCTTGAGAGCCGAGCGGGAGAGTCCCCCTCCTTGTCCTTCCCCTTCCGAGCTCCCTGTTAGGAAAGCACCAGGTGTGGGGGCACCCCTCCTCCTGTCTGCTCTCTCAGGCCAGCCTACACAGCACTGCCTGCTCGCTCCACTGGTTGACCACTCGTTGCGTCTTTCACCTTTTAATTCGCACATTCAGCAAAGGACAGGATGTTTTGTACCTCTTCAAGCGGAAAGATTCACTTTCCACTTGAAGCGCATCTGAAAACAGGCATGCCATTAGCAGAACCGCATTTGGAAGGCAACTTCAGTGTGGTGATTAAACCTCACCTGGCGAGAGGGGAAGAGCCCGCTGAACTGCCCAACGCCCCGACAAAGTATGCGCTGAACCAAAGCCAGGGAAAGCCACAGCGCCCTCGGCTTCAGGAACTCTCAGCCGTCAGATAAACTGCCAGCCGGGCTGGGGGTTGGAGTGGGGGAGTTTTAACTTGGCCCACGCTGCTGCGGCCTCCTCTCTTGGAGGCTTTCCCAAGCCCCACCTTCCTCCTCCTCACGCCCACCCACTTCCTTCTTTTACCTGATAGGCCAAAAGAGAACTTTCCATCTGCCTCTTCCAGGCCTCCCCTGGCTTCCTGAACTCTCAGAATCTAATTTAAGGTTCAGATTTTCTCATTCCAGGGTCCTACCACAAACGTGTATTCAGTTCTCCTACAGAATTCCTAATTTCTGTTTATGCATTTCTATTTATAAGTATTTTCAAAACCATTTTAGGGGAAGGTAAAATGTCAGTGGAGGTCCCATTTATAGCTAAGGAGCTGTCCCTCGGGAGAGGAAGCCATGTGTTCAAGAGTTCGTGGGGTGGCTAGGGCCAGGTGGCCAATTTCTGAGGCCACACCAGTGACTTCTCTTCCTAAGTCGCCCCCTCTCCCAGCAGCCTTCTGGCCCAGGGAGCTAAAGAGTAGTGGCCGACGTGGCTGATGAGGACTTCCCGCGCTCCTCTGTGCTAAGCACTGTGCAGGAAACCCCAAAGAAGGCAGGGCTTGGCTTCAAGGAACGTGATACCTAGGCTGTACATGTGTGTGCTGTGTTTACGCACTTGAACAGATAAACGTGCATCTAAAATTGCAGGAATGGTGACCCCCTCATGGCGCTTCCTCTTTAACTCCTAAACCCTCGGGGCTCTACCTAAGGCACCAGGTTTTTAAGGCTGCTCTGGAAAAGGAGGAAAACTGATGACACCAATTGAAAGCTCAACTCGCCCAGTAGGAGCCATCCTTTGCTCTCCGTGCGAAGACCTGCGTGACAAGCGGGTTCGAGGCCCTGTCCAGAACGCAGGAGAAAGAACTGCAACAATGGCCAGTGTGTTGGCACAGGTAAGGAAGGGCCTAGGTTGGGCTCACTCAAAGAGGTCAGCAGCTGCAGGAAGACCCAGCCCAAGGGCAAGCAGGTCACAGCTGACTGGCACACAGTCAGCCCACCAAGGCCTGGTTGGGCCCTCATCACTCGCATGGGCAGGTGCCCTACTCACAGGTGCACATACCTCTGACCCAGCGGCTCCCACACTGAGGGGCAATGAGAATCACCTGCAGGGCTCCTTCAAGCAGAATGTGTTTACCTTCCCTTCGACCCCCTCCAGGCCCTCCCCCCGAGTCTTTGGTTCAGCGTGCCTTGGGGTGGGGCCCGGGAATATGAATTCCTCCTCTGTTGCTGGGAAGTGATGCCACACATGGCTCCACTCAATTCAATTAAATGTGATAAGACTCTCAATTACCACACAAGTGCCAGGCAGTGTGGGGACAGAGAAATAAATAAGGCGTACTCTATCCGTCCAGGGGCCTCAGAGCACCTTCCCTGCCTCCTGCCCAGATGCTTCCTATGCTTTTGAGATGAGGCTGTGCTTCCTGTTCAAACCAGAACTTCACTAAAATACACAGAGAATTCTAAGAAGCATGAACAATCAGGGTGATGAGAAGAATGTGTATACTCTCTCCCCAAAATTCATATGTTGTCGTCCTAACCCGCCTACTTCAGAATGTAACCTTTTTCGGAGGCAGAGTCTTGGCCGATGTAATCAGTTAACATGAGGTCATACTGGAGCGGGGCGGGCCCTACTCCGATAAAACTGGCATCTTTATAAAAAGGGTAAATTTGGACACTGACATGCGCACAGGAAGAATAGTATGTGACGGCTGAAGTGATGCTGTCAAAAGCCACGAAACTGCCAGCAGCTGGAGAGAGACTTGGAAGATCCCGCCCGAGTGCCATCCGCGGGCGTTGGCCCCGCCAGCGCCTTGATCTCCTCTGACGCCCAGAACCGTGAGGCCATAGTCGCCTGCTGTTCCAGCCGCTCAGCTTGTGGTACCTCGTTACAGCCGCTCCAGCAAAGTAACTCAGAACGCTGTCATAGCCTGTCTCCTTCACACCTTGTCTCCCTTTGTTAGTCAACTACTAGAGCTGACCGCGATGACAGAGGAGGAAAGAGAGGCAACTCAGAATCCCTTTTCCTTTGCGTCCTTTCTGACGCATCACTAGGCCAAAGGCAGAGTGTTGGCCCAATGTGCGAGTATCAGGAAGAGAACCGTCAAAGAGCTGGGTTCATTTCGTGCAGCGTTTCCACTGCTCTGCTAAGAACAGACTATATAAGCTACAAAATAAGAATTATGTCATTTATTGATTCTATGAGTTAAATCCCCTACATTTGCATTTTAAAGAGGCATTGCTCAATATAAAGATGAACATGTTAATAATTAAAATTTAATTTTACTTAGAATAACATTAAGAGCAAATATAAAACAGCATGACAAGTTGAAAAAGAGACTGTGGAAGGAAGAAGAAAGGTTTTTAGTTTACCACCTTTAATGGCACTTTTTTCCCTGCTTTTTGGAAAAAGAAATAAGGGGAGAAAAGAAAAAAGAAAGCTCCTGCTTTTTATTTTGCACTGGGCCCTACATATTATGCAGCTGGCCCAGTTTTAGAATCAGCTGAAAGCAATAGGAAATGATATTTCTTTTCAGGTACTGTGAGCTTTTGGCTTTTCCCCAACTCCAAAATCTGGATATCCCTGATATTATTTCTCATAACTCCTTATATGGGTATAGAAAACACCAATTTTATATAACAGCAGTTCTCAGCTGTGCAAAATGTCACCTTTTTCATTCCTCCGTAACTAATATGAACTTAGTTCTCAAGATTTTATTTACCCCTGAGGGAGAAAAAAAATATGCCCATTTAAGGAAACCCAGTGACTTTGGGGTTTCGACTGAGTTAATTTGGGACACTCTCCCTGCAAATTCCGCACGCGCACACACGCACGCTCACTCACTGTTCATCTGTAAACTCTGAGAGGGGTTAAAACCTGGGAAGGCGTTCCCGGCCCGCCTTCCCAGCGTTCACCACGGTGACCACCACGCGGACTTGCGAGATGGAAAATCCCCAGTAGTCTTTGGTCCTCGGCTCTCATGCCCCTGAAGTGTCCAAACGCGGGAGGCCCACCCTGCCCTCCTGCCCCGACAGTTCCCTCGGCGTGTGTTCGTGCTCAGCGAGAGCCGTCCACGCCCAGTTGCCTGCCTCAGCCTCTCCTCCCTTCTCCTGGGTGTGCTGGGGCTGCAGGGGCTGGGCTCAGTCCCTTCGTCTGGGCCTGGGGCCAGCAGACATGGCCCCAGGGCCACACCTGGCCCACTGGCTGTTTTTGTAAATTAACTTTTCTTGAAACACAGTCAGGCCCATTCATTTACATTTTGACCAAGGCTGCCTTCACTTTCCAATGGCGGAGTTAAGTAGCTGTGACAGAGAACGTATGGCCCACAAGCAAAAATACTTATTATTTGAGTCTTGATAGAAAATGTTTGCCAGCCCCAGGCTTAGACACACTGGCTGTTTCTTCCACTTATTGTTATTTCAATGCACTAGATGTTGTTTTCTTCTTTGGCAAGTTTGCTGCCTGCTCAGGGAATAAGCTGAAGTCCTTTCTTGCTTTGCACAATCCCCTAAACTGCCTGGAGTTTCCTGCCAACCCGCTAGGAAGGTGGGCCTTTGTTCTTGTCCCAGGATGGAGAGGCAGCCTTGTCCTAACCCTGGTGACATTCTCTCTGGGGATCCCCCTCCACTGATCAGCCTGCAGGTCATATCCACTCTTTAGACAAGAAAACTGATTTTATATCCTCATTCTTTGGCTGTGTGTATTAGTTAGCTATTGCTGTATAAGAAATTATCCCAAACTTCACAGCTCCACCAAACAAGCATTTATAAATGGGTCAGGAACCCTGGCATGACTTGTTGGATGTCCCTGCCTCACAGTGTCTCCCAAGACTGCAGCCAAGCTGTCACTGGCTGAGCTGCAGACCTCTCAAGGCTCAGTGGGAGGAAGATCTGCTTCCATGGTCACTCATCTGGCCTCTCCACAGGGCCGCCCCACGGCAGGGCAGCTGGCTGCCCCGCGGCCGAGTGAGCGATCCAAGAGGGAGGCAGCTCCCGAGATGAAAGCCTTTTCATACTCTGTTCTTGGAATAATATCTCATCGTTCTTCCTTATTCTCTTCTCTGTGCTCTAATGTGCCATGTTCTGTTTAAGGGCGCGGCCCTTAACACCCTAAGCCTGTGATAAACCGCAGTCTCAAAATAACTTTTTGTCAAAAATAAAACCAAAACCAAAGCCCTTGCAGTAGAAAGCCTGGCTACCAGAAAATTGTGTTTACTACGCTTTCGGAAATTGCATTCAGAAATTTGCTGTAAAACCACTCAGAGAAGTCTTAATGCTCCCCTTTAGCCCACTCCTCCCCTGGAGGCAATGAATACTCGTGACAAAAACAAAGCAAGAACCAGAAAGAAAAATCTTCTCATTTCATCCTACCATATTTACTTCACAAGGCATTTTTTGATGTCTGAAATCTATCTGTTTAAGCAAAGAAATAGAGCAGATAAGATGAACACAATGAATAGAGGTTTCCAAAGCATGTGCTATCAATATTCTACAGTTCTAAGCACACGGCTGTTGGAATAAACATTTCGAGCCACATAAACATGTTAGCAGGCAAGTCTTTCAAGAACAGATCATTGAAAGACAGTAGCTAAAGAAAATCAAAGTCATTGCTCAAATGGAGTCCATTCCTCACACATATGCATTTTCTTCTCTCTGGCTATTCCAGGCTCTTCTTCAATCTCACAACAGCAAAAGTTTCACACTGTTCACTCTGAGATCTCATCTTTAATTAACACTAGAGTTTAGTGGTCTTCCAGCAATGAGAAGATGCAAAACATTCTTCACCTTCCTCCTTCTAAGAATAAGTAGTGACAAAAACAACAGCTACTGTTTCCTCTGTACATATTATCACTTGTTTTGTTAGGTACTTTACATACATTATCTCACTTAATTCTCATCTTCACAACAACCCTACCAGAGAAATGTGGGGGATTTTTCGTTTTGTTTTTTTTGTTTGTTTGTTCAGATAGGACAACCAGCTCAGAGAAATTAATTCACTTTCCCCAGGTCACACAGCCATAAAATAAACAGTACACAAACCTGCATCTGTCTGAGTCCTGAATCCATTCTCTCTACAGTATTACCATCCTAGGAATAAACCTGGTACACACACCTTCCTGGGGCATCAGTGAACGATAAAGATTTAGGGGAAACATAATTTCCACATTAAAATGAATATAGCCCTCGCTAGGTGGCTCAGTTGGTTGGAGCATCATCCTGTCCACCAAAAGTCTGCAGGTTTGATTCACGGTCAGGTCACATACCTAGGTTGTGGGTTCGATCCCTAGTCTGGGCATGTACGGGAGGCAAACGATCGATGGCTCTCTCTTACATCTCTCCCCCCTCCACTCTCTCTAAAAATCAATAAACATATCCTTGGGTGAGGATTAAAAAATAAATAAATATACTATGCATAGGAAAAATCAATATGTATCATTAAAATCAAGTAAATGCATGTTTTTGGTCTGGGGGTCTGGACCACACATCAAGATATCTGGGGAGATGGGTTTCCTCTCAGTTGCCCTTGAAGTTTCCTTCATTAAAAAGTTCAAGAAGCATAACTAACCCACCGCCTCCCCACAAGTAAGCAAACAACAAGTTAAAAACAGCAAGACACCAGAAAAAGTTTTTTGATTTTTTTGTTTTTAATCCAGCCTTGAATCCTTGTGGGGCTCCCTCAGTACAGCAACTTCTACGGTGCAAGTGAAAATGAATGATTGTTTTTTTCATCTCTGCCCCGCCCTCCCTGCCTTTGAGTTCTGATACAATCCTACTGAGATCCTTACAGGGAAATGAGACGTTTTGATTTGTTTGTTGATTTCAAAGGCAAGTCCCTGGGAAATACCACAGCAATTCTGTTCAAATTCACCCGAGTAAAATGTATTTGCTTATTAGAAAACAATCTTTGCACCAAGAGCCAGCCGTGCATGAGATGCCAAGATCAGGGTGGAGGGGGCCGGACAGAGCTGCTCTGGAAGTTATTAAGTTCTTGAGACGGCAAATGTGTCAAACTTGACACAAAAGTGGAGGGAGAAAAGTGGGGCACTTGAAAGAGTGCCACTCAATAACCTAGACTCCAGTCTCTGGAAATTTGCACATAACCTTGAACGAATAGACACCTGCCATTTAGAGAATGACTCCGTGTCTCCAGCGCTGCACGTGCAGACCTCATCTATTCCTCACAACAACTCTCTGGGATAAGAATTGTTATTCCTGTGTTGCATATGAGTAAAATGAGACAAAGGGTTCAGGAGCTTCCCCAGGTCACTGAGCTGAAAAGTCCTACGGCAGAGCCCCGGGAGCGTGGCGGCCCAGAGTGGGCCTGCGGGTCCTTGCCTGTTCCTCTCTTCATTTGGCTGTTCTGAATTGTAGCCTTTACAGTAAATCAGTAAACACTAAAAAAGAAGTAGCAACGTGAAGCTTCCCGCTGGGGTCTGGTTCTGCAGGGTCATCGGTCACAGACACATACTATACCCTAGAAATTCCGTTATTATAACAGTCATCAAATTCTAATTTCTGCTGTCATTGGAAGGCTCCGGGACCAAAGGTTTACACGTCTCCAGGGAAGTGAAGGTCAGTGAACAGTTGCTTGAGTTCATCAACCCAGGGAGCGTTAGGGCTGTGCAGGAGCTACCTGCAGCCCCCAAGCGGTGATTGTGAAGGGTTTGCTCAGAAGCTGCTGCAAACCTCATACCAGCATCTGCCTGCGCTTCCGCCCACAATTACCCCAAAGGACAATAGCTTCACCTTCTCTTCTACTTTCCAAATATCGCTTGAGTGCCTCTGATTGTCTGACTAGAAGCCAGAACTACATGAGGACAAGAACTGTGTGGCATGGAAGTTTCCTCTTCTTCCTGCAATACAAAGGACAGATGAAGTGGCGGTGATGATACAAAACTGACCACAGCCAATCCAGCCAAAATGTCAAGCAATCTATGCTTGGACAATTTACGATCCCAATTGACAAACCTGGGGCCTTTCAAAGGGATTATTTACAGTATGCCATTATTGTATTATTAATTTAATGCTGCATAACAAACTACCCAAAACTGGGGGGTTTGGAACAACAACCATTTATTCAGCTCACAATTCCCTGATCAACATTTTGGGTGACGTGGTCTCTCTCACGTGTCCAGCTTCCTTCCAAGACGTCAGATGGCTCCACTGGGGGTGGAGGTGGCCAGTTGTTGGCTGGGTTAGTGGGGGAAATGGGACTCAATTGCTCTCGTCCTCCAGCCAATTAGCCCTGGTTCATTCCTACAGAGGCCGGTGGCATTCCAAGAGTATGATGGAAACTGCAAAACCTCTTAATTCCTGGGCTCAGAACTGATACAATGTCATTCTGACCTTGTTCTATTAATTGGCCCAGCCCAAGCAAGTCACAAGGGCTGCCCAGATTTAAAATGCTGAGAAGTCAACCCACCTACCCATGAGAAGAGCAAAGGGAGTCACGTTCCATCAGTGGATACATGCACAGAGCAGAATGTGAAAATTTTGCAAACATCTGCGAGCCTTATCAAATAATTTGGGGAAAGACTGGAGTCAACAAAATCCAACATGTTCTTAAAACCCCTTGCAAGATTTGAACATGTGAAAGTGGATTGTTCATCTCCAAGAGGAAAGCACAATGTGTGATGTGCCCACAAAGCCCTTTAGGTTTTGTGTATCATGTGGGGCTGGTGCTCAGGGAATTAGGATTGGAAAACACCGCTCTGCCCCATTGTGAATTCCCAGCTAGAATCCAGGAAGAGATCTGTTTTCATAATTTAGGAAATGCAACACCGTCGACGGGGCAGATGCTGTTGTGGGGGAGAACGCCCCGTTTTACAGCAGGGTTGACAGGGGAACTAAAGCGCCGTATCGTCCCTCAGCCTTTGGCTTCCAACCTGGAGAGACCACAGCGTGTGTTCCAGGGGGCCCCCGGAGGTCATCGCTGCTTCAGAGCCAGCCGGGCTGCTCCGTAATAACAGTTCTCCACGCATACAGCAGGCCCTTCCTCTGAGGAATGCCGAGTAATTTACAATCACTTATTAATTAATCCTCAGGCCCCACAAGAGAGAAGAATGGGTTATTGCATGTCTTTGACAGATGTGTAAAACGAGCAAAGGGAGACAGAGTGACATTAAGCTTCTGCCCAAGGTCACTACGTTGTCAAATCCACTGGACACGTTTCCAGCCCTGCCAACCTCACCTTCACTGTGGGAGCCCCTCCCACAGCCACGCCGGAACTCCCCCGGGCGGGGCTCCAGCCCTGCCGGGGAAACCTGGGTTTTTCAGATCAGATGTGAGGGTGCTGTTGTTCCAGTTCGTGGGGACAGGGGAGAAGGGGTTCCTGTTCTCTTTTTGGTTTCGGTATTGACGTGCTCAGTTTTCATCTGCCATTTAGTTTGTCCCTGAAGAGCGGTTCTAACTGCATTACTTGTGCACTTTGTTCAGACACATCTCTTACTTGGTAGAGTGTGTGGTCCCCTAGGTGAACAGGAAGCTGTGACAGCTCAGAGAGTGTGAGGGAGGGACTGCGAGATGGAGGGGGAGATGTGTCTTGTATCCTCCACAGTCTCGTATCTTCACAGCACCGTCTGACTAGAAGAATAGCGCAGATTTGCTGTTCTAAAGAGAATGCACTTCCACCAACGCTCCGGGAACCGGCGCTCCGGTCCCGTAGCAGCTGAACGCAGCCGCAGAAAAAGCTCCCGGCTGCAGAGGAGTCTCTGAGGTTACTTCAGGCATCCAGTCCCATTTACTTTCAAAAGGATCTCTTACCTAAGTATGTGTTTTTCCACACATACCAACTAAACCAACCCGAGTGGGAAGGAAGAAGCTGACCCACTGAAAGAAGAGGTACGCAGTCCATGGAAAACCCAGAACCGAGAGGGAACTAGCCCAACGAAGAGGCCGCGAGAGCCAGGGCCGGCCTGCCAAGTGGCAGACGAGGATCTACACTTGGGGTGATGTAAAATCCTCAGAGCCCCTTGCCACTTAAGCACAGTGACTCTGGAGTCCATAAATGAAAAAAATGGCAATGTTTGGAATCTTGAGAAATACTCTTTGTGTCTGATACCAAATTATGCCAACTGATAGAATGCCCGCCCGCCCACCTGCCTTCTCTCCCTCCCCCGCCCCTCCCTCCCTCCGTCATCAAATGTTTATTGAGCACTTGCTTCGTGGAAGTCCCTGTTCCAGGCTACTGGAGGGATGTACCCCCAGCCGGCAGCCTGCGATCGGACCTGCAATGACTTGATATTCTTGGACTCTCCTCCCACTCCTCTCCCTTCAGGCTTGTGTGACGTTTTGGCACTGCCTGGGGATTGACCCTGGGAGACAGATTTGACTCCAAGCTCGCGCCTTGCATCTGATGTCTGTGTTACAGGGTCACCGTGAAAGAGAAATGAAATGACCTGTGCAAAGCACTTTGGCACTGACAGGTGATTCTTCTCTGTAGAAAAATTCCTGGCAGATCAGGAGGCAAAACCGAGCCCTGCCCTAGGAAACAGTCTAAGTCAAAGGAAGACTACTAAATCTTCGTGGAAGTCCCAAATACTTCAGGTCTCAAAGGAAGGAGGAGCTGCGGTTAGAAGGGACAGAAGTGGCGCCGCCCAGGAGTCCAGGCCACTGCGTGTTGCAGGAGCACCTCAGCTGCCCAGGTGGCAGACAAAGAGGGGCACGGCGGGAGCTAGTGTGTCCTTGTGTCCGGGGGTTGCCCTCCAACTTGGAGCTGTTGGCTCGGATCAGGAGGTTCCCGCGGGACTGCACCATCGTACCCTTCTACTCCCTCTCACTGTGAGCGACAACTCTTCTTTTTTTGTTCCTGGGTCCTGAGGCTGGTCTTGCATGCCTGTGTATGACACGTGATAGTATGTCCTCACATGTGTTTTAACTAATTGCTTATTAGTGAGTGAGATTTATTGTCTTCAACGCATCCTTTCCCCTCCCACCTGCCCTCACCTACTAACTAAATCCTCTTGATTATGCCCCAAAGTCTATCTGGCTGGTTCAGATCTCGTCTCTGCCACCGCGCAACCCTGGGAGAAAGATTTAACTTCCGAGCCTCACGCCTCACATCTGATATCTGTGTTCCAGGGTCACTGTGAAAGAGAAATGAAATGACCTGTGCAAAGCACTTGGCGCAGAGTTGGCCATCAGTAAATGCTAATTCTTTATATCTGCTTTCCAACTTCTTCCTGCGATTCTATGGCAAGGAGCTCATACAACTACATTTGACTGGGGTGATCGACTTCTCTATAGAAAAATCAGTGACAACTAGCCCTTTAAACTGATGATGAGTATGGTAATTTAAAGAAATGGGAAGTGGACTCTATATTGACTATAAGGTAACAAAGCTAGAAATAAGAGGCAGCTTTGGGGACGAGTCCCAGGTAGGTGTTGGGGACAGGAATCATAGTTAATTTGCATATGCACGTGGCGAGTCAGAAACCAGTCATTTGTTTAATATCAAATCCTATAATTTCAAGTATTTACAAGCTATGTATCACTCAACACAACTATATTTTGGAAGATAATCTTCCAGAAATTTGCCTCACAAAAAATTCACTCTATATTTAGAGACACAAGGGGAAATGATAAATAACCAAAAAAAAAAAAACCCCACAAATTATCAAAAGGATATAAATATGATACAAAAGAATCCAAGAGAGAATAAACTTGTGAGGTTGAGAAAGAATTTGTTTGCTTTGGGTAAGTCCTTGAGTGAGTGCTGACATCAGTTTATATCTAAGTTAACCGAATAGGTGCCTCATAAAGTGCCAAGTTTGGCAGCCATCTGAGAAGTAGCAACTAGTGGATAATGAGTTAACATATAGACGGCTTGGAAACAACTCTATTTTTTCTGATAACAGACTAGGTCCTATGACAAACAAAGAGAAATCCTAGTTCTTTACCAAACAGTCTATTACCCCATCTATGTTACCACGACAGAGTAAGACTAGCGAGCACCTAAATTACTCACCCCCCACTGTCCTGTGACCAGCAGGAGCCAAACCAGAAGCCAACCTTCACCCAGCCTCCTGCTTTGAGCCCTGCTCCACACAATAGTATTTCCGTAATTCTGTGCCCTGAAAGAAACCTGAATTTCGTTCTGAGTCAGACACACCTTGAGTCAATCAAAGAGAGATGATTATTCACCGGCCCCTCCTCCTCAGCATGTGGTACGGTATAATTAATGGCAGTGATGCCTCTGGGGACAGAAGACAAATCAGGCTTCTGAGCCAGCCCTAGCCTCCAACATCCCCTCAACAAGCAGAACTCAGGAAAATCCAGTCAGAGAGCAAGACCAGCCTGAAGGTCAGCACACCCGGAGCAGGGTCCCTCTCCGAGTTTAAACAGAGACAGAAAAAGCAAGAAGCAGTCCTAGAGCTCTAGTCATAGCTGACCACGGAGACAGGGCCACACGGGCGACAACCATTGCTCCTGTAAGTAATATGTACAGAGGCAAAACGGGGATATTCATGTTGGTGAGCTGACTGGGCTACACACACACACACACACACACACACACACGGCCATCAGAAATCCTTCCTTCCATAGACATCCACAAATGAAACCTGATTTTTCTCAGCACATTCGGACCTCTCTCATGTTCCAGCATTGAGGGCATCATGGGACGAATGTAAGCAAGCGCAGATGCCGTGTCTCCTGTCATAATAGGTGGTTGGGGTTGCATCTCTAGTTAGCATGCCCAGTGCCCAAGTCCCCAGAGTCCCCCCAAACTCCCCTTGCCTCTTACCATTGATTACAATGCCGTAGGACAAACGTCAGAGATTGCATTCAAATCCACTGCACCACGGGGAGATTGTTTCAAATTTTGTTCAGTTTTGAGGGTGGCTTGATTGTTGAAGCTGCTGGTGAAATACAAATTGGCCAGATTTCTGGTCCACACAAAGGCCAGCAGGAGAAGCTGGAAGAGTGTGAGGCTGAGAAGGAGAGCCCTTCTGAGGAGTTATGTGTAAATGAGCGGAAAGTACAAATCGGGGAAACTGGGCTCTTCATGCACTATGCTCTCCTTTAGAAATATTTATACCAGCCCCTGAGCAGAGCCCGACAATCGAGAGCCGCCACTGTGTGGTGTTCTCAAAAACTTATCAAATATTAAAAACCCCATTTTGCAGAAAAACAAAACTTTACATGCTGAAAAGGCAGAGTCCTATTTAAGCAATCTCTCCCCTTGTTTTCCACCAAGAGAAATTCGACCATTTTTTCACCTTGGGCATTCTATGATGGAAGATTTTTTTTTTCCTTTTGTTGCAGAATCGTAAGAAGTTGGAGGCCTGGACGTTTCTATCACCTTCATCCTGGATGCTGGCGCCAGGGTGCTGGCCCCTGAGCACCATTACAGACCACAGCCCCGGGGACTGCACGGGACTGAGGAAAAGGGGACCCGGTCCCCAGCGCTCCCAGTCTTGCTCCGTGAGAATCGGAGGGGAAGCACAGGGAAGATCTCTGTGGCCTGAGACTAGCAGTGGAAGCTTTGAAGGAGGCAGGAGTTTAGCTGAACCTTGAAGCAAAGGGAGTATGTGGATAGCAAGCTATGTCATGATTCCATACCTTACACACACTATTCCCTATACCTGGAATGCCCTCTCCATTTCATCTTCCCAAAAACCACCTTTTCTTCCTTTAAGAATTTCTAAGTTTAGCCCTGGCCGGGCTGTGCAGTTGTTTGGAGCATCATCCCCATACACCAAATGGCTGTGGCTTCAAATCCCAGCCAAGGCACAGACCTAGGCTGCGGGTTCAGTCCCTGGCCAGAGCACATGCACATACAGGAGACAACCAATCAATGTTTCTCCCTCTCACATCGATGTTTCACGCCCTCTCTCTCTCTAAAAATCAGTAAATATATTGTTGAGTGAGGATTAAAAAATTTTTTTGAAAAAGATCTCTAAAGTCAGGACATCTCCCCACTAGAATTGCCTCCCAGCCAACAGGAAGGGATTGTCCCTTCCTGTTTCCTCAAGTCATTCAGCCTCTGCAGTTCTGTCCATTATACCGTGAACTTTTAACAGGGGACCTGGGTTTAACACAGGACTTCTGGACCTGAGGAGAGACGACATCGTCCCAAGGTGTCAAGGTGACAATGTAGATCCCATGCTTCCTATAACAAGATCCCATTAGCCAATCCTACAGTGTTGAAAATACATGCTCTGTATAAAAGGTGACTTGTCTTGAAATTTTTCTTGAAATGAGAAAGGTTGTCAGAATGTTAAATGTTCCGGAGAAGGCGGCTATTTATATGCTCTAATTCAGATTCCATTTATCCAGAAGTGAGAGCCCCCGAAAACCTGGGCTGAAAGATCGTCAGCCTCCTTACTCCTCCGGGGAACCTTTCAAATTATTCCCAGTAATTTGAGGGCCTGGAGGCATCCAGAAAGAGAGAACATGCTATTGTGGAGACAGGCGTGTCCAGGAAGGTTTGGGGAAAGGTGTAGGGTCTTCCGTAGGTCGCAAGGGGCAGGACATGGAGCGGGCGAGGAAGCAGGAGGGCACTGGGCGGGCCTGGGGCAGCGCGAGTCAGGACTGACTACCTGGGCCAGCAGGCGGGGAGCGGCACTTGAGTCGGGCTGCTTCTCTGATTTGACAACGTAGGACCCAGCCCGTGCTAACAGGAGAGATGCCCGAGAGCCACAGCCACTGATGACCTTTGTCCTGGACATGTTACACAGCGGCTGCCACGCCGGACCCCAAAGCCAGACCCCACGCAGCATGTGGAAAGAGGGCACACAGCAGCAGCGGAACAATGGGAAACGCCATCACTTGCATCTAAGATTTAAGGCACTCGATTCAGGGGTGCGGGCGAGTCTGGACCTTAGAGGTAAAGCTCGCTCTCTCCCCTAATAACAGGGCCAGGCCCCAGAGGACTCTGGGCGCTGCGTTCAGTGGTCTGGATAAAACCAGGAAGACGGATAGGTTCCAACCCACGTGCCATTTCCAGTGAAATCATAGTAGTGTCTGGAGGGCTGTATAAGAAGGTCACGGATTCCTCACGGAGGCTGCAGAGCTCGACCTGTCTGCCTGCATTTTCCTCCTTGGCTCACTGGGAGGAGAAAGTCCACACCAGGAGCTCTGCCTTCAGTCGGGCCAGTGAGGATGCAAGGGCGTCCCCGCCGTCCTGTCCCCGAGGAAGCACACATGGGACTCGCCGGCCAGCCTGGCAGGGAAGCTGCAACACTTGAACACAGGGTGCGAAGAGAGCCTCACCGAGTTCTTCCAACCCTGGCATTTCAGGGTGTCATCATCATCAAGGTGATGACGACAAGCGAGCTTAACTCCTTCGTAGGCGTAGGCGGGTCCACAACGTCATTGACCAGGCCTGTGCCAGAGGAAACTGCGGGGGCCCTGTTACACCCTCAGCTGTCAAGCGGATTAACTAGAACTAAAAAAAAGAGGGTGCTTTCAAAACCCAAAGCATCAAAAGCAAAGAATTAAATCAGTGAAATATTAGTGGGTTGTGCTTGAAGATAAAATGAATACTTAGTATTTGTCTGTCGTATACCAAAGCAAATTACGCAAAATAACTCACAATGAAATATTTAATTAGCTGCTCTGAAATGGATTTGTTCTCGAACCATTAATCTAATCAACACACACAACTTCCCTTTCCAGCACTTGCCTTGTTTATGGATGAGGCCAACACACAGCTCGCATTTGTCGACTTATGTATATGTATCTCTCTAAGAGCCTCCCCCTTGTAGAACACACTATTTTCTGCTCCCTTGCCTCCCATAATTGTGGGTAGCATTCATTATCCACAAAATAAAATAAAGAAATTGCTCCAAATGAGAAACATTTGATGTTTCAAAATGCACAGAGAAGGGCTATTTTTCCAACGTGCACTGCAGATGTGGCAGCTGAATGCATGCGCACACACACACTCTAAATGAACAGCCCACATAATCGTGACAATTATACGTTGCAATATGTTCTGTTTCTACTAATCAACTCAGGAAACACCAAAGTGGGGGGTGGGGGTAGGGGATTGTTGTTTTGTTCTATTAAATATTGCATCTTATGGGTACTTCCTATTTACTGATAAATTTTACATTATTGAAGAATACTGTAATAAATTGAGAAACAGAAATTATTCCAGCTGAAAAATTATATAATTAACATTTTGAAGGTGGCTGGAATGGGGAAAATCTGAGAAACCGTTACAATGCTGCCATCTAGAGGAAATAAGGAAAAACTACAGCCTCTTTAATTTTTTTTTTTTTTTATTGTTTTGTTCAAGAGACTTAAGATAAGCAAAATAAAGGAGTTTGCTCGTATAACTGATGACAGAAAAAGGAGAACTGAATTTACAAGTAATGAGATTTCTATTATTCTAACATGGATTAAATCAGAGCTCTTCAATTCTTTTTTTACGTCCATGAATCCTGGGGTATTTGGGAGGGGCAGAGATGCTGACCAGGAAGAGGAGTCACAAAGTCAGATGTCCACCAGGAACCCCTGGAACCTGAATGAATGAGCAAGCTCAGGCTTAGTAATACCTGGAGTTTTTCTTTTTGTTTATTTAATGAACGCTGAAAATTTGTGTTTACAATGTGAAATCTCAAGGTATCTTAATGTGGCAACTTTAAAAATATTAACTGTTTAGTTTGAATAAAACATGTCTGAGGGCCAACTTTGGCTCAAAAGGTACTAGGCATAGAGAAAATATATATATTGCTGGTGACAGCTGACCAAACAAGAAAGAAAGAAGCAAGTTAGGAGTTAATTACCACCTTGGCAATTTATAAACTGAGAATTTGTGCCATGCCCAGAAATGCCATTGCAGTCAGGTAGGAAGACAAGAATCTAACATTAGCTTTAACCATTAGCTTTAAATGTCCATCTCTCCTTCATAGACGTCTGTGGCATAGGACTTGATGAAATGTGCAATCTTCTACACACAAATGCAATAAGCTATTTCTCCCAACACGTCACACATGTGAAAGTGTCCATAATGCTAAGTTATTAGTGTGTCCTTTCTGGTTATATGTGAAAAATATCCCCCAAGAAATGTGAATCTGGTGATGGAAGACACAATGGGAAAGAAAATAAGTCAAAGTAGATCAGGTGGTTAGAGCATCATCCTGATACACCAAGTTTGTGCGTTTGCTCTCCAGTCAGGGCAAATACAATAATCCTCCAATAAATACATAAATAAGTGGGACAGCAAAATGATATATCGCTCTCTCTCTCTCCTCCTTTCTCTCTCTCTAAAAAAGATCAATAAATAAAAAGAAAAAAATAAAGAAGGAAGGAGAAGAAAGCTTGGGGGAAAGGTTAAAAGTAGAGAAAACACAGGCCAAAGTAAAAAACGGGGCTTTTGTTCTGATACCGTTTTCAAATAATTGCAATAAAAAAGTTAAAAATCCTAACTATGGAGATCCAAAATGGTGGCAGAGTAGGTGGAAGGTACACTCATCTTCTCCCAGGACAAAACTGGAATTACAATTAACTCATAGAATAATCATCCTGAATAACCAACTGAAGACTAACTAAAGAGAAGCCTTATAACCAAGGGTTTATAGAAGAAGCCACGTTAAGCCGGGTAAGAAGGGTAGAGACGCGAAAAGGTCTGGCCCCGCTCCCATGGGCAGTGGCTGGGATCCTGGAGGAATATGTCAGCTGTGGGGATTCCCCCTGAGGAATGCGGGGTCTCAACCTCAAGCCAGCTCCCAAACCCAGAGTATCAGAGCCAGGAAGAGGTGCCCACATAATATATCTGGCTATGAAAATCAGTGGGAGTTTTGTCCGTCAGGGAAAGAGAGATGGGTGTCTGCTGGAGAAGCAGGTGCCCTCTTTAAGGGTCAACACACAACAAAATTGCATTCGCAGCCACTGACCCTTGGCTCCAGGGGAGGGAGGGCAGAGAGGACTAGGGTCATGTGAGGAGAGTGGGGTCTGTGGCTTTGGGAGAGAGCGGAAGGGAGAGCTGCCAGAATCCCTATGCTGAGTCCTTGTCCCACACCATGGACACGTCCTTCTTGGGAGGAGCGCTGCCCTCCATGTGGCATCAGCCTCGGGAGCAGCAATAGCCCCACCCTCTGGACCCAACATCTCACTGAGGAGTCAGCTGCTCCGGCCGGGGTGTAGAGGTGGCTCCGGCAGGCTCAGCATGTATCTGTGACAGAGTTGTATGGCTTTGGGGCGGGGTCCATTCCCCTCACTTTCCCTTGAACCTGAGTTGCCCTTCCCTCTCACTGGATATCTGCTAGCTCTATGCTCTGGGCTCCAGGTCCCACGCCTCTCTCCCCCGCCACCTGACTCTGGGTGGCTCCACGCAGCCAAGGTCCAGGTAAAATCTGGGACAAACTTGGGGTTTGTGGCTCTGGGGCAGAGGCCACACCTCCAACCTTCCCCAAAACCTGACCCACACCAAACCCTCAGGAGAGATCCACTGGCCCCCAACTCCTAGCTCCGCAAGGCCCCACCCTACTGAGCTCGGGCTCCTCCCAGCAGAATCTGGAACACAATGAGCTGTGTGGCTCTAGGACAGAGGCCATTTTTCCCTCAAATGCCCAAGCAATGCAGAGCCCTCCCTTCTCATGGCCAAACGTTGGCCTTTGGGGGGCTGATAAACTCTGCTGGCCTCATCTGATGAGTCCCTGAGAGCTGGCCCTGCCCCAAAGGTGTGCAAGCACCCAGCAGGTGGCAGCTAGACTTGGCATACCCTGGGATTTTTAATAAGTGGCCTCAGACCCAGTGCCGACACTGAGTTTGCGCCCGTATCAATCTGGTGAATACACACACCATGCCCCTACCTGGCCACTCACTGAGACTCTGCCTCATGCAACTTGAGTACTGCAAGAAGCTCTTTCAGTGACTAAGCCTCACAGGCAGACAGCAGGTGAAGGCAGGTGGAGGTGGACCTCGGAGTCCCTTGGGACTTTTACTGCTGCCTGATAATAACTGGCCTTGGTGCACAGCGTGGTCCTTTCCACACACTCAGGCCAAGCAGAGGCAGCCACAAACTGTGGATTTCTTTGGAGCTCTAAACCGGTGGCCCAGGGCCAGTCACATTCGGCGTCTAACATTGTTCTGCCCCAGAGTCCCTCCCAGAGGCCCAGAACCAACACACCCATGGCCAGCTTCAGACAAGATCAGAGCAGGATCCCACAGGCTTCACAAGGAGCCTTCCCGAAGGGAGATCTCGGCAGGCACCAAATCCTGCTGAGGCGAATTCCGCATCGTGTGGCCCGCCCCTGCATGGCAGCTCACACAGCTGCGGTTGGGGCTGAGCCTCAGTGAGCCAGCCTGAGGGTCAGTCATGCAGGAACAGGCCAATGCCAATCAAGGCTGAGTTACAAATAGAGGACCCACGTAACCAATACAAAGGACGTTCCTGGTGCACCAAGCTCAGGTGATCAAGGAGGCTATGCCACTAGATAGACCCCAGAGGACACTGACCAAGACTGGGAGTCCTAGTAGCTCTACCTAACACATAGAAACAAACACAGACAGGCACCCAAATGGGGAGACAAAGAAACATGCCCCAAAAGAAAGGAGAAAGCTCCAGAAAAAAGAGGTGTCAAGACTCCAAAGTCCATTTTCATAATAGTCCCCCCAAAGAATAAGGAAATAAGGAAAGAGGATTCAGAAGAGGAAGATAAGTGAAAAAATGCACTTAATTTCTCAAGATGTATAACCTGGCACCTTGTTTTTTCCAGGAGGGGGAAGCACCAGGTACCACTAGAGTTGCCATTTTGAAGGTAGCACACTGCATGTACCAATGTCCGTGTGAAGAAGTTAAGGTAAAAATAGCAAGAATCCATAACACAAACATAGATTGGAAATGAAACGAGAACCCCAGGTTTTGTATCTGTCGCTCCTGATGGCTCTGCTCAAGTGCTCCTTTCCAGGTATTCGCATGGCTCTGTCCCTCCTTCATGTCATTGCTCAAATGCCATCAGCTTAACACTGGTTTCCCTGAGCACCCAGCTGAAAATTGCAACCCACCACCTCAACAATCACTACTCGGGTAATTCCTGCTCCCTTAAACCAACATACGACAACCCTTCATTTGTTTATTGTATCCCCGACTAGAATGGAAACCCCACGGAGGCGGGGCCTTTGTTTTTTTTTAAACTCCGCTGTATTCCCAGCATCTAGAATGGTTCCTGGTACATTGCAGAAACTCAAATAGTTTAAAATTTATTCCAAAGTCAAGCAAGTGCTCGGTGACAGCCCCTATACTCACACATACAGACACACGCACACACACTCTCCCCTAGAGAACGGCGTTCCCAGGTAAAGCTAGAGAATTCAGTGTGTGCCTAAGTCAGAGAGCTGTTTCTAGTTGTTTACTCAAAATCCACCCCCACCCCTTCGTATCAGTAGGATTGTTTGAGGGCAGCACCATGCCAAACAGATAACCAAATAAATGCTAGAGTGTTCCCTTTCCCAGCTTCTCGGGCCCAGGATGGCTGCGTGGTGTAGATCTGGCTTGGGAGCTGAAAGTGGAGGTTGCAGTAGCGTCAACTGGCACACACTGTTTGCTTTCGCCCCCCTTCCACCCGGCTCGTGAATGTGATAGTGGAGGAAGCACGGTTAGCGAGCCATTTGGCAACTCCGGAAGGTAAGTGGAAGGAGTGCAGGCGCCCAGTCTCGGAAGGCATCGCGGAGCCCCGGGCAGCCTGCCTTGTTTGGAGCCGCTGCTTAGTTGTGTTATCTGTGACCTGACAGCTCAATGCAATCCTGTTAAAACCCCTTAGGGCACCACCGTGCCTCCCACTTTCCCCTCCTCCAGATCTAGGCCTGGCAAACCACTCTGGGAAAGTTAGGTGTACTTGGCACCCACCCAGCCAACTCTACGGGCAGCAGTGGCCTGTTTAGCAACCCACGAGCCCTGGGAAGGACAAACAAAGCGGGATACAAGCGTGAAAGGCCAGCTGCTTCCCCTGTGCAGGCCTAGAAAATGCTGGGCTCTCTCAAATGAAACTAATAAAAAGAAATCCCAGGCAGAGTAGGAAGAGGGGATGAGACATGTCCCAGGTGGAGAGAAGAAGAGAGAAGTGCCACCGTTTACGGGCTGGGGATGAAGGCACGTCTAGCCAGTGTTCCCTGACCAGTCAGAATCCTCTCACGGAGATTTTTGAAAAATGTAGATTCTGGGTCCCTAGCCTAGAATTAAACAAAATGGAAACTCTCGAGATAGGTCACCTACATGTCAATTTTGAGGAAGCTTCCCCAGGGTGACTGACTGTGCGAACCACTGTTGCTCAGGTGGCCCCACAGTGGGAGCCCAGCTGTGGGTTGAAGGGCACTCCCCAAAATACATGAACCTCTCATGACACCGTGGCTGGGTTTGGACATAAGGCCTCCGCGGCGGTGATTAGCTTAAATGGGATCCTGATCCTAGGGTTGGGGCATTCCCTCTGCGCATGTACCCACAGGAAGAAGACACTAGTTCCAGCACCTTGACCTCAACTTCCAGCCTCCACAACTGGGAGGTGATTAAGGCTCTGCTGTTGAAGGGACGCAGCCTGTGGCGTTTGGTTGCAGCAGCCGGAGCTGATACAAAGCCTCTCTCAAGGTGGCGACCACCCTGCTGACTTCACTCCCCGCTGCTCCCTGTACTCTCTCCTGTCCTTCCGTGTCTCCTGAAAGACCCTCCTCATCCTCAGCCTCATACCTGTCTCCCTCCACTTGTAAGGAATCTTGCTAAATATTTACTGAGTAGCTAATTTAGTGAAGGAGCGAGTGGGGAAATTTAAGGAAGCATAAGCCAACGTGTTTATCCCTCTAGTTGTCTGGGGGCAAGAGAGATAAAATAAACGAAAGGGAATCATTTTCCCCACGCTTAACTCTTCTAATGATTTCCCATTGATCTCAGGATCGAGTCCAGAATCTCAGATACCGCCAGGAGGCGCTGCAACCATCTCTCCCCTTTCTCGTGAGCCCTCACGCAACCCAGTCCTCCCAGCCTTCCTCCGGCTTCCTGAACGCGCCCCAGTCTCCCCGCTCCCAACTCCTGCCCCCCCCCCCGCTCTGCACGTGCGACTCCCGCCTCCTGGGCCGCTCGGAAGCCTGCTCACCTCCTCGCCTGTTTCCTACTAATGCTGCAGGGTTAAGTGCAAATGTCACTTCCTCAGCAAGGCCCTTCCTGACCTTCAAGTTAAATAATCACATAACCCCATGAACTTTTTCTTCATGGCACTAACAACAAGCACGGTTATTTAATGATTTAGAGTTGGGGTAGGTAAGGTTTATCTGCGTTCCTGTTGTATGCCGCTCTCAGCACATCGTATGTAGGTTCTACCTAATTATTGCAAGAGTAAGACCTCACGCTGCAGAAATTGCATTAATGACCACACATGGAGCCGCTAAATGCCGAGCTCAGGAGAGGGGGTAGAGCACCAGCACCGCAGAGGCTGAGCAGCAGCATGGAACAAGCGCCTTAGCAGAGCCTGCTCCTCCTAGTGGGCCTGCTCAGGCCGTGCTCACGGTTCGGAGCCGGGCTCTAACCGTGCGCTCCCCAAGGAGAACCTATTACTCCATGCCATCTTGACCTCACAGAGAGTACCCTCCCTGGAACCTCCACAGAAGACAGTGAAAAGACAGCATACAAGGCTCATTTGTACTGGGTCACAGCTTTGAACTGTTTTCTAAGCATTAAACTTGTGAATGCCCTTAACCACCTGAAACATGTAGGCAGCAAAAATGTCACTCATTCGTTCATCAGGATGCCATGTACTCAGCGCCTAAAGCGCCAGTCCTTGGGAGTTCCACGCTAGATAAGGCACTTGAGCAGTTCCGTTTATTGGGCAACCAAGTAAACAGGCTGTTGTAATAGGACGTGACGAGTGTGTAATAAACACAAAGTTCCGGACGTTCACGGCAGTGGTATGGCACCCACTTTGAGGGCTTGTATGGAAGTTTTCTTGGAAGTGCCTGAGCTGAGTGGAAGGTTTCCAGTGAGTGGCCCAAGGACGGAGAGGACAGATCGGGTGAGGACGGCAGCCAGTGCCGAGTGGGGGGGTGGGTGGGAGCACCCGGCTGGGCAGGGAGCTGCATGAAGTTCTGTGCAGATGGTGAGCTCATGTCTGTGTCATGCCAAGCCACGAGGCTGGAGAAGCGGGCAGGGCCCAGGATACCAGCCTTCTGCTAGTCGCTCTTAAGTTTACATTTTATCCTACAGGTGATGGAAAGGCGTAGAAAGATTTTAATCAGAGAAAATCCATCATGTGGCTAAGAAAGCTCACCAATGAGGGGATAACGGGGGTAAGTGTGGATCCCGTTTGCTTGCTGAAGGTAATAAGATGAGAAATGAAGGTGAGGCCCCGGGCAGTATTTAGAGGCACTAGCCTCTAAATAGTAGTAGAGGCACTACTTAGGGATTAAATGGACGAGATGTGGTGACTTGACAATAAAGGCGTCCTTTCCCTCCCCCCTCCCCTGGTCCCTAGCACCGGTCTGGTCCTGTTTTCGGGTTTGTTTTCTTACCTTTACCCTATGGGTCTGAGGCAACCTCTGGTATAGCAGTTACTGTTGCACCCAGGCTTCACTGTATCTCCCCACATCCCTGTTTTAAATTCTTTTTATACTTTCTCTCATTGGACTTCTTGGCTACAGATGCACCTCCTGAGTGTTAACAGAAAGCCTTCTCAAGAGCCCGACTTGAATAGCTGGTATTTCACAAATAGAACAGAAAAACCACATTCTTACTCTAGAACGCTTCCCAGCTCCCAAGCGGGGGTGCCCAGGAATGACCCGTCTCTAGGCTTTCAACAGTTCACGTGCTCGCACATGGGAAATTCGCCCACACTGACATTCTAGAACTCAGATGCTTCGATGAAAGACATGGTACGTAAGAAAGAAACGCAAGGTATCCTTAACAACCCTGCAACCCTGGCTTGGAGTGACTGCTATTTAGAATTAAAATGTGGCAATCAAACAAGAGGAAGAACAACGTTGACCCAGGTAAGATTTCTTGAGTCCTGCTTCTCCAGGGAACTCGAACCTGCCAAGGCAAACTAGGAAGAAGGCAGGAGGGGAAGCGGAGGTGCTGTGCCCTTGCTTTAGGGGCTGGAGGTTTGAATGGCTGAGCAACGGGACCGCTTGCAGAGCTGCCCTCACCAGCGGGAAGCCAGCTGCCTGCCGCACCTTGAGCTCACTGCTCTCCCCCACTGGTGGAGCCCGATGAAGACACGACAGCACAGCCAGGAAGAACAGAAACAGCGGAATGGAGACCCTGGCAGTCAAAACTCTTCAACTTGTCTAAGGATCCTGGGCATTGTTTGAATCCCTACACCCTGCTATCAAGATCTGGATGTCCTATCTGGCCTACAGCAGACGCTGCCATAGGAAGGACTCCTTCAGGGCCCTCTTGGAGACCTTTTGTAACTTCAGGTAACCCCAGTCGCTGGACCGAGCTAAAATCCTGAATCTTGGCCTGAAGCCAACTTGACACCAACTGATTTAAGATAGGAGGTGGCCTACCTGGGTCAGTCGGAAGGAGAGTGCCTTTCAACAGAGACTATGCTGTTTCAGGGCTGCGAATGTGGAGCAGCAAGCAGTCATTTATCAGTACCATCAGGGCGTACACAGGATTGCTGTGTTTCTCACTGGTAAACAACTTAGCTCAAAATGAGCACCTCACAGCTACCACAGAGGGATTTGCTGGAACTTGGGAACTGCAAGCTCATTTTTTACACCTAGACTTCTTGTTAGTAGAAAGCCTAAAACTAACTTGCCCCTGGATTTATATGTTTCAGCCACAGCAAATCTCCACATCCTCAGCAAGTTAGCACCTTTAAATTATCCTTAATATTTTGAGCTACATACTCTCCCCATTAGCTCCCTTCTCCCCAACATTTGGTTTACATTTCTATCACTGCCCTTGTTTCAAGGATTTTTGTTTGCTTTGTGTCTCCTGTTAGATATCAAGTTCCTTCAGGGAATTAGTTTGTTGCATTAGTCTTTATACATCCTGAGCATATCATGATGCTTGTTACATGGTAAACTATTAAATGTTGAATGAATTAAGTGGATTCTGTATTGTTTCCTACCTATAATTTCTGGGGGAGAATCTACCCTCTCATTCAAGACCTAAAAACAGGAGATCAATAATACTAAAACTTAAATCTAGGTTTTCTTTTGCTGATTTTTTAAAATAAAAATTAAAAAAATACATAGGATTTTTTTAAACTAATGTTTTAGTTGGTAAAGAATACAAGAACAGCTACATTTGAAAGACTACATACGTGACTTGGAAAAACACTAGGACCCTAAGAACTTAACGGGTAAAAGACATGAATAGACAATTCACTGAAATGGAAAAAAAAAATAAAAACTTTCCAAACACACATTATTTACCTATTAAACTAGCAAAGTTTTAATCAAATGGTAATTCAGAAATTACAATGTAAAGCAAAAAGGGTGCCCTTACACTCAAGTAGTAGGAGGGATATAAACATGGTCATGTGGTTAAGGAACCTCAAAAATAATTACACGGAAGCTGTGTGCATGAGGCTCTATTGTGTACATAGATACGTATGTACTTATAGAGACTAAAATATCTTCATGGTTTTCTGGACACTTCTAAACATATATATCCTAAGGACTCAAAATGTTGGTTTGAATTTATGTGATATAATTTAGAAGTTAATAACATGGTTCTACCACTTACTAGCTATGTGACCTTCAGTAAGTTACTAATTTTCTGGGCTCAGTTTCCTCATTAGTAAGATGATGATTTTAAAAATCAAAGAAAAAAAATGTGCCTATCTTATAAGGTGGTGTAAAGATCAAATGAGAATGTACATTAATGAGTTTAGAACACTGCCTGGCACATGGAGTACTCAATAAACGTTAAATGCTATTAGTCCACTATCAGAAATTTGGAAACAGCCTAATGATTAATAATAACAGAATGATTAAAGAGATTATGGTTAATCCATACAATGGCATATTATAATCATTAAAATGTTTTTTATGAAAAGTTCTTAATGATATTGGAGTTTTTATATTAAATAAAAAATCATGATATGAAATTAAATATATTGAGTATCAATATATACAAAATGATCTAGCAGAAAACAAACCAAAATATTAAAAGCAATTATCTGGGCAGAATTTGACCTTCTTTTGCTGTTGTTTTTCTTCTTTATTTTTCTATCATGAACTGTTTTCTATAACAAGGAAAATATTGCTTTAAAAAATCAGGCAAACACCATGGTTTTATGAGGTTAAACTAAGATGATGGGTTACTTAAAAAATTTATATAATGCGCAACTCTTCACATGTAAATGATGTAATACATAAATTATTGGGGCTTTCCAAAACAATTATTTTCTGTTGAATTTTCAAATAGAGAGCTTTGTACTAATGCGAAGTAAAAATTGTAAAAAACACAAAGCAGTAAGTATCCTTCAGCTGAGTTTGTTTATAAATGTGTGAAATTTAGCACAAACATGCGTTCACTGATGTGAGATGGTGCACACTGTGCTTAGGCCTCTGCCCCTCGCCCCCCGAAAACAAGCCCTAGCGCACAGGTGGTTCTGATCCTGAATCCTTTCTAACCTTGAACAAGCGGCAGGCCTTGCTGGGCATGTCTAGAACCACTCCTCCTAGCTTCACTCCATCTCCTGCTGTCTTTACCTTCTCTATCCAGCAAACTATAAAGTTACCTATTCCCTTCTGCAGTTCTCTAAGGCAAGAACTCCTGTCTGGTTATAACAATGAGAAAAAAAAAATAAGGTATTCCCTTCACTCTGAAGAAACTTTCCAGAATGCTTTTCCACTCTTTATGTACAACTTTTCCCCTTCACAAACAGCTTCAGAGCCTATGTTCCTCAACTCGTGACCTTTCATATGACCTTAGCTTACAATTAATCCAAAACTCTCTATCTGTTTCAGTCAACCAATTGCCTTACAGCACTATTAAAGTATAAATACCCATGTGTGTACGTATCATACATCCAAGGCCTTAACAGTACAATCACAATTTACAGGAGACTTCAGGAAGCTGTTCATGTTCTTAATAAAGTATTTCTTTGGAGCAAATCTCCAAGTAAACTTCTTGTTTACCAATTAGCATTTTCATCTAATCAGGACTAGATTAGCCATTATGTATTTTAACCATAGTGATGAAAAACCATTCTTGCATTATATGTATCGGTGTTCCCCCAAACATCTATCCCCATTGTATCACCCAGATCATTTATGATTGAATTTTTAAAAGAAGTGTTTAAGCAGAAACTCCCCAGATGTTAATGTGCTTTGTTGCTCTGTGTGACAATCTTCACAGTGAAAACCACCCTTAGAATAAACTATCAGTTTAATGAGCCCCAAACTTTACAAATTAATACAACACAGTCTAAATGCACCATAAATTTATATTTGTTAATCTTGATATTGGAACATTTAAACATTTCAAACTACATAAAAATATGACAAATAATATAAAATAGAAAGAAATTTGTTGACAACTTACATTGCTATTATATTGCAATTAAGCAACAAGATAACTTACACAGCTCTTCAGAAAACATGTAGTGTTTTTAGTGGAGTATTATCAACAGAAATCAGCACAGTCCCACACAATAATGTCTCCAATTTATTATCTTTTCCACAGTACAAATTTTCACAAACCATAAATCCTTTGCAGTTATTCAAAGTCTGTAAACAAGACTCCCCACATCTCCCCACTTCAGTTTAAGCTTGTGAATGTTTTAAGTCCTTCGATCAAGTTTTAACTCTTCTGCTTGCATAAGGAATAAAGAGCCTTCTGTCTTTAAATTATTTATATTTGTCATACAGCCTGCAATGCAGTCAATCACAGTGAAAGCCCTGGGAAAAACAAAACAACATGATCTTTACAGCAGGACTGAATTGAGAATATTAAATGCATTTAAAGAAGCTTCCCATAAGAAAAGCATGGGTTTTCATTTCCAGAAATCAAGTCAATTAGAAACTCTAGGTTCTACTTAAAAACCCATTTGATCTAAAAGTGAAAACAGTCCCCTATCCATAGTCATTTTATAAACTTTATACAGTTTCACTTGCAGAGATTTTTTTTTTTTTTTCCAGTCTGGAAAACAGTAGTGCAATTAGTTTTACTTTTTTTAAGTTATTTAGTCCAGGATGTAAATAGCTCTGTGGAAAGATAAGAAGATGCTCTGGTAAACAAGGAATTTTTGCAAGCCCATGCTGGCTTACTAGTCCATTAAAGCTTGTAAGTCCATAGTGGCTTTCAACAAAATGGTGTATATACATCACTAATAACAAAGCAGAAATAAATAGGCAGAAATGACTATAAACTGTCTCGTCTCATTGATTATATAGTCATTTAAATAATCAGACAGTAGACAGCTGCCCCTAAGGACATCCCACTATGGCATCCAGTCTGGAAAGCCCCAATGGAGTTACATTCCTAAAGTTAAAACAGAAAAAAGGGGGGCAGAGGGTGGGAGATAAAAGTTTAAAGGTGCTACTTGAATGGAACACCATCAAGTCAGCCAGTTCACTTAGATTTCTTCTTAAAAAGACTTTTAATTTTGGATGGCTTTTTGCTTTTCTCTCCATTATGACAAAGGTCATGAGGGATGCTGCTTATCCTGGCGACACTGGGGGCTTCCTGAACGGTCTTACTGTTGCTGCCACCTGAGGCACAGGATATGTGGCGAGCTTTGGGCACCGGGATGCCGCTAGAGAGCTGGTTCATGCTACAGGACTTCTCCAGGATGCCATTGTACACCTTGTTGGCGGGACTGAAGATCATACTCTTAGTTTCTGTCAGACCTACACATTCAGGAGAGCCCCGAGAGAGATCTGCAGTTACGGGCGAATCGCCTCTGGATGAATCCTCTAGGGAGAGCTCATCTTTTGAGACCTTTCGCGGAGACAGCGTTTGGTATATCTCAAGGCTTGAAGGAGGAGACTGTTTCCTTCCAATGGAAGAATTTAAGGAGTCACATTCTGAAGCTGTGTCTGGCACTTCCCTGCGTAAGACAGGCAAAGGTAAAATTTTAAGTTAGTATGTCAAGAGTGCCAGCAGACATTCTAAACAAAACAACTTTCAACATTTCATCTATCAAATGTAAATGGGGGAAATGCTAAAAGTTACACACATTTCAATAAAATTAGACAATTACTAGTTTAAATGATATAATTTACCAAAACTCAGATTGTTAACATTAACTCTAATAATATAATCTACCAATCTAAACAATGTTGTAACTTAAGTTACACCTTCGACTGTCAGAGAAATAAAAATGTTTAAATTTTACAGATTTTTCTTATCATTTCTGCTACTTTTATGTTGTTTTAATACTGAGTATTTTTCTTCCTAAATCACATAGTTGACACAACGTACTTGAAAAGAGAAATTTTAGTCACTGCTTTTCCCTTTAATTTTTTAGTCATTAAACTGATGAAGTATAATTTCCTGAGGAAGAAATATACTATGCAAAAACAAATTCTCCTAAGTTTAAAAGAATAGGAAAGAAATTGAGGTATAACAGGTGGGCCAGTGGATCAGAGGAGGAAGACAATGATGTAATTCTGTTTTTTAAAAAGTAGACATTCAGTAAATTCTCACATGTTTATTCCTCTGTGATTCCCATCCCCCTCCACAGTGATTAGAGAAAAGAAAGAAAGAGGAGTAGAACAATGAAGCCCACAACCCCAAGGCCTACATACGGTAAGTGCTATCAGCCATCCTTCGAAACACACCGGGACCCCCTCTTCCTCCTCGCCGACGGCGAACATCCCTCCTTCTCCCTGAACTACCATGGAATCACCGCAACTCCTGCAACAGCTTCCTAACAGGTCTCTCTGCATCCATTCTTGTTCCTCCCTCTTCCTTCTCCACACAGCCTTTAAAACGGTTTTTAAAAACTCACTCGGACCCATCATTCCAATGAAAGTTGCTCAGAACTTTCCAATACTTCCTCTCATACTCAGGCTAAAATCCAAAGTCCCCGCCAAAGCCACAAGGCCCTGGGTGACCATGTCCGTGGCTGTCTCTGACGGGGCGCGTTACACCATTTCTGCCTCGTTCTCCCACAGCCTCCTCCTTGTCCTTCCCACGTGCCAATCTGGTGGCGCCCAGGGGGCTGTAGCACTTGCTGTTTCCTCTGCTTCACATTTTCTTCCCCTCCAGCTCTACATGCTTCCTTCTCCTAGTCATTCGGGGCTGCTAATGCCACTCCTAACCATCCTATCTACAACAGCATTCTTTTTTCCTTTTACTTGTCTTTGTTTAGCATCCCAGAAATTACCACTACCTAATATGATGTTTTATATTCACTTGTTCGTAGTCAGTTCCCCCAGAATAAAGGAAACTTAATGAGACAAGGAGTCTTATTAACTTCTGTATTCTCTACACTGGAATAGTGCCAAGCTCACAGTGGGTATTCAATAAATATGTAATAAATGGAAGCAAACAAGAAAGGAAGGAGGGAGGGAGGAAGGGAGATTTTGAAGGACAGAGATCACGCCTTACTCATTTTTGTACAAACCATGCCTGACACAAATATTGTTGACTGTATGAAAAAAATGATTAAGAAATATCCAAGTATAGTCTAGGCAAAAAGAGAAAAAGAAAGGAAGGAAGAAAAAGGCAAAAGAAATAAGGTGGGGAAAAAAAATATAGCTGAAGACAGAAGAGAAATGCAAGAACACTTAAGATCATAATCTAACAGCTAGAACTAGGACAGACCTTGTCTCATTTGTTTGGCAGCTCAAGTTATTAGCAAGTGCATGGCACACAGCAGACTAAATTCATATTTATAGATGGAATGGAACTGAATGAACTCTCACCTTGGATGACCTAGGATTACTATAATCATTCATGTTGATATGCATGTTTATTACTTTTGATACACATATTAACATATCTAGGTTAATACCATATTCTAGATACATATTTGATTTCTGACGTATTTAGTCATTTCTATATACTCATACATGTATGTGAAGTTTGTCTTTATCACACTACAAACTCTCAGAGCATACAAAATCCCTTGGGCAAATAAAGAATTAAAAATGCTTTCATACAGCTACAGGTACTGTGTAATACTCAGTTGCTTTTACAACCTGATAATGGGTAGCGCTAACAGAGGACCAGCGGCAGTTCAGATAGGGGAAAAATGACAAGAGACTATCATTGGTAGGGACTTTTCTGCTAAGCTTCTTTTTGGAGTAGCTGTCCATTAATTGAATAGTATACGATAAGGTCTGTCCAGAAGATATCCAGCCATATAATATGAAAAATAGCGACATGTATTGTAGAAGAGACAACATACAGGAAACACTGCACATAGGACAATGATGCCTCAGTCCCCATGAGAGTAAACACCACTTGGGACCTCACACAGTTTCCCAGTTGCCATCAGCTACCCTGTCATATTTTCCTTAATTTCATCAATGGTCTGAAATCTCTTCCCTTTCTTATTTTTTTAAGATCTTATTTATCTTTAGAGAGAGAGAAAGGGAAAGAGAAAGAGAGGGAGAAAAACATCAATGTGTAGTTGCCTCTCATGCGCCCTCTACTGGAAATCTGGCCTGCAACCCAGGCATGTGCCCTCACTGGGAATTGAACCAGCGACCCTTTTGTTTGCAGGCTGGTGCTCAATCCACTGAGCCACACCAGCCAGGGCTGAAATCTCTTCCCTTTCAAAGGTGATTTTAGTTTTGGGAAAAGCCCTAAGTTGCAGGGTGTTAAATCTGGACTATTGGGAGACTGAGTCACCTGGGCAATTTGATGTTTCGCAAAAAAACTGTACAAGCTGTGATGCATGAGCAGGTGTGTTGCTGTGAGGAAGCTGCCAATCACCAGTTGCCCATTGCTTCTGAGCGATCCAAATAGTTTCCACAGAGGAATGTTCAAGGTTAGTGCAAAATCTGATGTAGATTCATTGCTCTACTTGCTCATTTTGAATGTGACAGCCACACAGGACACATGCTCACTCAAGAGCATTTACCACCCCCACTGACTAGTACAGTGCAGTCGTCATGTTCATACATGTGCATTCCAGTCCACTCTTCTTGGCTGCCAGGTTACATCGATGTCACACAAACCGTTCTCATTATATTAACAATGGCTGGACTTTTTCCAGACAGGTCTCGTGTATATCATTGATCCCTGAAGCTGTTCACAGCTTCCAGAGCCAAAAAACGATTAGTTACCATTTTGATAATTTAACTTCTATTTTGCTACATGGTTTGGCTAATCTGTGTGAAATTCTAAGGTAGGTTGAAAATATTTCAAAAACTAGTCTGAAGTTCTAAATAACATGTGAAAAGAATACCAATTTACATTAGGAAAACTGTCCTGCTCACTAATTGGCCATACAATCTTGGGCAAATCACTTAATTTAACCAGGTCTCAGTTTTCTTGTAAAAGTTAAGAGAACTTAATTACTCTCTAACAATACCTCTAGTTTTAACACTTTAATTCCAAAACAAATAATCTAAAGTGCTGCATTTTCTGCCTAACTACTCAGATATAGAGAGTTGGTAAGTTAACTCTGAAATCTCCCATTTTTTTCTAGAGCACATATTCTCTGGTATGTTGAACTTAATTATGTGTACCATTTATGCTATTTTTTTATTTCCTTCTTTCCCCACAGTGATGTATAGCTGAGCTCATGTAATTTTAATGCATGTATAATGAGACAACTCAGGTAAGGTTTAAATGGGCATCTGTGCATAATGTATAGGACACAAAAGATCAGTAAAGAATAAATATTATTATTTTGAAAGGGTTCTGGTGGTTCAACACTTAAAAGACTGAAAATAGAGAGGAGAAAAAGTGTTCTGACTCCAAATTCTTCTCATGTTTCTGAGCTAGCTGTGAATTTTTGACATTGCTATTTGAAATGAGACCTGAAAACTTCCATCAACTCAAAAAATTCTACTGGGAGGCAGAGCTCTGTAATTTTCCTACTCATTTCCATGAGCCACACAAAATTAGTTTTAAGGGTAAAGTCATCTTGTTGGTGACTATAGTTATATTGCAGAGGTTACACAAAAGAGCTAATCATAAAGAACTAACAGCCAAGCAAAGCTGCCTCAAATTCTTCAACTGCAATGAGAATACAAGATGACTATCTTTTTAGAAATATGCTATAACGATCACTTGCTGATAATACAATTTACTTTCACTAGTAGATGACAACAATTATGAATTAAAAAAAATTATTCGATGATGACACTGACTAAAAAATCCCACAACATAGAGCTGCTACACGGGAACATGGAGAGGACCCAACCCTTTGCACCTAGTCTTTTTCTCAAACTGGGGTCCTTCAGCTGGGCTAGAACACCCTGCCACCATACCGGTTTTATAAAAAAAAAAGATTTGGTATGACTATAAATTCCTCCTTTAAGTTCCCCACATTTTCCTAAACCTTTGCCATCTAATACTTCTTGTTTACTATGAAATACCAGCACATAACAATATATCACTAACTGACGACAAATATTTTAAAAACTCAGTGGGTCATATTAATGCTTCTTCATGCTCAAGTATATTTAAGATCATGCCTTTATACAAGAGTGTATTTTACATAAGAAACTGTTAATGAGACAAGTTTATGCTTGGAGACTTGAGTCAACTGTATGCTATGGGCCTTTTCTAAAAGTTGTATCTCAAAATATCTACTTGCGTCTGCAGTGGGCAGAATTATAAGATGGTCTCCAGATTCCCAGCCCTGGTACGCACACGCACATCTACCCCGTTAGTTATTCAAACACTAATACAGAGGGATTTCGCAGATGTAATCAAGGCCACGAACCAGTCTACCTTAATACAGAGAGGTTATTATCCAGATGAGCCTTTTAAATTTGGGACTACAGATCAGATATAGAGGAAGTCAGAGATTCAAAGCACAGGGAAGACTTGACAGAAGGGAAATGCCCTGTTGCTGACTCTGAAGAGCGAAGTCACATGTAGCAAGGAATAGTGAGCAGCCCCTAAGAACTGAGAGCGGCCCCTGGCCCTCGGTGCTACAGCCCCAAGGAACTGAATTCTTCCACAACAACTGAGCTTTAAAGAGGCCCCAAAGCTGCAGATAAGATCAGCCAATACCTTGTTTTTAGCCCTGTCAGACCGTGGCCAGAAAACCCAGCCATATTAAGCTTGGACTTTAGCACACAAAACTGAGGGCTAAACCTGGGCGGCGCACATCACTCTTACCCAGCCCACTCCCACCTCCCACACACCCCGCCCAACAGACACTGTAGCCCATTCACCACCAATACCATTGCTTTTCAGCAGAGAAGTAAATAGCCTCCTCCTCCTCTTCACTTCGATAAAGAACAGGGCAGCTTGACACGGAGAGGATGTCTGGGTCAGGAGAAGCCAGCGAGTGCTGGGAGTGCTGGGTGTGCTGGGGGAGGTGGGCGTGCCGAGCGTGCGGCGGGTGAGGGGTGTGCGGAGGGAGCTGAGCGCGCTGGCACTGCGGCGAGGACGGCACAATGCTGCGACGAGAGCGGCACAAGCTACTGCTTCTGGCTAATGACCCAGCAGGTTTAGCCATGGTCCCTGAAAAACAAACATAAATAAGTAAAACAGCTCATACAATCCAACGCTCCTTTATACACATTATAAATACACACAAGACAACTGATGTTACTAATACGTAACTATTTAATCTACCTTTTCTGAAGTAAGCAACTGAACCATTACCATCCTCCATCACCTTTACTGTTCCTCAGGAAAGTGAAGAAATAAAAAATACAATATCACACAAATCAAAACAGGTCTAAAAATAAACAAATGAGGCTTTAATATAAAATCTGACATTACTAACCAAAAAGATTTAAAAATTTACCCAAGATAACAAATCCTTAAGATTAAAAATCAGTATAGTATAAGGAATCTGTACTTCATTGCAAAATAAATTTTAACATTAAAAAAAAGGAAATTATCAGTAAAAAATAGGTTGGATTTGTCAATGGATATTTCTTGAGATAGTGAAACTGGTTTTAATGTCAAGAAGTTTTAAATCAAGGATCACTGAAACACTACAACAGTCTTACAGCTCCTTAGGCGGAGTCAGACCCGAACTTGTTTCTTGAACACTGATCATTGGAGAACTAACTAGAAGTCTCAGATCATCATCTTTCTGCTATTAGTCTAAGTCTAGACTCATGCACACAAACTTCCCTTCATGTTATTATCTTCATTGAATGTTCCTTCCATTTCTTTGCCTTAATTGTAGTTCTTCTAAGAACAACCTTCTCAAGCTGCAGCGGTTCATTCTCGTATACCCCGCATACTGCAGCACCAGACCGTCAGGCCGGTGGCCTCCTCACCTCCCCATGCTGGCTGTAAACCCTTACTCCGACGCCCGTATCAGATGTGCTCCTTCTGCAGCTCACTGGAGTAAGCTGTGTGACTGTTCCATCTGCACTTCACTAGTCACTTCCTGGTCATTCTCTTACCAATTTATCCAACCTTTCATCAACTTGAGCAATCTCATTTGTAGTACATAACCAACACCTTAACTAAATATGGTTTTCATCTCTTCTCACCAAAACTTTACTTCTATTCTACTCCACCACACACTCTTATGCCATGTCTGACCATTCAAAATTGCTCGTTTTGAAATTATAAGTCAAGACATCAGACAGCACAGATTCTGACCACATTTCTACCTTTCTAGTTCACATACTATGTTCCTTCCACTTATCTGTCCCATTCGCTACCCCAAGCACAAGGACCTTACTCTGTTGGTTATCCCTTCTGTTGCATTTATTTTCATCTTCTCCCTTTTTATTTCCCATCAGCATTTAAAAATCAATGCTAAAAAGAAACAAACCTAAGAAAAAAAAGATAAACAACAATAGCAATAAAAAACCTCCTCCCCCTCAGACTGCTTTTTAGTGGACATCTATCTCTTCCCTTTTATGAAATAGAATTATCTATTTTCTCCACTAAAAAAAGATTTTTTAAATTATCTTAAAAAAAGATTTACGCTCTCCACTACTTCATCTTCACTCTTTCCTTAAATAAATTGTAAAGTACTTACATACAATGTCATTGCAACTATTCTCAACAAAGTAATGATTTACTTCTTTGTTGTTTAATTCTATGAATATCTCAATCCTTCTTTGATATCTGATCAGCACACTTGACATTATTTTTATTTTTCATTTTTTATTGTTCATTGTAGTACAGGTGTCCCAATTCTTCCTTTTGCTCCCCTCCACCCAGCACACCCCTCAAGCTCACGGTCAATCCCCTCTCCGTTGTCCATGTCTACGCATCATTCATACATGTTCTTCCTTGACTAGTCCCTCCCCCTTCCTTCCACCATTCCCTGCTTTGTCCTCCTCTTTTAAAGCTATCAGTCTGTTCCATGTTTCCATGTCTCTGGTTCTGTTTTTCTCATTAGTTTATTTTGTTCATTAGATTTCAGTTATAAGTGAGGTTGTATTGTATGTCTTTCACTGACTGGCTTGTTTCACTTAGCATAATCCTCTCCCGCTCCATCCATGCTGTCGCAAAAGACAAGAGTTCCTTCTTTCTTTATGCTGCATAGTATTCCATTATGTAAATATACCCCAGTTTTTTAACACACTCATCTACTGATGGGCACTTGGGCTATTTCCAACACTTAGCCATTGGAAACAGCACTGCTGTGAACGCAGGGGTGCATAAGTTCTTTTGAACTGGTGTTTCAGGATTCGTAGGGTACATTCTCAGCAGTGGAACTGCTGGGTCATAAGGTAGTTCCATCTTTAATTTTTTGAGGACATTCCATACTGTTTTCCACAGTGGCTGTACCAGTCTGCAGTCCCATTGATTATTAATTTGTCCTTTCCTTGACTTCTCTAACCACATTTTCACCTTTTCCTTTACCTGCCCCTTAACTGCTGTACTTCTTCAAAGTTCTGTCTTGTTCTACTCTTGTTCCACTTATTCTTTTTGAGATATGTAAGCCAATAAAGAATATAACATAAAAATGAGAATTGGGAGATAGGTCACATTAAGAAATTGCTTACAATTGTACAATCTTTTTCCAAAAATTTTCTTCTTATATACGCTATCATGTCTTTTGCCTGAAAAAATGTGTCTTTATATCAGAATTATATACACTTGGAGCTAAGGGTCCTTCTTCCTTGTGGTCTGAAGAGGCCTTGACAGGGCTGCATACAGTTACAACACCACAAACCTCATAGTTAAAAAACAGTGCACTTTGACCTTGGAACAAGCTTTCCTTCACATAATGCAAATATGTTTTACAAAATGTTCGGTCTCGTATTAATTCCCAGTGAAGGCAGGCATCCACCCCACTTATGACTGATAAGAGCAGGTAAATGAAACATTGAAGTTCACTATATAGCAATTCTTTTCTGAGATAATTTTCATTCTATTATCAATAATTACATAGAGACGCATAGCAATTAAATATGAGCCTATTTTGCAAATTGTATTTTCTATGGCAGAGAAGATAAAATTTTGTTTTGTAATAAAGGATTCCCCCTACCACCAACAACCAAAAATAGTAAGTAATATATAGACTTCCATTTCTAGAAATATGGGAGTCAAAAACTATCTGATCAGCATTTCCCAAGCCTCAACAATGTGTTTTAAATATCCTCAAACACTTCAAAATGATGAATAAAATATAACGATAGTTCTAAGTGTACACCTGAATTTGCAAGGAAAAAGAAAAAATTCTCAGATGCCAAAACAGAAAGAATAAAAGAAAGAACTAGGCTTGTGAGTGGCCGTGGAACTGCTGTGGTTCTCAGTCTCAGTTACCCGAGGGTCTGGGTGTTAATCTGGAGACATAAAAGACAACTTGGGCCCACAGGGGGTGAAGGGTAGGGACTGTGAGGGTTCTGGGTACAAGCCTGGGCCTAACTGGGCTGCATTCCTCAGCGAATCTTTTTAAAAAGAGCTCAGTAAAAAACTATAAAACAGGAGAAAGCAATAGTTAAAGTGGTTCTTTAAGGAGAATTCATAGCCAGAAAATCATACATTAAGGAAAAAAGACCTAAAAATTCATAATCTAGTTGTCTAAATATTAAAACAAATGAAAAAGTTCCAATAAAGAAAATAAAAGAGCAGAAATAGAAAATATTTTTTAAAAAACCCAACACTAGTTCTTTAAGGAATAAAAGAGTAAAATAATATAGGATAAATTATTCATCAAGGAAGGGAAAATAAAAAGGAGATTTAAAGATATAAGTGAGATTTTTTAAAATCATGTAAAATACTATGGACAACTTTAAGTCAACAAATTTTAAAACTCAAATAAAATAAACTATTTTAGAAACATATAACTTAACAACGCTGGACTTTCACCCATTCTAAGAAGCTAAATCAATAAATCAATAAATCCCTCCTGCCAAAACACTCTCCCCTCCAAGTTCAATTTATGAGCTATTTCTTCAAAATCCTCAAAGAACAAATATTCTGTATCTTATAGTATTTCAGAGTACAGAATAAAAATTCAAAACATTTATTGGGGATTATTGTGGACCAGGATCTGTTTAAGTATTTTACAGATATTATTTGATTTAAATTACAAAAGAACTACACAAGATGGGTTATATTTTACAGAAACTCAGAGAGGGCCTCCCACAAAGTTATACAAATAAAAAGTAATGACTGTTTTATGGGATACTCAAAACAAAATACTAGACACTATTAACCTGTAAGGTTTGGTGGGGGAGTGGGGGGGGGGGTGATACATATAAATAAATGGTAGAGTAAGGATGCAAATCTAAGCAACCTTGTTCCAGAGCCCACATCCTTAACCACTACATTATACTACCTCTATCTGAGAGTAGGAAAGGATAGAATGGAAAAATAGGAGTATTTCTTGACTTGCGTTGTGATGCGATGTATAACCTTGGTACCAAAAGTCAAACAAAGAGCATGAGAAAGGAAAAATTAGTGGCGAACCTACTAATGTATGATTAAAGAAGGAAAAACCCTAAATAAAATAATATAGTAAACCAAATCCAGTAAAACCCCAAAATAAAAGTAATATAGTAAACCAAATCTAATTTATTATAAAAACAGTACACTGTGACAAAAATAGTTTCACTGACATTTTAAAGGAATTTATTATAAATTTTTGTCACAATGTACTGTTTTTATAATAAATTGGATTTGCTTTGCTATATTACTTTATTTAGGGTTTTCACATCTTTAAATAGGTTAAAATTGAATAGAAAAAAGAAAAAAGAAAGTAAGTGATAACTTCAAATAATGAGGAAAAAGAAGTTGGTAAAAGTACTGTAAAAGTACCAATATGAAAACAAACTATCACCTGCTCTCCTACCCACACAGGGCTAACCTTTGACTGTATCTTGTCTTTCTTCCCTTCAAATAATTAATCACACAGTATTACACTATGTATGTATAGTTTTACAATCTTACTATGCTCTTAACAGGTATGCTTCCTTGTCACTATGTCACACTTACACAATTTACACACCCATGGTAGAAATTTCAGACTTCTCAGGAGAGTATATAGTGAAGAGCCTTCACCCCACCCTCGACCCTCGTCCTTCTGCCAAGAACCCTTACTTACCAGGCCCAGAAATCACGCTTTACAACTAAGCAGAGTGGAGCATCCCTGTCGCGCCACTGGGTGGAGGCAGAGAGCTCAGAGTATAATCTTTGGCAAGAGCTATTTTTCCAAGATAAAGAATTTGATCACAGCATTTCTAAAACATCATATTACATTTAAAGTCAACTCTTGTGCTTTTTTAATATTTAAAAGTTCAAACTTCTATATCATAATCACTGAAAACTTAAGATAATTGTTTTAATGCACATATATAAATATCTCCCCCCCACCGCCCCACAAAAAGTACTTTAAAAAACAAAAGGCCAAGAAAAAACCTAGACAATTTAGGGTACATCTTCATGCATACTTCTGATATATAATTATGTATTCTAAGGAGGACCTGCAACTTTAAAAAGCTATAATTTTCAAATAACATTATATACCTATGAATCAGTGTTACACTTGGCAAGCTTAGGGTATATAATTCAAATAAACACAATATTAAAACAGCAGAGCCTGTCCAGATCTAGATATAAAACTATCTTACATATAAATATCACTATCTTGCAGCGTAGGGCCAGTGAATTGCGTGAGGTCACACACTCTCAGCATTCATTACGTTCACAGTCCGCCCTCCTCTCCTTTCTCCTGTACGAGTTCAGCGCCTCCCCAGTCCGCTTGCCATATCTGCCTGTCATTAAACCACAGAATTAAAACCACAGAAATGAACGTACGCACAGAGTCACTGACTAGTTATTTGCCAATTCAGAGCTTTCTTTCATAAAATTGTTTTAAAAACTAGAACCTCTTTTAAATCATAACTTCAGAAAAGCTGTAACAATTGAATAGAAAAATTCAAACTGGAAAATGCTCATATACCGTGATTTGTCTCAAAGACTAAAATTTCCATGTTAGTCTTTGACCAATCAATGATTAACTTCTGCTCTATTCCCTGGACTCCTATTCTACCTACACTGTTTCTAAAAGGTCAGAAAAACTGGGAAATGCATTAGGCAGGCTAATAATAAAGGATTTTTCAAATGATTTCTAATACATGAAATACATGATTTTAAATTCAAACTCTGTAACTTTGCAAAAAGTCTAAATATGTATTAATAAATTATAAAATTTATTAATAAAATCTAAAATATTTAAATTTTACTTTCCTACCAAAATGTATTTTGTACCATGTAAAAAATTTCAAACACTAGAGCATAACAAAGGAATTGTCCATGTTAAAACCACCTTTGGGAGGGGCTCCACTTTCTAGCACAAATTACAAGATTTTCTAAACATAAACACAGTTTAATTTTGTATAAAGGTAAACCTATTCAGTGCTTCATGAGTTAATATTCTTTCAATAAAAGGACAGAATTGGGAAAATCAAAACAAAATACTAAAAAACTTTCCTACTGTGAAAGTCAACTTAATTTAACAAATCATAAACTGGCTCAAAGTCATCCAATTGGTTGGTTAGTGGCAGAGCTAGGATTAGAACTCAGGTTTCCAAGATCTTTCCCCAATTTCTACTTTCTGCTATAGATTAAACTATTTGAAAGAATAATTCCCCTCAAAGCTCAGCACTTCATTCATGCAAATGATTTAGTATGTATGATGTATTTCACACACACATATACACACACCCCCCATATAGTATTATCAAACAGTAAACACAAATTAACAACAAAAAGAGAAAATAAAGTATGAACAAAATTTTTATCATAGACTTCAAAGTAAATGCTCCATAAACAGCATGATATAAAGTTACTTTAAAAACTCAGCCTAAGCACCCATCAGTGAATGAGTGGATCAAAAAACTGTGGTGCATTTACACAATGGAATACTAAGCAGCAGAAAGGAAGAAGGAACTCCTACCCTTCACGACAGCATGGATGGAACTAGAGAACATTATGCTAAGTGAAAAAAGCCAGGCAGTGAAAGAGAAATACTATACGATCTCACCTATAAATGGAACCTAATCAACAAAACAAAGAAAGAAGCAAAATAGAACTAGAGACCTGGTAATAAAGAACAAACGGACAGTGACCAGAGGGAAGGAGGGTAACAGGGGAAAAAAGAGGAAAGGGCAAGCAAAAGAACACAAATAGAGGACTCACAGCCACAGAAAATGGGGGGAACTGACTCTGGGAGTAGAGGTGGCAGGGTTGTGGTGAGCAATGGGGAAGAGGCGGAACAACTGTAACTGAACAACGATTGAAAAAGAAAACTGTACCAACTCTCTTTTTTGAACTCATCACTTACCAGAAAACTGCGACACTAATGGGGGTGTATCTTCATCTAAGTCATCAACTCCTCCAGCAATTGGATAGGGTGGAATGGAGACTCTGGGCATCACTACCCAGCTGTGATCGGAATAAAGGGAAGAGGTCAGGCTGGGGAGGCCCGAGTTGTGGGCTATTTGAAAGCCACAGATCTTCTCAATCTGTTGCCAGCGAAAAAGTCGTTCTCGTAAACAAGTTGTCAACTCGGAAAGAGCTTTCCTGAAAAAGTCAATATAGGAATTATTTATTTGAAGCAGTCTTTAATACGGCACTGAAAAAAGGCAACTACATGAACAGACCATGGCATTTAGCTAATTTCAAGAAGAAATTACACACTCTCAAAATCAGTATAAATTATGTGATTATATATACATGATCAAGTGACAAATTAAAATACAAATCATTGACAAATGACCTATTTCAATGCAGTGAAAATAGACGAACAGCTAAAATCACAGTCTTACTTTGCCTCCAGAATTTTGTGGTCCACCTCGTCCAGGGAGGAGCTGTGTGCAACGTGCAGGGTCCCGAAGACTGTGCTTCTCTTCTTCTTGATTTTCTCTGCCTAAAAGCCGAGGGAGAGAAAAAGATGGGTAGGTTTGGGGAAAAACACACATACTAACGAACTTTATTTTGTTTTGAATACATTAATAATCAAAAAAATCAGTAAAAAATTATTAGCCAATATGTAGCCCTATTTTCCAAAAATGAAAAGAGAGAAAATAGATGAAAGGAAAAAAAAAAGTTTCCAAACTCAAACAATGATTCAAAACTTTGTTCTGGAGAATTTTTCCTTTATTTCTATGGTTCAGAAAGACCTGAGTTTTCTATTAAAACTAACCAAATAACATTATATCCTACTGCAATAGAGGTGTTAGTGAGTGAACTAAGCTTTTTTTTCTACAAATCAGATTAAGACTTAATCTTATTTCACACAATTTAATAAAGTTGGACATTAATTTCTAAACTACTAACCCGAATCAGATATGAAGTAGCAACCTAGAGAAAAGCTCTGTATAAAACATTTGTGATAATGATAACAAGAGTGATTTTTAAATGACCCTAAGGTCATTCGGAAAGGTATATACCTCTCTAAATAATTTTACTTTTCAACCTATGATTATGAGAATCAAATTATGCAATAAGTTCCAGCTCAAGAAAAGAATCTGCAATAATAAAATTTATTCTTATCCTTGTATTCCAACTGGTTAATCCTTCTAGAAATTTAATAAGTTTTGAAATAGAGTACCTCATCCTTAGCAATAGCTAATTGCATTTCAGCATTTTGTCTTTTAATATTGTAGTACTGTACTTCTACTTCATGTGTTAACTGAAGCCATTTTTGAAGTGCATCTGGGACGGACCAGCTGCTTCTGAGTTCAAATTCTTTTTCAGCCTTTTTTAAAGCCATCCGAACCTGGGAAGGAGGGAGAGAAGGAGGAAAGACGGAGAAGAAGGGAAATTTTTTTTTGAGATATTTAAATTTACAAATTATTAAAGAATTTAAGATATTTTAGTATCCAAATTAAGAGCATTTTAATTATGCTCTTTGTATACATCTTTTTAAATCACAAAGTCTAAAACAATATATTTCTGACATTAAAACTAAAGCTGAAGTATTAAGTGTATCTTAAATTCACTAAGCAAAGTTGTAAAGCCAGAGAACAGAGGGGACTTACATGTATCTCAAGCTGCAATATTTAATTTTTATATGTTACGATAACCAGACTTAGAGAGAAAAAAATCCAGGGCATATAAAAACTAAAACTGATCCTACTCTTCTCATAATACATTATAAAGTAGGATATGAGTAAGTGTCCAAAATAGGGTGACCTATCTGTTCTAGTACCCGTGCTAATGTTCCCAGAAAACCCTATTGTAGCTCCTTAACTAAACACTCACTTTTGCCACTTCTATTTAATTCACTGCTTCTA
Source organism: Pteronotus mesoamericanus (assembly GCF_021234165.1). Taxonomy (NCBI): domain Eukaryota; kingdom Metazoa; phylum Chordata; class Mammalia; order Chiroptera; family Mormoopidae; genus Pteronotus; species Pteronotus mesoamericanus. The sequence goes on along the minus strand of NW_026555234.1, from coordinate 15,776,866 downwards.
ATATACCAAAGAATAAAGTATACATGCTGAGAAAACCGATTCCGAGAGTCTACTTGATTCTTCCAGGAGAGACTATGCAGAGACTCCAGGGTCCAAGTCGGTCTTGCAGCTGCCCTTGAGGGGAGTCAATGCTTAGTGTGTGAGGTGGTGTGAAATGCTAAGGAAAATACTCTTAAGGAAGGCGTCACTAAGAAAAGGACAAAGCAGGAGGAAACAACCCATCCTAGGCAAGAGTTCAAGCTAAAGACATGTAAGGCTACATGATGGGACCTATGGAATTATATGTACACATACACCCTCAGACCTTCAGAATGATGAGTGAGCTACGGAGGATCCTGCTTCTGGAACACCATAACTGCAAATTAATTGTCCTCAAGTTAAGTAACGTAACTAAAACTCTGCTCCCAAACTAAAATGTAGAAGAGCATTTGATCTGAAAACCCAACTCATTTAAATAAGCTTTACTGTGTGCCAGATTAAACTAAGAAGAGTACTATATACAAACTTTTGATACAGAAATAGAAGGGCTGTCAGATCCTATAGGAAAAATTATATGTAGAAAAGTATTTTTTAAAAGTCCAAGATTAAAAAAAATTCCAAGGGACACTAAGTAAACAATTCAAAAAGCAGATATTAAAAGCAAAGATAAGATAGCACTTACTCACTGAAAAACAAATCCTAAGCAACATTTGCCTGACACAGTTCACTGTGCAATGTGCTTGGGACAATACCGTGTTTAATGAGAAGTCTGGCTAAGCTGTGTGGCGTCCCTGCTAATCTCCCAGGAAGAGAGAACTGGAGCTCAGGTCCTGTGACATGCAAGTCTGTATAACGCCTCAAAGTGCATGGCACAGGCCCTCCTTCTCACAAGATTTTAAAGCTAAGATTTCTATATAATTTTCATTGCCAAGACAGTATACAGAGAATCTGAACAACTTTCACTCAAGTTTCCTCTTCAATCGTTCAGACATCCCTTAATGGTCTATCTACAAATTTATTATTCCTAAAAGAACTCAATACACACATTAAAACAACATTGATACACTTCTAGCATAAACTGAGGCTTTACGATGTTTTGACTGACTGTCAAATAATGTCTCAAAATTATAAAAATCCTGACCTTCTAATAATAGCAACTATTTTAACTATTTTCTCTATTTTTCCTAAGTTTATTATTTGACCTAAAATCCATCTCTTAGTTTGAACTGCATTGTTATTTATTGAGGAATGGATGTGGTGAAAATTGAGTAATTAATAGCTTTAACAAATATGAATTATTAAGTTGCTTAAAAATATAATTATTATTTATATAATTTTTGTGTAAAACAGCAATAAATAAAAACATAGTATCACAGAAACAGCCTAAACATCGGAAAACCTGGCTTCTGATGCAACTTTATTATTTATTACCTCTGAGACCTTCAGCAAGTTCTTTACTTTCTGGGGCTTACTGTCTCATGTATTTACAACAGGGGTATGACTTGTCCTGACTTTAGGCTTCATCAGACTTTCAGAACTAAATAATTTTATCTAAAAAGAATTTACACAAAATATAAAGTGGTACTACTTTCACCCAAAAGTTTTATTTTAGTGAAAATAACACTATATAAAATATGTATCAGATTTTCCTGTGTTCCAATTTTAAGAAGTTGATTATTCCCCAGACAAAATATAGTAATACTTCAAACTAGGTGGAACGATAGATCACGTGATGTTACATGTAAATTAATTTCCCAGTTAAACTTACCTTTGTCACTTAATAGTTGTGTGACCTAAGGCAAGTTATTTAACTTCTTTACATATATGTAAATGAGCGTAATTTCTATGTATTGTAAAGATTAAAATTTAGGAGCAAACCATTTGCAATATGCGTAAAAACACATATAAACACTCATAAAATTTTGTTTCTTATTACTATAATCATGTGGGACAGAGTTCTTTTTAAATATTCATTTCTCTTCTTTAAACCACCTCTTACTGACTCGGGATCTCATTAGGATTTTTCCATTTGTACTGGGACATAACACCATGGTAATCTTAGGGTCTACTGAATGCAAGGTCTCCGAGCCAGAAACCTGAGAGGAGAATGTTAGTGATTCTTGGGTAGTATTTTATATTGTGCCTTCTCCCTCACTGTGAGGCAGTCACCAAAAAATACTGCTATCAGTTTGTATCTCTGAAGTGAATTCCTACTGCAGCTTTCTGATTTGCGCTATCATGAAAACACCTAACAAACTTTTAATTTAGTACTGGGAACAATCCAAGACTTAGAAGTCTCAGTGGGAATAGGCAGAGAGTTTTCACAGGAGTAAAGGGCAAAATATCTAATTCTTGGACATTTTGGCTAGGCCCTTTTTTCTTTCTTCTTCCTTCCGTTCTTTCTTTTTTTTTTTTTTTTTAACTCCCTGTTCTTTACTATGTTCTCTGCAGAAGTTTTTTGCAGGTAAATAGGACCTGACTGCAAATTATGTCTAGGAGGTAACTTGAGAGAACAAACTTCTTACAGGGAAAAGATCCAAAAAGTAGATGTCTGCGGTGTGAGGGAAAGAACAGTTAACAGAAGGAGATGGCTGCATTCAGTCAAAAATGACAAACTCAGAGGGGATAGTAATGCACACTGAACATTTTTTGCAGGAGTTGAAATTGAAACTCATTTGATTTTTATTCCTTATTAAGCACTTGATTGACAAGACAACGATGCTTTTGCAAAGTGGGAGGCACAATACCTAGGTTCTTATCCCTGGTTTACAACTGAGTCACTTTCTAATCTTCAAAAATGTTTTCTAATCCTCATTTTGTTCCTCAGTTGGTCAATTATGAAAGGGTCAACGTCAAAAGCAGAAGATGAGACCATGGAAGGAGAGGTTGGAGTGATGTGCTTTGAAGATGAAGGAAGGTGCCATAAGCCAAGAAATGTAGGCGGCCCCTAGAAGTTGGTAAAAAGCAAGGAAACAGATCCTTCCCTAGGGCCTTCAGAAGGAATGCAATCCTGCGGACCTATTTTAGACTCTGACTCCAAGAACTGTAAGATAATAAATATGTGTTGTTTTAAAGCCACTAAGTTTGTGGAAATTTTTTATAGCAGGAATAAAAACAACTAATACATTTGCTTGTAATTAAATTCTTTTAGAATCACCACCCAAAGGATTGTGTAATGCCCAAATGCCTATATTCCATCTTTAGTAAATTCATAATGGATGCAGATATTGGAAAGAATATCCTTTAGACAACCTCAGAATTTTTAGCAGATTATATTCTACACTTGATCTTAGCCAAAAGGCCGAGAAGCGATCACAGGTTATATTCTAAAACCCCTTAGCAGAACTCAAATGGATGCTCAGTAGAGATTCTTTACCTTTGGAGAGAAGTTCAACATTAGATATACTTTATTATGTTACAGTTGAAAACTGAAACATATTACCAATGATAAAATAAATGCCTTAAATTTACTCAACATATTTAATATGACATGGAATAAGACTTCTTGAATGAGAGAACATGATGGCAACCTTATCTTTTAGTTACTGCTGTGTGATTTTGCTATATAGGGACTTTGATCAATGTAAACAATATGAACACATGATTCTTTGAATAACTAAAGATAAGCATACAATGGAACTAAATGAATGAGAATGAACAAAAACAGAAAACTCAGAATGGCAGCACACACACCCTAACAAGTACTTTTTGTAAAACATAAATACCTGCTCCAACTCCTGCTCTGCATACTGACGTCGACTCAGTTCGCTCTCAGCTCCCTCCCTCAGCTCTTTCAGCCGACAGGCCTCCTCCTTTGCGTAATTGATTTCATCCATCATTTTGCGCTCTAGGTTCTGCTTTTCTACAGCAACATTTCTGTTTTCTTCCTGAGCCTTTTCAAGCCTTACAGAACAATAAAAATGTAAATTCCTCACAAAGTTGCCAAAATTTCATTTTTTAATGAAATATAAATAAGTATCAGGCAATAGGACACATTTCAATCAAAATTTGCAGAATTTTCTATTAATCTTAAGTTTGGATAATAAAAACATTATGTAGTCTACCATACACCTATTTGGTTATCTTGAGCTCAAAATACAGGGATAGCATGGAAATACTCTTTAATGAAGAGACTTTTAAGAAATACGTAATTATTTAAATCATGTCAAAAATATAATTTAACTACACATATAACTCCTCCTGTATATGATTGATTTTCACTGGTCTCTACCCATTTATTCCCTACTTCAAAACTTCATAACAATCTGTTATTATAACAACATAATGATGCTTTTGTAAATGTATGAAATGAAGTGTACACACATTCCTGAGCATGCATCAACCTAAATATAAGTGTTTACACACATGTCCATACTACATTTTCATAAGACTTACGGCTTGTTTTACTTACTCACCTCTCTTGTAAGTCCATTAGACTTTGCTCTGCAGTTTGGAGACTCTCTAAGTCTTTCATCATTTTTGCAACATGTTCTTTTGATGTTTTATTCTGTGTGTAGGCAAACCAGCAACCTCCAACACCAATTACTATAGAAACCGTGAGGATAAAATCTTTCATCCAGTTATGAGGGGGGCCTATGAAGAGAATGAAAGATGGTTAAATTAATCTTTGAGTGCAACAGAATCTCAATACACGGAGACAGTTCTTTTTAATTAGGAGGCATCTAAAAATATAAAAAAATGTCCCTCCCATATAAAATCTCTTTTTAAAAACCTTTCTTTAAATAATTAATGTGCTTGTTAGAATTACTTGATATACCAGACCTACAGGAGGACAAAGATAAACCAACATGGACGCACCACGCACCTGCTGGGACAGAAGGCAGTAACAACAGTCCTGGGGACCCCTGAAAAAGCAACAGCACCTCCCACCACATGCTGAGAAGGGTCCTCTGGGAGAAGGAGTCATAAAGAGCCATCATTATCATTCCAGCTCCTTTCCTTCAGTCAAGCTAGGCAGCTGTGATGTTTTGATAACCAAACTAGAAGCCTAATCATCCAAAAGGTATTTTCCTCAAGCATATAGCCATGTAGCTAATTAAAATTTACCAATGATTCTCAACCAAAGGTGATATTTTCCCCAGCCAACAACTGACAATTTTTTTTGGTCACAATAGGGAGGAGAATGAAAGGGGTTGGGGAGAGCTGGTATTGGTGTCTAGTAGGTAGAGGCCAGGGATGTTGTTAAACATCCCACAATGCACAAGACAATCATTTCCCTATTCACCCACCTTGTACAAAAAAAATTACCTAGGAATTATCCAACCTAAAATGTGAATGATGCCAAGGTTAAGCAACCCTGGGTTATATGACCAAAACAATATTGTTTTAGAAGGCTATTTGCCAGAGACACCTGGGTTACCAGAGGGAAAGAACAGGACCATCTTCCCTACCAAGCCAGGCAAGAGAGCACCCCCCAGCATTGTTTCTAAGTAAGGAGCAAGGAGCCAGGGCCTACTGTTTTCAGTGGTACTAAACATAGAAACCACTAGACAAGTAATTTCCTCGTTTATTAGGAACTTTATGAGGATTATCAATACATACTAATTTGGGGGGACTCTCTAAAGGGCGACACAATGGTAACAAATAAAATGTATTATTTGCTCCAAAGAGGTATCTGAAAAAACTGCCCAACAGCCCGGACCTCAAGCAGGAAGACTTTTTTGCATGTTTGATGAGATGAAGAACTCTATAGAAATGACAAGTTTCTATGCTGACAAGTCTAGGGTTCGTTTATGTTCATACAGAGTGAAAATAGCACACTCCATGCGAGAGAACCCTCAGGGTTGTGTGTTCCCAGGGTGCCTGCCCTAACCTACAATGAAAGAGATGCGCTACACAAGGATAAAGTCTTAAAAGAATTTATTTCTATTTCTGCCTCAGACTGAGATGTTCAGCTCAGGATCTAGCTCAAATATGAGCCCTGTTCCGGTTGAAATATAATCAACAGAAATAACAATAGATGGGCAAGTCCCAAACTACAATATGCACCACAAACTAGCAGAGATTTCAGTGAAAACTCATTTAAAATATATCTTTACTCATTTGGCAGTGCTAGTTTTTTATAAATATAACATGGGTGTTCCAACTACAGGGCTCATTCACTCAAATAATAATTTTAAGACAAACACATTAAAAAGGTGTTTATTACAACATTTTTTGTTTATTAAAACATTTATCTTCAACATTCTCTGAGATCAGTTTGGTTCCTTTTCAAGCAACAGTGATATAATATTGTCCCTGGGTTAATAAAATATAAATATTCCTGACCAAGTTGTATATAGAAACAAATTCCGTATTTCAATTTCTACTGTCACCAATCATTCACATGAAAAAATTAGAAAGAATCACACAGAAGACACCCCAAGAGACTCAGCAGAAGACTTATGCAGGGGAAGGGTTAAAAAGGGTATCATCTCCGTGGAATGCTCGGCATTGCTGCAGTGTTCTATTTCCTAGGGTTTGTAATTTCCCCCAACCCTCACAAAGGGAAGTTCCAGCTGTTTCACCAGCTGCTCTTTTAGCCGGAGCCAAAAAAGAACCACCAGTCAAGTTATGGAATCCATCCAACCCCTCCAGCAACCCTTTTTTAGCAGGGCCAGCCCCTAGATAGTATCATAGAAACCTGCATGTCTCCTAACTCCAAGAATGAAGGTAAAATAAACATGAGTTTCCTAATTTGTAATTTATGGAAGTCATTTTACTTGTATTAATTTTGTAACTTGTTTTTGGCTACTGAAAAATGAAATATAAAGTCTCTAAAATGTATACTCTTCAAACGCTTTTCCCCAAAGCTTCCTGAAATTTGAAATTAAATGAAATAAGCATATTAAATTTTCCTTCTGAGAAAAGTATTCCTGTCAAATTAAAAAAATACAGGTGTATTTTCTTTACAAAAATGACAGAGCAATTTCTTCACTGTTCCTCTTCAAACAATCTAAGAACAACTCTCTACTTTATGCTTCTGCCAGGATAGTGTTACTTTGTAAAGTTTCAAAGTGAGTCTTTGCTTTTGATCTATATCTAAAAAAATGTTTTATTGGTGATTAATGAAATCAAGTTAGGTTCCATTACTTCATGCCATCAAGATGGATAGATTGCACCGTTTTTTAAAGGTGCAATCTTCTTTAGTGAACATCCAGCTATAATATCATCAACATTAAAACTGCTATAAAGATCCAAAGTTTTAAATCTAGAAATTTAATTCTAAATTATCAACTAACATAGTTTTTACAACTTTTTACATTAGTAACCAGCTTTGAAAATTTCACACTCTACATTTCAAAGACAGACAGTCTCACCCTATTAATCTTTTGTTTTAAGACAGTATTAAATTTCTTTTACACCTAATAAATGATTCTTCCTAGTGGTCTACTACCTTCCTTACTTTTTTCCTTCTTTAGATAACAAATAGATGATTTGATTATTCTTTTGCACCATATTCTGTGAGAGCAAATACTAACGTGTTAGAGGTCCAAACAAAACCACATCCAGTGCCTTGAGCTGAAGTTTTTGTCTGTGACTCCGGTCGCTGATTTTCAACTGAGAGATCATAAATGAAGTTTCATGTACTGCTATCCTGTTCATTTAAAAAAACACATATACATTAAATAAAAAATGTTTCTCATATGTAAATTCAAATATTTGAGCAACATATTCAATACCTTACATATTAGTGATAATTAGTGATATAAGAGGTCATTTAAATGTGATTTAATACTTTACCACGTGCATCCAAAACCTTTTCAGTACAAATTTAACTGTACAAACTCTCCTGTATATTAGTAATCTAGTTGCTAGATTGATATTTTTGTTTTCTAAGGTTATTTTGTGCTGTAACAACATGATTTTTAAGTTTATCAAATTAAAAATATTTTATAACCTGGCATCTTACTGTCATTTCACAAAGAACAAGAAAATTTTAAGTAATTTACTTAACATCAATAGCACACTTTTAAAAACAGTTCTCAATTTAGACTGTTGCCTTTCTTTAAAATTATCTAAGAAGTCTATACTTCTACAGTCTAATGTTTAAACTGTATAAAAATTAAACAAAATCCAATGAAATCAAAAGTGGGAAGAAGCCATCATTAGTTAGGAAAGTAATCTGAAGGATTTATGTAATAAGAAGTACTGAACCATTTTATTAGCAATGAAAAAAGGATGTAGGGGGCCAACGCACAAGTAAAATAAGGGAAAAAAAATCACTTTGATTTGGACTCCAAATCCAAATAGCCCAGTAGTTAACTAAGATTTCTTAACAACCAAGTATAATGCCAATAAAGATTTCACAATACAAAGTCTAATAATAATAATAATAATAATAAAATTGTTAGTAACAGTGACAATAAAAACAAGCATGTACTACGTGCTGGGACTTGTGTAAAAGTAGTGAGATGCTGAATAACTTGCCCAAGGTTACAAGATTAGTAAGAGGTAAGGCAGAAATCCAAACCCAAACATGGATGATTCCAACCACTATACCTGAACCACTACATTTTATTTAGGAAGACAGCAGAACCTCCGATTATGCAGAAGTTACAGGAACTCCTCTGAGGCTTCTATAAAACTTACAGAGTAAAGAACTCTAATTTTCCCTTTACAAAATGCCCTCATCTTCTCCACAGGTATCTTATGTGTATGTATGTTCCTAGTTACTCCTTTAATATGACACTTACCAAATATGCCGTCCTTGACGGCAAAAACTATCTTGGCTCTCTCTCTGCAAACCTAGCATAATGCTTGGCAAAAGGAGATGCTTGATAATAAGTGTCTGTATAATAGGTGAATGAATGAATGCATGGATGGATGCATGACTGAATTTAGAGCAATACTGTCAAGAGACTAAATTTAAGAAAGACGATGAGATGTAGTAAAAATAAAACTATATAACGGAATTTTATGCCAAGTTCAATGTGAGCCCAGAGGTGGAAGTGCTTCTACCTGAGTGGGTGAGGATGTCAGGGAAGTTCACACAAGTCTGAAAGGAATGAGGAGGCATGTGTCAGGTGACGAGAGCCTGAGGATAAGCTCTGGTAAGAATTACAGAGTACAGAAAACACACTAAAAGGCTTAAGACAACCATTATAACTAACATAACTTTGGCTACCTAGATGAGAGGCAACAACAGTATTTTAATGTCACAGAAAGGAACCAATAATGAATTGTTTTAGGCATGTATACATCTGGAATGTGTAATACACTTTCATATACATTCTTACAAATAGCTGTTATATCTAGAATTACCCTACATAACTTACATGGTTGTTTGTGTTAATTGATATTATCCCTTTAAACTGACTAATACAATACTAATTGTATTTCCATATGAGAAAGGCTTGATGAAGAGTATTCCAGTTTCCCTTTCGCCTCCACTCAAAAAAACTCCAATAGGCTGACCCAAAAGCTTCTACACACATTAACTTTTATTCTGTAGAAACATGTTCACTATTTTAAATAATCGATCTTGATTACGTATATATTATCTCAACAGTTCTACCAGAATTTTAGGTATCTCTGATATCCTTTATTTAATCAAATGAAGAAAGTGGCCATAACATTCACTGCCAAAACACAGAGCAGGATATTTTACTTCATGTTGCTGTTATATAAAGAAACTCCCCAAAAGACAACATAAGAAAAATATAGTAGGTTCCTCATAACCAGGGTAACATATATAACTTGAAAAACCCTAATCCCATTTTGATGCTCTATTATTCTTTTGGTTTTAACTTAGCAACTCATCTTGCTTAAATGTAAGAACTACCTCTTATTTAATTTTTGTCTTCTTTCCAGCATCTACTTGCACCACGAACATAAAGATACTCAATACGCACACATTGAATTGTCTCTTATCCCCCTAATTTCATCACTATAGTCATGTGCACAGTAAAATCAGAAATACTGATGTTGATATTCAGAATACATTTAAGGAAAATATGAAAACTTTCAACTTCACCCAAAACACAAACTTTAAATCAACAGAAGCCACTTATTTAAGTAAGGTTTGTAAGCAAATTGACTAGAAATACAATGTGCCTATTCCATCACATATAATAATTAGATAGCAAAAAGGGATTAGAGTCTTTTTGGTATAAGAAACAATCCAGGGAGGAATAAAACATAAGCAATCTTGTAAGGTCAAATTTTGGTAGAATTATTCTAAATTGTAACATTTAAATCTTTAAAGATTATTAACTTAACTAATAGCGATTCAGAAAATATAATTCAGAAACCTAGTAACAATTAATTCCAGACATATAAAGGATAAATTAGCATCCTAAACTCTGGTATCAGATCTATCTGTATTCAAACACTGCCTTGGGCCAAATGTTTAACTTCTCTCTGACTTGGTTTTATTGCTCTGTCAAATGAGAATAACAATATATACTTCATTTTAACCATGAAGCTTAAATGAGATATAATAGAGTAACTCTATGTAATATACATTTAAAAATGATTGCTATTATCTAACATTTTATTTATTAAACTTTTTTTTTAAAGATTTTCTTTCTTTATTTTTAGAGAGGGGGAGGGAGGGAGAAAGAGAAGGAAAGAAACATCAACGTGTGATTGCCTCTCGAATGCCCCCTAGTGGGGATCTGGCCCACAACCCAGGCCTGTGCCCTGACTGGGAATCAAAAGGGAGACCCTCTGGTTCGCAGGCCAGTGCTCAGTCCATTAAGCCACACCAGCCAGGGAATAAACTTTATTTTTTAAGGTTTAACTTATGGCCACTAATACTAAGTGGTTATTGTTATTAAAAGAATGCCAATTAAGAAGAATCTGTAAATTAATCTATTCAAATAGATCTTTTCATAAAGGTGGATCTGTATTAAATGAGTAAGTTTTTTTATATTTACCAGATGGTCAGAAGTTGGCCCTTTGAGGTTATCTAAAAAAGGTACAGCTGGCCCACCTTCTCATTCTCAAAGTTACTTTTCTTGGGTATATTTTTCTTGGGTAAATTTTTTAAAGGTTGTTACTCTTTAGACAAAAAAAAAATTGATTAAAACTTGGAAAATTCACACCTTAAAAAATTAAAGAAATGATGCATTTATAATAATTCCTTTGAGCTCTTAGCCACAGAAATAACTTGTAGATTCAGCAATGAAAAGTAACATGTAGCATATAATTCTCCACGAGTGAAAAAAAATACATTTGGATAATAAGGGCTCACCTGGGAAGTGTTGTTCCTTTGACATTATTATCTCTAAAATTCTTCTCATACTGGGGTAGTTCAACAAATTCTATCAACCACTGAAGTGTGTCATCAAGGGTCCAATTATGAACTATAAAAGATAAAAGGGGAAGGAATATTTTATATACATCTGCTTATGTATATAAATTATATCTCTATATATACATAAGCATACACATATAATTACTATGACTTCAGAGGAAATGAAGGTGTTAGATTGAATTTTTCAATTCAATCAACCCAAGTACTAAAATGGTATTAGCATTTTACGAGAGCTAAAAACAATGAAGACATACCTCTGACCCTTAAGGGCATACAATCTACAACAGAGAAAACACACACAAGAGACAAAATACTAGCATAGTTAATTGTAAAATAAGCATCTATGCAAAATTTGTGTAAGATGAAACAATCTATTAATTCCCTGAATGTAGGGAACTTACCAGATATATATTTTCATCATTCTTTCCATAATACATAATACAATAAACCTTCTGAGCATCAGGTTCCATTCTAAGTACTGGGAATATGGTAATAAACAAGATGAATAAAGTCACAGCCCTCATGGAATATAAATTGTTTTGGGAGTGGGAAAGAGCAATTTATGAAAGAAAGAAAAGGGGATGCACATTCCAGATACTGATCAGTGAATAAGGAAGGAAAGAGAGGAAGACGTCAGGGTAAACCTCTCTGCAAAGCTGTTATCTAAATTGAGATCTAAAAATTGCAAGGAACCAATATTGTGCCAATCTGGGTAAAATATATCTCAAAAGAAAGGAAAAGCTAATGTGAAGGCCTTAAGATAGGAATTAACTTTAGCTGTGGTTTAGAGATAGGAAGAAAGCAGTCAGAAAGTCCAGATTATAGAGGCATTTTCAAAATTCTGGACATTTTTCCAATTTCAGTAAGAAGACAGTAGGGAAAAAATAATCTATGTTGTTAAAATATAAGTCTTCAAAATGTGAAGAATGGATTATAGGAAACAAAATTGAAAACAGAGAGATATAAGGAAACCATTCCTTATATATCTGTCCAAGCAAAAGAGGTTATTGCCTTGAACTCCTGTGCTAGTAGAGAATATGGTGACATGTGCTTAGACTCAGGACATATTCTGGGAATAACACTGTCAGGTGTGTGGATAAAATGGGTGAGGGCTGAGAGCTAAAAGCAAGCCAAATGAAGCACAGAGGGTGACACCATTGACTGAGACAGGAAAGAATGGTGGGAACAGACTGGAGAGGCAAGCAGTGGCAGGTGGCAGAGATCAAAGTTCTGTTTAGACATGTTATGTTTAAAGTAGGTATTAGATATTTAAGTTTAGATAAATAGAATCCATCAGATATACAAGTCTACAGCTTAGGAGAGAGTGAGGTTAGGAACAGAGGTATAAACTGGGAGTGATCAGCATACAGATTAGACTGAGTGCGAACTCCCAGAAGAGGGAAGATAGCTATTAATGATTCCTAGCAAACTGACGCAAATCATGACGAAAATGATAGCCAACATCTCTTCTCCTGGACACTGATTTTGAGTGAAGCTTTCTACTGATATATGCATTTTTTCCTTGAAGCCATAAAAAAAAATTATGAGGCACTTAATATGATTACCTCCATTTTAGAGATGAGAAACTGAGTAGTTTAGTAAAATCAAAATAGTCAGTAGCAAGACTAAATTTGAACCCACACAACCAGCCTCAGGACCTGACCCTGTGCTACTCTGAGAACAATAATATTAACTAACAGGAGAGATACAAAAAGCACTTAAATACGGGAAGCCACTCAGACATTTCTGTTTGACAAGTATGAAGGACAACGATAGTTCATACAAACGAAAGGATGCAGTTAGAAAACAAAGGTCTTATATGCTGCAGCAAAGGTCAGAGGAAAATGAAGAAAACAAGTGAGCAATAAAAGCAGATCTGGGAAACCATCTGTGTAAAAATAAATCTGAGAAAAGATCTTTCTGGTGAGCTACAAATAATTATGAATTCATTTTTGCAAAGTTAATTTTCCACAATCTGCCTTTTTCATTATTTAGAGAAAAAGCTTAAATAAATCATTAATTAAAAATTAACAAAAGTTCACTTAAAATCGCACATGGTAATTGATAATTTTATATTGCGACAAAGCTTTGACTATTTCTTTTATGTTCTCTCTGCATGTGTTCCTGCCATAAGTTTGGACATGTGCCTGAGGCTGCTGTATCAACTTAGCCAAATAACTAAGAATATCAGCCAAAGATTCAGGCCCTGGGTACCTTCCACTAAATTTAATACATTCAAAGTAGCCTCTTTACTCTTAAGTTTCTTCCTATTCAAGATGAACTGCCTTGAGCATTACCCTGTCTTGACTGCCAAGAAACCAGCAGTGCAGCTGCACCTCACACACCCACACGGAAACCTCAGCCAAGAAAACAGGATTCTCTCTGTCACTTCTAGGCTGTTCAACTATCAACAGCAAAAGTCCCTAACCTAAACACACCAGGACCTCAGAAAACATGCCCTCTGTTACAATGAGCCAGGATAAAAAGACAGGAAAACTCAACTGAAAAATCATTTAGAGTTAAGAGTGCCCAAATCTTAGTATTACTCTATCTAGTAGATTGAATATTGCAGTGGCTGTAAAGAAATCTTCCTTATAATGAATATTTAAAACAACAAAATGCTAATGTAGAGCACACACTTCGCTCCGGGAGGAAGTCCACTTCTCGTGCTGCTTGGTTTTCTTCAGTGATGCCTTCACTTCTCTTCTCATGACCAGGACTTGCAAGGAGCCAAGAGAAAATACTAATTTCCTTTCAATTCTTAGGACAGAACATGCTGTGTCCTTCCTCAGAGCCTTGGCACATGCTGTTTCATCAGTATGAGACCCTTTTCTCCATTCCTGTGCCTCATCTTCACCTATTTACTTTTTTGAGTCTTCATATCTCAGCTAAAACTTTCAGGAGAACCTTCCCAAACATTGCTACATGGTCATAAAGCACTTTACTTTTTATGCATAGCATTTAATTAATTATATTTATTTGTATGACTACTTCGACATCAGTTTAATCCACTAAAGAATAGGGTTTTGCTCACCATTCTATCCCCTAGCACTTGGTACACAAAGAAGTGTTCAACAAATTATTTATTGGATCCTCTTGAATAAATGAAGTAGAACATGTACAATTGACAGGTATTATGAAAATTTACTTTCACATTTTAATAAGAACCTAATAATCAGAAATAGAAATCTTTATATAAAAGCGATTATTGACAGCAAACTAGTTATTTAAGAGTTATCTGGTTCCTTGTTACACGCCTCTCATTGCTCTTTTCACATGTGCTGTTGCTAAACAGCACTTCTACCAGGGAAGGTATGCAGAGAAAGATACGGTATTCCTTTCAAAAATACATTTCCCGATCTGCAAAGCAACAAAAATACCAATTTCTACACTTTTAACATGTTTGTGCAACAAATTGTGCCCAATGCTATAGGTTGGTGTCTCTGAGTGACTTGGGGCAATTTCTTGCAAGACTAGCAGAGAGATCCCTGGAGAGAGATCAGAGTCCCTGATTCCAGTTCCATCTGTGCTACTGACTCGCTGTGACATCACAGCCAGGTTATCTCACTATGACTCAGTTTCTCTGAGCTAGACCTCCATTAAAGTTCATTTAAATTCTGTTTCTCTGATTGCATTATAACGAACATGAGTTGGTATGGAGAATAGTGCTAAACGGTTAGCCTAGAACAGCAGGTTCCAGGATACTGAAAGGAAAGAAGTCCCTAAGACTTTCCGGACAGCAGTAGAAACTGCTGCTAACATTTATAATACGTATGTTAAACACCAAGAGATTTGCAAATGTTATTTGAAATAATTATTGCAAAAACCTTGTGAAGTAAGATACTTTTACCATCATATTGATCCTAAAACTTTATGAAGGTGAAATTCTTAGAGATACCCGGTTACTCAACCAGGTTTCAGACCACGTCTGTTTCTAGAGTTATTAGCCACTGTGCAGTAGCACTGCCTCTTTAGAGTTAGGCTGAGTGGTAGTAATAAACCAAACCACCAAACTAGGCACTACAGGTAGACAGCTTATACTCCAGTCATACTTGCGGCCATATATTCGGCTTCCTGAGTGTACCATATTCCGCTGTGCCACTCCTTCTACCTGGAATGGTTTTCCCTTCTCCCTCCTTCTTTACCTGGCTTGCCTTCTCCTTTAAGACTCAGACCAGGAACTCCTTCCTCCACAAAGCTTTCCCTATCTATCCTTTTCCAGATTACACTTGCTCTTCTCTGCGTCTCATGATCACCTCTACGTATGTCTGCCATGGATTTATCACCCTCTCTAATGCTACTGTCCGTACCTATCTAACCTCCAAGATGAAGTGTTCCCAGAGGGCCGGAATTGTTCTTCTACCTAATACAGTGATTATTAACACCATAATGCTACATTCATTTGATATACGATTTTATATTTTTATTATACACTTTCACATGTATTTTCATTTAATCCTCCTCCACCAACCAGATTTGAGAGAGAACTGTTATCTCTACAGTCTATACGTGGTTAAGGGAGGCCAAGTAATCACACGTGTGATCACACACGTCTAGCAAATGGGAAAACTAGAATTTGAACTCTAATCTTTGGACTCCAAGTTCACTACCAGTACAGTTGGCTCTTGATTTGGAACAGTAACTCACTGTTTAACTCTAAAACTTGAAACACATTTTCTCTTAGAAACAAACCTTTCAGACAATAGTACTAATAATGATACAAGAGTCAAACGTTATATATGAGCAATCTGTCACAGATAATTGCATTAATGGATTCAGGATTCCACTAGATACATCATGTGGTTACTGAAGACCTGGAGGTAGTAACACAATAGCTCAGTGGAGCGATGCCAGTTCTCCATCATGGGGGTAGCCCCTATGATTAAAAAAGGGTCTCTAACAGACTGAACAGCAAGATTTCAAAAAGCCAGAGGATTCAGAGCTGGAGCAGGGCTTAGGGGCAAAGGAGATGGTGGAGGGCAGGGGAGAGAAGGGACAGGTTGGTGCACAGAACTGAATTTCCAGGAGATAAAGGGGTGTGAGGATGTAAGATGTACGAGGGGGGCACACGTTTATGGATTTTCACAGGAGGAGAAGCAGGATGAGAAGTCTCCTCCTCATTATCCCTCTCCCTTGCTGCCATTACCAGAGCCATTTCTACCATAAGAAATAATGTTCCTGATTCTGCACCAAAATCATTTCCCTTCCTTCCCCTTTCACCATATAATTATTTTGGGTGCTTAAAAAAGATGAAAAATTATAACTGGGCCTCAGGGAAGAATGCTTTTAGAAAGCAGTAGAATCAATGTAAGTGGAGAAACTGAAGAGACAGTAAGGGCTAGAAATACCCAGCGACTAAGAAGTAAGGAAACCAGCAGCCCTGTGGCCACCAGGCTGAAGCAGAATTCTAAAGACACGAGTCATACACAGGTACACCTTCAGTTGAACCAACTAGATTGTAAGTAGAAGAAAGTGATCGCCCCTTCCCTTAATTTCTATAGTACTTACTATTTCTACCAAATGGCATGTCATATGTGCTGCCTTATTTTGTAACTACTTGCTTCATTATGTCTTATGTTTCTAACTCTACTATATATTGTAAACTTCCATGACAGGCACCATGCAGCCCAGCATAAAGTTGCCATTTGAGTATTAGCTGAATGTATAACTGCCTTTTTTATTCCTTACAGACAAGAATCTGTTTTGTTTGTTTTAATCCTCACCCGAGGATACGTTTATTGATTTTAGAGAGAGAGGAAGGAAGGAAGAGAGGTAGACAGGGAGGGGGGGTGGGGGGGGGGAAAGAGAGGAGGGAGGGAGGGGGAGGGGGGAGAGAGAGAGAGAGAGAAACATTGATCGGCTGCGTCCCGTATGTAGCCTGACCAGGAATTGAACTCACAACCTAGGTATGTGTCCTGACTGGGGATCGAACCCACCATAGGACAATGCTCCAACTAACTGAGCCACCCAGACAGGGATGTTTTATTTTGTTTTTAGTTGTCTACCTTCTCTGCTCTTCCATAGTTGTATGAAAGACAAACAATACTGTTTTCATGATAACTTATTTCAGAGAAGCACTGGAAAATCCTGAAGCCAAAACAGGATCACAGGGACATATATAACATAATGGAGGTTAGAAGGTGCCAATTTAATAGCTGTGTGTTTGACAGTAGGATGAGATAAGGATTTGTATCTGCTTCGGTCCATCCCTGCCTTAAGCAAACATGATATATTCAAATTGGTGTGAAATATAAACATCAAAAGATTATTTACTTGCTGCTTTCATCTATACTATGGAATTTTATAAAACCTTAGCCATACACTTGTAGTACAGTATTTTGCCATGTATAATGTGCACGTTTTTGACCTAATTTTTGAGGGAAAAATAAGGGTGCACATTATACATGGATAGTACCTGAAATACCTGGTATCTTGTTCTTGTGTTTTGTAATTATTCATTACATAAAATTTCTTGTACCATAATATATTTAAAAAATAAATGCTAAAATTCCTCTACAATACAAAAAACAAGTATATAAATATAAATAAATAAATAAATAATTGAATTAAAAAAATTAAAACAAAAGATTTTTTTTTTCCTGAAAGTTTGGGCCAAAAACGTGGGTGTGCATTATATACAGCAAAATACAGTGAGTTACAGGCCTAAAATTACCAAACAGTCAGTGAAGCACCACCACATAAGTTTTCATCTGTTGTATTTAATGTAAGTACATGCTGTCCTAAAAAACCGTCAAAGATGATTGGTGAAATCACCTACATAGTATGGGAACAAACCTAATCTCTAATTATAAAGTATCCGTGTGCATGTAGAAACATGTTAATAATAGCAGTAGCTAATATTTCATGAGTAGTTGACAATTTCCAGTAACTGTGCGAAATGCTTTCAATGAATTATCTGATACAATTCTTTCGACATTCCAGTCTTGGTTTACAGATCAGGAAACTGAGGCTCAGAGAGCATGAGTAACTTGTCTGAATTCACACACCAAGTAAGTAGTGGAGACAGGATTCAAAACTATGTTTGTTGTCAAAGCCCCAGCTCAACCATTAAGCTCCTCCTCCTCTCCTTCCCCAGCACGCCGAGAAAATTTCCAAATACAGCCAAACTCACCATCAGCCATGTCAGACCTTGGATACGGTAGACACACCATACATGTATTCTGCATTTCATTTCTTAATAGCTCTCCTACTAGTTTTTAAAAACTGTTAAATTATAAACTTATGATTAAAAAACATTTGTAATGCTGTTCTTAATTTTAAAACAACCACTGGCTACCCTGGCAGGTGTGGCTCAGCTGGATGGGCATTGTTCCGCAAAGCAAAAGGCTGAGGGTTCAATTTCCAGTTAGGGCACATGCTGAGGTTACAGGTTCAGACCTCGGTAGGGGCGTATATGGAAGGCAACAAATCGATGTTTCTCTCTCACATCGATGTTTCTCTCCCTTTCTTTCTCCCCTTTTTCCCCTCTAGAAAGAAAGAAGGAGGGGAGAAAGGACAGAGGGAAGGAGGGAGAGAGGTAGGGATGGATGCTCTGGCATAAGTAATATATTTTAGAGAAACCAACTTCTGATATCATAATACACTACTGTATAGTTAAATACACACTACTTTCTAGTAAAGCTTGAAAACATCTTTATAAGTACCAAAGGTTTGGTAAAAGGGACAGAGAGGAGAAAAAAATAAACATTATTAATTAAAGTAACTATATTTAAAGTTGGCCATGTGAAATGGTTATTGAAAAAAAGTTCTGTATTTTGAAGCTTCTCTGATATACAAGCTAAAAACTATTCACAGAAAAATACCTGAATTATTGGCGTTTATATGAAATACTGCATTCTAAAATATGAATGCACAGTAATACTCACCACTTTTCCAAATTCAATTTCAACTGAGAATTTCAAGTTACAGAAAAGCCTCAGAAGTTCTCTTTACAGAGACAGACACACATACTTATCACAGGAAAACACCATGAACCCAAGGTTCAATACAGCAGGACTTTGATAAAAAGCAACTTTAACTAAATGTCATATAACTTTTTAAAATATTAAAGATGAAAAAATTTAAAGCCTTCCATGCTTCCTCTTAGCTCAGTTTATAGATGTTGTGTGTCACTTCTGAGTGGAGCCTGACATGATCAGCTGCTCCTCACAGTCACGACGGGCTTATCTAGTGCCAGGAGCGAGCTCCCCATTTGCGCGCTGGTCAGGGGAGCGTGTCTGTGTAACATGGGCTAAATTCCTGCAACGGGCTATATTTGGACATCTCAAGGCCACAGCCTGAATTTGGGGAGTCCAGATACTAGTAGTTGTACCAAAGAGAAAAACACACTTTTCTTTCATGAGTTCCTGACCTTTTACCATGCGAGAATTACAAGCAATTTTTAGGTCAATGACGGTAGATGTCTGAACATTCAGAACTTAAAAATCAGCAGGGTGCCCTCCCCACGGTGGCGCAGGGGTCACTCAGGGAAGGCACTGCTACTTTTCTGTTGCAAACTGCGATCCTCTTACTGAGCAGAGTGCACTATCAACACCTGGTTTCATGAACACGGTGAGAGATAAAGTCTGGTCTTAAAAACAGAAATTGGAGAAACACTGAGTCTCAAAACTATGCCTCTTCTGAAGGTTGACTAACAAAATGTATTGGAAATGACTCCAGAATGGTAACAAGTCTTCCACAAATGTAAATTTATAATCATAGTAAAATATAGAATCAGAATTTTTTTGTAATTAGGAAAATTCAAGGAATGCACCTTCTTTATAAACGATTCAACAAAACCAGGAGACTAAATGGCCATAAGAAAACTAAATGTTTAGTCAAGTTTTCCTAAATATATCATTGAAGATATCACCTGAGGGACAGAGTGACTGAATCTCTGGTTACTCATCCTTTCATTTTATAGTTGTCCCTCAGTTATACTTGCTTTCTTCTTTAAAACAAAACAAAACAACTGAACTGAGAATAAAAAGAACACTTTGCATCAAATAAAGGTAAGTTCTTTAAGGACAGACAATATTTCTTATTCATTTCTATGTTTCCAACATGTTATACAACGCTACAAGTATAGCAGGCACTAAACAGATGTGGAATGACAGCCGCATCTTAGGGACTCAATTACTACTTGCTGGACCAATGAATGGATGACAGAATGATTCTGCTAAACAAGGCTGCTAGAAAATGCCACCTTCATTCCCTCCTTTTAGTGGCATTTCTACAAAAAAAATAAACTCAAAAGTACAACTAAGTTTCATAAAGTTGAGAGAATGCTGTTTTTCAAAGAATATGTTTAACAACAAAAATTCCCCTTCTACATGGTACCTTTACAAAGTTTTTCTCTAATTTTCTGTTATTAAAGTTATCAAAAATGCTCATTTTTTTCATCTTGGAATTTGAAAGTTTCTTCAAAAGATTTTCTGTGCCAAAACTAGGGATTCTTTTATTCAGCAAATATTTACTGAGGGCATGGCAATTACTACCAGGCAATGGATAAAATGTAAAACATCAGAGTCAAGGAATTATTGCCAAGACAAGCAGAAAGCTCAATGTAAAAAAATAAAAGTATTGACTTTAGGAGGGAGTTCAACAAAAAATGAACACTGAACACAAAGCCAGTTAACAGATGTTTTCTAAAGGGTATAAAAGGCGCCCTAAAGTTGAGCTTTCACACCTTGTTGTCACACAATCTCCAGGTAAGAAGAGACATTACATTCCAAAATTGTTAATGCTAATTTCTTCTAGAATAGAAAAAACATAACTGATTCCAATAATAGAAGCATTTTCAACATAACTTTATTCAGGAAATTTCTGTTTGACCTGCAACTTTTTCTAGTACAATTAACATTTAAAAATCTAACAGTTCACAAATACTATTAGGTGCATTGCTATATAGCATTTTGGTATATAGCATTTTCCAACTTAAGCTTCACTAACTATATACAGTAGGGCTTTAACTAATTATTATTAATGCCAAAACAACTTTCAGAAAAAGTTTGCTTGTTTTGTGAGTACTGACATAATGGTTAAAACAACAAAATACTAAATAGCCTCCTCATTCACAGTGGTCTGTTGTCAATAGCTAGAATTATATGAGGAAGGAAAAATGTGAATAATGTGCTTCAGTAATAAAAATTAATTCATAAAAGTAGACTCATTAACGCAATGACACTGTATAGTGTACACTCAGACTTTCCAAAGTTTTTTCCAATGTTCAAATTCATTTCAAAACCTCTCAATTGCCCAGCAACTGCCAGGCAGCATGTAAGAATGGGAAGACAGGCTAGCAGTGGCCAAAATTTGCATAATGAAGACACTGGGGTGGTGACTCTGTGAAGGCAGAGATCTGTACAAGCCAGTCTCCTGAGTGAGGTAACAGCCCAATAGGGTCAGGAGACTGGCTGCGTACAGGGGGACTGAGAAAATAAGAAAATATACTGACAATAACAGAGGTACGTTTTTCATAAGTGGAAAGGGTTACAAATAAGAGGTTTAAGCTAGAATTACCCAGAAGTATTGGTATCAAAGTGAACTCATAATTTTTAACATCTAGAGAGAAATATAGGTGCGTGCATTTCTTAACTGTCCACTAAAAGTGCCTGATACAAAACACCTCAGCAGTGATGAGCACACCTAGCACACAAACACTGGTTTCTAAATGCCATCACAACTAAAAATAACAGGAAATCCTTGGAGAAATAGTTGTTTCCAGGGCTAAGGCTGAGAAATAACAAAATGAGCGTGGAACATCCTTTTGTGCAAGAAAGTAAGGAAGGGCTCAAAAAATGATGGAGACATACATATAGAAGAATACAGAAACCAGCTTGAAAGGCTTCTCACTAGCCAAATTTGGGATAGTTTAGCCTTAAAATAATGATAACAACAAATTGGAATAAAATAGGAAAAAATAGGAAAACATAAATTCGGAAGCCCACACTGATGTAAATAAATAAATGCAGATCAATCTTGAGAACAATCGTTAAGATTTGAGATGCACTGTTTCTCTAATTTCTATTTTTAAGATACGTCTGTTATCACCCACCATCTTCACAGAACAAGATGTTGATAATGCACTCTGTTTAAATCTTTTCCTAACAGTAGAAAGCAAATTAATAAATAGAAGGAATGATGGAATTTGAAAAGTTGCAACCTGGCAACCCTCAATGTAATAATTCTGGCAAGAAACATCCTTGGATGTTAAAACTTTTGGGTAAAATCATATGAGGAATATGATTTTTACAAAGTCTCCAAGTTTCTCTTCACATACACAGAAGTATTTATTAATTACAAAAGTAAGGAGAAGGTAACTTTACAGTTACAGAAATGTAGCAGATAGCATCTTAATCAAGTGATCAAAGATAACATCACCATTAATAAGACAAATTGACACCATATGCCACTCAAAAGATTGTAATGAAAAGAATCATTTTTGCAACAGTCTAACCAAAAATGCATGACCTGGATATAATCATGAAAGCATCAAATCCTAATTTAGTTACAATCTACAAAATGACACTTCTGAAAATTAATCACCAATGACATGCAAGTCCAGGAAATACTAAGAAATTGTTCCGAATTAAACACAGACTACAGAACCAGACAATTGGGTATGATGCATACTCCTGGATCCTTTGGCAAATGGTAAAATTGGAATGAAGGTCCCTGGACAAAGTGTTCAGGGGAGCTCATTCTTCTGGTCTCATAACTTTTTGCTGAATTTGAAATTCAATTAAATAATTAAAATTTAAAAAAGAAATCTTTCAATTCTTTTTCAATTATGTAGGTAGAGACTTGTAATAACTGCTAACTTCTCTATTACTTTGTAGCTTGTGGCTTTTCTTCAAAAAAAAAGTATAGTAATCTTTCAATAGTAGCAACATAAATAGCAAACACTAGGCCCTTATTGCTATCAATTACTTTCTAAATTCTATATATTAACTCTTTTAATCCTTAACACAATCCTCCAAAGTGCATACTATTATTAGCCTTTTTCAGATGGCAGAGGTAAATGCAGAGAGATGAATGTACTTGCCCAAGGTTACAGATCTGGTCAGTGTTGTGTAGAGACCTGAATCCAGGCAGTTGGCCAAGCTCCACACTTACTTTGGGATATTCTCCCTAGGAAAGGGGCAACAATGCTTTGCAATTTCTCAAGATATCAGCGTCTAAACGATGAGAGGCCTCAGTGATTATGAAGTCTCGGAATCCATAAAAAGTTACTTTTTCAATACTCACGTAGTACCAGGTTGAAAAAAATGTAAGGTTGAATTTACAATATTGGAAAGTTTCCAGTATGAGTTTGGGATGTTATCTAACAAAGAACTAATAAACTACAATAAAAATATTTATGATACCTTTTGAGAACTACAGTTTAAAGGAAAACCAGTTCTTCTCCTGACTTTGGTTCCATTCTGGAACAATATAGAATTTTAGTAGTCTTTTTTAGAAGTGTGATGATTATATTGGTTTAAAATACTAAAGCATTGAAACTTTATTAATTCTCTACTTTTGTAGGCCGGAGTTGAAATAACCTGTTCCATATTTATTTTGCTTTTACTAATTGTCTACTTAATAATTCTAAGATCTACTCTTTTGCATTTCTTTGCTCTCTTGAAGTTGACTTATTTCCCAGATCTGGAGTGCTTTCTGATTTCAACTTTTTTTTCTTTCCAGGCCCCAGCTGTGCCAATTGGAAGAAAGTAATTCTGCTTACTTTAGTGAAACAATGTTGGAGAGAGACCAACAAGTTACTACCCAAAAATTAAATTAAGAGTTCTTCTTAAATGATAAATTGCATTTTCTTATATGTGTTTTCCATGCAAACAAAATAATTTATTATCTAGTAAGTAAGGATTATCTATTTTAATGGAAGTGTTGACAACCAGGAACAATAAAAGTGATCCCTAAATCCTGCCTAACCCATTTACTTGCAATATAAACAAATTCTTATATTTTAGAAGGCAAATACCATAGTCATTTGTAGTCTATACATGCCTTCACTCTACGTAAATGCTATATTGTACCAGTTTGATACTTCACAGAATTCTGCTCCTTGTCCTATTAATGTAAAGAAAAATCAAAGATATTGATAGTACTATCAAATTAATTTTTGAAAAAACACCCAAATTTTCATAAACAGAAAATTCAGCCCTGTAAACTGTAAAACTCTCATTTCTTAAGGTAACCTATGTCAGAGGTCCCCAACGCCCAGGCGGCGACCCAGTATGGGTCTGTGTGGCCCGTTAGGAACTGGGCCACACCGCCAACCTTCCGGTGCACTCTCAGCTGCCCCCACCACGCCCATCGCCCCCTGAGCTCCGCCTCCTGTCGGAGCAGCGGGGGCATTAGATTCCCATAGGAGCGCAAACCCTATTGTGAACTGTACATGTGAGCGATTTCGCTTGCATGCTCCTTATGAGACTCTAATGCCTGATGATCTGAGGGAGAGCTGAGGCGGTGATGCTAGTGCTGGGGAGCGGCTGTAAATACAGATTATCAGTCGCAGAGAGGTTTGTCTACACAGAGGCCATAATAAATCAATTACTTGCAGACTTATATCAAAACTCTATCCATGAGTGGCAAGTGAAAATTAAGCTGCATCTGGTGGCAGGCTATAAAGCCATACCCTCCGTCCCCCATCTGTGGAAAAACTGTCTTGCACAAAACCAGTCCCTTGTGCCAAAAAGGGGCCGCTGATGTAGGTCACAGAAAAATTGCTTTTCCTAGAATTGGTAACAGCAAGGCATTACCTATGTCTTACAATTCAATAAAACTTCTTGTAATTTCATAAAGGCATATTCTCCTAGACAATCTTCTGAATTCCTTTATAAATTTTATACTTATTGGTTCTCTCATGTTGTACTTGTTCTTTTTCCCTATTGAGAAGGCCTCGCTTGGCGAAAATTCATGAGAAACTCAAATGACAAGAACTCCAGGACAACATGAAGACACGGGATTGCAAAAGCCTTCTATAGTCTCAAACACAGAGTAAAGTATAACAGTAGGTGGGACAGTATTTGGTATTCTTACATAACTTAAATGTAAGGAATACTGTTTGCCTTTAGTGGGTATTTAGGTCATGTGTCAGTAATCATCTATCCCCTGAACTTACAGGTATTTGAAGGACATCTCATTCTCAAGATTTCCAAACTAACAGAATGGACAGCACCTAGTTTCTGCCACCTCAAATTCACTCTTCTGCTCCTTTAATGATGCTTTTTTAAAAATACTTATGTTCTTCTTACACAGTATAGACATGTTGGTTGACAATGGGTGAATGTAGTCAGAGTTTTACTTTGTCAAAGTAAAAAGTGGCGCGCAGTAGTGAAAATCCGCAATAGTGAGGAAGATTTTGGAAAGCAGAGAGGTGGAATGAAATTTACTGATACAGTTCCCAATGTGGAGAGCTAAATTAGCTCATTTCATTAAAATACCAAAACATGATTTAATAAGACATCTATATTTGGAAAATGATATATTCAATTATCATAAAATTCAGAGTGTGACCAAAAACAACACAAGAGAAAATCCATTTATAGTCCACAAGTTTGGATTGCAAGAGGCAAGAACATAATCAAATCTTTCTGAAAAAGTGGCAGTATTTTATACCATGTGACCCATGATGCTGGACCCACAACCTTACCCCTGGATCCAAAATAGCCTTCTGAGCTTTTCTTCTAGCTACTCTTCTCAAAGTCTAGTTTCTCTTGCTCATCAATCTGTTACAGCTGTTTGTCTGCTAGGTACCCCTTCTCTTCTTCTCTCTGTCTTCTGAGATAAGGCCCGTGAAGGCCAGTGATAGGAGGCCAGGGGAGGAAGTAACCATGGACTCCATCCTGGAGGTCACAGCGTTAGGTCTAGGTATGGCCACATAAACGAAGCCAGCTACTTCCTGAATTTTTTCTAACTAGAGCAGGCAGGAAAGACTCCTCATTTCTGTTTGGTAATGACCTTGGGAAAACATAAACCTAAAACTTTCAGTAGCCACTGTGCTAGTCTCTAGGAAATGCAATGGAAAAAAATAAAATGAAAATCCAAAGAGCAAGAGAATAACCAGAGTAGATTCAGCCCCTGACCACACACACCTACACTATCCCATTAAATAACGGTAGTGTTACAGCTAATACAGTTTGATTTTCTCAATTGGGTCATTCCGTAATATATAAGCACACTGTAAAATCTTCCATCTTTTAGAAAAGAAAATATTCTTTCCCATCAAACCTATCTTCAGGTATCACAGTTCCATTTCTCCTCTCGTCTCTTGAAAGTCAACATTTTACTATCTTCACTTCCTCTTCCATCCACCTCAGTCTGACTTTCACTTCCACCACCACAGCCCAGCTGCTTCTGCCAGCAGCCTTAACTTCTTCTCTGCCAATCCAATGGCGAGGTCTCTGTCACTTCTTACTTGAATTTCTTGACCTGTTGAAACTGACTACCCTCTTTCTTAAAATATGTCCTTCATAGACTTGCAAGACCCTACGTATCTAACTGGTTTCCCTCCTATCTAACTGGTCACTTTTTCCTTCTTGTTTTCTGGCTCCTCCTCTGCTTCCTGACCTTTTAGCATTACTGTATTTTGCTGTGTATAATGCGCACCCACATTTTTGTGTACATAATACCCAGGATTATTATACCCATGGTATGTAATCATCATACTCACGTGTAATGTGCATCCTTATTTGTCCCTGAAAAATCTGGGCAAAAAAGTACACATTATACTCGGCAAAATACGGTAAGTCCTTCACCTCTTTGCATCATCATCTCAGTATTTTTCAATCTTTTCTTGCTATTGACCTCCCCATGCAAATTGAGCCTGTTTAGACTTTTTTTAACCTTATCACTTTCTGTCTCCAAGACATTTTAATACTGTAGATACATAAAACTTAGGTGCCATCCTTAATGCCTCTCCCCACCCCCCTTCAACTTCCTGAATCCAACTCAAGTGTGAATCCTGTCAGCTAGTCCTTCAAACTGTATCATAAATCAGACCCTTCTCTACCTCCCTCTCACCTGGTCACCACAAGCACCTCGACGGGCCTTCCAGCTCTACTCTTGCCCCTCTTCCTCAAGGGTCTAATATCCATACAGTGTCTACAATAATCTTTTCAAAAGATACCTCACATCACTGCTTTGCTCAAAACTCCTAAATGGAGCTAGACTTGTAATACACTTAAATTATGTTTACAATAAATCCAAACTCTTGAATAGGCCTGTAGGCTATGAGATCTAGCCCCTGTCTATCTCTACTTGTCTCCTGCCGCCGCCTGCCCCTGTCCCTTATGATCTTCAAGCTACACCGGCTTTCTTATAATACAGGGAGGTCATGTCAGCCTTCGGGTCTTAGCCGAGCTGATGCCTAAACGTGAAATACACGTCAGACATTTCCTTGACTCACTGTCATCGCTCAGATCTATAACGAAATACCATGTCTTTGACTGTATTAAACAGCCTTTGCTGTACCTGGTCAGTGACTATAGCTACCCTGGCTTTACTTTTATCACATCACGTATATGTCCCAGCAGTCATGTGAGTGTGTATATACACGCACACATGCTATCTGTCTCCCTAAAGGGTTAACTTCATGAGGGCAGGATAAGTATTTTGCTCAATGCTCTATCTCCAAAACTCAGAATAATCCCTATCTCACAGGAAGAACTACATAAATTTTTCGTGACCTAACGAATGAAGCGAGAGTGTGACTTTCATCGCCTGCGATTAATCAAATTATTGATGATAGGGTATCCTTACAACACATTTCCCATTATTTGAGGTAATTTGAGTATCTCACTTTACCTTCTGCCTCTAAAAAAAGACGTACTAAAACAGATAAACTGCTCAAACTTTAAAATAAAGCTCTGTAGTAACAAATGAAGACAGTTTTCTGTAATTTCAAGGCACTCAACAAAGCATGTTGAATGATCAGTTATGCACAGGAATTTATTAAGCATTTAGTTTTGTGATAAACTCAGCAATCGGTATTTAATATAGTACAGGTTACATTAAAAATTGGAGTGGTTACTTTTTTGAGCATTCCTGAAAATCACTCAAAAAATCTAGACACAGTCCTAAAACATATATCCACTAACTTAAAACTCAACCTTCCTTTTTCAAAAGTTTCCAATTACACATCTAAAAGAGAATGCAGTCTGTTGTCATGGCCAGATTCATGCAATTGAGCATGCTCATTAAAAACAGATAAAAGAAATTTAGACAATTACCAAAGCAGATCAATCTTCAACTATCTCACACTGCACTCTGGGATATGCTTACCTTTGCTAAGGTCACAGGCTCTGGATCAGTGGGTATGCAGCTAGTACACAGAAACCTATTATTATTCATTGTAGTAGAGCTGTAGCACTATCTTAAAAATTCTGCCACAAAATATTTGGTACTGGTCAAAACATGGAAAATAATGATGTTAGAATTCTATATTCTTACGATATGTAATTGAGAGACCAAACAAATACATCAGCAAGAAAGGAGGGAATTTCTTGGGCCTCCCCTCTCTAATTACTCACCCCCCCATTTCCCCTTTTGCCAGCCCACCACCGTCCCTTCCAAAAAATTTAACACACTGTTTTAAAAGAATTGATTCAAATTCTTCATAAGAAATACATTCTATGAAGGATTTGAAAATGGTTAGTGACATGCCTACAAGTTCGTGTCATCTAGTAACAAAAAATTACTCTATCAACAAGTTTTTTGCCTGTGTTAGCTTAAATTCACTTTTTGTTAGCCTAATATCTTTTCAATCCATAAACCAACACAAATATCCATGAAGAAAATTAAAGAGGACATTAAATGGAAAGATAAAATAAGATGTAATCCCAATTACCAACTCTTATAAATAATGGCAATACTTTTTGAACACAGTACTTGCTGAATGAAATTTTTTTAATGTTCAACTTTTTAAAGTGTCAGTATAGCACTTCCCTTTTTCTTTAAGCATAGTCAGATCTACCAGTGTTTAAGTAAACTCTTTGCTTGATCATACTACACATTCAGAACTACCATTCAATTCCCCTCCATCTTCTTGCCTATCCCTTAAATAAGGTATTACTCAGTGTTTCTACTGCCTATGTTTCCATCTTCTTAACTAATTTTCTTATTCTGGTAAAATACGTACACTGTCTTAACCATTTTTAGGTGAACAGATCAATGGTATTAAGTGTTTATATTGTGCAACAACCACCATCATCCAATTCCAGAACTATTTTCATCTTGCAAAACTAAAACTCCGTACCCATTAAACAACCCCCCCCAACTGCTCCCCGCCCACAATAGCCACTGTTTGACTTCCTGTCTCTATGATTCTGACTACTCTAGGTACCTCACGTAAGTGGAATCATACTATATCTATCTTCTTGCGATTGGCTTATTTCACTTAGCATAAGGTCTTCAAGGTTCATCCATGCTGTAACACATGTCAGAATTTCCTTCCTTTTAAAGGCTGAAAAGTATTCCGTTGTATGTGTATACCACATTTTATTTAACCATTTACCTGTTGATAAACATTTAGGTTGCTTTCACTTAAACCTACCTTAAAACTTATTTTGTATATGTATGTGACTCAGTTTCCCAAACAAATGTTTAAACTGATTTTCTGAACATTAATGATTTTTCTTCTTCCTAAATCTAATGGCTTTTTCCCAACATATCACATTTCTCTGTACCAGAACTACTGGCCACTTTTCATCTCCTCTATCCTCTACTGAGAGAGAAAAGAAATGACTTACAAAGGTGCACATTACCACTGAACAACATGGGTTTGAACTATGTGGGTCCACTTACAAACAAACAATCTTTTTCAATAAATATACAGTATCCTCTGTATCCCTGGGTTTTGCATCTGTGAATTCAACCAACCAGAGTGTGAAAATAGTACGTATATTCAATCCACAGCTGGGAATCTGCAGATGTGAGATCTGACTGCATGCATTGCTCTACGCCATTTTATATAAGGAACTTGAGATATTTATATCCACGGGAGGTCCTGGAACCAATCCCCAGCAGATACTGAGGGACAACTGTAGCCAAAAGTTACAGGCGGGCTTTTAACTATATGGAGTGGTTGTACACCTAAATCCTCACTTTCAACTATAATGTAGAAAGACTAAAACCTGAGCGATGTCAATGGACCAGGGAAATAAAATGAAACTAAAATAGAGCATGCACAAAATATATACAAGATCCTCTACTAACAGCTAGAAAGAGTAGACAAGGAAGAAAACAAAATTAGTCAGAGGGTTCACATCTCCTCAGGAATACAACTTTTTGTATTACTGAGACCTAAAAAAAGAACAATCTTTATGAGAGAGAGGCTCAAGAGATACTTTGCAATATGGTAGACTAGGCACTCAACTATACAACCATCCATCCCTACCTGAAAACTCCTCTCTAAACTTTTAAGACACTGTACCCCCCAGATTGACCTCCCATACCTCTGACTGCCATTACTTATTTCATTAGCTGATGATTTGCTTTTGCCTAATTAGCAGTATTCCCAAAACGTTATTCTCTTTACTTTCCTTCTCTTAGTGAACTCTCAATTCATAGGACTTTATGATACTTTTATGATAGTGAATCATAACTCTATTATTGTTTTAGAACAGAGCCCTTAAGGAACCATAAGCTTGCAGTGATAACCACCTGTTTCATAATTTTTTAACTGATTACATGGTAAAGAAAAAATTGATGATGGTAATAAAAACTTAATTTCCTTCAAATAAGACTGACATTTGCTATTTCATTTTATCAAACAAATCTACACTCTTAATTTTAAACTAATAAGTAAGCAAGTAACTTTAAATACTATGAATCAAAAATATCTGAATGGTCCTACATTTTCAACATTCTAGAAGTATTCACAGTGATACAAAGAGAAACAGAAGACTGGCCAAATGTTAGAAGAATGCTTATTAAGGACCTCTTCTTAACGAGCACCTTAACCAGAAAAGAAAGTTAGACAATAAACTTTACTTGTATTTAATACCCTATTTGAATAGAGTAACCGTCCATAAAGTGTAAATATTTTAAAGTATGAGACATTATTACATGCTATGTGATTAATCCCCCTTTTTAATCATTCATTCCCTCTGAGTCACTTATTTATTATGTAATATACCACATATGCACATGTGTGTATGTATATGTATGATCCAGAATTATGGAAATGTTTAGAATTTTTAAAAATAAGCCATGTTCATACTCAAATTGCAATGACTAATCTTGGAAATTGTTATTTTAATTATATTTGTAATTTGCATTGTATCTATTACAGTTTTTTTTACAAATTGTTAAGTAATATTCGATGGAATAAAGAAAAGACTGAAGTAAACTTAAGATTTGTTTGAAAGAAAAAAGAATGTGTACCAGTAACCATCTTTGAAGAGGAGAATACTATTATCAACAAACAAATCCTTTATCCAAAAGATAAGGAATAAAATATTTGTTCCGCCCAAAGGAGAATTTAATAAAGTGAATCTCCTGCAATATCATAAATTTTTACATCCAGAACTGTAACCACAGTTCCTCTTACCCAACCCCTTTTCAAACCAAGGACTGGTAAAGCTAATTTACCAGACATCCATATGGAATTGATTCCCAGCAGGTGGGGAAATGGAAGAAAGAACAGTAAGATGTCCAAGGAAGCCTACTGTTTTCTAGATAGTCCATCACAGTGAAAGTGGACAGCCCTCATATTTTACATTCTGCAAAAGTTTCTGTTACTGTACTTCAAACTTGAGGCATCCTTTGAATCTGTGAACACAGCAGAGGAGAAATGTAGAATAATTCATATAAAACCATAATAAGTCAAATTCACAAATAATTTTAGTATAGTATTTCCTTAAATTATAAGAAAAACTTCATCACATCATGAATTACATACTGGAAAACTCATTATCAGACTTCCAGTCAAGATGGAAGAGTAAACATGGCCCACCTCCTTGCACAACCATATCAAAATTACAACTATAGAACCACCATTGTTCAGAACCGTCAGAAAGTGAGTTGAATGGAAGTCTGACACCACAGAATTAAAGAAACCACATCCTTCCAGACTGGTAGGAGGGGAAGAGACACGAAGAAGCTGAACAGACTGGTCCCACACCCATGTGTGGTGAATAAAAATTTGGGAGGAATATCTCAAGAGTGAGGAGTCCCAGCCCCACACCAGGCCACTAGCCCCAGGTTCCAGTGCCAGGAAGATAAGCCCCCATTACTTCTAGTACAATAACCAGTGGAGATTGAGTTGGTGGAAAAAAATTCTAGAGTCCCAAGCAGTGCGTCTTAAAGGACCCGTATGTGGACTTCCTCTGACTCGCTCGCTCTGAGCTTCAGCACTAGGGGAGCAGCTTCAAAGGAACGGGAATGTCTGGCATCAAGATGAAAGGTGGGGGACAGCTTTCTGCCAGACAGAAAGGCTGGTAGAGGCCATTTTCCTTTTCTGAACCCTGCCCACACGGAGACACAGAGCTGGCAGGTGGGTGCCATATCTGAGACTCCTTTCAACCTGGCTAACACTGCTGGCCCTACCCTGGAGAACCCCTGAGGCTCCACCCCACCCAACTTACCAGCCCACCCAAGCCGTTAATAGTGGCTCTTCCTTATGATTGCCTGGTCATGGCTCATGCTTCACAACTTTTTAAGATCTTTCAAACAAGCAATAGCCTGTGTCAGCGATCCCCTAGCCCCCACACCTCTGGCTAAGTGGCCCCAGGCCCAGCACTAACAGTAGCTAGCCTGTGTTCACAGCTTGGCTTCCTCTGGGAAGTTCTAAGTTCAGCAAAAGTAGCAGCCATCTGCAGATTACTTTGTAGCTCATACAGGGTGGCCCCAGGGCAGAACACAGGCGGGGGCTGACCTTGGCCTGCACTACCCAGGAAACCCCAGAGCCTGCAAAACGTGGTGGACAGCCACTGACCACATCCGAGCACTGCCACCCTGCCCCAGCACAGCTGATCCTCCACGGACAGCAGAGGTTGGTCATCAGTCAGCAATCAAGGCTCAACTACAAGAGGATGGTGTTATAGCCCACAAGGAGAGCACATCTCGAGCACCTGGCCTGGGTGATAAAGGAAGCTGTGCCACTGGACCCTACAGGACACCTACTACATTAAGCCTGGGAGATGTACTAACTCTACCTAATACATAAAAACAAACACAGGGAGGGTGTCAAAATGAGGAAACAAAGAAACATGGCCCAAATGAAAGAACAGATCAAAACTCCAGAAAAAAGAGCTACAAAAAATGGAGTAAGCAATCTCTCAGATGCAGAGTTCAAAACACTGGTTATAAGGATGCTCAAGGAACACAGTGAGGACCTCAGCAGCGTAAGAAAGACCCAGTCAGAAATGAAGCATACACAAATTTAAATAAAGAACAATTTACAGAGAAAAACAATAAAGTGGATGAAGCCAAGAATCAAATCAATGATTTGGAACGTAAGGAACCAAAAAATAACCAATCAGAACAAGAAGAAGAAAAAAGAATCCAAAAAATCAAGGACCATGTAAGCAGCCTCTGGGACAAACTTCAAGCATCTCAACATTCACATCATAGGGGTGCCAGAAGGAGAAGAGAAAGAGCAAGAAATCTGAAATCTTTTTGAAAAAATAATGAAAGAAAACTTCCATATCTTGGTGAAGGAAATAGGCATGCAAGTCCAGGAAGCACAGAGAGTTCTAAACATGATGGATGCAAAGAGGCCCACTCTTAGACACATCATAATTAAAATGCCAAAGGTTAAAGATAAAGAGAGAGCCTTAAAAGCGGCGAGAGGAAAGCAGTTAGTTACCTACAGGAGAGTTCTCATAAGAGTGTCAGCTGATTTCTCAAGAGAAAAGTTTGCAGACTAGAAGGGACTGGCAAGAAATATCCAGAATCATGAAAACTGGAACCCTACAAGCAAGATTGCTCTACTCAGCAAAGCTATCTTTTAGAATCAAAGGGCAAATAAAAAGCTTCCCAGTCAAGAAAAAACTAAAGGAGTTCATCATCACCAAACCTTTATAATATGAAGTACTCAAGTGAGTACCTGTGTTCAATAACCAAAAGAAATACAAAGAGGATTTTTACTTTTATGAGAAAGGGGTGAAAAACAAAAATAGTGTTCGGTGTTTGTCTGGCAGCTAATACAAGCGACCCGAGGAGCGAGAGTGGCACCACTGTCTCCTGCCCTGGAACCACGCTCAGCATCTCAGCATCAGGCCACCATAGCTTTGAACTGTGTCTGTGAGCATCTCTGCTTTACCTTGACTTACTCGGTGTCTCCATTAGCAAGATGTGTCCTAATGTATCAGGAAACCCTAAAAGATCTCGCAAAGGCGTTACACATAAAATACAACTGGACTTGTAACTAAGCATTTCAATTGTAGTGAATGAGATAAAGACATTGTGCATCCATTGAACTTGCCTGCATCTATCACTGGTACTATTCAGGCACAGAAAGAAAGAAATCTTGAAAGCTACCAAAGTTACTGGTAGCTATTGGTTCTGCTAATAGCAAAGCAGGCTCTTTTAGCTGGCGTCCAGGAATAGGTAAAATGGAAAGCCTATTGTTTAAGTAAATGGATGGGTGTGCAAAGTGTGGTATGCACCATATCATTCTTGTTTTTACTATATGTTTGTATTATTTAGGTTTAATGCACTATTTGGTATGATTTGGTAGGTTATTTTTGAGGTCTGGGAATGCTCAAAAATTTTTCCTTATAAAGTAATGGCAATTGCTTCTTTGTTTTACTCCATTTCTTCTTATAAAAGGTTTCATAGGAACACTCTACTTTCAGAGAGCTGGGAAAACCTGCATTTAAGTGTTGGTTGATAGAGTAAATAAGCAATATATTTGAGTCGTCTGTTCCCTACATACAAGAAACTGTGACTATAAAAGACTTTTTTTTAATAGTACAAATAATGGCACTGTCATTCTGAAACTGGACTAACTCAAGTACAGCCTTTCCCTTATATAACCTGCTTTCTGATGATAAAAAAAACCCAGTACCTCTGCAGATGGCTAACAACAGTTTCTTCTAGAACTAACAAAATTGTCTAAAAGTTGGAAGCGTGTTAAAATCCTGAGTTTATAAAACAGCACAAATATTTAAAGCATTTTCAGAGCCTTGTGCTTTTAAAGTGTGCTATATTAACTACAAATATCCTGAAAGCTATGAATCCAGCAGAGTGTCTCCTGGTGACAGGTAACAAGAGATAAAAAGTAAATTGCCCTTAATGCAACTAATTCCTCTGGCCTTATCTGACCTCTGTAGGCACAGCAACATACTTATTCTGTTATCCCACAGAGCTCACTGCGTATCTGGATGACAGGTCACATCACATCTATTAATCACCTGTTAATAGACCTCTCTCCAATAAAACTGCAGACAGGTGGAGGACAGAAAACATATTCTTCATCTATGTATGTATCTTCAATACCCAGGATAATGCATTGCTCATAATAACCATTTACTTTAAAAAAAAAAGTTCACTATATGAATCAGTGAGATGATTTGCCTCAAGCCAAATGGGTCCAAAATCACAAGGAGGAAAAAAAATGGAATTCATTGTGAACGAAGGGGAAAAACTGAGTCAAATGTTCCTTTAAAACATTCTTAGAATTCCCACTCAAATCCACATTATATTAAGCTCAAAGCTAGTCTTCCTACCTATAGTGAATACTATAGTATAGTATAGTATACTGTACTTTGATATTATCAACCTTGCTAACAAGAAGCTGTAATATCTCCTAATACTTAGTACAATGATGATAAAATTGCCAAATATGCTATCACCTCTCACACACATAATAAATATTGCTAACCAATAATTTCTACAATATATATCCTTTTTTGGCAATTGAGACCAGACACAGATCAAGCTTCCTGAATACAGTGCTCAGGGCAACCACTATCAGTCGGAAGCGTTGGTGTATGAGTGAAATCTTACTTGCCACTAGGAGCAGCTCCACAAGCTTCAGCAGCAAGGCTCACTAGTCTGGTCTCCCTCTCTGACTGACCCTATTTTCTACTATTCCCAAACTCAGATGCCTCTTCCAGCATCATCAGCCTCCACCATTCCCTACACGTGCCATGTTCGCTTGGGTCTTACAAAAGCAGTAGTAACAAGAGACAGTCATTGAGTACTTGCTATGTGCTATGCACTGTTCTAAGCACTTTACATGTACAAATTCACTTCATCTTCAACAGTCTGATCTGGTAGATGCCTTTTACCCCATTTATCATATGATGAAACTAAGACACAGAAAAGTTAAGTACTATATATTAATAGCAAAAGACATATTAAAAACAGTAATTTATTCTTATCTCACATATACTGATTCTGACTCTAATAGTACCTCTTTCTTAGTATTTTATCAAACCTTCTTGAGTTGTTATTTAACATTTCATCTGTGATCATGTAACAATAATATAAGCTCCTTGAGGAGAAGGTCTTTATCTTATACTTCCTTCTATCCTACAACAGTGCAGATTATAAATATGCAAATAAATATTGTTATTGATATCACAAAGACAATGCTACCTTATTGTCTGCAAGATCTACATTTTGAGTTACTCTCTTGATAATGCTAAACAATATGTACTGAGCCTTTTACTTTTTTTAATTCCAGTCTCACTGTAACCAACAGCATACATCTAAAAAAGCTGGTACATTTTATCAGCATTTAAAAATCCAATGACACTTTCACACCCAGAAGAAAAATCCTTATGAATATTAAGAACCTATACAAAGAAAATATTTATAAATCCTCCTTACTTATAGAAATTTAACACCCATGGTCAGAAATTTTCTTCCTTTCCATTTCCTTTTACATAACATTGACATTTTGGTTTTCCTAAACAGAAGAAAATACTAAGTCATTTTTCTCTGACTAAGCTTTTCATGAACTTAAATGCCTACCTCTCTCATCTCTCAGGCAATTTCAGTTCCTTTAAATTTGTTTTCAAAAATTTTATTTATTGATTTTAGAGAGTCAGAAGAAGGAGGGAAACAGAGGGTGGGGGGAGACAGGGAGACATGGATCAATTTTTGTTCTTCCACTTACTTACGCATTCACTGGCTGATTCTTGTATGTGCCCTGACCAGAGATCAAACCACAACTTTGGGGTATCCAGGCGATGCTCTAACCCAACTGAGTTACCCAGCTAGGGCAATTCCTTTAAACTTTTAATCCCAAAAATAAAAAATTAAATCTTCTGTAAAATTTTAAAATATCTACTCAATGTGTAAAGCACATTATACAATGACCTTAGGTAAGGTAAGACCCATTGCTGAACAAGATGAAAAGATTACTTCACACTCATCACATATTATATAATATTTAACCCAATGAGTTATCTTTTTAAAAACAATACATTACTTAATCAGTTTTTTATCCTCCATGATCCCTAAATCTTATACACAACCAATAATTTTTTTTATCTACATTTTCCTTCATTATGTATCTAATTGCATTCAGCTATTCTAACAACATATCCAGTTTCTCAAAATCAATCTGAAATCTAATACTAGTTTTTAAAATGGCTTTCATTGGCATTGGACTGTTGCCATGTGTAAACTGACCAAGCATTCTCTACAGAAACCCAAAAAAGTGCATTCGGGTCACACTGAAATTTTTCTGTAAGAAATTAGGACCAATTTCTGCATAACACAACTTTACTTTTCATCAGTTGACAACATTCCACAAAGATCTTGAGTGCATTTTACCCTGTAGAAAATTACATACTACAATGGTATTTAGCCTAACAGATCTGTTCATTTTATTAACATTTTAAGACTGAAGCAACAACCTTACAGAACTTTAAATACAGCTGAACATTTTGGTTTATTCAGTTTTATTATAAAGATAAGTGAGTATTTACTGCCTATCAGGTATTGCCAGGAATTATGCCAGTCACTTTTACTTCATTACTCATTTATATCACACAAGAATTGCATTCTGTAAGCGTATTTTAAAATGTGCCCAATGTCTTAATGTTCATAAATAAAAGGGCCAGGAGTTAAATTTGAAAAGCTTGAAAGCCCACACACTTCCTAAAGCACACCATCCGCACTTCCACTTCTAGCAAATTTTCAGGTAACTGAAGGAGCCACGAGAGGACTACGGTTTGTGGTCTACCTCTTTATTCCCTTCCAAAACTCCTGGTCAACCCTCGCGGCCTATCTCAAACACCATTTTCAGAGAGCTAATTAATCCCTTCAGTGGCCTATCTCTATATCCTACACTTATCTCTGTTATTGTGCATATCACCCTATACCATAATCATGTACTTTGTCTTTCCTAATTAGCTATTTACTCCTTATATCCCAGACACTTGTTTAACTCATCTTTAGTACCCAGGCTCCAAAGCCTGCTTAGCACATAACAAACAGATAGACCTATTCTGCTACTTAGAGTTAGGTCACTATAAAGCTTCAGGTGGAGGTTTATTTCACTGGACTTCTCTCTCTTCCCCTTCATGAAGATGTTTTAGTAGGAATACTAAAACAACTCCTCCTACACCCTAATCCCCTAAAAAGTTTAGGTAAGAGATGGGCTTCGGTGGAAAGGAAACGGTAATTAGATAATTTAAGACAACTAGTTGGAAACTTTGGGGGAAATCTTCTCATCATCATAATGATAAAATCTTAAAGGGTGGAAATTAAGGTGAAAACCTAGAGAAAAAGAGATTAAGAGGCTTTTCAACCTGAAAAAGGCTTAAGCTTAAAAAAAGAAAAATAACAAACATTCTCATAGATCACAAAAGATCTCACCAAGCTCACCAGGGTAAGAGGACAACACGGGGTTAAAGGACAGAGTCCCCTTGGATTTCGGACACATTAATAAACAAAATAGACAAAGACCCCTAGCTTACATTCTTGGGAGCTGCGGAGAGAGAGAAAGGAGACAAACATAATAAGAAGTCAATTTTATAATACGTAAGAAGGTGATACACAATATGGGGGAAAAAAGAGTGAAGCTGAGTAACAACAGGGATGGAGTAAAAACAAACGGGTGGTAGGGGGTGGTCTGCAGTTTTAAACAGAGGAGCCAGGGTGGGCCTCAAGAGAGAATAGCCCTGATAGACTTTAGTAAAAGTGGTAAGGGAGTTAGCCATGAGGGTGTCTGCATTTCTGCAGTTGCAGAATAGCAAAAAGTCCAACTAGCATAGAGCTCAGTGAGTGAGAATGAGGGACAGGAAGAGAGATGGGAGGGTAGGAGTGGGAGGCACATCACATAGAGGCCCATAGGTCTTGTAAAGATGTTGGCTTTTACTCTGAGTCACTGTATGGTATTGAGCAGATATGATTTATATTTTAAATAAGTTACTCTGCTAAATGAAGAACAGACCACAGCAGAGCACAAGTATATGCAGGAAGGCCATTAAGTGGCTACTGCAATCACCCAGGCAAGAGATTGAGGCTGAACCAAGCGGTAGCATGTTAAGTGATGAAAAGTGGTCAAATCTTTTTTACTTCACTCAAAAAAAAAGTTTGAGTTTCATTCAACTTATAAGATACATAAAATCTAAAATATACTAGTAGCAATATTGGCTCTCCAATTCCTTTAGTAGCAGCTACATATTGCCATGATATTTCATGCACAGTCTTTCTGAGTTTTCTACAATTCTAGCTCTTTGCCCGATGCAATTTATATTCATTTATTCTTATTCTTATTCAAGTTCATATTAATTAAAATTGGTATGTGGAGGGGAAATGGAGAGACAAATTTCTAAAGTCTATGTATCTTTCTTTTAAGTTAGTGGTGTTTTTTTTTACCTTCTTTCTAGTCTACTGCAGCACATGCCACTTTTAAAAAGAGAAAAAATATATAAGCAAGCTATAAGCCTTCTACATTAATAAAAATACTGAGCATTGGTGTCATAGTTTTCTGTACTTTTCCCATTTCCAAACATTACCACTGACAGTCTAATAAATGTTATTATTTCTTTACACTCCTACTTGGTAATCTGTCCCAGCTTCCTTTTAATTTCATTTCATTATTCAAACTTGAAGAGAAAAACAACATAATTATTTGACTTTGGTAAAAGCAAAGAAACATTAGATATTTTGGTTGACTCTGTTACTCAAAAGATTAATAATAAGCTTAATGAACTTTTTAAAAAATTTAAGTAGCTTTCTAGTTTTAGGGATCAAGTTGAGGTTTTAGGTCATATGCTTTTCCTGCCCTAAATAATTACTATCCATAAGTAAGCATGAGGACTTAAGAGAAGAAAAATGAATAAAATATAAATTATACGACTTTATCATGCAAATATCAGAAACTTCATTAAGTATTTATTTAAGGAAAAGCTTACAAGTTCCATGCCTTCTAAAGGCTTTAGAAACTGTTCTCCCTAACCAAAAAGAAAATTTTGGAATCCATGTTTATTTGATAAAATAATTATCTACTAAAATATAAATATCCTCACAGAAATGTTATTTTGATTGTTTCCTAAGATCATAAGCTATCAGTGAGTTAACAGTGGCTACGCAGGCAGAGAAGCAGGTTAAGGATCTAGATCCCTGGAACAGTCTCACCTTCCGATGTCTTCCATCGCTTCCACAAATCCTCAACAGTTATGTGCTTATCTTCTCGGTGCAGATGGCTGTGTTTTTTAGTAGCATCTTTATATTTCATATCTTCTCTGATAAACTATAAAAGAGAAAACACTAAGTTAAATATACTTAAATTCATCATTTCACTCTCTATAAACTGAGAAAAAAAGAAAATTTGAAATCTAGTGGGTGGTGGTTACCAGAGCATTAACTGGTACATTTTGATATTTTATACTCATCTTATTCTTACATGTTTATATAATTTGCTTAATGAAATGTCTTCTACTACAAATTATGACAGCAGAAGCAGCAAAAGTACATATTTAATGTTCATTATTTGCCAGGAACTAGTCCACATTATTGAATAACTATGTCTATATACTTACAGTAAAACACACACAGTCATTTCATTTCATGACAGCTCTGAATTTAAGTATTATGTATCCCCAATTTATAGATGAGAAGACCGAAGCTCAAAGAAGTATTCTGCCCAAGGTTGAAAAAATAGTTTAAGGCAAAGATGAGATTCCAACCCAAGCAATTTGGTTGTGCTCAATAGCATAATATACTGCCTCGATATCACACATTTTTACCAACTACTTAATGGCAGGGGTGTTTCAAAATACACTAAATACTAATCTCAATGACTGCATCATATTTCTATAGTCTCCACCTCTTAAGCTATTACTTATCACTGAAAGGCATTCGATTAGTGTTTAGAACTAAAGTATTTTATAAAACTGAAGTAGATCCTCTATACTTTAGTTACTTTACTTTAGTAATCTTTAACAGTATAGAGAAAAAGTACTAAAATTTTCTTTGCTAAAAATCAACCTCTTCTATATTACTTCATTGTATAAACTTTTTACATTGCTCCCCACTGTCTACCAAATAAAAAGCAAAGTCCTTTAATGGCTTATACACCATCTCCAATTCTGTCCCTGGCAGTCTTTTAGGCCTTATCTCTTGACACTTCCCCCATATAAATACACTTATCTAATAATCACAAGAAACTAATAGTTTTTTCAAATTATTATGCTTTTTATATTTCAACATTTCTGGTTTTTCTTGTTTTGGTATTGGTTTACTTGGTATTTTTATTGATTTTCTTCTGATTCCAAAAATATAAGATCATACAAAAGATTACTTCAGAAATCCACAATGCAGAAAGTGAAAATCCCCAGAGGCATATTTTTCTGACTTTTACATATTGACAATAGACATCATCTCCAGAAAAGAGACCAACTTTTGCATAGAGTCGTTCTCTACTGAAACTTAAAAAAAAAAATTTAATAGCTGTATAATATTGAGCAAACCGTTTCACTTTTTTTGAGCTTTAATACTTTAGGTGCAAAATGAAGAAACAAGCTTTTTAGGATCAACAACACTACTCAACATGTGGTCAGCAGACTGTGGTCAGTGTTAAACTGATACCAATCTATAGTACAGAAATGGAAAGTAGCCATTTAGAAACCTTTGTAGCAATTAGACAATGCTTTCAAAGCATCTGGCCCAAGCATGTGATAAATGTATTTACCATGCATGGCCCTATGAATAATGAATTAAAATGAGAAATCTGGTCCTTTACCATAGATAATTTGAAAAACACTAACCTAAAAGTTGTTACAAATAATGCCTTACTCTTTGTTTCTAAATGTCCTTTTTAAAAGTTATTTTTAAAGGAGTCTGTCTCAATACTCCAACTCCTCCTTGCCTCTATTCCAATTTTCTGTTTCTCTTTTTCTGCCCACTCTTCCTGCTGTTCCTGACTGCTACTTCGGAATCCAGTACATATATC
Source organism: Pteronotus mesoamericanus (assembly GCF_021234165.1). NCBI lineage: Eukaryota > Metazoa > Chordata > Mammalia > Chiroptera > Mormoopidae > Pteronotus > Pteronotus mesoamericanus. The sequence goes on along the minus strand of NW_026555234.1, from coordinate 15,734,261 downwards.
TGAAAAAGTCACTGCCACTGAGATACACAGAAACTGCCCCTATCTTTGAAGGGATCCAAGAGCTATAGAGAAATTCTAGATTAAAAACCATAATGATCAGAACAAGGAGGAAACCTGTTTTGGAAATGGTCCAGTCAGTTGGAATAAATGGCAACTGTTTCATTTATATGATACCTTAACAACAACAACAACATCAACAACAACAAAAAACCCACGATGTCCTAGGAAATTCTCACCACATGAATTCCAAGAACTCAGAAGTCCAGTTCTGCGACTTCAAGACCAATATATTTCAGAAAATAAAGTTAATTTCCATATATAGACTAGACTTGTTACTGATTACTTGACACTTTTAGGAAGAGTTACTTGACTCTTTTAGAAAGCCCAGAATAAGTGTATAGCTATCTAATATTTATGTGCTTAACAAAAAAAAAAATTTTCAATTTTTTTAAACTTACGATGTTATCTATAGCGCATTTGGTGTAAAAGAACTATCCAGCTTCTAAGAAAGTTGCGTGAAAACTAAACACACTGAATTATATTTTCCCTGGAATTACCATTTGAAAATTAATATACAGGGTGGGGCAAAAGTAGGTTTGCTGTTCATATGGAAAAATAATACAATACTTAATAATTATAAATGAATAAACGTATTTCACACTCGCAACTCTAAACCTACTTTTACCCCACCCTGTATACTTGTTTTAAAATATGAGCCCAAGATAACACAATTTATAACAAACCACATAAAAGTATCTCCCATATCTCATATATCTTCAACATTTGATCATAAAATATGACTAGAAAACACTATTATTAAAATTTCTTTATGTTGCAACTAAGTTGGAAAATGTTTAACTGAACTAGAAATCAGCAGCTTCCATTAAACCTTCTTCCCAAAATCCTACAGAAGAGCAAACCATTCTACCCAGACTTTTCTAAAACTTCATAGAAAACTGCAAATTTTATAAATGATGCAGGCTACTAGAGAAATGTTTACAACAGTCACCAATAACTCAAAATGCATGACAAATTACAAATGTTTGTTATTCATAGAAATAATTAATAAATAAATTGAAAAACAGAATCTTAAATTCTGTGAAGTAAATTTTCAAGTAGTGTAAAATAAATAATGGAGACTTCCTTGGTAAGCGTATCTACTGCAGGTAAGCCTGAATTGACAATACAAATAAAGGAGTGCTCAATAAATAATGACTATTGAATATTCTTTTCAAAAACATTCACACAGGTGAGTTTTTTAATTAAATTCTCCTAGTACCATTGAAGAAATTACATGCCCAGTTTCAGGAAGGTAGCTTTTAAATGATCACCTGATTTCAGTTTCTTGTGCCCATTATTATTTTGTACTTTGTATTATTGAAGGCACCATTTTCAGGGCAGTCGGCATGGACCAGGTGATAAGGGGAACAGGGGAAGCAAATATGAAGAGAGAAACAATAGAAGAGAACAGAGATGAGGACAGAGAGAGAAAGAAATGGCACCAAGGCTGCCGTGGTTCTTGATAACTCCAGGTTCAGTTCCGCAGGTGGCCTGGACTACACAATTCTTGTCCTGATTTCCATGATGTGACAATGAAAACTATGTTTCCCCTTTTATTTTTAAATATACAATTTTAAAACCTCAAGAGCTAGGACAAGTGATTTATTAACCCAGTTAGGCACTCAGACTCTGCGCTCTCACAGACTATATTCAAAATCTGACCATTACTTAAATTTTCCTTAGTCTCATTATTTCTTCTCTGTACAATAAAAAAAATAATAAAGCCATCTATCACATATGGTTATGAAAATCAAATGCATAGTTCATAGAAGTGTTAGACCATACAATTATATTAAATCAAAATATTCTGATTGGTTTTTATTTATAAATGTTATTGCTGTTGAAGTCTAAAGCCTGAATAAATGTGTTTCACCCTGACTGTATTGGTATGCTTAATACACATTTGGGGGACTATCAGACATTTATAAAGAAAAGATTACCCAATATTCTTCAAGTATCATTTCAGATATTCTCAAACAAAATACATAACACAGAAATAGAAAAACCACAGCTTTTTCACTAACAATGTAAAGCAGAGACTTTCCCAAAGGACATCTATCATCAAAACAACACAGTGTCCAAGGTTTAATATGTGAGTCATTTAAAGCAGATGGGTTTCTTGAAAAAAAAATTGCAGGGTCTTCATGTCTTGGAAATAACATTAAATTGCTTAGCATAACATCTCAGAGGAACCACCCTGCCCCTGGACAGCTGATCCTCCACAGTGGGCAGAGGTTGGTGGTCACAGTCAATCCTTCAGCTGACTGGCCTGGATAAATCCCTCCCATTGATCTGCCAACAGCAACTGAGGCTCAACTACAAAAGGAGGGTGTACTCAGCCCAGATGAAGGGCGCACCTTGAGTACTCAGCTTGGGTAATAGGGGAGCCTGTGCCACAGGACCGTACAGAGCATCTACTACATTAGGCCACACTACTAAGACACGAAGTCAAAACAACTCTACCTAATACATAGAAACAAACAGGGAGACAAAGAAACATGGCCCAAATGAAAGATCAGAACTTCAAAAAAAGAACTAAACGATACGGAGGTGAGTAATTTATCAGATGCAGAGTTCAAAGCACTGGTTATAATGATGCTCAAGGAACTCAGTGAGGACGTCAGCAGCATAAAAAAAATCTAGTCAAAAATGAAGGATACATTAATTGAAATAAAGAACAATTTACAGGGAAAAACAGTAGAGTGGATGAAGCCGAGAATCAAATCAATGATTTGGAACATAAGGAAAAAAAAAAACAACCAATCAAGACAACGCAAATTAAAAAGAATCCAAAAAAATGAGGATAGCATAAGCAGCATTATACAACTTCAAGAAGTCCAACACTCGCATTACAGGAGTGCCAAAAGAAGAAGAGAAAGAGCAAGAATTTAGAAATTTATTTGAAAAAATAGTGAAAATAGTGGAAGAAAACCTCCCTAATTTGATGAATGAAATAGACATCAAGTCCAGAAAGTACAGAGAGTCCCAAATAAGATGGCTACAAAGAGGCCCATGCCAAGACACATCATAATTAAAATGCCAAAGGTTAAAGATAGAGAACCTTAAAAGCAGCAAGAGAAAAGAAGTTACCTACAGGAGGGTTCCCATACGACTGTAAGCTGATTTCTCAAAAGAACTTTTGCAGGCTAGAAGGGATTGGCTAGAAATATTCAAAGTCATGAAAAGCAGGAACCTACAGCCAAGATTGCTCTACCCAGCAAAGCTATCATTTAGAGTCAAAGGGGAGATAAAGAGCTTCCCAGACAAGAAAAGACTAAGGGAGTTCATCATCATCAAACCATTAATATATGAAATGTTAAAGGGACTTATTTAAGAAAAAGAAGATCAAAACTATGCACAATAAAATGGCAAAACTACATACCTATCAACAATTTAATCTAAAAAACAAATTAAGCAAACAAGAGAACAGAGACAGAATCATGCAGAGAGCATTTTCATGGTTGTATGATGGGAGGGGGTTTGGGGGGAGCTGGGTGAGGAGGTAAAGGGATTAAGAAGTACAAATAGGTAGTTACAGAATAGCCATGGGGATGTAAAGTACAGTGTAGGAAATGGAGTAGCCAAAGAAGTTACATGCATAACCAATGGACATGAACAATGGCAGAGGGACTGCCTGAGGGAGCTGGGGTTGCTGGGTGGAGAGGGGCAGAGCGGGAATAATCAGGACAACTGTAATAGCATAATTAATAAAATATAATTTAAAAAAATTCTTTCTGCTTTGTGGAACTCAAGGAAAGGCATATGTCTGCATTAGAGTTAGAGGAAAAAGATGGGTACACATAAATGCAAATACACATAAGTACACACACATACAAGTGTGCCCAGCAATTATGGCAGCAAATAGTAAGAGATCTTCCTATAGAGAGAAAGAAAAGATCTGGAGATAAAAGTCAGAGCTATAAATTGAGCTGTTCTATCCATTTGACATTCTTGTACGCTTGCCCATCTTAAACTTAACTAATGCATAATTAGACTACATTAAGAAAACTGACAGGTTCTTATCAGAGGCTCTTACAACTTCTAGTAAGTATCACCTGTATTTTCTTGTAATCTCTATGAAGTTTCACTTTTATTATTAAATTTTTTAATCAAGTTGGTTTATTTTCATATAAGGAGAAAGGCTGGGATCTAGTTTTTTCTCTAAATCTTAATTATCCAAGTATTGTTACTAAAATAACTTTAATATTCCTAATGATCTGCAATGCTACCTTTATGTATTTTAAACATGGTCAGGTATCAGTATCTTTTCATTGTTTACCTAATGATAATATACACAGTTCTATTTCCAGTATACTCATTCCATTAATTGCACTTACTTGTTTTACCTTATTACTAATAAAAGAAAACTGATGATGACTTTTGCATGTGCAATTTATAATAATGACATCATATACAAATGTAATGACTATATATATGGCTTCTGGCACAAATCTAATTGACAATACTGTAACTTTGTAAATCTGCTATGAATCTCAGTACTAATAGCACTAAAATAGCACGTGAGTTTTTAAGACAGCTTTAGGCTGACAGCAAAATTTAGCGGAGAAGTAGAGAGTTCCTAAATACCCCTTCCCCCACGGTACATGCTTTTTTGATCTATATATTCTCCATACACTGTTAGATTTAAAAATCTATGTTGAGCCATAAACACAAATCAGTACACAAATGCACAGACTTAACCAAAGTTTGGTGAAATATTTGGGCAATCAATGAAAAAACAGATAAACAGTGACTGTTAACAATATTTTGTTACTTTCATGAAGACACTATTTTGACTAATTACTGGGAAAATTATTACAGAGAAGCAAAAATAAACTTTTAGAATACTAATTTGAACTTTTCAATATCTTGTTCCTGAACTAGAGTATGAAATATATTTTTTAAAATACACATTTTATTTTGCATTGAAATGAAACAACATAAAAACACAATGCAATCGATTATTCACATATTTATTACCTATTATGACCCAGACCCTGTTCTAAGTGGTGAGACAATAGTAGAATAAAACAAACAAAATCCCTACCCTCAAAGAATGTACTTTCTTGCACCAGGGACCCAGGAATTAATAAAATAAGTAAAATTAAAAGTGTATTGTTACTTGCAATAAGCAAGGTTGATTTCTTTTAAGAACATGAAATTAAAAATATGTATTTGTTTATATTTAATAAATTAAATGACAGGTACATCATAAAACTGGCAGGGCGTGAGGAGGTGGGGGTTGTGGACCTTGAAAGGAATAGAGGAAATACAATATATGTGTATGGGACAGGGATAAAAGTTACACTTTTTACATACAGTTTTGATTCATTGATAGGACTATGGAACCAGTCTCTAAATTATAAAACAAAATTAATTTTTAAGTGTAATCACAAAGTCAAAAGTTAAGTTGAACAAATGAACCTAACTGTATTATCTAGTTAGAAATGTAATCATACAGTTAGGAACTATCTCCACTGACTTTAACTATATATCACTAGCGGAATATATGGTATAAACTACAAGAAAAGAACTCATTTAAAAAAAGAGGGTTAAACTGTTTTCAGTAAACATATCATTGGCGTCAACGTTAGCAATGTTACCCTGAGACCGTTGTGTGCATACAGTGGGCTAAATCTAATGAGTAACTATGCTGGCATTGTTAAGCACCAAGAGTTTCCATGTGATTGCAGGAAGATAAAAAGGTAAAATCAGTGAAATTAAAAACCCTGTAGTACTAAATTCATATCCTAAGTATCAGACTGAATTCACAGTATGTATCTTCTTTAAAAAAAAAAAAAAAGTCCTAGCTCTATTCATGGAAAAGACAAAGAAAAACGCCTACCACCACCACTAGCACCTTGATTGTGGTTTTTCAGGTATTGTTTTCCTCTTACAAAAGAAATCAAGGCTTCTTAGGAAATGGTTGAAGTGAGACTTGGGGGCCAGAGATGTACAGCCAAGCTTGGAACATGTATCAAAGCATAAAGCAAGAAACTATCGAAGACTACTAAGGCTGGGCCAAAAGGATACAGGTGCTAGCAAAATTTAGCTTCCTCTGACCAAATATGGGACAATTTAAACAACAGCAAAATACATCATAATAGCCTGAAATTCACTTAAATCCATGAGTTCATGATACTACAAACATACTCATATACCCACAACCCCCTTTTCTCCCCACCCCCAAAACATTCTTCTGTCTCCTTTGAAGGATCCTTGGAAACTACCTAATTATTTTTGGAAAGCTATAAATAAGGGGAAAGAATCATTTATCCTGTCTTCCCTATAGAAATAGAAAACCAAAAAATTGATATATTAAAATTTCTCTTTAAAAATATTCCAGCTAATAAAAAAACCATAATTAAAATATTGGCATTTGCAACCCCTAAAAGATTAATAGATTTTATCAATAAACAACAGTCATGGATAAGATCACAAAACATCAAAGATGATGTTAAATTTTTTGGCCCACTTCAGGGGTGTTATGACGCAGCTGTTTGAACAAGTAACTCCATTGTCAGAAATAAAGATAACAGAGAAAAAGAAATTTGGGTCAACCAGAAAATCAGGATTCAATTTTGAACATTTTAAACCTAAGATTACTATTAGATATCCAAATGGAGATGTTGATGTCATTGAATATATGAATCCAGAGTTTAGGATTCCTATCAATAGAGGGCATTTAAAAGTCCTGGAATTAGGTCAGATCAAAGGGGAAAAGTAGGCAAATAGGTGTAAGGACTAAATTTGGGGGCACTCCAATGTTAGGTCAGGGAAATGAAGAGGAAACCAGCAAAGAAACTGAAAAGAAGCAACCAATACAATAGAAGACAATGTGGTTTCCTAGAAGCCAAGAAATAAAGTATGTTAAAAAGGAAAGCATGTTTAACTATATCATGATGCTGGTAAATGACAGGAAGATTGATAACAGACCACTGCAGAGCAACATGGATGTCTTTGGTGAGTAAACTAAGAACAGTTTTGGTGGCGCAATACGGGTAAAAGCTTAAGTGAGCTCAAGAAAGAATGAGATGAGAGAAGTAGTATACAGAGTCCTTTAAAGGGTCATACTGTAAGGAAAGGATAAAAGAACTAAGAAATAACCAAAGGGGAAAACAGAATCACAGTTTTTATTTTGTTGCATTTATAAGGTGGAAAAAATAATGCAGGTTTGCATCAGGTGGAAAATATCTGGTAGAAATCGAAAATACGGTTGTTGAAGAAGAGAATAAAAAATGCTAAATCACTGTCCAAGAGTAGTAAGAGGAGATTAGATTGAGTACACAGTGGAAGAATTCATTTTCTGCAAGGAGCACAGTGAACCCATGGTAACCGGAAAGAATATAGAGTTTGTGGACACAAATGCAGGTGACTGAGTCCCCAGCGGTTGTATGGCCTCTGACTACGAGAAAGACAAATCCTTAGGCCTCTTCCCAGGCCTACTGAATCCGAAACTCTAGGCGGGGCCCTGTCGTCTGTGTCCTGACAAGCCTTCCAGGTGATTCTGATGCACACTGAAGACTGAGACCACTGGGCCATGAAGATCTAATCTAAGTTTTTGAATGGGGAAAGAGAGTAACAAAATACCAAGTTCTAAAATGTTTTGGTTAAGTAATAATAGTCAAAATGGATTTTAAAGGATGAAAAGACAAGCAATGGGAAGACCACTTCGAAACCTCATCATAAGAATAAAACTCTACAACTCAGAGAGGGGGGCAAGCAGCAGCACTGGGCCTGAGTTATAAGTAAAATAGTGATACCATCAGTAAAAATAACAACATAGTTCAGGAGAAACAAGAAACAGGTTTTTAAGAAAGTCAGTGAGTGCCCTGGCTGGTGTGGCTCAGCGGACTGAGTGCCAGCCTGCGAACTGAAAGGCCGCCAGTACGATCCCCGGTCAGGGCACACGCCTGGGTCGCAGGCCCGGTCCCTAGGTGGGGGTGTGCAGGAGGCAACCGATTGATGTTTCTCTCCCTCTCTCCCTCCCTCCCTCCCTTCCCCTCTCTCTTAAAAATAAATAAATAAAATCTTCTTTTTAAAAAAGTCAGTGAGTAACTGGTTCAGCATGAGATTTCTAGACAGGAACGCATGGAGAGACAGCGATGTAGTTTCTTAGAATTTGGGACAGAGTTGGAGATCCTAGCAGACAAAATGTAAGAATGGAATTCAGGACAAAACTCAGAACTGAATATACAGAGAAGTGATAATTAAAGCCATAAGCCTGAATAAAGCTTCTTAGTTGAAAGAAAGGAAAAGAGGCCCAAAAGGCAAAAATCTCATGGAAGACTTCTGCTTTCTGATTCCACATGTAAGGAGCTTGCAAGTTGCCACTTCATTCTAACCAGTAAAACACTCAACTGTCTGAATAGTAAAAACCTCTTCTTGGATCTATTAGGGAAGGGAGGACACAGGACTAACTGATGCCCAATGCTGGAGTAGAAAAATCTGACAAACTGCTGAAAGTTCAGTGCAGAGAAGTTTAAGAATTAAAAACTCCGTAACCAGTCATAAGGAGGGGCAGAGGTTCAGAATGAGTCACACCAAGATGTACCTCTCTGGTACGCAAATTATGTTGAACTAAAAGCAACGGGCGACCCTGCAGGCTCAAGAGAAATTTCTGCCACCCCCCGAACTACCTGGAAGAATCTGAATCAGAGGCCTTGTCCATAATAAGATGTTATCAGAGATAAACTTTGTTTACCTATCTATATGGTAAGGGAAACTACAAATTATTGAACATTCATTTACCCTTCTTGTCTTGCAATAACCCTCTGAAGCCCCAAGGTGCTCTACTTCTTGAGTTCAGAATGCCACCTGTACCTCGTTTTCCCCTTTCTCTCTCTGATTTTCTCGTGTATGTGGTACTCCCATGTGTACATATGTAATTAAATTAGGTTATTTTCTCTTGTTACTCTGTCTCATGCAGATTTCATTATTAGGCCAGCCTAAAGAACTTAGGAGGGTAGAGGGAAGTTCCTTCCTACCCCACAAGAACCCCCAGGATATTATGAAAATTACCTCTGGAAGCTTGTCCAAATTCCCACAGCAAATATTGAGGGAGAAAAATTCCCTTCCTCTTTCCAATAGTGGGAGAGAAAAATAGAACCATTTTAAAATACTCCATTTTTAATTTATTCATGTGTGTGATACAAGAAGGTGGTCTAGTTTCATTTTTCTGCACATTATCTGTCCAATTTTCCCAACACCATATATTGAACAACCTATATTTAGCCTACCATATGTGCTTACTTCCTCTGTCAAATAGTGATTGACTATAAAGGTGTGGGTTTATTTCTGGGCTCTCTATTCTGTTCCATTGATCTGTGTCTGTTTTATGCCGGTACCAGGCTGATTTGGTTACAGCAGCCTTGTAGTACAGTTTGATACCAGGCAGCAAGATTCCTCCAACTTTGTTGTTCTTTCTCAGGATTGCTGTTGCAGGGCCTTTTGTGGTTCCATATAAATTACTGAAATATTTGTTTTAGTTCTGTGAAATACATCATTGGAATCTTGATAAAAATTGAGTGTCCAACAACAGATGAGTGGATTAAACAACTATGGGACATTTATACAATGGACTACTACTTGACCGCAAAAAACAAGAGAACTTTACCCTCTGCTACAGTATGGATGGACCTGGAGAACATTATGCTAAGTGAAATAAGTCAGTCAGAGAAAGGCAAGTACCATATGATTTCACTCATGTGAAAATCAACAAACTGATCTAATAAGCAAAACAGAGACACACATAAATGGAGAGCAGAAGACAGCTAGGAGTAGGAGAGGTTAGGGGTAGATGGATAGAGCAAAGAGGAAAAAGGCCTCATGGACATGGGTAACGGTGAGGTGACTACTGTGGGGAGTGGGGTGTAAGGGGACTAAATAGTAATGGGAAAACATACGATAAATATTAAATTTAAAGAAAACAACAACTCCAGATCACTCTGTTCCTCTAAACAAGGCCTGCCCTCGGGGAAACTAGTTACCGAGAGCCTAGCCTGACGGGATGTTATCAGAGCTTAACTGACCAAGGGAAACACTCAACTCCACCAGGCTCTACCCTTCGCTGGAAGAAGGGAAACACCTAATTCCAGCTCACACTGCAACCACCCTGTCTCACCTAAAGAGGGAGAAAAAAACCAAAAACTATGAAATACTGGCAACGTTTCCAGTCCAGAGACAGAGGCTCACTACGAAAAGACCGAGAGCTAGTAAGAGGACTGCAGAACACGTTCACCTCCCACACCTCACCACCTTCTTACTACAAGCCTATTTATAGCAGTTCCTTTTACCCCATACATCATGTCCAGCTATGCAAAGGAAAATCACAAGGCATACAAAAAGGCAAAAAACACAATGTGAAAAAACAGAGCAAGTATCAAACCAAACACAGCCGTGATGCAGGAATTATCAGACCAAGAATTTAAAACAACTATAATTAATATGATATGGGCTTTAATGGATAAAGTAGGCAGTACAGGACAACAGACAGGCAATGTAAGCAGAGGGATAGAAATCCTAAGAAGGAACCAGAAAGAAATGCTAGAGATCAAACACACTGTAACAGGAATAAAGAAAGCCTTAAATGGGCTTATTAGTAGACTGAATACAGCTGCAGAAAAAATTTCTGAGCAAAACAGAACCAGAGACATGGAAACATGGAACAGACTGACAGCAGCCAGAGGGGAGGGGGCATGGGGTGATGGCGGAAAGAAGGAGAAGGGACTAGTCAAAGAACAGGCACGAATGACCCGTGGACATGGACGTGGGCAGGGACAACGGGGTGGGGACTGACTGTGGGAGCGGGGGGTGGGCCGGGAGGAGGAGGGCAAAGGGGGAAAAACTGGGACAACTGTAACAGAATAACAATAAAGAAATGAAATAAAATATTTTAAAAACTGAGCTAGAGGATACAACAACAGAAACCTCAAAAACTAAAAAGCAGAGAGAAGATGGAAAAAAAGACAACAAAATATCAAAGGATTGTGGGGACAACAACAAAAGTATAACATGTATGTAATAAAAATACCAGAGGAAAAGACAGAGATAAAAGAACTGAAGAAATATCTCAAACAATAATAACTGAGGATTTTTAGGGCAGTAAAAATACTCCGTGATATCATAATGATGAATATGTCATTATACATTTGTCCAAACCTACAGAATGTACAACACCAAGAATAAATCCTAAAGTAAATTATGGCCTCACTGGTTCAAAAAAAAAATAAAAGTACCATTCTGGTGAGTGATGCTGATAATGAGAGACACTATGCATGCGTGTGAGTATAGGGTATGTATGAAATGTTTCTCCCTCTCAATTTTGTTGTAAACCTAAAGCTGCTCTTTAAAAAAATTAAGTCTTAAAAAATAAGTCTAAGGAATACATACACTTAAGGGTGCAAGAAAAGCAGGAACAACAAAGAAATCACGGAAGTGATCAGAAGCAGAAAGAAGAAAAATCAAGCAAGCACATTTCAATACTATCTATTCCCCACAACACCAAACTCAAGTCAGACTGAATTATTCACTATTGCATTACTGAGTATCCCTATATTCGTGCTCTGATGCCTTTTCCCTGTCCTGACCTACCTTCACCTTGGAATGTCCTACCTACCAGCTACACCTGTGAAAACCAGACCCATTTCCAAAGGTCCATCTCAAGGACTCCTCCTTCACAAGTTTTTCTGGACACCTGAAAAAACAGATGTGCACTTTATCTTCTGAAACACAAGAGCAGTTCCATGATTCATGTGTATTCCTAGTATATAATTTGCCATAATACGAGGGGGACCCCCCCAAAAAAAGGAATTACCTTCTGGAGGGTGAGCCCCTTGTAGTACAGGCTTCCCCCTCTACGTGGGTGTTCTAGGAACCCATCTGCATCAGTGTACCAGCTGGTGTTGTTGTGAGAGGCTGCGTTCAGCTTCAGTGAACTTTTTTTGACTCAACACGTTTGCCCATTTCATGATGGGTGATTTATGAGCACACCTGCCCACACCAGGCTGAGAGTTCAGTAGTTTTTGACCAAAAATGGGATGACCCTGTGCCCCACTCTCCCTATTCACCCAACTGCAAGCTACCTTTTTTTAGTTTGTTTGTTTCCCCAGATGAAAAAAGTCCTCCAAGGGAAACATTTTGCCAACATGGAAGGGGTGAAACAGAAAACAGCAGAAGCACTAAAAGGCATCAAAATTGACAAGTTAAAAAACTGTTTTAAGCAGTGGAAAAAAGTCTCAATAGGTGTACTGCATCAAATGGAGAGTACTTTGAAGGTTACTGAAGCTTAAACATGAAAGACTAAACAAACATTTTTTCATAAATAAATTCCAGGCTTTTTGGGTCCCCCCTCCATATGTCTTATATATCTATGGCATTACATGCTCAACTACATGGTAAGTTCATGAAGGTCTAAGCTCATTTTATTCTTCATTTTGCCCCATATTTAGTAGAGTGCTGCACATATAAATTGGAACTTAAAATATTAGGTGTGTTCTGTTTTTAACTGGTCAACAACGCCCTTAGACAAGAATGTAGGCATACTTCCCAAGCCCTTGAGGGGATGAGGGAAAACAAAATAAAAAGAAAATAAGAACAAAACAAAAATAAACTATTTGATTTTTAAAGTAATTTTTCACCCTGGCCCATGTGGCTCAGTTGGTTGGACATAGTCCCTCCGGCTGAAGGATCGAAGGTTCGATTCCCCCTAAGAGCACACTGCCTAGTTGCAGGTTAGGTCCCAGGCAGGCACCTATGAAAGGCGACCAACTGATGTTTCTCTCACATCAGTGTTTCTCTCCCTCTCTTTCTCCCTCTTTCCCCTCTCTCTAAAATCAATAAGCATGTCCCTGGGTGAGGATAAAAAAGTAAGTTTTCAAAATTCCGCAAAAATTCCTGTATGTCTTTGGTTAAGACCTGAAAGAAATTCTAGCTACTATGAGATATAAATTGTTTTTTAAAAGGTCGGTTGGCAAGGACGGGCAATTAAAATAAAATGCTCTAAATATTTTTTATAATTATTTTAAACACTTTCAGAATCAAGGTAAAATATTTCTTCAGTTTACAAAATAAAAGTGCACTTTATCAATCGAGTCCTACAATTTCAGCGCTCCAAGACCTAACAACACCGTAAAAAAGTCAGGGAGGATGGTAAGAAGCAACTTATCGACACTTCACTCTAACCCTCAGTCTCCTCATCTACAAAATAGGATACCACCTGTCTTCCCTATCTCAAAAAATAAAATAAAATAAAAACCCACACGCATCGTTAAAGATAACCTGAGACAGTATAAATGCTTTATAAACCATGATGTTATAGTCAACATACAGTGAGGTTACATAAGGCTAAAAACAATTCACTTAACATCTCTATGATACAGCACAGAACCTTACTTCAAGCCCACCAAAACAGCTTTCTAGAGCCCAACAGTCTTCTTAAGACAATGTGATTATGACTGCAACACTACATCCTGGGAGAAATTCTGGCAGGCCAAACACTGAATAGGTGCATAGGAAAATTTAGACTATTATATAAATGAGAGTCTGATATGAAAATTTGGGAAAACCAGGAAAATTACTACTAAATTTCTTTTTAATTCTACAAACCAAAGAAAGGGTCAACGAGTATTATTTTAAATTAATATGGAGCCCTGGCTGGTGTGGCTCAGTGGATTGAGTGTCAGCCTGCGAACCAAAGGGTGGCTAGTTTGATTCTCAGTGTAGGGCACATGAGAGGCAACCACACATTGATGTTTCTCTCCCTCTCTTTCTCCCTCCCTTCCCCTCTCTAAAAAATATAAATAAAATCTTTTTAAAAATGTAATATAGAAAATATTGTTAAGCTATATTCTTTTTAGAGACTAAATAAAAACACACCAAAAAAGCACTTACCTTTATGAAAGAGGAGAAAAAAGAAAAAACAAATCTCCGCCATGTTGCTAGAAAAATTACACTATATAAAAAGGCTTAGGGTGATATATTAAACTGAAATAGAGCCAAGCTTTACTAATAGCACAAACCTTGGCACACCGCTTAGGTCAATTTAATAACAACTTAGGGAAGGAGTGAGATCCAGATAAAGGTAAGTACAACAGAACGCAGTCTGTGATAAGACACAGAGCAAAGTAATGACAAAGCCCCATTTGCCTGGGACAGTCCTCATATGCACCCACTGGCCTGGTGTAATCATTAACAGCACCCTCTTTTACTCTCAATAAGCCTCAGTATTCCAGTTTGGATGATGAATTATGCAATCACCCTATCTCTAATGACAATATATAGGACAGAGTTATTAATGTTACAGTAAAGGTATAATTTTATTTAATTCATTTGTGAAATGGAAATAAACGGGTTCTGTACCCACCCCAACCCAGAGACCTTTTAAAAGATGAGCCAATATGTGAAATGTGCTAAACTCTCACAGAAATATATTATGTAAATGCAGCGCCGCGCTGGGCTCCTGAAAAGGCCCGGTACGGGAGGGGGCGGAGAGGCGCGGGGCTGGCAGTGCCTTCGCGCTGGAGCTGAAGGGGTGCAGATGCCGCCCCGCTTCACACTCCCACTCCTCTGCCCCGCTCCAGGCTGTGACAGCATTTAATATGAAACTCTTGGTAAGGTAAATTAACAATTAATGACACAGGAATGGGACACAATTTTTAATGAAAAACTGTACAGATCTAAAAATATTCTTTTTACTTTCCAATTAGAGTTGGCATTCAATATTATCGTTCAATATTATATTAGCTGAAGGTGTCTAGCATAGCGGTGAGACATCTGTGTCAGTTACGAAGTGGCCCTCCGACAAGTCTAGCACCCACCTGGCACCACAAAGTTATTACAAAGCACTGACTGCATCCCCTGTCCTGTACTCCACCCCCTGCAGCTATTTTCTAGCTGCCCATTTGTACTTCTCAGACCCTTCACCTTTTTCACCCAGTCTGCTCCCAAACCTGCTCCTATCTAGCAACCATCAGTTTATTCTCTGTATCTATGAGTGTGTTTCTATTTCATGCACTTATTTTGTCTTTTAGAATCCACATATAAGTGAAATCATGATATTTGTCTTTCTCTGTATGCCTTCTTTCACTTAGCATAAAACTATCTACACCATCCATGTTGTCAAAAATGGTAAGATGTCATTCTTTTTATGGCCAAGTAATATTCCATTGCACTTATGTACTCCATCTTTATTCAATCATCTACTGATAGGCACTTAGGTTGCTTCCTAATCTTCGCTACTGTAAATAATGTGCAGTGAACATATGGATATATACATCTTTTCAAGTTAGTGTTTTGGATTTCTTCAGATAAATACCCAGAAGTGGGACTGCTGCGTCATACGTTAGTTCTATTTTTAATTATGTAAGGAGCCTCCATGTTGCTTTCCACAGTGTCTATTACACCTGCTGACATCTTAGCTGTAGTTTGCATGAGACTCAGAGCCAGAAGACCCAGCTAAACTGCACCTGGATTTCTGACCACAAAAACCACGAGATGATACATGTAGATTGTTGTAAGCCACTACCTTTGGGAGAAATTTGTTACACAACAATAGATAACTAACGGGTTACATTTTTAACAGAGAAGATAAAAACACATGAATTCATTCCTTTAGAAACAGTACTCCTCATTAATTCAAAACTCACTGATCCTATTTTGTAAAGTATTTTCTACCATTTTTTCTACCATTACTTTTGCCAATTTTCGTAAGTGACTCTTCCTTGTTCCAGATACAGATACAACTGTGCTGTTACCTAAGTTCTCTGAAGTGTCTAGACAAATGATAAAAAAGGTTTTTAGACAGAATAGCTAACATAAGAAAAATTGAAATACCAGATACAATGATATTTTTCATATAAGTTGACCTTAAAGTTGCCTATGTATCAAACAAAGTGATAAGAACAAAACTCTGAAACTATTCTGAATGACATCAATGAAAAGGTGAAAACAGATAAAAAAAGAAAAATTAGAAAGAGAGAAGGAAGTTTTTAAAATTTAAAAGGAAAAAGAACAAAGTTCACACACACTAAAAACTATAAATTTTTCAGTCACAAAGCAGGAACAACAATGTGAATTCTCACTGACTCCTACTGCAGCGCTCAGAGCAGTAAAGCCGTTCATTTGTCTTATTAAAATTATTTGTTGATCAAGTACCCACTTTCCAAAATATCTTCAATATTAACAGAACATGCAAACTTGACTGTAATAAGCAACTCAATCTAAACAGGTCAGAGATTCCACATATATTAACATCTAATCTTTTTTTTTAATCATGGGCCAAAAGATAATGACCTAGAGAGCAAAAGCTTTCCACCGTGTTCCTAATCTGAGAACTCCTACACCCTCCAATTTCAGTTTCAAAATAACTCTGGAAAATCGTCAGATATTTACTCTCTTATTCGTCCAGTACTGCACACAGTATACTTCTAAGTGTGACCTTCTTAATGAGACCTACCATGACCACCCTATTTAAAATTAAAGCCACCCATCATCCAGCTGACTGGAGCCCTCTTTCCTAGCTTATTTAGCTCTTTGTTTAGTCTGCCTTCCTACAGCACAAACAGAACATTAGCTGAACAGTCTAAAGATTTATACAAATATTGTCTGTTTCTAACATACTCCAATATCTATTTGAGTATCTGGCATGTAATAGACCCTCAAGTATTAGCTCCATATTAAATGGATGAATAAACTAGCGAAGTAAATACTTTATCATATGATCACCCCCCAAAAAAACAAACAAAAACAAAACCGGAGGGCACTAAAGAGAAAAAAAATTAAGTTTTCAACCAGCATTTTAACATGCTAAATATTTTTCCTAAATTTTACAAAAAGCAGTATTTCAAACCAATAATTACAACAAGAAATAAAAGCATTTTAAATGTTTTACTACAGTTTCCTATTAAAGCCATGAAGTCTCTTACTTAGGGCTGCTAGAGGTCCACAACAGTATTACTATTTACTTCTTTAAAAAACAGACACTTCCACAAAAAATACAAACCAAGATGTAGCTACAATGAACTGAAGGCACCAAAACAGTCCAAGAACAGCAGAATTAATAACTCATTTCTTCCAGGCCGCAACACACCATAGTTTCTACATCAGTGTTAACAGAAATAAACTATGATATATGTTTTTTAAGCTTTCTAGAAGTTACACTAAAAAGTAAAAGGAAACAAGTAAAACTAATTTTATGTTACACTTCAGGTAATCTGGTATGTCCATAATAGAATCATTTCCTACTATAATCATTATTTTAACATTCAGATATTTTACATGATTTTTCTCACATAAATCTTCAAAATTTGACATGCTTTTTACATTTACAACACATCTCAATTTTAAGTGCTCAACAGTCAAATATGGCTAGTCACTACCATACTGAACAGATTTCTACATTATCTTAGTTTCTAATAAAATATAAAGGCATGTTGTATTTTATTTTAAATACTAATATAGAAAACAGAGAGAAAGATAACTGTTTTCAAACAAAGTTCACATACTACACTGATAAAATTCTAAGTTCTTTTAATATACTTTTTAACATAAAGTGTTTGGTTCTAACTTTTTCATTTTACAAATGTTTAGAATTCCACTGAAATTTAAGACTCAGTAAGAATTCCATTAACATATAAATTGTACCTCCATGCATGCTTGCTTTGTTTGGCACAGTGGTAATAGTAACACTTTGCACATTTCAGCATTTAGCATCTCATGATGAGGTAAAAAAAGATGAAAATAAATTGTAATTCTAGGAACTGTTATGCAACCAAATACATTAAAAGAGCTGTCAAATATCTGCATAAACTTCCTGATACCTCTCTACATATAGTTACAATTTTGACAGATCTTTCCTGTGAAGGTATTTTTAATGATTAAGAAAATGTGAATTTTTGCTAATTGTTTTTCCAACAAATATTTTTACAAAATTGTGATAAAATAACAATTTTTGCAATTGTGATATAATACTGGGGTCTGGTACAAACAACACCCCTTTGTTAATACAAAATCTTTTATTACAAAATCATAAGCATGTAATTCTTTACCATAACAATATGACACTCAAGCACACTATATTATATTTTAAGTGAAATGTTCAAATTAAAATCATAAATTATTATACCCATATTATTACCCTACCAACCACACTCAAGCAGGCCTTACTTCTGCTGGACCCTGTATATCTGGTCTTTTTCCCTGGTCCCTGGTACAGAGCTCTCAAAACTCTTGGAATTTTCTGACCCTGACCAGGGATCGAACCGGCGACCTACTGGCCTACTGGACAACGCTCCAACCAACTAAGCCACACCAGTTATGGCATTATAGAAGAGTCATCTGTCCTCAGTTTATGCTCATGAGATTATCTGGGGTTGGTCTCCTAAAACAGCCTCAGGATGGAACTGGTCACCAGAAGGACTGAGTGATTAAGGCTGGAACTTTCAGTCCCACCCCCCTGACCTCTGAGGAGACTAAGCTTTATTAAAATAAACTCTTAAACTTAGAGATTCAGGGCACTTTCAGACTGGTAAACATGCTGAGGTGCTGGGAGGGTGGCCTGCCCCAAGAGGGCATGGAAGCGCTACGCCCTTCCTCCCATACCTTGTTCTATACATCTCTTCCATTTGGTTGTTCTGGAACTGTATGTCCTTCATTTAAAAACCAGTAAACATAAGTAAAGTGTTTTCCTGAGTTTTGTGGTCCATTCCAGCAAAATACGAAATCTGAGAAAGGGATCATGGGAACCCCAGGTTGACAGCAGGTCAGTCAGAAGGACACATGGCCAGAGACTTGTGAATGGCATCTGAAGTGGGGGCAGTCTTGTGAAACTCAGCCCTGTAACCTGTGGGATCTGACAGTACTCCAGGTAGACAGTGACAGAATTAAACTGAATTGTTGGACACCCAGTTGGTGCTGGAGAACTAAAGACCTGACTGGTGCCAGACAACACCCCATAGTAACAATATTTATAACTTCATATGTCAATAACAAAAGTAATTTCTATTATGTAGGTTTTTAAAATAAAGAATCTAGCTTTATTCTAGGTATGAAATTAACCAATCTCAATAAATTAATTTTTAACTTTTGAACTGTGCTATCTAAAACTATTCCATCTTTAAAAGTGAAAATGTATACCAATCTTTTCAAACATTTTATAATACTAAGACTCCTCATTAACCATATGTGCTCTTCTAGTCTCACTTCTCCCTCCCCACTAAATAACCCCTCGGCATTAATAGGTGTCTTAACCTAAAACAATGCTAAACAATGATTAGGTCCCAAGTAAAGTCAAAATCGAAAGGTTAAGCACCATCAGTGTAGTAACTTAAAATTATGTCCTTTCGTGGCAGTACCACAAAGTTTAATGTGAAAAGTTATCTCCAATTGAATTGCTAGACATAGTTATAAAACTACATATACAATTCATATAATAAATACTACATACTTCAGAGTTGGCATGGAATTTGTTTAATAAAACTAATACAGTTATACTATAAATGACTAAGAACATGTACAACAATAACTTTAAGAAAAGTCATCTAGCCTAGAAAACAATTTTGTCTATGAAAAGTATCAAACATGCTAACAAATTCTATTTATTCCATAATTTATATAGATTATAATAATTTATGGGCTAATAGAATTTATGTTAGCATATTTAATTCAAGTTCTTTAACAATTATATTAACAACAAAATATACCACTTAGACAATCTTGAGAAGATTTGAAGGAACTATTCATCACTAATAATCTGGAATATTATTACTAAAAGTAATCCTATATCTTATCTGTGTGTGTGTGTGTGTGTGTGTGCACGCGCGTGCGTGTATTGGGAGAAAGAAAAAAATGGTGATGATGTTGAAAGAATGAATCACTAAATATAATAAAATGATTCACAATAAATGACAACTACTCTATGTTGGTTTCCAGTAATAGTAAAACTCAACCCATCAATGTCATTTCACTCATTCTACCTGATGACAAGTAAGAGTATATTTAAATACTTCAAATACTTTTTAAGTTGGAAACACAATATAAAAGAGGATTAGCCTATCATCTGTGGTTCCACAAATGAATGAAATAAATTGGACTTTCAGAACTGAAAGCCATGATTCTAATATTAATACCACTGAGCTCTAACCAAAATGAGAAGAGATAATCTCAGTAAGCAGAAGTGGGTTAATTTAGAGATGTTAAATATAAAACTGTAGAGTTAGTATCTGATATAGTAAACACTAAGAAATCACTGTTAAATTGTCTAACTAAAGAAAAACACTCTCAAAGTGATATTCATAATGGATTAAAGGGGAAAATCTTAGAGGTAATAATCTAGCCACAAGAAAATAAATACCTAGATCAGCGATTTTCCACCTTTCTCATCTAATGGCACACATAAACTAATCACTAAAATTCTGCAGCACATCCAAAAATACTTCTGCCGATCTGATAATAAAAATAAGTATAATTTTGATTATTCATACCAAATAGTTTTGTTGTGTTGGCTGTTGTCATTTTTTAATTTGACAGTCTAAGGGAAAAGAGGTCAGTGCCCTTGACTAGTCAGGTATTTCATGTTTTAAAATTTTGTGCAGCACACCTATGTGCCGAGGCCTACCAGTTAAAAATAGCTGGCCTGGAGTAAAACGCAGCAAGCAAATAAGCTAAAACAGTTAAGTGAAAAAGAAAGAAAATAAATAAATTTTAAGAACACAAGCTTCTATTTCTAGCAAGGGTTGGCAAGCCACAGCCTGCTGCTTATTTTTGCAAATAAAGTTTTATTGGAATAGAGCCATTCCCATTAGGTCATGTAATGTCACTGTCTATGCTCCTTGGCACTACACTGGGAAGGCTGAGTTGTTACAATGCAGATGACATGACCCATAAAATCTAAAATATTTAATAGCTGGCCTGTATAGTTTCCTCGGGCTGCTGTGTCAAAGTACCACAAACTAAATGGCTTAAAACAACAGAAGTTTATTTTCTCACAGTTCTTGAGGCTGTACGTCTGAAATCAAGGTGTCAGCAGCACCATGCTCTCTCAAAGGCCCTAGGGAAAGAGTCTGTTCCATGCCTTTCCCTTACTTTGTGGTGCTACCAGCAATCCCTGTCCTTCCTCAACGTATAGCTGCATTAACTCTAATTTCTGCCTCCGCTGTTATATGGTCATCTTCTCGCCTGTGTCCGTGTCTCCAACAAGATGTTCTCTCTTATAAGGACACCAATCATTTTGGATTAAACACCCATGCTACATCCGTATGTCCCCATTTTACCTAATTACATCTGAAATGACCCTATTTCCAAATGAAGGCACATTCTGAGATAGTGGAGATAAGGACTTCAAAATATGTTTATGGAGAGCATACATTTCAACCCACAACTTGGTCATTTACAGAAAAAATCTGCCCATTCCTGATTTAGAAGAATATGAATTGAGGAGAAGTAGGTCCAGAAGTGACATTCAAAAGCGAGGGATTTCAAAGAGGAGTGATGGGATTTTGTTTTAGGCAGACTTGTTGAAAGCAAAAGTAAAGCCCTCAAAAGATGTCAGGCAGAATTAAACACACACACACACACACACACACACACAGGAATCTGGACTGGCTTAGGGATAGAGGAATCAACAGTAACCTTAAAATAAATGAGTATTCTTAATGTAAATACTTTATACATCAGGCTAAGAATTGATCTTTAGAGAATGTTACTGTTAGATAACAATGTGATTAAATGACAATATGATAAGAAGATGTCACTGTTCTATAATATTAGCTAACAATATAGTAAATAACATCATTGAGTATCATATAAACTAAAAGACAAGCATTTCAACAGTGACAAATACAACAAAAAGGTTGAAGAGGACTCAAAAATAACCAAGGGATTTGGTAAGAATGAAACCACAGAGGAATAAAGAAAACAACTTCTATGCAGAAACCGAGACGAACCCCAGATGAAAGGGGACGATGAGCACGCTTAAGAAATAAAGCATTATTTGACTCTCCAAACTGGCAGCTGAGTAGGTGGAAGATATACTAACCTCCTCCCAGGACCAAACAGGAATTACAACGAAATATAGAAAAATCATCCTGAATAAACAACTGAACACTAGCTGGAGAGAAGTCTTATAACCAAGGACTTACAGAAAAATGGCATCACTACAATGAGACTGGTAGGGAGCAGAGAGGTGCACAAAAGCTGGCTGGGCTTGCATGGGTGGCAACTTAAGTTCTGGAGGGGTATTTCAGGGGCCATGTGGGTTCCCCCTGAGAAGCGCGGGGTCTAAACCCGAAGTTAGGCTCCCCAGCCTAGAACCCCAGAACCAGGAAAGGAACCTAAATAACATCCAGCTGGGAAAAGCAGTGGGGTCTCTGTCCACCGGGGAGAGACAGCTAGAGACACCAAGACCCTCTTAAAAGGCCAACACACAATATTTCATTTGCAGCCACTTACCCGGAGCTCCAGCAGAAGGTGGGCAGAACGAACCAGAGACATATGCGGAAAGACTGGGGTTGGTGGCTCTGGGGAAAGAGCTCAATGGTTAGGCACCAGGATCCCAGTGCTGAGCCACTCTGCCATTCCCCATACTGCAGAAGCCATCTTTGTCAGGCAGAGCACTCCCCTCCAGGTAGCATCAGACGGAGGGAGGACGGAGGAGCAGAAGGTTGGGGAGGGAGCTGAGCAATAGCCCCCCACCTGCAGGAATCCCTCTCACCACACCCTGTGGAGCTTAAGCCAGGCTGCTGAGTACAGCTGGAGGCTATTTCAGTGATTAACCCTAACAGCAAAGGCAGATCTCTGGAGCACTGAGACTTAACTGATCCTTAACTGATCCTCAACTGATCCTCAACTGATCCTCCCCTAGGCCCAGTGCTAGTAAAACAGCCTTGGTGCACAGCTTGGAGAGATCGACAGAAATGCAGTCAAAGTTGGGGATTTTAACTCCCCTGTCTACCTCAATGAATAGCTCTTCCAGAGAGAAAATCAACAAAGAGGCAGCAGCCTTAAACAACACACTAGATCAAATAGATTTAATTGATATCTTCAGAGCATTTCACCCCCAAGCAGCAGAATATACATTCTTTTCAAGTGCACATGGAATATTTCCTAGGACAGACCACATGTTAGGACAGAAAACAAGTCTCAATAAATTTAAGGAGACTAAAATCATATCAAGCACCTTCTCTGACCATAATGCTATAAAACTAGAAATCAATACACAAAGATATGGAGAAAAAAATAACGTTCTTAAACAATGAATGGGTCAACAATGAGATCAAGAGAGAAATGAAAAGATACCCTGAAACTAATGAAAATGAGAACACAACGACCCAAAATCTGTGAGACAAAGGGAAAGCAGTCATAAAGGGAAATTCATAGCATTCCAGGCCTACCTCAAAAAACAAGAAAAAGCTCAAATAAACAATTTAACTTTACAATTAAAGGAACTTGAAAAAGAAAAACACACAAAGCCTGAAGTGAGTAGAAGGAAAGATATAATACAGATCAGAGAAGAAATCAATGAAATAGAGTCTAAGAAAAGATACAAAAGATCAATGAATCCAAGAGCTAGTTCTCTGAAAGATAAACAGGACTAACAAACTTTTAACAAGAGTCATCAAGAAAAAAAGATAAAGGACCCAAATAAATAAAATCAGAACTGAAAGAGAAGAAATAACAACTAACAACAAAGAAATACAAAGGATTGTAAAAAAATATTATGAACAACAATATGCCAACCAATTGGACAACCTAGATGAAATGTATAAATTCCTAGGAATATACAATCTTCCAAAACTAAATCAGGAAGAATTAGAGACTCTGAATAGATAGACTGCACCTAGCAAACTGAAGCAGTAATCAAAAACCTCCACACAAACAAAAGCCCTGGACCGGATGACTCCACAGGTGAATTTTACCAAACATCCTGAGAACTAACACCTCTCCTTCTCAAACTATTCCAAAAAATTCAAGAGGAGGGAAGACGACCAAGCTCATTTTATGAAGCCAGCATTATCCTAATTCCAAAACCATATAAAAACAGTACAAAGAAAGAAAACTATAGGTCAAGATCCCTAATGAACATAGATGCTAAAATCACCAACAAAATACTAGCAAACTTAATACTGCAATACATCAAAAAGATCATACACCATGATCAAGCAGGATTCACTGTGGGAATTCAAAGTTGGTACAACATTTGCAAATCAATAAATGTGATACAGCATATAAACAAAATGAAGAATAAAAATCATATGATCACATCAATAGATACAGAAAAAGCATTTGATAAAATGCAGCACTCATTTGTAATAAAAACTCACTAAAGTGGGAATAGAGGGAACATACCTAAACATAATAATGGCCATATATGATAAATCTGCTGCCGGCATCATACTCAACAGGCAAAAACTGGAAGTGTTCCCCTTACAACTGGGAACAAGACCGGGATGACTGCTTTCACCTCTTTTATTCAACATAGTCCTGAAATCCTAGCCATAGCAATCAGACAAGAAGAAGAAATAAAAGACATCCAAATTGGAAAGTAAGAAGTGAAACTGTATTTGCAGATGACATGATACTGTACACAGAAAAACCTGAAGACTCCACCAAGAAATTACTAGAACTAATAAATGATTTCAGTAAAGTAGCAGGATACAAAATTAATATCCAGAAATCAGTTGCATTTTTATATGCCACTAATGAACTATCAGAAATAGAAATTAAGAAAACAACCCCATTTATAATTGCTTCAAAAATAATGAAATAGCTAAGAATAAATCTTACCAAGGATGTAAAAGACCTGTACTCAGAAAACTATAAGACACCGAAGAAAGAAATTAAAGTAGATATAAATAAGTGGAAGCACATACCATGTTCACAGATAGAAGAATTAACATCATTAAAATGTCCATAATACCCAAAGCAATCTATAAATTCAATACTATTCCTATCAAGATACCAATGGTGTATTTCACAGAACTAGAACAAATATTTTAAAAACATATATGAAACCACAAAAGGCCCTGCATAGCAAAAGCAATCCTGAGAAAGTAGAATAATGTTAGAGAAACCAAGCTACCTAATATCAAACTATACTATTCAACATAAGGCCACAGTCATCAAAACAACATGGTACTGGTATAAAAACAGACACATAAATCAATGGAATAAATTAGAAAGCCCAGAAATAAACCCATGCCTTTATAGTCGATTAATATTTGGCACAGGAAGCAAGCACACACAATAGGCTAACAAGTTTATTCAATAAATGGTAGGGGGAAAATTGAAGAGATAAGCGCAGAAAAATGAAACTAGACCTACTTCTTATGCCACAAAAATGAATAAATTCAAAATGGATTGAAGATTTAAATGTTAGACACAAAACCATAAAAATCCTAGAAGAAAACATACACAGTAAAATCTCGGCCATTGCTTGTAGCAGTATTTTTCCTGATATATGTTTCTCCTGATATATGTCCTAAGGCAAGAGAAACAAAAGGAAAAATAAACAATGGGACTACATCAAACTAAAAATTTTTTGCACAGCAAAGGAAACCATCAACAAGATAAAAAGACAAGCCACTGAATGGGAAAACATATTTGCCGATACATCTGATAAGGGGTTAAAGATCCAAAATTTATAAAGAACTTATAAAATTCAACATCAAAAAAACAAACAATCCAATTAAAAGATAAGCAAAGGACCTGTAGAGACACTTCTCCAAAGAGAACATACAAGTGGCCAAAGGTATATGAAAAGATGCTCAATGTCACTAATCATCAGAGAAATGCAAATTAAAACCTCAATGAGATATCACCTCACACCTGTCAGAATGGCTACCATCAATAAATCAACAAACAAGTGCTGGCAAAGATGTGGAGAAAGGGGAACCCTTCTGCACTGTTGGTGAGAATGCAGGTCAGTGCCGCCACTGTGGAAAGCATTATGGAGATATCTCAAAAAATTAAAAGTGGATCTGCCATATGACCCAGCGATTCCACTTCTGGGAATTTATCCAGAGACACCTGAAACACTATTTTGAAAGAATATAAGTACCCCTATGTCCACGGCAGTGTTATTTACAATCTCCAGGATCTGGAAGCAGCCCAGGTGTCCATCCATGACTAGATAAAACAGCTAGGGTACATATACACAATGGAGTACTATTTGGCTGTAAAAATGGATGGACCTGAAAAACATTATGCTAAGTGAAATAAGCCAGTCAGAGAAAAGACAAATATCATATGATTTCACTCATATGTGGAATCTAATGAACAAACTGAACTAACAAGCAAAATAGAGACAGATTCATAGATATAGAACAGGCTGACAGCTCTGGGAGGGGAGAGATTGGGGCGTAGAAGGATCAAGCAAAAAGGAAAAAGGATTCATGGACATGGATAACTGTGGTGGTTGTGGGGATGTGGATGTATAAGGGGAATAAATGGTAATGGAAAAAATACAATAAAAACACTACAAAATAAGAAATAAAACATTATTTACTTGTACAGTGTATATAAGTAGATTATTATATAAGTAACCCCCCATAAACCACATCTCCTGGAATTTGTGCCCTGTATAACCCTCTCCCACATGGACTCTGAGTTTAGTTAAAACTTGCTTTAGCCACTTTGATATTAACAGGCACTGGCAAGCACAGACATAATAAGCACTTTCTCATGGGAACTTGTTTTCTTGGAACACTGCCGCCTGGGAGTCAGCTGCCATACTGTAAGGGAGCTGGAGCTAGACTCCGCAATGATAACAGGTCACATGGAGAGAGACTGTGAGGGATAAGAGGGCATGTTAAATATCCCAGCCCCAGCAAGAGCTCCCAACTGAGTAGAACTGCCATAGAGGCCTCAGCCCAAACTCTGGGGAACAGAAAAGGTGCTCAGCTAAGCAGGCAACCCAGAAAATCAGAAGAAGTAATAAACTGTTGCAATTCTAAGCCATTACATTTTGAGGTATTTGTAAAGTAGCAACAGATAAAGGATAGAGTCAAAATAAAATACACATTCGAGAAATCCAAGAACATGAGACTAAAGATTCTTAGAAAACTGGGTAGACTCAATAACAGAGACAAGAGGGAAGGAGGGGGGGGGGGGGGGGCGGGGAAAAGGAAGGGAAGGAGAAAGTCAAGGAACACATAGCAAGGACTCATGGACAAAACCAAAGGGGAAGAGCTGAGAGAGAGAAGGAGGGAGGGGGCAAGGGAAAGTGGTGGGGGGTAGGCAGAGACAAATGTATTTGAAAAAATAAATTAAAATTTAAAAAAATTATATAATATCAAAAAAATATATATATACACATGAAGAAAAAACAAAGAAAAACATGTAAATAGAGAGGGTAAAATTAAAATGTAAAGAGAAAATCAAAAGATGTTGAAGAAGTTGAGTCATATGAGAAATAATGGGAAAATTTAATACTAAAACCTCATTGAGTGTTATGAGAATACAAGAGAAATTTTTCCACCTACTTCATCACTTTCATCTACTTCAATTCCACCATCT
The DNA here is from genome assembly GCF_021234165.1 of Pteronotus mesoamericanus. NCBI lineage: Eukaryota > Metazoa > Chordata > Mammalia > Chiroptera > Mormoopidae > Pteronotus > Pteronotus mesoamericanus. The sequence continues at coordinate 15,706,694 of NW_026555234.1, read as the reverse complement.
TTGTCATCATCCATTTGTTTATGTATTGTTTGAAGAGCTTCCAGACTAAATCTATCTTCTTCTGTGAAGCATGGTGGACTCAGTGACATGCAGGGATCTGAAATAGAACAAAGAGCAATTACTGACTTGCCACACCAAAACACAGGCTATAGTTAAAAGGTGTAATTTTTTAAAAACCCAACAACTTAAATTTCAGACTAAGTCAAACCAGTAGGCTTTCAAAAGTCTAGCAGAGTATTCTTCAAATCAAAAGTATAATATATGAACACAATTGACTAAAAATAAATAATTCAACTTAATTGCTATTAGGCAACTACAACCAGGAGTTATATCAGTAGTAACTTGAGGTTGTCTACATTCTTCCACATCTATAATGATTTTCTTCGTATGCAACCCATTATATTTACCAATTATTCCCCATAAAAAAGATGAATTCCTCCTTTAAAAAAAGAGAAACTAATAATCACAGAATACAAGGTGCTATATTTTATAAAATAAAATGTAAGTCATCACAAAGAATACAACAAAAGGAAATGTAGAATATTTATATGATCCTTAAAGACTTTTTTCATTTTTCTAAGAGAATCCAAGAACTAACCCATATGACTTCTTTAAATGCACAACTTCTCAGATTCAACCAGAAACAGTCACAAAAAATGACTGAATTTTTAAAAACCTTGTTCTTGATGTTTTCCTTAATATATATTTATTGGTAAAAACTCTTCCAATGGAAAATATGTGAATCCTCACATTCAGGTTGTGGAAAACTAAGAATTTAGAGAGACTGGGGGGTTTCTCACAGCTTAACATCAGATGGATAAAAATCACACCCTGTGGACTCAACCAGTAAACCAAAATGGAAAAAGTTGTGCCAAAACTCCATTCATACCCAATCTGTCTGACTGGTGGTGGACTGACAAATTTCAGCCACTTGCTTCTACCAGTTCACTAAAATAATATCCTTTTAAAATGTCTTCAGCATTATATATATTCTAGAAATAGTACAACCTTAAACTTTAAAGTGGTTATTAGCATAATAGAGGGCTTAGCTTCTAAAATAAAGTAAGCAGACTAGAGCAGACTAAATAGACTAGATGCTTACTTATTAAGAACTATTTCAGGTATAATAACCTAAAAAAAGCTAGTTCTGTGCTTAGAGGGAAAATGCAAGAAAAGAAGCCAATACTAGAGACCAACTAATAATTTTATTTTCTAAAATACAATGCAAATCAGCATTATGACCATGTTCCAGTTATAGTCCATTTTGGTGCTTTAACATTTTTAATAGTTTTAATTCCAAATCCAATTTTAATTTTGTTAGTCTGGGAAGGTAAAGAAACAGAAAAGGAAATTCTACAGAAATTGAGAATGCAATTATAAGTTATATGACATATGCATACGTGTATATATAATATTTAAAAGTCTGATCAAGATTTGCTAAAATATAAGAACCTACAGACAAATGGTCAATTATGATCCTTAATTCACAAAACAGCCAGGACCTTGATATGCCTACAAATTCGAACTCATTTGTAGTTATTTTGAGTGGATGCACGGTAAAAGATAAGCTCTCAGGTTTCATAACAACTTATTGTATAAAGATCTGTATACAATGTTTTACTGCCTCCAGCAGACCTATTTTTCAAACACATTTTATTTTGCTAATAAACATATTAAGTGTTATCCATCAAGTATGTAAGGAAAGCGTCAGCAAAACTTACTATGGTTAAAAGGGCTTTGTTGCCAAACTCTCAAAAAGGACTCAACAATGAGGGCTGCACAAACCTTATAAAACTTTAAGAAAAAATTAGGAGGAACCTATGACCTGAACAAACTCATAAAAACAGAATTGGTAATTTTTAATTATTTAATAAACGCTTAACGATTATTTAAAGAAACATTAACTTTCCAGGTCTACTTCAGGATGTAACTCCTTCAGCAACTATGTCACAAATACCATCTCCTAGTGATTACTTCCTACGCTGAACACCATTCCATCCATTCAATAAATATCTATTGCACACCTACCTTGTGTCAGACATCAGAAATACCACAGTGGACAACAGAGATGGAAAATCTTCATAAAATTTATATTCTAGTGGCACAGGAGAGCATAACAAGATAGACAAGTAGAAAGTGTAGCATGTTAGTAGTGGTGTTAAGGAAAAAAACAGAGTAAAGAGCAGATATAAAATGCCAAGAGAGTTGAAATTTTCAATTATATCTTTATTCTCAAACCATTCTACCTAAGTCCTCATTTAATAATGTACTTTATTAATTTCTAATTACTTTATGAATCATTTTGCCCACACAATTAACTTACGAAGATGGCTGGGACCATATTCTTATTTTTCTCAAATGTTTGTAATACCTAGGACACATTTTTAGGCATATGTGAAGCTTCTGATAAATTAACTATCGTATATTAACTAAAGTTCTAGGCAAACCAGCAACAAGGATTAGGAACTAAAGTGATAATAGGATTGTCCAGTAACAAAAAAGCTCACAGTCTAGTGAGAAAGAAGGCAAATGCACAATATATTGGGTTAGGTACCACTGAGAACATTGGTCATAGGGTACTACTTAATCCAGAATGGGAAAGAAAAGTCAGAAGTTTTCTAGGGGTAACTTTAGCGAGTTTTAAATGAAGTGTAACTGATGACATTGGCAAAGAGCGAAAAGCATGCCTGGAAAAAGAAACATCGTATGTTCAGAGGCATACAAACAACATGGAAAATTCAGAGAAATGCAAATGGTTAATATATCTGGGGTATAGAAAACATGTGGAAAAGAGTTAATAGATCAGGAAGAGACTGATAAGAGGCCAGATCTCTAAAAGTCATTTTCCATACGAAGAACTTTGATTTTTAATCCTGAAGACTGTAGGAAGTCCACAGGTTTCAAGAAGAGGACTAACAATCAGATCTGTTATAGTAAGATCATGCTGGTGACAGCAAGAGGACAGGCTGGAGGCGAGACTTGGAGGCACAGCTGTCAGTACCAGAGTAATGCTGTAGTCCTCAGCCGCCCATGCCTAAAGGGATGCAGGAGGTGCATGATGAAGATTGCTCTAGGGGTTGGTGTTTTGCCAAGGTAAAGCAGCAGAAGGAAAGTCAGACAGGAGTTGAGGATATGGCAAGAGTAATTCATTTCTCCACATAAAATTTTATTTCCTTTTGGCACAATGACTTAAGGCCTAGAAATCTAACTTAGAGTAGTTGGGAATTCTGAACTCCAGTATCTGTTTTAAAGTCGTCTATATTTCTTTTTCAGTTGTTTCTCTTCTAGGTTAATTCGGCACAAGTGATCATTTTAACTCAAATTACTGACCTAAAATTTCTTTTAAAATAGTATTATGAGCCATTAGAAAAGATCTGTGGCTATAATGAATCGGATATAATGGTTACAAGGACAATGGCAAAAATAACAAATTTGTTGTCCTTTGCCAACGTCTCATTGACATCTACCTCAGCTACCCAAAATGCATTAGTGCACATCATGTACTTCATACCACAACATGTTTCTTCTCTAAACAGATTTCACTTGTTCATTTAAACACAATATGGAGTGCCTGTAATGAGCTCGACCCTCTGGGTGGTGTGAGGCCCAATATGACAACTAAGACAAATTTCTTCCCTCAGTGCCCTCACCTTGTATTAAAAGCAACATGGTGTGATATTATGTTTTTAGTATTGCACTCTGAGCATTCCTGTCTTTTCTCATGTATTTTAATAAATACTATTCACTAGTAATTAAGTAAAATAATACTTGATGATATAGAAATAAATTCATTAAACACTTCACAAAAATTAAGCATGTCTGTGTGTGTAAGTGTAAAGTCATTTAGCTAGTGAGACTTCATGGAAATTAAATATTCAAGGAGCCACTCTGATTATGCCATACTCCAAGCATTTAGCAGAATTCACTGGCAGTTAAGAGAATCACAGAGACATGGGTGGGACAGTGTCAGATTTGCGTAAAAAAGATTCAGGTAGCTGCATAATGTGGAGTTAAGAAAAGCAGACTGGAGGTAGAAGGTATTTTATTACCCCAAGCAACAAGGTCTAAACTAAAGCTGTGCTAATAAGGTGAGACAGAAGGGGCAGATCAGAATAAAATATTTACAAGGTAAAATTTACTAATTCCTAGAAATCTCATTCATTCCACTACGGTATGCAGCCTCCATTAAATAGAGATGTCATCATTCAGGAAAAGACCTTATTCATTATCAAGCAAAAAGATAACTATCATTTTCCTCTGTAGTTTGTAATTTTAGACAAAGATACATCTAGATATATAAATGAAATTTCTGATTGATTAGATACTAAAAACTAAATCATATTATAAACTTTTTTTGACCTCGTTAACAACAGGAAGACTGTTCTTAACAGACAATCCAAGAAACTCCACCTACCACATGACAGATTGGAAGACTGCAACAGCTTCCCTTCCAGCTCAGGATATGAGGAAAAGACAAGATGGAGGGTGGCATCAAGTAGGTAGAAATTTGCTTAGGAGGACACGTTGTCAAAAAAACTGACAATACTGCATTCTTCCTGCCTGCAGAACTCAGTCAGAAATTTCTAAGAAATGATTTAGAATGATCCAGAATAGAATGAAAGAAGTCATTCATAAAACAATGTTGATCATTTTAAGGAGTATTAGCTTTGCTTCCTGAAATGATATGATTGTGTAGATTCTATACTAAAAAGTCTTGGTTACATTATTACCATAATCCAGGCATAAATTCCACTGCCATCTAAAGTTCAATGGCTTTGTGACTAAAAGATATCATTACTATCCTAACTGTGGCTATACTCGTAACAATTAAGAGCAATCTCTTTCCAGATCAGCAATCTAAAGATGATCAGAACTGAGTCCATCTTCTACACACAAACTTTTAGATCTCAGTATTTTTGACAGGAAGGAGAAATAAGTGAGAACATCTGTACACTAATTATTAAAAGCTCAGATGCGATTCCCTCCTTTCCACGTCTCCACCCCTGCCATTAATGTCATCATCACCACTTTTCCCACTGCTTTCCTCTAATGGTTTCCCTAACATGGGCACTACCACACTACAGATATATCCCCCTTTATGGCCACCTTGTCTTTGTAAGAGTATGAAGCTGGTCGCATCCCTTCTGCTGAAATCCTTCAGTACCTCCCAAACCCCCAAAGGATAAAGCCCAATCTCTACAACACGAACTGCAAGGTGCATTCTGATCCCTTAAGAATCATTTCAACAGTGATTCACCTCTATAAAGTCTTCCTGACCTTCCTAACAGTTAGATGCTTCCTATTCTCCACTTACATCATGTTGTGCATAACTATTATAATTGCAAGTAACTGTTTACCTATCAACCCACATTTTCCCTAAATAAATCACACCACCAACAACTTTGGAGTCTGACCTGAGCTCAAATCTCAATTCCATTATTTACTAGCCATATAATCTTCAGAATACCTCTTAACATCTTTGGTTCTTAGTTTGCCCACCTGCGTAATTAGCATAAAATATTCACCCTCATGCGTTCATGAATAGCTATGAAAAAATATAAATAAAAATAATATAAAGTTCTAGAAAACCTATAGAACTGTAGTGTAGCTAATAACACCCATAAAACCTAAAAAAAAACCAACTAATATTTATTATTTAAAGAAACTAAACTTTCTGTATGGTGGGTACAAGTTCCACCTTTGTGGTGAAACTATAATGATCCCTGACTTAATCGATGGTTCGACTTACAACTTTTCAACTTTATGATGATGCAAAAGTCATACGCATTCAGTAGAACCTGTACTTTGAATTTCGGCCTTTTCCCAGGCCAGCAACATGCTGTATGATACTCTCTTGTGACGCTGGGCAGTGGCAGCAAACCTCAGCTCCCAGTCAGACGCAGGGTCACAAAAGTAAACAACTGACACTCTACAATATACTGTGTTTTTCCAGCATTTTTTGGATATTGCTTTTTGTGTTTTCAAATCCCATCATGTTTACAAAACACCTGTGTCTCCTGCTGCTGGTAAGAACAGGAGGAAGACAATTAACTCAACATAACTGCCCAACTGTCAGCTATTGTAAGTGTACTGATCATGTTTTAGGTAGGCTAGACTAAGCAATGAAGTTTGGTGGGTTAGGTATACTAAATGCATTTTTGACTTACAATATTTCTGACCTACAATAAGTTTATTAGGACATAATCCTATTGTAAGTCAAGGAGCACCTGTAATAACTATTTTTTTTTAAAAGTCCTGTTTTTCAGAGAAAAAAAGTCACAATCTTATACAACTAAAATAACATTAAATCTTACCTTCACATGTGTAGCCACATACTTATATCTGACAAAACAGATTTCAAAATAACAATAGAAAAATATAGACATTTTATAATGACAAAGGGGACACTACATCAAGAAGACAACACTTCTTAAAATATATGCACCCACTTGGGGAGCACCAAGATACCAATATATAAAGCGACTACTCACAGAGCTGAAGTGAGAAAAAGACCAAAACACAAGCATAGCTGGGGATGTTAATACTCTACTGACAGCTCTAGATAGAACATCCAAACAGCAAATCAATAAAGAAATATTGGCCTTTCAGGCCACATTAGATCAAGTGGATATAACTGATACTTACAGAGCCTTTCATCCAAGAATATCAGATTACACATTCTTCTCCAGTGCACATGAAACATTCTCAAAGAGAGGCCATTTGGGTCACAAAACTAGCCTCAACAAATTCAAGATTGAAATTATACCAAATATATTCTCTGACCACAATGCCTTGAAATTAGAAATCAACTGCAAAAAGGAAGTAAAGAGCCCACAATTATGTGGAAATTAAACAACATGCTACTAAAAAATGACTGGGTCAAAGAGGAAATAAAAGGCAAGATCTAAAGATCTATAGAGACAATTGAAAACAAATACACAGTATGTTGAAACTTCTGAAATGCAGCAAAAGAAGTAACAAGAGGGAAGTTTATATAATTACAGGCCTATCTCAAGAAATGAAAAATGCCAAGTAAACAACTTGACATTACATCTTACAGAACTAGAAAAAGAAGAACAAAAGCAACCCAAAGTCAGAAGAAGAAAGGAAATTATAAAAATTAGAGCATAACTGAATGAAACAGAGAACAAAAAGACTATACAAAAAAATTAAAACAACAAAGAACTGGTTCTTTGAAAAGATTAATAAAATTGAGAAACCCCTGTCTAGACTTACTAAGGAAAAAAGAATAAAGACCCATATAAACAAAATCAGAAATGAAAGAGAAGTTACCACAGACATTACAAATATATAAAGGATCATACTAAAATACTATGAAAGACTATATGCCACCAAATTCAATAGCCTAGAAAAAATGGATGAATTCCTAGAAATATATAACCTTCCTAGACTGATTCATGAACAATGAGAAAATCTAAATAGACTGATCAGCAGTGAAGAAATTGAAACACCCATCAAAAATCACCCAATAAGTAAATGTTCAGGACCAGATGGTTTCACTAGTGAATTCTACCAAACATTCAAAGTTTGAAACCAATTCTTTTCAAGCTCCTCCAAAAAACTAAAGAGGCAATACTTCCTAACATAGTTTATGAAGTCAAAGTAATCCTGATACAAAAAACTGGCAAGGAAACACTAAAAAAAGAAAACTACAGACCAATATCTCTGATGACTACATGCAAGGACCCTAAACAAAATACTAGCATATCAAATACAACAATAGATTAAAAAAATAATACAATGATCAGGTGGGGTTCACTACAGGAGCACAAGGATGGTTCAATATGTGTAACTAGATCAATGTAATATACCACATTAACAAAACAAAGGTTAAAAATCAGATTATCTTATCAATAGATTTAAAAAAGGCATTTGATAAGATACAATATCCATTTATGATTAGAACCCTCAATAAAATAGGTATCAAAGGAAAGTACCTCAACATAATAAAGACCATATATGACAAGACAAGGACGCCCACTCTTACCACCCTCCTTCAACATATTGCTGGAAGTCCTAGCCAGAGCTAGAATGAAATAAAAGACAAGAGAATGAAATAAAAGGCATATAAATTGGGAAGGGAGAAGCAGAAGTGTCACTTTTTTTGCAGATGATATGATTCTGTACAAGAAGACTCTAAAGGCTCCACTAAAAAAACTGTTAGAAACAACAAAAAAAAATAAAGTTGCAGGATACAAAATCCATGTACAAAAATCCACTGCTTTCCTATGTACTAACAATGAAAATTCATAAAAAGAAATGAAAAAAAAAATTCCTTTTGCAATTGCAACCAAAAGAATAAAATACCTAGGAATAAACTTAAAGAAGGTGAAAGAACTTACATACTAAAAACTACAAAGCATTATTAAAAGATACTGAAAGAGATACAAGGAAATGAAAAGATATTTCATGTTCATGGATTAGAATCAACATAGTTAAAATGGCCGTATTACCCAAAGCAATATAAAGATTTAATGCAATCCCCATCAAAATCCCAACGTGTTTTTAAAGAAATAGAACAAAAATATCATCAGATTTGTATATAAGCACAAAAGACCCCAAAGAGCCAAAGCAATCCTGAGAAAAAAGAACAAAGCCAGAGTTATCACACTACCTGACTTCAAAATATACTGCAGAGATACAATAATCAAACAGCATGGTGTTGGCAGAAAAAGAGACACACAGCTCAATTAACAGAATTGAGAGCCTGGAAATAAAGTAACGTGTATATGGGCAGATAATTTTCAACACAGTGGAGAAAAGAAAGCCTCTTCAATAAGTGATGCTAGGAAAACTGGAGAGCCACATGCAAAATAATGAAATGATTACAGTTAGTCCCCATGTACAAAATTAATTCAAAATGAATCAAAGACCTAAATATAAGATCGGAAACAATAAATTACATAGAAGGAAACATAGGTATTAAACTTATAGACCTTGGTTATACAGAACATTTTATAAATTTGACCCCAAGGGAGGGGAAGTAAAGGCAAAAATAAATGAATGATACTATATTAAACTAAAAAGCTTCTGCACAGCAAAAGAAACTGATGACAAAACAAAAAGGCAACCAACCAAATGGGAGATGACATATGCAAATAACAGCTCCAACAAAGGGTAACTCATAAAACTGAACACCAAACAAACAATCCAATTAAAAATGGGCAGAGGACCTGAACAGACGTGTCTCCCAAGAACACATACAAATGGCCAACAGCTATATGAGAAGATATTCAACTTCATTAGCTATTAGGGAAAGTGCAAATCAAAAGTACAATGATACCATCTCACTCCTATTAGAATGGCTATTATCAACAAGACAAGTATCATAATAACAAGTGTGTGAGAGGTTGTGGAGAAAAGGGAACCCTCATTTACTGATAGAAATGTAGACTGGTACAGCCACTATGGAAAACAATCTGGCGGTTCCTCAAAAAATCAAGAAAAGAATTACCATATGATCCAGCAATCCCTCTCCTGGACATCTACCCAAAAAACTCAAAAACATGTATTTGCAAAAATATATGCACCCCTATGTTCATTGCAGCATTATTCATGGTGGCCAAGACATGGAGACAACCAAAGGGACCTTTCAGTAGAGGACTGGATAAAGAACATGTGGTGCATATATACAATGGAATACTGCCCTGCCATAAGAAAAGATGAAATACTGCCATATGCAACAAAATGGATGGACCTTGAGAAAATTACGCTAATAAGTCAGTCAGAAAAAGTTGAGAACCACATGACTTCACTCATATGTGGGTTAAAAGACTGAAACTCATGAACACAGACAACAGCATGATGGTGATCAAAAAGAAACGGGCGGGAGGAGCCACAGGGAGGAGGGGGTCTAATACAGGGCAAGGAAGATGGTCTGACTTTGGGAGGTAGGCACAAAATGCAATACATAGATCTTGTATCACAGAAATGCACACTTGAAGTCTATATGATCCTATTAATCAGTACCACCGCAATACATTTAACAAAAAAAAAATTTTAATCTTATTTTCAGCTTTAAGTCAAAATAATAATTCACTTTATATAAGTTCTTACTGAATCCTCATAGAAATTCATATTTAAACAAAATAGAAACAGCCTCAGTTCTTAGAAACTTTTTATGCAAAATAACTATTCGCAATCCAGCATTTGAAGGTATTACCTGTAAGAAATACAAGCGGGATTAAAATGACAAGTAAACATTTTATAAACTCATCCAAAATATGGGATACATATTTTCTACAAAGGTGTTTGGGATTTTTTAACTGCCTCAGCAAATCTGGGCTCCTCCCTTCAATGTGTCCCTTATGTCTCATCATTTCACAGGAAACAAACTTCCGAGGAAAGGAAGGGCAAGAAAGGAAGGAAAAAGGAAATTCTCAAATGAGAGAAGACAACAGAACTGGAGACAAGGATTAGTAACTGAAATCTGCGCTGTGCCTTACTGGAGGAGAGGGGCTGAGGAGGCCACGCTGAAGCAAAGGAGTGGGGGACAGTCTGGGACCGCCAGTACACCGCAGCAGTGAGAGACAGGAAAGAAGCTCCCTTCTGGGGATAGGACACCACAAATACTATACAACGTAGTGAATCCTCAAAGTTCAAATAATAACAAAACTTTCCAATAGTATTATCAGCTTAAAAATGTGAAACTATTTTTTTAGAAAAAATAAGGCTATCTTTAGAGAAAAATAAGAAAAATAAAGAGGCAAATTAGATTTCAAGGCACTACCTTTTACAAACACAATTAGTTTGAAAGTTTTCATGTGAAATATAAGTTAAGATTTAACTAAAATTATACTGAAGCAATAGTTTTTAGAGTAAAATTTCAACAAATTTCAAGTACGAAGTTATGCAGCAATCACAGGGCCTACTTTTTACTGTATTAGATGAATTTTAATCCCTCAAAAGTATAACAAGTCTCTCTTTGTCTAAATTCTGGGAAAAAAAAATTCAATAACTACTTTGACAGCAGTTTTAATTACTGGTAACTTAAGAAACTAAAGTCTTAAAATTCCTTTTTCTCCCTAATGTCACATGTACTTTTTTACCCAACTTGGGAATGATACACTCAGCTGTGTTCCTAAAGAAGTCAAAGTTTCTTTCAAGAACCTAGTATTTAATTTGAACAAAGGCAAAACAGAAAAAGCCCAGTGGTTTGGGAAGCAGGAAGTCTGGGTTGTGCAGTCAGCTCTGTACATATACACTAGTAGCTTCTATTTCCTATAAAATGAATGGGCTCAAATCGATCTCAAAGGTTCCCTCTAACTTACTAACTTTCACTATCTTTAAAATCTTTCATTTGTACAGTTTATGGTTTATAAAGTACTTCTCAGTTTATCCTCATGAAAACTATGTGAAGTAGATACCTTTTAAAAATGAGGAAATTGAGGCCCAAAAAGTGAGAAATACATATAAGATAGTAACTGGCAGAGCCAGAAGTTGAACTTGAATATCTAACTCTAAGTCCTCTAAAAACTCCTTAAAAATTCATTATTTAGAAATCTTACAAACTTACGAAGCTTAAAACATAAATTCAAACAATGGTATTAAATACAGGGTGGGGCAAAAGTAGATTTAGAGTTGCTCATATGGAAAATAATATAATAATCAATAAGTAATAATATAAGAATAAACCTGGTGTTCCGCATACTCAAAACTGGAAACCTGCTTTTACTCCACCCTGTATAATAGATACTTATTTTTTCAATGTAATTGTATTCAATATAATTTGTAATTATTTACAGACAAAAATATGTTGCATATACCTCAAAAAATAAAGACAAAACAACTTTACTCAAACTATTCAGTAAAAAATAGTAATCAGTGACTTAATTTTTTGCTTGTCAACACAAGATGGTATTACTTTTACCTTACATTCTTCAAAGAACTAAAATTTAAACCACCTGGCAATTTTTCCCACAAAGAAAATTCTAGGCCCAGATGACTTTATTAGTGGATTCTAGCAAAAATCAAGGAAGACGGAATTCCACTCTTAACACAAACTTTTACAGAGAATAATAGAAGGCACTTCCTTAACTTGTTTTATGAAGATAGCTTACCACTAGTGCCAAAACCAAGAAAACAATGCTGACAGTGAAAATTATAAAGCCAGTTTCAACTGTGAACATAAATGTACAAATCTAAAAATATTATCAAATTAAACTGAACGAACAACAAAATGGATAACATCATTGCAAAGTTGAATTTATCACAGATACAGAAGATTTGTTCAACATTAGGAAATCAATTTATGTAATTCATATTATCAGATTAAAGGTAGAAAACTCCTATGATCATGGGAAAAGATGCAGAAAAGTATTCCATAAAATTAGATATTAATGCATGATGAAATGTATAGGAATATAAGAAAACATTCTTAATCTGATTCTTAAGAGAGAAATATTAAAAAGGTTGCCTCTGAAGTAAAAAACAAGAACAGGGTTGTAGCATCCCATTTCCATTCAAATAGAACTAGAGTTCTATACTCCTACTGTAAGGAAAAAAAAAGGTATATAGACTTAGAATGCAAAATAAAAAACTGCCATCTGCAGAGGATAAAAATCTAAAAATAAATGTAAATGAACAAGAATTTGGTGATTTAGTAGGCTAATGGGCAAAAATCAATTATATTTCTAAATACCTACAGGTAGAAAATAAAACTTTAAAGAAAATGTCATTGAAAAGCATAACATGCCTTTTTTTTAAAAAAATTTCAAAATGACTCACAAAGAAAATGACTGGTGTCTTCTGTAGATTACTTTCATTACTCTAGGAACTGACCAGTAAAGCAGAATGGAGGGGAACTGAGCATTTTTCTTGCCTTTCCTATATGAATATATTTCATGAAAACCAAAAAGTTGATAAATGTTCTTAACAGTTCAACAGAGAAATGCAGGAATAATTAAATTGGAAAATCACCATCCTGCAACCCCAAAAGAAATATTGATCTACGCAACAATCATCAATGAAAGCCATAACCATAGGTAACAGATTAATGAAAGATCTTTTAAAGTAGGGATGGGGTTGAAAATACCTAAACCAAGTGATCAAGCTTATAGCAGCCCAAAATTGGAACAACCAAACATTATGTGCCTCATGATGTGATACAACAGGAAGCACACATGAAGTACTCTTGTCTAAACATTTGAACAGAGTTTAACCAAGCCACTAAATCTTTCTATCAGTTTAATGGAAACAGGGTATAGAACAAGTTAAATTTAAGTAACAAGGAATCAGCCTAATCCAAATTAGCCTAGAGGACAAATGACCCAATTTGTCCAACAAATCAGCTGCCTGGGAAAAGAAAAGGAGGGTCAAAAAGAGTATATAACTAAATGATCTGATTTGAATTCTGATTTAGACCACTTTTAAACATACATTTTTTAAAAAGAAATATAAACATGGACTAAGTATTAGATAATAGATACCTGTTGCCTATAACTATGTATAGACTAATTACCAATATATACTATTACTATAATGTATAAATTATATACTAATATTATTAGGTACTAGTATTGGGTAGTAATGAATTATGCTAAATTATGATAATTTCCTGGTGGTTACAGTGTTCAAAAGTCTTTGTAAGATAGAAATGATGTATTTACAAATGAAATGTCATAATATCTAAGTACCTGATTTGCTCTGAAATACTGAGAACAAAAGGGCAAAATGTGGTAACTGCTGAAGTTCCATAACAAATCCATTATACTATTGGATCAACTTCTGTATTTATTTGAAAATGCCCACTATAAAAAAACAATCAAAATCCAGTTACAAAATGGGCAGACATAAACAGAAGATCTAGAGATGGCAGATGAACACAAGAACTGATGTTCAACATTGGCAGTGCTGAGAAAAATGCACATTAAAATCACAATGTAATTACACCACATATCTATTATAATGGTCAAAGTAAAAAATACTAATAGAACCAAATGCTGACAAGAATGCAGAGAAACTGTTGTTCTCACACACCTCTAGTAAGGATATAAAATGGTATAGCCACTCTGGATATCAGTCTGGCAATTTCTTTAAAAGTTAAACATATACTTATCACATGGCCTAAGAATCTCATTCTGGACAGTCATTCTAGACAAAAGTAAACATGTTCACACAAAGCCCTAAACACAAATGTTTACAGGAATTTTATATGTAACAGGCACAAACTGGAAACCACCCAAATGTCATTCAGTGGGTGAATGGCGAAACTGTAGTGCATCCATAAAAATGAATACAACTCAGCAATAAAAAGGAATAAACTACAGTTATCTTCCACAATTTGAATGGATCTTAAGGACATTATACTAAATGAAAAGGGCCAATCTCAAAAGGTTACATAATCTAGGATTCCATGTATATACATACTCGTAGTGCAAAGGTATAGAAGTGAAGAAAAGAACAGTGGTTGCCAATGACTGAGGACAGGGTGTTACTACACAGGGAGAGTACAAGGGTATTTCTTTATGATGACAGAGCAATTCTCTGTCTCGAATGTAGGGGTTATGTGAATCTATACATAGAATTACACATAAAGATATATCAAGATTTCAAAATTAATGCATACAAAAAGTGGTGAAACTACAGTAAAGCCTGTAGTCCACGTAATTGTAATATGCTAATATCAATTTCCTGGTTTTGATAATGTGACTATATTTATATAAGATGTCACTGTTTGGGGAGCCTTCCAATTTTCAGATTGGATGATTCAATAATAGGATGGGTATACATGCTCTCTATCTGTAAAAGTTTTGCAATCTAGTTGTAAAGAAGAATCAAGGCATCATTTAGTATGAGGAACTGAAATTTTCATATGTGAACTAGTGTGCGATCGGCAGAATTCTAAGATGGCTCCAAAGACTCCTGCTCCTTGGTATATGTATATACCATGTATGATCCACTTCTCTTGCATGTGAGGACCTGTAAATATGATGAGATATCACTACCATGATTATGTTACATTACATGACACAATGGTTTTGCGGGTGTAGTTGTCCCTAATCAGTTGACCCTGAGTTCACTCCAAAGTCTTGGGCGGGCATAATTTCATCCAGTAAGCCCTTAAAGGAGCTCAAAGAAACACAAACTGTAAGAGAGATTCACCCACTGGCCTAGAAGGAGCAAACTGCCATGTTGTAGAAAGAGCAACAACTTGCCAAAAGACATCAAGACATCAGGGGCCTCAGTACTACAACCACAAGGAACTGACTTCTGCCAGCAATCAATCTGAACAAGGCTGGAAGAGCACTCCAACCTCCAGATAAAAATGCAGCCCAACCAATACACCAATTTCAGCTTTGTGAGATTTTTAACAGAGAAACCAGTTCAGCCACGCCGAGACCCCTGACCAACTAAAACTCTAATGAATGTAGTTTTAAGCAGCTCAGTTTGTGGTGCTTAAATAGGGAACAGTACAGATTAACTAATACACTGACTTTAATGATTATTCATCAAACATGTTGACAAAGAGAATGACTTTGGGAAAATGGATAAAGCCAAAAACAGATTAACTTACTTTTTCATACTAATTCAAAATTTGTCTGAACCTTAGGTCCTCATGTCCTGGCTCAAAGTTTCATTAGAAAAGGTCCATGGTTTGAGATTACAACTCTCTATTTGGCCTCATAAATGACAGAGCAAGATGATTACTTAAAACCAATGAAATATGGTTAGAGCCAAATTCCTGTTATTTACATGTATCATCCCTAGTGGGTTTTCAAAACCCAACATAAAGTAAAACTCTTGCCTTTTCCTAACCATACTAAAAAAAAAATCTCAGAAAAAGGAGTATTTACAAGTCCATGCTCCTTGTGGTACAAAAAATATCTCAAGACAGTCATGAATCTATGATAATACTTGTTTTCCCAAAGAGTGGGAACTGACAATCCCATTTTAAAAATAAAAATAACTTGAATAGTATTTAAAAAAGAAGGGGGATAAGACATAAAGTACCTAGGAATAAATACCACAATGTGCAAGACCTCCAGGGGAAAAATTACAAAACTGTATGAGAGTGATTAAAATATACTTTAGACTTGTCTGGTGTGGCTCAGTGGACTGAACGCTGGCCTGTGAACCAAAGGTTGCGAGTTCAATTCCCAGTCAGGGCACACACCTGGATTGCAGGCCAGGTCCCCACTTGGGGGATATGTGAGAGGCAACTGATTGACATTTCTCTAGCACATTGATGTTTCTCTCCCTCTCCTTTTCCTTCCCTACCCCTCTCTCTAAAAATAAGAAATGAAGTGAATAGCAATAAAATATACTTTAAAACAGACATAAATACCAAATTTTTACATAGGATGATTCAATGTTATAAAGATGTCAATTGTCTCCAAATCAATTTGAAAGAATCGATGTAATTCCATTCAAATTTACAAAAAGCTTTTCCTGCAGAGACTGACAAGCTTATTGCAATATGAATATGCAAAGGACAAAAAGTAGCCAGAGTCTTGAAAAAGAACCAAGTAAGAAAACTTACTGTTACAAATATTAAGACATAAACTGACAGTAACTTAAAAACGTTGTGAGTATTGTCAAAGCAAAAGACAAACCAGTCGGGAAAAACAAAGAGCTCATAAACAGATCCACACACATACAGACTTTTGCTATAAGAATTATCAATACAAAATGGTGGGAAAAACTTGTTAAATAAATGGTTCTAGAATTAGCTGAACATCCACATACAGAAAAAAGAAAAAAAAATCAGACTCAACTCTGACAAAACATACAAAACTCAATTCCTAGCAAATGAAGAGCCTATATTTGAAATACTAACTGTACAGCTTTTAGAAGATAATGTTGAATAATAGCATTAGAATAAGGAAGGATTTCTTAACTAAGACACATAAAGCATTAAACACATTAAAAAGCCTGGTTAATCTAACAATAACAACATGAAGAACTTCTGTTCATTAACACACGATAAAGTAAATAAACAACACATGCCACAAACGCAAAAGAGATATTCCAACTGTAACCAAAGGACAGAAATATAAAAAATTACAAAAATAGTAGCTAAAAGATAGAAATATAAAACATTTCAAAAATACTTTGTTACCAAAATACAGAAATGGAAAGAATTACAAAAACACTATAAGGAAAAAAAGAAGCAACCCAAGAGAAAAACAGACAGAAGACTTGAATAGACAATCTCCAAAAGAAGGAATCCAAATAACCAATCATATGAAATGATGCTCAACTTCAATAATAATGGACAAATTAAACTCACAAAAAGGTACAATTATATGTCCACCACAGAAATTTTTTGAGTGGGTAATACCAATGTTGGTGATGCTGGGAAGTAACTGATAAATAGTCCTTTTGACAAATAATTAGGCAATACTAAATAGTCCTTTGACAAATAATTAGGCAATACTAAATAAAGTTGATGCCGTCCTATCCAACAACCTCTTTGGTTACATACCCTTGAGAAACTCACATAGATGTGCAATACACAGAAGCATTTTTCATAAAAGGCCAACACTAGAAACAAAATTTTGTTTTAAAAAATTTATTGAACTGTAAAGTATTCAAAACTGGAACATAGCAATAAAATGAATAAACTGCAGCAAATACAACAAAATGAACACAACACTTTTCTTGAGCAAAAGCAAGAGATAAAAAAGTACATACAATGATTCTATTAATATATAGTTCAAGACAATATTAAACAATATCATTTAAGTATACATACATAAATGTTAAAAATAAAAAAAAAGGAAAGAAATAATTACCACTAAAGTAATAATACCTTGGGCAGTAAGAAAAGTTGTCTTTAAGAAGGGGAACATGGAGGGAGGAAGTTTCTGGACATGTTGGTAAAGTTCTATTTCTCGATCTGATGGTGGTCAAGGTAACATTTCAGCCTGCCCTACAAATTGCAAGCTTTCTAGCCCCCACAATCTCATGAGGTAATTCTTTTAAAAAATATCTTATTTTATATATGAGTGTGTGTGTCTATTCGTGTGTGTGTGTATATACATGGGAGGTACACACACACACACACACACACACACACACACACATATTTATTCTGTTTCTCTGAAGAGTCCTTCCTGACTGATACTGATTCATGTACCAAGAGTAGCTCTAGAGAAAAAGAATTTTAAAGATGGTTTTCTGAAGTGGTTTGTGAAATTGGTTTTCTACTCTGATTAGATGCAAAAGCACTAATGACTTCATTCCCAGTAAAGAGGTAATAAAGAAGTCACTGGCAGTCCATGGCATGACACAGAAATAAATACACAACTACTGGGTACACCTGATAAAATACTTATAAAAAAGCAAGGTTCTGGGTGAACATGCAACTAATATCTTAGAACATCTGTCAAAGTAACAACTGTTCAACTATTGAGATTCTCTGGGGACTAACTGTACTGGATAAAGTTGGGAAACAGGAGGATAAGCTCAGGGCTTCATATGTCCAACTCAAATGCCACATAAGTGACCTGAGAGCCCTGTCTATGTTAAGAGAAACCCTTATCTGCTGATGACTCAGAACTGAGATTTCTGAAAACCAAACCCAAACTGTCATCCTGTGAGTGGCGGAATTAGAGCACAAACTGAATTCCCAACCTCACACAATACTGTCTGTTAAAACGAGGGTGTTGATTAGGAAGAAATAGGATCCTGAAAATTGGAAGGGAAACATGTGGACAGCTCACTCTCAGTGAAGCTGGGGACATTAACCCCTAAATTCTCCTAGGTCTTCTTTGCTAGAAGCAGACCTTCCACCCTCAACAGAGTGAATTATGCTTTGCAGAAAGAATCTGTAATGGCCTCCCCCGAGGCAGTTGCCTTGCCAGACAGAGCTGATTCTCCTCAAGACCTACATATACCAACTCACTGTTATTGGACCTATAACCAGACTCAAGTTCCAGCAGGCTTCAAAAGGTGAGGTCTAAATTGTGACATCCCCCCACGCAAAAGAGATGTACTATAATCCAGAAGAACAGCATGATTTTTCCAATATCTACACACAGAAACCTGAGCAATGTGTAGGATTTTCTATTAAGGATGTGTGATCATATAGACAAAACATAAAGTTGGATAAGGCCAAATTTATTGAGACCACTAACCAGAGAATCTACTTTCAATGCTGTAGTCCAAGAAGTTGGAAAGGGCTCTAGAAGTTTGGTTGGTTGGCTGAAACATGGACCAAAAGGTGAACTACATTAAGTGAAGCTGAAATGCCAGAATTGCCTTGGCATAATGTAGAAGAAGGTATCCAAGAACATGAAAAATTAAAATGTTCAAATGGTTTTATCATGTAAAACCTGCTCACCCTCCTCAGGTGGGTCCAGAATTGGAAAACATAAGTGTGTAAGGTGAGCCCCAGCAGCTCAGTATACAGGCAGACCTCATTTCATTGTACTTCACTGTGCTTCACAAATACTGCCTTTTCTACAAATTGAAGGTTTGTGGCAACCCTGCATTGAACACATCAATGAGCACCATTTTCCCAACAGCACTTGCTCACTTAGAGTCTATCACATTTTGGCAATTCTCACAATACTTGAAACGTTTTCATTATTATTATATTTGTTATGCTGATCTGTGATCAGTGACCTTTGATGTTACTACTGTAATTGTTTGTGTGTGCCATGAACTGGCCCATAGAAGACTGTGAGCCAAATCAATAAATGTTGTATGTTCCACTGAAGAACATACTGAAGTGGAGACTGAGCTCCACTGGCTAGCTAGGCCTCTTTATTCCTTGACACACAGCAATATTAAATTCAAAAGGTCACTTAATAACCCTACATTGGCCTCTAAGTGTTCAAGAGTCATAGATTTCTCACTTTAAATCAAAAACTAGAAATGACTAAGCTTCATGAGGATGGCATGTTGAAAAGCTGAGACAGCCTGAAAGCTAGGCCTCTTTGACAATTAGCCAAGTTGTGAATGCAAAGAGAAAGTTCTTGAAGGAAAGTAAAGTGCTACTCCAATAAACACACAAATGACAAGAAAGCAAAACAACTTCATTGCTGATATGGAGAAAGTTTCAGTGGTCTGGATAGACTATCAAACCAGCCACAGCATTCCCTTAAGCCAAAGCCTAATCCAGAGGCCCAAACTCCCTTCAATTCTATGACAGACAGAAGAAGTTCTAAAGCTGCAGAAAGGTTTGAAGCTAGCAGAAGCTGACTCATGCATGAGGTTTAAGGAACGAAGCCATGTGCATAATATAAAACTGCAAGGAAAGCAGCAAGTGCCGATGTAGATGCTGCAGCAAGTTATCCAGGAGATCTAGCTAAGATAATTAATGGGCATGGCTACACGAAACAACAGATTTTCAATGTAGATGAAAACAGCCTTATACTGGAAGAAGGTGTGATCTAG
This sequence comes from Pteronotus mesoamericanus, assembly GCF_021234165.1. NCBI lineage: Eukaryota > Metazoa > Chordata > Mammalia > Chiroptera > Mormoopidae > Pteronotus > Pteronotus mesoamericanus. The sequence continues at coordinate 15,686,330 of NW_026555234.1, read as the reverse complement.
GACTTTCATAGCTAGAAATGAGAAGTCAGCATCTGGCTTCAAAGCTTCAAAGGACAGGCTGACTCTCTTATTAGGGGCTAATGCAGCTGGTGGCTTTAAGTTGAAGCCAATGCTCATTTACCATTTAGAAAATCCTAGGCCTCTTAGAATTATGTTATATCTACTCTGCCTGTGCTCTATCAATGCAATAGAAAAGCATAGATGGCAGCATATCTGTTTACAACATAGTATACTGAATGTTTTAAGGTCACTATTGAGACATACTGCTCGGAAAAAAAGTTTTTCAAATTATTATTACTCATTAACAATGCACCTAGTAACCCCAAACCTCTGATGGAGATGTACAATAAGATTAGTGTTATTTTCATGCCTGCTAACACAGTATCATTCTGCAGCCATCCATGGATCAAGGAGTAATTTCAACTTTCAAGTATTATTATTTAAGAAATACACTGTCTAAAGCTATAGCTGCCATGGCTAATGATCCCCCTGATAGATCTGGGCAAAGTAAGGTAAAAACCTTCTGGAAAGAATTCACCATTTAAGAAGCCATTAAGAACATTTGTGATTCATGGGAAGCAATCAAAAGGTCAATATAAACATGTGTTTGGAAGAAGGTGATGCCAACCCTCATGGATGACTTTGAGGGGCTCAAGATTTCAGTGGAAGTAACTGCAGATGTGGTGGAAAGAGGAAGAGAACTATAATTAGAAGTGGATTCTCAAGAAGTGACTAAATTGCTGCAATCTCAAAGAAAAACTTTAATGGACGAGGAGTTGCTTCTTATGGATGAGCACGTAAAGTGGTTTCTTGAGATGGAATCTACTGTTGTAAATGCTCTGAAGATTGTTAAAATGGTAACAAAGGACTTAGAATATTACATAAACTTAATTGAGACGATTAACTCCAATTTTGAAAGTTCTGTGGACAAAATGCTATCAAACCGCACTGCATGTTACAGAAAAACTGTCCATGAAAGAAAGGGTCAACTGATGCAGCAGACTTCATTTGTTGTCTTATTTTAAGGAACTGCCCAGCCACCCCAACCTTTAACAACCGCCACCCTGATCACTCAGCAGCCAGTAACAAGACCCTCCACCAGCAAAAAGATTATGACATGCTAAAGGCTAAGCTAATGATCAGCATTTTTTAGCAAGGAAGTATTTTTAAATTAAGATATGCACATTGTACAGTATAATATAAACAGAACTTTTATATGCATTAGGAAACAAAAAATTTCATGTGACTGACTTTATTGCAATATTTGCTTGATTGTGGCGGTCTAGAACCAAACCTGTAATATCCCCAAGGTTTGCCTGTATACCAGTCAGCCTCCCTCCCCAGCCACTCCTATCTTGCCCAGTGGGCTCAGGAACAAAGCGGCCACAGCAGGGAGGAAGGTCATACAGGGTTCGGCAGCACGGACTTTTACTCACAATGGCTGACATGGTTGCAGCCACTGCTGAGTACCCAATATGTCAGCAACAAAGATTAGCACTGAGTACCCAATATGGCACCATTCCTCAGGGTGATCGGCCAGGCTAGCTGGTGGCAGATTGATTACAATGAACTCCTTCCATCATGGAAGCGGAAAAGTTTTGCTCTCCCTGGAAGAGATATTCTGGATATTGATCTGCCTTCACTGCATCCAATGTCTCCCCCACACCCACCACCCACCCACTTTGGGCTTTTCCTCCCTCTGCATCAATGGGCAAACAGGGAAAATCTGACATAAGATATATTAATAATAGTGAACTTTACATCACAGTACTTAAGTTACAGGGTATCAAGAAGAATGAAGAAGGAATTTGCATCCTCTGCTAGAAAAAGGTTTAGCATGTTTTCAGTTATACACAGGATAGTTGTTATCATGTTAGGTGAGAGTATGATTTTGTTATTGTCTTAATTTGCAGAATAAATATGGTTTTTAGGAGATGTGTATGAGGGCCAAATTGACAAGGATAAAATATGATGGTTAGTATTATATATCAACTGGACTAGACTATATTAGCCACTTACACAACCAATCACTAATCTACATGTTGCTGTGAAAGTATTTTGTAGACACAGTTAACATCTACAATCAGTTGTCTTTAAGCAAAGTTTACTTATTCTCCATAATGTGGGTGGGCCTGAAGCAATCAGTTGGAAGTCCTTAAAAGCAAAACTGAGGTTTCCCTGAGAAAGAAAAATTCTGCCTCAAGGCTGAAACTTCAACTCCTGACCTACAGGTTCTGGACTTGGCAGTCCCCCGCAATCATCTGCATCGTTTCCTTAAAATTAATCTCTTTCAATTTTATATACATAATGTATTTTAATATTTAAATTTTAAATGATTATTATTAAAATATAATTCATTTATATATTTTTTCCTCTTTCTAATTCTCTAGAGAATCCTGACTATACAAGGTCCTTCAAAATACTGAGACAAGGCAGCAAAGGCTTCTAAGGATGAACCTAAAGGTACAAAACGGAAGGTACAAAACAATTTCAGCTCAATAAAACAAAGAAGTCTTCATAAACCAGAGCTGTCTTTTAATGGAAAAAGACTGCTCAGGAACCAGTAAGCTCCCAGTCATTGAAAGAATTTGAGGGGCTAATGAATGGAGGACACACCATGGGGGTTCTTATAATAAGTAGAAAATTTGATCATTAAGGTTTGTCTATCTCTCCTGATTCAAAGTCTAACAGCATGCTGATTTTAGATTAGAAAGAGTAAAAAACCTTAACCCAAGTAGAAACTACTTTTATCATCTTTCCTAGTCTCATTTACTTAAATCCAAGTTATCTGCTTCTGCTCATTTCACAAGTAGTTCCTGAAGGCTTTCACTATTTAATGTATTATGCTTATTACAGGTCTAGATAAGGATATATTTGTGTATCTGTAGTTCCTTACAGAGGGGCCAGAAGAAAGGGAAAGAAGAGAAAAAGCAAAGGAAGAACCAACTAAAAGAAAATTTAATGACACACTTCATATGTTTTATCTCTGTTAACTCTTAAAAAATTAACCTAATGGCTTATAAGGGAAAAAGAGACAATACCTATTCAAGGGACTACTAATACTGCCAGACACTGCGCTAGACACACTTCACAAATAGACACTTCCATTTTTAGAGAGGCTCCAAAACACCTGCCAATCTAGTAAGTGCCAGAACCAAGATGCAAACACACGTCGGTCTGACTGAAAGCCTGGACACTTACCACAGACTACTAAGTGGGATATATAGGAGGTCTGTCCAGGAAGTATCGAGCCATGTACTGTGAAAAATAGCAGCATTTACTAAAGAAAATACAAGATACAAAACATTGTACATAGGACAATGACGCCTCAGTCCCCTTCAAAGCAAGCACCTTGGGACCTCACACAGTTCTCCCAGCATCTCTTCCACTGTTCAAAACACTCTGCAAAATCCTCTGTTAAAATCACCATCAGCTGCCCATCATATTTTCCTGAATCTCATCAATGGTCTGAAATCTCTTCCCTTTCAGAGGTAATTTTAGTTTTGAGAAAAGGCAGAAGTCTCAGGGCTGTAGAGGGGCCAAGTCACCTACGTGATTTGACGTTTTGCCAAAAAAACTCTGCATGAGACGTGATGCATGAGCCAGCACGTGGTTGTAGTGACGCTACTGATCACCAGTTGCCCATGGCTGTGGCCTTGTGAACCACCTGAATAGTTTCCGCAGAGAAACATTCAAGCTTAACGCAAAATATGACGCAGATTCGTTGCTCTAATTGCTCGGCATTTCAAATGCCATGGCCACACAGTACACGTGCTCACTCAATGGCATCTACTGCCCCCACTGACTAGTACAGTGAGCTCGTCATTGTTCACGCATGCACATTCCAGTCCACTCTTCTTTGCTGCCAGGTTACATCAATGTTGTGCAAACCGTTCTTGTCATATTAACAATGGCTGGGTTTTTTCCAAACAGACCTTATATGTATGAATTTTTAAATGCATATTATGATATAATGAATTCAATTTGCAACAGATAAATGAATAAAAAGTTATTAAAAAACAGAGATATTAATCCAAAGTGAATATAGCAAAAGAAATTAAGCATTTACTGAGTATATTTATCTGCTACAAACTGATAGTAATTCATTCTTTCTACTCTCTTTTCAAAATTAAATTAGCTCTAATGATGTAATCAAGCAAAATAACTTGAAGGCATTTAGCAGAGACAGTATGTTTCAAAGAATTTAAGACATTATACAAAATCAGGAAAGAATAGTCAAAAACCTAATAAACTACAAGAGGAAAATTAGTTGAAGTATGGACAAACAAAACAGACCAGGTACTTATTTTTAATTACATCAGCACATAAGAGGAAAGGTAAAAATCGGAAGCTAAAGGAAGTTATGAGAGGCCCTGGCCAGGTACCTTAGTTGGTTAGAGTGGCATCCCAATACACCAAAGTTGCAGGTTCGATCCCTGGTCAGGGCACATACAAGTAACAACCAATGAATGCATAAATAGGTGGAAAAACAAATCGATGTTTCTCTCTATAAAAATTAATATATAAAAATAAAAAATAAAGTTATGAGAAATGAAGGCAATAATGACCAAAAGAATAAGAAAACGAATTAAAAGAATCCTTATGCTTTAAGGGGACTGGGAACATGGAGACAGGCATAAAAGGTTAAGCTATTTGATTTTGTGTTTGTGCTACCTCATAATATCCAGCATCTGAAAACTGTAAGTTTGTTACAATGTCTTAACTCCTCAAATTATATAACATGGCATAAACTTTTATGCTTTTATATCACAATGTCTATATTACAATGAACTTTTTTTTCAGGACAACAGAACAGACAAGCTTTTCCTGCATTTGGTATCTGCATACAGACTCACCTATTCCACCTCCCAGCCTCTCCACACCTAGGCCAGGAGCTCCATCACCCTCTCCCAGGGACTGATACCTCTTCACTGGACTCCTTGCTCCCTGAGATTAGTCCTTCTACAATCCAATCTCAATGAAATAACTAAAGTAATCCTTCTGAAACATAAGCCACACCATGTCACAGCTTCTCAAAACCCCGCACTGGCTCCCATCTTACTCAGAGAAATGTCCTCTCGTCAGTCTACAAGACCCTGTACATTCTGGCCTTGGCTATTTCTCTGACTTGATCTCCTATTCCTCCCTCCACTGCTTACTCAGGCACCAGCCCAGTGGTGTCCTTGGAAGTTTCTCCAAAATCCAAGCATTTTCTACATCAGGGCCCATGATGCCCTAGCTGCTCCCTCCACCTAAAGTGTAGCTGTATTACTCTGTCCCTCTCTTTCCTCTCCTCAACTATCACTTATGCTTTCTCTAACCACTATAAACAAAACAGCAAATACATAGATACACTCTTTCCTGACATTTTCTATTCCCTCTCCTATTTAGTTTTCCACCAAAGTATTTATTACTTCCTGACATATTATACATTTACTTGTCTACTTGTTGACTGTCTTACCCACTTAAATGTAAGTTCATTGGTTTTTGTCTTCTTTTATTCATTGCTCCAGTGCCTACAACATATCTGTAAGTGTTGAATAAAGATATGTTGACTTAATACATTAGCCTTAAATTAAAATATCGAACAAACAAAATATCAAACAACCCTCTCAATTATGCGAATATGCTAGCAAACAGGAAAAACTATAAGCAGGAAAATCTAATATACCTCCCTACTTCTCCTTCCACTCTCCTCACTGATATTTTTACAGTGAATATAAAAAGAAAGTGAATGTTCTATCTATCATATTTCTCTTTTTTCCCACTTAACCACAAATTATGAGCTTCTAGGTTCTCAACTTCCATATTTGTTAAGTAACAGGAACTGGTCCATGGTAATCAGCTTCTGAAGGTCTGGTATCTTAAAATTGGATTTGAAGCAAAGTTTATATGAATTTTTTAATAAACCATCACAGGGGTTCCTCAGTACTTAGGGTAAACAACATTGTACATGTACATATAAATTACATATATGTATACCCTACCTATAATCTGAGGTACTAAACTTAGCTTCTCTTCATAATGCAAACAACACTGGACCTTCCATTTTAAGTTTCTCTGCTCTTATACTCTTTAAAATCTAAGAAGCACAGTAAACACTTCACTTGTCTGAAAGTTCTTTCTGACTTCACTTAGGCAAAATGCAGATAAACCTGAAAAAAATACAAATCCTCAAAAAATGAAAACAATGTCACAAATATCACACACTAAAACTTTATACTCTATTCAAAAGAAGATCCTTAGCACTACCAATAGTTAAGACAACTCAAGTTTTGATGCCCATCCTCCAGCCTTGATACTAAAAAAATTAAAAATTTACAGTTGTCCAATGAATAAACTGATATAAACATGTTGATTATTCCATATTTATATGACATTCAAAAACAGAAAATAAAGCTATTCTATGATATTGAAGTATAAGTATAGTGGTTAACCCCGAGCAGAGGCCAGAAGTAATTATAAAAAGGCATAAGGGACTTCGAGGAGGAAGGTTATGTTTCTTGGTGTGGGTGCTGATAATATCAGAATATTCACTTTGTGAAAAACAGGTGAGCTATATACTGATTTTGTGCCCGTTTCTATACTGTTATACTTAAATAAAAAGCTTATGAAGAAACAAGTATTACAGCAGCTCAAGGCCATGAAAGATAAGGTTGAAAAGCTCTACAAAAATCAAAATTTGTAGTCCTGAAGAATCAAAAATTTGTAGTCCTGAAGAATACCTGTGCTTTTGCATGTGTACTAACAGTAACATTGTGCCTGTCAAATCACACCCAGTACAAGGCAGATGGTCAGGATGTGGGTGATGAGGACCAGAACAAGCAAGTACAGCTCCTACAGTCGAGCTGAATCATTATTTACAAAACTAAAATTTGGTGTGTTTCTAAAACAGATGAACAGTTAGGTACACTATGAAGTATTGACCTGATAGAATATTACTATTTGTGGAAGGTTTGTGTCTCTTACTATCTATAACATAATGGACATGACACTTAACTATGCAGGCCTTCAGTTTCCCCAAATAATTCCTCAATTCCTCAATTAATTACTCAATTAATACCTACTGCTCTAACTTGTTGCAAGGATCAAATGTGAACCTATGGAAAACCATAATGAAGTGACTGTGATCATAACTTCAGGCTGCCAGAAGACACAGCAATGACTGTGCACCCAGAATAAAGAAGGCAGTCAATAAACGTTCTGTGGATAAACAGACAGGCATATACAAGCACTGGTGGAGCAGGAATGGAAGCGCAGGTCATCTGACTCAGTCTCTACAAAACTATGCACTCTTCACCAGAAGTGCGCAGTGAAGATTAAAAACTGTAAGAACCGTTAGATTGTGAAATCAAGTAAGGACAACTACGGAACTCTCATTAGAGACTGTTTGATACAAATTATATAGCAATCCAAGGTCTAGAGGGTTTAGTATTATACAGTCAAGTAGATTAGCTAGAATAATTAGTAATTTCTGAATCACAAAGATATCTGAAAAGCTTATTGACCTTTCGGTAAGCACCTAACTTAGGTAAGGCTGATAAGTCAACGAATACAATGCAAAGGGCACCAGACTAGACATTTAGTTAGACCAAGGAAGTCTAGGCAAGGGGGACTTACCAATAGGAAATCAAGAGCTACACAGGGAATACAAATGAGCCAGGATAACAGAAAACAATCTAAAGCTTGGAAAGAAAGCAATAACAAATAGAGACAATGACAAAAACCAGGATTCGTCAGCGTCTGAGATAAGCAAAGACCCTGAGAAGCAGTTATCTACCTCTGGGACAGGGTTAGGAAACCCTCCCAGCCCCAGGGCCTAGGAAAAGACCCACCGCTCCCAGAGGCTGAGCAGAAGTATTAAAAGCCCACTAGTTCAGGAAGGGGAAAAGAAACCTTCCTGCCCTGCACCTAAACAAAGCAGTATGCTACCACTGGGCAAAGAACAAGAAACTCTCTCTGGCCTACATCCTACTTCAAGTAAAAGCAGAGTTTGGCTGTTGCTGGAGGAAAGGGGGAAATTTTTTAAAAACAGAAAGCAGGACTTGGAAAGCCCAGGCTCACAAGCCCAGCCTGAGACTGAGGGTAGATAGATCAGAAGAACCAAGCCCTCCTCCACTCCCACCTCCAACCTAAAAGACACACACACAGAGCCCCCCTGTAGCGTAGGCATGCTACTGATAGTTGACAATGGAGCAGGAACGCTACTCAGGGCACACAAAGTTAACAACTGCCACCACTGGGAAATTTCAAGGTGCGCTGAAGGTGACAATGGTAACAATAGAGGCATGCCTAGCTCAACTAGAGACAGAAATGACTCAGCCTACCACACTCATGGTCTGACAAGAGACGCATACCCACTTCTGAGAATAGACAATATTTACTCAAGCTTCACCAGTTTTACCATAGTTAAAAATTTTAGGACGCATTTTTAGAAAACCTCACAGTCAAGACATAAAGCAAACAACAGAACAAAACACAGAGATGACCCAAATGCTGAGGTGTCAGGGATGCTAAGATAACTATGATTAATATGTTAAAAGATCTAGAGGAAAAGATTAGTATATTAAAGAATCTAAACAATATGTGTAAACAGTTGGGGAATTTCAGCAGAGATACAGAAACTACAATGTAAAAAACAAACAAATGACAATAGTAAAATTTTTAAAAAGATAATTTCAAAGTTGGGGAGTTCCTCTGACAGGACTATCAGTGGAACTAAAAACAGGTCAGTAGGAATTATCCAAACTGAAACAAAAAAGAAAAGAAAACCCAGAAGGGAGCACACAATTGTGGGACAATGTCCAATTGTCTAACATACACTTAATTGGAGTCCCAAAGAGAGAAGAAACATAAAAGAATGATCTGAAAAGATAATGGTTGAGATTTTCCAAAACTAAAGACAACAAAACATAGAGCCAAGGAGGTCAGAAAACTCTTAAAATTGTTAAGTTATCCTTATCTTAGATCAAATTAGTTAAAGCAAAGGTTTAGACAAAAGATATAGCTTTAAATAATAAACCACTGAAAAGTGTGTGTTTAGTAGATATGGTAAAAATAGATTCTGTTGTCTATTAAAATATAATGATGTACTATTTACCATTTCCACATAAAAATGAACTGGAGGAAATGGATAATACAGAAGCAATAAAAGGTGATAAGAGATTTTTAAAAACCTGAACTGTAAAGTGTAACCCAATGAATACATATTACAGTTTCCTTCTAATAGCCAACAAATATGTTCAGACTATATTACTTTGATAAAAACAAATGTTAATTTTCAGCAAGTACATTAAATAAAGTTGTGAGTTGTAAAAACAATTATCATATGAGAATTTAGTAAGTCATTTAGGGTAATTCTACTTTGTGAAAATCGTATTACAAATTTACTTATGGTTTATCATTTCTACCATGAAAATTTGTGTCAGCAATGACTGGGGGGAAAATGGGGATCTAGATATTGTTGACAAAAATTGAAGCAGATAAGAGCCAGACTTGAGATTTTTAAAATGCAATCTTGAGTCTTGACTAGTGTAGCTCAGTAGGCAAGGCATCATCCTGCAAATCGAAAGGTCACCGGTTCGATTACCAGTTAGGGCACATGCCTGGGCGGCAGGCCAGCTCCCCAGTAGGGGGTACACGAGAGGCAACTGATCAATATTTTCTCTCACACATCAATGTTTCCTTCCCTTTCTTTCTTCCTCCCTCCCCCTTTCTCCAGAAATAATTTTTTTAATTTAAAAAAAATGCAATCTTTAGTTAAAGAAAACCCAGGTAAAGTCTATCTAACTTAAGTATTCCCATGTATCTGAAAGCTAGGAAAGTCCTAAGATCCAAAGACAGATCTAAATGGTGGGAACAGAGCCAAGTTACAATGTTCAACATTCTCACGTCTCCTGATACAAGGTCCCTAGAAGATTTATTCAAATTTTACCAATACCCTGTGAATTGCAGAAGATGTCTGAGCCATAGTAGGGGAGATATTCAAAGACTTGTTAAATAAATTTACCCAAAGCTTATGCCATTTTATTCATCCAAGTCAAATAACATGTCTGAAACCACTGTCTGAAACCAGGGACCTGACCTGACCCTAACAGGTACAAATCAACAATACCAGGTAACAAAAAAAGGATATTTAACTTTCTAATGGACTGAATACTAAGCAGCAAACTAATATGCTTCTTACTGTACATACTATCTACTATAATCTAAAATGGTTTTTCGAGCATTTCACAAGCTACAGAAGGAAATTCTGGATGCTTCCTTATAATAAAAGGATAATAAATGAAAATTAAGTTTTCTGAATTACTAATTCAGAACATGTAAGTGATTTTTTACTATGGTATTTTCTTTTAGCAAATATAAATTATTAATAGAGACCTTCATGGGTTTATTGATCCTCACTTCACAGACTATTTTCTCCCATGAGATCTTAGTTCTTCAACATTGAATTCTACTAAGGTAAGATTCCTCTGGAAAATCACAATGATTGGAAAGAAATTACCTATAAACATATCATGCTTTGCTCTAGAATTTGTATTTAACCCCAAAAAGCTGTTGTTTATCTAGAAATCTTGAAAAGCTGAGGAAAAACGAGTATTTATTTTATTATCTTTCAATTCCTAAACAGGGTCTATTCTCACATTGTTTCATTATAAGTTAAAGGCCCTACAATAGCATAACAATTTCTTACTACTTTACTAATCTAAGATATGTAGATAAAAAACAGTGCTAATTATGTACAGTTCAATATTCAAAAAAATTTTACAGACTTCAAAATGTAAATCTAAATTTATAGTACACTATAAAAACTGATAATTTTATAAACAAGTATAAACGATTTATCATAGATTTTTATATACGTCGGAAATAAATTCAGAGAACCAACATATTTGCATATTTCTATGACATTTCAAAATAAATACCATAAAGAAAAATTATATAGTATATGGCAAAAACAAGAATTAGGAGTTAATAGATTTGGGTTCTAATTCTAGGTCAATTATATTACATTGAAGTTGGTTTTAGAATACATGTATTTATATATACTTTGTATATGACTCAAAGAAATTTATTGTGACTTCTGTAACTGATATAAATGAGTAAAAAGATTAATAAATCTTCAATTACAAAGAAGTCTGGGAACTAATGAATACTGGAATCAGTGGCAATTATAAAATGAGGAAGTTGTATATTTGTTCAAAGATCTCATACCATATATAGTAAAACTATAATTGCACAACAAATAACCAGAGCATTAAAAGTAAAATCATGACAAGAGGTTTCATTTGTCTAGTTTTCTAATATTTCTTCAGCACCTAAAAAGTGGCAAGCAGTAGGCATTCAAACATTTGTTAAATAAATACACGCCCCAGCTAAGTAGCACACCATAATTATCACAGTCCATGCTTAATACCTACTGACTTTACTACTCTCATTTTCACATTAATCAGCACCTTTTAAATGTTTTCAAAATCTGGGAGATTACAAGTTGAATAAATTCTACCTTTTTAATAATCACATCATTTTAATTTTTCTAAACTCTTTGAAAAGATGTGAATTTAGGTGAGTTCAGGAACATTTGAGATCTTGCTCCCCAGCATATGTCGGCAGTTCAGCTCAAATAAACTCATAAAAATTCTCTACAGGTCTAGACATTTCTTGCATGGACATTTACCTGGTGCAGTTGTCAGGATTCTGAAGAAGCCTACCCAGGACAACCCTGTGGACCAAAACGCAGTGCTAGGTGCAAGGACCCATTGTACCCCATGGCCTCACCGCTCCACACTAGGTGAATTTGGGTGAGTTTCTCTCAGAATCTGGGGCCTCCCTGCTTTAAGTAGCAGGCCATGATGTTAACTGCACTGGTCTCACAAAACCCTTGAGGTGGATAAAGGTTAAGAAAACCCAGGGGGAGAGAGAAGGGAAGGAGGGAGGGAGGCAGGGCAGGAGGGAGGAAACCCAGGGAAAGGGGGAAAACGTTGAGTTGCTGGTTTTAAGTTCAGCTTTCTAACTGAACGGATTACTAGGAGTCTAAACAAAATCTTTGCTGGTTAAATGAGAGTATGAACTCTCAAAGCTTAGTTCTGAAAGAGAAAGAATACTTGCTTTCCCAACCTGAGCTGTTCGGATCCCCAAACCCAAGGTGGAGGAGAGGGGCGCTAGGCATCCTCAGGGTGCGGTAATGCCTCAGGGAGAAGGACACGGCACCCTGGAATGGGTTTGCCCTGAGAGAGGGACCTGTGCCTTGGAAAACAGCAAGGTTCCAGCAGCATCTGGTAAGCTCTTGCTGGCCCTGGCTGGTGTATTCTTAGATGACTAAGAATCTTTGTGGAGTTACCTGAGGAAAAATTTCCTCCCACTGGGGTGTCCGATCTGTGGTGCGGGCCCCGCGTAGCCCAGGATGGCTATGAATGCAGCCCAACACAAAATCGTAAATTTACTTAAAACGTTATGAGATTTTTTTTTTTGTGATTACATGTCACAATGTATTTAATGTGTGACCCAACACAACTCCTCTTCTTCCAGTGTGGCCCAGAGACACGGAAAGGTTGGGCACCCCTGCTAGGGCATAAAGCAGTCTTGGAGAGAGATCCACAGCATTGGCAAGTCCAGAGACATGCATGTAAGGGCTGGTTTTCTCTAAAAGTTTATTCAGACTCTACAGATCTCAAAATTAACATGGGAAATCATGCCTCTGAGGGTACAAGGCCCACGACAGTCAGCCTCCCACTTATAACTAAGTTGGCTGAGCTGAGGGTTCTTTGATACTTCTAAATTAATTTTTGCATGCATAATTTAAAAACACCAGCTATAAAATTAAGCAAAAAGAATAAAAAATATGTTTAATTGCTCTCTCAAGGCTTCAAAAAGAGGATTTAAATAAATACACCAATCTATGTTGCTGTTTATTGTCAACACAATTTTTTCACATACTAAAAATGGCTGTCCTTATTTTAATACTAATTACTTCATTTTTTAAAGATTTTACTTATTTTTTAGAGGGGAAGGGAGGGATAAAGGAAGGCAGACAAATATCAATGTGCAAGAGAAACATCAACTGGTTGCCTCATGTGCCCTGACCAGGAATCAAACTGGTGAGCCTTTGGTTTGCAATATAACATGTGACCCACTGAGCCATGCCAGTCAGGATGGGCTGTCCTTACTTTAAAAGGAGGAAGGTCATTTGGAACTTGACTTCTCAAAGACATAAGTTATAAATGCCTCCAGGGCAAAATTGGGATCCAATTGTTCTTTTATAAACTAGTTAATTTTTCTCATGGCTAAAAGGTCTGTTTGCATATGTACATAAATAATGGCCAGAAAAAGTCTAGCCATTGTTAATATGAGAACAGTTTGCACAAAATTGATATAACCTGGCAGCCAAGGAGAGTGGACTGGAATGCACATGCACGAACAATGATGACTTCACTGTACTAGTCAGTGGGGGCAGCAGACGCCATTGAGTGACCATGTGCACTGTGTAGCTGTCGCATTCAAAATGACTGAGCAAGCAGAGCAAAGAATCTTCATCAAATTTTGTGTTAAGCTTGAACATTCCTCTGCAGAAACTATTCAGATGACTCATAAAACTGCAGCTGTGGGCAACTGGTGATTGGCAGCTTCATCACGACAACACACCTCTCATGCATCACATCTCATAAAGAGTTTTTGGCAAAACATCACATTGCCCAAGTAACTCAGCCCCCCAACAGCCCCGATTTGGTGCCCTGTGACTTCTGGCTTTTCCCAAAACTAAAATCACCTTTGAAAGGGAAGAGATTTCAGACCATCAATGAGACTGAGAAAAATATGATGGCATCTCACTGAGCTTCAGGGGCATCTGACGGTGACTGGGAGAACTGTGTGAGGTCCCAAGGTGCCTACTTTGAAGGGGACTGAGGTGTCATTGTCCTATGTACGATGTTTCTTGTATCTTCTTCAATAAATGTCTCTACTTTTCACAATACATGACTAGACACCTTCTGGACAGATTACACATACACACACACACACACACACACACACACACACATACGTACATATAAAATAAATGAGATAATTTTCTACCTCCAGATGGTATTGTTAAAATTAACTCAAAAGGAAACACTTGTAAAAATTAGGTATTCTAAAATTCTCAAAGAAATAGAAACTCAAATGCTTTTCAATTTCACATGATCTAACAGTAATCCTTAGTAAATAAAAGCTAGATTCAGTTTGTTGGTTTAAGTAAAACAGACATGTCTTTATTTTGCCTAGGTTTTACAAATATAAGACCATATTAATAACTGACTTTTATATCTAAGAAAAAAATGTTTCTAGAGGTTATAAAATGTCCAACCTAAAGAATGATAATTGATTACTTCTTAGTTTTCATTAGACACTGAGGTTTTTAAAGGTTAAAAACCTCAATATATATAGAAAAACTTCTAGGATATATTGTATGGGTAAAAAATGGTTGTAAATTAAATAAACAGTCAAAGCTATGAGAAACCCAAAAAAGCAGCATAGTTTTTCCTGGCTCCCTGGCACCCCACTTTGGAAGTTTTTACATTCCTTCTTGCATCATAATGCATTTAAAGCTGGACTTAGGTGAAGAAATTTATGAATGACATTATTGAAAGGAGACATTTTATCCTATTGCCAAGCTAAAGAAGATGTATAAGACAACTTTTAATGTGACACTAGATGTCAAACACAGAGAAATTAGACAGAAGGCAAAACTATGATCATGATAGTTGTCAGAAAAACAATGATTCAGGGTTGTTTTTCTCACTGAAAACCACAGACTTGATGCCTTCTATTTTCCTGCCCTTCCAGTGTGTGGAAAATTTAGCCTCAACTCAGATCCCATGGTTCCAGTATTGCCCCATCCCCAATGATCAACAAGAGAATGTCAATACTGAGCCTTCCTAGCAATGAGCCTTCCTAGCACAGTACCCACCAAAAGGCTGATCATCAATGTACCCTTCATATTGATTTATGACCAACAAATCTATGGTCAAAAAAAGGGGTGGGTGTTTCTATAGAAAATAACCTCACTGGGCAATCTGATCATAAATTCCTAACTGGGCAGGCCATGGTGAGTAGTCACACCCAGACATCTAAATTTTTAGTGTAAGTTTTATCTTTGTCTTAAGCAATTCCTGTCCATTATTTCTGTACAACATCTAGGTTAACATACCTTTGAAATAAATAACCCCCTCCAAAAGAGCACATAATCTTAACTATATGTAATCCCATCCAAGTTGCTTCCTACTACCTTAACATAATTGTCATCACATTCCCTCCTTTAATCTCAAACACATAAAAGAAACTGCAAGCTGTTATTGGTGAAAGCATTTATCTCAGTCTGTTGACATCTTGCTTCAAGATGTATCCTTTCTTTGGCTCAAATAATTTTTAAAGAAATTCAAAAAGTGACTTAAGCCAACTGAACGTAACTGTTCAGTTTGTCTAAGTAAAACACTAAAAAGTTTTCCTGTAGCATTTTTCCACTGCAAGTTCGCAGTCACAAATAAAGATGTGCAGGGTGGGAGGGGGGAACACTGGGTAGAGGTGGGAGGGAGAAAAATTGAGACAAACTTAACAGCATAAATGATAAAATATAATTAAAAAGACAAAGATGTGCTACAATTCTTCCCATAAATATCTAACACATATAATTTTTCAGTACCATCAAAAACATCTTAGATAAAAACAGCTGTGTTGTCAATGATTAAATAATGCTATAATCCAGGGTATAACTTACCCATATATTTTAAAATGTTGGATAGAGAAGTATTTGTAAACCATTAATCACTATACAGATGTAAAGTGTCATTAATTACAATAGGTTATAATCAAAGGCAAATCTTCAAGTCAGAAAGTATTTACAAGGTTACGATACAACTTTTATAAGAGAGCAACTGTAACAGATGCCTGAAATGGCTAGGAAAAAAAAAAAACTACGGTGGTACAACATAAGTAGAAAGATATTGCCAGGTAGAACTGCAGTAAGTTTTAAGGTAGGAGAAGCCAGTCTTTCCAAAGGTGATGTTGGAAAGACTTTATAACACATACACATACACACACAGAATGAAAAAGCAGGAACCACATCAGTTTTTACCTACCATTCTATCTCCAACTTGTACAACAGTATACGGAACATAGAGAAATAGTCTCAATAAATATTTACTGATTGAATGAGCAAACATTTGAAATGGACCTTAAGATGGAGAAGACACTCTATAAAGGAAACATGCAAGTAAAGGAATAAAGGAGGATATAAGGTACGTTCAAAGAACAAAGAGCAGCCTAATTTTGCTGGAGCATACTTAAGAAATACAGATCAACAGGAGTGTCTGATATGAGCTACATAACAAGTGTAAACTTAATTTGGTATTAATTAAAAATAATAGACTTCCAGTCAATACGGAGGCATAGGTAGACACGCTTTGCCTCTTTGTACAACCACGAAAAGAATTACAGCTAAATCTCAAAACAAGTAACACCCAGAACTGTCAGAAAATCAAACTGTATGGAAGTATGACAACCAGGGATTTAAAGAAGCCACAATCATCCAGACAAGTAGGAGGAGCAGAGATGCAGAGATGGGGTAGACAGGCAAGGAAACTCAGTGTGGCACAGAGAAGAAGCAGTGGCAGCAGAACAGTATGGGCGGTCTAACATTCACATGTGGTAGATAAAAATTGGGAGGAATACCCTAACAAGAAGTAATCCCGACCCCAAGCCAGGCTGCACAGCCCAGGTTTCCAACACCAGGAAGATAAATCCTCATCACTTCTAGCTGTAAAAATCAGTGGGGGTTGGGATGATGGAAGAAACTGCCAGATTTTCAGGAAAATTCATGTAAAGGGCCCACATGGTCTTAAAACGAATGCAAACCCACCCACTCTGGGATTCGACACCAGGGCAACAGCTGGAAGGGCACCAGTTGCATAAGAGGAGTAGCTGAAGTGACTGGAAACGGGGCAAGTACCAAGAGAACCCCCAGAAGCTGGGCAGAGGCACAGTCCCCTCTGTGAGCCCTGCCCCCAAACAGAGCCACCAAGCAGTGAAGTGGGCTGCCCTGCCCTAGTGATTACCTAAGGCTCCGCCCCACACAATCTACAGGTGCCTTTTACAGGGAGTGAAAACACTCTACCTAATACGCAGAAACAAGCACCAGGAGGCTGCCAAATTGAGGAGACAAAAGAAATATGGCTGAAAGGAGAGAACAGAAGAAAACCTCAGAAAAAGAACTAAATGAAATGGAGATAACCAACCTATCAGATGCAGAGTTCAAAACACTGGTGATCAAGATGCTCATAGAACTCATTGAGTACAGCAACAACATAAAGGAAGAAATGAAGGTTACATAAAGTAAAATAAAGAAAAATCTACAGGAAACCAACAGTAGAGGGAAGGAAGCCAGGATTCAAATCAAAGATTTGGAACACAAAGAAGAAATAAACATTCAACCAGAACAGAAAGAACAAACAAGAATTCAAAAACTGAGGATGGTGTAAGAAGACCCTGGGACATCTCCAAACATGTTAACACCCGAATCATAGGGATGCAAGAAGGAGAAGAGGAAAAGCAAGAAATTGAAAACTTATTTGAAAAAACAGTGAAAGAAAACTTCCCTAATTTGGTGAAGGAAACAGACACACAAGCCCAAGAAGCACAGAGAGTCCCAAACATGTTGGACCCAAAGAGGACCACACCAAGACACATCATAATTAAAATGCCAAAGGTTAAAGACAAAGAGAATCTTAGAAGCAGCAAGAGAAAAGTAGAAGGTTACCTACAAAGGAATACCCATAAGACTATCAGCTGATTTCTCAAAAGAAACTTTGCAGGCAAGAAGGGACTGGCAAAAAGTATTCAAAGGGATAAAAAGCAAGGACCTACAACCTAGTTTACTCTATCCAGCCAAGTTATCATTTAGAATGGAAGGGCAGATAAAGTGCTTCCAAGACAAGGTATAGCTAAAGGAGTTCATCATCACCAAGCCATTATTACATGAAATGTTAAAGGGACTTATTTAAGAAAGTAAGATCAAAACTATGAACATTAAAAAAGAAACAAATTCACAACTATCAACAACTGAATCAAAAAAAAAAAAAAAAAAAAAACAGAACTAAGCAAACAACCAGAACAGAAACAGAATCCTAAGTGTGGAGATCATTTGGAGGGTTATCAGCTGGGAGGCAGAAGGGGGAGAATAGGGGAAAGAGTGCAGGGATTAAAAGGCATAATTGGTAGGTACAAAATAGACAGGGGGAAGTTAAGAATCGTATAGGAAATGGAGAAGCCAAAGAGCTTATATCCATGACCCACAGAGAAGAACTAAGGCGGAGGGCAGGGAGTATTGCTGGAGGGAAGGGGGTTACTGGGCAGAGGAGGGCAAAGGGGGAAAAACTGGGACAACTGTAGAAGAAAAATCAATAAAATATACTTTATAAAAATAAAAAATAAAAGTAAAATAAATAATAAAAGTTTTAGTAATTAAAGTAATATATAAGAGAGTACAAGGTGAGTTACAAGATGTGTGCCTCATCTAGCACAAATGATTTGGTTCAGAACTAATGTGGTAGCAATAAAAATGAAAAGAATGGGGGAAAGGTCAAATATAATCCCAGGAATCTGGCAGGTCAGAAAAATAGTGGCACCATAAAAATAAATACAAAGTAAAAAAGAAAAAAAGAAAGAAAAAGGATGGTTGGGAAGAGAGAGCAATCAGATTAAAAATGACATTTACTGAGCATTTATTCCTTGCTAAGCACTTCAAGTACACTATTTTACTTAATCTTCACAACAACCTGATGAAGTAGTCATACTCCCATTTTACAAATGAGGCAAAAGAGGTCAAGATAATTCCCCAAAGCTCACAAAGCTAATTTAATTGTGTCATTCCTCTCTTCTTCCTTCCTAAGAGAATCTCCATTTTTTTCAAATATGGGGCAGCAACGTGCTCAGGAAGGTGAGCCCCCAGTCCTAGATGAATGAAACCTGACTGTGTTAAACATTTCCCTTGTCTGCCCTGGCTGGGTTGCTCAGTTGGTTTAAGTGTCATCACATACACCTAAAGGTTGTGGGTTCAATTCCCAGTCAGGACACATACCTAGTTGCGGGTTCAATACCTGGCTGAGGTGCCTATGGGAGGCAACCAATTGATGTTTGTCACATTGGTATTTCTCTCTCCCCCCATCCTCTCTCTCTAAAGTCAATAAACATATCCTAGGGTAGGATTAAAAATAAATAAACATGTCTCTTGTCCAACAACTCAGGCTGGCCTATGAGAAGAAGTACCAATACATTGAGGGCACCTGGAAAAGACTTTTCTACTGGCATTAGCATTGTGAAGATAATGAGGATCCTCAAGTCACCAGTCTAAGAGCTGTCCTTAACGCCTCCTCTTCTTTCCCTCTGGTTTCCTAATCCATTAGCAAGCCAAATTAATTCTAATTTCAAAATATCTCATTAACCCTTCCTTTTCTACAATCCTAGTCCAAACCATTATTAACTCTCACTGGATTCCTAATGACTACTTTCCTAGGCAATCTCCCTAAAAACATTCTCCCACCTTCCCGACAAGTCTTTCCCCAAACAGCAGCCAAAGAAACCTTTAAAATGTAAATCGTGGAGCAATTGGACTCCTTGTCCTCTGTTGGTGGAACTGTAAAAAGGTACAACCATCATGGAAAATGGTATGGAGACGCCTCAAAAAATTTAAAAATGGAACTACCTTATGATCCAGCAATCCTAACACTGAGTAGTATATCCGAAAGAATTGAGAGCAGAGTCTCAAAGACATATTTGCATACCTGTATTCATAACAGCACTATTTACAATAGCCAAGAGTAAAAACCAGCCACAGTGTCCATCCACAAATGACTAGATATAAAAAAATAATGTGTTATACATACAATGGAATATTACTCAGCTTTAAGAAGGACATCCTGACACATGTTACAACAAGAATGAACTTTGAGGACATTATGCTAAGTGAAATAAGCCAGTCACAGTAAAACAAATACTGTATGAGATATCTTAAGTAGTCAAATTTATAGAAACAGAAAGTAGAATGGTGGATACCAGAAGCTGGGAGGAGCTGTTTCATGGTACAGAGCTTCAGTTTTACAAGATGAAAAAGTTCTAGACAACGTGAGTATACTTAACGCAACTGAATTATACACTCAAAAATAATTAAGATGGTAAAATTCTTGTTTTTTCAAAAAAAAAAAAAAAGAAGGAAATCATAACATTTCACCTCTCCTTAAAATGTTTCAATTGCTTCCTATCAACTACCGAATAAAATGCCAAACAAGGCCTATTACGCTTTGTAATATCTGGCCTTTTCCTCGTGTACAACCAGATCACATGCTACTCTCCCCTTTCCTCAAGATGTTCAGTCAAAATGATATTCTTTCACTTCTTCAAATAATTCAAGTTCTTTCTTACCTCGGTCTTTCTGTCCATGCTACTACCCCCGTGTGGAATGCAATTCTCTAACTCTTCACCAGTTGGCTTACTATCCTTCAAGACATCATCTTACATGTGAACTTTAGAGACACTTCCCTGACCAGCCTACCTAAATTAGTACATGTCCCCATACCATCCACATTATTTGCTATCTAATGTCTCTTTTGTTCCTTGATAGCATTTCTCACATTGAAATACCTTTTTTTTAATATCTTCCCAAATGCAATGTAAGTTCCATGTAAACAAGGACCTCCTCAGTCTTGATCATCATTGTATCCCCAATAATTATCATATGCCTGGAATATACTTAACGTTCAAACACTGATTTCACATTTTTTTAAGAATCACTCTATGAGAATATTACTAAATATGTACAAATATGCATACAGATTTTTAAAAAACTGTAACTGATGTTACAGGTGTTATCTCTAGTTGTTGAGTTAGATGCATTGTCCACTATATTTTTTAGAATGTTCTCACTTTCCTATAATAAACCTTTAATCTCAGAAATTAAAGTCCTTTAACTCTGATATCTTAACTGCAAAATACTTTAAATATTTTAATTATACAAAATAAAGGTACCAATTGACTTAAGCTAATGATACAACTAATTTTTCTAAAATACCATATTACTTTTCAATCTCACTGTCTAAACTCTGTTTCATAGTTCTACAAAGTTTTAAGTAACCGCAGACCATTAATGATGGTTTAGGTCACAGAAGTGACTAAAACTGCATCTTCATACTTTTTAAAATTCAATACGTAACATCTTCCTAACTCTCAATACATCACACCACTTTTATACAACTATCCTACATCCATACCTGTAGATTTTTAAAAAATCAACAATAACTGAAAATTTACACTTGCCAGACTCTGTGCTAAGCATGTTACATAGATTAACTTATTCATTCTTCCAACTCATTTCAGAGATAAGGAAATTTAGGCACTAATAGATTAACTACCCACCCCAAATTACAAAGCCACCATCAGGCCAGGACTCAGGTCCAGGAAATCCTGCTCAAGTCTAGAGGCTATGCTCGTCATCACACTGCACAAAAGTGGGAACAGACTTATGGCCCAGAAAAAGTTCGAGATGCAGAATGCTATGCTTCTTAAAAATTACATTCCATCCCTAAGAAATACTCGGTGGGGGGGGGAGCACAAACAGTAATTTCCCACTTATTTACATATCATTTTCTTTAAAAGTCATCTGTCTTAAGCTCCAGAAATTACATAACTTAAATTATTCTCATTTTAAGATTTCAGAATATTTAATAGCACTATTTAAAAAAAGAAAAACTGGTTATTTACCAATGATAAATGAAGATGGAACTCATGAGTTTCCTTAGACAATGAAAACCTAGAATTTAACATTAATCAGAATGTTTAATTTTGCTATATATCCAGCTCATTTTCTAATTTAGCTATAATTACACCCTGTGCTTTATTATAAAGAATATTGGCACTGGAGAACTTTAAAGATATAAACTATTTGAGAGAAATTCTAAATCTCCATTATATATGGTGACCTATTATGGGGATGATGATAGCCTCACAAGGTTCCCACAAGGGCTAATTGAGATAAAATATACAAATACCTGGCATAAATTTGAATACCACATGCAAACATGAATGTTGGTACCCTACAAGCAGGCTAACCATTGACTCTGCCTTATTTGGTAATCCAGAATCTCCATCTAGCAGTCTCAAATGCCAATGTCTTTGATAAATGCCTCTCCTAAGCTTCCTCCTTTCATACCACTCTACTTATCCCTATGTGACAAACTTAAACATTTCAGTGAATACCTCTTTGCTGGCAAATAACTCCTCATTACTAACCCATCTCTTCATGTCAAAGTTAGGAACTCCATCTTTGTAATTCTATTAAATATAGCATAAACTATTATGCCCTTATACCCATATCACAATGTATCAACACCCTTTCAGTGGGGCTGGTTATCGTCTCTTGGAATATAAGGCAGGGTCAATAATTTACTGATCTTGAAATTCCAAACACCCAACTTGGTGAATGGCACATAATAGTTACTGAAGTTTTTTGTTTATTTGGTTTTTGTTTGTTAATGAAGAATGAAAATGATACAAAAAAAGGGAACAAAAAAGACATTTATTTATATTACACGTTGGTCCAAATAAGGGAGAAGGGACGTTTATTTTTAATACTGCAACTATATAACAAGAAACTCCTAATAAATATTCTAATTGATATTTTTAATAAATGCATGAATGCTACTAGATAAGGTACCACAGTGTTTCCTTTTAAAAAGCAAATATGATACACTTTTTTTAGATTATGCAATCCACTCTCAGGTAATTTTCAAGTTTGTATTTTTCTTACAAGGATAAAAATAGTCAATTTCAGCATCTTTATATTCCCAATTCTGTACATCATGTCCGGCAGGAAACAGTCACCTAATGGTGCTTAAAATTATATGCGTGAACACACACAGGTTCACCAAAATCTGGCTCTTTCACTTTTAGATTATGCTCTTTCAGATCATGCTCTATAGTTCTTTTTGGAATCCATTTTGACAAACCTAGAACCAAACACTGGATGCACATCAGAGGGTATATTTTAAAAAGCAAATTCAAAAAATAGCAAAGGGTACCTTAAAGTAGATTTTTTTTCATTAAAAAAAAGGGTCAGTAGTTTGGTTTTTTAAATACAGAGGAAATATCAAGGATTAACACAGTCTGAACGTGTGTAACAAAGTAGAAAAAACTGCTGAAGATGACACACAGTAGGGAAACAGGAAAAATTACATCATTGTCATTAATGATAAAGTTAGCGGTTTATCGCTGGAGAATAGGAATAAAAAAAAGGGGGGGTTAAGATAATCTATTATTCAAAGTTACCTATTTTTTTAAAAGAAAACAGTAGTGGAAATAAAACATGAGCACAGTAACATGGACCTGTGAAATGTACAGTGTGTTGAACAGGAGGTAAAAATTTCAAATAAAGGTTCAAAAAAAAAACATTTTACTCATTGAGAATCATTTAAGAAACTACTACAAGTCACTTCCATTACTCTAGGGGTTTGCGATGAAGTAGTTTAATATTTTTTAATCATATAAATATGGTATTCATTTCAAGTATTTTTAAAATTAAAAACCCAGTACTTAATTCAGTAAAAGGGTTTTTGAAGTGTTTCAGATCCCTATAATGGCAAGCTTAGTAGGAAGATCAAAGAGAGAGTCAGACAAAGAAAGTAAAAACAACTAGGAAAAGCGTGAGGTACACAGAGGCCAAGATCCATAAGCATACATAAAGACAAATTTACTTGCAAGTAACATAACAGTGGGAGAGATACATGCACTTGGGTTCTGAGATGAATGTCAAAGTAAACTGCTCTTCTCTTAGTCTGTGGCTCCCTAGTTCTTGGGAAACAGGGATGCAGACCAGAGCTGGGTATTACCAATATCTTAAGAAAATGCTGCATAAACCAATATTAAACATTCTAAAACTAATTTGAGCCCTACTCCTAAAGCTGTTTCACTTTAGACAGTATAGCTGAGGAAGCCTAGAAGAAAGGAAATTACTCCCAGGTTGCGCCAAATGAAATAAAGCCAAAAGTCAAATCAATCATTGGCTTGGGGTTCCCTATCCCCAATTTAGAACTTTCCTAGTAATGAAGTTCCCTGAGAAGGAAATGTTCAGCGGGACTAAAGGAACACTAGACAGAGGAGAGAACCACCCTTAAAATCAGCAACAATGAAACCAGTCAATGAGAATAGTTACTGAAGGTAGGATTAGAAAATGTCAAGAAGGATTAACTACCTAATACCTACTAATATAAAGATGTAGAAGGATAAGGAAAAGAACAGATCAATTAGATCATCTACAGATCAAGCTTGAAATTCACACGATGAAATTCAAAAGTTAATTTTGTAACAAATAATATGCTGCTATTCTGACACATTGTTATTCAAAGAAGGGGGTTGGGGAGCTCAAATCTGATGCATTATAATGTTAGTTTAATAAGGAAATTGTTATTCTTTGTTAAGGGGTAAACATGAATTTTTAAATATGGAATACTATGAAGCTCTATTATAAACAATTTTGTAAATCACCATATAAGTCCAATCATGCACAAAAGTAGTTTTTATATTAAATAGGCACATTTGAATAAAAGACAGCAAAACAGTATTTCTTCTTGCATATTTTCAAGGACTAGTAGCAATTTAAATCTACAAACTCTAGGTGTTTAAAAATTAAAAGGTAACTTTTGGTTCTTAAACTTCAGTCAGATTCCTTTCTAATCTAACAATAAAATGTTACAGTTTCCTCTAAACATTTTCATAGCCAGTGTATAATTTAAACTCTCAAAACCTCTACTTCTATATAACTTCCTAATTGGCCTTTTTAAAAATTCTAACATCTCCTCATTTCCATCTACCCAGACCTCTTAAACACAGAGGTCACGAAACTCTCATGTTCAAAAACCACAGTTCTTCTCAATCCCTGACAGGATAATAGATTTAGAACTCGAAGTTTATGAACAAAACCCTCTGAAATGTCAAAATATCTTTTCAAGCCTGTTGTTTGCATCATGTTTCTGTGGCTTTCCATACTCACCAGCACTTGTCTGAGTAACTACCTCAGTTTTAGACGTGTTGACACTTCAATACATAGGAAATAAATTTGGGGACATTAAAGCCGTCGATTTTGTTGTTCCACTTAATTTGTCAATTCATTTATTGCTTCTCATATATGCCCTGACCAGAGACGGAACCCATGACCCTGGCATACTGAGACGGTGCTCTAATCAACTGACCTGCCCAGTCAGGAGCCTCCTTATTCAGGCACATGCCTCCTCCTAGAAAGCCCTTTCACTCATCTCCACAAGAAGTACTATCTATAAATCAAGGTCCAGCTCAAATCCTACCCTTTTCCAAGCAATATTCCCTAACATCCTTCCTTTCCCCAAAATTTTGTAGTCCATTATGGTACTAATCAGTTTGTCTCACTGTTATATTTAGTTGTGTGTAGAAGGATGCATACAACATACCAGTTAAGAATCAAAGCTTTGGAAGCAGAGAAACTCAGATCAACATCTGACTCTGCTATTTACTAAGGATGACCTTGGGCAAGTTACTTAAGAATCATCCTGCATTGGTTTCCTGATCTCTTTTATAAAGATAGCAGCCATCTAACAGTTTAGTAAGTATACCTGTTATTCCCAAAAGGCAGGCCCATGTCTTCCTCATTTTTGTATTCTTTTCCATGCACTATTCTGCATGTATTTAATAATTTCTTGGTTGATGAAATCGGATCAATTCAGAATTAATCTCCTAGGCAAACAATAAAGTCCAAATTCTTACAAATATCAAAAATGGCTCGCTTAGCATGTTACTAGCTGTTAATTTTAACATTAGTTTAACCAGTTCATACTTTAGCTACCATATACATAAATGCAGATCCCAAAGTATCATTCTAGAAGTGTTCCACAATGCATTATTATCATGAGTAGGCCAATATCCAAAATAATTAATATAGTTACTTAAAAGTCTAAATTAATCTAAAAACATGAGCAAGTATTCAGAACAATCCTTTAGCAAATTAAATAATTCCCACGTGGATCCCTCCCTTGTTAAAGTTACACAACCTCCTGAACCCACTTTTCTACTGGCCCCCTGAGTTACCCTTGTGCCAGGGGATTCCCAGCAGAAACAAACCAGTTTTCCCATGGTAATCTCAAGAAGACTCTCAAGGGCTGCAATGCTTCCAGACCAACAAGATTACTACTAATTCTTATATGTTAGCAACAGTCTAGATCAAAACGGATGAGTAGATTCTTTAATCCTATAATTAGCAACAGCAAAACAAAAACAAACTGATGAAGGAAGGGACTAATAGTGATAACCACAGGGAAGGAGAAAGAGGATATAACAGAAGACCTAACCATCAAAAGGCAGCTTCAGGAAATTATAAGCTAAATTCAGAAAGAACAATTTCTCAAAAGAAAGAAAAACAGTTTTACTACAAGAATTGCACTGAGTTTAACTATTGTCACATTGTAAATATTAATAAATGTGTTCATTTGTAATATATTCCTCAATGCAAAACATATAAGCTACACTCAAAAACCTATTAATAAAAAAAATGACAACATTTGCTAAGTAAATATTATTAAGGATGCAAGATGAGATCATTAAAAGTGAAGCTTAAAATTTTTCCAGTGACAATCATGCTCATATGAGATATTTTCATCTAAATTAATGAAAACCCAAAACAGAGATGTGTTTAGCACTAGTAAGTAAAGTGGCTCTTCTAAACTTCTTTCAAACTAAGAAAAACTATTTTAAATTTTTATTGAAATTTTAGCACTTCCAAAAGACATGTTTTAAAATGTTTTTAAAATTAGTGAAATTACAGTTAATATAAAATCTTTATTAGGTACTAAAGAAGGTTGCATCTGTTCATAAAAAAAAAGATAGAAGAAAATATTTCCAAAGTTAAAATTTGTTTTACAAAATTATGAAACAAGTAACTCTGTAAGAAAAATTTTTAATTTAAATTATTCTGCGTATTTTGCAATAATAAAGATTATGTTCTATATATGCGATACATTTATGTATTTGTGTGTGTGCGCATATTCATTGCCCTTTCAGAAACTATTTCTCAGGGACTGATATCTGATGAGATCACTCACTCCTAACTGGGATCTACTCCATGATTCTAAACCTGTTAGGAAAAAATAAAATATATATATAAATGTTTTAAATTATTAAAGCACTGCTTTACATCACAATCAACAAGCTCCTAGTCACCAATTCCTTATCTGGTTTAAATTTCAATTAGTTTCAAAGAAAGAGCCCTAATGCATAAAATGCAATTTTTACTTACTTACTAAACCCGCACTACAAACATTAGTTTTACCTTATCAAAATATTTGTACACTGAATCCTGAAAAGGTATTATAAAAAAGAAAAGGAAATATAAATATTCATTATGACAATGGGTCTGGGTCTGTTTATTTTGATGATTTGTCAGTCTCTCTACAAGAACGTTTGCTTGCTCAAAACTAAGTATGCAATGGATGACTTAAAGGCAATTTAGTATTAAAACACACTAAACATCTCAAGTAAAACTTGTGAGGCAAAACTTCAGGGGAAAAGAATGTCTTCCAGATCTTATTAGGAGGAGGCAAACTCTAATGAAGTTTATTAAGGTCAGTATTAAAAATACCAATCTGCAGAGGAAGAGAGAAGATAAAGTTATTTTGGCTGTCACTTTCAGAGCTTTTCAGTATAATCACAGCTAAATGACAACTTTAATATGAAGCCAAAGAGAATGATTCTCCCAGAATTCTTTCAATAATATTTCAATTCAAAATTCTTATGCAGCTTAGTTTTATTACTGATGTTCTCTACCTCATTTCTATCCATTAACAATGCCTAAGCCATGATAACAGTATTTTTTAAGTTCAGTCTATGGGTTGACTTCCTGAAGTGTACAGCAGCAATACTTATGTTCTGGCTTTAACACAACACTTACCAATGGAAACCATAAAAGAAAGCCCTAGTCATACAATCAGAAGAATAGGGAGGAACCCTATATAGACCATATAGTTCAAAGAAATTTTGAATATGCTCTCCCTTTATCATACTTTCAATCTTCCTTTTCCCAGATACCAGTGCTACTAACTGTATCTACATAAACTTACTAAAATGACCACAATTTAACTTATACATGTGTAGTTTGATTATCTTAAACTTTAAATGGACATATTTAACTTCCTAAAAACCTACATTCTACCAAAGAGAAATAACAAGAACATTAAAAATAAATTCAAGTTAATATTATTTTACTAAACTTATTTTAAAGCACTACAGCACAAAAACGGACTTTTTATCCAGTAATAATCAGCCTTCCTTTTTCACAATGTCCAAACATCTCAGAAATTTAAGTCTTCAAAAGGAGAGATTAAAAACATTGATTAAAATAAAATTTCTTATTAAGTAATTTTCTTGATATAATCTATATAGTATATAATATACTGTTAATGGTAAAATAAATACTACATTTTCTGAATCACATGTCCTTCTACCAAACTACATGTTGATAAAACATTAGCCATTATTTTTTAATCTAACTTTTCTGCTCAAGAAACCAGAAGCTGCACTCCTATAGCTTCCAGCTCAAATATTTCCGCCCCTCCCTTCCTGCACGAGGTATTAAAGCTTCACATTATAGTTTATCAGGCTGCCTTCCTAGTAATCACAATTCTTCACCACATTTTTATTTGGAGAATAAAGACTGTTCAAGAATACGCCTCTCCAGCCTGTCCTCTCACTCGAATTATACCACACTCTAATATGGATCATTCTGTAATCACTTTGTCCAAATTACCCAGTGATAGGTTTGATGTTTCAAGTTCCATTTAAAAGGGTTTGAGATGTTTCGGAATAGAGTAAGTTAAATATTCTGATCATTATGTTTTACACAACCTCCAAAGAGCTTGTGAAGTTTACCAACGCCCTCCTCTCTAGAATAGTAAACATCCTGTCATAGAATCCAGAGAATAGCTGCTTTGCTCTCAAGAATATAACTCCTGAACACTTCCCAGAGCAGCTGTTAGTAACTTTCAGATGCCTGCTGGACTATCACTTCAGTTAAATTAACAATGTGTCATCTTATTCTGTTTTACTTTTTCCTTTTTGGTCTTGCAATTAATGTAGAAAGCCTAAAGATAACTTTTAAAAATAAAGTACGAATAATAAACATTAGGTCCACTCTTCTGCAAAAGAAATCATTTTAGGATCCTTACATCATTACTTAATCCACAATACATCAGTTGTACATGACACAGGAAGGCTTGAAAAAGATTCAGTTTTCCACCTAAACTTACCAAACATGTTTGCAAGTTTTCAATAATTTCGAGAACGTTCTATATTTAAAAGGTGCTGGTGCAGTCTATCAGAACTGTGCTGCTGAAACATAAGCCCCGAACATCCCGCACTTGGTAGATTTTAGGTACATTTCCTGTTACCTGGTGAGCTTTCTGCACTCTCTGTCACCCACTGATGCTCCCATCAGCAAATACTTTCCAACGTTTTAAACGGCCTTCCTCCCACAGCTCAAAAAACACACATTAGTCTTAGAGGTTTCCTCATACTAACACGGAACCACTAATACCACTCGGTATTAAGGCTCTCAAAGAATCCTTTAGCAACCTCCCCTGGGACACTGTGCTCAGCGGGGCTTTGAACCTGAAAACTCGTTGCCAGCTGCCTTTGCAAAAGCAGCACCACAGGCCGACTCAATACCGCATTGCCGCTGCTGACTTTTTCTAGCAGCTTTAAAAAAAAAAAAAAAAAAATCAGCCCAATACCCTGCAGACCCTGCTGGCTCTTCTGCAGCACGGAAGAGAACCGCCGCAGAGCTCAGCGTGGAACACCAGGGAGCCCGACTAAAGGGCGGAGAGGCGAGTGCCGTAGAGAGGCTCTGTCGAAAGCAGGGTGTCGGGGCGTAATGAGAAGGAGTCCGGACTGAGGGGACCGCGACAAAGCAGCGGTCAGGACACTGGTGTCTGGGCAGCCGGCTCGGCATCGCTCCACTGGTAGGGGCCGTCGAAGAGCCGGTGCCGGCATGGGCAAGGGACCCTCCCGGGGATGGGGGTCCCGCAGCGACCGACAGAGCACCACCCGCCGCCCCCTACCCGATCCTCACCTGTCATGAGCGCCGGGTTGTCCCCCGCCGCCGAAGTGGAAGAGGAGGTGGCTGCCGCGGCAGAGCCCGACGCCCGCCTCCCACGGAGGTTCCTGGGCACCAGCTCGCATCCGTCCGCCGTGCCGGCCGCCAGCAGCCCGAGCAACAGCAGAGCAGCCCAACGCCGCCGCCGCAGCCAGCCCGAGGCCGGACCGGGCGTCGTGGCGGGATGAGATCGCGGAGGAGGAGCGGGGAGAAATCGCGGCGGTACCCCGGCCGCCGGCCACTCGCTCACTCCGCGAGGCTCTGCCGCCTGCAACTCCTCGGGGGGCCCCAGCCGCCTCGGACGCGAGCTCCTGCCGGTCGCCAGCCTGGTCCCCTCCGCACCGGCAGCCTCCGGAGGCCGGGTCCCAGCTGCGTTCATTGGTTCCGGTTATTTAAAAAAAAATAAAGTGAGGAGCAGAGAGGTAGGGCGTCTTCAGCTGCGAGCGACAGCCGCGCTTCTGCGGCAGCGAGACCGGGATCCGCTGTTTTGGCTCCTCCAAATACCAGCCCCTGCACCCGTGCCGCCGCCGCGGCGCATCCCCCTCCGCCCCCTCCGCCCCCTCCGGCCCGCGTTGTCGTAGTACCACGGTCGGCCCCCACGCCTCCACCCCTCACACACTTGCTCGCATACCAATCCCCCGCCTCCTTCAGTCCCTCCTCCGCGCAGGCGCGGCGCTGCTGCACTGCGCCTGCGTGGCGCCTCAGCCCCGCCCCCGAGCGCGTTCCCGGGAGTGCAGGAGTGCCGCGGAGCTGTTTCTAGCCATTTAGCTCAGCTGCGAAGATGGGGGGTGGGAGGAAAGACAGGCAGCAACCCCCCTTCACGCCCCCACCACGATTGCAGGCGAGTGGGGGTTCCAAGGAGACCGCTGGAACTGTACAGACATCCGAAATCGTTTGGGCGAGTGAAAGCCCTGTAGACCGCAGCAAAAATAATTGCATGGGTCGGGGGAAATCTAGTAATCGGAAACAGCTATAAAACAGAATTTCAATATAGGTGGGGCTTCCAGGAGGCTAGCAATGTAGAAGTGGAGGTTAGCCTAACCTGGCGTTTTATTTACATGCCAAACACGTAAAACGCTTGCCAATGTTCTAGGCAATGTTCTAAGCGCTTTATAAATTAACGCATTACAATACGGTTATGTGGTGGTATCCTTATCAAACCAATTTACAAATCAGGAAACTGAGGCTCAGAAATGTTAAATAAATTGCAACATACACAGAGAGAGTTAATTAATGGGAGACAGGTAAGATTTAGCATCACGGATTGGAAATATTGGAAGGGATTTGCTCTAGCCTCTGGCTCGACTATATTCAAACAGTACCGGAATTCATCACCTTTCTAGTCTCCCTCTCCCCACCCGTCACCCCATGGAGTTTTTGCTGTCAGCTTAATAAGTTGGCAGAAGAAAGGTGGTTCAGACTTGACTTGGCTTCACCTATCTCGAATGAAGCACCACTATGGAAGTGTGAAGCACAGTTCAGAAAAAAATCAAGAATTTCTTTGAGGCTAGTCAATCTATCAGCAATTACTTCTTGACAGGCTTCTTGGGGACATTATGTTAAGGTGACAATTCTTTACAGGGCAACAGGGAGATTATATTTCCCCTGCTAAAAGGCACAGCAATAAGATCACGCCTTTGCTCAACATCCCACCAAAAAGGGCAAAATTCTGCTAGAGAACCGGGAAAATAACGAATAATGTCTCCAGAAGACATTTCATCCATTTAATATTTACTGAGTGCCTAGTATGTTCCAGTCAGGTTACTGAGTACTGAGGACTCAACAGGGTAGAAGAGAGACACTTGAGAAAGTCATTTAAGTTGCTACTCAGGGATATAAGATAGAGAACATAGTCCCTGTCTGGGGAAACGTACAGTCTTGCTTAGGAGGTAATTTACACCTATTAAATAATTAGAGGCTAATAAAGGGTAGTAATCAGTTGCTAAATTGGGCAGATAAGCTGTGTTAGAGCAGTAAAAGCAACAGAAAACCACAAACACATTAACAAACAACCGAGGCAAACCGTTTTTAAACAAACATAATGTGGGATTTTTTCTTTCTTTGAAAGATAGGGAGGATGTTGACACTGACAGAATACTGGATTTGGAGTTAAATGTTTATTCCTCTCACCACTGTAACCACAAAGACGACCGGGAACCTGCAAGCACTGAAGAAACCTCTCTGGGCAAGCCAGTGTCCAACAATAAATTCTCCATCACGTTTCATCTTTGTCACCAGCACAGAAGTTTCCAACTGTGAAATAAGTGGCTGTAAAGTGCCTTCTTGCTGAACAGGTAGAGGTATCACTGTGCATCTAGCAAATACTTTAGTGCAGAAAAGAAAAAGTCCATTGCTTTGGAAGACAAACCTATCTCTGGAATTACAGATCATCGATTTGCAAGCCGAACAGAAAAGATTCCCTTTAATGTAAACGCTTTTTTCTCAGGTTTCCTCTCCCACTTCCAAGCCTTTGCTTTCCTTTCCTTGCCTCCCAAAAGCTTTCTTCTCTCCTTTTCTCTTGCTAAATACCATTCAAAATCTATCCCCTTTTCTTGCCCCACCTGTCTCCTCCAGCTTGGTTTGTACCTCTTAATATCCGAGGTTCACGATTTGCCACTTATTTTTAGAATGTCTTTACTGTCTTTCACCCGTTCATGACTTCCCAGCGTCTGGTGGGCAGCTCTGAGTTTTGGAATCAGACAAACCTGACGGATATGGCAATTCCAGCTGTGTAGACAAGTTAATCTGTACTCGATTTCCAGAGGGAAAATTAGGGGTCTTGTAATAATGCTTGCCCCAGAAGGTTGTTGGCAAGGCAGTGTCTGGCACACAGGTACTTTGTCATCCCCTCAGGGAGAACTGCTCCCAGGCTCTGGCCGCCCATTGCGAGTGTTCCAGGCTTAGAATAAGCTCACTGCATTTTGCGTAGTGGTTTGATTTCATCTTCCCACAGATAATTCCCTTACTCCATGGGGCACTTGGAGCCAGCACAGATGCACAACGGGACCCATCCACTCGGCTCCTCCCTATCCCAAAAACAAACCCACCCTTCATAAGAGTCGGGCTCCCTCCCCAACTCCTGCAGCTCCTCCTTCTCCCCGCAAGCCAGCACAGCCAAAGATACACCACCCACTCCAACCAGGAGAACCGGATCTCCTCTGGCGGGCGAGGCCAACAGAGCGCCTGCGCCGCTCAACAGCCTCGCGCATGCCCCCTGTTTCCCGCCGCCTTTCCGCAGGTGCACCAGCTCTCAGGCTTCCGCGGTTCCGGGACGCCCCGCAACGCGTTGCACCCGGCTTCCGGCTTCCACTCCGGGGGCGGTGCGTCGGGGCCCCCGGCCGCCGGGCTGCCGGCCCCCCGGGCCGCGGCGTGGTGACGTCACCGCGCGGAGGACGCGGCGGGCCATGGGTGGGCGTGAGACGGGACGGGATGTAACTGGTGGAGTGGGGAATTCCGGCTCTGGTTAACCGAAAGGGGTTTCTTACTGAGTTACAACCGCTCGCACGCCTGCTCACGAGCTTCTCCGGCCCGCCTTCGACTCTAAGGGCAACCGGCTTGCTCATAGGATTTCTTGGCTTCCGTTCCGTGCCTCTGGAATACCGGGGGCTGATTGAGCACTATCCGAGGGCTGGTTTCATTTGCTCTTCACGGTTAAGCCTCTTAGAGAACTGAATAGAGCTCCTTTTGGTGGAAGCCGTGTTGCGTACTAACCATTTTATGTTTTTCTACGAGCTCCCACACAAACTTGCAAGGGAATTGCGGTCCAGAGAACTTTGGAAACATCGAAGTGACACTGTCGGGGCCCCGGGATCCAAGCACTGAATGAAGCTTGAGCAAATAAATGCAGTCCTCAAATTGTTGAATGAATTAAAGCATTAAAAAAATTTTTTTACACAGTGGAAGTAACTCTTAGCAAGATTCTTTCTCCCTAAAGTCAATAAGGTTTTCCTCAACTAGTTTACTGAAGGTGGTAAATCTCATCTTCCCATCTTTCAATGCGTTGAGGAAGTCTTTTGAAAGGTGTCCTACGTCCACAGTAAGAAATAAAAAACTCATTATGAATTCTTAACTTCTGCCCTGGTTGGTGTGGCTCAGTGGATCAAGTGCCGGCCGCAGAACCAAAAGGTCGGTGGTTCCATTCCCTGTCAGGGCACAAGCCTGGGTTGTGGGCCAGGTCCCCATAGGGGGCGCAGGAGAGGCACCTACACATTGACGTTTCTCTCCTCTTTCTCCTCCCACCCTCTCTAAAAATAAAATCTTTTTAAAAAACTTTTTAACTTCTTTACATAGATTTTTTTCAAAGCCACAAAACAACAAAAGAAAGTCAACTTTGCCCACCAAAGCCAAGAGAGTCAGTGGACTTGTGGGATTGTTTCTATTAAAGAGGATGTTTGCTCTGTTACTGCTTAATTTGAGGTATTCCATGTGATACCTGATAGGCACTGAAGTAGTAGGTAGGAGTGCTGACAGTTCCTGTGAAGTGAGTAACATTGTGATGAAAACAAAAGTAGAGATATTCACTATTGAAAATCACAAGAAAATGAGAACTGCTCATTTGCACAAAGATGAATCCTTAAATAGTAATGACAATTGTGAACATGAAAGAGACTAAATTTCTAAATCAGATGCCTACAACACCTAATCTTAAGTCACATGAGACCAAATGTTTGTTCTAGAACTAAGGCTTAGGATGGTAAAATACATGTTTCGGGGAAAGTGCAGTTCCATGGATCCAAAGCACCAAATGTTCATAATGTTTGTGGGTTATGGGACACAAAGTCACTATGGGGTTCCTTACAACACTTGAAGAAATTATCTACAAGGGAATTATCTACCCACAATTTCAAAGTATGCAGAATGTGTATTTTAGAAAAAGATAGCATAGGACATAAATGAGCAAGGAGGAGAAAAGTAGACCTGTTTTAAAGTTTCAAAGGGTTGCCCGCCTCCCTCTTCTTTTGTGGAACATTCACCCAGAGGCTGCAAGTTTAAACCCATTCTTATTAAGTCTAAATTAATATTTTTTAAATGGCCATAAATACAGCCATTTGGAATCTAAACCCTGCATAAAAAGAGGAACTCCTTGCTCTTGGTTCCAGGAAAGCCACATCTTTACTGGAGGCTTATTTGAGGTACGATGTCTTTAAGAATATGAATTCTCAACATAGTTAAAATGGCCATATTACCAAAAGCAATCTACAGATTTAATGCAATGCGCATCAAAATCCCACTGTGACTTTTTTAAAGAAAGAGAATAAGATATTATCAAATTCCTATGGAACCACAGAGACCCTGAAAAGCCAAAGGAATCCTGAGAAAAAAGAACAAAGCTGGAGGTATCACACTCCCTAACTTCAAGTTATACTACAAAGCAGCAATAATCAAACAGCATGATGTTGGCAGAACAGACACAGACAAATGGGACAGAATTGAGAGCCCAGCAATAATCCTACTATGTATGGGCAAATAATTTTGAACAAATGAACCAAAATCATAAAAAAGAGAAAAGAAGTTTTCAATAAATAATGCTGAGAAAATTGGAAAGTCACATGCAAAAGAATGGGAGTAGACTGGACTGCTATTTGTCATCATACACAAAAATTAACTCAAAATAGATCAAAGACCTAAGTACAAGACCTGGAGCAATAACATACATCGAAGAAAACATAGGTACTAAATTTACAGACCTTGGTCTTAGAGAGAATTTTATGAATTTGACCTCAAAGGCAAGGAAAGTAAAAGCAATAAATAAATGGAACTATATCAAACTAAAAAGCTTCTGCACAGCAAAAGAAAACATCAACAAAACAAAAAACCAACCGAATGGGGGAAATAATTTGTTAACAATGCCTTTGATAAGGGACCAATATCAAAAATATATGAAGAACTTACACAACTCAACAACAAAAATCCAATTTAAAAAATGGGCAGAGACAGTTCTCCCAAGAAGACATACAAACAGCCAACAGCTATATGAAAAGTTGTTCAATTTCACTAGCTACTAGGGAAATGCATATCAAAACCACAATGAGCCACTCCCTCACACCTGCTAGAATGGCAATTATCAACAAGACAAGAAGTAACAAGTATTGGAAAGGTAGTTGAGAAAAAGGAACCCTCATACACCTCTGGTGGGAATGTATTTTAAATTCGTACAGCCATTTTGGTCATTAATACAGTACAGACGTTCTTCAAAAAATTAAGACTAGAGTTAACATATGACCTAGCAATCCTTTCTCTGAGAAGCTACCTGAAAATGTGTAAACATTTATTTTTAAAGATATATATACCGCTATGTTCACTGCAGCATTATTCACAGTGGCCAAGACATGGAAACAACTGAAGTGTCCTCAATGGATGATTGGATAAAGAAGATGTGGTACATAAATACGATAGAATACTACTAAGCCATAAGAAAAGGTGAAATACCGCCATTTATGACAACATGGATGGATCCTGAGAACATCACACTAAGCAAAATAAGTCAAACGGAAAAAGTCAAGAACCATGTGATTTCACTTATATGTGGGATATGAAACAGAAAGCAATAAAGAAGACAAAAAAACTCATATACTTAGAGAACAGTATGATGGTATGGTGGGTACCAGAGGGAAGAGGGGGTAGGGGATTGAAGAGAGTAAAGGGAGTCAAATATATGGTGATGGAAGGAGACTGGACTTTGGGTGGTGAACACACAATGCAATATAGAGGTGATGTATTATAAACTTGTACACTTGAAACTATGTAACTTATTAACCAATGTCACGGCAATAAATTTGATAAAATTTTAAAAAGTAATATGAATTCTGGAGTTCCTACACTGATTTACTAACCATGTGACTTTGGCCAAGTTACTAAACACAATAACCTCAGTTTCCCCTTCTCCAGAAAAGTAGTAGTATCAATACCTAGACAGGATTATTCTGAGCTGAAAATGATTATAAAAGTTCCTGGTGCATAGTTAGCAATTATTATCTAAGCCCTTGATGTTATTAAGGACAAGATCTTTTTTCAGTTACATTGAGCACAAGAGGAAAGTGAAAAGAAAGAACACAAGAAAGATATATAGGAGCCTGTACAACAAAAGTAAGCACATAAAAATCTCCACAGAGCCATATGCCTGAAGGGACAGTTAACAGTGATATTTTAATCTAGGTTCCCAAGAAAACAGGACCTGAGGTAAAGGCTTATATAGTAACAATTCCTTAGAAAGTGCAACCTCAGGGAAGCAAGAGTGAGAGGAAAGGGGAAATGAGTGGGGGAAGGAAGTAGAAAAAAATCAAGGAGATGAACTACTGAGCCACTGCTTGCAACAAAGAGTACTGGCTGCTCAGTCTCACGTGATGTCTCCATAAAGGACTTGGGAGATCATGGCATTTAGGAGCAGAGAAAGGGAGGAAACCTGGCTTCCATCAGTGAAAGGTTACTGCAGGAGACATGAGCTCCCCCAGACTTTTGAATCATGCCACCTGCCTTTCTAGGCAGCTGCCAGGGAAGCCAGATCCCTCAACAGCAGTGGCATGAACCGTACATGAGCTGAGCCAGCAAGTGAAAGGGAGCCAATAGCCCTTCCCAACTGTCCACCTGCAGCCCGCAGCTTCCAGCAGTGTCTACCACCTCTGCGGAAACAGAGAAACCCCAGAAAGAAAGAAAAAAAAAAGCTAGTTATTCAAGGCATTAAGTAAGGCGTTAAGTCATGCACAAAAGCAACATGAGGGACCTGGAACAAGATCTTCACGACATCTTGGCCACTGCCAACAGGGCAGTCACAGAGCTCAACAAACCTCCCCACGATGAAGACTGAAACATCCCTTCTGCAATTTGGAAGGATGTTATTGCAGTATAGTAATGTTCCCAGATGTTAACACTAGCATCAAACCAAAAACTATGAACAGGCAAACTCAAGAAGGTAAGTAAATTAGGCTCAACTTAATAGTAATGGCAGAGGCATAGGAGAACCAAGACATAAAAAGTATTGTGAACTAAGAGAAGCCCCCATGCTTTCAAATAGTAAATGCATTTTACGGGGGCAGATATCATATTAGGTGCTAGGATCCAAGATGAATAAAATAATCCCTATGTCCAGGATTGATAATCCACATAGTCACACAACAGTAGTACAAAGGTAGATATTTATTTCATTTATTTATTCATGGTTTGTCATCTAATAGTACCTGTCACCATCAAAGGTGGTTAAATCATTCTAAAAAAACAGTTTGATCCAAGAAGTTCTTGCCTAAAAAAAATATCAATGAGTTTATGAATGATCTCATACTTCACATAATGGAGCTGCCAGGAAAGGGTGAAATGAGGTGCTTGTCTAAATGTTTTAATATTTACACAAAGGTATTCCAGAATGTGTTTGCAGTTAGGTGAATGAAATGAATTATGTCAGAAGGAGAGAAAAGGAAGGAAAACAGAGAGCCTGGAAATGTGGGAGTTCAAATCATAGAGATGCACATTCTCATAGTATTATTGCACATACAGAAGGAAGAAGAAGAGAGTTTAATATTATCTCTCTAACCAAGACAAATTAGTGCTACTTGGCCAAAGTTTACTATGCAATAATAAAAGAAAAAAAAATACACCTCGCGAAATTACACTCTTTGAGATAAATAAGTAAAATAAATCATGCGCTAGATTCCTAACAGGGGGGAAAACACAAGGAGAAGAAGGGTGGCTTTTGAGAAAAGAATTAAAGAAAGTGAGACCTTCATACGGATATCTGGGAAGAGAGGATCTTAGCATGCAGGAAGGTTTTGGAGAAATGTTGTGTGTGTGGCTTGTTCCAGGAATAGCAAGGAGGTAAGCATGTCTAGAATAGAAGAAGGGAGAGAATAGTAGAAGATGTAAGAGAAATAATAGGGGCCAGAAAATGCAGAGTCTAACAGGTCATAGTAAGAAGTTTAGCTTTTTCCTCTAATTGTTTAGAAACCAGTGGGAGGTTTTGAGTACTCTTATGTGATATGACATATGTTTTTATAGGATCATTCTCATTGCTTCATGGCAAGAGCAGTGACAACAGTTAGGAAGCTCCTGCAACAATCCAGATAAGAAACAATGGCAGTGGGGGCCAGAAGAGTGGCAGAAATGATGGAAAAAGTGTAATTCTTGGTAAATTTTGAAAGTAGAATCAACAGGCTTTATGGACCAACCCAAAACAATGTGTGAAATGAAAGTCAAGTAGAACACTGAAATTTTTGCTTTAAGCAACTGGAAGAATGAAGTTGTTATCAACCAAGGTTGGAGAGTTATGAGAACCCTGCTGGTCAGGGTTAGGAGTGGATAGAAACAAGATTAGAAGGTGAGTTTTGGGTAGGCTTAATTTGAGATGCTATTAGGCATCCAAGTGGAAATATCAGTGAGCAGTTGGATATACACTTCTCGAGATCAGAGGAAAAGCCCAGGCTGGAGATTTAAATTTAGGGGTCATCAGTATATGGATTGAATTTAAAGCCATAAAATTATTCACATGTTCCCTAAATGTACCCTCCCTGTCTTGTTCTTCATTTACTGAACAGGTACAAATAAAAGCAATAGGACTTACCATAGCAAGGACCAAATTTAGAGACTTCACTACCCATACTATAGAAGTAGTACAAAATAAATATTTATATAATTGAAAAGAAGGATTAGTTAAGTGAATGGTCAAATATGATAATTACAGAAAATTTGGTATCTTGGGTTTATACTCTTGCACACCTTACACAAGGTTTGAAATGTCAAGGAGTGTATTTCACAATAAAAGAAAGTCTTTGGAACCAATCGACCCTGGGAGCAGTCTACTCTGTCATTGAGAAAATTAATATATGTCCATATTCATTTTCTCAGGCTTCTATAACAAAGTGCCACAGTCTGGGTGGCTTAAACAAGGGAAATTTATTGCCATACAATCTGGAATCTAGAAATCCAAAACCAAGTTTGCTAGCAGGGCTAGCCTTTTCTGAGGGATCTGGGAGAAGGATCTTTTCCAGGGCTCTCTCCTTAGCTTGCAGGTGGACACTTTCTCCCTATGTCTCTTCACATTGTCTTTATACTGTGCATGTGTATCTCCAAATTTTATAACACCAGTCATTTTGGATTAAGGCCCACCCTAATATCCTCTCTTTAACCTGATGACCTAGATCTGTAAAGACACCATCTCCAAATAAGGTCACCTTCTGAGGTTTTGGGAGAGAAGACTTCAACATGAATTTGGGGGAAGACACAATTCAACCCATGACTATGCTTATGTAAAATAATAAACTTAAATTTCAAGACTGACTTCGAGCTTAAATAAGTTCAGTATCTGATACAGTACCTGCACATGCTGGACAATCAAATTACGAAGTGACAGAAAATATGTTTTGACAAATAATAGTGATCTAAATAAAATCCCTGAAAGAACCTGTCATTAGCATTATACCAGACATGAGCTGGCTATAAAAATAATGAAAATTTCACTTTCCCTCAAAGCCAGCCAATAATTGAAGCTATAAGTGTGTTGGGTAACCCTAAAACCTGGAACGTGATTTAGGATTTAAAGTTGGTGTAATATGGACTTAGAGTCAGTCCAACAACAAACACATGATTATTTTTCTGTGTGGTAATAAGGCTCATTTATTCACAAAGGGCATTTTTTTTTACTCTATATGTATCAATTGGTTACTAATGCCAGTAACTGTGCTACTTGCAATATTGGGGTTGAGACTAACGATAGTGTAAGTACAAGCAATATGTAGTATTTCAGGTGGTCATAGGGCTGTGGAGAAGCCGACACAGGCAAGGAAGTTAAAATGTGTGGATAGATGTGAGGATTGTGATTTTTAAGTTGCATCGTTAGGGAAGGCCCCCTTGAGAAGGGGACAGTCTGTCCAAAGAGCTGAAGGAGATAAGAGTAGGAAGCAACCGTCATAGGTATTTGTGGAAAGAACATTCCAGGCAGAAGGAAGACCAAAGCCAAAGCCTGGGGCAACATTCAGAGCAGAAGAAGATGCAAATGCAAAAGCCTAAGGCAGGAGGAGTGAGGAGGCTTCTGCAGAAAGAATGAAGAGAACACTAGGAAACAAGGTCAGAGAGGTGATGGAGATCAGGCAGGGCACTGTCAGTCACTTTATGGCTTTTTCTCCAAGAAAGATGGGCTGTTTGAGGGTTTTTAAGGAGAGAAATTACATGATCTCTGGCATATGTATCAAGAATAAACTTCAGAGTGTGTGGGAAAATCAGGGAAACAAGTTAAGAGGCAATTGTAGTAACCCAGCCAAGAGATAATGGTTGCTTGGACCAGGGTAGTAGCTGTGGAAGCGGTGAGAAATCGTAGAGTCAACAGGATGTGCTGAGTGATTAGATGTGAGAATGCAAGGAAGGACCTCAGTCATTGAAGATGGTACATAGGAGTCAGGCAGCACAGACTTGTCGGACAACTTTGACAATCCAGTAGGGAGCCACTGTCAGCCATGACAGTTATGCCAAGTGTTGTGTCAAGACTGAGGTAATGGGGCACAGTGAGAATGCCCTTAGGAGAGTCCCAGAAGACCCATAAGCACAAGTCTGGACACTTGAATAAAGACTCCATCTGAACATTGATATGATGGAAACGTCATCTCTTATGACCTATCAGAACTCAGAGCACCAACCACCCAACGCTGGAGCCTGGCTGTACCGCTGTTTGTGCTCGGAATCCTACCCAACTTCCCCTCCACTGGACGTGCGCCAGCACCGCAGCTGCCTGGCTTCAGACTCCTGCCTGCCTCTCCGCATGTGGGCACAGGCAATGATCGCGATTTTTCACCAGGATGCTCGCTGTTTCTATTCGGTGAGCTCCCCCTCTCTGTGTGTGATAGAGGCCTCCCCTAATAAACCTGGCATTGTGGAAAGACACACATGAGTCTGAGTGGCTCTTTTCAAGGATACTCCCTTGCTCATGATCGAAACGGACTGTAGAAAGAAGCAGGTTTGGGGGAGAATAATAGGAACTTGGGTATTAAACATGTGAATTTGAGATGCTAACCAGACATCCAACTGGAGATATCAAAATGAGTCTGGAATTCACAAGACAGTTCTGAGCTGGAGAAGTGAACTTGGAAATCATTAAAATAAAATGGCATTTAAAGCCATGAGATTGGATAAAATTATCAAAAAATACGTGTAGCTGAGAAGAGCAGTGAGTTCTGAAGCACTCTGCACATATGTCACTATCGTATATACTTGTATACACGCTTGCTCTGTTTTGCACCTGCATGTACCAAGACTAACTAACTAACCATATCCCAAGTTTAGAATTGACTCTCCTGTTTTATTTTCCACTTCTATGTAGAGAACCACCATTTCGAAAGGACAGAGAAATAAAAACAATATGAAAGAATAAACTGTTATATAGGTTTAAGTTCCTGCATAAGAATTAAAATCACCCAGACGATTTGCTCTAGGCATTCTGATGGTAGAATCAAGCTAAGAAGAACTTAGTTTAGGAATTGCTAGTGAGTTCTAAGCTTTACCAAGCCTCCCACCCAAAACACTTTAATGCTAGCTATTCTGCATGAAAAGAGGTAGATAGCCTCACTTTTTAGGTTAAACAAAAGTACTAGCTGACCTAAAATAACTTGCTGCCTTATTAAGACAGCTGCAAATCATACCTGACTGACTCTAGTTAAGATTGTATGGCTCTGTTTTTAACTTTAAAGAACTTCTACTCTGCTATTACTAATGTTTAATGTTCAGCTCAACAATAGACCTGACCCCAGGTTTCATATTTAATATTGATAAAAAAGTAACATAGTATAGCGTATTAGTGGTCTCTGGTGTTTGGTACATCATTTTATCACTACTTTTTCTGCAGAATGCTTTGACGCCATATTGCCTTTCTCTGACTCCTTGAGGTATCATACAGCTCTGTATAAATTTATACTTCTTTAAATATGTCAAAACATTTTTTAAAAATAAAAAGTGTCATGTTAACACTGTCCAAAATATTTAATGCAGAAATTATTTTATAATGCATTAATTTCCACTATATCATGTTTATGCCCATAGCAAAGAATTTTTCCTTGCTCTTCCCCTTTTTTCTTCATGACAAGTCTGTGCTTGAAATGAACATCTAGCTACCCAGGTAAGGGGCCTGCCTCTATTTTCTCTCCCCCTCGGCTCAGGTATCCCTAGAAAATAGGTTTACTCTCTACAAGAATGTGCTTTTTTTTTTTTGCTTGTACCCATAAATTCTGCCTTATTTTTCCTGTACAATTTAATCATTCACTAAGAATCTCCAACACACTATACTAGACATAAAAAATAAATAAAAAGTACATCCTTTCTTTGATTTTTCACAGTCCAGTAGGGGAGACAGACATATAAACAAATAATTACAAGGCACCAGCAGGCTCTTGGATTGCAGGGGGGAAAAGAGACTAATTCTGCCTGGGCAATTACAAAAAGGCTTCCTGGAGGAGGTAATATATGATCTGGGTTTTAAACTACCAAACAAGTATTTCAGCCAGCATATATCATACATAGGCATGAAGATCTGAGAGGGCGTGGAGTATGTGGTAAAACTAATGGAACGTGGTAATCAATTGAGTATGGGAACTTGAGAGAAGGAGAGAGATAAGAATGTTTCTAAGATTTCATTCTTTTGTACCTACTCTGTTGCAAGGAAGTGACTAGACAATATTTTTTTAAGAGAGAAAGGGAATATTTAAAGAGGGGAACAGACTTGGAAGATGAGATCAGATGAGAACATGTTGAGTTTGAGTTGCCTGCAACACCTCCACCCTCAGAAATACAGGTCTGAGAGGACGAGTGGGGTCCAAGCTGAAGATGGAGGGCTGGAGCCATCAGCAAAAGAAAAACCGGGCACTACCAGATGCACAATTTGTGAGGACAGGTGAAAAATAAAAATGCAGGCCTCTGTGTTCAAAAAGCAGGAAAAGGTGCTGTTAAAGTTCTTAAATCTTCTAAGTTATTGAAATACAAAGCGTGTTCCTTTCTTTCATAGTTTCATAACATATCACAGTGGTTTTTATTTGCTATCTAATGTTGTTCAAAATAAATAAAAATTTTAAGTCATGGGCATGAATTTTACCTTTTATCTTTATACTGTGCAATGTCAGTTCGAACTGTATAAATCAGAACGTTAACCAGTATATGGAATCACTAAAATTATGCAATTCATATTTCATAGCTTCCTCCAGGAGGGTGCCTTGAGCTGGTCAGAAGAAATGAATACAAGACAGACTAGGGAAGTCAGAAGGAGGAAGAAAAGGATCCCCTAGGCACAATGTGGGCTCAGAGGTTCTGAGCATAGTTGTAGAGTCTGTTCGGAGCCTGGGACTGGCAAGATCTGATGCACTTGGACTGCTATGTCCCCTCTCCAACCAGCCCCCAGATTGATGAATCACACCTCTGCAGGGAGCTGGGAAGTCAAGTCAAGCATTTCTCCTCTCCGCGGGCCAGCTGTCCAAACCCACAGCAGATGGGTGACTCCAAGGGTATTGCAACCTCTGCGCCAGCACTCACTAGGTATTTGGTTCAAGGGTAGCCAGAGGTTGGCCTCAGCCAACTTGCCCAGAGGGTGAGATGCAGTACAGCCTGGGTAGGGACAGCTACCACGGCCAGGCCTTGCCCCAAGATGCTACTGGTAGTGACCCCAACCTTCCTGGAACCTGCACTCAGATCCCTGCCAGGGTAGAGGACAGGAGCAG
The DNA here is from genome assembly GCF_021234165.1 of Pteronotus mesoamericanus. Classification (NCBI taxonomy): domain Eukaryota; kingdom Metazoa; phylum Chordata; class Mammalia; order Chiroptera; family Mormoopidae; genus Pteronotus; species Pteronotus mesoamericanus. The sequence goes on along the minus strand of NW_026555234.1, from coordinate 15,641,468 downwards.
TTTGGAAGATGAGGTCTGCAGAGAAAACAAGCAAGATTCACAGTACAAGCATCACGGGTCAGGAAGCTGGTGACAAGAATCCTTGCCAGGGAGGCAAGGGAGTAGGGATCGTTCTTAAAATGAGATGCCAAGCCCCCAGGGCATGCTCCCATTGCCCGTCAGACATCACTCACAAAACACAAGTTCAAAGACACTATGAAACAATTAGGTGCATAGCATTAACCCCCAAGCATGGAGCCTCCTGAGTATGAGGTCTCCTGCAACTGCTACAAATCACGGAGCCAGCCTTAGACCCATGACATTGCCCACAAGGATGAGAAAATAGAAGACCAAGGAGGAGGACTAGGCAACCCCAACAAGAGAGAGGTAGGTGGGGAAGGGGAAAAAAGAGTAAAAACTGGGCAGAGATGAACAGGCAGAAGAGAGAGAGAGGTAGGCCCAGAAGCCGAGGGAAATGAAGGGTCATCGAGGGTAGAGGCTTCTCCTGGGGGGTCTGCAGACATGTTTACTTGTCCATTAGCATTTTAAAAGTTTGAACGAATATTTAAAAATTGAAAGTGTTCTCATAAAAACCAAGCTATTCTTTAAAGAGAAAAATTGAAAGATTTAACAAAGGTTTCTATATTCCTCTGTGGCCAAAGTACAAACCAGAGATGAGCAGCAGCTGCCCTGCTGGGCGGGGCACATGCCCACTGTCTGACAGGCCCCTGTGACTTGCTCAGAGTCTACATGGGCAGCTACGTGGGACCGGCTTCGCCCGTGTAGGTTACCGTGGACATCCGAGTTCAGAAGCTGGGGTCTGCACCGCGCGTCCAATGCTGCAGGAAGGTCAAGTAAGAGGGGCCTTAAAAATAGGTCATTGGATTTGGCAAGCAGGGAAACATTGGTAGGATTTTAATAAGAACAGTCTGAATGGAGCGACGGGATGGAAGCCAGATGGCAGTGGGCTGCGAAGTGAATGGGAGGTGATGAAGTTCAGACAGTGAGGACAGAGACTAATATTTCAAGCTTTTTTTTTTTTTTGTCACAAAGAAGGGTGATGCAAAAGTAGTTTGAAACCACCCAGCTATCCTCGCTCCTCCCGCATCCTCCTTCCCACACACTCTCTATAACTAAATATAGGAGAAGTAAAGTAACATGACATGAAGTAAGATCTCTGTTTGAAATTTTACAGTTGAGGAAAAAAAACAATTCAAGGCCAGAAGTGGAAATTAACTGGGATTTTCCATGCTCAGAGATATCAGTCATGAGTGTTTTTTGCTGTCAGTATTGGTGATGTGAAAAAATAAATCTGGGCTGTTCAGAGGTGGTCTTTTCCCTATTTTATTTAATATTATTCATTTTATTTGTTTATTATTTTAAGCTATTTTATTCTGTGACTATATAGTTTTCATGGTAGGTTTCAGGAAAAATCTGTTTTGTTTATATGTCAAAACACAGAGTTACACAGTTGAGGCACCACTTACAAAACTCTTTGACAGCCTGGCAGTTTTTTTCTTTCAAGTAACAGAGAAACTACTCAAATCCAAGCTGTTGTGCAAAATAAGTACTATTTATCCTTTCCATTGTTGAATAAACTCATCTTAATATAATGATGACATCTGTTTCTACCTACTGTACTGTTGTGTGGATCTTTTACAGGTTTCTTTGTTCATGAAGAATGTAATTTACAAGGCTGGTATCTTATCATGAACATGGGTAGGTTTGGATTTAGCAGGCTCTGCATTTTATGAAAGATCTAACTTGGTCAGGTATATCCTATCTTCAAAGCAGAACTTACAAGGATTGTGAGGGCTGAATGCCTCTTGCTCAGCATTACTGAAGATGCTCTGATTTGTTAACAGATTTCTGTGACACGATTCAAGTCGAGCTTTGGAATCCTTGCGAAGTGATCAGATTTTGACCTTGGCTTTCGCTAGTCTATCAAAGTACAGGAAGCCTACTCACTCCCTCTATGGCCTACTCGTGCTGACTGTTTAGAGTGTGGTCTGCAGGGTTCACCAGGGTGCTGTGAAAGATAAAGATTTAAACACTATGGAGTGTGTGTTCATGTGATTTTGTGACTTGGAGTGGATGTGAAGTCCATAAGACAAGCTATACTTATTTAAAAAAGAGGAGATTATATAAATTTTTCATGTTTGTCTAATGACGTTACAGAGGGCAACTAGAGGGCAAACTTTATTTGCTTAATAAATTTCTAGATGTCTTTAAGGCCAACCCTACAACTTTAAATACTGTTCTTTGATGCTACTCAATAACTTTGGCCTTCCGAGGAAGCTGGCATAATGTCTACATGAAGTCCAAACTTGCAAGTCAGTGAGCTCTCCTTATATAAATGATCCCAACCATTGGCCCATGCTAGACTTTGGGAAAGGTGGTATGGGGCGCCCCTGAGTGAGTGGTTGAGGGTGTGGGAGGGAAGGGCTCGGTGGTGGGAAGAGGAAATGGATGCCAAGGAGACCAAGAGGATGGCAAAATAGGCTGTTTCCACTCTTACTTCCTCATTATTCAACCACTCTGAGCCACTAGAAGTCTAGATTCCATCCCACTACATCGTTGAAACTGATGTATGCTAACCCCTGGGGTTTTTCTTCCATCTTTATTACAACCTCATCTAATACATATTTATTAATCCTCATCTTTATTAAACCTCACAGAAGGTAATAGTCCGAGCAGGACCCTTTTCTTTCTGCGGCCTTTGTTTCCATCTGGGCCGAGCTGGCGTGGTTGCCTGGGAAGTTTTCAGACACTGAGCTCTGTCCCTGCAAAGCTGAATATAGGACAGACGGGGCGGTGAGATAAGCGAATAACTCGGCAAGGGCCTGATCCAAACACCATTTGTTTCCTAAAGTGTTTCCTGATTCTCTGCCCTTCCCTGCCCCTCTACCATGCCGAGCTAAAAGATACGTCTCCCTCTTCTGAATTTTGTGTGAATTTGATTTGCCTCTGACTCAATGTAAAGTAAAACTATTGAGAAGCCACTTAGTGCTAAACACTGTGCTCCATGCTGAAAATACAACTATGAGTAAGACAGACTTGGTCCTGTTCCCTTAGACCTTCACGGAATCTAAAGTCTAGTGAAAGAGTCACAATTAAATATGCAATTGTAACGTAGCTTGATAAGCACTAAGATGGGGGAAGTGCACACATTGGAGTCCACAAGAATGAGGTTTAATCCAAGCTGGAAGGGTCAGGAAGTGCTCCCTGAGAAAAGCCAAAGTCTGAAGCCAAAGAGAGAGGGGCCAGGGTCAAACACTGTTGATAGAAACAAAACCATGCCCAAGGCCCAGTGGTGAGAGAGAGTGCACCTGCCCTGGAAGAACCAGAGCAGAGTAGCCAGCACGTAGACTTTTAAGTGGAGAAAGGGGAAGAGAAAAATGGGGAGAGAAGGGCTGAGGAGGCAATTGGTGTCACGTCATGCAAGGCCATGCAAGCCACAGTGAAGAGTTTGGACCTGATCCTAAGGACAATGGAAGACCATGGAAGCTTCACAAGAGGGATGTGACATGATCAGGTATTCATTTTAGGAAGTTTGTGTGCAAATAATATCCCTGCACAAGTTTCATTATACATGGCTGAGTCTATAGCACAAGCTGTCCCATCTGTCTTAAGATGCCTTAGAGACATTTGGTCTCTAAAAAACTCCTCTTTGTTTGAGATTAAAATCTCACCATTTCTGCTACCGACTATATGATTCTATTTATCTTACATTCTGAAAAAGGCAAAACTATAGAGACAGAAACCAAAGCAGTAGTTGCCAAGGAAGGGGAGTGGCCAGAGAGGCTGCCTGCCAAGGGGCATAAGGGAATGTTCTGTGATGATGGAAATATGTTTTCACAACTGTATTTGTCAAAAGCCATAGAACTATATGCTATAAAAAATATAGTATACGGGTGATTTCACTGCTTGTAAATTATACCCGAATAACCCTGACTTAGAGAAAAAAAGACACCCTTCCTTTTTATTTACTAGTGCACATGTACTGCACCCTTGATTACTCTGTTCTGCCACCTCCCACCTTGGTATTTGTGAAGCCTGATCACTCCTGCCCATTTAAATGTTACCCAGCAACGTAAAGGCTTTGCTTGCTTGTCAGTCTCTGTGTGTGCAACTATACCTGCTGCTCCTCAAGGTCAGTGGGCAGAGCTTACTTCCATTTTGTCTTTCCTGCAGGTACCTCAGCACTTGCTAATTCTGAGGGGCTGTGTTTCGATCCACAGGACTGACTTCAGTTGGGACGGATTCTTTGCCTTTGGATAGCCTTCCCTCTGGCTCGTTGAGGGTCTGTCCCAACCCTTTCCCTTTTCCCCTTGGCTCATTTGCTCAAACCTCACTATCTCTTCCTTTCCAGAAATGAAAGTTGCTAACCAGGCAGCATGCAAAACAAACAGTAAACAGGAAGACATAATGAGTAGTATCTCAAAGGTGGGAAGTAAAGAGAGGTCTACCATTTTGCCTTCAAAGTTAAAGAAACTGCAGGCTTCTGGGGTGTCACAAGGGTCCCTTTCCCCCACCACGAATCGGGCAAGCCGCAGCCTGAAGCCTGGCGGGCACCTCCTGCTTGCGTTTGCAGTGCCAGGAGCCTGTGATTCTAAAAGATACCGGGTTTCTAGGAAACACAGAAACCTACCTGCCGAGGACCAGGGAGGGATTTCCCACCCAGAGTGAGGCCTTGGGGTGATAGGATTGCTTTACCATAATTTTTTGCCAAAAATCAGATTTTCTTGAGTTGCTTGGAAAGACAAATCACTGTTTAAAGCATCCAGTTGCATTTTTGCTTTAGCCCTGGAAAAATCTGACGTGTGGAGCTCTAGATTTTCACTATCAGGTGTTTAACATCACTCATCGCTTACCCACTATGTAGAAATACTCATTGAAATTACCTTCATTCCAGCACAACAACGAACAGAATGATATGATCAGGCATCTTGTTTTTGCAAAGAAGCTTCAAGACTGGTATACAACATAACCCTGGCAAATGTGTGACCCTTATTATTTTCATTCAATAGTATCTTTAAATCTTTAATGATCAGCAAACTGCTGCCATGGGCCAAATCTGGCCCACTACCTGTTTTTGGTAAATCAAGTTTTATTGAAACACTACCATTCCTGTTTGTTTACATATTGCCTATGGTTGCTTTCCACACAACAACAGGGTTGTAAAGTTGTGGCAGGAACCATGTAGCCTGAAAAGGTGAAAATATTTACTATTTGACCCCTTACAGAGGAAGTTTGGCCACCCTTGCTCAAAGAAAATAAACTTTTCTACAGTCATTGAATCCCCATCAGACCTGTGTTCAGTGAGGCCTCCCTTTTGAAGTTAAGGATGGAAAGGTAGGATCTAGGTTGCGATAATCTCTCTCACTAATACAGATACTTCATTTTAAATTAAAAAAAATAGGGGAAAGGTTAATAAAACTCTTGGGTATTCATTTGAGAAAATACCTCTGGCAAAGTTTCCAGCTGGACCTCTTTGCAATATATCAAATTTATGGTCATGTGTCTATGTGTTTTCATGCACCTTTAATAGTAAATAAGTTAAAACAACTTATCAGGAAAGCATTACTCTTAAACTTTTGGCAGAGTACTGACAGTTTTGGGTACCAGGAAAGATCTCTAAAGAGTCTCTCTTCAGTGCTAAAAAAGGGCAAATACACTCAAACTCTGTGTGTGTTTTTAAGGTTCCCAGAGATCTGAAGCCCACCCATGCAGGTCAGGTGAATTACTCCTTTATCAGCTTGTGAGTGTCTACTGGCAGAGCTCCAAAAGAAAGCCAGTTTGAGGAGAGCGATGTGGAAGGTATCAGGGCAGTCCCAGTATTCATGAAAAATCACACCTCATAGGCAATCATTTGGTTTTATAAAACTGAAGTCTTAGAGGGTTCTTAGGCTGCAGATGTCTGAGTTTGGGTCCCGGTTCTATGTGACCTCAGGTACAAACAAAAACCTTTGTGTGCCTCTGAACTGCAGCAGTTGCAATCTGGTGGTTAGGGGATCCCCAGTAATAGAAGACAAGTGTAGAATTCAGAAGCGGTAAGGGTCCAGAAATATGCAAACACCGCACAGCTCTGAGAATTTCCCACCCCCTACAGAATTGCAATGACACAGTCAAGTAAGCTCCCTGCCCAGTTCAATGGGACATTGAGTGCTCCTCTGGCAGAGTCAACTTCTTACAGAAATGTCTTTTGTCGACCATGGCCGCAGTCAGACGAATTGGCCAAAACCTCCACGGCCCTGTTCCTCAAGTCCAGTCCCGGCTGGCTCCTGTACTGTTCTGTGGGTATGGAAGGGGTGCAGCAGGAATTACTGAAAGATAAGCTACAATTTCTCCCCCTCAACGCAGCCCTGCCACGTGGGGAAACTCTGGACCGGCCCCATGTCGGGTGGCATGTCTGTCTTGACCTAGTGGGTAGTCAGCTGTGCTCTTTGTCCACAAGCAGCACAACTGCCGGGACCTGCCTGTAATAAACTTTTCCCTTGAATACTTGGTGATGCAAGGCTTAGCCTACATATTTCCTCTGAGAAATCATAATTGTTTCTACAGCTATGTGACCAGTTTATTTATTTTTTTCTCTCCATGAGAGAGAGAGAAAAATGGAGAATTTCCCGTCTGCATGTAGCAGCTTCCCCTCCCTCCTTCTGTGAGCTTGGAGCTGTGTTAGTGGAAAGGGAAGGGACAGGGAGGTAAAGAAGTGGGTGTTGATGTTAGCTCTGCAGTTGCTGATTGGCCTCAAACCAATGTTTTAACTCCTTTAGGTTTGTTTCTTCAGCTATAAAGAGAGCACTTAGGAGATGATTTCTAAATTCCCTCCTACCTCGAAAATGTGATTTTTTTTTTGATTGCTTTGAAATGCCTTGGGACAATGAAAGAACCTTCAACTCTCACAGCAGGATCAGAGTCCCAGGAGGGACATGGCCTGGGTATTATTAAAACAATTGTATTGCAATAAGGCTTTTCCCATTAAGGCACTTGGTACAGGCAAGCATTTAATAATAAACTTCCCATGAGCTCATTTAAAGCTCCATTAAAAAGCAAACATAGTTTTCAAAGTGAGCTCCTTCTAATTACCTGTTATTTGAGCTTCATGTCTCCTTTAATATAGAATGCTGGGCATCTGTGGATGCCTAGGCAAAGTTGTTGCTTTTAAGAAAGATAATTGGTTTGATAAAGGTCGCAGATTCAATGACTAAGGGGTATAAACTAAATGGGTTTGTCCAAATCTCCCTTCCCACTCTCCGGCATCACAGCCTCTATTATTTAAAACAGGATGTAAAAGCCAACATTTACTCAGTGCCTTTTTATTGCCAAACACTGTTTTAAAGGCTAACACTAAACGCAGCACTTAAAATATCCCAGGCACCATTCTGAGTCCTTTTAAACTTGTTAATTTAGCTAATTCTCCCTACTATCCTTTAAGGTAGGTATTTTTATTGTCCCTATTTACCAATAAGGAAACTGAAAGCAGAAAGAATTTAAGTAACTCTCCCAAGGTCCCACAGCTAATTAGTGACAAAAGGATTTGAATGCGGTCAGGCTCCAGGGTTCATATTCTGGACTATCAAACCACAATGCATCATTATACTTCAGCATTCACGGATTCAGGAAGCAATGCTCTACAATAGAAGTTTTTCAAATGTCATTTTACCAAGTGTTTACCATCTTTGCAAAGGCTAATCGAAAGACGATTTGGAATGACAGTATGGTTTCCATTTAATAATCTTTCAGCACTAAAGCAACAGCTCAAAGATTACATGCCACAAAGATGTTTCAGTACTTCCTTTTTATCTCTTCTCCCGCAAAGAATTTAGAGGGGGCGGGAGTGGGGGCGGTGGCAGGGGAAGGCCTGAGGTTAAAGTAGAGCTCGCATGTCAGGTTGCCTCCATAAGACAGTTGAGGTTACAGCCAAGGAGGTGGAAATTAATTGGCCATTCAATGTACATCGAGTCTATTTGGGAGCATTAATCACAATGGGCTTCCCTTGTGTTTACACACGTAGCCTGCTGATCCTCTGCCAAGCCCATTTTGTCGAAGAGGAAACTGAGGCTCAGAGTACTTGATAATTCGCCCGGGGACCACACACTTAACACACTTAGCTGGAGCGGAGGACTTGCAGCCCAGGGCAGTTTCTAGTCGACCCTTTATACCCACAGCTGTCCGAGCATCCGCCAAACCGGCCCTTGGAGGAACCGCTTCCAAGTTCTTTCCTAATAAAAACCTTCAGATATGGGTTTGTTGGGTGGTCTCTGTTCACCTCGAAGCCCAGGGAAACGGTCTCATCCTCAAAAGCATTTGCTTGGATTTAAGGCTGGGTGGTGGGTAGATAGCCTAATGTTTTTGACCCGAAGGATGGAGTTGGTGCCTGAGATGAGAGTTTATTGGAACAGCAATACATTGAAAGCTGAGTATTTTAATCAAATAAAAGTGAAAATAAAGAGTGATGAATCTTTATATTTGTCGTGTATTGTGATGAAATGTTTTATTGGGAGTAAAATTAAAGTTATGGAACAGCAGTGTGCGTCAGTTCTGCAGAGTTACCATGGAAGGTCGAGCTACCCTGGTTAAAGTTAAAAATTACTTAGCTTTCCCCATGATACAATTGAATGAGCACATTCACAGTTTATAAAAGAGGCTGTGAAACCTCCTAAGGAAAAAAAATATATTATGTAACCAGTTTAGCAGAGAGAGACTTGCCTCGCCCCACATCTCAGTAGGGGGTTGAATTACATGACTGGGAGGTTCATTCCTGTTTCATAACTATTATTATTTCTCTAGAAGGGCTTACTTATCTTTTATTGCTAATAACACTTATTCTCCACTTTCTCTGCTTGGTCCTCCCAATCTACGTCACCACCCACGCCCAGAGCCGTTATAAACATCTACCCTGTTACTGGGGCACTAATCGCTATTAAGTAAAATAGCACTGTCTTTTCTGCTTGCCAACAGGGTTATAAACCTTGAAATGTCGTTATGCCAAGCTTTGCTGAGTTTTGGTGGGTTAATATAGATGCAGCTGAACCCAACCTAACAAAATGCATGTGGACATCAACTATCAATGACTCTCAAAGTGAGCATTTTGGAGGGTATATTACGGGGAAAAAAAAGAAAAGAAACATCTGTGATTGTAACAGCCCTAACAGTTTAATAAAGATAGTCTCTTTGTTTAGAATTTAAAACATTCTAAACAAAACAGTAGTAACACCATTCTTTTTTTTCCAAATAATATTCACCTACCAGTGCCCTACATTAGTGAGAGCACTAATGTACATAAACTTCCAATTGTTTTAAATATCCTGCTTTTCATAATTTTTGCCTCTATTAAATATGTATAAGGTTGCTGGGCAAAACGTTCTAATACTAGAATTAAGTGGCAGACAGGCAGAATGTAAAGTTCTACCTGCAATGGAAATAAAATTTTCCTTTTATAAGAAAAATGTGGTCTTCAAATAAGAAAAAAAAATTAATGCAAACAATTTCTCTTCTATATTGTCCTGGAGGCATCTCCGGGGCTTGAGTCTCAGCCCCACATATTAATAAGACTTTGGTTAAGTCAGTTAACCCTCTGTGTCTTAGTTTCTTCATTTACAAAAATGAACATAACAGAAGAAATTGATCCAGTGGGTTGGTGAAGATCAAGTGGGATGTTCATGGGATTGAATCACAGCCAACAGTCAGTATGGTTATTGTATTCTATTACTAATAGTTAATGTTTATTGAAGTCTGAACTTGCATGAGGAGGCCCTGTTACAAGTGCTTAATGTTATCATAGCAACCCTATGGAGCAGGGGCTATTACCCCCATTTTACAGGTAAGAAAAATGAAGAAGAGATTTTCAGCAATTTTTCCAATGTCACACAACTGCTTAGTGATAGAGCTGGATTTTGAACCCAGAAAGTCTCGCTCCAAATACTTCTGACTTAACTGATATAACTAACTCCACAATCGTACCCTCAAGTCATTGTCCTGAACTCATGGCAGATCAGTGATACAGATAATTATCAGCAAAAATTCAAGCAACGAACAATGGGTGTTTCCAACCCAAATGTGCACAGTAGGGCCTGTACATACACAAAATGTCTTTGGGGAAAAAACAAATCACTGAAATGACTGTTAGTGAGTACCCACTTACTCCTGAAAGGAAAGTAAAAGAACTCCAGATTTTTGGATGCAAAGAGGCAAATCAAGAAAACATAAATGCAAATATCCAACCAGCATATGAAGAAAATGCTCCTCTTGCTTAGTAACGGAGGTCACTGCAGTGGCCAGTGCGCGCAACGGTGTGGAGGAGCCGCAGAGCTGCCCGCTCAGGCCGCCCTCTGCCGGGAGCCTGGCAGTGTCTGTCAGGAGCCCTGAGGGGGCACAGCCCTCTGCCCAGCTACTCCACTTCTAGGAGCTTTTCCCCTCCCAAGGAACGCATAAACCTGCCCATTTAAAGAGTTTATAACAAAAAGTTGAAAACAACCAAATGAATTTAATGTTTAAAGCAATGTGAATTTATTCTAAGGAAATGGCCAAGGACGTGTGCAAAGATTATCAACACAGATGTTTGTGATAGTAAATAGTAAATAACAAGAGAGAAAAAACAAGGAAATGGCTTTGTTAAAAAGAAAGAATTAAGTGTAGTGCCCCTACATAATTTGGGAATTATGTTATAGAAGTCCATAAATAAGCATAGTAAAAGACAAAGGATATATACACTGAGAGGTTAGCACTCATAATCTCAGAGTGGTAGTGCTAACAGTAAATTTTGCTTTGTTTTCTTTGTGTTTTTCAGAATTTCTGCATTAAGCTTGTATTACTTTTGTACTAGGGAGGAATAAGGCTATCATTATAAACAGAAAGAAATATTTAGTTTATTGTGAAAAAATTTTCAGGTCTATATTAACCAAAATTCTAAACTGCAAGTGACAGAAACCCCAGATCAAACTGTCTTCTCAAGAAGGAAGACACTATTTTACATACTTCAGGCATGGCTGGCTCCAGGCCTCAGACCAGGCTGTTAGGACTTGGTCCTTCTCTCACTGCCTTTATGTCTCATCTCTCTTCCCTCTCTATTGTTTCATTTTCAGAAATGTTCCCTCCACGTGGTGACAACATGTCTCTAAGGATGCTTGTATCCTTCTCCCTCAACAAACCCTCTAATTTCCATTTCAATAAGACTTAAAATAAAAGTCCCAGGTCTCATTTCTATTGGCTCTCTTGGGATCAAGTTCTCACCCCTAATCCAATCAAATAGCCCCTAGAATGGAATGCCCTGATTGGTTATGCTTGAGTCACGTGTCCACTGCTGGAGCCAGGGCTCAGGGTCAGCTAAGATGGCATGGAGCAAGTGGGGAAGGGTGGTTCCCTAAGAGACAATGAGGTTCCATGAAAAAAAAAAAAACAAACAAAAAACTGTAGAATGCTGGTGAGGTTAAAACCAGATAACAAAGAAACAAAGACACATTCACCATGTTCACCACAGATTTCAGGGTATTTTTAGATGGTGACTGCGCATGGCTACGAGTTGCATAAGTAACCTTAAGTCATTTAGTTCTTTGGTGATTGCAAGTGACAGAGAATTCAACTAGACCTGCCTTAAACAACAAAGAGAATTTAGTGGCTTACTTGGAAAAGTTCAGAGGTAGGGCTGGCTACAGGCAAGTTTAAGCCACCAAAGGATCTGGCTTTTGCAGTTTCTCCGAAGATGATGGTTTCATCTCTAGATCCTACACATAGGCCCCTGGTAACTCTGGGCATTCTGCACAGGGCAGCAGGTTGCGTGGAAGTTCCGTACCTCACATCCTCACACCACACCAGATGTGATCCAGGGACACAGAATCTCTTACTGTATTTCCCACACAAGTCCTGGCAGTTTCCTCTCTCTTTTTTTCTTGATAAGTCTAGCTAAAGGTCTGTCTGTTTTCTCTACCTTTTCAAAAATCCTGCTCTCAGTTTCATTTATCTTTTTTATTGTCTTTTGCATCTATTTCATTTATAATTTCCACTATGGTCCTTGTTATTTCCTTCCTTCTACTAACTTTGGGCTTAGTTTGTTCTTTTTCTAGTTCCTTGAAATGTAAAGTTAGGTTGCTTATTTGAGCTCTTTCTTTTTTCCTACTGTAGGTGTTTGTCATTATGAATCATTGACCCAAATTGAATCACGTGTCCATCTCTCGCCAATCTTTGTGGCCTGAGGACTGGGATGCGTTGTTTGGCCTGAGCCAGTTATAGTCCATTTTTGGGAGCTGGGGAGAGTCAGCACATCGAGACCACCAGTGCAAATGGAAGACGCATGTGTTCCCCAGGAGAATCAAAGCGGGGAAGGAAGGATCCACGCTGGAGAGGTCATTAGCAGAGGTCCGTCACAGCTCATCAGGAACTTGACATGCCTTAAACTCTAGTTACTTGTTTATTTTGGAATAGAGAATATTTATGAAAACTACATCCCGCTTGTGGCTTTGTTGCAGAATATTGCTAATAACTTACATGGCTAAAGGAAGAACCGTACATTGATGACAGATCTTCAACCACATCTCCCCTCGAAGCCTTTCGCGCGTGCCTGCTGTTATCAAGAGGGGCGGAGACAATCACCACATTCTGTAAACCGCCCTCTGCCAGCTTCTCTTCTCCTGGGTTGTAATAACCTGAAAACAGTTGTTGCTTTTTTTTAAATACATATTTTCATGAAACTTTGTTTAGAGAAACATATGGGGCTTTGAAATGTCAGCACACTGGGAGGAAAGCAGGAAGTGGAGAGGGTTTGGGGCTCCTGCCTCTCTTATTTACTGGGCGGGTTCAAAGTCGTGCAGGCTTAGCAAGAAAAACAAACAAAATGAGCCCTGCCTGCTTCTGCTTCGGGTGACATCTGTCCACAAGGACAGTCACTAGCTTTGGGTTTTGAAAGGTTTGCAGGGGGTGGCTTGGGCTAGGAATGAGGTGTTTTCTTTTTTTCTCCAGAAGGAAGTTTGCACGACTCCTTTCAGCACTAACCTCTTCTGTGGTAAATAAATGTGCATCTGCCAGAGGCAGACACAAGAAAGGCTCAGCAGCGGACGGCTTAAGATGGAGGAAAAAATATCATCAAGGCAAATGTCTTTGCAAACAAGGGACAGCTTTAAAGGTTACATGACTTGAAACGCTCTGCACAGACAACAGCAGGGCTTGGCATACGATGTGACTAAGTGATCTGTTTTCCCATGTGGCAACTGCTGCAGAAAAATTCCCCATCCTGTCTCACATGAGTCAACAGAATTCTGCAAAAGTGTCATAAAATGTCAGTGAAACTATTTTTTTCCATCAGGGCCCAGGAGATGCTGGACGTGAGGAGAGGGGGTCATGAACGGAAGTGGCCCGCCTGGCCACCAGTGGTCTGCCACACATGAAAAACGGGCACCCAGCTGACTTGTGCCTGACAGCCCAGTGGGACAGAGGCTTGCAGCACAACCACGGAGAGCCCTGCCACAGTGTCCCAGCTCTCTCCATGCTCGCAGAGCATCCGCCACTATCCAAGGACACACAGTAGCAGACGGTAAAAGGAAATCTCTTTTTTCTACCCTCTGATTCTCGCCAAGACTACGTCATCCGTTGGAGCTTCCAGGTCCGAGACCTGGGCCCTGTGAGATTCCAAGGGTCCAGATACATGGCCGAGTCTCCAAAGAAACAACGATCAGCTCTAACAGACACTAGGAGCACTGCAAGACCTCAATTAACAAGGGCTCCCATAAAGGCCCACAAAGCACAGAATTATCCCAACTTTCATTAACTGTCAAATTAACTCTTCATAAACATTTCATAACATTTGAAAATTATTTTATAGTTAGATTGGACTTCACTTCAAAAGAACTCCCAAGTGTGCACAATGACTGCTAAAAGTCAGAGCCAAGTGCAAATGAACTGCGTCACTTGTGGCCAAATGATTCCAAAGCAAAATGACAATAGCTCTTTTTTGGGCCAAGATTAGGGTTAAAGTACAGGGTTGGTGCATTTAAATATATTGCTAAGACATAAGGTGGTACCTTCAAGAGAAATGGTGGCTGGCTAGAACTCACAGTCCTTTCAAATAGCCTGGAGTTGGGGGAGGGGTAGGAGGAGGGATTGAGCAAAAAAGAAAAAAAGGGAAATAACTTATGGACACAGACAACAGTGTGGTGATTGCTGGGGGCTGGGAGGAAGGGGGAGATGGAGAAAGGTAAAGGGGAGATAAATGGTGATAGAAGGAGACTTGACTTGAGGTGGTGAACACACAATACAGCGTACAGACAACGTGTTCTGGAATTGCTCACCTGAAACCTGGATAATTTTGTTAACCAGTGTCACCCCAGTAAATGAAAAAAAATTTACAAAAGTCTGGAAACTGTTAAGTGTTTATTCACACCATGCTTAAGGCCCTAAGGTCCTTTCTTCCCATGCCTCACACTAGGACCCACGCGTTCCTACACCAAATGCAGCACAGAGCTCAGGGCCCTCGGAGAGCTGAGCAGGGGGGTCTCCTGTTCATGTAGTAGCTGCTCAGCAGACACTCTATTTCCAGGAGATGTTTTGGGCACTAAGAAGACAGCCATGAAAACAAACAAACAAACAAACACACCCCCTTCATGGTTGGAGCTTTCTGTCTAGTGGGCCCAAAGACTACCACCAAATAGGTTAAATGTCTAATAAGTTAGGTGGCAGTAAGCGCTAAGAAGAAAAGTAAAGCAGAGAGGGTATGTTGAGGGTTGCAGTTTGAGACATAGTGGCAAGAGAAGGCCTCATTGAGAAGAAATTCTATAAGCAAAGAACTAAGGTTGGTGAGGAAGAAAGCCAAGCATGTATCTGAGGGAAAAGCATTCCCAGCTGAGGGAAGGGCAAGCACAGATGCCCAGAGGCATGACATGTTTGGGTAGTTTGAGGGAGAGCAAGTGGCTAGCGCTCTTATAGAGGTGTAATCAAGGCTGCAATTAGTATTTGATAAGGTCAGAGGCACGACTGAGAGTCAGACTGGGTAGGCCTCAGGAGCCATCATAAGTAATTTGAACTTTATTCTGGGTGGAACAGGATGCCACTGGAGGCAACAGTGTGACATCATCTTGTTCATATATGAAGACTATGGTAGCAGAACTGAGCACAGACTGAAAGTGACAAGAGCAGAAGCAGGGCGATCATAGCTTTTGCTGTTGCGACGGCCATGCGTCTGGCTGTGGCAGTCCTGTAGGTGAGAGGCATGGCAGGTGGACCAGTGCGTGTGTGATGGAAGTGATGAGAAATGACAAGATAGCCCTGCCTGGTGTGGCTCAGTGGGCTTAGTGCCGGCCTGTGAACAAAAGGGTCACTGGTTCAATTCCCACTTGGGGCACATGCCTGGGTTGCAGGCCAGGTCCCCAGCCCGGGGGAGGGGGGGGGTGGGGCACGAGAGGCAACCACACTTCCTTCCTCTCTCCACTATTCCCCTACACTGCTCAGAGGAAACAGAGCTAAACAGAGCAAGAATGGGTGTTCTAGGACCGCTGAAGCATCGGCGCGCCTGTCAGCATTCCCAGCTGCAAAGACTCAATCGTGGCCACCTTGGTCTCCATGCACCATGTCTGGTACCCAGAACCCCATGGGCTACTGTCCTGGGAGATGGAACAGATACCTGAGGGGAGAGCAAGCTGCTCACAAACACACTCTTGTTTGAGGAAGTAGCCAGTCGCTAGGGATTGCTTTTGTCCCTCCTTCCCGCAGCTGCCCTGGGAAGTCACAACCTGTTTTGTTGAGTGTTGGCCTCCCTAGCACCCATTTCCTTGGGGATGCCACAGACATTGTTTCCACAAGCTCCTAAGCCTGCCATCAGGAAGGACGCACTTTTACAGGATGGTCTTACAGCGCTCCGCTTCCCCGGAGGCCGGGCCTCAGCCGCGGATGCAGGCAGGTCGAGTCCAGTGGCTGTCAGGCAGCTGTGGGTTGGCGGTGAGAGGTCTGGTGTCAGGGCAGGGGTTAGAAATAAGCTTTAATAGTATAAAAATTATACACGCCTGTTTAAAAATATTCATATGATACAAAATATTTAAAAAGTGAAGAGTAAAAATTCTTACTCTCTAGGTGAAACCTCTGGAAATAGCTTGATTTGCAGCCTTCCGGACTCCCAGTGCTTGCTGGAAATGCGGACTCGCGGGTCCCCTCCCCAAGTACTTCTTCAGTGGGAGCAGAGTGCTGTATTAACATGCATTTAAACAAGTTCACCAGGTTTCTCTTATGGACTCTTAAGTTTGAGAGGCCTATTAAGTTTGAGAGGCCCATTGTCCTTGACCTTTCCATGAACACAAAATGTGTGTGTGTACATATAGTTTTACACACACACACACACACACACACACACACACACAGATTAAACATGTGCTCCTATGCACAAAGCATTTCATACGATGTAAACTCAAGTTTTGCTCATTTGAAACTGGACAATTTGACTCAACAAAATATCACTGATAACCTTCCATATCAGTAGGATATTCACCAATAGCTCATATTTTTAAACAGTCTCTCCCTTTTTCCATAGTCAGGATGGACACCGTTGTTTCCCCCTGGCTACTTTGTCGCTGTGTGATCTTGGTCAAGTATTTAACTCTTTTGTGACTCCCTTTTTTCGTTTGTTTGTAAACCAAGTTATGAACAGTCTTCCTAAAATGGCTGTGTGGACTAAACGAGCATACCCGAAGGAAAGTGCATGACATTGCGCCTACCATGGAATCGGTGATGAAATAGCTGCCTGTCAGTCCTTTTCTGACTGACCTCATCCTCTTGGATCTGGAAAGGCCGTATTCTGAGGCAGCTTCCAGGTCCCAGCTGGGAGACTGCAAGGGCTGTGGCTTGAAGTCAAGGGGTTGCTCTCTGAGCAATGCCTCACATGCAGAGACTGAAGATCAATGTGGTTTCTCCTCTGAGCCCTGAGGCGGGACACACGATTGACTCTGCTTTGGAGCATGTTTCTTCAAACGGGGTTGGATTTCTTTCAACTTTTTATTTTGCTATAATTCCAGACATAGGAAAGTGGCAAGAATAGTACAAAGATTCATCTCTTGTATCCCCCAAATGTTCACATTTGTAACATTCATTTCTCTCTCTCTCTCTCTCTCTCTCTCTCTCTCTCACACACACACATACACACACGCACACACACGCACACATTTTGTCCTGAACTTTGTAGAGTCAGTTACAGCGTGGGTGAGTGACTCCTCCCAGTCGGCCTGGGACTTTCCTGATTTTAACAGTAAAACTTCTGCATTTGGGAACCTCTTCGGTCCCAGGCAAACCAGGATAACTCGTCACCGTAGCTGCAGCTGTGATGCCCGTTTACCTATAAATACTTTAATGTCTATGTACCAAAAACAAGGACATAACCACTGTATAGTTATCAAAATCTGGAAATGACCTTCGATACAAAACACTAAGACCTTTTTTTTCAGATTGTATCAATCTTCCAAGTAATGTCTTTTGTAAAAAGAAAATCCCAGATCACACATTGCATTCACTTGCCATGGCCTTTCTATTCTTTAATCTGGACCAGTTCCTCAGTCTTTGTTTTTTGTGACATTGATATTTGTGAAGAGTATAGGCCAAAGATGACGTAGAATTCCCTCGGTGTGGGTTCATTTGATGTTTTTTACACGACTGAATTCAGGTTATTTGATTTTGGCAGGAATCCCACAGAGCTAAGGGACCTGGCATCACTTTATTCCACAATCTCCTGTATTATCTGTAATCGCTTGGCTGAGGGGGTTTCTGCCAGGTTTCTCCCACTATAAATCTGTACATTTACTCTTTTCCCCTTTGCAATTAATGAGCATATGGGGGGCAGATATTTGGAGACTATATAAATGTCTTGTTTCTCATTAGACTTTCCCACGTTAGTATCCATTGACGACTCCTACCTGAATCAATTATTTTTATGAGGGTTGCCAATTGAGTCAGGATAGTAAGAAGCTAAGAAAATTCCAGGGCAAGTGGAATGGGGAAACTGAGGCAAGAAAATTAAACGATGCCAAACAATTTGAACAACTTAACAGCCAGCTAGTGAATTGTAAGACCTTATCTTCCCTAACCAAGGACACTGAAAAGCAAACGGTTTACACCTATCCCCCCGACAGAAAATACATAGCTTCAAGCACCCTGGTCAGGGAGATAGAGAGCAGAGACCCAGTTAATGCCACTTGTGCCAGTTAAACCCAAGGACAGGCAAAGTCAGGGGAACAAATATACAGGTATAACAAAGACCCAGGTAGAGCCAGACAGAGCCAAAATAAAAATAAAATAGTGAAGTGGACCAAAGAATAATTCCAAACTCCCTTATATGCTCATTTTAATGCATCGGCATATTTTAGAAGCTTCTGGAAAGCTGATGAGTATTCTACTGAAAACCTCCCCTAAGAGTCTCATCTGCAGAAGAAAAATACAAAACCCAGTGCAGGCTCACTCTAGAGCACCCCCATGCCCCTTGCAGGGCATGAACTTTTAACTTCCTCCTAAACTCTAAATGGCCCCATAGACCTTGCAGCCAGGGGAACAGTGGGCAGCAGCAGCTCGCCTGTACTTTCCATGATCCTCCCTCCAAGGCCCCCTTTTTCTCGGACTTCCTAGTGAGCCAACAACAGCCCCGCCTTGGCTCACTTCTTTCCGGTAAGATTTCTGGGGACCCAGAGCAGAGTCCCTCATATTGCTCTCTCCTGTTGCTTCTTCTACCCTAAGTCCTTCCTTTCTTTCACTGTCCTAAACTTTAACAAACACACTCTCAAAATCACCTGGACTTGTGTACTGAACTCTTTCCTGGACAAAGTCCAGAACAGGCCAGCCTGAGGCAGCCCTGCTCTAGGCTCAGGCCTTATCCAGTAGCACAATGATAGGACTTTATTTTGCAAATGCTTAACAGTGGAGAATCTTCATTAGAAGTGCATGGGTTCAGGAGGGGAAAGACAAGTTAGAAAGAATTATAGTACAATGTAGCAACTGCTCACTAATAAAATAAAGCAGAAGGTAAAGCAAGCTACAAGCACCTGGGTCAAATCTAGCACAGCACCTATTTTTGTAAATAAAGTTTTATTTACAGAGCATGTCTGGCTCTCTACCTATTGTTTATCACTGCTTTCAAAGTACAATGTCCTAACTGAGACATTGCAAAAGAGACCACAGCCCATGGAGCCTAATATCTTGATTACCTGGGCCTTGCAGAAAACGCTTGCTGACACCAGATCAAAGGCCTGTGGGGAGAGCCCTGCTGGAATGAACTGGAGTTCTGGGTAGGTCACACACAGGGAGCATTCCCTGCTCATCTGCTCTGCAGGCCCTGGGGCGCACAGCAAGTCGGCGTGCTCCTGCCCGAGAGCCTAGTCCTGGGTAGCACTTCCTCATTTAGGTTACTACATGTACTACAGAGGCGCCATGCCATGTCTTACTTAAAAGAGATTGCCCCTGCTCTTTATAAAGTGTAACTATAGATTATCAAAAAGAAGGAAAATTATACCATCACAGCAATGAAATACAATCACCGCAAGTAGCCTGACCAAAATCTTTGCATATCAAAGTATTCCCAAGTCCTGTAAGAATGTCCTCTTTACTTCTAGCAAATATTTGGTACAACAAAACTCCAGGGAGCAGAAGAATTTGAACAACTCTCAAAGTGTGTAACATGAAATCAGACTCTGTTTCGGCACTAGCTTTGATAAAGGTAAATAATAAAGGTTATTGGGAGGGTGAAAGTATCAATTAGTCATTTATATGTGAAATCATTTTTATTCCCCAAATGTACCTTGTTCACTAAAGCTCTGGGCAGGATTAGGCTAAATTGAATGTGTTATTCAGAAGGATATGTTTTGTGATAGGAAGAGGAAGTTCTGGAAAATCAATTAAGAACTCAGGGTAACTTAATCTTGTTGATTGTTCCCTCTTATGGGGAACACCCATGTAGTGCTGGAATGACCAGCTCGAAGGACGGATCAGATTTTTAGGCCATGACTATATGGTTAAGTAAAAGAGAGAGTTAAATATATTTCTGGTGAATTTTTGCCACAAAAAAAAAAAAGTCAATCTAAATTTTTCTAAAGCCAAAGCAACAATTTCTTATTAATAAAAACTAGACCTAGGAGATTTCTGTTTGAGACAGTGTCGGTATGGAGAGGTGAAAAGCATTTTAGTGAGTGATAAGGTTTTCATGAAAAATGATTCCTTTTCATTCTAGGGAAGCACGTGAGTTTAAAATAAATAAAGCAACCAAAAACTGGATAGAAGGTAGACGATTTGGAAGAACATAAAAATGAAGCCCCAAATGGTTACAGAATGGCAGAAGGTGGAAAACAAAAAATAAATTAGATTAATTCATATAAGAGTAAAGCACAGAAGCTCCTGCTCCAGTTACTCATTGCGAGTGGATGACAGACATTAAGCTCAGACCTTGAAAGAAAAAAGAATGGACATTTAGGAAGGAGAGCGGGGAGACCGTGGGCTTTCCTTTTAGTGGCAACTCTGGTCTCAGCACAGGGCATGGCATACTTTGCTTTACACCACGTGTTGTGGACTGAATGTGCCACCCCCCAAGTCATATGCTGAAACCCTAAGCCTCACTGGAATGGTAGCAGGCAGTGGGGCCTTTAGGAGGTACCTATAGTTAGGTGAGGTCACGAGGGTCAGGCTCTCAGGATGGGAGGAAAGCCTTTCTAAAAAGAGGAGGAGACACAGGGTCTGCCTCTGCTCTCTGCCATGTGAGCGCACAGGGAGACGGTGGTTAGCTGCAAACCAGAAAGCAGATTCTCACCAGATACGGGATCTTCCGGAGACGCGGTCGTAGATTTCCCAGCCTGCAGAACCAGGAGGAATGTTTGGAAGCCACCTAGTCTATGACACTTGTTACAGCAGTCCTCACGGACTAAGGCACAAAGCAAACACTCTTTTATCAAGAGAAGTTGAGGGGTAAGAAGACTTGGAATAATGGAATATTCTAGTTTCCTAAGAGATTTTAAATTCTTCTGTGTTTCTTTTGCGTTTCCTAGACATTTTCTCATACACTGATTTGTTTTATTATCACAGCACACTCTGAAATAGGCTTCATCAGCCCCGTTTTACAAGGAGAAAATCCAAGGATCCAAAAAGTGACATGACTCGCCCAAAGTTCACCAATCCTCAAATGCGGCCCCCCCACCCCGATTTAAAATGAGCGCGTTTTACAGGGCGCCCCAGAGACTCGGATTTGTCAGCGGATTTGCTGGTGTGCAGCAGGAGACAGTCTTCACCCCGGCTGGTTCAAGTGCAGAGACTAACGAAGGGGCTGCCTGCAAGGGGCGGGCAGGGTACAGAGAACAGACACGAAGGTGAGTGCCCACCCGCTGCAATCATGGGAGAAAGTTACCACCCCCAGAGCTGAAGGAGGGGGAAGGGGAGGGCACACGGTCCCCAGCTCACGGGGCTGCCCAGCAGGGAGCGCCAGTGATAGACGCTGAAGTACAGAAGAAACGCCCCGCCGCCCTCCCCCCTGGCCCTCCGTTCTCCAGCCAGCGGCTGCCATTGGCCACGGGGGGCTCAGCGAGAACGAGGCCATCCACGTGTGCGGCGTCCTGGCAGAGAGCAGCGCGGCGAAGTACGGAGCGGGAGGGGTGGGAAGGGGACAGGCGATAAAATGAGAATAACCGCCAACATGCCAACCTTACAAAGTTGTAATACTCTAAAAATACCCTAACGCTAAAATAAAATTGAACATAATTTGTAGAGACTCAGGTCCGTAATCCCTTATTTGAAGCCCTTTGGACAAGATGTGTTCTGCAATTCAGAATATTTTGTATTCTAGAAAGATAATAGTATGCATGAACCATACAGTTTATCTCGAGGGCAGCAAGAGGTATGAATACTTACTCGATGTGACATAAATATAAATAACTTCTCCTTAGTTCAGGTCATTTTTTGCTACCAAATGAATTTTGGAATCGAGGGTAAGTGATGATCGACCAGCAGTTCACTTTTCATAAGGCACCCTAGGATTTGGTGGCATTTTATTGTCATTATTATGAATGCTGATTGTCCTCGTATAGTCTTTCTTTTACTCTCTAGTTATTTATATGTATTTTTATGGATTCCAGAAAAACAGAAAATTGCCATATCCAGGTTTTTAAAAAATATTAATTAAAAAATAAAAGAGCATGGCAATTCACAGCAGCACTCAACCCTAGACAGCAAGCATCCTGGTGGTCACAGCGTGGCCTTGCAGACCAAAAGCAGAGGGACACGCTACTTTTCCTGAGTGGCATTGGGTGCTAGGTCAAGGCCACGGCCTCTGGAGGTGAAGTGGCCCTCACCCGGTCTCTCTTCCCCTGGGGGCTGGCCCAGGTGAGCGGAGTGAGGAATGGTTTCTTAGAATTCAATGGGGATCGTTAGTGGTAATTTCGCTGGCAGGCATTCCTGGTCTCTAAAGCTCTGAAAACCACAGTTCTCAGAACGACTTAACAGGAAGCCTCACCCACGAACAGAGGAAGCTGAGGAAGGAAGGAAAGATGGCAGTGCTGGGGGAGGGTCTGTAAATTAAACAATAAGCAAAGTCACATGCCTTGGGACCGCGTCTATGTGGTCAGAGGAAACGCTCCTGCCCGCGCCTTCCTCGCGGCGCCCAGCACTCACTCTCCTGGGTGCGCTGCGCTTAGCTGGCTGGGATCGTTACTCATTCAGATATGCTCAGCTCCAGGGGGTGGAAACATTTCCACCCCCTTCTCCTCATCCTCTTCAATTCTACTTGCTCATCTCCCACAGTCCTTCCCGACCTTCAGAGCCAAAGCTTACCTCTTTACTAGGAAGAAACCACTGCCTTCTGTCCACTCTGGCAGCCCACAGGGCGATTTAGACTTTCCTCAGCATTCTCGTCCTATTTCCCCTTATATTAGAGGAATTGTCTTATTCCCTCTCCCCACTTAAAAGCTTTGTGTATTTACTACTTTCTTTTTTCATTAATTCATCAAACATTTATTCAAAACCTACTATGTGTAGGTATGGTGCTAGGCTCGGTGTTTTAAGATAAACAGGATAGGTTTCTTATGCCACGGATCTCACTTGATCTAGCCGGAGAAAACAGGCAATATCAGAACAGAGCAGCCTGGGAGTATGTTAGAGGGATGTGTCACCTGGCTGGTGTCTGTGCTTCTGGGGGATGGTCAGGGAAGGCTGAAATCTCAAAGTCCATTGGGAGGTGATCAAATGAATAGTGGGGAAGGATGTTCCTAGCAAAGAGAACAGCATGGCATGGGGCCAGAGGCTTGAGGATTGGAGTACATCCCAAGAACTGCAAATAATTGAATAAAACTGGTATATGGACATCAAGCGGGAGGGTGTGGAGGAGAAAGTATTGGGGAAAGGTGAGTCTGGATAGTGATCAGCAGCCTGATCACAGTCTCATCAGCCTTGCAGTGGAATTTAACTCTTGGTGGCTGTAACTGACCTGCGTAGGTGAGACAGACAGTGATAACCCAGGTCAAGATAAGATTACCTGCTATCTTAGGTTGAGCTCCCACAGGAGTAGATTCTGAGATCAAGATTCAAATGAAAGCAGGCTAATTGGGAGGAGATCCTAGGGGCTGTGAGGGGAATGGGGAGGTGCGTCAAGAAAGACAAGTCGGCCACCGCAGGAGCTCTGACAGCAGGTCATCGCTGTGAGCATCTCGTTCAGGCATCTGGTAGCCTGTAGAAGAGACTTCAGAGTCATTGCATGCAAGGGGGAGGGGACCAGGTAGTACAGCCAGCTCCTCTAGGTCTTTGCTCAAGGGCTGACCACAGGGGCTTGAACTCCCCAGCACTGGGGTCTCCCAGACAAGGGCCATGGGAGCCTTCAGCTGGAGGACATATGCAGGCGTTTGAACAAGGATGAGCGCGTGATAAGGAATAGGGTGGTGGGATAGGAGCATCTGCTGCATCTGGTTATTCTGATAGACTTCTTTGGAAAAATATGCCAGGTTATGAAGTCAGAGCAGGAAAGAGATGGCTCACTCAAGGGGTGAGTGAAGAGAGTTGGAAGAATGAACATAGGCGAGCAGCCGTAAGGGAAGGCAAATGCCAAGAGCAGGCATTGGCGGTCTCAACACTAGAGACCCAAAGGGTACTTTTGACCTGCACTGTTCAGGTTAGGATCCAGGCTGCCAGAATACTCATCGTTTCATGGCAGTCATGGCTTTTTCCAACAATGCCTTCTATTTATGAGCTCCTTATAATTATAATGACTTTTCAGTGGCCCCGCACTGCTTTTGCTTCAAAATAACAGGGTTTGCTGGTTGAGCAGGTGTTAATATCCATTCCTTATTGAATCAGGAATCCATATCTTATCTTTTTTTTCTTTTCAAAGCCCATCATTCACTTCAGTATACTAGATATTTCCAGAAAAGAATGTCTTTGGTGCTCAGCAGTGAGTATATTCTGAGTGTTACCATATATCTTTGTAATTTAATTGGTGCTTAGAGTCAGTAGCCAAATATCTAGATTTCTGAAAGTCCCATTTAGTGTCAAATTTCTTACTTTAATAATGATTTACTTAAGTTAGATGTGACCTAAGGTACTACCATAGGTAATGGTATCATACCCCCTCCGTAAAATCATGTCTTGAAATCCTAACATTGTATGCGATTGTATTTGGAGATGGGGCCTTGGGAAGTGATTGCGTCATGGGGAGGGAGCCCTCAAGAATGGGATTAGTGCCCTTTCTGCTGTTATTAGTGCCCTTCCTCTGGAATTTCTTGCAAAATGAATTTAGGCCGATGGAGGCCAACAGAACTAAACTTGTTGAAAGCCTCCTGGGTACCAGACAACTTATAACTATCATCACTTTACAGATGGAGAAACCGGGGCCCAGCGTGGCTGAGGAACTTGCTCCAGGTTTCACATCTAGTGGAACTGGAGCCTGTGTCTTTCTGACTCCAAATGTCATGTTCTTCTATGCTTTAATAGAGGCTTCTAGTGGATCATTGCTAGGAAAATTGATACTAGTTATTTTTAGAAAAACAACAAATAAGCTCAGCATGCTCAGTGGGATAGTTTCTTGGGTCCTCAGTGATGACATGAGGTAGCACTTGTCCTTCAGCGGCACTGTTAGGAGTGGCTTAGAGCCTGGGGTCTGGAGCCAGACCCTCATCACCACACTCCAGCTTGTTGCTTATCCTTCCATCACTGTGTAACCTCCCTGTGCCTCAGTTTCCCCTCACCAAAGTAGGCTTAATAATATTCCTTCCCCCTCGGGTATATTGAACACAAAATGAATCTCGTGGTGCCTGGCACAGAGTAAGCAGCGCGATCAGCTGTGATCACTGCTGTCCTCCTTCTATGACCTGTCCTACAGACGGGAGGGGTTGGCCTAAAAAGGCCAGGAGTCCAGGACTCAGAAGAGAAATCCACGGGGATTAGATGCTTTTATGTCCTGGTCAAATTGATAATGTCCCCCATGGGTGGAAAAGCAAGAACTCTCCGAGCAAGTGGCACAGTGAAGGGTGGGCGGTTCTTGTCAAAAACGTATTTTGGTCTGTGGTTTCTCTGAGCCATTTTTATCTTTGCCAAATGACCCCCTTGGGTAAACGAGGCAGCTCCATAGATATAAATAGCCCAGATCGGAGAGAGGAAGTGAGAGGTTTCCCAAGGGAGTCAGAACAGTGGTTGTGGGAGCTCGGAGCTGGGCCCAGCACCTGACCCATGTGGGTCCTCAGTCAGTATTGCAGAACCAATGGACTTATACGGCTTTGGTTGTGGAAGACCTTCCTCCCTGCTGGACAGAGGCCATTGTCTTGATGGCAGGTGGCAGCCCTGTTTGTTTTGGGCTGACCTTGGCTGAGGCAGAGTGGTTTGTCAAGAGCGACCGCTGTGGATGCCCTCCGTGTCTCCTGAGGGAACCCTGTCTGCCAACACCCTTAACAGCCCCTGGTAATGTTGCAGGGAAAAGGAGAAGGGAAGCAGTCGGAAAAGCAGAAGGGAGTCAGAGTGCAGGGGGAAGGACGTGTCCGAATCGTTCACTCCCGCTCTCCGTCTCTCACCCACTCACCAGTTACCGGGTGCTGCGTTAGCTTTCTAGGGCTGCCAGGACAAAGTACCACAAACTGGGTGGCCTGAAACAATAGAAATTTCTTGTCTCACAGTTGGGAAAGATAAAGGTCCAAAGGCAAGGTGTCAGCAGGCCTGCAAGTTCTCTGAAGACCCTCAGGAACAATCTTTCCTTGTGTCTCCCTCGCTTCCGGCATTTGCCGACAATCTTCGATGTTCTTTGGCTTGTAGTCACATCAGTCCAGTCTCCGCCTCTGTCACCTGTGCCTTCCCTCTGTGTCTGCATCCATATGTGTATTCACATGGCCTTTTATGAGGACACGGTCACTGGACTGGGGGCCTACCCTAATCTACTGTGGCCTCGCCTTAACTAACTTTACCTGCAAAGACTCTAACGCCAGATAAGGTCACATTCTGAGGTTTCTGTGTGGACGTGAATTTGGGGGAATGCTATTCAACGCAGTACAAGTGTCTTCTTTATGCCAGATACCCTGCCGGTTGGCCTGGGGATAAAGATGAGGCAGGCACATGAGTGCTCCAAATTATTGTAACTCCATGAGATAAATATGAGCTAACACTTTATATTGATTGAGCACCTACCAAGAGCCTGTCGCAGTTTTAAACAATGTACATTTTCTATCAATGGATGAATGGATAACAAAAATGTGGTAAATATACAGTGGAATATTACTCACTCATAAAAAAGAGGAAAATTCTTCCCTTACTGAAAACATGAATGGAACTCGAAATAATGCAATAGGTCAAACAGAGAAAGACAAATATCGAATGCTCTCACTTATTATGTGGAACATAAAAAAACAACAACTCATAGATACAGAGAACAGCTTGGTATTTGCCAGAGGTGAGGGATGGGGGTGGTTGGGGGCGGGGAGAAGGAGGTCCAAATGCACAAATTTCCAGTTATCAGATATGCACAGCACAATGCCTGCAGTTAATGCTGTATATTTGAGAGTTGCTAAGTGAGACATCTGAAAAATTCTCATTGAAAGAAAAAAATGTGTAACTTATTGAGGTAATGAATGTTAACTAAACTTATTATGGTGACATATACATATTGCAACATATACATATATCAAATGTTTATGCTGTACACCTTTAAAATAAGTTGTCAATGTTTCAATAAAACCGTAAAAATTAAAAGAAAATTTTAATATGCATTTAAACTCATATAATCCTCATAGTGAACCTAAGAGGTAAGTGCTATTATTGTCCCCATTTTCCAGATGAGAGAACTAAATTCCAGAAAAGCTGAGTAACTTGCCAAAAGTCACAGAGCAAGTTCCTTTGGCTGAGGAAGTCAGGGCACATCTCTCTGAGGAGATGGCACACAAGGAGAGACTTGGAAGAGGAGAGCGCAGCAGCTGCAGGAAGGCAGGGGGTGGAGCGAGTGAGGACCGGGGCAGCAGGCGGAGGGAAGAGCCGTGCCAAGGCCCTGAGTCCAGCAGAGGAAGCCGGGAGTCCCGTTAGGTGAGGGTAAAGCCAGGAGGAAAGGCTGCTGCCGCCAGGCCCTGCTGATAGACGTGAAGGGGAAAGGGAAGGAATATCATTCACTTGCAACTTGAGGCCCTGTGAATAATGAGGCCACAGGGAGATGGGCAAGGTGGTGGTGGGGGGTGGGGAGTGGTGAGTGAGCAAGTGCTACATTTAATACTGTATGTCTGTTAGAGACCCATTCGTCTTTGAGGCCGTGGGACCACATCTGAATGAGGACTCCGGCTTGAGAATCCTGCCTGTATCCACTGCAGGTGTTGGGCCACTTGTGTGGGAGGTCACCTGTGTCTAGTTTCCAAACTTGGCTGCCCAGTAGAACACCCCAGAGACCATGATCAAAATAGAGAGCACTGGGCTTTCTCTCACAGCCATTGTGTCTAAATGCAGGAGGGTCCAAGAATCTGTAGTTACAATAGGTCTAGTGTAAACTTAAGTGGTTATAGCTTATTTTTACTAAGCACTTCCTGTGTGCACTTTATATTCCTTGTCTTTTATTCGCATAAGAATTCTATGAGATGGCTGCTTTCCCCTCCATCTGTAACAGATGAAAACACAAAGAAGGCATAGAACATCTAAGTATATAATTTGCTCCAAATCTCAGAGCAAGTCCAACCAGTCATGTGTGGGTCAAGGAGCTGGGCCACATGATCTCAGACCAGAAGCTGATTTTGTGAATCTCCTGAATCTTCAGGCCCCCTTTCCTTTCTCCAACCAGGGGGTTTCTCTACACACTGCCCGTGGTCTAGCCCAGAAAAGCAATCTTCAGCTTCTTGTCCTGAGTTGAGGTTAGAATGTTTCAGCTCCATCTCCTCTTGGAGTAAATATTTAAATCGGATTTAAAATTTTCCTCTTTAACCTTTCTAAATAAAAATAAATCTTGCCCTCTGGACTGTGTCTGCAGCTTCCCGTTTATTTAAGAGCACCTTTTGTCACACAGCCTCGAGTGCTGGTGAAGTGGAGCACCGGCAATAGCGGATGGCTGCGGTCGAGGGCGCGGGAGGGAGGCCCCGCCAGCCGGGCCTCAGGGATGCCTGGTCCTCAGAGGCCGCCAGAGCCAGAGCCCCTTTTAGGAAAGCAAGGTTGCTTCCCAGCTCTTCCACAAGCTTTAATTTAGCTGAGGTCTGCAAGCTGCCACCCCCCACTCCACCGCCGGTGAAAACCTGGAGAGGGAGTCATGTCCCAGACAGACTTCCAGACAGCAGGACAAATGCCCACCATCTCTGTCAGAGAGCACAGGTTGTAAACTTTCTAACAACACAGAAAAAGGCAGCCGTTTGCTTGGTTTCTTATTTGTTTGTTTTGTTTTTTAGGAGTTAGACTTCCTGGGCCCTCAGATACAGAGCGACTTGAATGAGAAATGGACACTGTCCACTGAATTCCATTTGAATTCATTTCAACCTGTTGCATTCCAGAAGATTCCATCTTTCCTACCTCAACTCCTACCTTCCCTTTATTCATAATGTAGCTGCAGTTTACCAAGACACGCAAGCAGGGAAGATTCTTGCTGAGAAGGTGCTGCAAAATCAAAGATGTAAGAGACCTTTTC
The DNA here is from genome assembly GCF_021234165.1 of Pteronotus mesoamericanus. Classification (NCBI taxonomy): domain Eukaryota; kingdom Metazoa; phylum Chordata; class Mammalia; order Chiroptera; family Mormoopidae; genus Pteronotus; species Pteronotus mesoamericanus. The sequence continues at coordinate 15,612,439 of NW_026555234.1, read as the reverse complement.
CTTTCCACCCTTCCTCAAACGTCCTCTCTCTCCTCTGTTCTGCCAGAACCCCCACCCGTTTGCCAAGAGCCACCCAGGAACAGATTTCCTCTCTAATCTGTAGCATCTGTTCACCCACTCCCACTCCCTGTTAATCCCTCCGAGTGTACTCTTTGCTGGAGACAACTGGGAGCCAGACCATGGTGCTGATTCACAGGGCTCCAGCCGCACTTTCATTCTATCTGTTTCCTTCAGAAATAGAGTGAGAAAGTCACCTTCACTCCACCCAGCAAGGTGACGCTGGATGACTCTCTTTAGTCACAGGGCCAGTTCCAAATTCTCAGGCTGCGAAGCCAAGCCTTCCTCATGTCTATGTTTGTGTTCATTGATTTCATGCTGATGACTTAGTTATATTTATATGGGAATAGTTCCGATTCAAGCCATGGGAAAGTAGGGAGGCTTGGGTGGTATTTATGGTTCAGTAATTGCCTTGTTGTGGGGTCCTGGCTCAAAAAATAACCCTCTGTGAACCTGCATTTCTCCATTTTGAAAACAGGGAGAAATCTTCCATGCAAGAGCTATTTGTCAAGTGCACTGGAATCTGCCGATAAAGGATAAATCGTTTTCAATTTGCAGGCCGGCGCTCAATCCACGGAGCCACACCAGCCAGGGCTTAAATCTTCATTTTAACAGACAAATCTTGTGTTTTATTTTCTTCTTTTTCCTTCTTTCCTTTTTAGTTGTTCTCCCATGTATCCTAGGTTCCCCAGTACCTCTGTAGACAACTTAGTACTTATTTGTTATGGACTGGAGGTTTCTGTCCCCCAAATTCACATGTTGAAGTCCTAACTCTGAATGTGATGCTATTAGGAGGTGAGACCTTGGGGAGATAATTAGTACCATCTGAGGGAATGAGGGTAGAGTCCTCAAGATGGAATTAGTGGCCCTATAAGAAGAGGAAGACACATCAGAGCTTCTCTTGGCTGTGAGAGGTTAGAAGGTGTACAAGCCAAGGAAAGGATCTTACCAAGAACCAAACCTGCTGACACCTAGATCTTGGACTTTAGCCTACAGAACTGTGAGAAATAAATGCCTGTTATTAAGAAACCTAGTCTATGGTGTTTTGTTACAGCAGCCGGAGCAGACTATGACATTATCCTTCCAGAGTTTTTGTCCATGTCCATATAACCATCTATAAACATCAATGTACATGTATATCCACACAGATACATAAGATGTTTACCATCATTTTATTATTTTTATATTTTTCTCTATTGTTTTTTTCCTCCAATATCTAATGGATTGAATCTCCCTTAATTCACCCAGTTGAGCTTCAGTTTATTCTTTTCGAAGGTCATGTGTGATGTTATGGCATAGCAGCACAATAATTTATTTAACCATTCTCGTATAGATGATATTCACTTTGTTGCCAGTTTTGTTTGTTTACTGCTGTTTATAATTTAGTCCACTTCTATGTAAATATGTCCTTAGATTTTTAAGCTTTTATTCCTAAGGGAAAGATTCCTGGGAGTGAGATTCCAGAGTCAAAAATATATGTATTTTTATTCATAACAAATGTTGCCATATTGCTTTCCAAAAAAATTTCATTAATACATATTTCTAACCAGAAATTTACTAAAGCCCTCATATCCCCTTTAGCAAGGGGGCTTGTCACGCTCTCTTTTTTCCATCTGGTCACTCACTGTAAATTGATGTCTCATGCTGACTACTTCGTATCTCCCTGATTGCACATGAGCTTGAGCCTCTTTTCGTACATGTGTTCACCACCTGGAGTTGCTTTTCTATGAACTGAATTATTAGAAAAAATTCCATTTGATCATGAAATTATGCTTTTGATTCATTGCTGGATTCTATTGGCTGATTTTTAATATTTTTCATGCCAAGTTGATTGGTCGAGTTTTTAAGATACTGAATTGTAGAATTTTTACATTTTATGGCCTAGAACTAAGTAACATTTAATTATTATTTTTTAAAAAATTATTTTTTGAGATATAATTAACATAAAACATTATGTGAGCTTAAGATGTACAATGTGTTGATTGGATACAATACTGTTAGTTTATACTAATTAGCCATTTTTAAAACTTAAAACTCAACTATGGCACCATCTAGCACTAGTATCTGTTTCAATGGTGGTTTTAAAGTCACTTTTTCCATCTCCTCTATGATAATTAATGTTTACTTGATTTCTCTAGTTATGATTAATTTTGACATTTTACATTTTGTTTAAAAAATTATACATTTCCTTTGTTTTCAGTTGTACATCCACTTACACATGACTTTTAATCTTCTGTATATGTGGTGTGTCTCCACGTTTATTTATAAACTTACATGTTTTGTTCTTTCTTTTATCCTTAATAAAGCTCATGCAATCTGTTTATTAGTCTTTCCAAATAATTCAATTTTGGATTTATTTAGCCTCTCATTGCTTTATTGATTTATATTTCAATAATGTTAGATTTTGTCTTCATTAATTTCATCTTCCTAGTTTTATTTTATTTTTTTAATTTTTTAAAAAAATTTTGAGTTCCAAAGAATTAACAGAATAAGCCTCCAAAATATGAATAGCTAGACAACAACAATTCTGGCTAAAATAATAATTTTTTCAAAAGTAAATTGAAATTTGTTGTGTAAAATGAACGTCAATGTTTATTGTTGCTCCTGTAATATGAATCTCTCTTTTTCTTCACAACAAAACATTAATTTCCCTCTGGGGACAGTTTCTTTCTCATCCTCAGTCTACAAGATCTAATATGCAAGTTTAAGGTGGAGGCAGGTGACTCAGGCCTAGCTAATCAGAGTTCTGCATCTTCCTGACCACAATGATTGGTACAGGAATGGGCACATGACCCAAGATGGGCCAATCAAATCTCTTCCCAAGGTTTGCTAGAACTATTGGGAAAGACACCCTCTGTCCTTCCGAGATTTTAGGTGCCATGAAGCAGGAGAGTCTAGAGGGGCTAGAGGCCATCTTTGTTGGCACTAGAATGAGCCTGCCAGAGAATGAAGTCAACGCAGAGGAAGAACACAGAGATAAAGAGGTGAATTCTTAATGGTATCAGCTAGACCTTTGCTCATCATGCCTGGAGCTGAGTTCCCCCTTTGAACATTCTAGTTCTGTGAGTGAATTCCCACTTTTGTTCAGTGTGTCTGAATGGGGCTGCTGTCACACACCGTAAGAGGAGTCCTGATTGATGCGGACCATGTCAGGCTATTTTCCACCAAAAGCAGGTTCCTGCCCGTCTCCCGGCAGAGTGTGGTCAAGCTACCACTGGCAGTTACTCTACACACTTTAGCCACGAATCTCTGCTTTCTTCGCTGCACCCCTCACTGTTCCTGACTCCCCCTTCTTGGAAATGCTCACTCCCTTGGGCCTTTTAGCATGCAGCTCCCACATTATTTGGTTCTCCAAGTCTTCTGATTGTGTGCGGAACCTGGCTTCTCTGAATGGAACACGCACATTCTGTGCAGTATTTGCAGGGCAACAGGACAAGTGCAGCATTTTTGCAGAGAGTGGGGGTGGAGGTTAATTTTACTGAAGGATTTAGGGAGGATAGATTACTTGTAAATTAGAACAGATATTCTTCAGAATAAAGGAAAAATTGATGTGAATCTTTAAGATTTCAAAGAAATTTTATGCTTACGACACGTTGCTTTGTCCAGGGCACCCTCAGTTGTCTGGTGACATCCACTTATGAAGTAATTGCCCATTTTAAGGAAAACCCTCTCCTGACTCCATATTCTCCAGCTACGGCCCCTTTAATTGACTGCCTTTACAGCCACAAATTCAAAGAATTGTGTCTCAATTTACTGTGTCTACTTCTCTTCATCCTCGTCTCTCCTGGACCCACCTCTTTGGCTCCCACTTTGCACTTGCCAAGTCCCTAGTAGCTTCTGTGTTGCTAAATCCAATGGGCAATTATCTGCCCTCAGCTTATTGGGCTACTCCAGAATCAAATGCAGTTTTTCAGCCTCCCTTCCCCGAACACACTCTTCACTTGGCTTCCAAGACGAAGGCGCTGCTCAGGTCTCGTCTCTCACGGTGGCCGCTCCTTTTCAGCCTCTTTTGCTGGTTCTTTTCACTTCCCAAACCACTTAGTGCAGGGTGGGCAACTCCCAGGTCTCAGTTCTTTATTGTCTGTTCTGCTCTGATGTGCTCTGATGGGGTGATCTCATCCAGTTTCATGGCTTTATATACTGTCTGCATGCTGACAACTGCCAAATTCATGTCTCTCGCCTGGACCTTTCCCCTGAATTCCAGCTGCATACTTGCCATCCCCACTTGGATATCTAATATGCATCTCAGACTTAACACACTTAAAAAAGAAACTCTTAATCTTCCCACAACCATCCTGCTCTTCTCCCATCTCACTGAATGACAATTCTACCTTTTATAATTTCAGGCTTCATACTATGGAGTCATTATTGATTTCTCTTTTACTCTTATACTCCATATATAATCAATCAGAAAACCGCCTGGTTCTCTGTCCAGAATTTTCACTGGTGCCACTCTGGTCTAAGTTGTCATCACCCATCATCCTTTGCTCGTATTATTATCTTAGGCTCCTTCCTGGTCTCCTGGCTTCCTTCTCTGCCCACCCTGGGCGAGTCTCTGCCTCACAACGAGAGTGATCATGTCCATATCTAAGTCGGATCCTGCTATTCCTCTCTTTGGGACCTTCCAGTGGCTTCCCAGTTCACTCAGGGTAAAAGCCAAACTCCATCAGACGGACCTCAAGTCTCCCCTTAATCTGGCCACTTTTTTCTCCTTATTCATCCCACTTCAGCCGTGCTGCGTTCCTTGCTGCCCCTCAAACGCAGCAGGCCTGCTCTGCCCAAATTTCTTGCTTCTGCAATGCTCTTCCTCTTTGCACATACTTTGCTCCCTCACCCTCTTAGCTCTTGGCTTAAATATCACTTTTCCATGAGTCTTTCCCTGATTATCTTATTTGAAACAGCATTCTTCTACTCCCACTTGTGGTACCTACGATTTATTCATCCCTGACTTTTTTCCCCTTATGCTTATCACCATTTAATGCACCATGATTTAACTTATTAATTCCTTTAGTCTCTATCCTCCTACACTGTACAGTAAACTCCATGAGGGCAGAAATTTTTTTGCCTGTTTTACTCACTGTTGTATGCTCTGGTTCATAGCAGGTACTCAAAAACGTTATTTGAATGAAATGAATTAATAATTAAAGAATGAATGACACCGGTTTGTCCTCCTCTACCATGGTGGCTCTTCTCTAAAAAAGTGTGAAGTTCTGTGCAGGAAGCAGCCAAGAGCGATGTGGGGCTGGAGCAAGAGAGGGAGAGGTGACAAAGGAGGGTATGGGACAGTTGTTCTCGAGAGAGTGCGCTGGACGGATTTGAGGGTGGGTAGGGAGGCTGGGGAAGAAAGTGGGGGCAGGTTGGCCAGTAGGAGGACATCGTAGTAGTCAAGAAAACAACTAGTGATGGCTTTGGGGTTTAAGCCTTTGAAACTGCAACAACAACAAAAAAGAAATACCAACACCTGTAGAAGGAGCTTCCTCTGAGGCGGGATCTGACTTTCCCCTCCCTCCCTCCCTCCCTCTCTCTCTCTCTCCCTTCCTTCCTCCCCCCCTTCTCCCTCCCTCCTTCCCTTCTTTCACCTTTCTCACTTACTTCTCATATAAGCAAGGGATTTTAATAATTATTTGAGTAGAAAAGAGAAATTGTTATTTTTGCATAAACACCATATTCGGTTGAAAAAAATATTTGTCTCATTCATACGTATCTCTTTGATAGGGGTAGTCTTCTGAAGGAAGGGGTAGTCTTGTTTTTCAAAAAATAGGAATGTACGAATAAATGCCTCAGTGCATTTTTCAACAATGCCATCTTCTGCCCCCCAAATGCAAACTCTGCAGCTGTACAGGAAGACTATGTTTTAAGATTCTCTTGGTGGTAATCTAGGGAACAAGACTCTGCCCTAAGTGAAATAACTCAGAGAAAGACAAATCCTGCATGGTCTCACTTACATGTGAAATCTAAAACAAAACAAAACACGAAACTCATAGAAAAAGAAATCAGATTCGGGGTTACCAGATGGTGGTGGAGTTGTGGGGGAGGGAGAATTACATGAAGGTGGAAAAACACTACTTTTTTACTTCTACTTTTCCAAATTTCTACTTTTATAAGGTAAATGAGTACTAAGTACTAGGGAGGTAATACACAGCATGATGAGTATCACTAACATTGTTGTATGATATATTTGAAAGTTAAGAGGGTAGATCCCAAGAGTTCTCATCACAAGAAGAAAAAGCACGTGTTTTTTCTTTTTTTCTACTTATACGAGATGATGGACATTAACTAAAATTTCTATGCTAACTGTTTCACAATGCATGTAAGCCAAATCATTACGCCATAGGCTTTAAACTTATATGGAACTGTATGTCAATTACTGCTCAATAGAACTGAGGGGAAAACCCTCTGTGGCCAGCTACCCTCACACTCCTTAAAGATCATTCTCACAATCTCTCTCAATATCTGTCTTTCCAGCTATCCATCTATCATGACAATAGCAATCATGAATATAGCCTATGTGTGTGTGTATATATATTTTCTAGGTCCTGTTGTAGGAGCTTTGCATATGTTAATTCATTTAATTCTTATGACAACCATATGAAGTAGGCTAATTGCTGGAAACCCATCCTAGCAATAGTTCAGTGCAGGAAGGATTTGGCAGGCGGCCTTCCACCTGGTGGCTCAGGGGCCCCAGCTCCTTCCCTTTAGGTGGCCCCATCATCCCCTAAGGCTTGAGTCCTCTTAGACACCCTCCGCCTGCCAATGGGATAAGAGAAATTGTGGAGGACCACCTGGGAAGTTTTTACGGTCAGGCCTGGAATGAGTGCACATCACTTCCCCCACATGCTGTTTGCTAGAGAATTCAGTCACCCAAAGGACCTGAAGCAAGGGGAGAACAGCCCAGACGTGTGTGAAGAGTTGGCACATACCTGTCTTTGCCAAATGTGGGTACTAGTGTGCTGTTTTACACACAGGAAAACCAAGGTTACCAAGGTCTAGAAGGTTAAGAAACGTGCCAAAAAAGTTTTATCAGTAATAAGTGATGGAGCCAGGGTTCAAACCCAAGCTGCCAGCCTCTGGAGTTGGGGCTCTTCATCACTGCACCACAGAAGTTAGGTCGAAGCGACAACTGATCATCCAAATAAGTGAAAAACAGCAGCAGTGATTCCCAGGCCCCCAGCATGCTCCCATTTTCCTGCTCGCTCTCAATTTGCTGTTGTTCCTGAGTATACAGTCAATAGGGCCCGAAACTCGGCCACAATCCATCCCCAGGCGTGTGGTAATCAGGGAGCCAGCCACAGCAATCTTCCCACGGCCATGCGTGTCCCCTAGAGCATGTTGTGTTGCCCTCTTAATAGAGAGCCAGCCAGACTGGTGGCTGGGGCTTGGGGTGGGGGGTGGTCACCTGGAGGGAGGAAAGGGGCTGGTGGCAAAAAAGACCTTCAAAGCAGTCTTTTTTGTCACACTTAATTTCTGTTTAGGGGGCCATGTTCAGGATACTACAGAATGTCACCGCATTTTAGGCTCTCTCTTGGGGCCAGGGCAGCAGAAGGGACCCTGGAGATTTGACTTCCACTCTCCTGTCTGCTAGCCATTGGTGGAGTGATTTTAGGCAAGTCGCCCCATCATGCTCTCTGGGCAAAATAAGGAAACATGTAGGGGGTTTTAGAACCAAAAATATCTGAGCAAAACCATGGGCCCTCTCTCCACAAAATGCGCATACCCACCTAGTTTTACAGGAGTCTACAGACTTCCTGAAGGGTATCTGTGAACCATGAGTTAAGATCAGCCAGACTATAGGCACCTATTTGCTCTAATGCTCTTGTGTTCCCGAGGAGCAGCGATGAAAGAACGGCTTTCTTGACTCTGCTGCCTCCTATGGAAGGAAACCTAGGCACCCCCGAGGTAGGTCCCTGTGTCATCCTCCGGGAGGTCTGCCCAGCCCCTCCCTGCGAGCCAGAGGCCGCTTGGTTGCCTGGAACCGCACCCCCAGCTCGCTGGCAGACGGCCTGCTCCACGGAGCCTTATGAAAGCATGAGTCATGGCAGGTCGCTCTTCTAATTCAGAGGTAGCTTTTATTTGACGAAGGAGGTTTAAGGGGCCTTGTTTCCCTTTGTGCCGGCTAATCTTCAAAAACCATTTGCTTTTGCACAGTCCGGGGAGGCTTTCTGCACACTGCCAGCCGCCCTTCTGCGGCTGCCCTGGAGAGGGAGTGGAGGCTGGCTGGGACTGTCCGGCTGCTGTCCTGGGCACAGGAAATCCAGCCGCTATTGTCGAAGGGAAGGGGGACTATAAATACTGTAAAAAATGAGCGCCTCCAAGTCCAGAGGAAATCCGGATGTTGTCAAGGTCGGGCTGAGGAAGAGGGGGGCCCGCGGGAAACTTTGTGCTTCCTTCTGAACCTTTAGTATTCCCTGCTGATCTCCACGGAAAGCCAGAACTCCTAAACAGTTCGGATCCTCAATAGTCAGCCTCCGATTTGCCTTTCCAACCCCATGGACCGCGGGCTCCTGCGAACCCCTCTTCGGGCCCCGAAGTGTGCCGCCGGCTTTTTCAGGCATGTCTCTTGTCTGCTGGCCTGTCAGGTCGCCCTCTCCTTCTGTTCCACCTGCCTCTCTCCCACTGTCTCAGGCCTGCTTCCGACTGCATGTCCACCTGGCAACTTTTCTAGACTGTTACTAACATAAATAAGCATAATTGCTCTTTACTGAGTGCCTGCCATGTGCCAGGTGTTTCACAAGCCTTAACACACTCAATGCCTTCAACGAGCTTGCAAGGCAACTATTCTCATCGGTGTTTTATAGGTGAGGAAATTGAGTTTGAAGGGGTTAGTTAAATCTCCTGAGGTCACGCAGCTAGTAAAATGACAGAACAGCAACTCTTACCCAGTTGGCTTCAAAACCACCAAAGCTTACCCTGCGTTTACAGGCACCTGGGAAGATACTAGCCATGTCCCCAGATGCCCAGAAGCCAGGATGCTAGTCTTCAGGAGACCAAGCCCAGAGAAGGCCTTTCAAGAAAGGTCACCAGACAAAGGGCTGCCTTCCACATTCCTGAGCCAGAGTCTCCTGGAACCCAAAAGAACCTGTTTTATTACTCTTTCAAAAACCTTCTCACAGAGACACACTGCTATCAAGAAAATCCTGCTGCGAGCAGGAAACTTCAGCCTTGGGATGGCAAGCACAGGACAGGCGGTGTTTAGTTTCCTAAGCAACCGTAATTCTTGTTCTCCCATCCTGCCTATGCCTCTATATCACAGTGGGATCTCTGACAACTGGAATGCAAATTCAAAATACTTTTCAGCAGCACCCAAAGCGGTGTTCTAAAAAGCTCCTGGAGATCCTGGCCCTCCATAGCACAAGGGAAAGGAAATGCCCAATGCTGCAGTTGGCTGAGCCTCGTTCTGCTCCTGTTGACACAGAGGGATGAGCAGGCTGGTGGCCATTCTGCAGCCATGCATCCCATGCACACTGGACACCTGCCTGCTGGCCGAAGGCTGGGGTCCCCACCTGCAGCCCCGTCCCACTCTAGGTTGGGCTCTCTCTCCAGCCCTGGTCACACTGTGTGCATTATTCTCACCTTGCTGCCTTAGGACCATCCGTTCCCTTGAATGTTTCCCCCACTAGACTGTGAACTCCTCGAGAGCAATCACTGCGTTGTCCTGGCCATCATCATCATGGTGATAGTTAGCATTCTTCAGTGCCAACTGCGTGACAGTCATTGTGTTAAGGCTCCACGCATTATTGAAATCCAGCCAAGACAATCTTGTGGGGTGGGTGCTCTGAGAGTTCCCTGGGGCCATGTGGTTCTCCACAGTCCCAACATGCATGTTCAGTGAGGTCTATCTCAGTGTAAACGCTCTTAAAGAAAAAAAAAAAAGCCATTTAAGAGAAGTACTTCCCCCTTTAGCAAAAGAACTTGCCATTTCTGAGCTAGAAACATTTTGACAGAACTTTTGAAGACCTCCAGTGCAGCCCTGGCCAGGTGGCTAAGTTGGTTGGAGCATCATCCCTCACACAAAAAGGCGGTGTGTTCAATCTCCAGGCAGGGCACATGCCTAGGTTGTGGGTTCAGTCCTTGGTCAGGGTGTGTACAGGATGTAACTGATTGATGTTTCTCTCTCTTTCTCTCCCCCTCTTCCTCTCTCTCTAAAATCAATAAAAATATATCCTCGGGTAAGGATCGGGTAAGGATTAAGAAAAGAAAAAGATCTCCAGTGCAATGTCAAAATAATGATGAGGGCATGTGGGGAGATAAAAGACAGGCAGACCTGGAGGGAAACAGCCTCCAACACTATATATATGACTTTGGGCAAGTTCGCGCACCACACTGTATCTCAGTTTTAGCTGACGTGAAGTGGGGGGGTCACAAAACCTGTCTGGTGTTGAGGAAACTAGGGAAAATGTAGGCCTAGTGTCTGGTCTGGTGCATGACCCAAAGTAGGTGTTTAATAAATTGAGATTATTATTATCATTATTTTCATGGTCAGTACTCACCCTTGAACATTAGAGAGTAATACAAGCTGGTGTTTAGCCTGAATTTATGCCAAGGCAGTTCTTAGTTCTCCACAAATAATTAGCCAATGTTCCCTAAGGCAGAGAACTATTTATCCCTTCATAAATTCAGAAATTTCTTGGTATTAGGACATGAACTTGCCTTACTAGGGACATGAGGATACTGTAAGATGTTGTTTTGGTCTAAGATTAGGATCTTTCACATCTTCAGAAGATTAGTGGGATCTACTTTAGATGAGAGTCACCATGAACACTCCTGCTCTGGCTCAGGTGTGACAGAACCACACTGAGCTCTTTCTCCACAGTGGCTGGAGGCGGGAGTTGCTGCGTGGGAGGGAGGCAGGCTCAGATAGAGGGCCCTTGGGGATGTCTCCTGGGTACATCCAAAGATGACCTTTGGGAATGTTCATGAACAATCATTTCTGTTGTGTTTTAGGCTGTATCTGGTGGTTTGCCTAATCGTTCAGCAGCCCAGACCTTTGTCCATAGCCTGCAGAGGCAAGGTGATGATGAAGCCGGCCCCAGCCTCGGATTCCAGGTTGGGCTCCTGGGCTCCAGCCAAGGGCCTTGGGTAAGTCACAAGATGACTTTGGGTCTGAGAGATAAGAGGCTTATACGAAGGTCTCTAATCTCTCCCCGGCTCCCCCACTGCAGATTTACAGAGTATAATGATGCTAGCAAAGTCACGGCCTCTAAGATTCTTTACTGGGGCCACCACTTGGGGCTACAGGAGCCCTGGGATTCTTGGGGATCCTTGCTCTGCCACTGTCGGTCACCACAGCCTTTGTCTTGGCCTGGGCAGAGGAGACGGGACAAGGTTAGTTCCCCTACCCCCAGTTGAGGGTGAACAAGTTTATTCAGGTTGCTTTCTATACCTGGTAAGGATGATGGAGTTCTTATTGAGGGGGGAAAACAGGAGAGGAAATTTGAAGCCAAAGCCACTGAACAGCTAAAAATCTCCGTGAGGTCGTGGTACTCAGGACTCTCAGGAAGGAAGGGTGTAACTCTGCTCTGACATTGCGCAGAGGTGGGGAGCGGAGCTTCCTGGAGAGGACAACCGCCAGAAGGCCTGCTCCAGGCACATTGCTGCCAGGGCAGGTGAGCCATACCTCCTGGGGGGAGGGGGGGGGGAGGAGCGCCAATATCTCTAAACTAGAAACAGTGAAGGGCGTTCCTTCCGTTTAGTTACCCTGCCTCCATCCTTCCTTCTGTCTTATATCTCACCCATCTAGCTATTATTTTGACATTGTATTGTCAATCTTTACACTTCAGTTCAAAAGGCATACCCACTTAATTTCTCAGGGATGACAAGTTCTTTTGCATTAAAGGGAAAAAAATAGGATTGACTGATGTTTCTACCAAATAGCCTCAAAGAAAGGGGGAAGGGAGATTTGTTTGTTTGTTTTTTGTTTTTAATCTCAGAATAAGATATACCAATTTGTTCTGATTTTCCTGGTCCATTCAAAATATTTTTCAGTAGGCCTTCATTCTGAAACCAGGTTTTTTCCACTCATACATTTCAATAGAAGTTGTTTCTCTAACGCATGGCAAGTCATCTTCAGTGATCAGCATCCAGAATCAATCACTCCTCATGTCCTTAATTAAATCTTCAAGTTGGAAACTATGTAGGGAGATCCTTTATTCAAAATACCAAAAGAAAACATAAGCAGGCTTCATCTCTTATTGTAACAATGCCAGTTTTCCATAATCTGACCTTGACTTGACATCGGTGGACCAGAACCTTTCTTCAAAGCTCTGTATATATTTTTGTAATCTAGATGCATAAGATGATGACAGAGGATTATCTTCGGTCATTAAAAATGTTGGAACATTCTTTACTACAGATGGAAAAAATAGCCCCGTGGCTAATTAAGATTCCTGTTTGAATCTGACTCGAGTTGTCTTTTGTTGTCACAAGGTGTGGACTCTAACTGTAGGATTACAAGTACCTCTGTTATTTAGGACCAATATTTAAAAGTAGATTAGATGTGTGACTCACACATTCTGTGGTCATAGCTTGCAGAATAATAAGAGTCATGTGTGATCATAAAAAATGCAAATATACCCACAAACAAGAAAACTATCAGTATTCTCTTCCCTGAGCAAGTTGTATTTATTATGAGGATAAATTTATTGATGTTTCACTTCCAGAATATACGCTATGTTTTATTCTTCCATAACCTTTTGTTTCTGTTTTATAAGAAAAAAATTGTTTTTAATCCATACATCCTAATCAATAAATAAATGATCAGCTACAGGGAAAACTGACATTGCCCAAGAGGTCAATGTGAAAAGAAATTGGACAATAAAGCTTTTGGTCGCCCTAAAGCATAGAATATTCAATGCAAAGTTTAAGACAAAGATGCAAAACCGTGCAAGTAATAAAGAGTCTAATTCCAGTTCCAATGTTTGGCTGCTGACAACTTTCGAGCCCACCTCTCCCCTTTCCCTTCCTGCCCAGGTCCGGACACGCTGCTGAGAAAGCCCAGCGCCATCCTCCTGGGCACCGCCAGGAAGTGCGGAGCCACGTGAGGCCCCGTCAGTGTGCAGCAACCCTCCCCCAGCCCCACCTTCTAATCACAGTAAAACCCCAGGCCAGTTTCCTTTCCCTGCTCTTTCGAGGCATTTATGGGCCTCCTTAGGAGCCTGCCTTGCCCTCCCCAGAAAGCCTCCTAATGTGAGTAATCAACCTCACATCCTCTTGGTGTGTGTACAGCGTCATCAGTTTTGACAACTGAACTAAATTTGGTGTCTCGGGTGGAGGCCATCCTGCCTCTAAAGGGTAAAAATACAGCATGATCCTATTAAAAAGTTTTTTATATATTGCCCTGGCTGGTGTGGCTCAGTGGGTTGAGCTCCAACCTGTGAACAAAAGGATCACTGGTTCGATTCCCAGTGCGGGCACATGCCTGGTTGCGGGCCAGGTCCCCAGTTAGGGGTGCATGAGGGACAACCACACATTGATGCTTCTCTCTCTTTCTCCCTCCCTTCTCCTCACTCTAAAACTAAATAAAATTTAAAAAATTTTTATATATGTACATATAATAATTATACCTGTGAACAGAAAATAAAACCACAAAGAAATAGACTGAAACATTGATAGTGATTATCTCTGAGCAGTAGGATATGGGCATTTTCTTTCTTCTTTATATGTCTCTGTATTTTCTAAAATTCCTGCTATGAACATATAATTTTTTATATATAAGAAAAAAGCAATAGCATGCAATAAAGAGTCAAAAAGATTCTGCCTTAAGAAAAAAGAAGGAAAATGCTCAAATCATTTTGATGAGTTTTGTTAACTTTACCAAATTCTAAAGTACATACACAGAGAAAGCAAATTAAGCCTCACACGATCAATTCTTCCTCTGTCTCTTTAAAAAAAAAAAAAAAAAAGCATAATTGCATGAAGTTAAGTTTCACTTTTTAGGAAAGCTTTAATTTAATCTTTGAAACTATGTGGATGAAAATCAGCATGGGGAAACATATTTTTGCTAAAAACAAAACAAACCAAAACAAAACAAGAACCTTTATCTTCAGAACTCAAAGGTTGAACTCTTAAACCTAAAATCACTTAAGAATGTTAATTAAAAATGTATTAACGTTAGCATCCTGTACGTGTGTGGCCATTCCCTGTCTTGCAGGTTTTCACTCTAGGGACAGTAGGACTTGTCCTATAAATTTCCTTAGAAGGATTGGGGTGGGGAAGGACAGAAACTATCATATTGCAGACACTCATGACCTGCTGTGGGGGGCGTGTTACTCCCCATCTTAGAGCTGAGGGAACTGGGGTGCAGGTCAAGTGACTAGGAAGTTGCAGCGCTAATCATCAGAAACATGCAATCTGGAGTGTGAGTCCCGCTTTGTGACCCAATCCCCTCCCCCTTACCTCCAGATGGTCCAGATTCAGCCTGATTTAAAGGAGTTGAAGAACCCGCGCTGTTTGTCGTGAGCCTGCACCAGAATCACCTGGAAGGCTCATTGAGACATGGATTGCTGGGTCCCGCCCCTGGACATTTGGGCTCGGTCGTTCTGGGACGGTGCCTGAGAGCGTGCGTTTCTAACATGATCCAAGCTAAGGATGAGGCTGCTTCCTGGTGACCAGTGGGTGAGAGCAGGACCCTAGCCCCAGGGCTTCCCAAGGTAGATGGTCGAGTCCTGGATGTTAGACTCCTTCAGGTGTCCCTCTAATTTATGGGGTGCTTACGGCCTCCAGAGGACCTGAGTGGCCCTGCTGTCTTGAAAGTGGCCAATGCTCACACAGTGGGCAGCCTCCTCTTGCAGGGCCTTCGTCAAGTTGCTTCACCTCTGCTCGCTATTGGTCAAATGGCTCCTTTCCCGGGTGAGGTTTGGCTAGGCCAATTACTCACTTACGGACCAGGAAATTTCTTCTTTTGTTTCAGTCCTCAAATGCCTACATTTAAATAGTACCCCCACTGGGGGTCTTTAGGCTTGGGGAGTGAAGAGAGGAACGTCAAGTCTACTTAATCCAGTCATGGGAGCCCAGAGGCTGATCCTGAGAGACGGGGTCCACTTCGCAAGCACTGCGGGGACTTGTCCGCTTTCCAGCTGGGACAAGGGTCTTGGGGAGATTGTTGAGCTACCTCATCTATTCTTTGGGGAACAATGAGGATCCATGATGCTACCAGCAGAGAGGAGGACCTGCTCAGATTTTGAGCTATATTAACTCTTTCAGGACCCAGAGCGGCTTTCTCTGAATCCTTAGTAACTGGCAGGAAATTAGAGTCTCAAGAATCTGGGGAGAGGAGAAAGAGGTGTTATTCTGTAGGATAAATGGGTGGTGTTCTGATGTCTAGTTTCACCTGGCATGTGGTAAAATGCCTTCTAAGTCGTGCTTAGAAAAATGTCCATGCACAAGCCCCAAGTGAAAAGACCGGTGATTCCAGTGAAGAACTGAGATGCAAAGAACCTCCTACTTGGCTGCTTTGCATGAGATACCCTAAGGTCTCAGTTTTCCCCTTTCCTTCCCATGGTTCTTTTTGTTCTGACAAACCCAAGGAAAGGTGAACGAGTTTGCTGTGTTGTAGAGGTCACCTTCCAGCCCAGGGGATTCTGGGTAAGCGTTGCACCATCTCAGAAACGGGGCCGGGAAAAGCTGCCACGGGGGCTCCTCAGCCTCCATGCATCCAGGGGGAAGCCCTTACTCAGCCTTGGCTTCCCAAAAAACCATCTCCACTCAGCTGCAGGCTAAGGGATTTGAGTCATAACTCTTGGCTGCGTGGCTCGGTCGTTTAGAGGATCATGATATGCCAAGGCGGCAGGTTTGATCCCCAGCGAGGGCACATACAAGAAACAACCAATGAATGCAAATGGGTTTGAGAGAGAATGCAACAAAATTTCTCTTTCCCCATCCACCCCTCTCCAATCAATAAATTAAAAAAAAAAAAAATCCTCTGGGCTGCAGCTGCACCTAATATAAGCCTGCCTCGCACGCGGCCAGGCCCACACACCCTGCTGATGACAGTGGCTTGGCCCTTGCCAAGGGAGAAAATATGTAAATTATAAGCTCAAGTGAGAACGCTGCGTGTTAAGTCCTGTCAAGCCACAGTTGTCAGACCAAATCTTGCATGTCACCAATGGAGCCAGGATGAAAACAAATCAAGTCCCGTCGTGCCGTGTCTCTTAGGCACTCATCTCCGCGGCCTGGATGTCCTGGCTGCAGTTCTTCCGTGTTATGGCCTGAGCGTCTGCAATTTTGAATTAGTCCGTACCCTGAGTAAGTTCCCGGGGGACCGAGCAAGTGCCCCAGGCGTTGCCAGGATGCCCAGACACAGGACCCCAGAGACAAGGGAGAGCAGGGCCAACAAGGGAAAGACAAGGTAGACAGGCTTCCAGTGAGGGTGCAGGCACCCAGAGAGAGGTGCATCCTGACGGAAGCTCTTCCCAGGGCAGCAGGGGGTAGTCCTGCTGGGTGGCGTCTCTGCCCCGGGAACCACGGGCCCACTCAGCCCAGCACCTGGTGCGATGTCACCTGGAAGCCCTGGGAACAGCCCGCACTACCCGCTCACCGGCAGGATTATGCCTTCGGGAAGCTTGTTTTGATTCTGTACTATTTGTACTTATTGGTATTGAAACTATCCCAAGTACTTTCACTTTACTTCGGAAACTCCTCAGACCAGCAGGCTCTGTCATCTGGGAAGCTGGCAGAAATACAGAACCCCAGGCCCCACCCTGGATCCACTGAATCACTACCTGTAATTTAAGATGCTCCCAGGTGACTCCTGCGAACATTAAAAATTGAACCAGTGCCTTAATCATTGGTTCCCAACTTGATTGTACTTTTGGGAAGTTTTAAAATATACTGATGCCTGGGCTCCATCTCCAGAGATTTAGACTTAATTGATAGGGGCTGTGGCCTGGGTAACGGGATTTTTTAAATGATTCGAAGGTGATTCTAACATGATGTAAAATTGGAGAACCAATACCTAAACTACCGACAGATTTTTCTCCTGGACCAGGGCTTCCCAGGGGACACCACTGATGCTGGCCCAAGGACCTTGCTTTGAGAAATAAGACTTTAAGACATATAAGAATGACAATTTGGAAAGAAATTCAGTGAAATAAACACAGGCAGCAGGGTAGTATGGGGGAAGGACCTCAGATTCAGAGTTAAGCAGACCAGAGTTCTAGTCTTCACCCTACCAGCTGTGGAAGCTTGAACAAATTACATAATTTTTCTGATCTTCAGTTTCCTTAGCCGAAAAATAGGGATAAGAAGGTATATCTACTGGAATTATGTAAGGATATAAGGTGACCTACCATTCCAAGGTTTCCTATGGAAGAAGACCAAAACAAGGAAATCAAACATTAAAAACTATATTACAAGCAATATTGAGAAAGAAAAACAAAGTTGGAAGTATCATACTACTCAATATTAAACTATACTACAAGGCCATAGTAATCAAAACAGCATGGGACTAGCATAAAAGCAGACATATAAATCAGTGAAACAAAATAGAAAGCTCAAAAATAAACCCACATCTATGTGGTGAGATAATATTTGACAAAGGAGGGAAGAACATACAATGGGGTAATGATGGACTATTCAATGAATGATGCTGGGAAAATTGGACAGATACATACAGAAAATGAAACCACCTTCTTATACCATGTACAGTAATAAACTCAAAATGGATTGAAGACTTAAACGTAAGACACAAAACCATAAAACTCCTAGAAGAAAACATAGGCAGTAAAATCTCTGACACTTCTCTTGGAAATATTTTTTCTGATACATCTCCTTGAGCAAAGGAAACAAAAGAAAAAACAAATGGGACTACATCAAACTAAAAAGGTTTTGCACAACAAAGGAAACCATCAACAAAACAAAAAGATGATCCCCTGAATGGGAGAACATATTGGCCAATTATATATCTGACAATAGGTTAATATCCAAAATTTATAAAGAACTCATACTATTCCATACCAACAAACAATCCAATTAAAAAATGGGCAAAGGACCTGAACAGACACTTCTCCAAAGAGGACATACAAATGGCCAATATGAAAAGATGCTCAATATCACTCAATAATCACCAGAGAAATGCAAATTAAAACCGTAATGAGATATCACCTCACACTTGTCAAATGGCTGTCATCAATAAATCAATAAACAATAAGTGTTGAGGAGAATGTGTGGAAAAGGGGGCCCTCATGCACTGTTGGTGAAAATACAGATTGATGCAGCTACTATGGAAAACAGCATGGAGCTTCTTCAAAAAATTAAAAATGGAACTGCCTTATGATCCAGTGATTCCACTTCTAGAGATTTATTAGGAGAAACCCAAAGCACTATTTGAAATTATGCATGCACATCTATGTGTACTGCAGTGTTACTTACAATAGCCAAGATATGGAAGCAGCCCAAATGCCCATGAATAGAGCAGTGGATAAAAAAGTGGTCATACATATATACAATGGAATACTACTTGAACATAAAAAAGAATGAGACCTTACCATTTATGGCAGCATGGTTGGACCAAGAGGGTACTGTGCTAAGTGAAATATATCAGTCAGAGAAAGACAAATACCAGATTTCACTTATATGTGGGATCTAAAGAATAAAATAAATGAACAAGCAAAATTGAAACAGACTCATAGTCAGAGAGAATGGGCTGGTGGTTGCCAGAGAGGAGGAAGATTGAGGGACTGGATGAAAGAAGTGAAGGGATTAAGAAGTACAAATAGGTGGTTACAAAATAGTCACAGGATTATAAAGTATAGCATAGGGAATATAGTCAATAATATTGCAATAACTATGAATGGAGCCAGGTGGGTACTGAAAATATCAGGGGGAACACTAGGTAAAGTATATGATTGTCTAAGCACTATGCTGTACACCTGAAACCAGTACAAAATAATATTGAATGTAAACTGTAATTGAAAAATTAAAATTAAAATTAAAAAATTACATTATAAGTCAATGTTCTTGAAATTAAAAAAAAAGTTGAAATTACATGTTAAAAGAGCATACCACAAACCTCAGAAGATTAACACAAAACAACCAACATCAAGACATATTTCAGTAATACTTGGCTTTAAAGGAAAAGAAAAATCCTTAGAAAATTTAGGCAAAACAGCAAGTGACTTAAAAAGGAAAGAAAATTAGATTGTCATTTTAAATTTTTTGGCAGAAGAAAATAGAATAACATATTTAAGATATTTAAGGAAAGAAAATGTGAGCCAAGGATTTTATAACCAGCTAAACTTACTTCAGGTACGAAGGATGCATATAAACTGTTATCAACATTTAGACTTTGGGAATTATTGTTCTTCCCATGAGCCCTTCTTCAGGAATCTACTAAAAAACAAGCATCAGACAACCAAAACAATTAGCAAGACATTAACATAAGTACTGATGGTGAGCATTCAATTTAGTTACTTGTAGAGCTAAGACTACATAAGGGTTAAAATGAAGAAGGCGTATAGTATGTTCTATGTTGGGGTAATGCTTTTGTTTAAAAACTATGGTGAGTGGATTGTTGGATTAAGTAAATAAGTGATTATAGATATTTTATTCCATCATATCTGTGTTCCCACCATAATTATCAATGTAAAAGAAAGGATAAACTCTCATATAAATATAATATAGAAGAGCTAAAGTAAAAGTATTATAGTCTGTATTTGAATTGGATATAGCCCCTCAACACTTGAAAGGCCAAGTAACAATCACTGAGCAAGTAACAATGAATAGCCCTAACAGCCAGTCTGTGGCTCTGAAATATTGTCGTCCCTAAAAGACAGCAGCAATTTTTTGGGAATTGGTTGACTTTGAGTTTGGTGTGGGAAATGTACAAAATAAACCTGGAACACCTTGTCATATCAGAGAAGCAAGCAAGCTTCCACTGATGACCGGAGTCATGTCCAAAGGACATAGCAGCCTCCTTGAAGGAGCCGTCACTGACCAAAGATGGGTAACTTGAGCTTCAATAAGGATAAAAACTGCAATGGATTGAAACCTATAAAATGTCATATTTAAACCCATGATCATAATGACATTTAAAAAAGCAACTGGCCATCTTTGAACCAATTTATTGCCTTGATAACATAAATGTGAAAACTCAAGCATTATCCTGGCTTTTCTATATATACTATGCAAAATTATTCAAACACAATTTACCATATTAACACATTAAAAGAGCAAAACCATATGATTATCTCAATAGATGCACAATGTCATTTTAGAAAACTCACCATCAATTCCTAATAAAAATTATTAGCAAACTTGGAATAGCAGATAACTTCCTTAACCAGACAAAAGGTATCTATAAAAAAAAAAAACTACTGTAACACAATACTTAATGAAGAGATAGTGAATGCTTTCTTCCTAAGATTATGAACAAGTGGGGTGTCACCCCTTACAACTTCCACTCGACATTTTATTGGAAGTCTGAACCAATGCAAAAAGAAAAAGAAAAAAGCATCCATATTGGAAAGGAAGAAGTAAAACTGTCTTCATCATCATTTATGTGGAAAATTACAGCTTTTTATGTGATCTATAAAGTGCTGTGAGAAATAATAAGTGAATTTAGCAAGGTTTCAGTGTATAAGATCCATATACAAAAATCAATTGTGTTTCTGTAGACTTACAACAGTCAGTAACTGAAGTGAAACAATAGCACTTACAATAGCATCAAAAATACGAGACTTAGAGGAAGCTCTGACAAAGGATGTGTGAGACCTGTGTACTGACAGCAAGTGCTGAGGTACACTCTGACAACATTGCTGAGTGAAATTTTAAAAGACCTCAACAAATAGAGACATATACTATGTTCATGGATTGGAAGATTAAATATTGTTAGGATGTCAGTTCTACCCAAATTGATCTATGGATTCAATGAACTTAATCAAAATCCCTGAAGTCTTTTTTGCAGACACTGACAAACTGATTCTATAATTCATATGTGTCAAGAGCCCAGCCAAGCTGAGCTGACAGTACTGAGCTGCCAGGTGTAGAGAAGCTGATGAAGGTAACAAGTCAAAACCAAAGTAACTTACGAAGTCACTTATTGCAATAGTGTAAGCAAGAAGCTAACCTGGCAAAAGTGCCGCCATCCTCTTCCATTTTCTGCCCCGAGACAGCTCTGGTTGAAGGGCAGCTGGATAAGCACAGATGCTGGGCATTGTCTGAATGCTCTGGGAGCCCCAAACGAAAGGCTCAATGTTATGGGCCAGGAGGAGAGAGACGTGGAAGAGACAGGAGTGGAAGGGACTGAATGCTGTGTCAGAGTGAAAATGAGGGTCCTCAAGTCCTCCCTGCCCCTGCCACCTGATAAGGACTTGACAGAGGCTCCTGAGGAAGATCTCGGCGGAAGGCCCTGACCAAGAGGCTTCTGAATGGGATAGGAATGAAGATACACGTAAGAGCGAGGACAGCCCAGAGCCCTGGGTCCAGGACCGCACTCCCTCTGAGGTTGCCTCGCCTTGGCTGTGCACTGAGTCTGGTGTGGGGAAGGCAGCTTTCCCCACTGAGGCCTGTCAAATCGAGCCTTTGTAATCATGCATGGTCCGGGCTACCAAAAAAAAATAAAACACATCACACTTAGGTTTTCAGCTAGGAGGCAGACTCTTAATGATAAGATATAGAGATGCCAGGGCAGCCAAAATAACTTCGAAAAAGCATAAAGTAGGAGGGCTAAAACTACCTGATGTCAAATTTATAGGCATAAAATTGCTCATAACATTTCCTGTAATTAGTTCTAGCATCTCTCTCATTTCTGATATTGATAATTTTCATATTTTTCTTTTTTCCCTGATGAGTTTGAATAGAGGTTTATCAATTTTGTTGATATTATCAAAGAACAAAATTTGTTTTATTTTCTCTATTGCTTTTGTTTTCTATTGTATTGATTTCTTCTCTGAACTATTTTATTTCCTTTCTTCTATTTACTTTTGGTTTAATTTTTTCATATATTTCTAGTTTTTAAATAGAAGCTAAAATCACTGATTTGAGACCTCTCTCCTTTTCTAATATAGGCATTTGTAGTATGAATTTCCCACTAAATACTGCTTTAGCTGCATTCCAAAAATTTCAGCATTGTTTTCATTCAGCTCAAATACTTTCTAACTTCTCTTTTCATTTATTCTTTGATCCATAGGTTATTTAGTAGTCTGTTATTTTCCAAATAGTTCAAGATTTTTCCAGATATTTTTTTTGTTGATTTCTAATATAATTCCACTATAATCGGAGAACATACTTTATGTGGCTTGAAGCTTTATAAATTTATTGAGGCTTATTTTATGGCCCAGAATATGTTCTGTATTTATAAAGGTTCTGTATGCACTTGAAATGAATGTGAATTTTGCTGTTCTTAGAATACTGTATAATTAGATAAAATTGGTTAATAATGCTTTTATATTCAGACTGATATTTCTGCCTACTTTTTCTACAAATAATGGTAGAGGGGTGTGGAAATTGCTGATTTATCTGTTTTTTCCTTGCACTTCTACCAGTTTTGCTTCCTATATTTAGAAACTATTATGTGTATAAACATTTAGGACTGTTATGTCTTCTTGATGAAGACCTTTTGCCATTATGATAATGCCCTTGCTTTGGAATCTAATTGTTTGATGTTAATATAGCCATTCCAGCTTACTTCTGATTAGTGTTAGCAAACTGTATCTTTTCTCACCCTTTTAATTTTAACCTAATTATATTTTCATATTAAAATGGGTTTATTATAGGAATCACATAGTTGGTTGTTGTTGGGTTTTTTTGTTTGTTTGTTTTAGGCTTTGGATAGTTTCTTCTCATGCATGAACTAAGAAAAGCTCCTAGCTTAATAGTTGAGGAGGATCTTTTACACATTCTTAGTTTTCTCTCAAATTATGTAGTGTTAGGTGTTTTATATGCCTTATCTCACTTAATCTTTGGGAGTAGCCAGCTCTGTTGGTACTGATTAGAATTTTATAGATGAAGAAATGAAGGCTTATGAAAAGGTTAGGTAATTTTACCAAGATCACATAGCTAACAAATGGCAGAGTTTGGATTTAAGTCTATGTCTAGTAGAGAATAAACAAAAAATAAGAGATAGTATGAAAATATTTGTTTTCAACAGTGGTAAAATATCCCCTCTGCTTCCAACTCAGGAGTTACTCACATGCATGGTTGTCTACAAAACACAGGTACAGGAACTCTCTCCCTTTCCCTTCCAACCATCACACACAGAACAGGTGTCGTTCAGGTGGGTCCTTAGGAGGAGAGTCCTGAGGTGATGCTGTGAGGTGTCCTCACACCGTAGTTGAATATTTATTTGGTAAGAGAAGTCTGGAAGGTCAGGAAGGGTGTTGTTCCTACCCTCTGGATTATGCCACTGACCTTGTTCTAGGGCTGGAGTGCTGGGTGGGCCTTCTGTCCAGGGGAGTTCCTGTCCTTCATACGGTGCCTCCTTACTGTATAGGACGGAATCCTATCAGCCTGTCCAGAGACCTAATTCCTTCTTTCTATCCATTTATATATTCAGGTCTTTCCGTTTTCTTTAGGTTCTCATGCATGAAATGCCCAATCGTTCAGCCGCTTTTCTCCTACACTAGGAGAGGAAGCCCATTAACTCTGACAGTGGAATGCCCTTCTTTGAGGGTGAGGCAGACACAGCCCTATGACAGGTGACAGCGAGGAAGCGGAAAGCATGCCTGTTTCTTCCTTTAGAGTCTTACCACTGACATTTCAGTCCTCTCCTTCATTCACTGTCCTCCCTCCCCCTCGCCCCCGGCCCTCCATGGGTCAATCCATCCTTGTGATTGCCATGGGTGCAAATTAATTGTATATTAGAGAGAATTTTTTGCTTTCTATTTCATGAAAACTTTGCAGTGATTCCATTTATCAAGGAGGGATCCTTTTCCGGGGGGGTGGGTTCTGTAATTAAAGTACTCTCTGTCTAATGAATAGGCAAAAGAGGGAGAGAGGGAGGAGAACCAAATTAACTGGATATTTTCAAAAAAAAGCAGTGAAGTCACAAACTAGTGCGGCGCTCCAGCAGAAACCACCACACTGTGGCTATCGGAGCAGCAGGTTGCCTATAATTAGACCATACCAACCTTAGGCTGCCTGAGGGAGCCGCTGCCCCGCCTCAGAGAAAAAGGGTTTGGACCACATAAGCAGTAGAACCGATTGCTCAGTCACCTCTGACAGGACCAACCCATCCACACATCCCTGTTTATCTCACACTCGATCAGGATGCCAAGCTTCTCAGTGGTGGATTACCTCCACTTTCTTCCCTTAACTGGGCCTATTTCCACCCACCCTTCCCCCACGCCCCTCTCTAGTAAACCATTTCCTTCTGCCTCTGGAACTCCCAGTTCCCATTTGAGGTCAATAAACACCTGTATTTTTCTATCTCTCCTCTGAAAGTTCCAGTCACCTCCTCACTTATCTAAAGGCAGGGCGAATTCTGGGGACAGGGTTTCTCTGCAGCCCTCTCAAACGGATGATTTCTTTTCTCTTGTACCCAAAGAGCTTCAGCAGCCTTAGTCTTCAATGCCAATTTTAGAGTGCTGTTTCCCCTTCCCTCTTGCAAACCCCTTCTGCTCCTTTGAGGCTCACACCATCTGGTTGTACCACTCTTCCTCCTCCAAGTTACAGTCACCTACTGGTAGCTTCTGGGTCTTTCCTCCTCATTTTCAGTACAACTAACTTTTATACGCAACTGTTTTCTTCTTGCCATTTTTGGTGACTTCAACATGTATGCCAATGATTCATCCAACACCATGCACTTCCGGTTCCTTGACTTCCTCATATTTTCAATGATGTTTCCTTCTACTTTATCTCAGTCATCCATCACACCTTAGATCTTGGCATCAACAAAAATGGCACCAAAATTTCGAATGCTAATATCTCATTCTGCCTGCAAATATCATCCTTCCAAGTTACATGCACAAGTGTCCTTCCTTCCAAAATGCCTTTACATTTTTGTTGTCACTTTCAATCCATCCATTCCTCTTTATTTATATTCATCACCAACCCCTCATTACCCTTCATTTCCCTTCTTTTCTACCTTATACTCCATGACCCATTGCAGTAGTTTGTTCCTAGCAACCCGTAACATCTTTGCCTTGTTGAGTGAGGTTTAGAGCACCGTTCTTCTGGATGAGTTCTGAGTTCTTCAGAGATAAAATTAAAATCTAGGCAGATGAAAGCAGATGAAGAAGTCACTTTTTCTATGGATAAAGTTAATCCTAGGGAACGTGACTTAGTTTTGCAGCAAGAACGGGCTTTTCAAAACCAAGTCTCGGACATACTCACTCAGCCACCCCTGCCCCACTACTGCCTCTTACAGCGCGGGGTCCGTGCTTTCCAGAGCTCAGGGCACAGAGGAGCGGCGCAAAGCATGGTTGCTTTGGGCGGCTGGACCCCAAGAGAAAGGTGAGAGAAAGGGGTTGGCGTTACATGCCCCCTCACTGATCCCAACCTCATCAGCAGTACCAGTTACTCCTCTCCACAGGAGGAAGCAGGGAGGACATTACCTCAGTGAACTCCCTCTCTGTGGAAAGAAACATGAGGACTTGATGATACATTCCCCTAATCCCTCTCTTCCTCCGTGATACCTGTCTTATACGCCCACCTTTCTGGGGCCTTTTCCCTATCAGCACCAGAGCAGTAGAAGGTGGTATTCAAAATACTTGTACACATTCTTATTTGATCATTGTAAGAACCACAGGAGAGAGGTAGAATCACCTATTTTTATAGGTAAGAGAATTGGAACAAGGTGAATTTACTATCTTATGTTACAGCTGATATGTTAAACCCAATTTATCTGAGAGGAGATTAATTACAGTATACTACCTTTTATCATGTAAGGTAACATATTCATAGGGTTCAGAGACTGAGACATGAACATCAGTTGGGGGCCATTATTTTTCTTACCATACAACAGATTATACCATTACTTTAGAAGAGAGGTGTTAGTATTCTATTTCCATAAAAAAGTACTTTTTTCTTACCACACCTGGTACTGAAAAAGCAAACATACAAATATGTATAAACATTGAATTTTGAGCACAGTACCTTCCTCAGAGGAAACATTTGATGTTTGTTGAACATATGCACACTACATTTTTTTTTTAAAGTTTTAAGGATAAAGAAGTAATACAAAGACAATTACCTAATTGTCATCGATAACACCTGAAGACAAATGCTTAATTTAAAAGATTAATTTGAAGAAGACATTTGGATCATCAGCAACAAAAAAATTACACAATTTATCTTGTGTATCAATGGCTCTCCACACCTCAATCTGCATCTGTCTGTTTCCTTTTCTCCCACTGTTTTATCCCTAAACTGGCCAAACTATTAAATTGATATATATTTAAAATATTTGTTACACTTATGCAAAAAAGAAGTATATTTAATTTAAAATTAGGTGAGCTGCAACACTTCTGTACATTCTATTGCAGGTTCAGGGAAAAAAAGAAATAAAAGTCATATAGATTTGAAAAAAAAGAAGTAAAACTGTCTTTATTTATAGATGACATTGTATGTAGAAAATTCTAGGGAAGCTACAAAAAAAGATACTAGAAATAGTAAGTTTAACAAGGTCTTGGGATACAAGATCAATATAAAAAAATCAATTGTATTTCTACATATTAACAAACCATTAAAAATTGAAATTAAAAGTACCATTAATAACATAAAAATTTAAAATAATTAGGAATAATTTTAACAAAATCTTTATAAGACCTGTACATGGAGAACTACAAAATATCGCTGAGTAAAATTTTAAAAGACCTAAAGAAATGGAGAGAGATACCGTGTTCATAGATTATAAGACTCAATATTGTTAAGGTATCAACTGTCCTCAAACTGATGTTCAGATTCAATGCTAACTCAATAAGAATCACAGCAACTTTTTTAAAAATACAAATGGGAAATCTGATTGCAAAAGTTATTTAGAAATACAAAGAACTTAGAAAAGCCAAAATATTTTTGACATAGGTAAAGAAAATTAGAGGCCTTACACTCCTTGGTTTCCAGACTTCCTCTAAAGCTATAAAAGTCAAGAAAGTGTGGCACTGGAATCAGCATAGACATAAACCCATGAAACAGAATAGAGAATCCAGAAATAAGCCTGCATATATATCCATATGATCAATTGATTTCATAAAGAGATGCTGGCGTAAAAAGGAAAGGTTAGTTTACTCAGCAACTGGTTTTGAACAATTGTATATCTATATGCAAAAACATGATCCTCAACCCTTAACTTGTATCATACACAAAAATTAACTAAAAATAAAAGGATCATAGGCCTAAAGGAAAATCTAAACGACAAAGTTTCTAGAAGAAAACAGGAAAAAAATCTGTGACTTTGAGTTACGCCATGATTTCTCAGACAGGACACACAATATGAATCATAAAAGAAAAAAAATGTGTAAGTTGAACTCAACAAAATTAAAACTTTTGCTCTTTAAAAATAATTACAAAAATTAAGAGACTAGCCCTAACCCTAACTTACAAACTGTAAGTGTTCCCAGAATAAAGAATTCTTAACAACTTAAGAAGTTATTGACTAAAAATGCATGAAAGATTTGAACACTTTACAAAAGAATATGTACAAATGGTAAACAAGTCTAAAAAGATGCTCTACATCATTAGTAATTAGGGAAATGAAAATGAAAATCACCGACTAGAATGACTAACAGGATAACAGTAAGTGTGGGTGAGGATTCGGAGCCGCTAGAGCTCTTACGCACGGCCAGTGGGGATGCAAAATGGGAAAACTGCTTCAGAAAGTTTGGAGATTTCTTAGGAAGTTAAACTTAGGCTTACATATGACCCAGCAATTTTACTCCTAGGTATTTACCCAAATAAATGAAGATATATGTCCACATGAAGGCCTGTACACAAATATTTGTAATAGCTGGGTCCATAATACACCAAACTATAGGAACAACGTGGATATCTATTAACAATAATACATAAACAAATTGTGAAATAGTCATACAATATTATTCAGTGATAAAAAGAAATGGACTACTAATTACACACGAACATGGATGAATCTCAAAACATTATGCTGAGCAAAGGAAACCAGAAACAAAAGTTTATGTAAATAATTCTATCTACATGAAACTCTAGAAAAGACCAGTCTTTAGGGACAAGCATATCAGTGGTTGTCTGGCATGAATATGTTTATGGGAGACTGAATGGGAAAGGGTATAACGGGAATTAATTTAGGTGACGGAAGTGTTCTATATCTTACTGTGATAGTGGTGATATGAGAATATACACTTGTCTAACCTTAGAGAACTGTATACTTAAAATGCATATTTTATCCTATGTAAATGATCCCTGAATAAAGTTGATATAAATAAAAAATACTGAGTGAGCTGAAACATTTACATTGTTTTCTCTCTCAAAATATTCCTCCCTTTTGGACTTCCCCAAGCAACTCCACAAATCAACTGAGTGGGTAAAACAGTGTGACACTGGACAAGTAAGTTATTATTCTACTGATGAGCAAGTTTCCTCATGAGTAGAATGAGTGGATTATACTATGACTTCATTCATGCATTCATTAATTCATTCAATGAACATTTATTAAAGCCCATTATGGGGCAAGCACTACACCAGGTTCTAGACATACAAAAAACTAAGCAAGAAACCATTTTTGCCCTTAAGGAGTCACAGTCTCGTAGAAGAGACACACTACTCTATGATTATGGCACAACTTATGCATATTTAGGGTGTGAGGAGAATTCATAAGAGAAGCAGTCTTCCCTGATAATGCAACACCTGAGTTGGGTTTTGAGGTTACAAGTTAAGAGTTAGGTTCAGAGGGAAGAGAAGGCATTCCAAGCAGAGAGTGCTGTATGGGCGCAGCGCCAAAGGAGAGAGACATACTATGTGGTCAAGGTGTTTCAGGCAGCTGAGTAGGTCTGGAGCATAGAATTCATGCTTGTAAGGTCAAGGTGTATCTTGATTTCAAACGTTAAAAAAAGATTCCTCTTGTTTAAAGTATATAGACAGGGATCTGACCAAATAATGATACCCATGATGTAGTGGGTCACCTAAGTGGTACAATAACTCTACCTTCAGTTAGGATCCTTTCTGCTGCAAAGAGAATCTTTTCATTCACATGTTGAAACAGTCCCAGGGTGACTTGGGGATTGACAAGGTCAACAACACAGTTTTCCAGTCTTTCTATTCCTAGGGCACCGCAACTCCAGACCCTATATCCTCTCTTTTTCATATCCGGCTTCCCTGGAAGATTCAACAAAGGCTCACAATCCAGTTCCATTGGTCCGCTTTGGCCTTAGATTTTGCACTGATCCTGAAGTAATCCCTCTGGCCGGGACGACGGCACATGGCGACTGGCCTGGCCAGGACTCTGAGGTCCTAGCGCTGGGAGTCAGCCTTACCTTAGGTTCATGGGGAGGGGCAGATTCCCGAATACACAACAGAGCCTTTGTGGAAGGAGGAGACTTGATACTGAGGAGGAATTATGTTTTAAGAAAAACAGATCTTGACAATTTTCAGAATAAGTCAGGGGCTACAAACACACATTGACGAACTTCTTTTTTCATCCTCCACATTGGACTTTGTCCAATGAAAATGGACAAAGAATGAAGTAATACGAGAGTCAGAACATGCACACAAAAAGCTATCACTCAGTATTCTAAGCACCACATTAGTGGATGAATGGTTTCATGAGAACAAAGAAAAGGGCATAATTAATTCTAACTTAAAGCTCTGGGATATTGTCACAAAAGAGGTCTTTTCAGTGGGGCCTTGGAAAAGGGAGGTCCTTCTGGCAGAGACAAAGCGAATGGGCACAGCTGGTTGAGGGTCAACTGGTGAGTTTGAAGTATAGGGTAAAGGGTCAGTGTGGGAGCCCAGCAATGGGAAGACCACGCTGCAGAGGCTTTCCCCGCCCCTTTGCTGCACAGCCTGCACTTTACCCATTAGGCAGTGGGTGCCATGTAATGTTCCAAGCAGGTAAGTGACCCAGCTGAATCTGTATAGAGAGCTGTAGGGATAGGTTAGACATTTCCTGAGATAAGAAGGAGATATGTGCAGCGGGGATAAAGCTAAGCTTTGAAGCGGAAGGCAGAAGAGGGAGTTCAAGGCTAATGGTCCCCATCTTCCGCATGAAACAGAGAGAGTGCCTGCTGAGTGTAAGGGGTGCTAAGCAGTTCGACAAGCTGGGAGTTTCAATCCGCCAGAATGCTGCGTCACCAAAACATTCTGATCAAAACGACTGTCCAATAAACTCTTCTAAAAGGGCATACATATGACATCGGTGAATGAATTGAAATCCAGGAGATTTCAATCTGTCTGTTAGTCTAAGTCACCATTAGTGCCAGTGCCATAGGGAGAGCGATTATGTAAGCATCCACGGTCACTCGGGTCCTCGTGAGCACAGGCCGAGCAGATGTGAGGGGGTGTCAGAGGATGGTAGGCACCGGAGAGGGGGATGCGGGGGAAGGGACGCGGTCAGGGCGGTGTGAGGAGGTGCGGTGGGAGGCGGAGTGGGAAAGGCAGCGGCTGCCCCGGGGCAGCATCTCCACCCGCAGCCAAGAGCAAGCTCGCAGCTGAGCAGGGTTTGTGACAGTAGCAAAATGTGTGGCAGCCTCCAGGTTTGGCTTTGGGATTCAGCTCCAGAGCTACTGGCTGGAGCCACTCGTTCCAAATGTAAGTGTCTGCTGTGCCAGGATACATTCTTTTTTTAATAGATACAGTCTCGAATTACCAAATAATGTCATACAAATGCTAATGAGGATGGACAGTCTTCATATGTTATCTTCTACCACTTGACCTCAAAATGCCATGTTTAAAATTAATTACAAACATTTTATATTTGCTCCGTGCTTTGCAGTTTAAAAAACCCATTTCAAATATATTTTCTCACTTGGTCTTCCTCAGTCCTGTAAGGTAAACAGAGCAGATACAATGATTTCCTGCTGCCTGGCCTCCCTGCCCACAGCAGCACAGGAGAGAGTAAATTGCCTTGGGACTTGCAGCTGGAACCAGAGCTCTCCAGTCTAGTGTGTGCTTTCCTGCTGGGCCACTAGACTGCCGCCTTTGAAAAGGCTCATGAATATTCTCCTCAAGGAAGAGGCCAAAGATGGGCATATCTGTACAAATTTGGCCATAATCACTTAAAACCCTCTCTTCCTGACACATTTTTCCCCTCATTTTCTCAGACTGAGGGAAGGAGGGAGGTAACAGTCATAGGTGTGCACATAATTATCCTTGTGGTGAGTGTGCACGTGCACACAAAGAATGGCAAAGCGTATGATCTAAGTGCATCGCCTGCAAAAACAAGGAAATGGGGTTTATTAGAAATCAATCACTGAATAATTATTTAGTCCTTAGTAAGTCAACAAGTGCATGATGAATTAAAGCATATAATATTGTCAAGTTAATACCTAGTTGTATCAAACTCCACCATCTTTGCAGTGTTATGCTAAACCGCACATAGTTCTTAATATATACTCTATAAATAAACGACCCATGAATGCATTTGGATAAAACAATACAATTCTAAGCATTCAGTAAGAGTATCAATCTTTTGATTTAGAGTTTTGTTAAAATAACCAGCATCTGGAATTTGAGCCAAAAACCAAAAGACAATGGTTTTTGGACTTTTTTCCTTTTCATATACTATTAGTCCACATTACAGAAGTAGTAGGGCTTTAGGAATTAATATACAATAATATTCACTTACAAAAAAGACCAAAACAAGAGCGATGCCTTGCATAATGTCTTCAGTTCTAGAATGAATGTCTAGTACCTACTTCTTGTCTCTTGTAAATCTCATTAAACCAACTATCAGCAGAAGCGAATATGGTCTGGGTTTTTCATTCCCTTCTTTGCCTCCTTAGGTGTCCTCCCTGTGTACTTACAAAGTAACAGGCACTGGCAACAGGCCTCAGCAGTGTGGAGTCTTCTAACCAGGAGATGGAAGGCTGAGAAGTTCGAACAGATCATTCCATAATTTTGACTATTTTTCAGAAAATAATGAATATAATATTGTCAGGTGGACCCAGCTGTATTTGACCTTCCCCAGTACAAAATATTAAGGGAGAAAAAAAAATGGAGAGGGATCTAGAAGATCTCTGGTGAGAGAAACATTTTTCAAAACACCAAAGTACATTTGAATTTCTACTTAAAAGCATTATCTTTTTCAAGTCTTCCCACATCCTACCCCACCCCTGGTTCTGAGTGAAGAGCAATTTTTAAGACAAAACAATACATTATCTAGAGATAAATTTACAGACTGACATAAGAGAATTATCCCAGAGGCTACATTACCTCTTAAAGTTTATTACAGTATCTTTAGTTCTTATTGCATATATTGTTACATGCTTTTTCCAAGTCAGGATTATATACACAGTACGCTCAATGTAGCAGAAGTGACGTCTATTGCTTCTCTCTTGACAATCAGCAGCATGCAGTGCAATATTTGGTGTGCTGAGTTATTTTCTCAAAAAGTGAAAAACTACTTAGGTTTAACTAAGGAGGGAACATGATCTTTTATTGGCTTATATGTGAAGTTTAATTTTGGTTTTATGCAGAGTTTGCATAGTTCATGATTAGTTTCTAATGAAAAATTAGAGGTGTTCTCAGTGACCTTGAAGAAGATCAGGTGACAGTAGCAAACAAAAAAATTTGAAGGAGAGGCATAACTTTTAAAGTAGAAAGGTCAGCAAGAACTGCCTGAAACAGACAAACAAAAAACAGAAAGAATGATCAATGTCAGTATTCTAATCAGCAAAATGAAGCCTATACAATAAGGTACAGCAGAAACATCATTACAACATAATTCTGGCATCAACACACACTCTTAAGTTCTTCAGGTTTGCCCTAACCCTCTGTAATAAAACTATAACGCTCCTTCTCTTTTTGGAGTATCTTGATGTTAGAAATGTTCAAAATGCTAACAAGGACTGTAGCCTCAAGCCTTCTGCAAATATACAAGGTAGCATGAGTTTATAAGAGGTCTAACATTTCAACTTGCTTCTATAAATAAATGTAAGTTATGAATCCTAGTTCTGTTGTAGTAGTATAAGGAGTAGCTGACTTCGGGAAATCATTCTGAGATGGAACTAATGTTTATTCAGTTGCAAGATGCATAAACATCCTCTTCCCTTTAAACAAAGAATGTAGGCAGCTATTTTAAGGATGAAATTTACGTTTCTTCGAGAGATAACAAAGAGAGTAATATGGCAAGCCACTATTTAATTTAACCATGTTTCAGGTATAAATGGTATTATTAAAAAGAGACCAGTTTTAAATAATTAACTCACAATTAAAAGTAAGCAGAAAAGCCCATGTATCTTTACTATATCATCCGAACACATGGCCCTTAACTTTCTCATCTAGTTTTTCTTTGCTGTGTGAGTGTAACACACGGATATGAACACTAATAAGAAAGCACAGCATAAGACCCAATAGTTTCTATTGAAATTACAAGGTATGTTGTTTCCCATAATGGTTATAATGGTTTTCTGCAATAGTCTTGTTTACGATTCTCTCACAAGAAGACCATTTTCAAATCATTAAGGAATTTTGAAAACTTGCAGGTTTCACCCAAGTTAAAAATTAGGCTACGAGTATAGTGTGGCTTATGCGTCTGGACTGAAGCGCCTGAAGCTGGCAGTGTCTCGGGAGCTATTTCCATCCACCGGAGTGAAACTTATCCTTACTTCAGCTGCAGCCAGTGATGTCACCTCCATCAGGTTGACCGCGCGGAAGGCAAACACCGCAGCTGCCAGGACTGGAAAAGAGCACACACTGTTTCAACTGCTGGCCTCTGCTCATCGGCCGGCAAAGCCGCTGCAGCGCCCACATGCCCTGCGAGGGCTCGGGACCGCGCTTCCCCTAGACGCACGCCTGCACGGGGATGCTGCGGCCTCGCCACGAACGAGACTCCCCTCTGGAGAACACGGCCTGACAGCTAGAGACACGGGCTCTCACAGTTGGGGGCGGGGGCGGGGGTGGGGGTGGGAAGGAAAGTCCAATGGCCTTAAAAAAGCCATTTTAGAAATTGTTTCTTTCAAACCTGCAAGTTAAATTATAGCAGTTTTTAAATGGCATGAAGCTCTAATGATTGTCTCATAAATCAAAGCTTATTTTGATGCGGGTATTTCTTATTAATGTAATAGAGGGGCATCTGAAAAGTTACATGGAGACGGAATTTATAAATATAGCACATCATGTTTCCTATGTATTAAGGTGGTATCCTGATAAAAATGTGGTAATAACACTTTTTCTTAAAAATACCCTTAAAATGTGTTGTTGTATTTCTATTTTTACCCTCAGCATTGAACTTTCTTGAAGTGTCACAAAGGGCTATGCCTGTGGGTGAGAGCTGCTGTCGGGCTGACCCCGGCGCTTGCTTTCACGTTGGCGATAGGAAAAAGTTTAAAGTTTGGGAAAAAACACTACAGGTTAATATTATACGTTAGTAGAAAACAACATTTGGATTTTTGTTTCCATTAAACATATGTATATGAAGAAACAGCCATGCTAACAGGTGAGAGGATGAGTCATCACAAACAACTCGTCCTCTCACCTGTTAGCATGGTGAGGAGCCCGTCCTCCCTGGGGGTGACCCTGGCCTCCTTCCTCACCCTTTTCATTTCATCCCCAGGGAGGGAAATGCAGTGACTACCCACCAAGTACTGAATTGTAGGAAATGAATCCTACAGAGTTATTTAGAAAACTGGTTCCCAATATACCGCAAAACTAATGCAAATATACAAGTATATGTATACACACATATTTTTACTATGGGAATACTGATCATAGCAATTAATCCTTATTCCAACTCCATGAGTTAAATACTACTATTGGCCCCTTTTTACTAATGTGGAAACTGAGGCACAGTGAGTTTGGGTGGCATGTTTGAAGTTGCACAGATTGAAAACAGTAGACTGAATGCACCTAGCTCTGGATCGAGCATCTGACCACCATGTGATAAAGCTGTTGAGGTTGAAAGTGAGGAGTAATGACCCACCCATGACATGGAAATCAGTATGCCTTCCTAAGAACTGTCTTCCCAACCACCCCTTGGAATCGTTTGCTAGGAGTGGCATGCGGGTGACGCCATGGCGGCCCTGGGCTCTCACGGGAAGTTTGCTGTGCCTGAGGAGTAGACATCAGGACCCAGGCCTCGTGACCTCGCCGGACAGAGGCCGAGTGGAACCAGTGACTGGGAAGCACAGGCATTTTTCTAGGGGACAACAGATTTTGGAGAGCTTGGCAAAAAAAAAAAAAAAAAAGCATTAAAATTAGAAAAATTCTGGGGGGGAAATAGTCGTGGTAAAACAAATTTTAAGTTACAGCAGCTGGGATTATTTAATATGTAACAAGGCATACAAGAGATCTGGGATGAAGAATCTACCCTTTGACTGAAAAAGAGAAAACTTAAGTACTTTGAAGTCACTGAGCTTCTTTGTTTACAAGAATATCAAAGAAAACCATTTATGTGGACCAGCAGCTTTTTTTATAGTTTCCTAATATGTGGAACCGTAGTTGACAACGGAGACATTTCAGAAGCTAAGGAGTGTGAGCACTACTTCCTTTTCTGTGTATAATTTAACAGAGTTGGTGACAGCCTGACAGTATGGTCACATTTTCTGCTGTGGCAGGAAAGAGTTTTACGTGGTGGTAAATTGCTTTTCCAAATGCAGATAAGAAAAGGAAAAGGGAGCAGTTCACTAATTGACCTCAGCATCCAAAGGCGCATGTGCTCATAGCCTTTATTTATCTTGGTGTCACATCACAGGAGCTCCCTTCCGTCTGCCGCGTGGTGGCTTTGCACAGCCCTTCCAATGGGACAGGTTGGTTTGCCAAGGAGAAGAGGTCTACACTTTAGGATATTTTCAACTGAAATCATGTTTATTGTGAAACAGATATGCTAATATTTACTTTGGTCTTTTAAACTACTCTCATTACTTTGATTTTAAGCACCTCTTTTCATGAACATTAAGGCATCTTTGCTTTAAACTGTTCTTCAAGGTTCTAATTAATTCATAATTAAACCAGTAATGTTTACTAAAATATTTCTAAGGAGTATATATAATAACTCAATTGAGCAAAAAAAGTGAACCCAAAATATTCAGACCAAAAAATAACAAAATATTTTAAATAATCAAAACTAATTTGAATTCCATGGCGGAGGGCTCTCAGCAGATTAGTCGCATTTCTAGATGTTTTAAAATTCTTCCCTCTTGATTTCTAAAAACCACACAGGGAAAGCAGATGGATGCAACAGTGTGGATTGAATTTCTAGCTACTCATCAGTAACTTTTTTATTACGGTATTGAGTTCATAACATTGTGCCTGCTTAGAGCAAACGCAGTATTCAATGTTTATTTATTTCTCTTTATTTCAGTTTGCTGAGGGGTGAAAAGTCACAGAAAGAGAATTTAAATTGGAAAATGTCTTGAAGGTCTTCTAATTCAACATTTCTTTCATAATAGAAAACCTCTTAACCCTTCAAGTGACAATTAAAAAGCCCATTCTACTTTGGAAAAGTCCTAATTATTAGAAAGTACTTTCTTATACTGAACCCCTTTCTTTAACATACCCTTAATACCTTTTTGAAATAAGACAAAAAGGTATATACAATACTTTCAAAACTTATGTCATGCCCTGAGGAGAGTTACTCAGCAGAATGTCTTAAATCCTGCTGCCTGAGAAATGGTAGCAGAAAACAAGTCGGTTTAGCCAGGAAAACAGAACTTTGGGCAAAGGAGGGACTTATGAGAGCGGAACACACAGGGTGGTGGGCCAGGTCTAAGAGGCGTGCGTGTCAGCAAGTGAACCACCCGGAGAGGAAACGGCTGCCCGGTGAGGCGGGGTTACTCTGCGCGGAAGTGTTTAAACCCACGGTGAGGACCGCGGTCAGAAACGTGGCCGAGGAGTTGAACCTGGTGACCTCTAAGGTTCTTGCTGTCTCCAGCCTATGCATCTCACTGTCATTCGGCCAAAAGACAAGGGCAGATCATTCTTTCCTAACTCAGGCTTGGATGGGCTTTACAAACAACTGATATAGGAGACATCAGTATGTGTTATTGCTGACTGTACCAGGGGCGATATTTAGCTTCATGGCATTTTATTATAACTCTAATTTTCCTTTTCAAAATGCCTCCCCACTACTCTAGACCTCTCAGTATTCGATAATGTGTTAATATGGTACCTAAAGAATCTTCTACAAGAAAAAAGTCTTCTTCAATTCATCATTATTTCCACAGTATCCCAGAAAAGTGTCTTTACAATAATATCAATATAAGGTAAGGAAACAAAAGCTCATACAGGTTAAATACTTTATTCAATATTACACAACTTGAGCTTCCAGTACTCTGCCAACTTTTCTGCTTTCTATCCATTGTTGTAAGAACCATGTAATGTTTATTTTAAGTTTTCAGATAATCCCAATGATAAAAATAACTGAGTCTACTTTGTACAAGGGAAGCAAAGTAATATAATCAATAATAAATCCGTGCCCTATGTGTTATTATACAGTTGCTTTGTCTGATATTTGTTGTAACAACTGCTTAACTATTAAATAAGAGGTGAATCTGTGGCTTCCAGAAAAAACATGAAATATTTCTGGCTTAAGAGAATATCTAAAAGAGGAAATTCAGTCACCAGGGCAGGAGTCAGACCACTAGCAGAAAGGAAAAGGTTTTGAATGCAGGACAAACTTAAGTGCAGAGGAACTGAGATTTCAATTGTGCAGGGAGGCTTGGTGTCAGGTCGGATTTCAGGTGCCAGCTGAGAAAGGCACAGAACAAACACTAAAACAGATGAGGAGCCCAGGGTGGAATGTGTGCCCACCCGCTGTGGCACAGGCCTCCCAGGTGCTGAGGGACAGTAAGCCCTGGCTGGACTAAAGGTCGGGGCGGGGGAGAAAGGGCCTTTCCCAGGAGCCAGACAGAAAGACTCGGAAGAGACTGTTGGGCAGTTACATGGAAGTACAGTATCTACATCACAGCATCTCACTACTTTCTTCTGAGGCAGATAAACCTACTAAATGTTCATGAATTAGCAATGACAGATAACTGTAGATTTAAACTCCAATCCCAGATGGTGAATGTTAGGAAGGAAAAGGGCTTTACTATAGAAACCACATGTGCTTTACAAAGAAGCACTTACTCTTACCAGCAAGAAGTTCCAGAGAGTTGTATCCTAGGATTCTATCCCACAAAAGCAAAAGTTGATCTGTAGCTAAGTATCCAGAGAAAGCGCGAACCATCCATTTAAATGATATGCGAAGTCTGTAAAGAAAGTAAAAAAGACTTTACCAGTGTTTTTTTTTTCTTTCAAAAGGCAATATCTTACAAAAGGTTGGAAGAGCCCAACCAATTCTATTGTTGAGTCTTAGAAATGACCTGGTACTCTCTTACAAGCTGCAGAAGGACAATGGTGAGAAGCCATGGGTCCTTGAATTACCAGTCTCAAAGGATTGAAGGGATAATCATATCCGCGTGGCCGCCTGTCAGGTTAGAGTTCAGACTTTAGAAGACCCAGTTCTACCTTCTGTTTTTCAAGGTGTGTACTAACTAGCTATCAATTAAGTGATCTTATAGTTTTAACAGTTTCAGGCAATCCATGATCATTTGAATTTCCTTCTAAAATACTTGAAAGAGTGCTTGATAGTTGCATATTTTTCCTAGTCAATAAATTATATTCCTACATGTCAGTCAAATGGCCACAGAGGATAAATTTATTTCTGAAGACCAAAAAAAAAAAAAAAAAACCAAACCTTCTAAAGTTATAAAGGAACTTAGAAATAATCTCTAACTTCAAACCTTTCATTTTAAAGAGGTTATCAGAATTCTGAAAGATCGACTTAGAAAATGCAATTAAATTGCATTTTGCCCTCTGTCCCCAAACCCTATGAGGTATGAGATCCCACCATTTAGAAGTAGTTGGTTATGTTACAATGACAATTTAACTCTGGAATCAGGAAATGAATTCCTTGGCTTTGATGCCTTAAGAGATAAACCAGTTCCTCACATTTCTGTGATATCTTTTAGCATGCAAACATCATTTTTTGCCCCTGATAAGTGCTGGCCAAACTTTTTGTTGGAATTGTTATAATATTATGTAGGTAAATATCTGTACTATTTTCTTAAAGCAAGAGAAAGGGACCTAGAGATTGCATTCGTTGGTGTCATATTAATTTCCTTAAAACTGAAAAAAGACCCCAAAGTTCTAGAAATTCCTCAGTATGAGATAACTATTGCTCTAATAAAACAAAATAATATTGACAAGTGAAGTGTTTTGGTGGGTTTCAAAATATTTTCAGAGATGCCAAGAAACTTCTGGTCACTGGATATTTTCATTTTTAAATTCAGTTGACTTTTAAGTCTAAATTGGTAACTTCAAGTAGTTTCCCCTCACTGGATCTTTCATGGCATCTTGTTAGAACAACAGCACCAGGTACTGGGTCCTCCGCGTGTACAGCACAGGCTCAGTTTCTTAGAAAAAAGGTTTAGTGAGGTATAATTTATGTAACGTAGAAATTACACTTGTTAATGCACAGTTCTATAAGTTTTGTTAAGAACCAATGGAAACTTTAGAACTGAAAATACAATAACAACAAAAACAACTCCTCACTGGATGGATCCAATAGCAATATGAAAACGACCAATGAAAGGCCAGTGAACTTGAATAACTGTCAGTAGAAAGAAGCCATTCTGAACCAGAGTGAAAAGTATTCAAAATACAATGAACAGAGCTTCAGGAACCTGTCGAATAAGACCAAAAGTTTTAACATTTGTATCATTAGAATACCAGAAGGAAAGGAGAATAAGGGTGGTGCCAAAAAAAAAAAAAAAATTAAGGAAGTAATGGTTCATAACTTCCGAAATTTGGTAGAAGACAAAAATAAGCCTACAGATTCAAGAAGCTCACCAAACCCCAAACAAGATAAAGCCAAAGAAATCTAGGCCCTGGTACACCCTAATCGAACTTCTGAGAGCTAAAAACAATGATCTTGACATTAGCCAGAAAAAACCAGAATTGACCTTACTTATTCCTAAAATGTCTGGTAGAACTTGCTAGTTAAGGCATCAAGGACTGGAATTTATTTGAACATAATGTTAGAATGTCCTGGGACATGTACCTAAGCCACCGCCTGTGCTGGAACAAAGAAGACGTACGTCACTGGCTAAATACGTGACCACGAGATTCCCCACGTGAGGAGCAACAGAGGCACAGCCTTGGGCATCCCGCTGGCGGCCTGCTGGCGGCCGTGGAGTCCTCACTGCCCCTCCCCTCTCCCTGGAGCTTTCCACAGAATTGGCCTTCCCTGACCAGGTCCCCAGGACACCTGGGGCAGATCACCAGGGTGACTCAACCTCCCCGGGGGTCTGCTGCACACCTTAAAAGCCCTCTACCCTTTCCCTTGGGGCTGCCATTCGTTTGGACCCCACGCGCCTGATCGCAGTGTCCCACCTCGAAAAAAAGCCCTTAACTACACTTTTCTAGCTCCGTTATTAGCCACCTTGGCTACGTAGCATTTTGGTGCCGAACCCAGGAAGTCACTTCCAGCCTCCGGGGGCCGGGGACCAGGGGAGCGGTGGGCAGCGGCAGCTCGTCCCGGGCTCACCCCCACCCCCGTCTCCGCGAGGACTGGAAGCGCGGACGTACCTCCAGCCTCCGGGGGCCGGGGACCAGGGGAGCGGTGGGCAGCGGCAGCTCGTCCCGGGCTCACCCCCAGCCCCGTCTCCGCGAGGACTGGAAGCGCGGACGTACCTCCAGCCTCCGGGGGCCGGGGACCAGGGGAGCGGTGGGCAGCGGCAGCTCGTCCCGGGCTCACCCCCAGCCCCGTCTCCGCGAGGACTGGAAGCGCGGACGTACCTCCAGCCTCCCGGGGCCGGGGACCAGGGACCAGGGGAGCGGTGGGCAGCGGCAGCTCGTCCCGGGCTCACCCCCAGCCCCGTCTCCGTGAGGACTGGAAGCGCGGACGTACCTCCAGCCTCCGGGGGCCGGGGACCAGGGGAGCGGTGGGCAGCGGCAGCTCGTCCCGGGCTCACCCCCAGCCCCGTCTCCGCCAGGACTGGAAGCGCGGACGTACCTCCAGCCTCCGGGGGCCGGGGACCAGGGGAGCGGTGGGCAGCGGCAGCTCGTCCCGGGCTCACCCCCAGCCCCGTCTCCGCCAGGACTGGAAGCGCGGACGTACCTCCAGCCTCCGGGGGCCGGGGACCAGGGGAGCGGTGGGCAGCGGCAGCTCGTCCCGGGCTCACCCCCGAGCCCCGTCCCGGCGAGGTTTAGAGACCTGGCAGCCAGAACAAAAGCTCGGGGAGAACCACTCGCCCAGCCATCGCATCAACACCGGCGAATCTCTCACGGTAAGGAAATAAGACGGTTCCTTTCCGGCTCTCCCTTGTCTGCACTGTCATTCCGGGACATTCCAGAAAATCACAGCACCGAGTAGGGAGCTGCCTGTGGGTCTGTGACGCGCGACGGGGCTGAGTCAAAGGGACGCCCTTTTCTTAGCCTGTTCCGTTTGGCTGCGTGGACGGGGACAGCCTGAGGAGGGGACACCCCCGCTAGTCCCCCCACCCCCCCGC
Organism: Pteronotus mesoamericanus; assembly: GCF_021234165.1. Taxonomy (NCBI): domain Eukaryota; kingdom Metazoa; phylum Chordata; class Mammalia; order Chiroptera; family Mormoopidae; genus Pteronotus; species Pteronotus mesoamericanus. Next base: position 15,570,833 of record NW_026555234.1, on the reverse strand, counting down.
CACGTGGTCCTTGGTCCAAGGAACACTTATTTTCCTTACCTTTATCTAAATTAAACCTAAAGTCCAAAATCCGACCGAAGAGGTTCCTTTTCTATTGTCATAATGCCTGCCTTCAGTATCCATTAGACGACGGGTTCATCTGGCCTGAAAATGGGTCCTTTGACCCTCAAATGCTTACTGACCCTGACAACGTCTGTCATCGCGTGGGCAAGTGGGGTGAAATACCCTGTATTCAGGCATTTTTCGACCTGCGCAGGCGCCCCTCCCTTTGTCAATCCCGTCCCACTTACCAAGTCCCACTTCTCCGATCCGCTCTCCCCAAGTCCTCACACTCCACTCGACTGGCCCTCCTTTCGATCCTGCCGAACACTCTTTTCCCTCTGCGACTGCCGCGCCCCTTCACTACAGCGCCCCCCGACCCCCCCCAGGCCCCTAAACCCGACCCTCTCCCACTTCCCCCTGATTCCTCTGCTCCCCCCAGTCCCGGTCATCTCCCTCCTGCAGCGGGCCAAACGCGTCCTGGGGCGACCCTCCACCCCCGGGGCATGCGCTCCATGCGCCCCTTAGGGAAGTCACGGACCCCAGGTCCCATGTCGAGTCCATGTCCCCTTCTCCCTCTCCGATCTCTCTCAGGTCCAACAAAAATTAGGATCCCACTCCTCTGACCCTAGGCGCTTTATTAAGGAATGTGAAACCTTACTGCCTCTTATATATAATCTTACCTGGAGGGACCTCTACATTCTTTCCACGGGCCTGTCCCCGGAGGAGAAGGAACGAGTTTGGTTAGTGGCTCAGGCCCATGCAGACGCTCTAAACAGACAAGACCCTAATAATAGTCCAGTGGGGGCTACTGCCATCCCACGTGAAGAACCTGACTGGGATTATCAGGAGGGGAGACCAGTCAGGCGGGCTCGGAGTCATAGGATCAGCTGCCTAACTGCTGGCCTTAAACCCTCAGCGAGTAAGGCAGTCAATTATGACAAACTTAAGGAAATTACACAAGGATCAGAAAAGCCCCGCAGTCTTTCTGTCCCATCTCTGGGACACTCTCCAGCAGTTTACTCACTGAAACCCAGACTCCCCGGAAGGCAGCCTGCTTCTCCATATGCAGTCTATCTCGCAGTCAGCCCCAGACATAAAGAGAAAGTTTCAAAAGCTTGATGCTGGCCCCCAGACTGGACTGACTGAACTAATGGGCCTGGCCTTTAACACAGAGGAGGGACGAGCACAAGAAAGGGAAAGAGAGAAGGCAGAGGCCAAGTCCCGCCATCAGTCTTACCAGCTCTTAGCCTGGACACTGAAAGATGCTCAAGGGCCGCCCCACAGAAAAGGCAAAGGAAAAGAAAGGAAAGCCGCCTCCCTGAACTTTAAGTGTAGCAAGCCAGGGGGCCTCGCCAGGCGCTGCCCGCGGCCATGGCCTCAGCCTCCACCAGGGCCTTGTCCTCTCTGTAAACTAGAGGGCCACTGGAAGTCCGACTGTCCTCAGGCCTCTCAAGGCAAGAGGACGTCAGTGACCCATTCAGAACGGACCCCTAGCTTCGGGCTCCTGGAGCTCCTAGGACTGGCTGCAGAGGACTGAGGGTGCCCTGGAGCCGCCATAGGCCCCATGACCGTCTCTAGGGTGGAGTCATGGGTAGCGCTGTCAGTAGCAAGTAAGCCAATATCCTTTCTAATAGGTACAGGGGCCACTTACCCTGCTCCTCCCGAATACTCTGGAAGGCCTGTTCATTGCTCAGTTTCTATTGTTGGGGTCAGCAGTATAATTTCTCAACCCCTGGCTACTGCCCCTCCGACATGTTCCTTAGACGGACACTCCTGCCTACACTCCTTCTTAATACTCCCTCGCTGTCTGACACCCATTCTAGGAAGAGGCCTCCTAGCCAAATTTAAAGCTCAAATACTCATTCTTTCTCCTCCCAGTCCACAAGGGTTCTTTTTGCTCTCTCTCTAGCTAGTTCCAAACCTTACAAGTTGCTAACTCTCCCAGCCACAGAAGTACATCCTGTAGTTTGGGACACTGATATTCCCATTACAGCTGAACGCCAACCCCTGGTTCGGATCCCCTCCAAGATCCTTCCCACTTTCCAGCACGGCCTCAATATCCCCTGGCATGAGAGGTCCTACAAGGACTTTACAGTGGAATAAAATCCACCATAAGCCACCTCCTTCATAGAGAATTACTGCGACCTACAAACTCCCCACACGACACCTCCATTCTCCCAGTCAAGAAGCCAAATGGCACTTATCATTTAGTCCAGAACTTACAAATCGTCAGCCAGGCTGTCCTTCCCCTCCGCCCAGTAGTCCCTAACCCATACACCCTTTTCTCTCTTACTCCTTCAAACACTACCTATTGCTCTGTCCTCGACCTCAAAGATGCATTTTTCACCATTCCTTTATACCCTGACTCTCAAAATCTCTTCCCATTCACTTGGACTGACCCTGACAGCCATATTTTACTTGGACAATTTACTTGGACAGTATTACCCCAAGGATTTTGAGACAGTCCCCACCTCATGGCTTCCCAATATGACCTGGTTATGGCCCTTCTTAGGCCCCCTATTCGTGATACTTCTTTTACTCCTATTTGGCGCATGCCTGTTTAAGCTGCTTATAAAGTTTATATCTTCCAGATTAGACCAGCTCAAAAAACAAAGTCAGGACCATCCTCTCCTTGCAGGATCAGAATTCCATACAGGCCCAGGCTCAACTCCTAGATATGATCTAAAGATGACTATACAACCTTCGTCAGTGTTGAAGTAATTACAGAAGAAATTCGGTGACCCTTTCACCTTTAAACAAACAGAAAAGAGCCTGGAATGTTAGAATGTCCTGGGACATGTACCTAAGCCACCGCCTGTGCTGGAACAAAGAAGACGTACGTCACTGGCTAAATACGTGACCACGAGATTCCCCACGTGAGAAGCAACAGAGGCACAGCCTTGGGCATCCCGCTGGCGGCCTGCTGGCGGCCGTGGAGTCCTCACTGCCCCTCCCCTCTCCCTGGAGCTTTCCACAGAATCGGCCTTTGCTGACCAGGTCCCCAGGACACCTGGGGCAGGCTAGCAGGGTGACTCACTCTCCCTGGGGGTCTGCTACACACCTTAAGAGCCTGTCTACCCTTTCCGTGGGGGCTGCCGTCTGTTTGGTCCTCAAGAAAAAAACCCTTAGTTGGACTTTCCTGGCTCCAGGTCCTTTCTTAGCCACCTTGGCTACCTAACAGGGAGAGTGTGATTAATTAAAGATGTATATTATAAACCTTAGGGCACTATAATGGACTGAATGTTTGCATTCCCCTACACAACAATTTACATGTTGAAACACTACCCTCCAATGTCATGTTATTAGAGAAGTGGGGGGATCTCTGGGAGGTACTCAGGTTTAGATAAAGTTATGAGAATAAAGTCCTCATGAGCAGGATTAATATGCTCATAAGAGTCACACGAAAGCTTGTTTCTCCTCTCTGCTCTCCACAGTATGAGGCTACGATGAAGTTGGCAGTCTGCAACCTGGAATGGAGTCCTCACAGCAACGTGACTATGCTATCATCCTAACCTTGGGCTTCCAGTCTCCAAACCGTGAGATGTAAATTTCTGTTGTTTCTAAGCCATATGGTTCATGGTAATTTGTAATAGCAGACTGAACTAAGAAAGGCACTTAATGAAAGGAATGTTTTTTAAAAAGTATAGGTAGTAATTCAGTAGCTAAGAAAAATGGAATAAAAATAGTTTAAAAGTAGGCAGAAAAAAATAAAGGGCATATAAAACAAATAAAATATGCCTAGCAAGAGAGTAGATAATATCAATATTACTTTAATCTAATGATGTCAATTACATTAAGTGCAAATAGAATAAACATACCAATTAAGAGAGAAACTACCACATTGAAAGACCCAAGTATACTTTGACAAGAAAGCCACATGAAAAATAAAGATGATAAAAATATATTAAAAGGATAGGAAAGAATATATCATACAAATTGTAATGAAAAGGTAGCTGGAATAGCTGTATCAGGCATAGTAGATTTGTTACCAGGAATAAAGACATTACATATTGATAAAGGTATCTATTCTCCTAAAAACAGACCTTCGAATACATGAAGTAAAAATTCATAGACCAATAAAGAAACATACAAATACACAATTATAATTGATGACTAACATTTCTTAATCAAGAAACAGAAAAAGTAGACAGAAAACTAACAAGTGTGTAGATGGCTTGAACATTATCAACAAGCCTGATTTCACTGCCATTTATGGAACACTCTGCCCAACACTAAGAAAAAATATATTGCTTTCGAGTGCACAGAGAACAGTCACCAAGGTAGATCCCGTTGGGGACCATGCAAAAAACCTCAACAAACCTAGAAGAATTGAAATCTCATAAAGCATGTTGCCTAACTGCAACAGCATTAAAATATAAATCAATAACAGAAAGATAACAGGTTTTTATAAATATTTGGAAATTAAACAACATGCTCTATCTAACCCATGGTTAAAGAGAAAATCACTTGAGAAATTAAGAAATATTTTTAATTGAAAGACAACAAAAACACAATTATCAAAATTTCTTGGGTATATTTAAAGCAGTGCTTCGAGGGCAACCGCTAGCATTTGAAGAGAAGAGTGGTCTCAAACCAGAGGTCTAACTCTCACCTAACGCAGGCATGGAAAGGGACTAATAAACATATAGGCTTATGCTATGAAATTTAAACTGAAAAACAATAGAGAAAATAATAAAAACCAAAAACTGGCTCTTCCAAAAAAGAATAAAATTAATAAACTTCTAGCCAGAATATTAAAGAAAAAAGAGACAGAAGATACAAATATCGATCTCAGGAATGACAGAGGGGAAGTTACTGTGAGTTTATACATATTAAAAGGCTAATTGAGAATAATTAGAAAATATTATAAATATAAATTTGTCTATAAATATAACTTAGAAAAAATGAACAAATTGCCAATGCTGACTCAAGAAGAAATAGATAATTTCAATAGTTCTATATCCAATAAAAATTTAATTCTGGATTAAAAACCTTCCAAGAGCATCAGTTTTAATTTACGAAAGCCTTTTAAAAATTGATTTCTATCTTAACAATTGATTATACTTTCTTCTGCATTAAAATTTTAATGTTTATCATGTCATTAAAATAAATTTGTTACTTGTATTGATTAAAGTATATAAATTGGCTGGAAAAAATATCAGAATTCTAGTTTCTAGCAATAAATGGTCTTCACCATAGTAAAGTCTGGTTATAGTCAATATAAAATATTTTTGCCACATTCTTGTTTTATAGCCCTAATTAACAGATTACTGTTTTTCAATGGCTACAAAGGAAAGAGTATCAGCTTTGTATTATAAATGTATGATATGAGGTATTGTTTTATAAATGGCAGTTTTAAGATCTAAGATATTTGAAATTAAATGGTGCTTTATAGAAAAGATTATATGCATATATATATAATACAATATACATATATACACATAGAGAGAGAAACAGGCAGACAGAGAAAGAGGTCTATATATTAGAGGCATATATAAATCTATATATTATACATCTATCTATCTATCTATCTATCTATCTATCTACCTAATCATTCAATCTTGAACAATTCCGTGAGGTAAAAATTCTCTTGATTTTAAAAATGAGGAAATTAAATTATCTTGATTTAAAGAAAGAAATTGAGGCTTAGATAAATTAAATAACTTTGCCAGGATTATACAATTTAGTAGAGATAGAATTTAAATCCGGGTCTGTCTCTAAAATCCACCCACTCATCCATCCATCTGCTGTGGATTCAAGTATGGAGAAGACAAATGCTGAACTGTTCTATTCCTCATGAACTCCTTTTTGCCTCAAAGAGTTAATGCTCCTTTTAAATGCGGTCCTGAATAGGGGAAAATGGTCACAGAGAAGGTAGTAACAAAACACTAATAAATCATTTGGAAACTTCTGTTGCCTTAGACATTGTTTTTTAAAACAGAGAGAAGAAGGCCAATAAAACTGAAGTCCAGGGGTACTCTGCATACTCACTGGTAACTCACACTGAGAAATATGAACAAATATTCAAACTTTTGGAAGGGAAAATCACAGTGTACAACACTGATAGGTAACTGATTTAGTTTCCTTTAACGAGACAGCAGACTTTAATTTATATTGCTTTCATAAATTGTTCTCTAATCAAGTTAGCTTAAGCTGACTTAATTTTAGTATTATCACATTTCTCACATAGTATTTGTTTCCACAAACTTTGCTTCAGTTTTGGCCAACTCCTTTCATTATAAATAGAAATTAGTTCATTTTCATTATTCTTACACCAAAACCTAGCAAATAATCCTCCCAAGAGTTTTTGGCACAATGCACAGTTACAAGTTACTACTTGATAATTGTTTTATTGGAAAAATTGTTAGTTTAATATCTCTGAAAAATTACTGCACCTTTGAAGTGATCTACAATGATGAAAAACGGCCTTCTAATGTCAAACAATCTATTCTTCAGTTAGGAGAGAAAAATACTCACGGTTGAGCCCCAATTTCCCGTAGATGATAAAAGAGTTGTGGGAGGTAAGTTTGAAGAAGAGTTTCGAACAGCAAGCAGAGTGACACAATGCCCTGCATACAATAATACATCACAAGAGAAATACATATGTTAGTGTTTAAAAACTAACTCTGTTGATAAATTCAAATGGAAATGAGAAAACGATTATCAACATAAATATTTTTCAACAGATCTTTCTATTGTTTGAGTCAAAAACAGGAAATGCACTAATGATCTCCAACATTTTTCTTAATGACACATTTTATCTTTTATGGAAACCTACTCTTAGAGATAGGCAACGGAGCCTCCTTTTTCACACAATAGGCTCTCTGCATATCGTAGTATGTACTGTTCAGAGAGTCCAAAGAAAACATCATTTTACAGAAAAGCTGCTACTTTGTAAGCCATGCATTATCACTTAGGCTCAGCAAAATTAGTTTTTTCTGGACGTGCTCCAGTTTCCAGGTATTTCTCTGGTGCCCTAGCCACACCCTTTACTTTCTCTCCCAGCCTGCCTTCCCTGCCAGCAGCCTCACCCATCAGGGAAGGCAGTTCCTGCTCCCCACACTTTCTTTGAAATCCATCCACGGGGAAGGGCTGACTGCTGACTGCTGGAAATTTGCACCAGAAAGTGATCAAACAAGAATTTTGATTATTTTGTATAAAGATAATTTTTTTAAACTGAAATCTACTTTCTTAAAAGGGCATTATTTGTAGAGTGCAGGAAGTAACCGATTTAAGCAGATGGTTTTTCAAGTGCACTTATTACTTGACGACTCTGAATAAAGTCTTTCTTGCAGCTCAGCATTCCTCAGGGTTGATTTTGGTAGGGAAGTTTTAATCTTCTTTTTGAATTTCTAAAGAAAAAGGGCTGTAATGCTTCCAAATAGTTCAGTGTGGCTGCTAACCAGAAAAGGAGAGGCCGCCTGTAAGTCTTTATTCCACTGAATAAAGAAAGGCAGAGGCAGGGCTGGCCCAATCAATTAGCTGAAAAAGGACACCTCAGGGTCAGTGTGGAGACAGAGAGGAATATCCAGAATCGCTGGTGTCCGGCCCCAGTGCTCTGCACAGGGAAAACACCATGGGCGTGTACTGAGAAGTCGGCTAAAAACAAAATTTTTTTTAAACTCTGAATCATAAAATGGTAAAGAATATGAGTGTAAGAAATCTGATGCTAAGAAAGAGGTACTAGAAAACAGAATTATTAATATATTTCTGATAATTCTAGATACGTTAATGTAAGATAAGCACTAAATCAAGTTGCCTCAGAGGGAAGAAACCCAAAATAACTGCTGGTGCTTCATTGGTTCACCTGTGACACTGTGGTTTCTGGGACCGGTCAGCTTTTACTAGCAAAGCGTAAGAGCAAAATTGGAGACGGAGGGAGGTGGAAGAGGAGCACATAGTTAACGTGGGAATAAAGGACAGCTGTTTCGTTTAGTCTCCTCTTTGGGGAAATTTGGTTGCCCGACACATTCCAATTTAATGTTTCAGTCCGTTGAGTTACTCCTTTTGGTCTACACAAGCAGACCAAAGCAGGCCCAAAGGTGGAAAAAGTATAACTGAAATAAAGTAAACACTGCTCTTACTCAGGCTCAGTGGGGAAAAATTCTGAAAAGGACCGGCTGAAATAAAACAGATAAAAATGTTCAACTCCCAATGTTTCTCCTTGACTTTCATATTGAGGCCAAAGGGGCTACCTACTGAATAAACACAAAGAAAATATCTAGTATGATAACTGATAACTAGCCAAATTGGAAATTGAAAAGTAACTGACAGATACATATCTGGTTTTCATTAACAAAGAAAAGCAGATGATGATGATGATGATGATGATGATCATAACAACAACAATAAAAACAGCAGCTATTTATTGGACACCTGCCATGAGCCAAGCGCTACCCAGCTGCTCTGTAGACTTCACAGCACCACAGAAACATATTTTTAACCGCATTTCATAGGAAATCAGCATTCAAAGAAGGTAGGCATTTTTGACAAAGAGAATAATACAGAAATTTCTGTTTTAATATATAAAAGATCATTTAAATGCAATTGATAAAGGAATTTTTCCTCTAATTATTACCAAAATATTTAAATATCAATTTCTTATTCTCTTTCATTTATTCTACAGAAACATGTTGGTGACATTGCAAATTAAAATTTGTTGCTTTATCATTTCATTAAGAGACTTTTTCTTAAAAGAAAAAAACAGATTGAGTCTGATTTGATCCAATTTTTAATAAACTTACAGAAGGATGAGAAGAGATAGAATGAAGTCTGAAGAAAAAACGCACATACATCTCACGGAATATCTGATATAATTTGGAAGGTTCATGGTATAGAAAACAAAGTGGTGCAACTGAAAGAATAAAAAAATTCATTGGTAATACTTCAGAACTACTAAAATTTTAAAAATAATTCATGAAACATGAACGAGTAAGTCCATATTTTATGGTAGTAATATTCATTCACAGACAAGTTTAAATGAAAAAACATGTTTTTAATCAGTTTTTAAAAACATAAGCATTATAATTTGAAAGAAATACAGTAACTAAAACTGAAGTGCTAAAGAACTAACTAGAGTTCCTGGGGGGTGATTTATGATTATTCTAGTCCGCTGGCTCTAAATTAGTCGTGACTGTTACCATATTTGTGGATGCTTAACTTATTTTTGTAAATCATAAATTTTTGTACACATTTTGTAAATGTTTGATATAGAGTTTATATATATATATAATGTTTGATATAGAGTTTATACATATGTATATATATATATGTATATAAACTCTATATCAAACATTTTACATCATCTATTTCCTTAGTGAATGTTTTCTCCTAGGGTGTATAAACCGTAGACTATTTAAATGACCAGAAATGTGAATAGGCAGGAGTTGATGTATTCTGTACTCTGAGAATCATTAACAGGTTTAAACTTTCTGACATCATTAACTGTCTTTCAATCATTCAAGTATATCTTTTAAAAACTATTTATCTGAAAAATTCTTGCAGGTACAATTATTAAAATAGGATAAAAAGGCTAGCATTTTTATTATTAGAGGTAGAAATTTATGTTGTTAACCTTTTTAGGTTTCCTGTTTTAAATTCCTCACACATTTATAAAAGAGAATGAAGCAAAGTACTCTTTAAATTTCTCCAGACTCCTGGATGCACAGCAACATCACATTAAAGCGTTCAGCCACCCTAATCAACACCAGCAAGGAGAGCACACAGTGAAGTTCCTAGGTCCTTTGCACCCTTCCATTTACTTTTTATAAAAGTAAAGCATTAATGTATTTCTGTTGTGACTAAAGGTTGGGGGGCAGCAATAGTGGGGACAACAATCTTCAACAAATTCATTTGTAATGTGTGAATATTTTAAAATGAAGCGGTATTAAGGTGAAGGGGTGTCCAACCTCTTGGCGTCTTTGGCCCTACTGGAAGAAGAGCTGTCTTGGGCCACACATTAAATACACAAACACTAAGGAAAACAAAAAAAATCTTGTAATGTCTTAAGTAAATGTATGATTTTGTGTTGGGCCGCATGCAGCCCGTGGACCATGGGTTGGACAGTCTTCCTCTGCTAATCTTTACTGAGCCCTTTGCAGTCCTCGTTCAGTGGCTCATGGGGCCAGAAAGGCACTGTTGGGGAGAAAGAATTTTCCTCTACCCTACAAAGGTTCTTTCGGCTGGTCTAATAATCAAACAAGCATGAGACAGGTTAACAGGAGAAAATCAAGGTATATTTGGTACATACAGGTAGCCCACATGCATGAGAGGGTCAGAGAAAAAAGGTAAAATGAAGTAGATGTGACATCCTGAGCTAAGGAATGGCGCAGAGGGCTGAGGCCTGGCCGGGCAGGGAGCGGTAACGCACGGGAGAGTAACAGCACATACTCAGTAAATACAGGGGTGGCAATGTAGGTTTTCAGGTGTGAGTACACGAGACACAAAGTTTAGTCTCATATTATTACGTACTGTATTTATTAATTCTTATATATTAGTATTAACCTACTTTTGCCCACCCTGTACATATTTGCCCTGACATACAGATAGGTTAAATTACTTCCGGTAGCAACTCTTACTATGAACAAGGCCCCTGATTTAGATTCTTCAGGAGAGGTGTAAAAGTTTCTCTTGAGCCCGCAGGGTCTTAATTGCCTTTAGCTCAAAATAATCCTCATGTTCTGAATCCCTCGAGCACTCAGTGCTCTTGCGTCTGCACTTGTGTTTCTCACATGTACTCAGGATGACTGAATGCTTCAATGCAATTGTAGCTTTGCACGCCACTAGTCTGGACAAATCATGAACTCAAACTCATGTGGTTTCTCACTTCACGTTCTTTCTGACCTATTGGTTCTTCAAAAGACTTACAGGAATTAGTTCAGGAATTTAAACAACTTCATGTTACACCTATTAGAACTAAATACTAACATGTATCCCTAGTTCCCACTGGCTTAGAAAATGGTAAACCACAACCACCTTCCCAGCATGTTTCAATTCTGATTTGTCTAGCAAGCACCATCTAAGCAATGATGATGGCACTTTCTTCCTCTGGACATAGAAACAAATACTAAGCTCAATGTTTAAAAATGTTCACAATAACTTCAGTGTGTGGGTGATATGCTAACAGCGTGCTCTTCATGTTTAATTTTCTAAAGTGTAATAAAACAGTGAATATTTTCAAGCCCAACTTACCATACATTGAAAATCCATGAAAGGGAATTACACCTAAAAAAATAAGAAATATTTCCTTTCAGTTAGTATGCCCCCTGAATTAGTAGGTAAACTTGAGAGGATTAAAACTGAAAATAGAAAGTCTTCCTATTTTTGTTTCCAACTTTGTTCAGGAATGTCAGAAAGACTTAGTGACAGTAACTAACAGAGACATGCTTTTTAGTATCTTTGAAAAAGCGAACAAGAGATTAGCAATATATATCCAATTAATTTTCTATTGATAATGTTGAAAATTAAAACTTTGAATATGTATTACAAAAACAGAAAAATAAAACAGAACAAGGCAGTTCACAGAACTAAGTTAAAGAACTAATTATAATGTTCTCAGAAAGTCAATAGATTACGTCCTTCCTGAAACAAATTCATCTTGTACATTTTAATCCAATTTGTTTAAACGATAAATGAGCATTTCAAGGTACCTCTTATATAGATGTATTCCTCTGTAAACTTACTGGCTTAGAGAAAGTATTGGCAGGAATATGATACAAATTCAGTGTAATCTTTAGCAAGAATTAGACACAAGTAAATTACACATTCACCTTAAAGAAATACTTGAAGCCTAACTTGGTGTGCTAAGCAATCTTGTCACATTGCAAGTGAAAACTTAGAATTTGTATAGCTTAGGTTCAAAACACAAGTTCTGTAATATACACACCACTGTATATCTATCATTGTACCAAATCAGGTACAAACACAGAAGAAAGCTGAGACATTTCCCTTTTTGAAAAGTAGTACAGAAATGCTTTATTCTTCTGACATGTTCAGAGGCAGGGACCTTAGAGGTCATCTTGAGTTATAATAAATTTTTTTTCAGTCTCCATTTAAATACACCCAGCAATAGGGGATGCATTAATTCCCAATGCAACCAGTTACTATTTTGAACACGTTTAATTTGGGAGGAGATGTTTCTCATACTGAGTCAAACTCTGGCTCCATGTAAGCCTCACTTATTATTCCTAGTTCTGGCCACAAAGGTCACATAGAACAAGTCTAACTTGTCTTCTTTGAAAACTCTCAGAAATATTCGAGAACATTTTTTCCTCCCCCTATCCCCATCACTACCAGGTTTTTTTTTCTCTAAGACTTTATGAGTTTCTTTTTTCTTTTTTTTAAATCATTTTTCAGTTACAGGAGGCTTCATGGGTTTCTTTAGTTGTTCCTCAGAGAGAGGTCCTGAATAGCTTCCTTACTCTGTTTTCCTCTGGACAGGCTGTAGTTTGGCACGTCCTTAAAGTGAGGTGATTAAAACTTCTAAGCATCTCTCCTCCCTACGTACCACACAGCTAAGACACAGTGCACTTGTGCCCTAAATAAAGATTATATTCCTATCTCTATTACATTCGTTCATTGGTGAACCATGCCAGTTTGAAGTAATCCTGAGTTCGCATTAGGTTATCTAATGTATTCCCTACCCTTCCTGGTTCCACGGTACTGAGAAATTCCTGAGTACTCTATCTACATCCTCACCTAACGCATTATACAAATGCTCAATTAGATGGAGTGAGGACAGGACGTGTAACTAGAGACCTCTCTCCACACTGACAGTAATTCATTAATCAGCATTTTATTGTCATTAAAAGCACAGACCAGGTGTCAGACAGACTTCATTGAGTTCATCTAGCTTTATCACTTGAGAACTTTGTGCCTTTGGATGAGTTTCTTAACTTCTCTAAGCTTCAGTTTCCTCATCTGTCAATCTCAGATAATGCTAGAACTTACATGATATGATTAAGTGAGATGTGGCTGTACCTTAGCCATTAATAAATAAATAAAAGTTAATAGAAGTTAACTATTGATGTTATCATTTACAGATTAGCTCATATTTCTTTGTTGTTTCCAGAAGTAATTTTCTCAAAAAAGAATAGGAGAAAAAGCCAATATTATTCTGAACTATATCGCATGCCAGGCCAACAATCTTTAGGATTTTGCACAGCATCACAAGCTATGATTCTCAGGATCTACTTTTCCCATTTCCCCCTAATCTTCTAGAACATACCGCATTCATGTTGTCCACCTTTGACTGAATCCTGTGTTGCTTATCAATTTTCTTGTTCATCTCTATTTGATTAGCCACCCTGTTCTCTTCACATGCTCAACACCCGATCACAGACTGACTTTCCTCCTCACCAGGAGGCTGATGCTGGGAACTCCCCCATGTGTCTGTTCTTTACCCAAATGTTCTTTACAGGTTACATCTGTTCTTTTGTTTCCTTTAAGAGAGGTCTTCAGATGAAGATGTTTCCTTTTTCTCTTCCAGAACGAACACCTTCATCTGAGCCCTTAATCCTGTTTCTTCACCGGGGCTAGCAAGCTAGAGGCAGGTCTGTGGCTTGTTTTTGTGCAGCCTGTGAGCTAAGAATGGCTTTTACATTTTTAAAGGGTTATTAAAAACAACTACAACAACAACCACAGAGAAGAATGTGTGACAGAGACTGTTTGTGGCCTGCAAAATTTAAGATATTTACCGCCTGGCCCTTTTCTGAAAAAGTTTGCCGACCTCTGCTGTGGAACCTGCCCCATCATTTCTCACCTCCACCCCTTTCTGTGAATTACTCAAGAAATATGTCTTGAGCCTCTATATGTACTAGACACTGTCCTAAGAACTAGAGCTCAGTTTTTATTAGAGACAGAAAGACCAGGACAAAATAGGTGACTACATGTCAGACAGCAGAAATAATGGAGGGAAGGCCATGGAAGGGGGGAGGGCGCTTACTGATAAAGCAGCCGCTGAAACTCGGGAGGTTATCAGCTCACCAGATAAGGGGTGAGCTGGCAGCCCGGGCTGCACAGGGCGACTAGCAGAGCCTGGGATGAGTTTGTGGAGATGAGCAGGTCTGGAGGCAGGTGGAAGTGGCGCCTGCTTTCCCTTCCTACCAGTGGAGGAGAGGGGCAAGGGTCCTAGCAAAGCATTTGTACCCTCAGTCTCCTATCCCACCGCAGCCTTTCAGCCAAGCATATTTTAAGTGATTGTAAATATCCTCAACAACGACATAATTAAATGTCCATTTCCTTCCCTGGATCCCACTTTCCCATCAAACAAATCCCTCATCTCCTTCCCACGAAGCCAAGCTTAATTTTTTGAGAATTATCTAAATTACCTTCTTTTCTTCCTCATTCTGTACCCTCAACTCCTTGTAAACTGGTTTCTACCGCATATCCCCAACTTCCGATTGCTAAAGCCAGGGATCTTCCTCGCTGGCGCCCTGGCACCAGAGCAACTAAAAGGCCCTTCTCCAATGAGCTGACCAGGCTCCCTGCGCTCAGATACTTCTGCTGCTCGCTTTTGTTGTTGTGCTGTGTTTGGGGCTACTTCTCTGCCGCCCACTCCTTAACTGTAGCTACTTCCCTAGACACTCTATCATATTTGCTTTCTCTCTCCTTCCACCAGTATCTCTTTATTAACCTGTAATTCAAACTGGGAGAGCCCAGTACCTTGTGCCTCCTTCTGGATTCTCTGTTTCTGTAAAGGACTCCTTGCCCCCCTAGTCTTCAGGGAAGAAAGCTGTGAGTCATCCTTGCTCTCTGGTTCTCCCTTAGCCCTCCTGCCTAAATGTGACTGTGTTCCTTTCTGCCCCCTTAGGGTAAAGGATACCTACCTGTTCCAGACTTGGCCACATTCTAACATCAGCAGCTTCATTTCTCTTCCCTAATCCATAAACACAACTCTAATCCTGCCAAGTTCACTGCCACTCAGGCTTAGGCCCAGGGCTGTAGGCAAGGCTCTCTTCCAACTCCAGCCCTGTCCCAGCCCTACTCCTTCAAGATTTTAACAATACTCCTCCTAAAAAGATCCCCCCAACAGCCCCCTACCCTTAACCACCAATCAGTTCACTAATCAGTAGTCTTGTATCAACCGACTTGCTCTGACTGGTTAAGGTACCCTTTTTCCTCTATGCACCTAGACAATCCTGCACGATTCTGGCTCTACCACTTTCGACCAGAGTACACATGGGCCAGTTCATTAGCCTGTTTAGACCAAGGCGAGAGCAGGAAGGGGGCTGGAGTGAGGGCCCTGCTCTGGTTTCCTTTTAGACCGCAACCCAGGTACTCAAGACTGAAATTCCAAGCCCAAGCCCCTTGCCAGCTCCCAGGGTCTGCATGGCTCCTTTGGTGGAGCCCCCACCCCGCAATGGTCTGTTGTGGAAGGTGTAGGATGGGGCCATGTGTGAGGAGGGGGGAGATACCACAAGCTAGGGACTGCTGAGAAGTCTGAGAATTCTGAATTTGAACCTGGCCTTCCAGATTGTTATAAAATCTGGGCCATAGTAGGTTTATAGTCGTAATGCAAATAAATAATACAATAATTAAAAAATAATACAAGAATAAACCTTGTGTTTCACATACTCACAGCTGTAAACCTGCTTTTGCCCACCCCTGAATTTGTAAAGATAACAGCTGACTTTATCAGTTATTAATCTTATTCAGAATGTTTAAATATCTAGATTTATGGTGTGGGGGCCTCCATTTGTACTCTTGTTCTGAGCCCTACAAAAGCCAGGAACAGACCTGTTTTCACCTATAAAATTAGGATAATACTAGTGAGACTGTGAGGATTAAATACACATGTAATGTGCCTAGCATAACACTTGATGCAAAATTTCTACTTAACAAGTACTGTTTTCCTTCTCTTACCACAGTGTGTTGTAACCACTTTGTTTATCTTTCTCCCAATAGAATAAACCCCTTGAGTACAAAAACTATGCCTTATTTATCTCTATCCCCAGAGATCAGCATGGTACCCAGAATTTAATAGGTACTTATTAAATGTTTGTGGAATATATGAAACTCCAGAAAGTCTACCTCTACTATTTTTCAAGCATTCATTTCCTTCCTCCTGCCGAAGGCCTGCATTCAGGCTCTGAAGAATTTTTACCTATGGTCCTGCTAATTGATGCCCCTCCCCCCAAACCCTCAGCCCTCAACCAGCTTTTGTAATGGTTCAGGTTATCTTCCCCAAATGTTGAAGAGACCATGAAAAAGGCCTCTATATCACATCTATGGAGGGTTTTCCACTGACCACTCCATCCACTAAATATTTGCTGAGCTCCTATTCATCCAATTGGTCAATGTTTAAAAACCTACTAAATAGCCTCTAGAGATGTTAAAGTAAATATATTTCTCCTATATTTATGGAATTCATATTCTAGCCTTGCGATATAGGCTAAATGTCTACAGAGTAAAATTTTAAAACTTTGATCTAGTTTTAACCATTCACATTGGCAACCCGAGATACATCTCCTCCCCACCCCCACTTTTATTGATGTACATTATATTAGTTTCAGGTATACAACATAATGATTTGGTATTTTTATACATTGTGAAATGATCACTACAATAAGTCTGGTTACCATTTGTCACCATAGAAAGTAAATACAATATTATTGACTATAGATGAACATTACATCTCTGTGACTTACTTTATAAGTAAAAGTTAGTACCTCTTGATTCCCTCCACCCATTTTGCCTATCCCCCAGGCTCCTCTCTGTCACACATATCCACTGTGGTGTAGCCACGCCAGATTATTTATCATGCCCAGAACTTATCGTGCATTTTCATACTTTGGTAGCTTTCAACTTGATAAGTCTGTATCCTAAAATGCTTTTATGTTTTCTTCTCAGTCTATCAAAACCTTACTAAGGTCAGGTAGTACCCCAGAGAAACATATCCTGATCGCTTAATCATAATTAAATGCTCATTCTTCTATGTTCTCATGGCACTTTGCTCATATTTCTATCACCATAATTTCATTATATTTTATATTACAACTAACTGTTTAACGGATTGCACCAGAGGACAGGAAATATGCATTTCATGGTGTCGCAAACGTAACTGATGACGAATACACATTGGTTGTATAAATGAACAGCTGGACGGGATGGATGAATAAATGATGAAGAGAGAAGCCGCAAGAAAAGCACTGGTGTCCAGTCAGGAGACCAGGGTTCCATGGTGAGCTTACCACAAACCAGCTGGGTTACCTCAGCAAAGTCACGGACCTCTTGAGGCCAGTAAGACTGTCTCTGAAATATTATCTAATCTAAGATTCAGTGTTTAACAATTATGACTAAAGTAAATGCAAAAAAATTGTGAGAGCTGAAGAAACTTGAACATTTGAGGATTTTCTTATGGCTAAGATTCTTTATCAACTTAAAGGTTTTTGCTTTCTAGAAATTAAAACATTCAAAACCAGAGGATTCACATTCAAGGTCAATATTCCTAATGACACTATAGCTACCAGCTCTAGTTTCACGGAGCTTAGAAGGAGGGCTTCGGAGTCATAATTTCTTCTTCAAGTTTCTTCTCTGTTTATATCTCTGGCTGCATCTCTTTTTCTTCCTGTGAACACCCATCTTTTTTGACCTTCCCTCTCTGCTGCTTCATTTATTTCCTTTAATGACTATAAACTTTTAACAAATAATTTAAAAATCTGTCTTTCCTAACTTTCTACAATAATTATGCTGACATGTGAAAGAAAAAACAAGTATGAGAAAAATTAATCAATAGAAGGCATATTTTGATGTCTTACGGAAATATAAGTACATTATTATATCTTTCTAAATACTAAATCTCAAAGCAGACTGCTATTATATAAAACCCCTATAATCATACTGCAAAAACATTTGGACAAGCAGATTAAGGCAGTCAGAAATGAAGATATTATTATGAGTTTCATGTTCTACAAATATTTTTTAAGAATCTGCTAAGCGTAAGAATGCGTTAGTCAGGACAAGGCACTTTTAATTAGGAAGCTTACAGTAAATGAAAGAGTGAACTGCCAAGAATTAAAAAAGAGTGTGTGCATTAAGATGACTCATGGTGAATCACACTTTCACTCCCTTTCCTTCAAGTTCTGAAATCTATGGCTGTTCTCTAAGCAGATAAGGTATAAGCTATATGAGGCAAGGGCCACAATTCATACTCTATTATTTTTACCATGTAGCACAGTATCTTCTGCATGTGAGACGCTCAATATATGTTGTTAATCATGGAAATATGAGCAATTATAAATATAATCAAGGCTTATAAATAAAATATTAAAGTATAAGAATCATTTATGAATAAGTAATCACCATATAGGATAGGAAGCTCTCAGTAAGGCAGTGTTGATGTATAAATGACCATCGCAGTCACACAGACATGAATTTGAATGCTGTGTGACTCTGGACAAACTACCAACACTCTGAGTTTCCATTTTTATTTTTGAAAATTGCGAACAGTAAGACCAACTTCATTAGGTTGTATTATACACCAATGAGTTAATGTATTTAAAGGGCACCAGTATAGTATTTAGTAAACAGCAGGTGCCTCAATAACTGTAGCTATTTTATGCTCTCGGAAGGGGGAATACCACATTTCAGTATCAGCTTAAACCTAAGAAAATCTTTTTTTTTGTCAGTGTTAGATAAGGATTCACTTCAGCTTAATCAAGATTAGCCAGGGCTTAAGACTCCAAGAAAACGTACACAGTCCACTTGGTTGAAGAAGGGCAAAGTCAAGATTCTGGCAAACAAAAGTAGGCAGTGTAAGAAGCACTGAAGAATCCATCAGCACTCTAGGGCACATGCCACCTAGAACATGTCTT
Organism: Pteronotus mesoamericanus; assembly: GCF_021234165.1. Lineage (NCBI taxonomy): Eukaryota > Metazoa > Chordata > Mammalia > Chiroptera > Mormoopidae > Pteronotus > Pteronotus mesoamericanus. Next base: position 15,551,979 of record NW_026555234.1, on the reverse strand, counting down.
TGATCTTAGAGGCTGTCATGTCCTTGGCCCATTTTTTAAAACCCTTTCCTTTGGCTCTCATCACCTCAGGTTTTCAAGGGTCGAATTTCACCCACCTGGCTGTCTTTCAAGAGTGCTGCTTCCAGCAGCCTTCAGGATGCGTGGGGCACGATCTCCCATCTGGCACAGGAGTTCTACGAGCCTGCTATGGGTGATTATTTTAAGATGCTAGCCTTCCCTTATCAATCTGAAGGAAGTCTAAACTATTAACTGCCTAAAATATTAACTCCATTCAATAGGAATGACTTTACAAAGTAATGATTTAATGGGCCTTTGATAAAGCTCAGAATGGTAAATATTGTCAACAAAAACAAATCTTGAACTAGATGAGATAAAAATAGGAAATATGACTCAGAAAATACATCAAATATCAACATGCTTTATACTTACTAAATATTTTCCCTTCATTTCCTCAGTCTCTATTAATACTTAATATTTATAGTTGTACCATAACTCTCACTTCTGATTCACTTTAACATCACTCCAGTTAAAAGCAAATTTTTACACTCTTTCATTCGAGATTACTTTGTACAGTTTATTTAATTCATTTGTTGAAATAATCATTTCCTCTGTTTATTCTCATTCCACGTGAGCCTACTGGTCAGGAAGAATAGGGATTAGGATAATGGATAAATTATTTTCTAAGTATTTCCATTATCTGTCTGAATTAGAACTTCAGAATATGACTTCGTTACTTTTTTAGTAGTTAAAATTTCCCCAAACGCCAGGACATATCCATATTTAAATATCAGTCTAAAAGTCATATTTTAAATAAAATTTTATTAGGTTTTCAATTTATGTGTAAAGTTACACATCAAATGAATTTTAGATTATGAATGTTTTGAATTTATTTAATATAGATGACAAAGTACATTGCTGTTTATCAACTTGACGCCAGTAGGCAGATTTGAAATGACCTATTTTCATGATTGCTTCCAAGAGCCTTTCCTAACCTGCATTGTAAAGAGCTGTCCTGTGCACTGTAGGATGTTCAGCAGCATCCGTGAGATACTGACAGGCAGCAGCCCTCCCACCCCGCCGCTGTGATAATGAAAGCACTTCCGACACTGCCAAATGTCCTCTGAGGGTTGCGGGGTGGAGATAGTCTTGCCCTTGGCGACGAACCACTCACTGCTCTAGAGTCCCAACACTCCTCTACTTAATGTTCACTAGCAATGAATTATCTTGTCTTGTCCTACAAGAAACAAATGGCGTTAGCAAACTGTGATGTTTGTCTAAGTCTCAGTCAGAGCTCTGTGTAAGTCTTGTCTCCTTGTTTCTGTTCTTGCTCTTCTATATTCTCCTACGTTCACTGCCTCATCTGGGGGATAGCGTCCACTGATGAGTGGCTTTATGCCACGCATGATTCCAGGTGCTAGATATGTATGTTCGTCATCAGGTGATTAAGGTGCTTGTTCTCTTGGAGTTTACATGAGAGTGATTAGGAGGTGCCTTTCTGGGCCACCTTATCTAAAATATGCATGTCCCCCCGACCCTACCTGTAATCCATTTCTTTTCCCTTTTCTTGTTCATTTCATCAATCCCTGAAATTATTTTCATTAGTTTTTTGTTTACTTGTTTATAATATGTCTCCCTGGCTAGAGTGTAAGCTCCTTAAGAGCATGTGCTTCTATGTGGATCACTCACCTAGAAGAGGGTGCCAGAGCAGGGCTAAATCATTATTTATTAAATGAATAAATAAACACAAATAATACATGTTGAACAAAGAATTAGAAACAAGGAGAGCTTATACAATTCCGGTGAGAAATCTCCCTCAGCTCAGAAATTTTGCTCACTAGTTGTTTGATGAACCTATTTGAGAAAACCTGTCCGCTGACAAGGCCTCAAGTGAGCTGAGACAGTAACATCTGACACCACTGTGGCCTGTCATATCCACCCTAGGAAAGGGGATCACAGGTGGGTGGGTGAGCGAGCAAACCTGTGCCCCCTTGGAAGCACCAGCCTGGTCAGAGACGGACAGGGAGTCAGCATGTGGCTGGCAAACCTCTCTGTGCGGGCCACGGAGCCAAAGAGACCAAGACGAGTTTGGTGGGGGTAGTGGGAGAGGCACCTTTGAGACTTCAACGTAATCCTGACTTTGACAGAGGTTGAAAAACAGGGTGGATAATATAAGAATGTAGCTGAGTATTGCCTTGAGCAAAAAATAAAGGGATAGCAAACCAAGTAGTCTCTGTCTCTTCCTGTTCTGCCACTTGAGTCTCATGGTCCAGAGGAGAGGGCCCTCCCCGATTCTGGTAAGAGTCTAAAACAACCTGAGAGAAGAAATAACTCTGAAGAATCAAGTTTATGAATAGCTGCGGGGTTACGCCATTATGCATTTAACTATTTTTATTCTGGATGAAAATATATATAAAATCTTTATATATATATAAAAATATATAAATAAATAAAAATATCTTTTACCTTTTCAATGTGTTAACCACTTTCTTTTCTTCTAAAAGACAGCATAATAAACTCAGTAACATTTTCTGAGGAAATACATGGTGACTACAAGTATTGCTTCTGAAGTCAAAGAGCTTAGGTTCAAAGCCCGGCGCTGCCAGTGACCAGCTGGGCAAGTTAACACTCTGGGCCTCGGCTTCTTTATCGGTAAATAGGGATAATAAATCATATTAGTACCTCTCTCAGAAGCTTCTTGTAAGGATCAAATGAACTAATAAATGTGATATACTTAGCATGCTGTGTGGTGTACAATAGTCTTGAAAAACATTAGCTACTGCTGCTGCAACTACTATTACTATTAATATTATGGCAATATTTTTTCTTAGTACCTTGTGCCCATTCTAAGTGTTTTAAATTATTATACCACACTACTACCCAGTGAAACCTTTTTAAAGGCATGAGTTACTGGCTTTCACATATAACAGTCCTAGACAGACTTGCAGAGTGCTCTAATATGCTGTTTTATAGTTTTTCTATTTTCCTGTTCTCATATGTTTTATAGTTTTTCTGCTCTAATATGCTATTTTATAGTTTTTCTATTTTCCTTTGTAAGGTCTCTGATTTTTCACTTCTGCTGCTGTTAGTGAGTTTTCCTATCTCTATCAGTCTCCTTCCATGCTTCTGTTTTTATAGGGAGGCAGAAAAACAGTAAACCAAGTTTGTTAGACACATGTGTTAGTAAAAACTAGTATGTTCTAAACTAAGTTGAAAAAGCTCTCCTATGAATAGAGAGCTGGAACCTGATCCCCCAGACATCTCTTCTGGCTCTTCAGACGTATTTTATTCCCTGAGTCATTGGTAAATATAAAAAGTTATCTGAAAATTAAGTTTCTGGGAGACAGATATAACTATAGTTATACATGCATGTTAAAATTAAAAAGCCTCTAACTAGTTTAAGTAAATAATCATTAAACTCCTACTAGAACTCAATACCAGAGGAACAAAAATGAATGATACAGTCCTGAACCACAAGAAACCTGTAGTCTAGAGGGGGAGACAAGGCATCAATAAACAACGTCAAGCACGTATAGCAAGAGAGACCCAGGGTTTTCACACGGGGTGCTCCAGGAGCCTAAAGAAGGGGGCCGTCGGTGAACCTGGGGACACAGGGAATGCTTCCTGAGGAGGATGGTGCCTGGACTGAGACAGACGGTCCAGCGAAGAAGGGCTGAATGGGCTAATCCAAGGCTAGGAACAGAGAGGTAATGAGGTAGGAAGCAGTACAGTGCTTCTGTGAGAGTAGGTGGGTGTGTGTGAGTAATTCACAGTTTGATATTAACGTGACAAAAAAAAATGTCCTCATGTGCCATGCCAAGAGGCTTGGACATATAAGGCGATGAGGAGCCACTAAGAAAGCTTTAAGGAAGAAAATAGGAATTTTCCTATTTTCCTTTTACATGTCCAACTCAGATAGCATTGTGCCAGCTGAGCAGAGCTAGAAAAGACTGGAAGAAAGGAGACCAATTAGGTTTATGTAGCACTTAAGAAGCAGTAGAGAAAGTAAAGCCTTAGCGAGGACAACCCAGCAGTTATGGCGAGGAAAGGAGAGGTCCCACACGTGTTTTGAAGACAAAATTGGACATGGCTATGATGAGGAGCAAACGAAGATGAGGAGTCCAAGACTGGAAGGAATCAAGGATGACTGCCAGGTTTTAGGCCTTGAATTATTGGTTATATGAGAGAACAATGAACTGAAAGAGAAATAGTGGGGTTTTTTGTTTTGTTTTGTTTCAAAATTTTAAAAAGATTTTATTTATTTAATTTCAGAGAGAGGGGAAGGGAAGGAGAAAGAAAGGGAGAGAAACATCAACGTGTGGTTGCTTCTTACATGCCCCTCAATGGGGACCCGGCCTGCAACCCAGGCATGTGGCCTGACTGGGAATTGAACCAGTGACCCTTTGGTTTGCAGGCCAGCACTCAATCCACTGAGCCACACCAGCCAGGGCAGTTTTGTTTTAAAATTTAATTTAGTTTTTTTATCTTTTGAATAGTGAGTATAGGAAGATCAATTAATGAGTTCAGGTTGAGACATGTTAAGTTTATTATTGTAGACGTCAGAATTGAAGATAGAAATTTTAGAGTACTTAACAAACAGAGCCAAGAGAGCAGGAAAAAAGCCCTAGGAAATCTGTGGAAAGGAGAGCAGCAGAGCAAGGGTGGGGCAGGCGCTGGATAACAGCGGTGCCGGAGGAGGGACACAGGAGGACGGCCGGGAAAGGCCCTGGGGCACCGGCACTGAGAGGCGCAAAGACAGGGTGCTGAGTTTTAGATGGAGTGGTCAACGAAGGGGCTAAATACAATTGTAACAGCTCCACTTTCTGAGTTCTCACTACATACACGTCAGGCACTGTGCTGTTTCACACAGTGTATCTCATTTAATCTATTATCCATATGCGACAGATGACAAATCTGAAGATCAGCAAAGTCATGTCACTTACCCAAGGCCATAGGGTGACCTAGCAGGACTGGGAACTGAAAGCGGGTCTGATGGCTTGCAAAGCCCGTGTTCTTAACTTTGGAGTAAAAAGCTTTTTCAGGATCCAACTTAATGTTATCATAAGGACTGCTATATTTGCTTTACAAGAAGCATAAGTTAAAAACTATCTAATAATCTCAGAGAATTACTTAATACCTAATAAGGTCATTATTCATTTGATCATTTTACATAATGAAAACAAATTATTTCAGTGATATATTCCTTAATAATCTTTTTATTTAATTAACACTACACTTATCAAATTGTAGAACAATAAAGTGCAACACAAGGCCATCCCCTCATTAGAGCTCTGCTCCAATGAAGCCAGGAAAGGTACTGAACGAACTAGTGTCCTTCAGAGAAAAACGAAGTGCCCTGGACTTAGACACCTGTCTACTTAATTTTCCCACAAATGTTACTATTGGTCTCAAGGAAAACCAGGGAGGCTATGCATAGTTTAGCACAAACCTACCACATGAAAAAGTTAATTAAAATAGATATTCTAGACTTCTGGCCAAGATGGAGGTGTAGGTAGATACACGTTACCTCCTCAAACAACCCCAAAAAGGACAACAACAAGGTTAAAAACAAAAAACAACTAGAACCGCCAGAAAATCGAACTGTATTGAAGTCCAACAACCAAGGGGCTAAAGAAGAAACATCCATCAAGACTGGCAGGAGAGGCAGAGACGGGCTGCGGGGGCAGAGAGGACATAGGGCAAGGTGGCAGCTGGAGGAACAGCTGGGACCGAGACAGACCACACAATCCAGGTCCCAGTGTGGGAAAAGAAAAGCCTCAATACTTCTGGCGGTAAACACCCGTGGGAGTTGTGGCAGCGGGAGAAACTCCCAGCCTCACAGGAGAGTTCACTGGAGACACCCACGGGCTCCTAGAATGTACACAAACCCACCCACCTGGGAATCAGCACCAGAAGGGCCCACTTTGCTTGTGGGTAGCCAGGTAAGTGACTGAAAACCAGCCAAGAGCCAAGCCAGCAGCACTGTTCCCTCTCGGGCTCCTCCTTCACATGCAGCGTCACAGCAGCAACATGGGTTGCCCCGCCCTGGCCAACACCTAAGGCTCTGCCCCTTCCAACAGCAATCGGTGCGCTGAGGCAAAGAAATATGGCCCGACTGAAACAACAGGTCAAAACTCCACAAAAAGACCTAAGTGACGAAGAGATTGCCAACCTATCAGATGCAGAGTTCGAAACACTGGTAATCAGGGTGCTCAAAGAAATGGCTGAGTATGGTTGCAAAATAGAGGGAAAAATGAAGGCTATGCAGAGTGAAATAAAGAAAAATATACGGGGAACCAACGTGAAGGGAAGGAAACTGGGACTCAAATCAACAGTTTGGAACATAAGGAAGAAATAAATATTCGGTCAGAACAGAATGAAGAAACAAAAATTCAGAAGTGAGGAGAGGCTTAGGAACCTCTGGGAGAACTTTAAATCTTCCATCATCTGAGTCATAGGGGTACCAGAAGGAGAAGGGGAAAAGCAAGAAATTGAAAACTTGTTTGAAAAAATAATGGAGAACTTCCCCAATCTGGCAAAGGAAATAGACTTCTAAGAAGTCCAGGAAGCTCAGACAGTCCCAAACAAATTGGACACAAGGAAGCACACACCAAGGCACATCATAATTACATTACCCAAGATTAAAGATAAGGAGAGAATCCTCAAAGCAGCAAGAGAAAAGGAGACAGTTACCTACAAAGGAGTTCCCACAAGACTGTCAGCTGATTTCTCAAAAGAAACCTTTCAGGCTAGCAAGAAGTATTCCAAGTCCTGAAAGGCAAGGGCCTACATCCAAGATGACTCTATCCAGCAAAGCTCTCATTTAGAATGGAAGGGCATATAAAGTGCTTCCCAGATAAAGTTAGAGGAGTTCATCATCACCAAGCCCTTATTATATGAAATGGTAAAGGGACTTAGAAAAAGATCAGAGCTATAAACAGTAAGATGACAACGAACTCACAACTATCAACGACTTAACGTAAAACAAAACAAAACAAAACAAAAACAAAAACAAACAAGAACAGGAACAGAATCACAGAAATGGAGATCACAGGGAGGGCTATCAGTGGGGAGTGGCGGCGGGAGAATGGGGGGAAAGGCACAGGGAGTAAGAAGCATAAAGGGGAGGCACAAAATAGACAGGGGAGGTTAAGAATAACATGGGAAATGGAGAAGCCAAAGAACTGATATGAACATCTCAGGGACATGAACTAAGGGGGGGAAATGCAGGTGGGAGTGGGGTGCAGGGTGGAGGGGAATAAAAGGGAGGGAAAAAAATGGGACAACTGTAAATAGCATAATGAATAAAATATACTTTAAAAAAATAAAGCCTAAAAACATAGGTATTCTGTAGAAGATTTATTTTAGATAATAAAGTATTATCTTTTCAAAGATGGAGAATAAGAAAGTTATTCCTATTATTAAAATTGTAATTTTCCTATTTCCCACTAGAGGAAGCAACAGCATTACTCTTACCATTTGGTGGATAAAAGACAGCATATTCTTCTATTCCTAGTTTTCCTATAAGAGAAAGCCATAGTGGGTTTCAGTATGATTATATAAACAAAACTTGAAAAATTAACTAATTTTGTAAATGTACTAATAATTAATGGACTTTTTAAAAACTACATTTAGTAAATAGTAAATAGTAAAACCTCATTTCAGGTCATTTTATGGTATGGAATTAATTTGAAAATATGCCAGCCAATCTCTTTATTTTATTTTATTTTTATCTTTGATTTTAGAGAGAGGGGAAGGGAGGGAAAAAGAGACGGAGAGAAACACTGACGTAAGAGAGGAACACCTAATGGCTGGCTTCCATACCCGTCCTAACCAGGAATCAAACTGGCAAACGTGTGGTTTGCAGGATGATGCCCCAACAACTGAGCCACACCAGCTGGGGCCAAACTTTTGATGTTAGCAAATCCTTTCTTCAATTAAAATCAATAGTAGAAACTTAAGCACACGGTAAGCAATACAAAATAATTAAAAGAAAAAATGCTTTCAAGCTTCTTAAGAAGAGAAGCATCTATTTATAAGCTTAGAATTGTTTTGCTAACTATAAATTCTAATGTATTCATTAAAGCAAGTCCTAAGCTTTGCAGTGCCTCAGTAGTTTACATTTTTATAGAATGGGCTCAAAAGTTAAAAATTAAGTGTCTTTAACTATATGGAACTAATATTTTCTGAATCCCAAAACAGTTTATATGTTTCAAGAATGAGGTCAAATATTTGAAATCAGAATTATCTCAAAAAATTAAAGTATATTCATCACATTTAAATGCTTAAAGAGTTTTTAAAAATAGCTCTTCCTCAAAACTTTTAAGGTTCTGAGTTTTTTCCCACTTTCCATTTAATATCTTTAGGAATTTTTTTTTTAAACACCTTTAGTCTATTGAAAAAGCACATGCAATTTTGTCCTGAGCTTTAAGGCAATACTTTTAATTAAATTAAAAAAAATTTTTGTTGTTCTTGTTGGGGGTCGTGGCAGAGAGGAGATGAAGAATAAGAACCATGATATTTAAGTTAAGGTGGAGACAACAGGACCAATTTTATGTGCCAGTAGAGAATGGAATAATAAAAAAAATAGATGATAGATAGATGATAGACAGACAGACTGGTACAGGTGGGTAATACTGGGCTGGATGTTAAGAGGCAAACAGAATAAATATATAAGACCTGGTCCTTCGACCAAGTGGTTTATAATCCAGACTACAACAGGAAGCATTTAGGATATGTTTGCTAAATTTTCTGGCACAGGCTTGAGGTGTTTTAGAGGTTTAGAGGAGAGGGAAATTGATGCTGAATTGATGGATTTGGTGAGATATAGGCTAGTTCTCCAAGGACCTACGGTTTTTGGAGAAGAGGCTAGAATGAATATGGAGTAATGTGCAATAATAAAGAAAGCAAAGTTAGCTAGGCTAAGATAGGAACAGCCGATGGATGGCCTTAAATCTCGGCTAAGTTTAGAGGTGGTCCCTTTAGACAAATTGTATAGTCAGGCTTTTAACAGATATGGTTACAGAAACAAACAAGCACACAAAAGGTTCAATTTAGAAGCGATGGAACAGAGCCCCCAAGGTGAGGGGAGCCTATCCCAGCACCAGGTGATGTGGGCTTGTCCTAGGGCCAAGGTCGGAGGAACCAGGCAGACAGCCTGACTCAGGAGGTGCCGGAGAAACTGTTTGTTTATGGGAACAGCCAACGGTACCATACACAATAGCTTTTAGTGCTAGGTGTTCACCACTTAATAACAAGGAGAAGTTGGGAAAGGGTTCCAGGTGAATTAGTTCAGTTGTCAGGGGGTGGCAGGATATTGAAATAGTGATATCTTGCAGGCAGCTAGGGATAAAGAGAAGAAAACACTAAAATAGAAATTAGAGAGCTATTAGAATATAAATTATACTGCAATTTTAAGAGCTGTAGATTATTTTTAGAGAAGAATTATGAAGGTAAAATAATTAGAAAAAGCAAATTCATGTGATAAACTCATAAAAGGGAAAATAAAAGTCAACCAATAAGACAAAAACAGCAAGAGAGAGAAAACAGTCTTGGTATGATAATGTGTTAAAAAATACTTCTTTTATGTTACTAAAATTTTACCTCTTATGTATGATTTCGGTGGTGAAGCACTGTTGTACGCAAAGTGACCCAACACTGATGTATCCCGGGAAAAACAAAGTAAAACCTGGGTATAACATTGGAAAAAAACAAACAATTAAGCACTGTTTAATGCATGGCTATTTCCTGCTTGGGAGGCAGTGAGGGAGCCTCTTTCAAGTTCGGGGCAGGGCCTCGCAGTAGGAAGAGTGCCCTCTATTGGTGCGCTTTAAAGCGTACCCGAGAACGTCAGATGCCACGGCCAACGTTCACCTGAGGATTTCTTACTGTTAGCTACTTAAACCTTGAACAACAGCAAAAAAAGGGAAAAAATGCAAGTTGCTAACTTCCAAGTTGATTGTTTTATTGTGTTTTGTAGCCGAAAGGAGAAAAACCTGGAAAAAATTTAACAGATGAGAAATGTATGCGGGGCCCCTAGAGAACGGCGGTGGCCTAGGGCAGTTGGGGAAGTTCAGCCACCGGAGCTAGGCTCATTCCCGGGATGCAGCCGCAGGCGCGGGGCGTGTCAGCTGGAAGGGAAGGCAACTCCAGATCCGTAGAGGGGACGGCAGCCGCAGCAGAACAAGTGGCAGCCCAATATCTGCTAGAAGCTGGTCGTCCTACCAGCAGGCAGAGTGTGGCAAGTCTACCTGAATCAAGGATGTCCATTAGGAGAGCCTGGAATTTTAGGGAGGGGGCCAATCCCTGAGAAGGCACTTAGTGACAGGAAACCTGGGTCTTGGTATTGGACCTGGGATTCAAAGATGTTACTAAGAAAAGAAGTTGGGAATGACCGGAAAAGGCAGAAGCCCGGTTAACAGAACAGGGACACAAAGTCAGGGCTGGGCTGGCAGCAAGAATGAAAGAACAGGGGAACTGTGGGTCCAAGACACAAGAAAGACAGGTGTGAGGACTGCACATCAGTCAGGCCTAAGGGTGACATGTGTACCAACCATTGCCCCTGATTTATTTTTATTTTAAAATACTATACAAGCAATATATATTTACGATGAAAAATTAGAAATACTGTTCCTCAAAATAGGAAAAACACTAATAATCCCACCAGTGTTAATATTTTGATGTATATCATTTCAGACTCTTATAAGCACATAAATTTTTCAAACAAAATAGGATTATGCATACTGTTCTATAATCCATTTTCTCTCAATATTATAAAATAAATATTTCCTACCCACATTTTTTAATGTGCAGAATATTCCATTATACGGGTGAACAATAGTTTATTAAACCTATCTTTTTGTTGATCATTTCATTATTTTCACTTTTCCCAAACTAGAAACAATGTTGCAGTGTACTTCCTTATATCTATATATTTATGTACACCTTTACTTAAATCCCTAAAACTGGACTAGATGCCAAGTGATGGGCATTTTAAATCTAAAACTTTCTGATACACATTGCTGAATTGCTCCCCAGAAAGGGTTTCTTTTATTTAAATATAGCCAGCAGGAAGATAGCACACAGTCTCTGTTATTCTCATTGAAACAAGTTATCATCTCACAGGTAAAAAAAATGGTATCTTGCTCTAATTACTAATGAGGTTGAACACTCTTCCATTTGCATTTCTTTTATTTTTCAGTTAATCATCTTAGTCTATTTTAAAAATCAATGTTTTAAAACTATTGATTTGTTTAAATTATGTGTATTTTAATGATTCTCATCTTTGGTCTAATTATGTTACAAATGGCTTTGCTCAAATAATTTGTTAGTTATTTTTGACAGAGATATTTTTAATGTTTATGTGCTCAAATCCACCAACTTTCATGTTTAAAAAGTCCCTCCCCACATATATCATACTCTCTATATATTCACCTCAATTATGAAAGTCATTGGTGGTGGTCATCAAATACGTCTGGTTATTCCCCTTTGGGAACATAGGTTAGCTTATGTTTTGGAGAATGGCATGCAAGTCTCCATCTGCATCTATGTCCCTGGTTACTCATCTTGCAACACGGAAAAAGTGGGGGAAAGTTGTCAATTTCTAAATACAATGTAAAGGTAGATCCAGCAGAATTTACCCACAGATTGGATGGTGTGTATGAGAGAAAGATAGGAGTCAAAGACGACGCCAAGCAGAAGGGTGCTTAATCTGAGTAAAGGGGAAATGAAGTTACTGTCAACGTAGGGAAAGCCGAGTGGACCAATTCTGAGAGATCGCGGGATCAGTTTTCAACATTCTCAGTTTGAGACATCTGCAAAATATCTAAATGGGAATGCTGAATGGGTGGTTGGAGACACTAGCAATCTGGAGTACAGGTGAGAGGTCTGGACTGAAGACACAAATTTGGGAGTTCTCAACATGCAGATGGACAAGAGCTCCAAGACAGGTGAGTTGGGTGAAATCGCCGAGTGTCACTCAAGGAAAGGCAGGCCAGACCCGAGACCTGGGACACTCTGACATTGAGATATTGGAGATAAGGAGCAGGTGAGGAGACTGAGGAGTAACCAAGAGAAGAAGGGGCTTCAGGGCCCTTCCTGAGCACGGGTCCCTTTGAGTGCTGGGGGTTCCTGGGAGATGTGGTGTGTTCTGGGTAAGACGGGGAAGTCAGGTTGTAGTAAGAAAGTGTTTCTATGTGTGCACTCCTAGTAAACTGCCTAAAAAGAATTAAAAAAAAAAAAAAAAAAAAAGAACCTGGATCTCTAGGGTTCTAACAAGTTATGATTCTTTCCCTTATTCTCAACAATTAGATATCAGTTCTTATCTAATTTTGTATTTGTAACACTATATTCTCTTTCTTAAAGAAAGCCCCCCAAGTTGAATATGCTTTAGGTTCCCAAAATGTTGATTTTGCCTTTGGTGAAGAAGGCACACAACTGGGTCTGATGCTATTTATTGAGAGATCAATGAAGAGGAGGGTTGAACATTGGGCATTGGATTTAGATACTGGTAATCTTGACGGCAGTTTCAGCTCAAATGGTAGGACTCCATATACAATGTTCAGTACCGTATAATTATCATTTTTTAACAACGTACTTTAGAGATCTTTTCATACTGCTCTATACTGCTGCTTCATATAGAGCTGGTTCATTTTAAGAGCTATATCATATTTCACTGTGGGTATATACCATAATTTATTTAACGGGTTAGTCCCCTAGGAGTGAATATTTAAATGATTTTCAACTTTATGCTATTTCTGACAATGTCAAAATAGTGAGCCTTTTACTGTGTCATTTCACACACATATGGATATCTCTGTAGGATAAATATGTGGAAATAAAACTGCCCAGTCAGAGGGGATGTGCACTGAACATTGGATGACTCTTTGGCTCGTCAGCTTTTGTTATCTTCTACCCAGTGTTTCTTTATGGTTATAGTGGGAAGGGGGCTATTAGGTGAGCTCAGTCTCTTATGTTGCCTGGCTCTTTATTTTCTGTTTTATATTCTAAATGACTATGGTTCATATTTTAAAAAGTGCTTTTAATATTTAATTTGTAAACAGGCATTCAATTATCTTATTTGTTCTAATGGTTTTCAGTTAATCCCTGATTTTTTTTTATATATCTATACTTGACTATAATTTTGTATGCTTTCTGATATCTGTAACTCTAATTTATTTTTCCTACCGTATTAGCGAGAAATTCCAAAATGACTTATGTTCTTTCCTTGTTTTAGTGGGGATATCTATAGTATTCCAACATTAAGTAACATTAACTTACATTAAGATAGCAAATATTGTTGTTATATAAATATTACTTATATGTCAAGAAAATATATTTCCAGCCTAGTTAGTAAAAAAAAAAATGTTGGGTTGCAAAACAATGTGAATATACTCAGCAGTACTGAGCTGGATACTTACAAATGGTTAAGAGAGTAAATTTTAGAGTGTTTGTTTTTAACCACTTTAACCACTTAACCAGTTTTTAAAAATAGATGCTATTAAATACAGTGTCAAATATGTTTTGGGCATCTATTGACATAATCACATCATTTTTAAATCACAATATAATTGACCAATTAGTTTCAGTTGTACAACAAAAAGATTTGATACTTGCAAATATTGTGCGATGATCATAATCATATCACTATTATTTTTAGACCTATAAATGTGAATATTTGCCAATTTAATGAAATCATTATATTCTAAATCTATAACATGTTATCAAACCAGTAAATAATATTAATCTCATCTCTTGGCAAACCTCTCTGTACCACCATGGTAGGTAGAATAATGTGCCCCCGCCCTCCTCACCAAGATGTCTACATCTTAATCCCTGGAACCTGTGGCCATTGTACCTTACATGACAAAAGGAATTTTGCAGGTGTGACTAAACTGAAGATAATTAGTTTGGGAGATTATCTTGGACTATCTTGCCAGGCCCAATGTAATCACAAGGATCCTGATCAATAAGAGAGAGGCAACAGGGTCAGAGTCAGGGAGAGATTTGAAGATGCTATCTGTTGGCTTGGAAGAGGGAGGAAGGGGCCACAAGCCAAGGACGCAGGTATGCTGTGGAAGGTGAAAAGGCAAGAGATGGAATTCTCTCAGAGCCTCCAGAAGGAACACGGCCTGAAAACCCCTTGGCTTAGCCTAGCGAAACTCACTTCAGACTTCTCATCTTCAGGTATACAACAGAGTATGTTTGTTTTGGTTTAAACCACTAAATCTGTTACAGCAGCAGTAATAAGCTAATACAATTAATAATACAATTATTATTTGTACTCAACTTACAGTACTAAGTAAGCTGAGTATATGGGTGTAGCTACTTAATATTGTAGCTACATTAAGTAATAATCTAATACAGCTAATAAAGTAATACAACTAAAACAATACTAATGTAGCTACTAATAAACTAATACAATTAAAATAATGCAAAAGGAGAATTTACTTACCAGTATCTTTCTAGCATTGCCTAGGGAGAACACAATTCCTACAAAAATGTTTGTATCTCCGTTAGCAGGCTGGTGGGAACATGGCAATGTTAGGAGAAGCTTTGTGCTTAAATATATCCCCCTCAAGTGCCTGTGGGCCCTAGGAGACAAGCTATCTGAGACGGCTCTAACAAGAATACTGGTGTCTGTAAGGTGATAATGCCAGGGGAGTATGGCAGACATTACACACAAGCAACAAGCTGCCAGCTCTTAGGAAGGTGACAATTTCAATCAAATGAACTAGAAAATTTAACTTTGATTACTTACTAATTAAGTAAAAATGAAACTTTATGAGGATGAGGTTATACATGGTAATGATTTATTTAGAAGGGCTAGGGGAAACTGGATATGCAGGCCTGAACTAGGCAGGGTTCCTTAGCAGACTCTTACCTACACTGTCTGCAGAGAGCAACCAAAGACGCGCCCGGGCCCAGGGCTCTCTTCAGTCTCCTGCATATACATTTATGGTGAATCTTTCTGAGAAATAAGTTCCTTATAGAATAAAAAGCTCGTAAGAAAGTATGAATACCAAATGCCTAGTCACTTTAACTTACAACTATGATACAAGTTTTTCATTTGCAGTGCTCTTAGATTTTTATCCAAGTTGATTTGCAGAATTTCAAATGACAAATTTTCAAGAGTAACCTTTTGAAACACTGCCGTAAGCCAGATTCTCACAAATAAAGGGTAACGCGGCTTACGGGGCTTGCAGATTGAACGGCCTGGCCTGGGCTTGGGGGCTGCGTGAGCTTGGGCTCTGAGCCTTGGCTGCTTCATCTGTAAAATGGGATGGGCTGTTGTAAGAAATAGTTATAAAGTATGTGAAGTGTCTAGAGCAGACCTGGGCACCTAATAAGCACTCCATAAATAAATGATAAAGATAGTGCTGATAATCTCACTTGCACTGATTGGAGATCTGGTAGAAGAATAAAAAAGAAAGGCTTTATTTTTCCCTGCTCCAGTTCCATGCTTAGGCTTGGGCACTGGTATCTTTTTCTTATGACATTCTTTTTTAATGATTTTATTTATTTATTTTTAGAGAGAGAGGGGAAGGGAGGGAGAAAGAAAGGGAGACAAATAACGATGTGCCAGAGAAACATCAACGGGATGCCTCTCGCATGCCTTCAACCAGGGACCGGGCCTGCAACCCAGGCATGTGCCCTGACTGGGAACTGAACTGGAAACCCCTCAGTTTGCGGGATGACGCCCAACCCGCTGAGCTACACCAATCAGGGCTCTTATGATATTCTTATCAAGAAAAATACATATGTAAAATTTTTCTCCTTTCTGTCCTCCTAACTTCCAACGTATACATCCTTCTTGTTTCTAATCTTAATCCCTAATATCACCATTCTTGGACCTACCCAAAGCCTAAAAAATCAGTCATTCTTGATTCTTCCATTTCCCTCAACCTGTATATTTATCCAGTCACCAAAACCCCCTTGATTCTATCTTTGAGAGTTCCTTCCTTCCATCTTTCCTTCCTACAAGTATTCATTGAACACTAAGTATGTGGCAGCCACTGTCCTAGGCACTAAAAATACAGCCGTAAACAACAATAACAGCAACAACAAAAGCCCAAGTCCCTACCTTCACAGTGGTTGTTTTTATGAAGGAATACAGGAAAAAAAATATATTGTACTCCATCTGGTGTTATGTGCTATGGAGAAAGATAACAGAAACAAGAAGGATAATGCATGCATGCACCACATGTATATATTGGGGGAGGCTTGCTATATTAATTAGGGGCCCGGAAGTGGCCAGGAAATGAGTTCAGGGTAATGAGATTTTTGGCACGAGGACAGCTCCCTGGGAGCAGACAGGTAAGCCTGGAGTTGAAGGGAGAGGCCCAGGAAGAGATAGAAAAGTGAGAACTGTCAGTGTATAAATGGTATTTAGAGCCGCAAGAACAGATGAGATCACTAAGGGCAAGAACATAAAAAATAACAAAGGTCCAGAGACTTACCCTTGGAGCACTCCAATGCAGGAGAGAGAGATGAGGAGAAACCAGTGAAGTTGAATGTGCATGAGGAAGAAACCAGAAACCATGATGTCCTGGAAAACGAGCGAAGAAATCAAGGAGAATCAAGCAGAAGCCATGATTAACGGAATGGCCAAATAAATAAAATAAGATGAGAATTGGGAACGGACCATTGGATTCTGCAATATGAAGTCACTCATGACCTTGGGCAGAGCAGTTGAGCGAAAAAAGAAAAAGTCTGCTTAAGGAGTGTTCAAGAGAGAATAGGAGGATGGGAATTGGAAACAATATCTATGATTTTTAAAAAAGGAGTTTTGCTGAATAAGGCAACAAAGGAATGGGACAATGGCTGGAAAGGATATAAGATGAAGAAAAATATTTGTTTCATTTTATTTTGCTTTGATGAGAGGAGTTTCAGCATATTTGTATAGTGAGAGGAGTAATCCAAGAGATGAAGAAATTGACAATAGAAAATCTACAACTGCACTGCCTTCGAGTCCCCAGGGGGGATGAGGGCCAAGTGCAAGGATTGGCTTTATCATAAATGAAAGCAAGGGCAGTTCATCCAATAAAAGAGGGAAAGCTGAGTATATGGGTGCAGATGCAGGTGGGTGGAGGACATGTGGTGGGGGGAGTATGTGTGGGCCCTCTGTTGAGAGCTTTTTTATTTTTTTTTTCCAGAAACAGGACTCAAAGTCATCAGCTGAGAGAGAAGAGACAAAGGTTTGAAGAAGGGGGAGGTGTTAAAAGTCATCTAGGGGAATGAATGAAAAATTGGACAGGAACTGAAGTAGAACTGCTGGGCAGAACTAAGAACTCTTGAGGTTAGTGGTCATGAATTTAAAGTAAAACTAGTTATTATGGTTGCATGTTTTTCTCCAGCCACTTGCAAACGCATGCTGCAGCCCCGGAATTGGTGCAGGCTCGTCCCTGAGCAGGGTTAAGGTTTAGTCAAGTAGTCATTACTAGAAAGTGGGAGGGGGCAAGAAAGGCGAATATGTATTTAACTGGAAGTGATGTAATGAAAGACCACGTTACTGACACGTCCTTCACATTTGTTCTCTTATTTACCCACACAGGCCTTGCCCTCTGTCACATGCTCACTGACGCTACCCTGAACTGCTTAGCCAGTCACGGCCACACTGCGCTAATCTCTCCTCACCAGTCACGGCATGCATGTGGTTCATGTATGTTTTTGTTTTTCCCATTCTCCTCCTAATTCCTTGCCTTTGAGAACCAGACATTTCTCATAACATTTCTATTCTGAAGCCCCCACTAAACTGCATTACTCCCAGAATTTATTTCCCCTTTAACTCTGTTTGTGTGGAACATTACAAATTTCAGAGCTATCAGAACAATTATCAAATTATAACTATGCATTTGCCTCTCCCCTCATTTTCCACTAAAATGTGAGCTTAATAAACATCTCTTATGCAGCACCTACTACAGTGCCTTTATCAGAACAGACACTAATTTGACTAAATGGATACATGAATAAAAGATATGTGATTGTATCTGGGTCTTTCTTAAGCTCCATTCAGTAGCACTAAATGTCTGTAACTCTGGCATGCTCTAATGTGTCAGTATCACTGCCAAGCATACGCCACATAAGCCAAGTATACGACAGAGGATGTATTACACACCAGAAAGAGTGAACCGCATGCCTTCCTTTTACTGTATAGGAATTCTTCCCCATGAATATTTTATGTGCTTTGGATAAGAAGTTAACTTGCAGTTTGTCATGATGACATTAAGTGCTGGAACCCGAAAATGATATTCACTCTATCCAATTTTCTTCTGTGGAATGAGGGGAGTCTCCTGTTTGACCACATTTAAAAACTCTCACACCATTTAAGACTTTCAACACACCTAAGTATTTTTAAGAATTTCATGCAAAATGAAAACAAACTAAATTTTGGAATGATAAAAAGTTGACCTATTACTCAAAACGCTATTTCTATAACAGTCTGTGTTGTTGCCTATGAAATTTAGGCAACCCCATGAGTCACTCAGCAGCAGTGCCTTCCTTAAAGAGGCCCTTCCTTAAAGAGGGACCTTCCTTAAAGAGGGACTGCTGAGTTTTTCTCGTCCATACGTGGACACAGCAATGCCTATGCCATTTAATGTTATAGTCTAGTCACGAACTCAGTAAATGGGTTAGACCCAGAACATGGCCCAACACAGTAAATTTACTCCGTTATCACCAACCATTTTCCCATAGAGCAGTTATGTTGCTAGGCCGCTGTGCCAAAGGAGAGCCTGTAATTAGTGATAAAAAAGCTTTATCTTACACATATGTGCATACACATGTACATACATGCATGATATATGAAGTTTTTTCCTCAGAGAAAAATTGGAACTCTATTTCTGATAGTCAAATATTTTTAATGCATATAATTACATTTTTATTATTTAAATTAACTTTAATAATTCAGATAAATCGTTGAAAAGTATGATCATGGAAAGTGTTTTCTTAGTAACTATCCACATGAGGAAAATTTAATTCTGTATAATTCCCAAAGACAGAGCTTAGACATTATAGCTGTTCTTTTATTCATGTCATAGGGATAAAGATCCCCATTAAAGCTTATTTTCTACCATTTTCAAAGTAGTAAAAGTAGCAGAGGCCATGAGATCTATAATTGAAAAATATATATAAAATATAAAATTTAAAATTAACGCAATTTAAACTAAAATATTGATAAAAATGTAAAATAAGGTTAAAGCACACTCTATAGTACTTACTGTCTGTGACATTAATTAATTTAGTACCCAATGCTTTACATTAACACCTTAAAACAATTTCAAAACATTTTTAGTCTTCATGTCTTGCCTCCTTAGCTAGAATGCAAGCCCACAAAATGTGATATCATTTACATAAAATATAAGGATCAATAAATATTTACAGATAATCATTCTACCATTTTTCAGAGAATGACTCCATTGTTTGCAAATAATTGTGTTTGTCAGGCTTAGCCCTTTTAAGTGTTCCAAGTTAATGTGGGACAGGGAAAAATGAATGGGCCCTCAAGGGTTCATTCTGGCACTGTTTGAAGAGACTGTTATTGCTCCCATTTAAAATGACACCCTTTACTGACCCTGTTAACCCAATGACCCAAATCTGTGACCTGGCAAGTCCCTTTTGCCACCACAAAAACCTGTGTAGTTATAACTTAAAACTGACAACCTCCCTCTCTCCAGTCACTAAAAGAGAGAAAAATAGTCAAATTACACTTTCCTCCACTCATACATCAAAGTAGAATAGTCAACACACTATAAATCATGCCATTATTGGCCTTTGATTGACATTATAACTTGGGTATTCAATTAACAGTTTCATGATTCAGGATCAAAATAGTTGGCATAGGAAGGACCAAAAAACTATAACAGCTAGTTAAATCCTTGCCAAGTAGCAGATACTTGGTTAATTTTGTTTTGTTTCTTTTATATTTTTAATATTGTGATCTTCCCTGAGGAACCAATTCATAAAGAGGATCCGTCACTTCTAGAACTGAACTCTAACTGGAGAAAATCCAGAGCCCTACGCAATGGCACTGAAGCTTTAGTCAGCCAATAGTCACTAACAGTAAGCTTTTGGGTAAAAGAAGCTTCCTTGTCCATAGTGAAAAAAGAAAACCCTATCAATAAAAACATATATGATGTTAAGAAACATTTTTATTCAGGATCTACAGAATGCTATCCACTAGAATTAACATTGAGGAAGAAAACACTCAAGGAATTTATATGGGAAAGACAATTATAAAAAAAATGAATAAGCTATATTAAGCACTATAAATAAAAAGTATGAAAAACATTACATTTTAGATGGTTCTGACCTTGTTCTGCGTGTCTGTGTTGAGAAGTAGGGAATAGGTCAGGAAAGGTGTATGTAAGTGACATTTCAACGGAAAGCTAAAGAAAAAATTGGAATTAGGAGGGGAAGACTGAAGGGTAAGTCTTTTACATCAAAGGAGCTGCAGGTCTGATGGCCCTGAAGTAGAAAGGAGCACAGTGAACTTACAGAGCTAACGATGAGGGCAACCAGCACACACAGGGCCAGAGTGCCGGGGCACAGGCCAGCAATGAGGCCAGGGAGGCAGGCCAGACCGTACGTCATCTTGGAGGAACCACGAAGGACTTTGGTCGTTTTGGTTTAATCACACAGGTGACATGAATTGATTGGTATTTTTCAAAGACCACTCTGAGCAATCAAGCAACAAAAAGAAATAAAAGGCAACTAAACAGAAAATAAAGAAATAAAATTGCCTTTATTGGCAGATCATATGATCTTATATATGGAAAATCCTAAAGAATTCACTAAAAACCTGTTAGGACTAATCAATGAATTCAGTGAAGTTGCAGGATTCAAAATCAATATACAAAAAACTGGTATTTTTCTACATAAACAACAAAATATCTGTTAAACAATCCCATTCATAATAGCATCAAAAACAATAAAATACTAAGGAATAACTTTAACCAAGGAGGTGAAAGTCCTGTACACTGAAAACTACAAGACTTTGATGAAAAAAGCTTAAAACACAAACAAATGAAAAGATATCCTGTATTCATGGATCAGAAGAATTAACTTTGTTATAATATTACCCAGATTCAATGCAATCCCCATAAAAATTCCAATGGCATTTTTCAGACATACCAAAAAACCAATCCTAAAATACATATAGAGACATAAAAAAACTCCAAATAGCCATAGTAATCTTGAGAAAAAGGAACAAAGTGGGAGGCATCACACTTCCTGATTTTATACTATACTACAAAGATACAGTAATCAAAACAGTATGGTACTGGCATAAAAAGTAGACACAGAAGGCAAAGGAACAGAATCAAGAGCTCAGAAATAAACTATGCATTCCCCTAATATTTGACAAGGGAGCCAAGAATATTCAATGGAGAAAGAATAGTATATTCAGTAAATGGTGTTGAGAAAACTAGATAACCACATGCAGAAAAAATGAAATTGAACCCCTGTCTTACACCATTAACAAAGATAAACTTGAAATGGATAAAATACTTAAATTTAAGACTTGAAACCATAAAACCCCTAGAAGAAAATGTAAATTTAAAAAGCTCCTTGACATTGATCTTGGGAGAGATTTCCTAGCTATGACATCAAACACATAAGGGACAAAAGCAAAAGTGGGACTACATCACACTAAAATCTTCTATGCAGCAAAATAAACTATCAACAAAGTGAAAAGGCAAGCTACAGAATGGAAGAAAGTATTTGTAAATCATTTATCTGATAAAGGGGTTAATATCCAAAATATACAAAGAACTCATATCACTTGATAGCAAGGAATAAACAATCTGGTTTTAAAATGGGCACAGGAATTGGAAAGGCAGTTTTCCAAAGAAGATATACAAATGGCCAACAGGTACATGAAAAGATATTCGACATCACTAATCATCACATAAATGCAAATCAAAATGACATGTTATCATCTCACACTTGTTAAAATGGCTATCATCAAAACAGCAAGGGGTAAGTGTTGACAAGGATGTGGAGAAGAGGGAACCTAGTGCGCTGTTGGTGGGAATGCAAACAGATGATACAAGCACCATGGAATACAGTATGAAGGATACAAGAAGGAAGGGAGGGAGGGAGGAAAAAAGGAGGGAGGAAAGAAAGAAAGAAAAAACTGAACTACCATGTGATCCAGCAATCCCTCTTCTGGGTGCGTATCCAAAGAAATTGAAATGAGGAACTTGTAGAGATACCTGTTCTTTCATGTTCATTGCAGCATTATTCAATAACCAAGATAGGAAGATATGAAAACATCCCAAGAGTACATCAATGGATGAATGAATAAAGGAGATGTGGTATATAAATACAATGGAATGTTATTCAGCCATGAGAAAAAAAGGAACTTCTGCCATTTGTGACAACTTGAAGTAACCCTGAGGGCATCGTGGTAAGTTAAATACATCAGACAGAGAAAGACAAATGCTGTATGATATCACTTATATATGGAATCTAAAAAAAGCCAAAATCAGAGAAACAGAAAGCAGAGTGATGGTTACCAGGGAATGCAAGGTGGGGAAAAAGAGGAGATGTTGGTAAAATGGAACAGTTATAAGATTATAGATTACACGAGGAACAAATTCTGGAGGTATAATGCACACTATGATGATTATATGAATAACACTATTATGTACTTGAGTGTTGCTAAGAGAGTAGATATTAATGTTCTCACTACAAAAAAGAAATGGTAATTATGTAACAGATTGGAGATTTAGCTAATGCTATGGTGGTAATCATTGTGTGATATATAAATTTATCTAAACATATTATTCACCTTAAACTTACACAATGTTATATATCAATTATATCTCAATAAAGTTGGGAGAGGGAGAAAAAGAATTTTCCTTTACCAACTATTTGCCTATCATAGAAAACAATTTATACAGAAAAAGCAAAATATATAGATATCTGCTTGATGCTTTATCAATTTTTAGAATAATAAGTTGGTACTCTAGCAAATTCCAAAAGTGACAAATAAGATTTTTAAAAATACATCATTAATGAACTGTGGATTTTAATGTAGTTGATGTATATGGAGCCAGTGATTATGTTTTCTGATGCTCAATTGTCCCATCTTTGGCCAGGAGAATCTGTTGTTATTTAACAAACCACCCTAAAATGTAACTGGTTAAAATGACACACCAACAAAACAAAGACCACTCTGACTTCAGTTTGCAAAATGGACTAAAGGCGGCCAGGGTTGGGCAAGAGTGGTGAGTAAGAAGACCAATGTGCATGTTGGCTGTAGTAAAGAAATGTAATAAAAGATCCATACATTACACCAATAAAAACTATTCTGTCTTTGGGAGAAGACCAATAGAGTCCTCCTGCACAAGAAATTATGACAATCTCACAGACATAACCCAGCAACTAGTAACACTTAAGACAGAATTTTAAAGTCTAGGTTTAAAAATAACAAACAGAATCTGTAATCAATGATACCCAATGGAAAATTCTAACAGTTTTGCCTTCTGTCAAATCACATAAATAGCATTTTTTTAAAAGCCCTGTTATATATATTGGGTTGGCCAAAAAATTCGTTTAGTTTTTTTCCCTAAAATGGTTCTAGTAGCTCTTAGTTGCCTTTAACTTCATTTGAAACAATTTTGTTAGACTGTATTGTGACAGCTGTCATAACAGCATATATTTTTTTAAAAAACTTATCAAAATTCGTGAATTTTTGTGTAGTCATTTTAATATTGAAGATGGAAGAAAGTATGCAACATTTTCAGGATTTATTACTTCAGGAAAGGTAAAAATGCAACTGAAATGAAAAAACAAAATTGTGCAGTATATGGAGGAGGTCCTGTGACTGACTGAATGTGCCAAAAGTGGCTTGTGAAGTTTCGTGCTGGAGATTTCTCACTGGATGATGCTCCACAGTCTGGTGGACCTGTTGAAGTTGATAGCAATCAAATCAAGACATTAATTGAGAATAATCAATGTTATCCCACATGGAGGATAGCCGACATGCTCAAAATATCCAAATCAATAGTTATTGGTGAAAATGAAAAATGTGTCTTATTTTACAAAACTAAACAAACTTTTTGGCCAACGCAACATATAAAGGAGTCTTTAAGACCATCCAGTCCAAACTTTCATTTTAATAATAAAGATATAAAGACCTAGGGAGGTCTGGTTATATTTGAGGGCAAAACTTCTGGACCCCGAGTTAAATAAAGAATAAAAAAGACACTGTTCAATATTTATTTGAGCACTTTGATTGCCATCTCACTGCCTTCTGGCCTCCATGGTTCCTGATGAGAAATCAGGTCTTAATCCTATTGAGGATCCCTTATAGATGACAAATCACATCTCTTACAATTTTCAAGGTTCTTCCATTGTCTTTTCGATAGTTTCGATGTATTTGGATTTGGGTTTCCGTGTATCCTAACTGGAGTTCACTGAGTTTCTCATGTAGATTGTTTTTCATCAGATTTGAAGTTTTCAGCAATTACTTCTTCAAATATTTCTTCTGTTTCTTTCCCTCTCTCCTGTCTTTCTGGTCCTTCCCTTTCACATGTTAGTGAGTGGAATGCTGTCCTACATTTCTCTGAAGCTCTCTGTTCACTGACCTTTATTCTTTTCTCTCTTCTTTATGTAACTGATTCCTTCCAGCCTGTTCAATTCTATTGTTGAGTCCCTCCAGTGAATTTTTCATGCCAATATTGTACTATCCAACTCCACAGTTTCCATTTGGTACTTTTTAATAATTTTTAATAATCTCTTTACTAATCTTCATTTGATGAGACATCATCCTCATGCCTTTGTTTACTTCTTCAGCATGGTTTCCTTTAGTTCTTTGAATATACTTAAAATGGCCCTGTTGAAGTCTTTGTTAAGTCCAACATCTACGCCTCTTACAGGCAGCCGAAGTTTGTTGTTGTTTTTTGTTTGTTTGTTTAGTGACTTAGTTGAAATTTTTATTGAATATTCTCTCATGCGTGAACCCTCTGATGCACTTCGGAGGGCGGAGCCTTGGCCGCACAGACAGTCAGTCACTCTTCTGTGACACCGGCCTTAGCAGGGCTCTCTCCGACCACCTCTCCCCCAATCTCTCTGCCAAGCTTTCTGCCTCTGTTGATACTACAACCAGATGTTAGGCTCCACTACTTGCCAGCTGAGTATTCTATTTTTCTCAACGATGTTCTCAGGCCTAAATTGTACCATAGCCTGATCCAATTATATCTGGAATTGTTTGCAGAACTCATTTTTGAGGTCAATAGTTGAGGTTGCTTCTACCCCAACAGGCTCTTCCTATCTGTCTCTATGCCTGGTATCTCTAGTAAATTAGCACGCTATGGTTTAGCTTATTCTTCTCATGGCACTAACTGCCTCCTCTGAATTGTCCACCATTAAAATCTCCATTGTGTTACAGCATCCTATTAGGCTTGAACTTTCCAAAATTCTACTTAGTCATTTCTTTAAGGAGAGCTTCAGAGCTCTATTTTCTTAGGGCTGCCTCTCCCTCATGGGCAATATCCCTGAGTCACTGCTCTGGAGCTGGGGTAGGGACAGTGCCTCCCTTCTCTCAGAGTGACACTTCTGCTGTCTAAGAAGGGCTCTGGGCAAGAATGGCAGCCTCTGGTCTTCTCAGTTTGCCTCCCTCAGTGTGGAACCTCCTGGCTGCGAGCGGAATGAGGTGTGGGCAGTGGGGCCCGGGCACTCTCATCCTGTAAGGGCAGGCAGAGCCTCTGGGGCAAAGGTCTGCCCTCTGGGCAGAGGCTGGGGAGAAGAAGGGAGGCCCCAGCTCTTGGTGGCACCCCTCTAAAATTTAGGATCTGCCACACAGTGCCACGCCGAGGGGTATGAGAATACTGCCGGCCTGCCCTTCCTATAAAGGTACTGTAGCCCGTGACCAGAAGCTGGAGAGGAAGGGAATTACTTCTCTTGGCCACATTCGCTGAACTGATGCCTCCTTCATGCTGATCTGGGGGGGAAGGGGATGGAGAGAGGACATCATGGCTCAAGTGCCAAACTGTCCTTACGGAGACTTAGTAACTTTCCTGGAATTAATGTGTTTGTTTGTTTGTTTGTTTGAATTTGCTGATTTGCTATATGACCTTAAGATAGTTTCTAGTATTTTAAATATTTTTGTTCCTTTAAATATTTTTCACCAGCTATAGTTTTTCTGCTGGAGACCATTCATGGAGCTCCTGATGCTGCCATTACAAATGTGGTATAATAGTGAAGCATTAACTTTATCTGCATATTCAAAATTTCACTGAGTACTAAGAGAATTAGGCACCCAGCTACATAGTAGCTACCTAAATAAATAAACTTAGATTTTTGTACTTTCCAAATTTTACTTTATTTTTTATTCTTTATTTCTGAAATATTTTTACCTCCACATTCAGAGCATATCTGCTTCAGACATTAAACTATTACAACACACTGAAATTATTTTCTAATACCCCAAGTGAGTATTACCCCTCCCAAGCCAAATCATTCAGACTGTTTCCTGGAGAAACAAGCCGATCAGGATATTAAAAATATATATATTCAATGGCTTTAAATTACCTATTTCAATTAAAACTTAAATGGCTTAGTGTTCTTTTTTCTAAATTTTAATAACTATATTTATATAAAAGAATGGGATTTTAAATCTTTACTAGCTTTTAAAATAAAAATTTAATTGCATATTTGAAATTGTTAAAATTCTCTTCAATGTTTCTAGGGTTATTTCAAATTTTAATTTATAGATAAATTTTATAAAGTCTTTGGACTTCAGTTCTTGGAATGTATGGCTAATTAAACCTTCTTGAGAGATTCTTATTTAACTGTGTTTTTTTGTACAGATACACACCCCATCACTACTACAAACAGAAACCTGCTAATCCTGATGATCTCATTTACATTTAATCAAGCAAAAATTGCTTTGTGGCATCTGGATATTTTCTCCATGACATTTATATTGACATTCACATAAAATCAAGTTATATTAATGTGATCTTTAAAAAATCATCCAGGCAATTCTATATGTTACATATTTTCTACTTATGGTATTTTTATTTTAGTAGGTAACAAAAAGACATAGATAAGGATCCAAACATCCACAGTATCAGCATATGAAATGATCTATGAGTAATCATGACACTTCAGATTTCAAAACATTTAATTATTTAATATCTTTAATAGAAAACTGTTACATAAAATGCTTTCTCTAAACATCTTGCTATGGCTTAAATGAATTCTACACTCAATTTAAGAATCTGTTGCCCATGCATCTCCTGGTTGTAGCAGCTATCACCAAAAGGAACAGTCCAAACACACATTTGGAAGCTCTTGTTCGGCCACCAAGTCCCACATACGAACAAAAGTTAACCTTATCCCAAACTTAGACCATTTAAAATTTGAGAGAAAATAAACATGGTTTGCAGTTCAGGAGGATTCAGTTAATAATTTGAGAACTATTTCCCAAAACATTGGGACTCAGAGAACTTAAAACAAGAACATTATATATTTTAATTTTTCAACTTACCTGATATAAATAATCTTCAAATACAAAGTAATAATCATCATTGCTTGCTGTCAACTTCACGTCCTATAATTAAAAGTAGAGACAACTGAAAAGAACCTAAATAAATATGTCTATAGTACTAATACATAAATGCAATATATAGAAAGAATACTAAACTAGCTTTACTGATTTATTATGATTATAAAGTCTCAATTAAATTTTAATCACTGTTCTAAATTTACTTGACTAATATAGTATGTGACATATTTGACATCAAATTGCTGGCATTTTTTTAGGTTTCATTAGTAATTCCTTAGTATTTATTTTAATTTCATCTGCTTTTAACCTAATATTTAGGTACCTTAAAAGTTGAAAAGCAGATGTAATTATAACATCCAGAAACTACCATAACAATCTGGCCCCCAATTACTGTTCCAACCTCATCTTTACTGTTCAGGTCCACATTGTTGCCATACCCCCAAAATACCAAAAATCTTCCATGCCCTTGTAATTATTCACTTGCAAGTAAGTCATCACTTATTTCCAAACAAACAAAAAATATGGCAACATTTATCTTTAAGAAGTCTACAATCACATCAGCAAGAAAACATACGGAGTGGAAATATGAGAACAATTACAAAGAAATATTGAAGAAAACCCTGATAATATTGCTCAGTCTACAAAATTCAACTGAGCTGTTGAGCAAAGCAGCAAAAAAGGAGAGAATGAAATTGGATGATGCTGGAGGCATCGGAATGTGTGTTACGTCTGGAAAAACTTACAGACACAGATCGAGAGAAAAGAAAGGGGCCAGTCTTCTACGGTGGAAGACAACATGGGCACAGGTAGAGATCATGCAACAGGGATGATACTGCCTCTAAAAGGGTGACGACTGGTTCTTGGAAACCAAGGATTTTACATATTAGAATGGTTTCTGGACCTCCAAAGCTTATCCCTATCCAACACAATCTTTTCTTTGGTATTTAATTTTTATATTAGATACAAATTATTACCTTTAGGGTGTAATAAAAAGGGAAAGGTTGGAAAACACTGGTATAAACTGTCAGGCTGTAGGAAGTGATAGAAAACTGCAGATAATGGGGACAAAATACAAGTTTGTGGAAAAAAATATACAGTCCCGAGAAAATCATTTAATAATTTAACTTAGGCGGGGTTTGATGATGTTCTGTATTTAATATTGCCTGTTCCATTTATTCCTTTAACTACTAAAATAATTGACTTTTTTCAGTTAAATTAAAAATGAGTCTTTGCCAATGGGAGCTGTAATGAAACTTCAAATAATTTTTTAAAATATTCATTCCCTCAAGGACCGACTTTAATAACATTTAGGGTTGTTTCAACAAGATGAGCAAAGCTCAACTAACACAAATTAGGAACAATCAGAGACAGATTTCTTCCTTAAAAACTCATGTTGTGGACAATCAGGGTTGATTCTATCGAAACTTATATTTAATTCTTCAGACACAAATTGTCTATCTCTTTCTCACAGCATATTTTCTTTATTGATTCAAAATGAAATTCATATTGGAAGTAAAGAGAACTGTTATGCTAGCACTCCCTGATTTTCTGAATTTCTCTTGTGAGTCTTTTCCCATCTGAGTAGGAAAGGGGCTGAAGATCTTAAAGCCAAAAGATCTCTCATGCTGTTGCTAAAATAATGGCCTGAGCACAATCATAACCACAAAGTTAAAAGTAGCACTTATGATCTAAATCTATGTAAAAACTCTGTGAGAGTCCAAACTTTTCATCAAAAGACTGTATGCTCTTACACTGACTGGTGTGGCTCAGTGGACTGAGCATTGTCCTGCAAACCGAAAGATCGCTGGTTTGATTCCCAGTCAGGGCACATGCCTCAGTTCCGGGCCAGGCCCCTAGTTGTGAGTGTGTAAGACATGATCAACTGATGTTTCTCTCACACATCTGTTTTTCTCCCTCTCTTTCTCCTTCTATTTCTCTCTCCTTTCCCCTCTCTCTAAAAAATAAGTTAAAAAGTCTTTAAAAAAAAAAAAAAGACTGTATCCTCTCAACACTGCTAATCTTTGCTTCCTAGAGCATAGTGCTTAAAAGTATGCTTGAGAAGTCACACTGCCTGGATTCAAATCTTGGCTTTGCTACTTAATATGTAAATTTCAACAAATTTCTTTAATCCTTCTTTACCTCAGTTCCCTCATCTGTAAAATGCTAAAAAATAACGGTACTCCCTGTTTTGCCATAACACGTGTCAATATGAGGCTGGCGAGTAAGGGAATGGCGTCAGTACAACATGGAAATTATGTCGGTTCATATGCAATTTTTCTTTAAAAAAGGAGAGCCAAAACAGCAGGAATTATAACCAGGAAAGGAAAAAGCCTTCAGCTCAGCTGCTGCATGAGCACGATCCCTCTAACTGTTTTTAAGAAAATTTAAAGTGAATGCCTGCCCTGGGCACCCCCTCTCCAGAAAGGCGCCCCCCCACCCCTGCCTTGCACAGGCCTTTGATGCTTTACTTCCTCAAATGCCCTCCTTGGCAGCAGCCCCGCTGACCACTTCCCTCTGAATTATTTTAGCATTTCTGCTTTAGCACTTTTGTACATTTTAACAGGTCCTGCGGGAACAGCCTGCCTGAGTACCCAATTCCTCTCCCAAGCTACCAATTACTGTCTTTGTTAGTACTCTGGTTACAAGTTGCAAAAGCTACCCCAACCGTATTTTTCCCATAAGCTCTATTATATTTAATGCAGGACTCTGTAGAGTGCAAGTTTTTTCCCCCAGGAAAAAAAATACATTTATTGTTTATAGCCTAAATGCTGGTATCTGCTACTCTTAAGGTATCTGTAGGGATCAAATGACAATCTATATGAAGAGTCTGAAGCACTGGATGGCACACAGTGAGCAGTCATTAAATGCTAGTAGTCATCCTGTTCTCCCAGACAAATCTGCTGGTCCTCAGTGTAGAATCTTTTCTTCCCCATCCTGAGACTTGAAATAGTATACCCTTCTCCTCTATCTTACAAGTTCTAAATTTAAAATTCAAGTGTTTTAAATGGCCTAATTATTGATCCTGAATCAGTCATATCCTATATCATGCTTACTGCACCTACATCGATACCTAAAGTCAAAAACTCAGTGTATCCCTATCATAACTCTTGAGATGTGCTTAACCATGTGTCTAGAAACTAAAAGAAAGTAATAATAAAAATGACTTTAGTACCAGAGAATGAACAAGTAGATCCTAAAGAGTGAGATAAATAAGGTAAAAATATTACAGTCTGATATTGCTTTCAGTTGCTTTTTTAGTTTGTGTAATAAACTTGAATTTATAAGGATAAGAAACGCTTATCCTTCTCTTGATCAAAAACTGGGAGGACTGGGGCAAGATCATGAGACAGCTTCAAGGGAGAGGAGGTAACATTGGGCGGCGCCTGCAAAATCTGAAGGTCACTCTGAGCTTTGGAAGTACAGTGATCACTTAAATTTATTTTTCAAGGTTAGTGTGTATCATCATACATAGTGCAGGCCCTGCATGCTAAAGACTCTCAGAAATATTTTAATGATAATAATGTTGAGATGAAAAAACTATGAAAATTCTTACTTACTTTATAAATGAGACTGTCCACCAAAAGGTCATGTTGTATCACATTGGTCTTAAGCTGCTCATAATATAAGATATCCTGGAGTTAAAAGTAAAACAAAAAAATTAAAGGTCAATCACATTTATAAAGTCAGCTCAAACTTTAATAAATAATAGTCATTAACAGCATTATAAATACTGAGAGGATAGTGGCTTCATTTTATTTACAACTACATTTTCCATGGCTGGCCAATACTAGATGCTCAATAAATATACCTAATACTGTTAGGATAAGATCAGGCTCCTGATGGGTATTCAGTTAATGTTTGTTAATCTGATTAACTATAATTTAACTTTAATAATAGATACAATAATTATTAAGTAATTACTAGGTGCCAGGAAGTGTTTTATCTGATATACATGAGTTAACTCATTTAATTCCATACCAACAAAATAATGTAATTAAGTGATTATTA
Source organism: Pteronotus mesoamericanus (assembly GCF_021234165.1). Lineage (NCBI taxonomy): Eukaryota > Metazoa > Chordata > Mammalia > Chiroptera > Mormoopidae > Pteronotus > Pteronotus mesoamericanus. The sequence continues at coordinate 15,520,460 of NW_026555234.1, read as the reverse complement.
TTCCCATTTACATTTGAGAAACTGAGGCCCAGAGAAAAAAAGTAAGTTTCTGTTCCAGGCCACAAGGTAGTAAGTGTTGACCCCAGGAAACCTAGCCCTAGAACCTATACGAAAAACAGAAGAAATACTCTACTGCCTTTCTTTCTTTCTTTTAAAACATAATTTTTAACCAAGAAAAAAATATACAGCTAATTTCATTTAGACATTTTTAAAGACTCAAGCATTTTATTTTATTTTATTTAGTGTATTTTTTCCAATCCATTTACCCCGCTCACATCCCCCTCCCCTACGCCCCCCAGTCACCGCCCTGCTGCCCACGCCCAGGAGTCCTTTTTCCTCTTGGCTCTCCCCCTCCCCCCAGCCACCCCCCAGAGCTGCCAGCCTGCTCTCTATCTGTGGGTCTGTCTCTATTTTCTTGTAAGTTTAGTTTGTTCATTAGGTTCCACCAATGAGTGAAATCATACGGTATTTGTCTTTCTCTGGCTGGCTTATTCCACTTAGCATAATGTTCTCCAGGTCCACCCATGCAAAAGGTAAAATTGTCTTCTTTTTCACAGCTGAGCAGTATTCCATTGTGTAAATATCCCATAGTTGTCTTATCCACAAGTTATTATAAAATAAAAAGCTTAAACCTACTAAATCATCCCTGGTAGTAGAAGTAGTCACATAGCATATGAAAGAAGTCAGTTTTTCTTATATTAAAATATGGTCCCATTATACTATAAAATCTGGTTAATTTTCTATAGTGATAAAATTAGGCTGTTTAATCTAATAGAGAATAAGAAATAGAAAGAAGAGAGGGAAGATAGAAAGGAGAGAAAAAGGGAGGAAATGAAAAAAATGGAAGGAAGGGAAGGAAAGAGGTAGGAGGGACTTGAGAATGTAATCCCATTAAGCATCAGGTTAATAGTTGGTCAGGTCATTCAAAATAAAGGTTAAAGAAAATGAATCAAGTGGGTAGTAGTTGTGTAAAAGAGAGATGGAAATATCATCTCATTGATTTAATTGACCCTGTGTTCGTCCAAATCCCTCCATTCATCTCTCAGGTACATTAACCCTGGTTTCTGCCTCTTTCCAAATACTGCTTGGCTCCATTAGCACACACCAATCTGTGCGAGGCTTTCTGAAGAGTTCCTCAAACTAGTAAGTTTGGGGAACTGTTGTGGGACAGGGTCATCTGGGAAAAAGATAAGTATGTGTTGCATAGCTGCCTTGGCTCGGGCAGTTAGAGTCGTGTTGGGGGTGTTTGCCAGACTACGGTAGAATGAGTAATTAATGAGATTAAGGAAGTAAGAGCATCCATCCTAGACTTGTCTTTTAGAAAGTTTAGCTGTAAAAGTAGAGGAGGCTAGAACAGGTGCTGATGTAATTAAGTTTACTGGTCTGGTAGGAGGAATTTGACTTAGTTTCTTACGAGATTTCTGTTTCCTCTGGGTAGGATGAGGTATTTTGCTAAGACTCTATAAAGAAGTAGTTGAGAAGAGTGAAGGTCAAAAACAGGCACTCTGAAGATTAGGTGTGGTGATCAGGGAAATCAAGGTAAGGCACTGCTGTGGACCCAGGTAAAATGAAAAATCTTATAGAGGAATCACTATAAAAATCTTAAATGTTTACACTAGTCTTAGCTATTTTATCAGTAAGCAAGTGCCCTAGCAAAGTATGAAAAATTTTTCTGTCTCCTTTTGAATTACCAAGCTTAAATTAAGCAAAATATTTTAAAGTATGAAGAATAATAATTACTAAATATATATATATATATTGATGCACACATAAGAGAAAAAAATCAAAGTTAGATAATGTTTTAGTGAAAGTACTAAGTGAATTAACTACCAGTAACTTAAAGCATTAGATCCAAAGTCTTTTTATTGAGGTAAGATTTTAAAAAATAGTTTTATGAGAGTAAAATATTCCATTTATCTCTTTGACACCTCAACTATGACTGCACTTGTATGTGTGGCTCACTATAAGTGATTTAAAAATAACTGAACAAAAAATTCAGATTAGATATTCTTGATAAGAAGTATTCTCCCCTGTCCTCCTTGTTTTACCTACAATTATTTTGGAACTGCTCTATCATTCATTGAGGTCACGTAATTACAGTGGAAAGTAAGTGTAAGTGATGGAAAGTGTTTTATGCAACAAAATCAATATTGCTTTTCTGAAAATATGAATTTCTATTTACAGACTTGTCATTTTACATTTAGAATATTAAGATGACTATTAGCTCCTAAGACGCAAGTGTAAAAAAGTGCTATTATCATTATATAAACAATCTTTATCTCGGATTATTACTTTTATTCTAAGGTGACATTTCTGGAGATTTGTTTTTGAAATGGCAGAAGTCAGTCCCTCTGCAATCTAGCTGCTGATCTGGGAAGGGCTAGGTCACCTACACCGTGAGATCAGGACAACAGCTATGACCACTTCTGCAAGAGCTGATGCACAGAAAATGCCCAACACACACACAAATCTATTCGTAAACTGTTACTTCTAAGTATCACCATGCAAAATTGACAATATCATTTGGTCTAAAACTGCTCTGAAATGAGTCACAAGCTTTATTCTTTTGAAAAAGAAGCAAGTTGTTTCTGGCAGTGTTGTTCATAGAGGAGGATTTAAAACACACACACACACGTGCATGCATGCATATGCATGCATAATTTGCAAAGGTTAGAAGTGTAGTTTTTATAATGATAATAATATTTGACTTCTTAAAAACTGATAGTAAGTTATAATTAATTTATAACATAATTGCATGCAATATGTAACTAGTATTGATACTACCATTAATGGTGACCAGTTATGTAAGGCACTGTGTTAAAAGACTCAGAAACATTATTTCATTTAATTCTCTCAACCACTTTGGGGTATGACTTATATTTTAGTATGCATACATTGAGGTTTGAAAAAAATTTAAATAACTTACTCAATGACATATTTCAAGTAAGGTAGGAGTTGAAACCAGGACTATATCATTCTAAAACCCATATTTTTAACCACTAGGCTAGGGAACTATTAGTTTGCATTTATTAAAATATTTAAATAGGTGACTTATAAGAAAAAAAAGTCCGCACTAAAAATATTTCAAAAACAATCACTGTCTTCCATGATTTGTCTTTATTGAATCTATTACCTGTTTGGTGGTGATTTCTCTTCATATTATTATATTTCCTAAAAAAAATGTTCTTATACTTTAATAATATTCCCACATAATCTGTCTTCTTTTAGAACCATAAAAATAGCACATATTTCAAAAGTAATTGTAGCCCTGGCCAGGTGCTCTGTCGGGTAAGAGCATCATTCCGTGCACCAAAAGTTTGCAGGTTTGATCCCTGGTTGGAGAGCATATGCGAGGCAAGCCAATCGATGTTTCTCACATTGATGTTTCTCTCTCTCCCTCTTTCTCCCTCTAAAATCAATGAACATATCCTCAGGTGAGGATTAAAACTACAAAGTAAATGCAGTAACAAAATACTCATTGACTTACACTGAGCTGACCATCTTTACTTCGCTCTATTCTAACATCCCATTGCTTCCACACATCCTCACGATCTAAATCGGCAGACTCCATTTCTTAAAAAATTTTACTTATTGTTCTGTAGTATGGATAAGCTCACACTAGCTAACTATTCATAACAAAAACTTCATGTTAAGCACAGCGATTAAATTATGTTAATCTTGTTTTGGACTCAAAACTACAGTGATTTTAGTAACAAAAATGGTAAATATCAGACTAAAAACTAAAAGTATTTCCATTTTGAGTAACTTGTCTTTGAAAAATAAATACCAATAGGTCAAGTTTGTCTAATCCTTTTATTTCTTCTTACCTCAGGTTGACTGGAAATATTCAAAATGAGAGCCCATAATTCAGCTCTCAGCGCTGTGGGGCTGCCTTGTCTGACATACTGTTGAGCAGCAGCACTATCTTGTTCTGCTAGAACTGGCAAAAGTATATTAAAATCTCATTAGAAATGTCATCATTTAAGAAATACCACTGGAATCTTCAATTAAAAACTTCTGGGAAGCTAACATTTCGCCTAACATATTTACATCATGTCATGACAACCTTCTGTTACACTCTGAATTTTGAGATGGCCCTGTTCCTGTTCACAGCCCCACAAGTTGGGAGCCTTCAGTTTCTGCGCGCCCCCTACCCGACCTGGTGAACACTATTAACCTACTTACCTCGAGATAACTCTGCTTTAACTATAGCTCCATGGGGCTGAAACTAGTGCTGAGTATATATAATAATTTTTGGGTTCCATGATCAAGTAAAGTCGTACCTATAGGAACCCTAAATTTTTTATGCATATTCTAGTAAGTCATGAATGTTGTAATATTTGGAATTAGTATGGTACTTGAAATATTTATTAGGCTAAGAATTAGAAAAGATGTAAGATATCCATTCTCTCACGTGACTAGTTAGTTATCTGCCAAAAACAGAAAAGAGGGATTTTAAAAAGAAAACAAAGATCTGCTAACATTTTAAGAAGGCCAAAAATTATTCATAAGCAGTCAACTTCACAAAAATCAATATATTATACTTTTGCTTTTATTTTCATTTTTGTTCTCTTTAATGAGAATACCAGTTAAGTCTGGAAATAAAGCTCCCCACCCAAAAAAAACAAACAAAACAAAAATAGACATATAAGACAACTGCTGACATTTGTCTAACAGTACTGTTTTCTTATATTTTCGTCTTAAAAGGGAAAAAAATCTTATACTAAGTGAAAATGACAAGACCAAACAAAACAAAGAGATATGAAATTTTAAAAAGAAAACATTTTATTTTGCAATTGTGTTTAATAAAAATATATCATATAAATGAAGTTTGTTAAATACATATGATTTTGAAAAATTATATTAGGGAATTTAGAACATAACAATATAATTGCCACAGAAGTTTCATTCTGACACAAAGACTTATTTGTACTTCCTATTTCAAAGATAAAATAGGATTTACAAAAACAAAGAAAAAAAATCTTCAGAAGATGGAGAATAATTACTTCCCAGAACCCTAGGAGCCGCTTCAGTTATTAAGTCTCACCATTATGAGCGGTGTGATGGTTACATTTTCTTCTCAGGCTGGGGCATACTTCCATTAACACTAATGAGAAGTGTGTGGGCGCATCAAAGAGAGAACCCGCCTCTCTGATTTTAAAATTAAATTCTACTGCTACATGGATTAAGCTAACATCCTTGACGAGTGTGTGTCTGCATTTATTTCCTTTTTAGTGAACCATCTGTGTACTTCTTTATCTGACATTTATTAATGAAGCCAAACTGATGCATTTCCCCTCTTTAGAAAGATTCCCACTATAGTATTTATTAGAAAAATATTACTCCCTTCTTAGCTTTTTAGGTTTTCAAAGATTAAATTTCAGTTGGGGGTATACAAAATAGACATGTACTTAGGGCTGTCTCATTTTCAGAAATTCTAATAAATATAATCAAAAGCTTACCTTTTTGTCCAATACGTACATGTTCATTTTCAAAAAGTTCTAGAAATGATAAAATTATTAAATATAAATATGACCAGCCACATTTAGAACAATAATAAGTATATTTTTCTGATATTGATCCTTTTAATTATCTTTAAAGCTGAATGGCTCTACTGAAAACCGTAAGAATATTTACATGCATAAAATCCTTTTCCTAAGTTGTTTAAAGTTTGTAGAAATTTAAAAAGTTAATTACATTTAGTCAGAAGAAAAAAATTGACAAACGAATCTTCCTTTCTTAAAATACATATCTTCTTAAAACACAAAAATGTTTCTGCCCAACATTTTTGCCTAGGAAAAAAGGCAAAATTTCGGTTGGTTGCGAGAGGTCGGGGTGGAGGTGGGGGGCAAAATGGGTGAAGGGGGTTGAAAGTTACTAAGAGAGTACATCTGAAAAGTTCTTATTGCAAAGAAAAACATTCTGTAAGAATATGTGGTGAAGGATGTTAACTAGACTTATTGGAGCGGTCATTCTGCAATATATACGAATATTGAATCATAATGTTGTACACCTGAAACTAATATAATGTTGTATGTCAATTATACTCCAATTAAAAAAACATGTTGACAGCTTCATTTGCAAAGTCCTGCTTCTACTCTAATCTACCAATAAAGCAAATCTAATTTTAAAAGCCTTAATATTACATTGGTAAAATCCCACTATACAATGCCCTTTAAAAAGATTTTATGAAAAAGCAAAAGTTTGCTTTTAAAATACCAAATCAATGAAACTTAAGACTCATAAACTAGACCAAATGAAAATTTTAAAACTTCTAGTTCATCAAAAGACACCACTGAAAGTGAAAAAGTCAGTCACAGAGTGGTAAATATATTTACGATACATATATCCAGCAAAGGACTTGCATCCAGAATATATAAAGAACTCCTGGTAAGTCAATAAGAAAAATACAATTAACACAAGTAGGCAAAAGACCTGAACAGGTTTTTTACAAAAGAGGATATCCAAAAGACCAATAAACATGAAAAGGTACTCAACTGTATTAGTTACCAGAGACATGCAATTAAAACCATATGAAATACACACCCACTACAATGGCTAAAATGAAAAAGACTGACAATTCTAAATGCAAATGAAATGGAGCAAATGACCTTCTCATACAAAGGCAGCAAGAGTGTAAATTACTACAACCGCCTTGGAAGGCTATTTGGCAACATTTACTAACACTGAATAATGCCTATCCTATGACAAATCAGCAATTCATTCTCAGGTATATACTTAATACATGTATGTATATATAGTGAAAAACTATATGTATAGTTAAAAATAGAAGTAAACCTAAGTTCACCTAAGTCAAATGGTGATATAGGGAAGAAAACACCAAATAATTAATGACTGTAAAAGCATATCAACAAAATCAACCAAAATATTGATGTAAAACTCTCCTTAAACACTGCTTACAACATTTGATTCAAATGAAGAGTACTGAGAAACCCCCTCATATTAAAGAGATAGATGAAGAATATTTAACCTATGCCTTAAAATTAATTGGCCAAATTAAAACCTATTTCAATGAAAGGCAATACATTAAATTAAATTCATATCAGAATTTATTATTTGTGTTATACCCATACAAATGACAAATAATAAACTTCTGAATTTGTAGCAAAACAAGTTATCCAGATATATATAAGAAATTCATAATTGACTGAAATGATATGGGTGTGCCAACATGCAACATTTTAAAGAGTTAAACTAAAACTGTCTAATAAATGATTCTATAAGCTATTAGCTTTTTATGTGACAAACAACATCATCATTTTAACACATCAGCCATTTTCTAATTTTTATACATTATTTCACTTTTTCAAATTTAGATCTTATATATATTACTGCACTTTAAATGTAGTGACAAAATTATTTTAAGTTCACTGATACTTTCTTTTGTGCTACTTTAGAGGAAAACTCTGGCTATATCATTCCTTCTCTCTTTTTAGTAATCGTATTTTCAATTTATTTCTCTTTAGAATTGTTATAGCAAGAGTTAAAAAAAGTCGCTGACCATTTACACAGTGGAATACTACTCAGCCATAAAAAAGAAGGAACCCTTACCCCTCTCGACAGCACGGAGGGACCTAGAGAGCATTATGCTTAGTGAAATAAGCCATTCAGAGAAAGACAAATACCATATGATTTCACTCACGTGTGGAATCTAATGAACGAAATGAACTAAGAAGCAAAATAATGAGACTCACAGACAAAGAACAGGCTGACAGTTGGCGTGTGGCCGGGGCAGGGGGTGGGCTCTGGCTGGTGGGGGGTGGAGTGATTGAGCAAAAGAGAAAAAAACTCATGGACACAGACAGCAGCGTGGTGATCTGATCGCCAGGGGCCAGAGGGGTGGAGGGAGTGTCGGAGGGGATGGGGGGGACGGTGAATGGGGAGGGATGGAGACTTGGGTCGGGGCGGTGAACACATAACGCAGGGAGCAGATGATGTGTTGCAGAACTGTGCCCCTGACACCTGTATAATTTTGTCAGCCAGTGTCACCTCAACAAATTCAATCATGAGGGCTTGATTTTAAAATCTAAATAATCACAAATGAGAGTAAGTTAAACAAGCAGAAGAGAGTAAAACAACTAAAGAAAAAGGGAAAAAAAGGTTAGAAAAAAACAATAATGGAGGCCTGATCTAATACATATTTTTATTTGGTCTTAAAATTTTACTTCCTGTTTTCTGGCTTTTCTTGCTTAAAGCTTTCTTTGGTTCTTACGTTAAAATGTTCTTTTTAACCTTTTCTAATAAATGGGATCACTGTGTGCTAAAGGTCATGAACTCATGTGTGGCTCTCTGGGTGCACAGAGCCTGGACTTCCTGGCCATCGGGGGCCACCTGGACACTCGATTCTCTTTTGAGCAGAAAGCTCACACTCAGGCACGTGGGAGTGGCTGCTCATGGAGAGGTCTGGGCAGAGGGGGAAAAGGAAAGCTGTCCTGGGCTAGGACTTTCTAGAAAGCCTATTCTGTGATGTCCAGGTTTAGTGAGCACAGCTACATATTAAGTGGTACTGTAACTCTATTTTCAATTTGTTAATATATTCAGTGTTAGATAATTTTTCATAAATCTGGCTTTACAAAATAGAGTATCTGAACCAGAGTACCCTATTCTTTTAGTTTCTTTTGGCTCCAAAGTAATTATTTGAGCAGATTATACAATGACCAAGTAAAATGTTTGGGGTCCCTCACAACGTACACCCATTTTCTAGCACTAAAGTATTTGAACATATTTATTTCAAAGACTGCATATAAAATAACAATAAAAGTTTCATTTTAATTAGCTATGATTGCTGAGTCTTAGTAAACAAAGAATCAAAAGTTGTCAGCCAATTCTTGTCTCTCCTAAGAGTGGATGATACTACCAGGTGATAATAGTGTTTGATGACTAAAAGTAGTATGAAATAAAAATAAAAAGACTTCTTTATAGAATTTGACTATTTGATTATGTGAAGTATAATAATTTTGCTTTCCAAGTATCATTCTCTAGTCCAAGAATAAGAAACGTGAAGAAGTCAGAAACAGAATTTTCAATTTGTAATCTGTGTTTCTCAAAAACTGCTCTGAGGACCCTTATGTTAATAGATACATTCAAATTAATAGATCTTGCTTAGAAAAAAAGGTTCTCTAGTAAAATGTGATCAGGAGGTACTGAGCTAAAAGTTTCTTAAGACCTCTCATAGTCTCTAAAATAGTAACACACTATAACGGTATATCTTAAAAAGGTATACAGCCATTCCCAAACCTTATTTGACAAGATCCCCTATTTCACAGGGCATATGATGAATGCTTCATGGAACACACGTCAGGAAATCATGCGCCAAAGGAATATGCTTTTTCCTTTCAGAAATAACAAGCTGAGAAAATGTCTCTTTCGCAGAACCCCCATCTAATAAGATTCATTATTATGTATAGTCAGACAATAACATCAGAAATATGACCCCCCCTTCCCATGAAAGAATGCTGACTCTGCTCACCCTTCCCCTCTTAGCATGGGTCTTATAAATGGTTTCTGTAGTAAGCATATGTGTGTATTTAAAATACATGCATATTTATGAGTTTGTAGGAATAACAAATACGCCTGATTTGTAAAATCATTGTTAAATAACGATTCTATATTACAAAGATAAGGACTCTTCTCCTGACCCTTATATAAAAGCTGGTAAGTTAGTAAATGAGAAATGCACTTCAAATGTAAAAATTGGACAACAGTATGATAAAACATAGGTAATACAGGTTTTTAAAGATGAGTAGGAAGCAAGGGGATCTGCATGTGTCCAATTAATAAAAATTCACTGAGTCATTCTCTTATGACACATACTTTCCCCAAAGCATTAAAAACTAGTAAAGTTTTAAAAGTGGTAATAAACATACCTTCTGGATTGCTGAGAGATTAAAATGAGATAATACACATATAACACATAGTATTGCTCGATAACTGTTTATTATTGTTTGTTATGATTATTAATAATAAACAGCCAACTTCCTTATTTTACCAAGGAAGAAACGAGCGCTGAGGTGTGAAGGGGCCTGGCCCACAGCCAGCGGCAGGCGAGGGGCCGGCCCGCACCCTGACCGCTGCCCCGTGTTACTCCCACTGCGATGTAGGCCTCCCATATTTTAAGTCAAGTTTTACTTCCTTTTCATTATAGTTAAATATCAATCTGGTCTTTTTATAAAAAACACATTGTATTTCTGCACAAAAAGAGAGAAGTTAGGGAATTTTCTGAATGATTAAGGTTTAAAAGATACTAATTTTAAAGCCTAGGTTTATTCAAGAAGGAGTGTCTGTGTTTGCTTCATTTCATGATATGAAAAATAATAAAAAACAAACAGTGATGGCCAGTAAAGGGAAACGTGAGTGCTGCCAATGAAGACTTTGTCAACAAAATAACTTATGTATGTCTAACTGACTTTCCAAAATTATTTTAACATCTTCAAATAAAAAGACAAGATCTACAACATACAGGATTCTATTCAATAATTAATAGTAACACAAGAGAGCAAAAAGCATGCTTTGTTTTCAGATATAAAAAGGTTACTATATGTGGAAATGACAAGATGAAACAACCTCACTCGCATTTATCATTAACTGTATGCCATATGGGAGAAATACTAACCAGGAGGCACTTGTGTAGAATCATCTATACCTAGTTGTCCAGTAGTTAAGCCGAGCTCTACAAATAATTCTTTCTGAAAAAATAACACACATGGAATTAACATACATCTCAGGCTTTACTACATGTAAAAAACATCACCTTCACTAAACATTAGCGTAAATAAAAATCACAATATAAAATGTATCTTTGCTTCCTTCAAATAACTAAAGAAGAGAGGATATTATTGAACCTTAAATAGTAATGCACTAATTCAAAATTAAGGAGCAGAGTAACCATAATTTTTTTACTACATGCATTATTATGTAACATTTACGTATCTTATTTTCATGTGAAATAAACATGAAGAGATAAACGGTTTCAGGAAAAATTAATATAAATGGGAAAAGAAACTTAAACACAAATTTCTCCTAATGTAGAGCCTTTAGTAGTATTTTTCTTTCTCCTAATTTCTTCTGCCTAAGGAAAATTTTTATTTTGATGCCTTAAGATCATTATGAGTGATGCCAATATTTTTAAAAAACTGTTCTTAATATAGTTCCTGATTTTTTTCCCCTTTTTAGGTAACAGGTTAATCAGTAAAGTAAGAAATGAATAATCCTTTGAGCGAAGACCTATTAACATTCAAATTTTTCCTGAAAAATATATACACACACTATATGCAACAACAGTCAATTTTATCTTCTAAAATCATTGTCTAAATTACCAATATAACTCTGTATCTGTTCTTTCTATGGTACTGTACTTCACTCAGCTCTTAATTAACTAAACACTGCAAATATCCAAAACAACTTAAATTAATTTTTAGGTAAAATTAGACTATCAAGTACTCTGCTAAAATAAGAATAAATTAAATTTATTCTCCAGACTTCCTCTACTTACCTACTAATGTCTAGGGAAAGTAATCATGTTTGTCTGTTACTTTTTTAAATATATAATAATCCTATGTTATTTGTATTATTTTTCTTCCCTATGTAATTAAATATTTCTATTAATATTTGCCCCAGTGTTTTGTTACTATTTAATTGCTAAAACCAAACTTCCTTCTCCTTTAAAAAATAAAATTATTTTAATCCTTCCCACTTATCTATTATTAAGTTAGTAATTTATTAATGTCCCTCACAAGACAGTTATTAAGTCTACTATGTACATACTTTTCATTTTTGTATTGATTTTAAATAACTACCATTATATTTCAAACTAAACTCGATATTTATCTATACTTTAAAAAAGCATTACATCATATGTTACCAATATTTTAAAGAGGTAAAAATTTAATGCTATTCTTCCATTTTCAACCACTGTCTTCCATTTATTTTAAACTCTTTCTTTGTTGAAATCATTAGAATGACAATGTATTTGATTTTTTCAATAAATTTGATCTCCATGCATGAGAGGGACTTAAGTCAAATAAACACTTCAGTATTAGGTTCTATAACCACAACGGAGAATTGCACTTATGCTAAGATATGTTATGAACATAAAAAACTCTGAACATCCATTCTCTCTTTCACCGCGCTGGACTACTTTTTACTCAACATCAGGAGACCTGGCCCCTAATCTCACATTTCCTTCAAAATTCTCCCAAGATATCATGCCTTCCAGGGTACCTTCTCTGATACTTCAGGCTGAATTAGGCAGCCCTCTATACACACGAATTACCTTCTATCAGCCTCTAAAAAACCACAAAATCACATCACATTGAAATTATCTTTTTACTTATATTAAAATTATCCATCTCCCCTCTACCCCGAAGCTCTCGAGACACGGGGACTGTCTCACACACATCTGCACCCCCCAGAACTTAGCAGGTGCTAAGGGACACACAGCAGGGGCTCGGCAATATTAAACCACATTACCGAGCTTCAGCTCTACCCTGCGGTCTCCATATGACTGGATGAGTAAACAGAACTTAGTCAGCAACCTCACTTTAGAGATAATACATTTCAGTTTCAAGGAGTTTCCTTTTACCACGGGTGAGTCTACAAAACATCGTGAATTATATTTAAGGGCCATCCAGTGTAAGGTCACAAGGCCCACTGAGCCCCTCAGACCAGTGTCACAGATCAATCATGCGTCCTGCGGTCAGACCATTCCATACCCAGGCTGTGAGACTCGGAAGGCGGGGACAACCCTCCCTCCTGACCACAGGAAGAGGAGGACTAATTATACTTTCAGTGGGTTTAGCCACAACTTCAAAATTAGTCACAGGCTTTCATTTTTCAATAGCTAAGAATGAATCCCCATCAGTTCCAGGTCCCTTCAGACAGACACAGGAGGTAACCGGTCCCACTCACATACATGCTGAACCTTTACAATCATAATCAACTTGCCCTGCTTCCTTACTAGCAAATGCCTTCAAACCTGTTGTTCAAATGGCAATACCTCTGAGAAGACTTCCCGCCATTCCAAGGGAAGAATCTTCACTTTTTCTGTACAGCCATAGCATTTTGTACAAACTGCTACTAACATTGGGCATTTAACACTTTTTAAAAATTATTTCTTAAAAATTAACTTTTTATCAAAGTTGTAGAAGTCACAGTTAACAGTTATATACTGCTTACCATGTCCCACTACCTGGGTGGCTTTAAACAACAGAAATTTATTCTCATAGTCCTGAAGGTTAGAAATCCAAAATTTACGTGTTTCCAGGGCCATGTGCTCCCTGACGGCTCTAGGGGAGAATCTGGTGCATGGCTTTCTCTTGGCCCCTGATGCTGCTGGCAACCTGTGGTGTTCCTTGGCTTACACATGCATCGCTCCAATCTCTGCCTTCACTGTCATACGACATTCTCCTTGTGACTCTCCCTGCTGTGTCTCTTCTCTTCTATTAAGGACACCAGTCATATTGGATTTGGGGCCCAGCCAACTCCTATAATCACCGTCTTAACTGGACTGCATCTGTGAAGACCCTATTTCCAAATGAGGTCACATTTATAGATAGGTACTGGGGGTTAGGACTTCAGCATACCTTTGTGGGGGAGGGGGGACAATTCATCCCATAGCTTTTATCTTAAGTTATTGATATGCACAACACTCCTATGAGGTATTACTATCCCTGTTTTACAAATAAGAAAACTAAAGCTCAAAGTCAAAAAGACTTGCTCAAAGTCACACAGCCAGTAAGTGGCAGAGCAAGAATTTAAACCCAGGTTAATTGGCTTCAGAATCCAATCACCTATGTTGTCTCTACATGCAGCAAATAGTTTAAGAAGTCAAATCAGCTAAGACTTTTTTACAACAAAATAACAGTTCTCTATCTTATACCCCTTCCCAATACACACACACACACACACACACACACAAATTGGCCTGCTATCCAGGGACAACCACATTCAGCTTATTTTCTGGTATGTATCTGTATATTTCAAGTAACAAGTGTATACTGCTATTTTTAATGTACCAGTTCAGATACCTACTGATTTTTTTGTGGTAAATGAGGTTAGTTCATGTACTTCTCTCCATCATTTTAAGATAATTATATATCGTCTTGATTAAATCTATATTGAGTTTGCATTACTATGACTACTTAAATATTATTCACTGCTGAGCCACATAATGTTATAGATGTGTTCCCTGTCTTATACTGTTTTTATTCAGTTCCTAATTAAACTATTTTGTTACTTACAGAATTTTCTCTAATCATTTACCTCCTCCTACATCCTTTAACAAGACTGAAAAGACCCTCCTTGATCTAATTTTGTATGTGGTCAGATAGGTCAGATCATCTGTGCCCTTGGTGCTTCCATGCAGGTATTCACCTTGGAGCTCTCCAGCCTCCTGCTCCAATCTGGGATCACTCTGCTCTCGTTCTGTTGTACCACCTCTGTCCTAGAGCTTCTCCTCATTGTCATTCTAGAAATTCATCCTCTCTTAGTTTGAAATCCCATTCCCTAAGTCCCCTATTTGCTCTTTCTGCTTATGGCCTCGTTTTGGGACACTTATACCAATAGCTCCCTGAATAAGAGTAAATATATTATTTTAGACTACATACATTTATTTTAGATTATTTTAGATTACATTACATACATGTCTACTCCAACTTCACATTTGACTGACTGTTGGTTACATGCATAAGTCTAGGCTAAAATCATTTGAATTTTTAAAGGCATTATTGCAAAATCTTCTGGCTTCTAGTGTTAATGCTGAGATGTCAGAGGCTACTCTCTGACTCCTGACATTTTACTTGTACTCTGTTTTTCTTCTATGAAAAGTTTTCAGTCTTCTTCTTTTCAGGTGCCTTGCTACGGCTCTTCGATCATTCATGGCATTGGGTACTAAGTGGGCCCTTACCTCTGTTTTCTCCTTCTGGAAGTCCTACTGGTCAGATGTTAACCTTCTGGATTGATCCTTTAGTTTAAAATTTTTTTTTTCTCCCTTATCTGTCATCTCTGGCTTTTTGCTTTTGCTCTGTCTTCTGACAGATTCCCTCAGCTTTGTTTTTAACTATTCTGCTGATCTTTTTTTTTTGCATACCATATTTTTGATTCCTAAACACTCTTTTACATATTGTTTATTTTGTTATTTTAATAAAATTCTGTTCTTGTTTCATGAGTAGTGTCTTCTCTCTGAGAACATTAATGGTTTCTTTAAGTTTTCTATTGGGAAGAAGTAGTTAACAACAGGCTCTATCAGGTGTCCAACCTTTTGGCATCTCTGGGTCACACTGGAAGAAGGGTTGTCTTGGGTCACACATTAAATACACAAACACTAACGACAACTGATGAACAAAAAAAGGTTTTAGGTAAATTTATGATTTCGTGTTGGGCTGCATTCACAGCCATCCTGGGCCTCATGGGGCCCGTGGGTTGGACACCCCTGGATGAAGATGACCTTGGGTTTACCTTCTTCTAGCAGTATAACCCTGAGAATGTACTGAATCACACAAATACACACACAATTGTGAAAAGGAATGCCAGGTATATTAATGAGCAATGTTACTCACTAAAAAAAAAATATGACCCTTGGCTGGTAAATTATATCTGAAATGGAAAACTATGAATCAACTATAAAAATCTATTGGAAAACGCATGTCTTGGCTACCTGGTGTGGTGTCCCTGGAGGGGACTTGGAAGCTATAGTCTTGTTCAGTTCAAGATGTGGTTCCTATTGTGTAAGAGACTTCCTTGTGTTTGCCTATCTAATCTCATCACTTCCAATTGCACATATTCCCTGCGGGACTAGGAAGGAGCAATTGGTTGTCTGCAGACTCCCAGCAAAAGTCCACGTGATCCTGGCCTGCTGATACACTCAAATGCTGTATTTTGTCCTGTATCACTCTACGAACTTAAGTGGACCTGGTGTCAGGTTATGGCTTATTGTATCTTGTGAGTGTGAATGTAAATTCAAACTTCCAACAACTCTTAGTGGTCATGATAAGTGTTGATTCTATAAATTGACTACTTTAACTATTATTTGTTTGTTTGTTTTAGTTTTGGTCTCTGCCTTTCAAACTGGAGGATTTCAAGTTCTTGGAGACTCTAGGCTGGTCATTCACGTTTAGGAATGAGGCAATAAAAAAATGACTGGAAGCTGTGTCTGCAAGGACTGGGAATAGAGTGCGGTGGGCTTCCTTCTGAGGTAATTTTATAGCCAGCCAGCTATCTCTCTGTAAAGGTTTCCAAAGCTCTGGTAGTCTTTTCTCTGGTATTCTAGAGTTGGTGGGGAATGAGGAAGGAAAGAACTGGGTAGGCACAGTGGTGGTGATAGAGGATAACCTCACCATTCAGTCAACTTACACGAAATTCCCGTTTCAGGGCACTATCTCATTCCTATCCTGCTCTGGGTCTGAGGTCTCCGAGGTCATCGTCTTTCTGATGCTGTTTCTCTGGTCTCCCATGGGGAGGGAGGAGTCACCTGATTCCGCAGGGTGGTCGGAGCCTGGGGGATTTAACCTGTCCTAATACAGCCTGTCACACAATCTCCATTTTCTGCCCTCTGATTCTCTATGGCCTTCTATAACATGTGGTTTCTCTAATTCTTGAGCCTTTCCCAAAGTCTATGTAGAAAATCATCTGGCTTCTTGTATCAGTCAGCGTTCAATAAGGAAAGAGAAACCACAGCTGATAGGTGAGCACAGAAAAATAGAATTAGCAAAGGCAGTAAGCAAGTCTGACTTCCAGGCTGAAAGAAAGTGAACCAAGAAGGAACTAAGAATTCAGGAAAGGGCCCCCCCCCGGCACCGCCACCCTCAAGACTGCGATTCAGACGTCTATGAAAAGGGAGCATTTGCCCCAGGAATGTGTGGACCAGGGGTGGTAAGGAAACTTGCCCGAGGGCACAGGCTGGAGCCGTGGGTTGCGGGCGGCCGAGGTGGGTGCCAGTGGGCCTTCCGCATGCCGATCTGCTGGCTCCCACACAAGGGGACCAGGAAAGGAAGCCTTGTTCTCCTGCTACGATGGTCTTGCTGTGTCCTCCAGAAGCCACTATTAACAAAGCCTGACATCAAGCCAGTCGGCAAGAAAGACATGTTTATAAGGTCCAGCTCCAGTATAACAAAGCGGAACAGAAAAAGGTAGATTTGGAGCTGGAGGATAATCAATTGATTCCCGGCACACTTCTCATCCACACCTCCTGTCCTCTCTCATGTAGGCTTGAACTTCTGCTTCCCTGTTGAAGTCCTTTATCACTCTCCAATAAGCTCTCTATCTTAATATATTAAGCCTCTGAGTTACACATTGTTTGTTTCGGCAAACACTGTATTTATGTTTCTGTGCTCCTTATTGTTTTGCAGTGATAATTTCTCAAATCCACCATCAGAAAATCTCACTTTTCTATAATGACTCTATTTTAAAACTAGCTTCCTCACCAAATGTGAAAGTCTCCAGAGCAAAGACAGTCTTGTCCTTACTTCCCCTCATCTTCTTCAGTGTCTCACCATTTTAGAAGTTCAGTAAATGTTGGTTAAAGTAAATAAAATGTAGTTTCTTTTAAAAATTTTATAAAATTCACAACTTGTTTCAATCTGTTTTATAAACGTACATCAGGCACCCAAATCCCAACAAGCTGTCTTGTAAATCTATGCTGTTTACTAAGATGGGGAATAAGCAAAAGCATTTATAGCTCAATGCAAGTTCATCCTCAGTCCTCCTAGCAGAGCAACTCGTTCTTTATGTAACATATTTACAATAAAAATGAAAGCTTCATTTTATTTATTCAATGAATGGGATGTCCTATTGTTTGGTTATATGCAGCACTAAAGTATTTTTCTAATGGCTGTCTTCTAAAATATGTGAACTTATTTTAGATGCCTATACTTACCAATTCAGGGATGTCTTTTACTTTCAGAGGAACTTGAATTAAACCCAAATGAGTCCTGAAACTAAGAGAATCACCATTTTCATAATTTGGGTTGCGAAGATTAATTAATACCTTTAAAAACAAATCCAACAAAATTAATTAGTTTTTTATAGGATGTCTACACTTATAAAACTGGCAGTGATATTCTTGGTGTATCACCACAAAATTAAAAACTATGTAGGGTTATGCATATACTTCAATAACATTCTAAAATACTATAAATTTGTACTACAATGTTAAATTACTATAAACATGATTTTAATTAGGATGGCTTAATTTTCCAACTGATGATCTACCATATAAAACTAACTGTTAAGAATTTAGTTATAAAGAAAAGTTTTTTTTATAGTAAGGAAAAATTGTTTGACTATAATAATTTACCAGGGAAAGTGATAGAAAAAGAAATTGCTTGATTGTAATATTTACCAGGAAAAATTTTAGAACGCTAACCCTTTTAAAAACAAATATTGATTGGCATTCTCCTAAATTCCAGGATGCTCCTAAATTCTATCAAACAAGCAATGTCTGGCTGAGTGAACCCCGACCTTTTGCTAAGGTGCCCCGGGCCTATCACTAGCAGCAGTTGGACCTGGTCCACAGCTTGGCCTCGCCTGGGCACCTCAAAGCCCAGTGAATAGCATCCATCTGCAGATCTTTTGGTAGCTTATGCCAGGCGGCCCCAGGCAGATCACAGGTGGTGGCTGACGCTGGCCTCCACCTCTTGGGAGGCCCCAGAGCCAGCACACCCAGAGGACAGCCTCAAATCATCAAAGCACCACCACCCAAGCACCTCCACAGCGATACACTCAAGGGTCAGACTCAATGGGCAGTGGTCAGTGGTTACAGCCAGTTTGCAGCTGACTGGCCTAGGTAAATCCTTCCCACTGACATGCTGACAGCAATCAAGGCTCAGTTACAAGAGGAGGGTATACACAACCTACATGGGGGGCACACCTCAAGTACCCAGTTTGGATGAAAGGCGAGGCTGTGCCACTGGGCCCTACAGGACATCTACTGCATTAGACCACTCTTCAAAGTCTGGGAGATGTAGCAGCTCTACCTAATACATAGAAAGAGACACAGGGAGGCGGTCAAAATGAGGAGACAAAGAAACACATCCCAAATGAAAGAACAGAACAAAACTTCAGGGGGAAAAAAAGCTAAACAAAATGGAGACAAGCAATCTACTAGATGCAGCGTTCAAAACAGTAGCTATAAATTCACTCAATGAACTTAGTGAAAACCTCAATTGCATAGAAAAGAACCAGTCAGAAATAAAGGATACACTAATTGAAATAAAGAATAACGTACAGGGATCAGCTGAAGAGTGGATGAAGCCAAAAATCAAACCAGCAATTTGGAATATAGGGAAGCAAAAAAACCACCCAATCAGAACAGCAAAAAGCACAAAGAACCCAAAAAATGAGAATAGTGTAAGGAGCCTATGGAACAACTTCAAGAGGTCCAACTTTCACATCATAGGGTGCCAGAAGAGAAGGAGCACGAAATTGGAAATTTACCTGAAAAAATGATAGAAAACTTCCCTAACGTGGTGAACGAAATAGACGTACACTAAGTCCAGGAAGAGCAAAAAGTCCTAAACAAGATGAACCCGAAGAGGCCCACACCCAAACACATCATAATTAAAAGGCCGAAGTAAAGACAAAAAGAATCTTAAAAGAGAAAAGCGGTCAGTTACCTACAAGAGAGCTCCTATAAGACTACCAGCTGATTTCTCAACAGGAACTTTGCAGGCCAGAGGGGATTGGTAAGAAATATTCAAAATGATGAAAAGTAAGGAACTACATCTAAGATGACTACCTAGCAAAGCTATCATTGATAATTAAAGGATAGGTAAAGAGTTTCCCAGACAAGAAAAAGCTAGAGGAGTTCACCACCACCTAACCAGTATTATATAAAATATTAAAAGGTTTTCTTTAAGATCAAAATATGAACAATAAAATGGCAATAAATACGTATCTATCAACAATTGAATCTAAAATAACAAAACAAATGAACATGCAATACAGGAACAGAATCATAGATATAGAGAATGTTTTGACAGTTGCCAGATGGGAAGGGGTTAAGGGAGGGTGAAAATGACGAAGTGGTGAAGAAGTACAAATTGGTAGTTACAGAACAATCATGGGGATGTAAAGTACAACACAGGGAATACAGTCAATAATAGACTAATAACTATTAGATGGGTGCCAGATTTACTGGAAAATCACTTATTAAACTACATAATGTCTAATCAGAGTGGTGTACAGCCAAAAGTAATATAATATGTCAAATGTAATTGAAAATGAAAAATATAAAAAAGAAATAATCTGCCATATTTGATGCATATCTTTATTTTTATTATAGATATAGCATAAGCACACTGCTTTTTAAATGTCAAACCATTGATATATAATGTAAAATTAAAATTTTAACTTATCCCAATATATTCCTCAGAATAAATCTTTATGAATAGCCTTTCCTTTTAAAAAAAATTGACAATGTTTTTAGAAATACAGTGAAGTAATATTGGAGGTTATCACCTCTAAACCAAGCCCACATGGGAAAATGAAAGGAAATTTCAGAAGTAAAGCTAACAAAAAAGACAATTTATATACTTTTCAAAATTAAACAGATAAAAAAGTCTTAGAAATTTGCATATCCTTTAAACTAGGAATCTCATTTCTATGAGTATAGTTACAGGAAATAATAAAGATGTTTGCAAAAATAGTGTGGGAAGAATGTTCATGAAATACTGTTTATAATGGAAAAACATTACAACACAGACATCCCCTTAGAGGGAATTACTTAAATAAATTATGATCAATTTATACAATAAAATACAGTGTAACAAGTAATGTAGGTAATAACGTTAAAAATATTCACAATATATTACATTTTTTAAAATTATGATAATTGTAGTGTTTATTGCTGTATGATGGTATTATGATAATATTGTTTAAATTTTCTTATGTTTTCTTATTTTTCCATCAATTAACATTCATTCTGGGGAGAGAATAATAATAAATGTCTCAAATATTTTTAAACTGAAACCGCTGAGGGAACAAAACCATGCAGAAGCCAGGGAAGGGCGCTGTGAGGACAGGCACACCAGTGTAGGCGTCAATGACCTGGTCACTAGTGGCTGGTAAGACCGAATACACTACAATCTTAGAAGTTTCCTAAAGTTGCAAACACTAAATTGTAACTGAAAATATCAATGGTATTTGTTTTAAAAAATAAAAGATTTAGCAAGGAATCAACAGTGTTAAATACAGACTAATATACAACAGCACAAGTTTAGCCTAATTACACAAATAAGGGATCCTGCTACCTAGGAGACTCGCAAGCACCGACTAGAAAAGGAAAAGAATCTATGAATACATGGGTAATAAAAAAGGGTAAATATTAGAAATGCAAAAACTATAACTAAGGAAATAATTACAGAAAATGTTCTTGAATTAAAGAAGAATCTCAGCATGAATAATAAAAGGATCAATTCAGCAACTGTTCCTAAGGAAACAGAATGTATAACTATAAAGGAGAAAACATAGTTAAAAATAACCATATAAAAACTGCATGAAATTTCAGCCCTAGTGCAAGAAAAGAAAAGTTTGGAAGAAACCTTTAATAAGCTAGGAGAAATAGTGCCATCACTATAAAGGCAGTTTCTGACTAACCTAATGTCTCTGTAAAGTTAAAAGGAAACTATTTACAACTCCAAAAGGCCTGAAAAAAATTTCTAACAATGTTTAATCCTGACAAACTGGTATCACAGAAAACAGGTTCAGAAAAGAAATAAAAATAAAATGTGAAAGATTAGTTCATTCACTCATTCATTCAACAACTATTTATTAAGCAAGTATATGCTAAGCATTGTTCCACCTGTTGAAGACAGAGCAGTTCCAGGAAGGATTAACTTGCAGCTGAGTTTCTATGTATGCCTATCTCCAGGGATACCTGGGAGTCTGGTAGTGACCCTTGGTCAAGATGGGATAGAATGTACTAATCAGTCATTATAAAGAGCTATTTAATGTCACCTGTATGTACATTGTTTATTGCCTGGACTACTAGAACAAGGAGGGGAAAGATCCCCGGAGCACCTGTATGTTCCAGGCAGCAGGCTACATGATTTGTAGTCACTATTTTTAAATAAAAATCTTCCTAATTGATTTACTTGCCTCTAATCTTTCCACTTCGTGATGCATTTTCCAAGACCAATTTCCAAACACAAATCTGATCATGTCATTCCACTGCTTCACTGGCTCAGGGTTTACACAGTGGTTCCTCCACCTGAAGATCTTACATCATCATTTCTTTCACATTTTTCCCTCATTAACATGCATATATTTAACCAATAGAACCTACCTCAAGAAAATCCTTAGGTGCATAAACAGGTCTGAAAAGGCTTAAATCTAGAATTAAGAAAATAGATTTTAAAATGTTTTATTAATAATAAATTTTAATGATTCTTTCATATGTTGCTGTGCAGCTAGATTAATTCAAACATGTAAAGTATTGGTTTCTTTGTCATTCATTGTGTTAAGTATTGGGAACACAAAAACAAAAAGTCCTGCCCTGGAGAGCCTAGATGACACATTCTGAAAGAAATTAAGAATGCCCCTTTCATAAATTTGTAATAGATTATTTATAACTGAACTGAAAAAAAAGTCAATATAACATGAAAGTTCTATATGAGAATTCTCCAAGTGCCTAAAATACAAACAATGCATTCTTAGTGAATTCCTCTAGTTGTCCTGAGCTGTTCTCCCTTTTGAACTTCTGTAAGTGCTTTCTCTGTTATGGCACTTATTTCTTGCCCAGTTCCCTACACTTATTTTTAGAGGAGTAGTGAGCAATTATGTACACATCTACCTATGCAATTATACATATGTGTGTGTATTTATATTTATCACAGTAAATATCACATAGTTGTCACTGATTATATGCTTACAAAATTGACTCAGTTTTAAACATTACAGTGTTCCAAAAATAAGCTCTTAAAAACATTTTAGAAGTCTTAAAACTTTTCACCATTTAACCTATCTTTGACATCTCAATCGAATTAAATCTTGAAAAATATTTACCTTGACTACGAGTCTAAGAAACACAAGAATTATTTAATTTACCCTTTTATAAAAACATTTTCAAATGCTCCTTTAAAAATAGGATAATTGATTTAGATGTTTTCAAAGTAACAGAGAACACTAACCAAAGTTAGGAATTTTCAAACAGCAATTTAAACAAAGCAGATGATAGTAAATTAGTGGGAAGGGAAAATTGTTATCTGCCCAAAAGAACTGTTAATATTGTTATTTTAGACTGATCGTTAAGGAGGCAATTTTTTTTTCCCCCACTACCACATTTTGAAAGAAGTTTTTCATATACCTGGTTCATCAGTTCCCATTTCATTCCATTTATTGAGAAGTTCTTTCTGTTCTCCAACCGGCCTCTAAAAAAGGTAATTTAAAAATTAGTTTCATTTTATGCAGTTTAGCAATACAGCTGAAAAATAAGAATCAATAACTTCTCTAAAAGTTTAAGTAAGCTAATATAACATGGAAAAATAATTTCATTACATGTAAACTTTTTTGGAATCACACTTAAATTATTATTATTTAACTATTATATCTAGTTTCAATGGCTCAGTTAATGAGTCCAAGAAAAGAAGGTAAATGATCTGCACTGGCCAGTAAATTTCACACACAAAAAACTGCCCCTCAGCCACATACGACTCCTCTTATCTCATCTGGCAGCCTCGGAAATGCATCGCCGAGGGGCCTGGCCAAGAGAGTATGACTGTGAGTCAGTAGCATCATCTTCCTACATGAAAGACAAGATGTTACCCCATACTACACATTCAGATAGTTTTTAATATAAATTTATCCTTTTTCAACACCATCCTTCTCGTGTCTTCAATGACTTGTCCTTGGGTATTATCCAAAGTATATCCATTATATCCTGTTCAACAGCAGGGAAAAAATAGCAGGTAGGGAGACTGAAGTAATGAAGTGACGAGAAACTTGTTCTGTCCCACTTGTGAGCAGCTATAGAGAGCCCAGAACATTCCTCAGGTGGTTTTTCTCTCCTTTTTCATCTCCCTGCTCCCTACAGCCCAGAATGACGGATAAATGTTGAGTATTAGACCTAAATGAAACGAATACTATTCAAACTTAATAGTTCTGCAGAGACAATAAAACATTCTTTTTATTCCCTGTGTTAATCCTGACAGATGGCACCACATTGGCCAGCAGAGGATGGCAGTGTGCCTGGACTCCATCCAGCTCTAATTCAAAAATACGGCAATTGTGCTAAGTAGCCAAAAAGTATGGAGTCTGAAGGTAAATAAAATCCTTAAAGTGCACTTACTACACTTACAACCTTAAGAGTCAAATCTTTAAATAAACTATACTATAGATTCTATACTTTATTTCTATTTATTCTCAAGTTATAGGTTTATTACAAAAAGCATTACAGCATACATAAGTCTATATAGACTACACCCCCATAATTAGTCTTTTACAGATTTTCATTTCAAAACAAACTGATATACTAGTAAAAATAAGATAAATCTGCCTAAGTTATAACTTCATGATACTTCCTAGTACTTGATTTACAATAAAATACTTAAATATTAAAAGTACCTTTCGTGCCAATGGGATACTCAGTTCAGTGCACATACTATTTAAACTCTTCAAAATTCTTTTTTCCCAACTTCCCTGAAACATAAAGAACAATAATTGTTGTTTCTGGTTAACAATACTGAAACTGATTTTAAAAACTGGTAAAATAGATTAAAAATATTATGAGTTGTATGGAAATGGTGAGGTTGGTTGAGATTGGTTATTTTCATATAGTAGTTCAGTCAACAAATATTGAATACTGCCTACTATGTGCCGGATACTATCCTTAGTGCTGTGAATTAAGCCACAGGTTACAGAAAGTCTCTGTCCTCATAGAACTGACATTCAAGTGAAGGATAGGAATGAGAACAGATTTAAAAAAATGAATGCCATATGGTAATAAACATTATGAGAAAAAAATAGAAGATAATAAAAAGGTAAATTAAATTTAAGCATTTTATAAATGATTACTACTCAGAAATAATATTAATGACCTAGTAAAAAATAAAATTTTACAGAAATTATATTATCATTTTTCCAAACATGACTTTTAACCCCCCAAAATATGTTAGCATGGATGTTCTAAGAATTAGAACCTCCTCCTCCACATCCATAATACCACTACTGTGCCTTAAAAAATTAATATTTCATATCATCTAATTATTTAGTACACGTTCAAAATTTCCCAGTTGTCCCCAGAATATCTTTTATAGTTTTTTTTAACTCCATGCATTACATTTAAAAATTTGTGCATTACATTACATTTGATTGTGATGTCTCTTTCAAGTAGCTTAATCTTGAGTCTCCTTGTCATTTTCCCCCCACAACATTGACTCTTTTGAGGCAGTCAGGGCAGTTATTCTTAGAACGTGTCACCATCTGGATTCATTTTACTGCTTTCCACAGTATTGATTAGCTTCTTCTCTATCCCCTACATTGCTTGTAAACTTGAAATAAGTTAATTTTAATAGTCATAGATTAATTATTGATATATATATTTTAGTAAACTTCTTTTTAATGCCACAATGTCATAACTTTATACTAAAATATGCCTAAAGACTACTTACAGAATCCAAAATAAAATAACCAAAGTTCTAAAATTTAGACCAAGAAAAAAAGTAGAGAACTATATATTACACTGTTCATAATGAACAGTTATAACCAGTCAATAAAAGTGATATAGTAACAGCTCCTTTTTGCAGTCATTATAAAGATTAAATATGTAAAGTACTTTGAACAGTGACATAATAATAATAGTCACTCAATAATTGGTAGCTTTTCCTATAACTATCATTACTCATAGCTCCTTCTTTAATACATGTAATTAAATCCATTACTCTATGTATCTGGAATATACTCTCCATGCTGTACCCCAGTCCCCAACATACGCATTCCTCCATTATCTGGGTAAGTCTTATTCCAGAGGGCTTTTCGGGTCTTCACCGTCTTGAGCCCTCCCTTCCCCGGGCCCCGCCCCCGGTAGCGGACGCCCACTGCTGGTGGGCTCTCACAGCCGCTTCCTCACTTTCCGGGCACCTCATCGCACTTTGTCCACCACGTAACAGATGTTCAATATTGGAGCAGATTATACCTCGAAGTAAGGTTGTAAGCATTTAAAATTGTTTGATACAATAACCTAAGCAATGAATCAACAACAACAAAAAAGAACAACCATCTGTAGGAGAAATACAGAGCTGTGTGAAACGTTTAAGGCATTGTTTATTAAATATAGAGAAATAGATTTGCAAGAATAAAAAGCATACTCTTAATAAATAGCATAAAATGTCCCCCAAACTAATTCAATTTACTGGCTTATTTTCAATTGTTTTTTTTTTGTACTGTAGATATTTCTCTTAGGTCCAAGACTTAAAATACACTTAGGTACCTTATTCATGATCGAACATTAATTACAACAGCACAGCCCACTTTCATCTCCCACTTCCTTATTCACAATTTATTTGGACAAATCTTATTCAACATTCAGATCTCGGCCTAAGTATCATTTTTGCTAATTAGCCTTCTGTTACTTGCACCACCACCCGCACCCACCCCCCCCCCGCCCCCCGCTTCAGACTGTAGCAGACACAGGGACATAAACCGCAATGTTTTTAAATTTAATTTCCAATTACAGCGTACATTCAATATGACTTGTATTAGTCTCAGGTGTACAGCACAGCGGTCAGACAATCAGACACTTCACAAATGGATCTGTCCTGTATTTCAAGGAGAGGCCTGCCCTCTGCCCTCCCACGCAGTTAGCACACTGCCACCGGCTCTATGCCCTGTTCCGAGCTTTACATCCTCCCGGCTTTTTTGCAACTACCATTTACGCTTCTTAATCTCTTCGTTTTTCACCCGGCACCCCCCACACCCCTCACCTCTGTTAACTATCAATCTGTTCTCTGTTCATTTGTTTTGTTACTTAGAGTCGATGCATAAGTGAAATCATATGGCTTTGTCTAAGAAAGCTTATTTTTTTTAAAAAGCAATTTTAATTTAAGCATTACTATAAAAATTTTCCTAAAGATTAAAAATGAATTCCCTAAGTTTATATCATGTATCGTGTTATATAAAAAAAATCAAATTGCTATCTATTGAATGATAAAAAGACAACTCTCAGATATAAAAACAAAAGTTACATTAGACAGCAATATGTGACTAATATATTCTGTACATATTTTCAAGACAGCAAAATATAATTTTAATACAGCATAAAGCCTACTAAAACCTCAAACATAAAGGCCATTCCAAATAGAATGGTACCTTCTGGAATGACACCTAAATACTCTAAACATATTTTTAACTTATCCTTTAAAAAGTTATTTTGGCAAAAACATCTCCCTAATTCAGGTGTTTTCCACAAAGTACAATTTAAAATGATTATTCATAGTTTTCCTAAATGAATATCCCACTGTTCCAAGTATTTCAATTTATTAACTTTAAATTTAACATTAGATGTCAGATATACAGGGAACATAGTTTTTAAAAAAAGTAATACAGAAAAGATATCAGACATCAGAAGAAAGCAATTGGAATGAAAAGAGTTTAAGAAGCATAAGTAATTTACATGATTTACATATATTATTGTTCCTATGAAATATGTATCATCACCTACATTTTATGAATAAGGAAACTTTTAAAAAGAACACAGAAGAGTAGAATAAAAAAATATTAGGAACTGAAGCAATGTTGAGAAAATCTTTGTTCAATTATTTTTTTCTGGGCTCCACAACTAAAGTAAAACCTTAGAAATAACCCAGAAGAGAAGAAAAAACACGACTAAAAATTGGAGGAAGGAAAAAGAAGTATGATCAATTCAAAAAATGGGATTTTTGTGGCTAGACCAAGGGAAAAAGAGGTGTAGTAGCTGAGTTTTCAAATACTAAAAACACAATGAATTATTCAAACACATGGCACTGAGGGTGAATAAAAATCACATCCCTGTCCCTAAGAAACACACCGCTTTTGTGTTGGGAGTTGAGAGGGGAAGACAGATACACAAATAATGGGAGACAGGTTCAAAAGGTTCCTAAGGGCTGCATCAGTCCATATGTTATAACCACAGAGAGAACATAAAAGAATGAGCAAAGAGAAAGCTAAACATAACAAAACTTCTGGTTGTCAACAGAACGCATCCTACTTCCTTTAAAATCCTAAAAATAATGAAAGAAAAGTGATCCTCATGGTTCACCATGTTTTCTCCGTCCCTGTTGCATATTTATGACACCATGGCAAAGTTGCCAAGACTTTCCCAACTACCCCTTGCAAGAACTTCTCAGTCAGATGATTAGGGAAGTCATCTTCATAGACACCAGAAATGGAAATAGAGTATTCTGACAATGAGGGGACTTATAAGATGAAAAAAAGTGGTTACTTTCAACCTGGGTCCTCCTTAAGGTTTCCCCAAGAATTCTAATCTTAATTAAGTAATTTCATTCATTCCTTTGCTTACTCACTGACTCCCTGACTAAACATATACTGAATGCTTTCTATGTGCCACATACAAAACTAGGACGAGCGGGTAAATGCTGTAAGGAGCCGATGACCATTTAAGTCAGTGGCATTTGAGTTCCCTGTTTCCAGAAGAACTTGAGCAGAAGGAGAAAAACTCCGGAAGTTGGGCTGGGTAAACCTGAAGGTCCACTTTAGCTCATTTTTTGGATGCTTCATTTTTCTCAGGCTCTGTTTGTAAAAGGGACTAAATAAGCCCTAAGTCTCAAAAATAAATGTCAAAAATCATAGTTATTTGTGTGCTATTATATAAATAAAAATTTCAACATATAGTTAGCACCAAAAAGAGTGTGGAAGTAGCAAATAAGTTCTTGAAAAATGACAGTGCAAGAAGGGGAAGGGTCATCAAGGAACATGTATAAAGGGCCCACGGACAAAGACAATGGGGGCCGGGGACTGAATGGGGGAGGTAGGTGGGTAGGGCAGGGAGGGTAACGGGGACAACTGCAATTAAGCAGCAATCATAAATAAATAGATAAGTAAATGCAAAAAAAGGAAAAATGACAGTGCACTAATACAAAATAAAAAGAATGTTTTCTACCCAAAAGACTAACCAAATAAAGCTTTGAAATGTTATGTAAAAGGAATATAAATGGCCTTTTACATTTAAAATGTTTAAATAGGAAGACATTACCTTTTACCAAACTCATATCCTTGCAAAATGAAATTATCGTTGCCTCCAAGTGAGTTTCCCTAATAATTGAAATGTATGATATTAACTCAAAAGGATTTCAAGAATTCTATAAATAAGGTAATTTCTAAGCCATGAGAGGCAAAAATTTTACAAAAGAATTACAGTTGTATAGAAATCTTTAAAAAGGTATTAGCTATCACCTTGCTACATTTTTAACAATGGAAGCAAATAAGAAGTCTTTAAAAACTGTATAAAAAATATATAGCATGTAAAAGAAACTATGAAATTGTAAAATTAAAAACATTATTTTCTTCACTCTGACAAAAACTAAGGTAAAACAAAATAATCATAACTCAGCCACCAAATGAAAAAGATTTTAGTAATTCTCCTTTGTTAAAAATTTAACACATTTATTTAAGATAATTTGGAAAACAGACTACATAAATAAAATAATAAATAAGCCCCCACAAATTTCTATCAACCCAAAAGAACCACTGTTAACATTTTTTCTATAATTGTATATATATAATTGAGATATATGTGTGTATACACATACACACTCATGTACATATTTAAAGTGAAATTATTTTGCTACATAGTATGCTTTTTCCACTTAAGATTACATCGCATGCACTTTTCTATTTCATATTTCTTCAAAAATGATTATTTTTGTTATCTGCATAACATTGTCTTTTGGAGATGCCATGTTATATTTAAGCAAGCCCTATTGCTATTCATTTAGAGTCTTTTAAATTTTTTACTTAGATAAGGTTCTAGAATTATACTAGGAAAAGGGGTATGACTATGTTTTAGAAGGGAAATTCTATTTTTTAGAATTTTCTATTTTTTTGCTTATTCAATTCATTCATCATTTTAAGTAGTAGCTATTGAGCCTCTGCCACGGGCCAGGCACAGCACTGTACATGGAGACACAGTTGTGCAGAGAGGGACGCTGGTCCTGTTTTGCAGAGACTACAGAACCTAGGTGACAACGCAAACAGCCCAAGTACTGTGGCAGGAAGTCCAGGGCGCGTCCTGTATGGAGGCCTGGAGAGCCAGGAAAAGTGCCTGAGAATCAGAGATCGGGAGACCAGAGAGCTTTCCTAAAGAAACTGCCATCTAACCGGGTACCTGCAGAAAGTGCCTAAGTGGGCCAGAAATACATGGGATTGGTGGGAAGACAGTTTCAGGTGCGAGCCACAGCGTGAGCAATAGTTCCCAGGCTGGAACAACAGAAAGAGGTCAAGTGCGGTTAGACAGAGAGAACAGATATGTGTGTGGAATTGGGGAGTGGCAGGATGGGGAGGGACAGCGGGAGAAGGCAACAGATGAGACGTGAACTGTGAAAAGGGGCAAGACCATTTATAGCCTCGTAGGAAAAGAAGAGGGTTGGAATTATATTCTGAAAGTCTTGGTAGTTTTAAGAAATGGAGTGACAATACAGAAGGCAGAAAGACCAACTAGGAAGGGGATGAGAACTGAAATCATGTAAAACTAACAAATTTCTCATTTCTGCTCAGGTTACTGGGTTGAGAGAACAGAGTAAATTCAACCACATAGCGTATCTTGAGTTTGCCTGGGGATTTCTGGACTGGGTAGAGAAATAGGCTGAATACCATCTAGAGCCAGACTCCCAGGTTCAAATCCCAGCTCTTCCACTTACTAGTTTTGTGACGCTGAATGAGAGATCCTAAGAGTGACTTACCTCATAAGCTTGTTACGAACATTAAGTGAGTGAATACTTGTAAAGCATTATTATAGTGCCTGGCACATAATTAGAGCTATATGCACTTACTAGTGTTATTTCACAAGAAAACTCATGAACTTAAATTTATCATACTGTATATCAGTTTCCTCAAATACTGCTTTCTCTGAAAGGTGTAGCAAAGTAGTTCCCAAGGTATTTTACATGGAAATAGGGTTTCCTGGTCACATAAGTTTGAACAACGCTGGATTAAATGAAAGCAAACAGTTTCTTTACTGCAAAACCTCTCTGAACCTTTAACATGTCAGAATAGACTGTAAGCAAAAAAATTAAGGAGTTTTAGATTAAAACCCAAGTATAAAATAAATATCCATGAGCCTACACTGATACAAGTGGTTGAATGAATGAATAAATTAAATAAATAAATAAATAGATAGATAGGGAAGAGGGAGAGAGACAACTCTTCCATGAAGAAAAATTCCAAATAATTTGCTGATAATCCCTCCTCAAGGAAATGGCGCTGAACTACTCCTCCTGAAGTGTGGCCCATACACAGAAACTCCTCCCAAAGAGCACAGGATGCAGAGCAGGGGAGGGAGCGGCTTCACAGTGGAGGAGCCGCACAAACACTGCCTCAGCCAGGTGCTCAAGGTCAACATTAACAGTGATAAATCATGTCAACAGTGTGCGCTCTGACACGAGGAGATGAACATATTGATAAATAGCACTTTACATCTGTGATCTTCCTCCAAAACAATCCCACAACCTCAGTCTAATCATAAGACAAACATCAGATGAATTCCAGCAGAGAGAGATTCTCCAAAATACATGACCAGTACTTCTCAAAACTCTCAAAGTCATCAAAACAAGGAAAGTGTGAAAAACTGTCAGTCAAGAGGAGGAGCCTAAGGAGACATAACAACCAAATGCAATGTGGCGTCCTGGATGGGATCCTAGAACAGAGAAAGGATAACAGGTTAAAACTAAGGAAACCTGAATCAAGTAGGAACTTTAGTTAATAATAAATAGTAATATTGGTTTACTGATGATAACAAATGTACCTTACAAATATAAAATGGTAGTAATAGGGGAAACTGATATGGGATCTAGGGAAACTTTTTTTGTATATCTAAATCTATTGTAAAAAATAAAGTCTGTTAAAAATAATAAAATAAACTGTGATTCACCAGGAGGAAAGCAGTGTGTGCCTCAGTTCCCAAACTTATTTGTTCATGGAACCATTTTTTGTGGGGCGTATCTCAGGGCTAGAGTTCAGCAGAAAATACTCAGGGAAATCCTGATGCAATATAAGAAGCCCTTTTCCCCCTTCAGGCCCAGGAAATTAAATACCAATCCAGTTTGCCAAAAAACTGCCAAGAGCTGATTTGCATCCCAACTCTGAAGACACAAGCTAGAACTAAGTGAAGTAAGCCAGGCAGTGAAAGACAAACACCATATGATCTCACCTATAAGTGGAACCTAATCTACAAAACAAACAAATGGGCAAAATACAACCAGAGATGTTGAAATACAGAACAAACTGACAGTGATCAGAGAAGGGGAAGCAGGTAATGGAGGAAAGAAGGGGAAGGGGCAAGTCAAGGAACATGAATGGAGGACTCATGGGCCTAGACAATGGGGCCGGGACTGACTGCAGGGGATTGGCGGAGGGCGGCAAGGCAGGAGAGAGAAGGAAGAAAAAGGCGAGACAACTGTAACTGAACAACAATAATTCAGAAAAAGGGAAAAAATAAATAAAAAAT
Source organism: Pteronotus mesoamericanus (assembly GCF_021234165.1). Lineage (NCBI taxonomy): Eukaryota > Metazoa > Chordata > Mammalia > Chiroptera > Mormoopidae > Pteronotus > Pteronotus mesoamericanus. The sequence goes on along the minus strand of NW_026555234.1, from coordinate 15,487,795 downwards.
TGCAATGTGACTAAGATGCAGCTGGAATAAGCAATTGTACTGTAAAATAATCAACTGTGTTGTTAAAAAAAAAACAAACAGAAAAAAAAAGGAATTAAAATTTTCCAGGGTACTGTTTCAAAATATTTTCTGCCCACATGTTACTGAATAAAAGGGGAAGGAAACAGTAACTGAAATTTTTAAAGTTCTTTTTGATTCTGAAGAACAACCTGATCAGTAACCACCTGTCCCCAGCTCCTTCGCGTGCTCCTAGAAAACTTCCGAGCCACCTCCCCTATTGCACACAACACCCCTACCTTACATTACAGCTACCTGTGTCCAAGTCTTTTTTCAATTATTAAACCATAAAGTAATCTAAAGGCAGAATCTAAGTTATTTCTGAATCTCCATAGCGCAGAGCAGAGTGTCTTCTCCTGGTAGGCATTCAGTAAATATCTTTTAAGTGAATACTGTAATCACTCATAGAAGAAATAGCAAATACCTTTACTAGTCATTCAACATAAACTTACTAAGCTCCTGCTATACTAGATATAATGGGTCTACAAAAATGTTTTTAAATTGTTAGTGATCTCAAAAGACATAACAGATTTCAGAAAGATATGTACAGAAATTACTATAATGTAATGTAATTTGTGATAAGGGCCATAAAATGATTGTGTCCTACAAGAGTCCAAAGAGGGAGAGATAGTTTTCATCAGGGACAATAACAACATCAGAGAAGAAACGTCATCTGAGCTGATCCTTCCAAAACAAACAGAATTTTCATAATGCAAATCAGGCAGAAAGGGCTTTCCGTGACATGAAAATAAAATAAGAAAAGTGTCAAAGATGCAAGAGGGAAGGCAAAATGATTCACTTGGATGGGCACACAGGACAGTTATAAGACAGCAGAGACTGGTAAAAGCGAAAGGAGAATCTGGGGACAAACAGTAAAACTTCTTAAATGTTGGGTTTTGGAGTAGGAACTCCATTTATTAGGCTGCTGAGAGTCACTAAAAGTTTTTTAGAAGGCAGTGAGATACATTATGAAGGTTCATCTGCTTGAAGTTAAAGTTAATTGTATTGAGATTACAGAAGGCGATAGGGAAAGAGACTCATTAAGAATTATGAGGTGGAAGTTATAATAAGGCAAGGATGTTAATTAATGTCTAAAACAAAGCAAGCACTGAATACAAGATAGTCATCATCATCATCATCATCATCATGGTCACTGTGACCGCTATGACCTTCACAGCGGAAATGAATAGAAGGCTTTAAGAACATGGGAAGGAATAATTTATAGTTTATAAAACTTGGTGACTATTTGGATATGGAAAACTGAGATAAAAGATATTTCATGTCTAAATTACTATAATGATGATGGAGACCAATCAACAGAAATAGGAAAGTCAGGAGGAGACACTCATTTTAGGAATAACATCATAACCTTAGTTTTAGATGTGCTGAGCTTGATCTAACATGCACAGTGGATAGATGATCACAGGGGAGTGGAGCCAAAAAAAGATGCAGCAGCAAAGAGGAAAGCTATGGAAACTCAAGTGAAATGACCTAAATACTCTTAATAAAATTAAGTGGCAGGTGTTTCAAAGAGTGAGACAGAGGTAGAATTTCAGGCTACACAAAAATGGAGAATCTTTGGGAAAACCTAACTGTAAACCAGGTAATAAATAATGAATCATAAAGGGATAGACAGGCAGCAAAAGAGTCCACAGAAAGATGAATAAATGGATTTAGTAAAAATTAATGGTAAGCATAAAACTTGTGTGATTTTCCTCCTAAGTATTCAACAGTTCGGGAGAAGAGAAAAAACAGACAGTAGACGTAGCCGTAGGCTGAGGATGGGAATGGCAGGCAGAACGAAATTCTAAAGGTACAAAATATCATGAGGTGCAGGGGAGAACAGGGTGGAATGGTAGTTTTGCGACCCAGACTAGGTAGCTTTCCTTGCAAAGAGGAGAGAGCGCCCGATAAAACAGGAAACTAAAGAACTAGATGACTGGGGAACAAATATAAGAAGACAGGCAGACACCAAACTGGTTGTGTGGGGCAGGCATTGTGCTGGATGCTGAGCATAGAAATGTACAGTCCCTGCTCTTTAAAAAATGAACTATTTAGTGCAGGGATTGGCAAACTTTCTGTAATAGGGCAAACAAGTAAGTGTTTTAGACTTTGCAGGTCATAACATCTCTATTGCAACTACTTAACTCCAGCATTGTAGTGCAAAAGCAAACGTAAGCAATATGTAAATAAATGAGCAAGACTATTTCCAATAAAACATTTTACTAATTCATATAATTTTCATAGGTCACAAGACATTCTTCTTTTTTCGATGTTTCAATGAAAATGTTGAAAAAATATTCCTAGCTTGCAGCCATAGAAAAACAGGAGGCAGGGCAGGTTTGGCCCATGGGGTGTAATGAGCTGTCCTCTGATTTAGTGGGTAAGTCTGGAAAGAAAAGAGAGAAGCTCCATACATGTTCACACTGTATACACTTACCATCCCTATGTCTTCTCAGCAACTAGCGGCGGCCTGTAAGAGCGGACTTCTTATTTACCTATCGCGTCTTTCCAGTCACAATAGGAGGCCAAGTTTTGTGTTTGTTTACCATACCTAATATGCTAAAACTAATACTTTCTCTAAATCCTTTGGAAATTTTCAAATTTCACCAAAAGATAATTAGACCTAACCCTTTTTTTTCTGTTTACATCTTTACAGCAAAAGATAAAACAATTCTTTCACACATATATCATTTAATGAACATGTTTTATGACACATCAATAGTAAATGTTGTCTGATTGCTAGCCTTAGGGTACAACCTAGAGATAAAAATATGACACAGATTTCCTCAAATATCTCCAAGTTCTTTGTTTATATTGTTTCCTTTCAAATCTAATTTCGAGATTTTTTTTAAATGAAAATAAAGCTTGAATAAATAAAAATCTGCCTAACACGCACTGCTGGGGACCACGGTAACTGCCCACAGCAGAGCATTTCTCAGGAGCAGCGCAAGCCCCATGATGATCCCTGAAGGTGGACGGTGGGATTGCTTTTGCGCATATTTGAGATTTTCCATAATAATCTGTGAGACGCTCATCGAGAAAGAAGACCAACTCGATCACATCCATCAAGCACCTTGGCAGCGGCAGGCACAGGGTCCAAGCCAGCGCTGTGAGGTTCAAACAGGGCCACCTGGCAGGCGGGCGGACCGGGCCGAGCCGAGGCCAAGGATAGTTTAGAGTTAGGGACTCGTGACAGGGGTTCTTTTCTTTTTTAACAGCTTTTTACAGTTTTTCTGTTTATATTATTTTACTTCATTCTCTTAGTTATTTTTAGTTATTTTCAGCCGATTTTAGATAGCATTTCATTTGAGTTCTGCAAAAGAACATAATTAGTATGTAAATGGCCTGCTGTGAGAATATATTTCACAGACACTATCAGCAACACCGGCCTCAGTGTGTCCGTTCATTCCTATTTCTTTCCTTTAATATCACGAAGCATGAGAAACAACTACTGCATAATGTTTCTATCATATTTTAAACTTCAGGCCAATGTGGTACATAGCATTTTTTTCTACTCAATGTTTTCAGGATTACTTAAAATAGATCTGATCCTTGGTTACTGAAAGTAAAGAGGAAGAGTATTCAAATACTATTCACCTCACTCCATTGGTTCTTACCAAGTTTTTCATATAATAAATAATACATACTTCTGACATCAATAAGGACCTTTTACTCTGCCTTATATAACTTGAAATGGAAAAATAAAATTAAAAATGAACAATAGCCAACCTGTGCTTTCCTCATGTATACCAAAGGTTCTTTAAGATGTTCAGGAGGTGCTGTAGGATGACTAGGTAAAGGAAACCTAGGGACAGAAAGAGGCAACTAAATATTGTACATTACTCTTGGTTAGAAATTACTTACCTCTGGAGCCATGTTATAAGTGAAATATTGAATAGATTACTTCTTAGCACTTATATGTGTTTACACAAGGTGCAAGAGCCTAACAAAACTGTTATCCTGCTAGTATTGCAGTTTTAGATTAGCAATTTAATTAATTATTAAACTGCATAATAATATGATTTCATAAATTGAAGTAATTTAAAAAATTATTTGGCTTTGTAAATGCTCATGAAAATTATCATAACTTAATTTTAACAGAAATACAACATTTAGAGAAATTTTATAAGGCTGAAAACATCCATTCACTTACCAACAAACATAGCAACTATTTTCATTTCCCCAACTTCTTTTTCCATATGATTACATATTTTACATAGTTGAAAGGATAATATTCTATTGAAATAACCATGTTTTAATATGTAATACAAAAATTCACAAATTTAATAAAATTTAAAATGTTTTAATGTCTTATGAATCTTTCTGTTTTCTAAGTAACTTCACATTTTATATTCAAAATGTATTGTTTTTATTAAGAAAACATTTATTTATTCAACAGATTTTTTTAGCCATTCCAGGCAATAAGAAGTATATGGTGGTAATTAAGACAATATCTCCTATTCTCAGATACCCGACATTCTAGTAAAGAAAGACAGACAATAATTATAAAAACAAATGAATAAACAGAATAACATCAGAGAGTAATTAGCGTCATAAGAAAATGAGAGCAGGGTAGTGAGGCAGAAGTGATTTGGAGCTAATATCGGAACTAAGACACGAGGAGGAAGCAGCAGCCTACCATACAAAGATCTGGGAAGCATATTCCTGGCAGAGGGAAAGCAAGCATAAGACCCTGAGGTGGAAACATCTGGAATGCTTAAAAATCAGAAAAAACCAGAATGGTTGGAATATAATGATCAAAGCACAGAGTGACAGAAAATTACAAATAAGACGATAGAAAAGCATGATCGACATTTACTTAGAGGTCCCAATCTCTTTCACAGAAAAACACACAACTCCTATTGAAATTGTCACAGGACCTGTACCTATAGCAAAGCAACCATGTCCCAATAATCAAGAACCATACACTGAATCCTCAAGAAACTCCTCATCCAAAGTGGGACCTCAGCATGCGGAGGGTTAATTAATGATATGCCAAGCCACTTGTGCCTGTCCTGGAATCTATGTGTAAAAGGCTCAAATGTCCCTAACAAACATGTCCAGAACAGCAAAAAACAACCTATCCAACCAAATTTAAAGACAGTTTCACTTATTATTTCTAGCTAATTGCTCTTCTCATTGAAATCTGCATTCCATGTACCTAAATAAATCATCTTTCTCAAAGGAAATATGTGATAATGTCTAGATACCTCAGTACTTCCTAAATGTAAGATAGTTTTAAAAACTATGTTTCATACTGCTCAGTATATCATTTGTAAAGGGGCATGTGGTTTAGAATTAAGTATCACTCTAAAATCCTTCCATGTGAACAGTAATCATGTCTAATTTACTAAAACAGAAATGTAGGACTGAAACCTGAGCGCACTCACAGGAGGAGAGGCCGTCGGAGAGGAGCAGGGCACAGGAGCCTGGGCTTCATTCTGACCCCTTCCTTGGCCTGTCCCCTAAGTCCTCCAAGTACTGCGCGGCTTTGTCCGCCCACCAACACTGTGTACACAACAAGCATCTCTTGTCCACGTGCATCCGTCTGACACTTAACCAGTGCCTCCTGCTTCCACACTGTTTTCACCCTATTCCCCGGCTCTTAGCCAGGAGCAACGTCTTCCTTGTTCACCTGTGACCGCAGCCCCAGCGTCCAGCATGGTGCCTGCGGCATACCAGATAACCAGTGCGTGGCTGGATGAATGGAATGCAAATACGATCATGTCACTACACTGCTTAAAATTCGAAATTGACACCCAAATCCTATTAGGATCCAGTCTACAAAGCCTTGGTATGACGCTCATTCCTGCCTGTGTATCTAACACCTTTACCACGCTCCACCGCCCTGCACCATGCAGCCATTCAGCTCTTGTTCCTCCAGCGTGCCACATTTCCCCCTCGAGGTCCCCGAGCCCGCAGTTCCCTTCTGCCCCAAGCACTGCCTTCCTCGTTCTCCACTGTATTCCCAACACCTGGCATGGTGCTGGCACATGGTGGGCAGGAAACAGCTACAAAAGCTAACATTTTAGAGCTATTCTTGTAATGACAAATAGTGCTATACACCTCAACCGATGCTGAGGACAAGTCCATAGAAATAAAAAAGTTTACTGCTTTTGTTTGATGTTCTTAATATCAATTTTTCCAAAAACATTAATTATGTTCAGAATGGTCATTTGTAAAGAGAAATATGCAAAAAAAGGGGTAATATCCAAAATGGCAACAATAAAAACAATGTTGGTAAGCTTCAGTTTTCTGAAATGATGACTTGTGAGAAATATCTTACTCCCTAATCACACTGAATAAATGAATTTTTAAAATAAAATTCTTGGTACTATAAAAAACTCTACCTAGTCATTATTATTTCTGAGGCAAAACTCTAATTTTTAAAAGTATTAACTAATTTTAAATGCCATATAAATACTAATGAGAAATAATATTATGAGTATATATAGCCATACTGTATTCAGTACTTAAAAGTAAATAATAGCTCAAGATAACAGTATTTCAACAGAGGTAGGAAAAACTCACACACTCAGTTCACTATAAACAGCATTCTGAAGTTTCTTCTCCCAACCTGTTTTTTAAAAAAATAAAATATATAAACATTAGTTTCAAAAATAGATACAAATTACAATTAAAAATGTATCTCACTAAAACTATAATATTATATTCATTTGTGAAAGAACTTTATCAACTGCCAATTGCTGTGTAAAGTGTTATTAAGGATTTAGTTCCTATGCATTCACTATATCCCTTGGCAGACGCTGAAGAGCCAAGCTATCGATATTATGTTATTTTTTTAAGTACAATTAATGCACCATTTTCTCAAGATGGGAGGGAAAGTTGCTTCTTCTACCATTCAGTCACTCAATGAATGCCGAAGTCTTTAGCTATTGTACCACTAGTGCCTGGAGGGCTCTTCCAGAGAAAGGCAAGCAGCAGCAGGGACTTGGCAACCACAGACCACAAGCAATCGGTTCACTATAAACTCCTGAAGCACAGAAGTGGGGCATAAGGTGCCACCAGTCAGAGCAGTTATGTTGGCTGCTAACTACGTGAACTTTTCTGAGTAAGTAAACGACTTAACATCTCAGTTTCCATGAGCAAAGGTTAGAACAGGGAATGTATCTTCTTGCTCTAAAAAAAAAGTAAGATTTTCTTTTGTGCACTGAAAGGGTAGAAAGAGGAGGGAAAATAAGTGTAGAAAGAAAAAGCCACAAAAAAGTAAAAGTTGCTCAGTAACTAGGGCGATTTTTCATATATTCAGGATGTATTTTGATCCAGAAGGTAAATAGTACTTAAAATTAATTAATGTGAAGCAGCAATTCCCCCAGTGGCCCTGAATTTTTACAGTATTTTACTGAAATGTCTGAAAGTTTTCATTCTTCCCAAATAGAAACCTATCCAACCACTGTCTCACAATTCTGAAAGAGTAATTAGATGGCTGGGGATAAAATACTCCCCTCAAATAAAGTATTTCCTTATTTTGCCTTAAAGAATTAGGAGGAAAAAAGCAACTTACAAACCTGATGTTTTAAAGAATCTCTTAATATCTTCTTTTAGTGATTCAAGTTTAATCTCAGGTCTCTGAAGACTGGCCTAATTTTAGAAAGAAGAAAAAGACAGAGGTCAAAAGTAATTCATTTGGGTTGATATTTAATGCTAATGAAAATTTTAAAAGGAGTGTCCAAATGCACAAACTATTTAAAAACTCCCCTTTGAGGTTAGAGCACCTTAGAATTAACTGGAAAAGCTCACAAGAGAGAAGACTTTTTCACCTTCTCTTAAAGTAGAGGATCTGTGGTAGTACACTATAGTCAAAATTCAAAAACGTGTAGCTTATGCATATTTAACACCATTTAGGGTTTTCATCTTTATGCATATTTAACATCTATTTTTCTAGTAGAAAAAATACTGAGATTTCATAAGTTCATTCTCTTAATATTATACCCAACATATACGGCATCTACATTTAATGACCAAAAACCCAGTTGCATCCACAAAATGGATTTTTGCACAGTGCCTTTGGATGGCTGCTCAATGTGAACCTGCATTCGTTGTGCATATTTATGGAAAATATGTGAAACTAGTATTTCACAAATGCTTATCAGTGTCTCTTTCACCTTCAAGTACAAGCTTTTTATTCTACTGATTTTTCATACTGTAGTTTTTACCAAAAATAGTAATTCTCCAACTTATAATGGCTTTTGTTACTTTCAATGTGTTGATCTTTCATCACTTAGTTGTTTCGATCAAATTCTAGAAGCCTATTTATCAAGAAGGCATATCTCCTAAGCATTTCAAACCTACAAAATAAGAACATTGTTCTTATCTTCCACTTACTACTTTGCTGCTTCTCTTCTATTTTTTAATCCTCATCCATGCAATTGCTATCCACAGATCTTCTGAGTTAAACTTGAGTATTCTCAGTTCCACTCTAACTCTTCTGGGATTCAACCCATTTCAGGGAAGATGGCATTAGCAGCAGCAAACTGCCTTTTTTTTTTTTAATCTCCCTAATTTCCACATAAAAACAGACCAAGCAAGTAGATAGCAAGACCAAAATCCCGTGAAAAACATTTACAACAAAAGTTGGTGATAAGACATCCCCCACAAGCCTAAAATACAAGCAGCTAGGAACAATCGACAGACCCGAGACCTACGGCGCACGGCATTAGCATCTGTGAAGAGGGAGGCGGAGGGAAGCCGCAAGGTATCTGAGGTATGTAAAACCAGCGGAACTCCAAAAGGGCCAACAAGTGTTCGCTAGAACATATGAAAAGCCAATTTTAGAACAGGAGCTGAAACTGAGAGGGCTTCTGCCTAATCCAATACAGCAGATGAAGTCTGAAAAGACCAGAGCAGCCCAGCACTCAACGATTTCTCGAAACTGACCAACCAGGCACCCTTTCCAGACAAGGCCACACTGAGGAGGAAATGCAGGCAAAGTAATAAAAATTGAGGATGACAGGGAACCAACTTATTACCTTGAAAACTGGTAAATAAAAGAAAACTGCCTTTTCCTGCCTTTGCAAACTGTACCATTGGGTAACCAAATAGTAGATAAGAAATGTCTCCTTATTAGAGTATTCCCGCTAATAACTAAATCAGCTATCTATAATTAGAATATCACCATTCTGCAACCCCTATGAATTATTAATTCTAGGCATTGAACAGAAACAGCTATTGACACTGCAAAAGGCAAGCAGACATTATTTGCTTCCAATATACAAGCTGTCTGCCTGCACATTGAGTCTGCCGTCAATTTACAAGCTATACAAAGGACGGAGGAGCGTGCTAAGCCTCGCCGTGAGTGTGCAATCAGAAAAATCCAGCATGTGGAAATTATAAAGGTCAAACCACCCAGTTCTTCAGATGAAACATAAGGAAAAAGAAGGGAAGGAGAGGAAACCTGTAGATTTTTAAAATTTGTATATATTTTATTTGATCTCCATTGCATTTCTTCCCATTACCATTTGGTCCCCTTATACCCGCCTAGTACTGCGAGTGCCTCCTACCCCCAGGAATCACCACACGGTCGTCCACGCCCATGAAAACCTGTAGATTTTTACACACTTTAAAAGGCATATCAAAAACCTTTTTCAATTGGCAAGACTAAGAGTGTCTAGGGATATACATTTGGTTAATGAAACTATCAAGAAATGCAGGAAAGTGATTACCAAAATCAGGTTGTTGGGGAGGGATTTGTGATTGGGACGGGGCACACGCAGGGCTTTCTGGCGTGGCCGGCAAAATTCCATTGTTTTTCCAGGGTGAATTTTACAAGGTCATTTATCTTATAATTCATTATATTACAGATTTGTTTTGTGTAGGTTTCATTTGTGTTTTATTTTATGATAAATGGGGTAAAAGCGAAAAAGAAAAATATGCCCCTCAATCTATTCTTTCTCTCCATTCTCAGGTCCCACACTTAAGTCTAAGTCGTCATCATTTTTCATTTAGGTCACTGCAACAGCTTCTGAACTGGACACGCTGCCACCTTATTTAGATTGCAGCTGCCGACCACTCCCATTCTTACACCCCCTTATTCTACTACCTGATTGCTGTATTTCCTGCGTTGACTGGCATATTGGCTACACTAGCAGCGGTAAGCTCCACTGGGCAGATCTCTCTGTGTATTTGTTCACTGCTGTATCCTAAGTGCCTAGAGTAATTACTTCCACAAGCAGATGCTTCGATAAAAGCTTATTAAAGAAGTGAACCAATTTCTCCCTTTTTCAGTCCATCCTCCAGTGGCTCTTCCTAAACCCTAAGTCTTTCCTGGCTATAGATCTCCACAGCATACACAAGAAGCTGGACCTTTGGACCAGGGCAGGCACACTTGGCCCTTCACTATGTATCCCAACTTCTCTCCCCAAATTCATAAGGTTCTCCTCCACCGCACTAACAACACCCTCTCTTCTCTTACACCTCCTCCCTACACACACCCTACTTCTTAGTCGCAGGCAGCTATGTTCCCTGACTCCCCAGCTGTCAAACATGTTACAGGTTCCAGGCTTTTTTCATGTTTTCCCTCGGACGTGAGTGCGCCCTCACCACCTTAGCAAATACCTACTAGCTTCCAGGACATCCCTCAAATATGACCTGCCGTCCCTACTTCCCTCACCCACACCTGCAAAGAGGTACGTTCTGCTTCTCTATCATAGCGCTTACTGGGTGGCACTGTGATTTTCAGCTCACCTGTTCAGCCTTCTGACTGCCAAATTCAAAGGCAAAGACCACATCGTCTTCATCTGCATCCCAAGTATCAACGTGGCATTAGCTGTTGCTTCACAAAATTACATTGACCAAACCATGTTATATCCTTTTTAACAAATGTCCTCTCAGATAAACAAGGAACTTTATAAAAAGTATGTTTAACTAAAGAGACTGTCTTCTAGTCTGTTATTCCTAGGATTTTAAAAGCTGTAAACCCTGCTCTTTATTCAAAAGCACCATGGCAAAAGGAGGTAGGTGTGCTTTTACTAATCCTGTGTTTGGAAATGACTCAGAGGGAATACAACTTAAAGGACTTCAGAGAGAAACTGGCAATCACTTCTAAACACTTTCAATACTTCCAAGTTGCTACGCCTCCTAGATATACTTTTAAAAAAAATTTGAAGATTTTATTTTTAGAGAGAGGGAAAGGGAGGGAGAAAGAGAGGAAGAGAAAGATGGATCAGTTGCCTCTCATGCACCCCAACCAGGGAGCAAACCCACAACCCAGGCTTGTGCCCCAACCGGGAATGGAACCAGCGACATTTCACTTTGCAGTTCGATGCCCAACAAACTGGGCCACACCGGTCAGGGCTCAATATACTTCTTTATATCAAAGGCAAATCACATTAACTAATCATCTCAACTAATTAAAAATATCTCAAGAAACTTGAGAATAAAATCAGGACAGAGACAGGAGGGCAAGATGCTAAGGCACAGCAGTTCTCAAACTTACTTCAGCAGCACACTTTTTTTAATGAAATCTGAGCCCTAGTAGGAGCCCTAGTAGGAACCCTCGTATAGAAAACACACCGAAAGTGATATTTCTAGACAGTGAGAACAAAGAGCCTTTTCTCATTGAGTAAGGTAGGATTAACATTAAAAATATACAGCTTTATTCTTATATAGCCTCAATATACAATTTTTTTGTATTTTGTTTTGATTGCTTAATATAAAGAAAAATCCTGATTCCCAGAGATAAGTGTTTGCATGTTTAATCGCCTTCCTGGCAATCTCAGCACACTCAGCAATTAAACTGCTGTGGGAAATCGAAAGAGAGCGGTTGAAAATTTTTATTTTGAAAACAAATCACTAAAATTGTTTATGATAAATACAAAAATCAGACAAAGAGCTTCTGATTGTTGTAACTACTAAAACTATGCATCCCATGGTGCTACTAGCACAGGACACGTTGCCGGCTCACCCGTCCCGGGCGTCAGCGGGCACCACGAGGGCCTTCCTGCTGAGCAGGCGCCCCTGCGCTCTGCTGGGCTGCCGCCGACCACCACGCACGCGCCGCAGCAATGTCCCCGCTTGCACAGTGGACCATGAGGGGACATGCCCAAGCCCAAATATTTTGAAAGACCAGTGCAAAATCCCACCCTTCCTCACTGATGACACATTTGTAAGTGTTCCAAACATATACAGAAACATGGAAAAGAGGGTCCGCCCCCAGGAGCTACCCAGAAACAGGCTCATTTGGAAGTGCCTTAGCAGATTATGACGTATTCAACATAACAATGCATTTGAAAGAGTGTTGTTTCTTAATAGAATTTTAAATCAAGTATCTTTAAATGAATAGAACATTTTCAGAATCCTTGATGTAACAGAGCATAGTTTAAAAACCACTTGGGACTAAATGGGAGTGGGCTTTAGTACTGGAAGACCTGGAATCATCTCTCAGTCTTATATATTATCTCAGTCAAGTCATTTAAACTCTCTGTATCTCAATTTTCTTTTTTATTTACAGGGAAACTAACAACTGAACTAGGTTATTTCGAGATCCAAATAGAAAATTGTTCAATGTTATTTTTAGGCTGTGAAATCCAGTGTTAAGTTAAAGTTGTGTAATAAAATATAAATGTGCCCACATGGCAATGGACTAAATGTAAAAGATTGGTAGGGAAGGAGTGAATGGAGGTAGAAGTTTTTAAAATATCTGCAACAGAAGTGAAGGCTCCTTTTGAACAAACTACCTCTAGCTCACGTAAGAGCTGGCAAAGAATATGATCAGAAACCCAGTCTCGCAAGGGAGTGTGCCGCACACTTCCGGCCTTGGCCCTGTGTGCATTTACCCTTCGCCCACTTATTTAGGTTAACATGTCTGACATCCTCCACCATTCCACACTCTGAAAACACATGACCATCCTCACCCCTGCCCCCTTACGCACACACTCACACCCCCCCCCCCATTTCCAGTCTCTTTCAGCCTCCGCCAGAACAGTCTTAATCCAAATCACTGACCACTGGCCATCTTAAATCTCTAAACTTAGTGAGTAAAGGAAACTAGAGAAGTAAAGTGGCTGAAGTAACAGCTGGGTCAAAGAAGCTGAGAGGTAAACTGAGGCTACATATTCCATGAAGTACAGACTAGGACATAAGAAGGTCTACATAAAGGATTCTAAGGCTTCTTTATTTCTCTCGAAAGAGGTTCCATCCTCTCCCTGTCTTGCTGTGCCACTTTGCTAAGCCTGGACTTCATCTTTTTGTGCCTAAAAAATCATAGAATTTCAGGGTTAGAAGAGACTATGGAGTTCTTCTAAGTCAACTATTTACTGACTGGTTCGCCTCCCATGTCGTTTTCTAGCTCTGACCTAGACACTCTGAGCCACCTTTCCCGCTTACAAACTCACTACATCTCTACCCTAGCCAATTCCGTCTTTGAACTACTCTGTAAAGAAACTCCGGCCCTGGCCAGGTGGCTCAGTTGGTTGAAGCCATTGTCCCACACACCAAACCCACCTGGCTATAGGTCCCATCCACAGTCAGGGCACATACCTAGAGCGTAGGCTTGATCCCTGGTCAGGGCTCATACAGGAGGCAACTGGTCAATGTTTCTTCCCTCCCCTCGCCTCCCCTCCCCTTCCTTTGCCTCCTCTCCCCTCCCTTCCCCTCCCCTCCCCTCCTCTCCTCTCCTCTTCTCTCTTCTCTTTCTCTCTCTCTCTCTCTCTCTCTCTCTCACACACACACAAGCTAAAACTGACTCCCCTTAAAGTCTGTCACCAACACCCCAAGGTCACAGAAAATAAGCCTAATTCCTTTTCTGTGAGACACCTATAAATATTCAAAGATAGCTATTATGTGTTTCCTAAAAGCTTCCCTTCTCAAGGTCACCAATATTTCCAGGTTCTCCAAGTTCTCTTCATGTGACAGATTCTCCTTATCACTCTGGCCATTCTTCTCTGAGCAAGTCCTGTCCAGCGTGTCCTCTACAGCAGTCACCTCGTCACTGAGCTCTCTTCCTCACTCATTCCACTAGACCATTGATTCTCAAACTTTTAAGTCTCAGGATCCTCTGCAAAATTATTAAGAATCTAAGAGTCCTTTTGTTTATGTGGATTACATCCATTGATATTTACAGCATTAAAAATTAAAACAGAACAATTAAACCTGTTTGCTTATTAGTATGGCAGTTCCTCAAAAAAAATAAAAATTAAATTATCATATGACTTAGCAATTCCAATTCTGGGTACACACTGAAAAGAACTGAAAGCAGGGACTTGAACATATATTTGTATGCTAAATTTCATAACAGCATTATTCACAATAGCTAAAATATGGAAGCAACCCAAGTGTCCACAGACTAATGAATGGATAAACAAAACTAGTATGTACATACCATGGAAGACTATTCAGCCATTAAAAAGACAATTCTGACATATCTGAAACATGAATGAACCTTGAGGACATTATAAGTAAAATAAGCCAGTCAAAGGAAAACAAATATAACAGGTCACCAAAAAAACATCAATGTTCTACCCATTTCATTACAACACTGATGAGGTGCCATAGGAATTTAACTTTTGTTTATGTCAATTAGCCTAAAATTGGTTTCAGTATTCGTAATTTAATTTAAAAATCACAGAACCTAATCCATGATGTTAAGTGAGGACTTACTGTACCGTGTGGTTCCACTTATAATAAGGTGCCTAGAATAGTCAGATTCCTAGAGGCAGAAAGCAGAGTGGTGGGTCCAGGGCCTGTGAAGATGGGAAATAGGGAGTCACTGCCTGATGGTCCAGAGCTTCAGTCTGGGATGGCGTGGACGTCGGAGGCAGCGGCGGCGGGGCTCGCACAGCAGTGTGAGTGCGTGGTACTTAATGCCACTGAACCGTGCACTGAAAAATGGTTAACATCATACCTCTTATGGCTATTTTACCACAATAAAAATTATTTAACTCTTTAAAATAACAATGTAAACCTATTTATTATTTAGTAACATAAATATTTTTATGTAAAAAACTGTATTTTCAGAAACAAAGATTAAGGAGAAAAAGAGACACTATCTTAATTTTTGAAAATCTGATAGTGCGTTTGCTAAAAGGTAGCTGGATTCTTCAATCTACTGTAATAGTCCATCTGTGGCACTATGTTGTTTTGATTGATGCATATGAAAAATAAATCAGTGTCACACAGAGCTGTAACTGGAAAAGGGAAGGGTATTGTAATATCCTTTTCTAATAAAGTTGATATTCTCCTTTAATAGTACACTAAAATTTGACGAGTAGTTTTATAAAGATTAGTTGCAATGTTGAATCTGAATATCAATATATTTTTCATATTTTATAATAGAAACCTATATTGATCTGCCTGCCATTTTGAATCAGTCTTCTATCTACACATGGTTTTGTAACATTAAGCATGGATCATTTCAAATATATTAACTAAGTGATGTGGTGGACACATTTCATTAAACAGTATCAAAAAGTAACATTCTTTAGCATCCCATCAATATCATCAAAAAGTCCTTAAGTGTTGGGAAGCCATCAAGTCCACAGTGGCGGACACAGTTTTATAGAATCTAATTTTTAGTTAAAGTTTAAATTTTATCATTGGCAACTCATAATGGTCTTCCTTGAAGTGAGGCTCACTTTGCTTCTTTTGGAGAAAATATCTGTCAAATACATAAACAATAGTTTGTCAATCAGTCTTTTAAGTGAAAATGGTGTTTCGTTAAAAAAAAAAAGTAGTTCCACTTGTAACTCAATCAATTAATTAGAGGAGTGCTTTTCCTCTTAATATCATCTTCATTTCAATATGTAGCAGAAGTGCCGTAAGCACACTTTCCATTTCCTCAAACAGAATGTTAAAAAGATGTGTTTTCAAGAAATCAGATTTAATTAAATTAATAATTGTTTGGCGTTCCCTCAAGGACACTCAAGTAAAACTGGCTCTTTTTTTTTTTTTAATGTAAATGGCGGTGGCGAAGAATACAATGGCTACTCACGAGTGCAGTTCGGTACCAGCTCCCTGTTCTGCGCTAAGATGCCTGCAGTTAAACCCGCTGCCGCTGCTTTTTACCATTGGCACAAATGTCAGCACAGTAAAATTTTATTTTTAAAACAGGTATCATTGAATTGTACATTATATACATTATGTGTTGTATTGTATAAAATAGTTTTAACCTGAAAGGCTCTTACAGACCACCAGTGATTCACAGGTCATACCTGGGGAATCACTGCACTAGGCTATAGGCTTCTTGAGGACAAGTGTCTTTCGCCCCTGCGCCCCAAGGTGCAGCACAATAGCTACCCCACAGTAAGTTCTCCATAACATGTTTTCAATGAACGCATTGGCACCGCAGATTCCTTAGATCTACATCTGCAAAACCCCATGGGGAACACAAAATGACTAAGACATTGTCCTTGTTCTCTGGAACTTTTAGCCTGGAAAAGAAAAAAGCCAACACAAAACACTAACTCCACTATCGGAAAGAAAATGTTACAGCAAAGGTATCATCCCTAGAGAAAGGCACAATTAATTCTAATTGAAGAAACTGAAAATGGAGGAAAGGCATAAACGCTGAGTGCACAAAGGCAAGGGAATGCCCTCGCGCGCTGAGAGCTTGTGGAACAGCACTCGCCTGTGGGAAGGGATACGAAAAAAAATGAAGGCGAACAGTTTCCTCTGCTTCCTAAAAACCACCTTCACATCTTTGCCCTCCTCAAAATACCTCCATGACCGCATTCCCTGCCTAGGGAATAAAAGCAAATTCATCCTGACATTTGCAATCCTGTAAAACTCTAGTCCCACCCAGCCTATGTAATCTCTCTCTAGAAGTGCCCTACACCAGAACCTTCTGCTCAGCCTTACTGCTGTTCCTCTGTTGGGAATTCACTCCCATCTTCCCCCACCGGCCGTTTCCTTCCAGTACATTTATCCCTAGTATATGCCTTTCCATTTGCATTCTTCTTTCGGAAGTTAACTGAACACTGTTTATGTGTCAGTTGTTGGATATAAAAAGAAAAACAAGACAGAGTCCTTCCTTACTCCCAAGGAACTCACAATGCATTGAGAAACATACACAGAAAAATTAAGAGATGAATGTGATTTTTAAAAAATCATATAATGTCCTTTGTCACATTAATCCCCAAACACTCTTTTATCATTAATATAGTTGTTTTGGACTTTGCCTCTTTTCTGTCAAAAGCCCATCACCACCACAGAAGAGAGGCTCATTAAAACACGTTGAATTGGGTATCTCCGTTTCTTCCTAATGCTCTTGTTTCTTTCTAAAACTGTTTCTGTAATCCTAGCAGCCCTGGTAGACATGCACTGTAGCCAAGGAGGAGTTTTAGTCTCCAGCTGGGAATTCCGGCCCTGGGCAAGGCCTCCTACCCAACCTAGTTGTGTAACTGGAGCCCTGCTCTGGTTTCTCTCCCCTGCAGACGGACCGTCACTGGCTTTCTTGTGCTGACGTCCCCAAGCTGACCCACTCCTCTGCCAGCCTGGCTGTCTTAGCCCCCCTTATTCTGCATCCTTATTTCTTAGCCTCTTTTCATAACACACTTTATGCCTGAAACAGTCTTCAGTTCACATTTACTAATCAATTTTTTGCCCCTCATTTCCACTTGGTCTTACCTAATTCAAGACTATTACGTGATCTTCTCTAAGTAACTCGGCGCTGAAATAAAGTATGAAGAGATACACTTACATACACACAACAAACCCACATTTTAATAGATATCTTATCCCTCCAGTACATAAATTCTATGAAGACAAGAGGTTCCTTATTTGAAATCCTGTCCACTATCCATTTCTTCACTGTCTCACTTCCCAGAATCAAAGGGCATGACCACAGCCAAGGTAGGCATGCGTAAGGGTAATACCACTCCCTGGTTCACACCAAACTCAATCAGAGTCCTTGAATTATTCATCTACATATCACCTGAAGCAGTCCAATCAGGAGCTTCCCCTAGTACATACCACATACGCCAAATCCCACCCTAGGGAGAAAGAAAGAGAGGAAAAAAAACCCAGACAATACTAAGCTCTAATCATGGCATGGGCTTTTCAATACCAACATACGTTCTATCTACCTATGCCTCACACAATGTATTTCATTAAATTGTATTTCATTAAAGCCAATAAGTTTTATTTTTCCTAAAATAAGTAATAAATGAAAGTCCGTTTCTCTTCTGCTTTTTATTATCTCTCAGGTCTCTATACATGGAAGGCATTTCCGGTAACGACGAACACAGGAACAATGTTTGGGACACAGCCTCTTCCGTTGTCCAGCCCAGAGCGCTCACGGCGAGCCGCGCAGGAGCTCTAGACTTACGGCAGCGTCCCATCGTTCACGTGGTCTCTTCTCTCTCCGAAGCCTATCTTCTTTCAGGTTCCTTCCTTTCACAATTCTATTATTTATAATAACAATCTGAGCAACAAGACTTATTAAATACTTAATGGAATGGAAATAACATTTGAGGTTTTACCACAACATCCATTTTAAATACAAATAATGCATGATACAAAGTAACGATGCTGATCTGTGCTAGACATCAAATTTGGATTTAGGCTATTATTCTAATGTCTAGAGGATGAGTGAGCAAATGCAATTTCAAGATGTAACCCTTTTTAACAAAGTAACTCAGGAAACAGAAACGACCCCTTTCTAGAAACACGAAAGTCCATGTTATCATACCAATACCTTATATAATTAAACTTCAATATATAAAAGGATACATTAAAAGAGTCGATGTTTAATCCTAACACTAAAAGAGAAGCACTGGTAGGGAGGAAATCTAAAACTTATTTATATTGGCTTGGAAATGTTCTGTGTGATTTCGTTTTTCTAATTCAGCTGGACAACAGTGCTCTAGCACTCTCTGAGTGTGCTCACACAGACGAACTGTAGGCAGTCCAGAAAACCCTGGTGCAGGAAAATACCCTCTAGATTAAAATGATAAAGGCATGTAACAAAACAAGCAGTAGCTTAAAAGTCCATTATCAAAGCTGACTGTAAAGTTGCCTTTTAAGAGTTAGTCAGTTTCTGTGGAATGTCTGAGCTAATGGATAAACTAAGGCAACATTATCACATTTTTTCAAGTCTAAGATTGCATTACTTTTAAAAGATCTATAGTTATAATTTTATCAATCTAAAACATCATAGGTCTGTTGTTTTATTTATCTAAAGAACCAGTTGAACACATGTCTTTGAGTAGCTCATGTAATCATCTCCTTGTCCTGCTTTACCTTTCTATTTCCTTGCCCTACTTTTTATTACATTAAGGCAATTAACGGTTGGATATTGTAAGTACAGGTACATAATCCTTTATTTGAAATTCTAAAACCTAAGAAGTTTGAAAACCAAAGTTCTGTGTAACTGAATTGGTGGCAAAATCTGTCCTGACTTGAACTCACTTGATGGCAAAATCTGATCTGACCTGAATTTCCATGAGTCTATTTATAGTCCTTAGTTTATCACACTGAGTGTGAAAATTCATACATTTCACTGCATAAATATGAACGTGTAAAATTACTGGTTCCTGCAAGATCATGGCAGGGACATTAAATACCATACAGAATATATATAAATTACCTTTCTAAAATTTGAAAAAAAAACAACCTGAAATCCAAAACATACCTGGCCCCAGGTTTTGGATAAGGGGCTGTGGACCTGTATTTATCTGTAACACTATCATCTCTTCATGAGGGCAGTACTTGATCCTAGTCACTGCTGTATGCCCTGGGCCTAGAATTGTGTCTGACACATAATAAATACTCTTAAAACTCAACAATAAGAAAACACCCAATTTAAAAAGGGGCAAAAGACCCAAACAGACATCCCAAAGACAATATACAGATGGCAAATAAACATATGAAAAGATACTTAGTATCATATGTCATCAAGAAATTGCAAATTAAAACAATAGTGAGATATTACAACATACCTATGAGACTGACTAAAATCTAAAACACCAAATGCTGGCACAGATGTGTAACAGCAGAAACTCTCATTGCTGGTGGGAATGTAAAATGGTATGGCCACATTGGGAGACAAGTTGTCCGTTCCTAACAAAAGGTGTCCACACAAAAGACTGAGAGCAGAGCAGGGAACTGCCGAGAGGCCTCTTTTGTGGCACAGGTGTTCAAGAAGGAATAGGCTGCCCCTGCAGAACAAGCATAAAACCATGGCACCTTGCCCAAATTATCCTCCTATGCAAGGAAGAAGCATATACAAAAATTAACTGAAGATGGATCACAGATCTAAATGTAGAAGCTAAAACTATAAAAGTTTCAGAACAAAACAGTTAGGAAAAGATTCTTAAATAGGGCACAAAAAAGCAAAAATCATAGAAAAAGAAATTGGTAAAAAATGTGTATCATCAAAATTAAATTAAAATTTTTTGCTACTTGAAAAACCCAGTTAAGAAAATGAAAAGATAAGCCACAGACTGGAAAAAATATCTACAAGATGAATATCTGATAAAGGACTTGAGTCTCTTACATAAAAAATCCTTACAGCCCTGGCTGGTGTGGTTCAGTGGATTGAGTGCCAGCCTGTAAACCAAAGGGCCACTGGTTCTATTCCCAAGTCAGGACACATGCCTGGGTTGCAGGCCAGATCCTAAGCAGGGGGCATGTGAGAGGCAACTACACACTGATGTTTCTCTCCCTCTTTCTCCTTCTCTTCACTTACCAAGGAGTGGTCACAGCCAGTCAATGAAGCTGATCAGACTGAGTAAATCTTTCCCATTGACCTGCCAACAGCAATCATGGCTCAACTACAAAAAGAGGGTGTACACAGCCTACATGGTGGGCACACCTCAAGTACCCAGCTTGGGTAATAGGGGAGGCTGTGCCTCTGGACTCTACAGGACACCTACTGCATTAGGCCACTCTTCCAAGCCAGGAAGTTATAGAATCTCTACCTACTCCACAGAAACAAACACAGGGAGGTAGCCAAAATGAGGAGACAAAGAACATGTCCCAAACGAAAAAACAGAACTCCAGAAAAAGAACTGAACTAAATGGAGACAAACACCCTACATAGTTCAAAACAATCTACTAGATGCTGGATTTAAAATACTGGTTATAAGGATGCACAATAAACTTCAATAACTAATGAGAACTTCAACAGCATACAAAAGGGACATGGAAACCATAAAGAAGAACCAATCAGAAATAAAAACTATAATAACAAAAATAAAGAATAAATTACAGATGAAGTAGAGCATCAATTAAGGGATTTGGAAAATAGGAAGAAAAACCACGCAATCAGAACAACAAAAAGAAAAAAGAATCCCCCCCAAAATCATCATAGTGTAAGCAACCCCTGGGACAACCTCAAGCACACCAATGTTCACCTCATGGGGGTGCCAGAAGGAGAAGAGAGAAGAGCAAGACGTTGAAAACCTATTTGAAAAACTAATAACAATAAAACTTTCTAACCTGTTAAACTAAATAGACACACAAGTCCATGAAGTGCAGAGAATCCCAAACAAGATAAACCCAAAGGCCCACACCAAGACACATCATAATTAAAGACAAAGAGAGAATCTTAAAAGCTGCAAGAGAAAAGCAGTTAGTTAACTACAAGGGAGCTCCCAAACGGCTGTCAGCTGATTTCTCAATAGAGACTCTACATGACAGAAGGGATTGGTATGAAATATTCAAAATGATGAAAAGCAAGGAGCTACAACCAAGATTACTCTACCTAGCAAAGCTATCATTTAGAATTGAAGGGCAGATAAAGAGCTTCCCAGACAAGAGAAAGCTATAGAGGAGTTCAGCATCACCAAACCAGTACGCAAAAAACATTAGAGGGTCTTCTTTAAGAAGAAAATATGAACAATAACATGGCAATGAATACATATATATCAATAATTGAATCTTTAGGACAAAATAAACCAACAAGCAGAACAGAAACAGATAACTGAGGATGTTTTGATGGTTGCCAGGTGGGAAGGGAGGTCAGATGGATGGGCAAAAAAGAAGAGATTAAGAAGAACTAATTGGTAGTTACAGAATACTCATGGGGATATAAAGTACAGCACAGGGAATATAGCAGCCGAAGAACATACATGCAGGTCCCATGGATATGGACAATGGTGTGGGGATTGCCTCATGTGCGGGGGAAGGGGGGGAGATCTGGGTGGAGGGTGGCAAAGAGGGAAAAACTGGGACAATGGTAAGAGCATAAACAGTACAATATAATTTAAATTAAAAACAAGAAAAACATAAAGAAAATAAATTAAAAACTGGCATCAAGTACTAGGAAGGATGCAGAGCAACTGAAACTTTCATAATTGCTGATGACAACGCAAAATGCTACAGCCACTTTGGAAAAGTGTGTCAGATTCTTATAGAATTAGGCATACATTTATCGTACAAGTCAGCAATTCTAATCCTAGGTTTTCATGCCAGAGAAAGGAAAACAAATAGTCAAACACAAACCTATACCAGATTGTATATACCAGCTTTACTCATAACCTCTGTAACTGGAAACAACCCAAAACTTTATAACCAAAAATACCCAGCAAGCATGGAATGGATAAAGAAGTTACAGGCTACCCAAACAATGAACTATTACTCAGCAATAAAAAGGAACAGAACTCATATGGGAACTAGACTTATCGGGGTCATCACTTTGTAAGGTATATTGGACAATATAAATATCTAATCGCTATGTTGTACACCTGACACTAATATAACATTGTATGTCAACTGTCATTGAAAATTTTTTTTAAATTAAAAAGAAACAGAACTACTGAAATACCAACAACATGAATGGACCTCAAAAGCGTTTTTCTAAATGACAGAAACCGGGCACAAAAATTTACATACTGTATAATTCCATTAACATGACATTAACATGTACACACAAAAAGGAAAAGATCTCTTGATTAATCTCTCCATTAAGTAACCTAGCACATTAGAAAATACTCAATAAATGCAGTGTGGATACATAGAGGGTGAATTATCGCAGGGAGGGTAGAGTGCAAGGTGATAGATTGATGCTAAAGCAAAAAGGCACCTGGGGGTCCAAATCCACGAACAGAACAGAAAAAGTGAGGGAAGGCGTGGTCCAAACTACTTTCACTAATCCCAGTAGTTTAAAAATTTAGACCATGTAAAGGACTATAATATGAATAAACAGCTTTGGCGTCTCTCTGGCCTCAACAAAGGCGTGATGTGCCCCACCCTTCTTTAAAAATCTATGCCCCCGCGTGCGAGGTTGAGCAAGTGGACCTGGAAGAGAGGGTGTTGCGTGCACAGGAGCGGAGTGGGAAAGACGAGAGGCGGGCTCTAGCTTAGGTCAGCGGGATGCCAAAGGAGACCAGAGGCATTGCCGCAGCCCCGCCCGTCCCCGTCCCTTCCCACTCGGCCTCACTTACCCAGGCCTGCCGTTCCAACTGAGCGTACAAATTGGAGCCCTTGAGTTTTTGGACTATGTGAGCAATAATGAGAGACAAATCCGACTCCTCCTGCAACATTTCCCCTGCCCTAACCCGCCCAGCGGCGGGGATAGTCCGCTGGCGCGGAGAGAACGGGCTACGCGGGGTCCCACTTAAGGCTAGAGACACTTCTCCCGGACCCTATTATGCTAGGACTCCTCCAGCGGGCGTTACCAGGCAACCGCCGGGCCGTGCGTCCGTTCCTCTCAGGTCCCCCCCGCGCCTGACGGTCCCAGCACCTGCGTTCCGAGGGCGGAAAACTACCTGAGCGAGGGTAGGTTTTCATTGCATTGTTCCTGCTTAATCTGTGGTTGAAAAGCAAGAAAAGGAGTTCTTTCCTTCAGAGCCACAGCACTTCCGATGTACAAGGGAAACTCAGAAAGTTGTTTATCTTTGTGTTTATTGTATAGGGTCCTTCCTTTTCCACCTTTCAATCCCTGCAGAAACAGGCTTGTGCACACAATGACACAGCCAATTTGCAAGAATTCTCAGACTCTGACACCAGCTGTGTGAACCTGGGTGAAGTAATTAA
Organism: Pteronotus mesoamericanus; assembly: GCF_021234165.1. Taxonomy (NCBI): domain Eukaryota; kingdom Metazoa; phylum Chordata; class Mammalia; order Chiroptera; family Mormoopidae; genus Pteronotus; species Pteronotus mesoamericanus. The sequence continues at coordinate 15,463,804 of NW_026555234.1, read as the reverse complement.
ACTTCAGAACTCATTTTTTTTTGTCTCTGTGAAATGATACCCAGTTCACAAGATGTTGGGACGATTAGCCGAGGCAAAAATTATGAAGGTGCCTAGCACTGTGCTTAGCACCCCATTTGGTTTGCAATTCTCCTGTCTCTACTCTTTGTGGGTTTATGCCAGAAATAAACAAGCAGGGTCTTCTCATTTAACAACTTAACCAGGAAGAGCTATTGATCACTTTTATGGGAAGCATTGGCAATTCAAGAATGATTAAGACACTGCCCCAGTCTTCAAGGAATGGACCATCTAAATTCCTCTTCTTCCAGTCTTCTGATGTATTTTCCATTCTTCTTCCAATATATTCATTTATTTAATCATGTATTAAGAATTCATTCAGCTTTCAACTTATTGAGCATTCTGAATGACATTCCCAAAGGCAACTAGAGACAGGCCTATGGAATAATACATACATGAGAATAACCTTGCCAAAATAATCAAGAATTTATTTCAAATGTATTTATGCATATATTTTAAGCAAAGCAAAGGTAGGATTCCAAGAGAACAGACCAAGATTGCTGCAAAAACTCTAGCCTAACTATCTTAAACTTTAATGTGCTTAGGAATCACAAGCACATTATTTTCTAATTCAGTAGGCTTCTAGTGGGATCTACTAAGCTGCATCTCTGGAAACTCCCAGGAGATTGTGACTCTGCTGGCCCAAAGGCTACCTTCTCAATAGCAAAGGACTAGAGCAGATAAGCAATAGACATTCAAAGGGACTGGATCTCTGGCATCTATGCCAACACCCTGACATTCATAACACCACTGTTCCAAATAGTGTAATGGTAATTACAGATTCCAAATAATTTACTTGGTCAGGATTGTTTATTAAAACAATTTTGGAAAGAGGAAGTCAGGAGAAAAAGAAAATACTAAAAGGCAATTAATGACAGACTCTACAAAATACGTAATTTCTCTATAAAACATTCTCCCACAAGTCAGAATTTCTCAAACTTACAGATGAGAAAAATCTCTTCAACTCTTTTTTTAACTGAGAGAGGGAGAGAAACATCAATTTGTTGTTCCACTTATTTATCCACTGACTGGTTGATTCTTGTATATGCGTTGTCAAGGGATTGAACCTGCAACCTTGGTGTATCGGGATGATGCTCTAACCAACTGAGCTCCCTGGCCAGGGCCTAAATCTCCTGAACTCTTTCCCATATCTTCATCCCAACACACCACTCATTCATGAATCTCTCAGCACAAACCTCAATTTAAACCAAAAAAAATAAATAAATAAAACTATGAAGACAGTTATTTTGAGACTGAAAAGGGTGAAGTGATTAATAGCTAAGAAGATAAGGATGCTTATGGTGAGAAGGTTAAAGGTCACAAAGGGGAAAGAACAAGAAGCCGTGGAACAGAAGAAAAGGCGCGGTGCCTGAAAAGGCGCGGTGAGGAGAAAACAGCCTCACTCCCTTCCTGCTGTGAGCCCTCAGGACTTCCCGGGTCCCCTCCCAAAGAGTTTGCGCTTTCTCGTCACTAACTAGGGGGTAAAATGTCCATCTGAGGAGATAGCGTGAGGAACAAATTTACCTAGCATTAAAGCATCAGTAAATGCGAATGAATTAAATATTAAAACTGCGAAACATAAATAAAACTAATGCTCTGTACTACTGAAAAGAAATAAATAGAAAGTAACTAAATACATGTAGTGACATAGAGGAAAGTGCCCGGCACAGAGAGAGGCTTTAAGAAGTGTTTTTAAGGAGAGAACAATTTGCAGTCATAGAGCAACAACTAAGAAGTTTGGATTTGGGAAGGCATGCCCAAGCCAAAAAAATTCTTAATTCCAACATTAAAAAATTGTGTCTTACATAGATAGGAGCAGATGTGTTGGAGTATAATACAATTCTAGAATGACCTCTATTCTCTTTGTCCAATTCAATTTAGCAAAGCTTTTCAGAACAAGTGGTCTGTGCTCAAAACAGGAAGAATACAATCAGGAGTAAGAAATGGTCCCTTATCTCAAGAAATTCTCTATCTCAAATGGGTGATGAAGCCAGAACACAAAGAGCTGTAACAGTAGAGTGACCCCTTTAGTCCCCTACCCATGTATCTGGAAATCATGTTACTTTGAAGTCATTTTGCATAAGAAACAGAAGTTGTAGGTTCCCATCTCCATCCCACAATGGGGAACTTGGACTTGGAAACCCTTACTCAACCCAGAGTGGTGGGGATTGGGAACACATTCTATTTCTGGTATTTTGGAATGGACTATATCTCAGCTTAACAGATGACTAGGAAAAGGGAGACAAGCTCATCTGAGTAGTTAAAACTATATAGAAGAAAAAGGAAAACAGAGGCAGAGAGATATCTCCTCAAAATTCCCTCAGATTCAGAGCAGAGGCACTTCTGGGCCCATGTATAAAGTTCTGGGCTCAGCCCTGCCTTTCTCAGATGTTCTCTGCTTTGATCTATACACATAATGTGTCAGATTGTACTGTAGGCAAGGGGATGAGGGACGCATTTGAAAACCACTGACCAATGGCCTCACATGAGCAGTGACAGACAACATCAAAACACCCTGCCAGCTTATCACAAAAATGAGGCACACTTTAAGGTGTACTGGAACACGTTCTTGCCTTATTCATGTGAGTGTGGCTTGTACAGACTCTACAATCAACAATGGAAACTATCTTCAGCTATTGGTTTAGAAGGAGGGATCTCTTTTAGCAGGTTGTGCCTACAGAATAGATTGAACGGTGTGCTCTCAGGGATTTACTTAAGTAAAAAGGATTATGTGTGTTGTCTCATGAATGTCATAGGCCTAACTGTCTTTGGGAACAACTGAGCTCATAGTGATACCAATTAGCTGCCACTGAATGGTTAGCTCCCCAAACCCCGCGCTGGAACAGGACCAGGGTTTCCTTTTCAAAGTGTCTTCCTGTTACTTCTGGGAGTCCTGAAAAAGTGGCCCTTATGTGGTTAAGAAAAAGTCTGCCTGTGATCTGCTCTACCTACTTTAGTGATGCCTGCTACCCCAAAGCCAGTGCCTGGGGTGTTGCTTCTTGGTGCGTCCCAAATTGCAAAACCCGCAGGGGTGCTTATATCCGAAGGCTCACGAAAGCCTTCTTGAAAAATTCTCCCTCTGATTCTGCTTGCCACCTCTCTTTACAAAAGTGGCCGTACCTTGTTTCTGAGTCCAGGCTGAGCACCAGGCTGTGCCCTCCTCCACTTCCCCATCTTTCACGCCTCTGGCCCCGGGCGATGGGGTGTGACTAGGGAGACCTGGGCTGCTGGTTCCGTGAGCAAGTTCAGGGACTGTGCTGAACCCATGTAAAATACAAAACTCGCTGTTGAAAATCCAGGCAACAACGATTTAAATCATAGAATATTTATTATTACCAGCAAGTCTGGAGCAGTGTCCAGGGTTGGCTCAATAACTCAACAACATTTTCCTTTCTTTTCCATTCTGTCATCTTTTTCATGTTGACTCGCACCCTTCAGATTATTGCCTCAACCTCAGAATGGCTGCCGTTCCAAACACCGCCTTCTCCTTCCACTGTCTCCACAGGCCTGCCCGATGGGGACAAATAAGAGAGTTCTCAGTGACTGTCTGTGTCTCTTTTTTGAGGAAAGACTGTTTTTCCAAGAAGACTTACCCACGCCTCTTCCTGCCCAAAGCTGTGCCACATGACCATTTCTAGCTGAAAGAGAGGCAAGCAAGAAATGATCTGGCGTTTTATCCTCAATCCTGGTAGAAAGGTGAAAGAGAAGCATAGCCTGTGGGTTCTCCAGAGGAAAAGAACCCATAGGAGACAGATGCTATAGATGACATAGATAAGGGTAGATGTAGATATACAGATATAGATAGATTCATTTGAAGAAATTGGCTCACGTGATGGTGGGGACTGGAAAGTCTGAAATCCCTAGGGCAGGTCAACAGGCTTGAAATTCAGGTAAGAGTTGATGTTGCAGACTTAAGTCCAAAAGTCACAGGGCAGCCGGCTGAAAACTCAGGTAGGATTAGGCTACAGCCTTGAAGCAGAATTCTTTCTTCTCCAGGAAACCTCAATTTTTGCTCTTACAGTCTTCAACTTACCAGATGAGGCCCACGCGCATTATGGAGAGCCATCAGCTGTACTTAACAACAACCGATTGCCGACGCTAACCCACTCCACCGAAGATCTTCACAGCAGCATCTAGATGAGTGTTTGACCAAACAACTGCACACTGCAGTCTAACCAGGTTAACAAACAAAACTAACCATCACAAGAGCTATCTATCCTCTTAACATAGTTCTTTAATGCCTTGTCCTGGTCACATCTCCCTCTGCAGAGTCCCATTCTAATTGGACCCCTCTTTGCCTCCCTACCATTCTGACTTCCTCTACAGCACTTCAATTCTGACTTTCTTTTTATGCGGACCTTTGGCCCCTCACACTTCTTTGTTCTTCTGTTACTGGTTTGTCCAAGTTAAATTGGCCTCCACTCTTGGGACTAAACTCTAGAGCTGGGTACAGAGTCCCTTCCCGGTACCACTTGTCAGCCATGTATGTCCACTAATCCATTGTACTGGTCCCCAAACAAGGTGTGTTACTCTCTCCAAATTCCCCCAAGCAAAACAAAGTTTAATTCATCGAGCTAAACATGAGATATTACATGTCAAATAGCACTTTTGTTAAGGGAAAGAGAAGGTGGCAGAATCAAACCACAGCCTCCGGGGGTAGGGTGGCTGTGATTCATCACTAGTACTTCAGTCAGACTGTGTGACTGTGCAATGTTATTTAACGGCAAAGCGCACTGGAAAGAATTAAGAGTATCATTGACAGACTACATCAGATAAATAAATTCTTCCGTCTCAACGGACTCATTTGTTGTAAGTACTTCACTAACCAGTACAAATAAAGAAAGAGGACAGGAAATGTGGGTGATTGAAAAGCACATTTTAAGATTTTCAACGTATGGGTAAAGGTGTAAAATTTTTAAATAAATTTCAAGAATTACTTTTTATGTCCCTATAACATGGAAGGTCAGAATTCAAACAAACCTGGGAAGTCAAAAATTCCTTTCCTTTTGAAAATAGTGAAATTTGCTCTTTCCTACAATAAAATTAAGAGAATTGTTTCGCCACACAAGAAGATGGAGGCAGATCTCCAAGTCCACATCCAGGTTTCCTGATGATTTGCCCCGTGCATTCCCATGATTCCAGAATGTCTGTTTTTGCTGCGCGTGGTTTGCTGTTGTCATTGCCTCTTTTCTTACCTTTCTTTTCTCTTTCTCTCTCTCTTTCATTCCATCTTTCTTTTAGCTTAGAGGTGCAAAGATTCAACATAGAGGGGAAAAAATCTCATTTAACCCTTGTAACACTTTATAAGATAGAGGTTGTTTTTTCTAAATTTTACAGACCAGCAAACGTTATATAACTCATCAAAAGTCACAATGCAGTTTGCAGGATCAGAGCTGGGATTTGAACCTGGCTTCTTTAATATCATGTTTCCTCTCTGGGACAAATGAGGGTAATTTTTTGCCTCAAAAATGTTCAGGTCCCAACTTCGCCTTACAAATCCAGCTCGAGATAAAAATGATACTTCCAGAGCTTTCAGAAATCCCCCCTTTTCATAATGATGAATTTAAATTTGAGAACTTCTATCAACTAAACAGGTTACAAAGTATAAAAAAGGAGAATTTCTGCACATCTCTATAAGAAGTTCCTTTGGACATCTAATATCTTCTTCTACATTATTAATTTCTAGGCATTAAAAGAATAATAAGATTTTATTAAATCTTAGAGATGCAATCTTGAAAACATAAGAAACATGATTAGTAAGAAAAAAGGACTGTGGGACCCTGTAGCTAAATAATACTATTTTGGTCTATTCTTCTTGAAAATGTATAATATCTTCTCTAATAAGTAAATGGACCTATGGGTTATTTTTGCTATTCTTCACTGCAAAGATAATGACAAAATTCAGAGAATTATTAGTTTTGTATCTGAAAGTAATTATTCCTCTGAGCTATTATTTGATTTAAATAGGTTTTCTTAGACTTCGAAGTATGTTGGCATTTACCCAAGTGTCTACTGTTTCCCTCAAAAGATTTTTGTTAGCCCAGTATTTTTCTTTGGTAACTAAATCACCTGCTCAGTGATACTGGGATACTGTTAAGTTTAAAAGCACTTATTTGGAGGAATCTGACTTAAATTAAATGAGATCCATCTTTAGACTCGGCAAAGAGAGATCATCTAAGCAGAAGATTATAGTGATCGTGAGCTTGGGGCTCATGGTACAGACCTGTTGGTGCTTGGGGTTAACTACTAGAATCTACCATTTACTGGCTGTGTGCTCTTACCTTCTTTGCCTAATTTATTTCTGCTTTTTAATTTTTTTGTTTTCTTTAGAATTTGTACCTGTGAAATCATTTAAATTAAATCATTTCATATTTCATAATAACCAATTAATCATTTCATTTTTTATTTTTATTTTTTAAATTATCTGGCTCTGTGTGTTTTTTCCAGCCTTATGTTTTATTGCGGGAGGAGGGGAGGGTTAGCCAAAAATTTCATGTGGTTTTTTTCCATAAAATAAAAGACATATTTTTCATTTTCATCAATAACATTACTGATTTGGATATTTTGAGTATGTCAACTATCTGTCATGTGGTATAATGTTGATTGTTCTCAGTTAATGTCTCAATTTGATCGCTATCAACTTCAACTGGTCTACCCAATGGTAGAGCATCATCCCATGAGAAATCTCCAGCAGGAAACTTTGCAAACAACTTTTGACACATTCAATCAGTCACAGCACTTTCTCCATACACTGCACAAATCTTTTCTTGCATTTCAGTTGCATTTTTACCTTTCTTGGAACAATAAAGCATAATATGCCAACAATGTTGCATATTTTCTTCCATCTTCAATATTAAAATGGCTACAAAAAAATTCACCAATTTTGATAAGTTTGTTTTTAAAGTATGTTGATATGACAGCTGTCACAATACATTCTAGAAGAATTGTTTTGAATGAACTTAGAGACAACTGAGTGTCACTAGGGCCATCATATGGAAAAAAACAAATGAACTTTTTGGCTAACCCAATAGTTACTCCTAACTTTTTTCAATTTCTAAGCTTGTCTTCTAGGACTTTCTCTTTTGCATGAGAACTTGGAACTTAGTTTTTGTTCCAAAGGAAACAAAGAGATCTAATTAAAGCCATATGTCTTAGGTTTTCAGATATTCATTTAACAAGTATTTATTCAGTGTCTTACATGTGCCAGACTCCATGCCAAACACTGGAGATCCAGAAATGAACTGGATCATCAAAGAATCTGATCTTACCACGCTTATATTGCATGGAGGAAATGTAAAGTAAAGACAAAACCAAATTCCTTTTTTAAAAAGGATACTTTTAAATGACTTAAACATTGTGATGGGTGAAGGTGTCCGATATGTAGATTCGGAGGTCAGGAGAGGCATCTCTAACATTTGACATGTCTGACCCAGTTAACTTAGTCGCTGACATCAAATTATGCTCATTATCCAAATAATTCATACAAACTTAAAGGTAATTATCCCTTGTGTGAACAAATGAAAATCAAAGGAAAGAAAGCCCAGGCTGCTAGTGATTCAAAATTTGGTAGCTCTGAGCAGTAAAGCTTCTGAAGACTGATGAACAGATGTGGGTGAGAACACACCTTTCTCACTCAGCTCAATCTCTGCTTTGGTGTGGTCGCCACCGCCACCCCCCAACATTTTCTGGGCACCAGGAATTTCTTTGCTGAACTCAGACAGATGAGTGTGAATCCTTGAAGCTGCAAATTATGTGCTAATGATCTTTCATGTTAATAATCAGTAGAACTGAGGCTTTAGCCTTCCAGAGACCTGGTCATTATATTGAAATTTCTCAAATCATTGTCTTAATGAGCACTTACATTTAAAATACACCCCATTATGCCAACGGTATGCTGGCTTCTGATTACGACTTGCAACTGGATTGCTTCAATTCTTTCTCCTACGTGACATTTTCCTTTCAAGTAATTTTTGATTATATGAGTCATGCTGTTTCATATCCAGCTATGTTATATTGATTCATTAAGCTAGTAATCATCAAAATCTGTGCCTTAAATTTTCAATTATATTCCAGGGAGAAACAAATTGTTCTTTGACAATAATGCAGATTTGAATTAGATTGTGTTTATAACAGTAAATCTGGATGATAAAAAATTTAGGCAGTCGTTGATCCTTGCAAACAGCTATTTGTTTGTCATTATATAGGCAAAATACCTAGAGAGTTGACTATTTGGCTTTTCCCCCAGTTTTCCTCGAGATGATTCTGTGTGCGTGCGGCCAAGGAATTGTAAATGCTCGATTTTCGTGACAGATTACGAATGTACCAGCATAAGTCATTAGGCTTTTCTCAGAAAGAACAGTTTCTCCAAGGACCAGTCAGTTTTCTTAGGAATTCTTTGACGTTCATCTTGAATGTAACCTTTACTCTATAAGATGAGCTTCTGGATTTCAAACACAAATTGGAGACACTTGATGACATAAAACAATTCAAATGTTTTTGGTGTGATCACTCAGTCAAGTGATTTCCTGCCTTGTAAGGCCAAGCAAAACAAAAGGATGTTGAATGGAAAAGTCAAATTCTTGGAGACAATCAGATCATCTGAGAACATTTTTAGTGATCTCATGAAGCCTGAGAACAGGATGACCTCTTCTGTTCCAGAACTGGATCTACTCTAAAGGCAATGCAGATAACATTCTCTAGGTTAGAGGCCTATGGGATAAGTGGCTTTCTGGAGCCACCAGAGGCTTCTGGGCTCGTAAAATGGTGCCATATGGATGGTGGACAATGACCTGAGCACAGATTCACAGAACCCAGGCTCTCTGTCTAGTTCTGCTACAAATTAGGTGTGAGGCTCTTTGAGTCTTAGTATCACATCTGAAAACACAAGCTCTAAAGATTCTTCATCAAAAAATTCATGACGGTGGCCCTGACTGGTGTGGCTCAATGGAATGAGCGTCATCCTGCAAACTGAAAGGTCATCAGCTCTCTTCCCAGTCAGAGCACATTCCTGGGATGCTGGCTAGGTCCTTGGTCAGAGCCTTGCGTGAGAGAGACAACTGATTGATGGTTTGCTCGTACATCAGTATTTTTCTCCCTTTCTTTCTCCTTCTTTTCCTCCTCTCTAAAAAATTAAATGGACAAAAACTTTTTAAAAATAAAAAAATCTATGATGGTGTAAAGCTAACAAGGAGTCTAGCAGTTCAACAATACTGTATTTTAAGGAAGGATGTCTATGATAAGGTGATGAGAGGACCCAGTATTAAAAGGAATCTTTTGACTTTTTTAGTATTCTACTAAATATTAAATTTCATAAATATACAGAGAATTATAAAAGATTAGTTCAAGTAATAATGTTTAATCTAGGGACAAAAGGTAATGATTATAGCAGATCAAACAGCACATTGATAGGCTCTGCAATAGTGACATCTCTTATTGCTCAGACATAGCTCAGTTGGTCTTATGAAATAACAATAATAACAGCAGCAGCAGCAACAACAACAACAACAACAAAAAAGCCAACATACTATATCTGGCCTGTGTCTAAATAAGAATATATGTTAAGAGACTTTCTTGATTAACTCAATGTTCACTTCTCTCATTATAAGATACCTTAATTATTAAAGCATTTTGGACATCAATAGTTTAACTAAACTACAAAGCAACCATCATCCCTCTCAAATCTAACTGAACAGAAGTCCTACAACTAAGGCTCTAAAGAAGAAGCCACATCAAGATTAGTAGTCAGAGACATGGAACACGCTGGTCCCACACCTACAGGTGGTGGTGAATAATCAGGAGGACTATCTTGGCTGCAGAGGTCCCCTGGAGAAGTAAGGGGCTCCAGCCCCACATTAGGCCACCCAGCTTAGGGTTCCAGTGTGAAGAAAAGAAGTCCCCACAACTTCTGTCTGTGAAAACTAGAGGGATTGTGGCTAAGTGAGATAGAGGCTCCCAGAGTCCTGGAAGTTCTTAACAAGCCCACGCATGAGCTAACTCAGACTCACTCACTCTGAGCTCCATCACTGGTACAGCAGCTTGGAAGGCACAAAGGATATACAGGGAGGAATTAAGTTGTCTGGCATCGGGACAGAAGCTGGAGTCACAGCTTTCTCCCAGTCAGAAGTGCTGGCAGAGGCCATTGTTCCTTTGATGAGACCTCCCTCAACAGAGCCAGCAGGCAGGTGCCATATCTGAGTTTCCATAAACCTAGCTAACACTATTAGCCCCACCCTGGTGATTTCCAGATACCCTAACCCACCCCGCCCAACTTTCAGGCCCACCTAAGCCATTTCCAGTGGCTTTTTCATATAAACAGCCTCTCCTGGCTCATGCTTCAGACTTTCCTAAAATTTCTCAAGTAAGCAGCATGTGTCCTCAGTATGCCCTGTATCTCTTGCTAAGTGGCCCCAGGCCTAGCACTAGCAGCAGCTGGCCTTGGTTCACAGCTTGGCCTCTCCCAGGCACCTCCACACCCAGCACAAACAGCAGTCACTGGTGCACACACCCCGCAAGCTGGGTACACTAGGAGTGCCCAGACTAAGTGACCTAGGAGGCTGTGCTACTCAACCCTACAGGACACTTACCAAACCTGGGAGATGTAACAGCTTCTACCTAATACACAGAAACAAATGCAAGAAGGCTGCTTAAATGAAGAGACAAAGAAATATGTCCCAGAGGAAGAACAGAACAAAACTCCAGAAAAAGGACTAAACTAAATGGAGACAGTCTACTAGATCAGAATTCAAAATACTGGTTATAAGGATGCTCAATAAACTTAGATAAGCTAATGAGAACTTCAACGGCATAGAAAAAGGACATGGAAACCATAAAGAAGAACCAATCATAGAGTAAAACTACAATCATGGAAATGAAGAATAAATTACAAATGAAGTAGAGGATCAGTTGAGGGATTTGGAGGATAGGAAGTAAATACCACACAATCAGAACAGCAAAAAGAAAAAGAATAAAAAAATATAATCATAGTGTTAAGGAGCCTCTGGGACAACTTCAAGTGTACCAATATTTACATCATAGGGGTGTCAGAAGGAGAAGAGAAAGAGCAAGACATTGAAAACATATTTGAAAAACTAATAACAAAAAAAACTTTCCAACCTGTTAAAGAAAACAGACACACAAGCCCAGGTAGCGCAGAGAATCCCGAACAAGGTAAACCCAAAGAGGCCCACACCAAGACACATCATAATCAAAGATAAAGAGAGAATCTTCAAAGCAGCAAGAGAAAAGCAGTTAGTTACTTATAAGGGAGCTCCTATAACGCTGTCCGCTGATTTCTCAACAGAGGCTTTGCAGGCCAGAAGGGATTAACAAGAAATATTCAAAATGATGAAAAGCAAGGAACGACAACCAAGATTACTCTACCTAGCAAAGCTATCGTTTAGAATTGAAGGACAGATAAAGAGATTCCCATCCAAGAAAAAAGCTAAAGGAGTTCATCACCACCAAACCAGTATTACATGAAATGTTAAAGGGTCTTCTTTAAAAAGAAGGAAAAAAAGATAAAAAATATGAATAATAAAATGGCAATAAATACATACCTACCAACAACTGAGTCTATAAAAAGCAAAATAAACAAATCAGCAGAACAGAAACTGACTCATAAATCCAGAAACCATTTTTATGGTTGCCAAATGGGAGGAGATTGGAGAGACGGGTGAAAAAGGTGAAAAGATTAAGAAGTACAAACTGGTAGTTACACAATAGTCATGAGGATGTAAAGTACAGCACGGGGAATATAATCAATAGTATTCTCATTACTATGTATGGTGTCAGGTAGGTACAAGATTTATCAAAATGATCACTTAGTAAGTTATATAAATGTCTAATCACTGGGTTGTACATCTGAAACTAATATAATATTTTATGTCAACTGTAATTGAAAAATAAAAATTGATTTCAAAAAAGTTTCTAAAGAAAAAATGTTAAGCATTTTGACCTGTGGCTCTAATTAATCAGAATGATTAAGACTTCCTTTTCCTTAATTTTCTTACCTGTAAAATAAAGGTTTTGGCCAAAATAACCCTTAGGTTCTTCCAATATTTAAATTCTGAGTTTATATTTTTGGATGGTTTGAAAAGCTGGACTTTAATTCATTACATTCAACCTACTGAAGGAATGTATGCTCAGCTATGCAAGACTTAGAGAGGGGAACACTTTACCAGAAAACAAAATGGCTTCATGAATAATTTCATTTCAGGAATATCTAAAAGAACACTTGAAGTTGTATGCCCTCCCTTTACCCAGAAAATCTCTCCGGCTGCCTGAGCTGTAGAATTACATATTCATGTGTTTAACTTCAGACCTTATCTTCTGGTAAAATACAAATGCCTCTGGAAAGGTCACACATTAAACATTATCAGTCATTTTATCTTTGAATGAATTTTTTTTTCTGTCTGACCTTGTCTGGTTCCATAAAGATTTGAAGCTGCTTACTGGGAATGAGTTGAGATCAGATTTGATGAAAACCCACGGGGGCCGGGGAGAACACGAGAAGGAGGCTGCCACCAGTAAGAAACACTCTATGTAAATTGCAAACTGCTGTAAAAATATTAGAAGTTGTTATTAATAACAGGGAGAGGCTGGCTGGCTAAAGATAAACCTTGCTCATTTCCCAATGATTCAGAGTCTGCTCTTTCAACAAATCGAATTATTCTTTGTTCTTCTTACAGGTCTTAATGTTCCTTTTCTCATTCTTTGGACGCTTTGTTTGCAAAAGAAATCCATTCATAAATTGCTCTTTACCTTGCTCCTCTTGCTTCCCTATTTCCTGAATGGCATGAGATTCTCTCAGGCATTGTGTTGTTCTGGACCACTCTTTGCAGCCTCTTGATTTTTCCTATTTTCTGGAAATGCAAAGATCTTTTTTCTGTCTGTGCATAAATAGGTATCTATTAATCTCAGGAAGGTAAAAAAAAAAATGGCTTTTATTTGAAAGACTCTGTCAACATTGCCAAAGATGGCTATAGCAAAGTTAATAGAGCTGTCATAAACAATGAAGGAACGTTTGAAGGCCCATTTTCAAAGGCACACATTTTAGCCAAACACAGAAACCAAATTGTACTGCATAGATCAGGTCACCAGGAGAAAGCAATAAAAGGAAACTTTTAAACCCTGAGAATCAGATGGAAACTACGTCAACTCACTGGAAGACGCCAGCACAACAAGATCTACAGTTGCATCAAAGAGTCAAGAAGGTGAAGCCAGTCACTTGGGGTGGCTTCTCTGACCCTGCCAGTAGAATCCAATCTTGAACAAACAATTAAAATATAAGAAACTGTGGGTTCACACCTATGGCCTCCTGCTCCAAATTCTTTAGTTCCTCTTAGTGCCTCTTCATTTCAAGTCAGGCATGCACACCTCCATTCTGGGCTGAAATAAAACATAAGAGGATCTTCATTTGATCCTTTAGCCTCTTCTAGCTGAGGTTCCATTTCTCTTCTTTAATTGCCAAATTTCTGGACTAAGTGGTCATCAACGGTGCTGATGTTGCTTGAATAATTGCACCTCCGTTGCTCATTGGGTCCTCACCACCACCCTCAGCACACGCATGCGCGCACAGACCCTGCGAATACTAGGCCATGCTCCTGACGCTCGGAGTTCCGACCTGCCCCAGGCCTTAACTTCAAAGCTGAAAGTCTTTCGTCCTAGACCTCCTTGTCCCCAATCCAATTTATTGTTCTTTCTTGCTACTTTTTAAAACTTTATTCAAATAAAATCTTTTCCCCTCATTTTACATTATTGTGGGTAATCCAGTGTCCTACCAGATACAGCTTAAGGTTACTGGTGAGGGATGTGTGTGGCCTTTCTCAGGATGGTTGTGCCAGGCTGCTCTGTCGGGTACCTCTTGCTTCCTTGCCACTCTTGCCCACGTGTGGACACAGCCTTCTCCACGTTCTCCATGGCCCTGCTAACACAAGCTTACTGTGAGGACCCAACACATAGTATATCAGTCATAAATCAGATACCACAGATCCTGGTGTTTATGGGCTGTGTCCTTGCATGGGGAGCGAAAGTGGGACTGAGGGGGCGTCCCCTATTGGCGGCTACCTCTTCAGCCCTAGGCCAGCCGCCATGCTGCGAAGGGTCCACTCCGGGTTCAGATCACAGCCCCCTCTCTTGTTCTGTCTTCCCCAAATCCTTATCCCCAGCACTAGGTAGAGAAAGCTCAATTTCCAAAAGTCTCATATGTCTTCTGCCCCCAAGGAAGACCGCGCTTTCACCTTATCTTATGAAATAGTTTAATTCCTCAATCCTGGCTACACAGTAGAGTTACCTGAGGAGCACTGGAAAAATTTGGGGGGCTGGGCCGTACCCACGGAGACCTGGGTTCGTGCGCTCTGAACTGGAGCTGCGCGCGGTCATGTTTCCAAGGCTCCCCATGCACCTTACTGCGCGGCCAGAGGAAAGGCGTCCCAGCCGCCCTGCTCAGTGGGTCAGGATCTCAGTGCCAACGTGAGCGTGCGCCCTTTTCTGCACAACTGAAGACTTACTCACTCCTTTCTCCCACCAAACGTGACTTTTAACAAAATAAATAACAAGCAGAAAGTGTTGGATTTCTTCATTTCCCCTAAAGATTGCAGAGACGCTCCCTATCAAACCTACAGGTTGGGCTCAAGGCCTATGGCTCAGGCTTTTTCCGCGCCCCAGAGCTTTCGCTAACCTTCTGGCGACCAGCTCCAGCTGGGGTCAGGAGCAACTGTGACAGGGAGTGGAGTCGAGGCTCGTGTCTCTCTCCTAGAACAGTTTATTTAAAAATGCAGCACAGTTTCTAAAGTCTTACAATTACCCTCTCCTATTGTATTGTATACCCAACCATAAGATTAGATGAAGAGTGCTCAGCCAGCCCCTTTTTCTCAGCTGCAAAGAAACCACTTTAGAGAGGGAGGCTTGGGAAACGCTGCTTCATCCCCTCCCCGCCTTGGCCATCAATAGACTGGTTTTTGTGCTTTCTTTACACATTTCTATTCCTTTAAACCATTTGTCTTGGCTCCTCAGATTCTGTTCAACTCAGTCTAAAATAGAGAGAATGAATTTGGACCCAAAGCTCTAATGTAAAGGTAAAACAAGCTTCCTTGGTCAGTTTGTGGTGCCCCAGGGCATAGAGTCAGCAGCAGGCTGCGTGTGTGCCTCTCCCAGCCTACGTGACTGGGGACAAGTTAACAAACTCTGTGGACTTCGGTCTGCTTATCAGTTAAAAGGGGGCGATAACATTACCTGTCTCACAGGACTCCGCAGTGCCTGCCTCTTTAAAAGAATCCTAGGAATGTCAGCTGCTAGCTCTTGTTCACGTTAGGGCCAGCCTGAGTTGCGTGACGATGCCCATCCTCCCTCTGTCCTGTGTACAGTCCGGTCTTTCAAAGCCTGAGTCACCACCATTTGTTTTCCCCTAAAACTACCTCACCTGTTCCTTCTGAAGTTTATTTTTATTCCTAACGGATCATTTTCTTTCTGGTAAAGGTGACTTTGAATTGCATTTATTTTCTCCAATGTGTTAACAACAAGGTTCAGTGGAGTAATCAACAGCAATATAAATAAGCCTTAAAATGTTTTCATTCATTTAATAAGCACTAAATCAGTTTGACCTCTATCTCCTAGGGTACCAATCAGCATGAGTCTCCAGGGTGACTCTTGGCCACCTGTGAGTCTACTTGTACCACATCTTCCTGGCTTAATGAGGAAAATCATTATCATCATCAGATTTTCATTAACTGCCTGAAGCAATGTTAAGGGGAGAGAGGGAGACAGACAGAAAGAAACACCAAAAAGATCCAATCTTGCATAAAGAAAAAGTGAAACATCCAGAATACATGAACTTGAGTAAGGCATGTGGTCACTAGAAACACAGCAAAGGCCAATGTATTGGACGGCATTTCAGGGGTGAGAGCCAAGTTTGGGTATATTGGCTCTAAGATACTATTCCAAGTCACATCCTGTTCTAAAAACTTGGGATTTATGAAATAGCGATAGTGACAGTCAATAAATATGTAAGTGTATATATTACCTTAGGGGGTCATGGGTAATTATGAAGAAAATGAAACCAGATGATAAGGTAAAGAAGAATGAGGGAGGGAGGTGGGAGTATTCTATTACTTTAAAAATAACGGTCAGTGCCACTGGCCAGTTTGCTCAGTTGGTTAGAACGTGGTGCTAATCAAAATAATGGTCAAGAAGCCAATTATTATTTTTTTTTAAAGAAGTGATATTTGAGCAGAGATCTCAATGGAGTGAGACTTGTGGCCTCGCAGGTGTCCACAGGAACACTCCTCAGCAAAGGGACACATGTGCAAAGGCCCTGAGGCAGGAATGGCTTGCTGCATGGGGGAGCAGGAAGCAGGACTGCGTGGCTCCAGCGTGGCGGCTTGGGGGGGGCAAGGGAAGGGGAGGAAACAAGTCAGAGGGATGGCGTGGTCGGGGTGCAGGTGCTTGGATCACGTAGGGTCTTGTAGGACATCGAATGGCTTTGGATCTGGTCCTGAGTGGGCCAGGAAGCTGCTGGAGGGGCTTGGCCACAGGCCATATGGCAGGCTGTGGCACTGTCATGGCTGAGAGACAATGGTGGCTTAGACTGTGTGGGCAATGTGGGAAGTGGAGAGAAATGGTCGGACTGCGGGTTCTTCCGGTGGTAGAACTAACAAGATTTACTGACAGATGAGACATGGAGGATAGGAGAAAGCAAGGAATCAAGGGTTCTAGCCTGAGCAGCTGGGGAAGTGAGTTAACATGCGCTGAGATGAGCAAGGAACAAGTTTGAGATGGGGGGCGGGGCGGCGAAATAAGAGTTTGGTTTCATCATATCAAGCAGGGCTAAAGGCAGAGTAAAGCCAGCGTCACCCTTGCCTTGGGCAGAAAATTTAAAGGGCACCAAAACACTCAGTAATCAAGATGTCTCAATACAATATACTTTAAATCAAAATTATTGCAAAAAAATTGATGTTGGAGAAAATTTCAGAATTTTAAATACAGATAGGGTCTATTGTTTGTTTGTTTTTTGACTCCACATTATGCAACAAGAGCAATCCCTTGTGTTTCAGCTTGGCATCAGCTTGTAGTTCCTCACAGAACCCCTTGCTCCATTGAGAGCTGACAGTGGCATTGGAACAGATTAGGCACACAGGGTTTATATGCAGTGATTTTTAATGTACAGCTTTTATTGCCCTCTCCCACTCAGTTCAGAGCCCCGGAGCACGCTTTGGTAAGCGTAACCAGGGGCTCACATGCTTGCTTTTGCCTCAGGCTCCAATACGCTCAGCACAGCACCGCACCCAAAAGGAAATGTTGAGTCTGGATGTGGAGCCTAGAGTACAGGAGACAAGTTGGAGCAGAAGATACAAATGTAGGGCTTGTGGTATTTAGTCCATGGGACTGGTGGAGGTCAGGCAGAGGAAGCGCACGAAGGCAGGGTGGTAAGAGGTCTGCAGAGCTCGCCCTGGGGAAAAGAGAGGCCAGCAAGTGTGACTGAAAAGGAGCGTCCAGGAGAGGACTCGAGAGTGATGTCACAGAGATCAAGCAACGAGAGCATTTTAAGAAGGAAGGAGTATAAAACTATTCAGAGATACTAGGTTTTCATCTATAAGATGGGTAAAAATTTTTTTAAAGTTTTAATAAGCTTGTGGTGTGTTGAATGGTGGCTCCCAAAGAGATATATCTACATCGTAATGCCCAGAAACTGTGAATGTTACATTATCTGATAAAAGGGTCTTTGCGGATGTAATTCAGTTGAGGATCTGGAGATGAGGTCATCGTCTTGAGTTATCCAGGTGGGCCCAGGTGGGTCCAATGACAAGTGTCCTTCTAAGAGTGAGGAAGAGGAGCATTACATAGCCGAAAGAAGACGAGGCCACATGAAGACAGAGGCAGAGCCTGGGGTGATGCTTCCAGCAGCCAAGGAAGCCAGTGGGTGTTGGGAGTCACCAGAAGCTGGGAGAGACAAGAACGATCTCCTGCACCTCTTGAAGGAGCATGGTCGACACCTGGATTTTAGACTCCTCGCCTCCAGCACTAAGAAAGAATACATTTCTGTTGTGTTGTTTGAAAGCACCAAGTTTTTGGTAATTTGCTATAGCAGCTTCAGAAAACTAAGGCAAAACTCTAGAATGGAGGGTGGAGGGAAACAAATTCTCTCACATGTTATTGATGGGTGATAAAATAGAGGCCAACTTTTATTTAGAGCAACAGGTAATCCTTATCAAAGTTTCAAACACATACATCATCTGAACCAACAATTCCAATTTCAGAAATATATTATACACTTATATTCATATGCCTATAAAATCGTGCATGTGCAATGTTATTTATTGAAGCCTTGTTTGTAGCTATAAACTGGAAACAATCTAAATGTGTTGGCCTTTGTGTGAAAGGAGCCTGATCCTATAGGGTACAATAAAAACATAACTCTGTTTTGTTTTGTTTTTTTCTCTCATTGTGAGGCTGGCTCTTTTCTGCCCCTGGATGAAGTTACAAGCTCTTCTCATAGTTTATTTCCTAGTCACTGAAGATAATAAAAATGCCTTTGGTAATTTTAATTACAAAATTGACTCTATTGTATTGGCCTGACTATCCAGCTCAGGACGATATTAAAATTGTCATATTTTTAACCTATTTAAGGATGTCCCCTCCCCACAACCACAGGTAAGGAGTCTGCCATGGGGGAAGGACTGGCTGTTTCTTTTTCCTCCTGGCTCCTCCCCTTCTGCCCCACGCCAGCCTCTGGCTTCTCCAGGGTTGGAGGGCTGCGGTGGGGGAGGGAAGAGAGATTCGGGTCAGAAAAAGCCATAGTTTTTGTCACGGATACAATCTGATGACCGTGTCCTTAGGTGTCAGCATGTACTAGATTTACACTAACTGTAATAACAAACCATCCCAAATTTGAGTGACTCAGTAGGAACATTAATCTCTCACCCAAGTCACAGGCAGCATGAATCAGCATTTGAGCCAGACTGGGAGGCAGAGCTCTGACCCACAGGTCATCCAAAGCCCCCACTTCTTCCAGCCTGTGGCTTCTCCATTTTCTAGAGCCCCATCCTGCTCTGCTCTGGGTGGGAATGAGAAAAAGCAGAGGCTCCCTAGGTAGTACTTTACTTAAGAATGTGTCTATCGTACCACTCCTGCCCACACTCCAGTGGCTGTCACTCAGTCACATGATCCCACCGGACTGCAAGGGCAGCTGGGAAATACGCTCTGTGCGCCCAGGAGTTGGAATGCAGAGCACTGCTCCACTGCACAGAGATTCCCAAAGTGGAGTCTGTCTTCGTGGGATGCTTTCCAGGGTTCCCCAGAGATGCCCCAGCAGATGGCAGCTGCCTTACTGCGGAGGCTCTCCTCTCTCACTGGCTGCTTATAACTGCAGCTAAGCCTGGGGAGGGGATAGCTGCTGTCCCCTCCCTTGGTGTGGTCACGTTACCCCTCCACAAAAATTCTCTTGGATGGAGTCCAATAGAACTCCAAGTCGAATCCTTCCAATTTATCACCGGTTGGTGCTGCAGGAAGCACCTGTGCTCCCCATCTGTGAGCTACAATTTGCTCCCACTCAGCCCCGTAAGGCTGCATCGCGCCATAACCTGCCTGTAGAATTTTTCGTAAGGTTGTCAAATCCCAGTGCTACTTCAACTCCAAGGGACACATGCCAAGCTCTCTTGTAACCTGCAGAATTCGGCTTCAGGTGGGAAAACAGTGCTCTCCTCCCTGCCCACATCGAAGAACACAGAACACATGGCACATGCAACTCTCTCTCCTTGACACCCTCTCAACATTATTCACGTGGGGGTCACTACATGGGTTTTAACATTTCTTTTGCAAGTCCTGCATAGATGGTCTAGCATCTCATTCTGGAAAGTGGAAATTCTTGACATATCATTTTGCTTATGGTATTTTTGCCATGTAAAAGCTCTTTGTTATTGTTTGTTTGTTCAATGTAGTCAAATTTGTCATTCTTTTGACCCTGGGTCAAAAAAATTTTTTTCAGCCTATTTGGTCTTAGAAACTTGGAGCCTGGCCGGTGTGGTTCATTTGGTTGGAGCATCATCCAGTAACCAAAGCGTTATTGTGTGTTTGATTCCTGGTCGGGGAACAGGCCTACGTCTGCAGGTTCAGTCCCCTCTCTGGCGCGAACAGAGGCAGCTGACTGATGTTTCTCTCTCACATCAACGTTTCTCTCTCTTGCTTCCTCTAATCCTAACCCTTTCTCTCTATGAAAAAATATCCTCAGGAGAAGATAAAAAACAGAAACTTTGATTTTCCTTCAGTTCTCCCATTATTAACTGAGCCGCTGTGGGAAAATTACATTACAGGTCCAAACCTTGGTTTCCTTACCAGTAAAATGGAGTAATACTACCTAATTCACAGAGTCGTTGTGGAGGTCGTAGCGTTACCTGTGAAAGTGTCCTGCTCTGCGCTCCAACAGAGTAAGTGTTCGATGAGAAAGATCTGCCTTCATCCCAGCTCAGAACAGAGATGTGCAAAGAAAGTACAAGCAGTTTGTAAACTGAAAATAAAAATAAATCAATAAAGGTTTTTAGCTTTATGTTTGTAATTAACAAATGGCTTTGAAGAGGGGCCCTAACAAGAGGGTAAATTCTCCAGAAAGCTAACCCGACCTTTGCCTTTCACATTCCTCTGGGTTAGGTGTTCTTTTGTAAGCAGCCTGCCACTTATTTAAGATAAATTGTAGACTTCATTCATTTTAGCCACCCCCGAATGAACATTGCTAAGTTGCAAAAGCTACCTCCTGCTTGCTGGGAAGATCTTTTCTGAATATGAAATACCCTGGGAAGACTGATAATATGCTCTGAAAGAAAACAAAGAAAGAATATATCTGGCTTGCAATAGGCAATCGGGTTCCTGTTTGGATCTGGATCACAGGTAGCCTGACATAATCAGGGAGCCCTGGCAAGTTTGTACACGTGAGGACAGTGATACGGGTGGTCCTGGTGTGTTAAGTCAACCCCTGGCACATGCAGTTAATATAACACAATCACAAGCCATGCCTGAAAGCTCCCTGTAACCTGCTGGGTGTCTCTCTCACGGTTCGCTCTATAAAGCATCTCCTTGTTCTGGGGAACTGGATGTGTTTGAAACACCAGCAGCTCAGATAATTTCAGGAGTCAGAGATGAAAATTTCAACTGTCTCGGATTCCAAGGGCCTTGATCAAACTCCTACCATGTGTTGGAGTACCTGCCAGGACCCAATCAGTTCTGAAATAATTAGGAAATAAGACAAAGGGATTCTTTTCTAGAAAGCATGTGTGTTTGCTCTTCTGCTGTGTATTTGTCTTTTTAAATTAGAGAGGATCTCAACACAATTTCCAACTGAGGTTGAATTAGACAATGCTCTGCCTTTTGTTTCAGCTCTCAAACTCTAAACAAGCATCCTTTTTGTAGTCTATTTAGTGCCATGTTTGTTGCATTGCTGTGCCTTTTGTTGGTGATTTCTCTGTGTAAAACAGTCCCCATGTGTAATGCTGAAGGCTGTCTGGTGTGTTCCTAAGTGCAGAAGGCTGTGCTGTGCCCTGTAGAGGAGATACAAGCCAGATCCGCTTCATTCAGGCTTAAGTTATATGGCTGTTGGCCATGAGTTAAATGTTAATGAGTCCTCAATGTGCTAATGAAGGTGTTTTTAAACAGATACACACATGAAATAAGATATGCTTTGCTCGATTGATAAACATGTTGTGAGCATTGGCTTGTAGGTACCTAGTCTTATATTTCCCCTAGGAGCAATCGTTCAGTACCAACCAACATAAAGTTCTTGGCAGCTCTGTAGAACATGACTGCAAATAACAAGAATTAACTGTAATAATAGCAATAATAATAATATACCAATGTGGCCATTTTATTATTTTCTAATGATCTAATCATTAGAACTATAATTATTAAGACAGAACAATTAGCAATGGAGCATTCTGGTCCCGATGTTTCATGATAAGAGAAATCAGAACCTGTCCCTGGGTAAGATTTGTATTAACTATTGTTGTAATGTGGGCATTGCTGGAGGCCACCAGGGGCCCATTTAGCCCCTGTGCCTTATTCGGGCCTTTCTCAGATGCAAGTGATCTGGTAACTTTTTATTTCTGACTCTCCAAATGTCTGTTGCAGGGTGTGATCCACCTGTTTTGACGGAGGTCAGTGAAGTATAATCTCTTTCACAGTTAGTGGGGTTGCCAGTCGGAAGTGTTAACAAGATGAAAGGGTTGGGAAAAGACTAGCACAATAGGTGTCATTTTCCACAAGGAAAGAGGAAGAAACATTGTAAGTGGAAAGACCATCATTAAGGGCTAGCAGCAGGTATTCTTTCTGTCAGCTAAGGACTGGTGGGTTGGGCTGGGAGCACAGCAAAGTGTGTTAATGGAATTAAGCCTTCTTGGTGAATCCATAAATCCCAAATTAATAATGAGTTTTGAGATTTTTTTCTTTGAAATGGCTTTCTTTTTTCTACTGACAATATTTAAATTCTTTAATTTTTAAATACTTAAATAT
The DNA here is from genome assembly GCF_021234165.1 of Pteronotus mesoamericanus. NCBI lineage: Eukaryota > Metazoa > Chordata > Mammalia > Chiroptera > Mormoopidae > Pteronotus > Pteronotus mesoamericanus. Next base: position 15,441,259 of record NW_026555234.1, on the reverse strand, counting down.
ATTTATAAAAATATTAATTCTTAAATATCAAAAAAGTATAATGAAAAAAAGTTAGAATTACTGAAATCTCATCAACAAGAAATGGCCCCCATTAATTCTTTAAACCTTTTTTAGAGCAGTGTTAAGTTCTCAGCAAAACTAAGTGGAAGGTGTAGGGATTTCCCATATGCCTCCTGCCCCCACACGTGCACAGCCTCCTCCACCGTCAGCATCACTCACCAAGGAGGAACCTACACTGTCACATCAGGAAGTCCATAGTTTACCTCAGGTTCTACTCTTGATGTTGTACACTTTATGGGTTTGGGCATATAGTCATCCTTATAATATCATACAGAGTGTTTTCACTACCCTAAAAATCCTCCCTGCTCTGCCTATTCATCCCCTGCCCCAAACCAATTTATGGCAGCTGCTGACCTTTTACTGTCTCCATAGGTTTGCCTTTTCCAGATGTCATATCGTTGAAATCATACAGTATGTAACCTTTCAGATTGGCTTCATTCATTTAGTAATATGCATTTAAGTATCCTCCATGTCTTTCCAAGACTCAATAGCACGGTTTGTTTTTTTTAGTACTGAATAATATTCCATTGTCTGGACGTACCATAAGTTATCCATTCACTTACTGAAAGATATCTTGGTTGCTTTCAAGTGTTAGCAATTATGAATAAAGTTGCTATGAACACCTGCATATAGGTTCTTGGTGGGGGGGATGTAAGTATTCACCTCCTTTGGGTAAATAAATACTAAGGAGTATGATTGCTTGATTTTGTGGTAAGAGAATTTTTTCATTTATTGGGGTTACACTGCTTAACAAAATTATATAGGTTTAAGGTGTACAGTTCTATAATACATCATCTCTATCTTGTATTGAGGATGTTTAGTTTTGTAAGAGACCACGAAACTGTTTTCCAAAGGAGCTGTTCCATTTTGCACTCCTGCTAGCAATGCATGAGAGTGCCCATTGCTCCACATCCTTGCCAGCATTTGGTATTGTCAGTGTTCTAGATTTTGGCCATTGTAATAGGTGTATAGTGGTATCTCATTGTTGTTTTAATTTGCATTTTCCTGATGCCATGTGATCTAGAGCATCTTTTCACTTGTTTATTTGCTATCTTAATATCTTGTTTGGTGATGTGTCTATTAAGGTCTTTGACTCATGTTTTAATTGGGTTATTTGTTTTCTTATTGGTTAGTTTTAAGAGCTCTTTGTATATTTTGGTAACAGTCCTTTATCAGAGGTGTCTTTTGGAAATATTTTCTCACAGCCTGTGGCTTGGCTTCCCACTGACTTTACATTGTCTTCTGCAGAGAACAAGTTTTTAATTTTGATGAAGTCCAAATTATCAAGTAATTCTTTCATGGATCATGTCTCTGGTGTTGTAGCTGTACAGGCATCGCAATCCCTAAATTCATTGAGATTTATCTCCTGTGTTATATTTTAGTGATTTTACAGCTTTGTGTTTTAAATGTATGTCTGTGACCCATTTTGTCGAAGATCAGTTGATTGTGTAGAGGGTCTATTTTTGGAATCCCTGTTCCATTCCAATGATCTCTTTGTTCTTTCACCAGTACCCTACTGTCTCAATTAGTGGAGCATTATAGTAAGTCTTGAAGTCAGGTAGTGTCAGTCCTCCAAGTTTATTCTCCTTCAATATTGTGTTGGTTATTCTGGGACTTTTGCTTCTCTATATAAATTTTAGAACCAATCTGTTGGTATCCACAAAACAACTTGCTGGAATTTTGATTTAGGTTGCATTGAATCTGTAGATCAAGTAGGAAAGAACTCACATCCTGATGATATTTAGTCTTCCTATCTAAAAAGATGTAATATCTCTCTATTTATTTAGTTCTTTTTTATTTTATTTATTAGAATTTTGTAGTGTTCCTCACACAGATTTTGTGCATATTTTTATAGGCTTATAGCTAAGTTGAAATTAGTTTTGGAGGGTGCTAATATAAATGGTATTGTATCTTTAATTTCAAATTTCACTTGCCTGTTGTTGTTACATATAAAAATAATGGATTTTTATATATTAACTTGGTATCCTGCAACCTTGCTATAATTGCTTATTAGTTCCAGGAGTTTTTTGTCAAATTTTTCAAATTTTATATACAGATGAATATGTCATCTACAAACAAAGATACTTTTATTTCTTTACTCCCAATCTGAATGCTATTTATTTCCTTTTCTTGTCTTATTGCATTAGCTAGAATTTCCAGTACAGTGCTGAAAAGAGTGGTGAAAGGTAACATCCTTGCCTTGTACATGATCTTAGTCAGAAAGCTTCCAATCTCTCATCATTAATATTTTGATAAATAGTCTTCCCAAAGTTTTTTCTGTACATTTCCTCTTCTTGGGGAATCCTAGAGACAAATCCCTAAATAGCACCTGAAACCTTTGGTATGATATTATAATGCTGTTTGTCTTGGTTTTCTTCCAACATGGAAACAGATCAGGTTTGCCAACCAAAGTCACTAATATTTTCTTTTCATGAAGGAAACTTAGTGTCATCCAGAAATCCCTAATTAATAGTTCTTGTTTAATAAGCTTGTTTGTTTGTTCTTCGGGTATATATTTGTCTCCTTAAATTACAGAAGAGTTTAGTTCTTTTCATCCCAAATAAAGAAAAAAAGCTTTAAGTGAACTATAGTTGGCATGTTGGGACAGAATTCCCTCTCCACTTCCAGGTAACAACCTGACCACTTCAGGGAGCAGGCAGTGCAGGCTCACTTCAAGGAGAGGGCAACAAAACCCAGAAAAACTGGAAAAAAAAATGAATTTCCCATCTTCAAAAAGACACTGAAACAGTGAAGGCAACATAATCACAGTAGCTAATAGTTGTGTGGTACTTATTATGTGCTAGTAACTGCCAAAGAACTTTAGACATTAACTCATTGAAAGTTCCCAACTAACTCAATTGGTAGAAAACATCCCTGTTTTACAGATGAGAAAACAGAGGCACAGAACTGTTAAGGAACTTGCCCAACATTCCAAAACCAGTAAATGACAGAACTAAGCTTCGAACCAAGGTCATCTGACTTCGATATCTATGCATGCATCCATTAAGCTAGTAGCCTCTTAAACAGCAGTTACGTACTATTTGGGCATTGCATTTATAGACAAGCAAAGGTTTGTGAAACCAAGGAATAAAAAACATACAAAACTTTTGTTTAATTCTTTAAGGTTTCTTATCTGGACAGTGAAAAATGAGAAAAGACACAGAAAGCAAGTTAAAGTGGAAAGAATTCAAGCAATGATATTAGAACTGGGTGGGAATTCCACTGCTGCCGCTTCTAGGCTGCACGACTTTCAAAGCAGTACTTCCCATCTCCAAGCTTCAGTTTGCTCATCTGCCACTAAGTTCAATGACGCCTCACAGGGTTGCAGACAAGATGAGATGCTGCGTAATGCCTGTGCCCTGTGCTGTGCCTTCTTGTCCTCTGACTTCTGGGTAACCATGGGCAGCCACTGTGTCTGATTGCTCCCCTACCTATGTGCAGAACTCAGAGCACTTTTTAGTTTTCCCCAAAGAATTCACTTGAACAGGAGCGTTTGTAAGTACTGTGAACTTTACTGAAGATAGTGTAGGGGCAATGAAGAGGAGCTTTACTTATCACCCACCACAACAAATGATTTAGTGTTTCTTTCCCCAACTCCCTTTTCTGTTAACCTGCCACAAGAGGGGTGGGGTAGGGGTGGGGTGGTGGTTTGAGCACCTTTCTCTCACTCTTGTTCTATTTATCTATCAATCAATCACCTATCTATCATCATCTATCTTTCCCTTCCTTTGTCTCTTCATACACTCAGCTTTTAGACTCCCTCCCCTCCAAGAGCTTTTACCCCAAGTAATGCCATCAGAGTTTTACTACCATAGGACTTTGGCCATCAGCCAGCTCTGGATACTACACTAACACTGAAAACTTGACTAACTGCTCAACAAAGGGTCTAGGGTTTTGTTTTTTGTTATCATGACTCATTATTTTGGTTATTTTTTAATGGCTGTATTAAAAAACTACCCCAAAACTTACTGGCTTAACATAACAAAAGCACTTATCTTTTTCATGGTAGGCTGGGCTGAGCCTGGTGGTTCCTCTGCTCCTCATGGTGTGAACTGGTATGACAGTCATCAGGAAACTATACGATGTCCAAGGCCAAGTAGTCACGTGGAGGGCAGCTGGTGCTGGCTTTCTACTGAGGGCTGAACCAGACAAACTCATTACTCTTCCATGGGGCCTGTCCACTTGCTTGGGCTTCTCACGGTATGACAACTGGGTTCCAAGAGGGAACATTCCAAACACTTGGAAGCAGAAGCTTCAGCTCTCTTAAGGAACAGTCTTCAAAGTTCTACAGTAAAAACCTCCACCACTTTCTACTGGTCAAGACAAAGCTGGCTCAGAGGAAGGGGAGGAGGAGTACAGAATTTGTATGGTCTTTCATCCACCATTGCCCATAATCTTAAAAAAGTGTTGGCAATAGCAAAATTATTTTTTGTTACCTATTCAAAATACTTGGCATATAAATGCCAGAATGATGTTTTCTGACTTTTCCTGTTACTTGCAATGATATGGGTACATTGGTAAGTTTTGGGGGGTAGGAATGCAAAGGATGGGAAGTACTGGCTAAAACTAGACCCTAGTTTTTATACCTGCATACAAGTCCCCTCTTTTGCTTAACCTTAGATGACAAGCTCCAAAATACTTATGCTCCTGTTGATCAGGTAGCCATTCTTTATCTTCCCCCCATCTGTGAGGCATTGTTGGTCCCGCGCCCTAGAGTGGGCGGGACTGGGGGGCGTGCCCCAACCTACAGCTGCACTGCTCTGGGCCCCAGAACATCAGCACATCTCTGTGCTGAGACCCTAAATTGCTCCTCTTCTTTTTTTCATTTTCTTTGCAGATTGTTTATTATCATCTGAATGACACATTTTAAATCTGACAGTAAATCAAAAAGCAATATATTTTATGTTGCCAGTAAAAAGCAATCATCGGGCCCTCGCTAGCCATGAGAGCCGAGCCCAAGCCTTCTCCAGTGGCTGTAATGAAAAGGAATAAAGAGGATCCTTTTTAACTGCCCCGCGTCGGCCTCCACTTCAGCAATAAAACATTCAGCAATAACTTTGTACACAGAGCTGAGGGCACTAGAGGGAAAACCTACATTGTGACCCAAGTCATTCTTCTTTCTAATTAAAAGGACCTCATAAGTCTAGACATGGATTAACTTAAATTCCTCTAAAAGACAGAAAGTAATTTGGGCAATAAAAATAATTAAACTTTCCAAATATGTAAGAGCAATTTTTAAGAGACTGGGAAAAACAAAAGCCTCTTCCTTAGAAATATAAATAATCATCTGGAGTAGAACAGAGCTGGTGGGTAGACAATTCTGAGAGGAATGAAATAGTTTCATTCGCACTCATATTGTTTGATCTCTGAAGACCCTCCAAATATAGTTTATTCAGTTGACTTTGCCCTTATGCCTGCTAATGTTTTAAAGGGGGCAAACACCACCAGGGACTGATCAGCGAAATTGTTCATGGTTTCCTTGATGTAAACATGATTGGATTTTTAAGCAGTTAAACCTATCGATCTGTTTTTTTGTGATTTCTTCTATTGCTTTTATGCTCAGAAAATCCTTCCTTCTCCCAAGATCAGTTCAATACTCACTTTTATCTTCTTCCAGTTCTTTGAGGGTTCCCATTTTTATGGTTAACTCCTTAATTCCTAGAATTTACTTTACATTATTGTAGTAAACATTTACAACATTTTTGGCTGCCCATCAGCTTGAACACATCCCTCATGTGTGTGGGGAGGAGGGAAGAGGGGGTGTTCCCGCCTTTAACCCTGGACTTTCCCCACGATAGAAGCTAGAAACTCAATGTTCCAGCTGCCTTTGAAAATGGCGTGCAGGATCAAGGCCCCACCAATCCATGGAAAATTTCAATTTAGAAACCAGTGATGAGCAGAGTAGGAGCCTCCAGAAAGCCATCTGGGGAGGGTGCGGCACAGGCCTCTGGATCTCAGAGATACTAAAGGCGGGACCAGCCTTCTCCCTGCCACAGCGGTGGGGTGTGGCAGGTCGGTATTAGGAAGGGCAGCAGTAGGGTCTCCGGCAGAGCTGGCCTGTACTGTAATTTGGCCTCATTCCTGGCCTTCCTGTGGAGTCTCAGGGTCACTTAACATCTTTTAATAATTTCTTTTCCCACTTAAGCCTGCTAGAAAAGTTTCTGTTGTCTGCTACCAAGAACAATGTCTAGTTCAACTATGCTCTGAGGTAAGAATAGAACTTAACCTTTTTCAAATAGATACTCAATTGCTTCTATATAAATTGTTGCATATAATAATGGTCTATTTTTACCCTGACCAGGTTGAAATGGCACCTGCTATAGGCTGCATGTGAGTCCTCGAGAGTGATATGTTGAAATCCTAATCCCCAATGTTTAAGGGAGGGACACTGTGAGAAGTGGTTAGTCCAAAGGATGAAGCCCCTACAAGTGGGATTAGTGAACTTACAAAGGAGTCCTCAGGGAGCCCCCTCGCTCCTTCCACCACGTGAGGACACGGGAGAAGACGGCTCTCTAAGAACAAGGAAGAGGGCTCCCACGACGCATTGAATCTGCCATCCCCTTGATCTTGGACTTCACAGCCTCCAGACCTGCGAGAAATAAATTGCTATTGTTTATAAGGCACTCAGTTTATAGTATTCTGTTACAGGAGCCCAAACAGACTAAGATACCATCTTATTTTTTCAAATACACTGGGGTTGTTGTCTGTGTTTGATTGATCCACTGTCAGTGAAATTGTCTGGAAAAGGAAGGAAAGCAGACAACCACAAACCTTGTTCTGGGCTGTGACAGTGCGTCTCTGTTTTCTGATTCCACCTACAGATAATTGCGCTCTTGCCTAGACTGCTATTCATATCATTTAAAGTAATGTGATTTTTACATTCTGAGTCACCGCTCTAATTTTTTTTCCTTCAACAAAGCCAGCTGTGGAGACGTGTTAACCCTCCCCCTACTTGTGCCAAGCAAGCAACCTAATGGCAATTAGACGATTTTGTTCCTTAGCTGCTGGGACTAGCAAATAAAAATTTGGATGACGAACAGAATTTTTCCAGGTCGTTGCGTAGATAGAACAGGTGACGAAGAAAGCGAAGTCAAGAAAGATTTAGTTAGTAACTTGCCCTAAGTCACATAGCTAGTAAGTGGCGTAGCCAGAATTTGAACCCAGGCAGTCGGATTTCACATCCTGTGCTTTTAACTGCATGCTGCATATAGTGGATAAGCTCGAGCAGAGATATGCGGCAGTGCTGGTTCAGAATTCACAAATATATTGTTGCTGGAAGAAAACAGCGAATCCAGAAATTAAATAAAGACAGGTTTAGGAAATCATGATAAAGGTGGCATTTCTAAATCAGAAGAAAAGGGATGAACTGCTATTCACTAGAGCATTTGGGATAATTGGTGACCAATATATTAAATTAAAATTAAGTTCTTCCTTCACACCATATGGATTAAAAATAAATTAAAAAGTGATAACTATATATTGGAGGAAAACCAGTTATTGATTGAGGTAGATTTTCCTAATGATGAACTGAAACCAAGAAGACCACTGTATTAGGAAAAACTGACAAATATGACTACATAAGAAAGAGGGGGAAATTGTCTATTTGACAAATTAGGGTGAAATGAGTTAAGATAGATCATAATATAAAGACTTCCTACAGAATCAATAAGTCAAACAACTCAATAGAAATATGGTCAAATGATTTACAGTATAAAGGAAATTCACTGAAGATATATTCATGGTTAGTAAATATTAAAAAGGAGTGTACACCTGCTAATAGTAAAAGAAGTAGTTTTAAAGTAATGACAAGATTTTATTTTCCACCTGTTGCCTGGCAAAAATATTAAATACTACTTTCCTCCAGTGTTGGCAAGCACATTGAGGAACAGAAACTTCCACTTACTCTGATGGCAATATAAACTAATAAAGGCTTCTTGGAGCATTATTTGACAATATCTATCAAAAAAACATACATGTGTTTAATATATGACCCATAAAGCCCACTTTTAGAAATTAAACTTTCAGAAATACTTGTGCCACTGTGTTAAGGATATGTGTATGTGGGTGTTTTTTTTCCTTTAATGTTTATAATCACAGAAATAGATACAATTTAAGTGTTGATCAATTAGAGAATGATTAAATACACTATGGTATAAACAGGCTATGAAGTATTATGCAACTTTTATAAAGAATAAAACAGAAGTATCTGTGCTGTTCTGGAAAGTGTCCATCATATATTCAGTGAAAAAAAAAAAAACAACTGTTGCAGAACAGTATAAAATAGTCCCAATTACTATTCCAAGGTAGTTAAAATGGAGAGTGGGAAAAGGAAATCTTTTTTTTATACTTTTATGTACTTCTGTTTTTTTCAAAGAATGTTGAAATGCATAAAAATTGCCTGGAAAGATTCAAGTATAATTTGTTAACAGTAATTCTTTCTAGAGACTTGAACTGGGAAGGGTGGGTTAATGGAGGGTGGGAGTATTGTTTTTCATTTTATGTTCTTTATTTGACATTTTTACAGCATGTATGCATTAATTTTATAATAAAAATCAGAGGAAAACAAAACAAAATGAAAGAACAACTGTCACTGTGGTCAGCAGCTTTTACTTCTTTTTTCTCTTTAATCTCTCTTTTCCCCCCACGAATAGAATGACTGAGATTACTTAGAAGCGGAACATACACCAATCAGCGAAGCTTGATGGTATTTATTCTAAGGTGCTCAGGGGAGAGGGGGTTGTTACTGCAAAGCCATTAACCATTATTTCTTAGTTCTTTGGAAAGATAAAGGAAGCTCTCAGAAAATGAGAAAAGGTCATCCTTCTACTCAAAACGAAAAAAGGATGACCTTAGGTTTATAGGCTGGACTTTCTTAACTCTATTTTTATCCCTGAGAAGATGCTAGAGCTACTCCTTAGGTAGAAATGCAGCTGCTGAGATAAATCAAGTTCTGAGGGGCAGGGGAAGGGACAGCCTCGAAATGAAGTGGCCCCTTAGGCTTTCTGGTCGCACTCAAGGGGTGGGACTGCCGGCTCTGTGCAGGGGTCTCTGAGCCGGGCAAACACCCTGGTCATGGAATCATGTGATCTGGGTCACATCCCCTGTGCCACAGAAGCCCAGCTCACCTAGAGTGGGTTAGAAGGGGGGTGTTTTTCTCTCTCAGCTGAAACTTGCAGCTAAATGCAAGTTATAAAGAAGCTGACTGTCTTTAGCTCTTCATTCTTCTGGATCGCCTCCATTTTCAGTCGCCTCCTTTCTCCTGGGGCCCCTCCTCAAGCTTCATGTCCAGTAAAAAGAGGCTCTTCACTCTCAGGATGAGCTTGGGTTGGCTCTGAGGAGGTCCCGGACCAATTCTCCATGTTGCTCGGGTGGTGTCTCTGATAGTGGAACCTTTGGGTGACTCAGTTTCTCAAGGACTTTACACCCTGAGAAGCAGGAAGTTGACTCCAATAAAAACTGGGATGGCAAACAGAAAAAATGGGAATGGATGCTGTATGAACAACAAATATCCTATAATCATGTGGGACAGACAGCCAAAAACACCTGACTCTCAGGTTCTCATCTGCATCACAGGTGGAAAATACCCATCTCACAAAATTATCAAGCGGATTCACGTAATGTAAACAAAAACACTTGTATTTAGAGAGCACTATTCAAATATAGGATATGGATATCATTCTTGCCTTAAGTAATAGAAAGAAAACTAAATGAGCAAAGAAAAAGAGTAGACAGAAATGAATTCATAAAAAGCTATGTCATTCACAAGAGAAACGCATAGGGCAGCAGAGACAGTTGCCTAGGCCGCGGTTTAAAACCCACAGAGTGGCAGGGCAGTGGCCGTAGAGCGCCCCCGACATTGGCAGCCGCGTCGGGACCTGCGAGCAAGGCGAGTGGAGGGGAGCGCTCAGTCCTGGCAGCCAGGGATCGGAACGGCAGGGACCAACAGCAGCAGGAGCCCAAAAGGAGCTCCAAAGACAGATGTTAGCATTCTTCTGTAGACAAGAAGAATGCTGAGCTCTCCTCTCTAAGTGTAAATAAAGGCTTGCCTGCTGGCCTCTGTTCCCTGGCTCCCTGGACGGCCTTGGGTCGGCACTACATACGTTTGGAAAGATAAAGGCATTAAGGTTTGTTTTATGAAAAGCAAACATTTGTCCAACGTTTAACTTGGTGAGGGCTGCGTGGGCAGGGTCATTAGATAATGCTTACTTCTCTGGAGGGAATAGGCCTTGTCTGTCCAGCAGGAGAACGGTGCCTCCGTAGAGAAGCAGCTTTGCAGGCTAACATCTGGTTTAAATCTCTCCTCTGCCAAAACTGTGGTTAGTGCTTCCAAGATTTCTGGGCTATATTTTCCTTATCTTTAGGGATAACAGATACTTGATACACATGATGTAAGGCTTCCATGCATTCACACATGAAAACCCCTAAAAGTGCCAGGAACAAATAGTAGCAAAGATGATTATTATTATTACTAACCAGCATCATCTCAATAAAGGGGGTTGCTTATCTACACAGGACTGAAATCAGGATTGCAATGAAATCTTTTCGGTCGCATTTCTCCTAAATGCCCCGTGAGACTGAGAAAAGGAAGGTAAGGAAACCACTTCTTAACATCCATAGGGCCAGGACTTTATCTGTCCTTTCTATTACTTCGTTTCTGCCATGTAGAATAGTGACAGGTCCATGTTAGGTGCTCAGGGTGTTGTGTGGCAAACAATTCCACAAGAACTGCTTTATTTATTCCTTGTATTAAAAGGTAGGTGTGACTCGCCATTGTACTCATAACTCAAATAAAACAAGGCCACCTTCAAGGAAGCTCAAATCTAACCCGACCGCAATGGCAGCAACATCAACCTGAAGGTGGCCTCGTGGTGGGAGCCGGATGGGGACACCCGAGCGGGCGATGAAGAAGAAACCACGTCGCCCAAGCACCTCAGACCCTCCTTCCGGAACTCAGAACGTCCCCTGTGGGGAGGCGCCCACCTGCTGTCCCCTGCGCACCCTCAGCCCACAGACCTGCTGGGGCCCTGTCCCTCCACTCCCACTTTTTGCCTCCGGGTGGTCCAACATTTTTTCTCCCCCTCCCTCTATCTTTATTTATACAATATATTACAGTGGTCCCCAGTACGACAATCCTGACCCCAATCCCTATGTTCACTGTGCATTAAACACAAGCCCTGCGGCCACTGCCGGGAGGACTCGTCCCTGCCTCCTGAAGGCCCCGGCCGTTCTCGCCCCTCGGCGCAGCTTCTGCCACCAAAGGAGACATTCTCCTTCGATTCCCCAAATCCTCGTCTTGACCCTTGTGCTTGTTTGTTTGTTGGTTTGTTTGTTTGTTTGTTTCCTCCCCAGAGTCAGTTCTCAACACCACCGTGCCTCTACTCCCACCTGCTCTAAAACCCCGGGTCTTCAGTCCCGCCCGCGGCCGCCTGGGGACTCGCATCTTCCGAAACGGAGGCGCCTCGCGGCGCACCGCACCGGGGCCGCGCTCCTCCGGGAATTTTTGGTTCTACAATAGTTCACATTTCCGTGTCTCCTCTGAGCCATTTAGAATAGACTCATAACTTGATCCATTAAAAACGAACTCATTTATGATTCCTATCATAAACATTATTAAAAGACAAGCCCTTTAAAAATAAATGTAACAAGCTTTCCTTGGAACGCAGCAGTTGGCTCTCTGCTTGTTGCAGTAGGAGCTGAGGCCTGTTTCTAACCACAGAATCGGCTGATTTTGACTCCAAGACAAAAATCCTCGAGATCCCTCACTGTGAAGCTGTGTAAACCCTTATGTTCTGTGAGCTGGTAATAAAATCCATGTATTTGCATAGATAAATGGATTCCTTCACATTTCTCATGCTTTGTCCCCTGTGCATTCAAATGACTCACTTGCTCCATGATTTGGATCTCTCCTCAGTAAAGATTTTCTGCTTGTCAGTAAATTTGAGCTACCACAAAAGCCACTGCCAAATTCAGAGCTTTCCCACTGCTGTAAATTTCCTGAGGTTCAATCAGTGACATTTATAACTAAGATAAGTCCCGCTCTCATTCCCCAGTATGAATTCTCTGAGATGAGTAAGGAGTAATACTGGCTAAAGGCGCTCCCACGTTCTTCATGTACATAGGGCTTATTCTGTGTGTGAATTGCCCATGCCTATTAAAGGCTTCTCTCCACTCATTACTTACAAGGGCTTTTTCTCCAGTATGAATTTTGTGCTGTTGATAGTTGCCTGAGCTGTGCCTGAAGGGCTTCCCTCTCCTACGAATGGTCTCACTTTAGGCAAAGCCAGAGTCGTGGCTGAAGGCCTGGCCTTCTCACAGTTGTTCTATTCATACGGTTCGTGTTTATTATTAATTCTTTGTTACCTAGTGAGGTCTGCGCATTTGCTAAAAGCCCTGCACTCATTACATGGGTAGGCTTTATCCACAATCTGAATTCTCTGACAGAGTAAACACTGAGCATTGGCTAAAAAAGCCTTTTGACATTTATTATATCCACAGCATCTTTTCTCTCGCTTATACTTCTTGATGTTGAGTAAGATGAGAGCCGTGGCAGGAGACCTCTCTACATTTATTATAGTCACGGATTTTTATTCCATTATGAAGTCTGTGATGTTGATAATGCTTTGAACATTGATGAAGGCCACACCATAATCCTTACTCTCGACAAATTTCCTCAAAGAATTAAATTACCGTTCTTAAGAAAAAGAATTAAATCCTTTTCAAATTCACTACATGGGTGATATTTATGTTTTCTCTTTGTGGGAAAAGGCTGTTGAACAAAAACAAACAACAAACAAAAACTAATGTAAGATGAAACACCCCTCAAACTTGTTACATTTGTTTTTTTCCTGGGAGGAATTTCATTAGAGCCACCTCTGTCCTCAAATCGATCATCCCCTTCGCATTCTTGCTTGCACAGAACATCTTAGGATGTGGCTTGTGAGATTTTTCCATCCTTAACTTCCTATGTAAGTCTTGGTAAAGATATAACTTTGGAGTTCATCTCTCTGCCGCGCAATTACACGGCTTCCCTCCCTGTCGACAGCTGCTTCTGGGGAATGTGTTTCTGACGGGACAGTAACCACAGCCACAACAATAGGCAAACAAGGGCTCCCCAAAGGTGTCCAGGTCCTCTCCCCTGGAAACTGTGAACATGCTGCTTTTCACAGCAACAGGACTTGGCAGCTCTGACTAGGTTAAGGTCCTTGTGCTAGAAATTATCCTGAATTACCCAATGTAATCACAAGAGCCCTTAAAAGTGGAGGAGGGAGGCAGAAGAAAACAGAGAGGGAGGGAGATGTGACTACAGAAGAAAGGTCAGTGAGAGGAAAGGACCATCTACTGTCTTTGAAGGTGGGGGAAGGGAGCCTAGAGCCTCTGGAGCCCAAGAGAGACAAACAGATTCTCTCCTAGAGCGTTCAGAACGCAGCACAGCCCTGCACTATTTGCCTTCAGCCGTGTCAGACTTCTCACCTCCAGAACTGCAAGATAAGAAATGTGTCTTTTTTTAGCCCATGAGTTTGCAATGATGTTATAGCAGCGATAGAATGCTAATGCACCCAAAGCAACCATGGCGGCACATAGGGAAGAGCCGTGCGCACAGATCGTCTGGGTGAGGCACCAGAGCGTGCGTCTCTAATCTCCCTTCAGGAGAGAAGCTGCTGTGGGGAGTGTGGGAGCTGACATCCGTGAGCTCGTGCACCTTCGAGATCCATCACGTCACGGAGTCTATGACGCCTGCTCCCTGGGCTGCCCCCAGCCAGCGAGGATGGTGAGACCAACAGAGCCTGCCCATTCCTACCTGACAGGAGCCTCCTCTAACGGGAAACCTTTGATCTGGGCTCCCATCAGCCTACCAGACTTCCTCAAGCTGCGTAGCTGACCGATGTTCCTCTCTTGTCCTCCCTTCCCTACCCTATCCTTCCTGTCCTTCTTCACAGATGTCAGATGTTCTTCCTGCTCCTCCTGATTCCTCTCCCTTCTATCCTGCAGGCATTTCTCCCAATAAATCTCTGTATGTCGAGTTCCATCTTGGCGTCTGCTTCTCAGAAGAGCAAATATGAAACAGCTAAGGCCCAGCTCCAGAGCTCCCGCGTCCTTGTAGTTTGCCATAAAAAAGGCCCCCGTGGGCTCCTTCCTGGCTCACACTGTCCCTTCGTGTTTCTCTTGCATAATATATCCTGGCTCTCTTTTGGTTTCTTTAATTCTCCTCTCTACTTCTTACCTTGATGTGACCCATCCAAAGCGAAATAGCTAATTAAGAAGGCAAAGAATCCTTGTTCATTTCAGGTGTGTCGTATTGTGAGCGTGTGTGGGGGGAATGTAGACACGCGCAAATGTTCATAATCTAATAGCTTTTCTCTCTGTCACACAGGCAGATAAGGGATGCAAGGCTCAGAAAGATTAACTTGGCCAAGGCCACACACAAGCACATGATGAAATCCCTTTCAGTGCAAGATCTTTCTGACTGCAAAGCCCATGCTACAATACTTCATCCAAGCTGCGCACACTGTGTGTGTCCACGTTTATTTGTGGAGATTCCCACAGGTGTTTACTCTAGGATCAGACGCACCTGGAACACTAATGGGGAGAATCTTATCAAGACTCTATGTGCATGAAGAACCAAGGATCCTCCTGGGAAACCATTCATCCCAGGCTGCAGTCAAATGAGCAGATGTGATTCCAGGTCAGGAGGGTTAGCGTGGCGGAAGGGGAAGAGCCTAGCCGGAGAGGCCATAGCCACTTCCATAGCCTGCCCTCTGACCCAGGGCCCAGGGGCTCACCCCAGAGTCCTGGGAAGAAGGAATTATAATAACAAGCTGTTTTTTAAATATATTAATAACACCCAGTGTTAGCACAGCCAGTTTTAATAAAGCAAAGATGAGAGACATCCAGAGCATGAACGCAGTGTGGAAAATGTTAATCACAAAGAAAGCCCCTCCCAGTGTAGCCAGAAGCAAGAGCAGGCTGGATGGTTTGAGCAGCCGGTTCCTGCAAAGAGGCAAATTGCCAATAAAACAGGAGTGGGGGCAGGGGGATAGCAAGGTAAACATTTAAGGGAGCAGCTGCTCTCCACTCCTGCAGGGCTAGCAACATTGAGGTTAGTCTCTAGAATATTCAATGCCTGGCAAAATGTTCTCTATGCTCTGCAAGCGGCAAGGATCATTCCGTATTTGTGCTTTCCTCCTGTTTTATTTTTTTTTTTTTCTCATTTAAAAGGGAAGTAGCCCTTCCTAGGTTTTGAAAGCCTTGGTTTTTTTTTTTTTAATTCAGCCCCTTGAATTAGCTTAGCACAGGGCCTGGCCTGTAGACTGTGTTCAAGAAATGAATGAGAGCTAGTCCATTTAAAATAAAATAGCACGTACACTCCAGACCATTTGAAAATTAGAGGAGAGAAGAAACCACCCCCACACGAAGCTTGTCTACCACAGAGAAGTATGAAAATGTTTTAGTTGGTCTGAAAACCTGCACATATGCCTTTGTTTTCTATGGCTGAGACCAACCCCAGATTCTACGTTGGTTGTTGAAAAGAGCCGGCTCCTTAAACAATTCAGCTGCATGAGAGGCAGCATCAGCAAAGATGTGAGGCAAGGCGGTGCTCTCAGAGAACTTTCGGGAGATTCCACAAATCCCTGCTGGACGGCACTAGGCTTTCTGTACACCCCCAGCGTCAACTTTTATCTAGGCTTCTCTTACCACTGCGTTTAATGCACTGTACTCCAAAGTGGGTATGGGAGACAATTCATTGATGGCTGGAAGTTTCTTGTTTTCATCGTATCCTTTAAAAATTCCTACATAATTTATAAATAAATTAATGCACCTATTGTGGGGGTATACGCACAAAAAATGTTTGGCTGATGGGGGGGATGGTGAAGAAGTTTGAACACTAGTTTTAATCTCTCATGTTTTGAACTACCCAGACCCTTTAAGGTTATTCATTTTTCAATCTTTCACTTACCACGTATTCTTTGAGTGCATACTATGTGCTGCCTCTGTTCCAGGTGTGGGAATAAAACATTAAGGTGGAAAATTTTCTTGGCCTTATAGGACTTACTGGGAGATATAGACAGTAAAAGAAATATCTAAAACTTTTAATATTAAATATTATACAGTAATAGGTGCAATTTAAAAATTAAGCAGGCCACAAGGCTAGAGCTGATGGGAGGTGCCACTTCAGCTGACGTGGTGGCATTTTCTCTCTGAGAAGATGACATTTAAGTACAAGTTTTAAATAAAATAAGGCCATGAGCCAAGCAAGGATGGGATAGGCTGTGATGACCCCACAGACCGCACAATACAGCTTCCTAAACAAGATTAACATTTATTTCTCTCTTGCATAATATAAGTAATTCAGAGCTGATATAATAGGGAGCTTATCTGCCATCCCCCCTAAAGCAGGAGTCAGCAAACTTGGTCCACTGTTTTTATTAATAAAGTTTTATTGGAACACAGCCATACACATGTGTTTACTCATTGTCTTGGCTTCCTTCATGCTCCTGGTAGAGTTGAATCGTTGTGGCAGGAACACATGGCCTGCAAAACCAACCGTATGTACTAGGGGTCCCTTTATGGAAAAGTCCCCTGATCCATGCTTTAGCTCAGTGTTTGGAGAACACGTTTTAGCGTCACCTTTACCCTGGTAAGCGGTAAGCGTCATTGAAGCAGGAAAGACCCAGCAGAGAGAAGCGGGGCCATCTCCCTGGTTCTTAGTGTCAATGTCAATCAGACAGGTTTGGGATTAAGAGCATGGAGTGGATTCTGCAGCCACGTGCCCTTTCTTCCTGCCCTCCCACAATGGACGTTTTGGGCAGTGACCCCACCAGACTCACCATCCCCAGGAACAGCCTCATCCCACAGCCCCGGGGGCAAGGTGCTGAGGCCCAGCCGGCTGGGGGGCGGGGGTGGGGGTGGGGAAGAGGACGAAGAGTTTCTGCTGTGCTTGTTGTCCAGTCGGTGGAGGAAGGGTCACAGCGTAGAGGACACTCTGAGCTCTGAGTCCTGTGAAGAATTTGCTTCTTAAAGTGAGGAGATCCCCGCAGGCCACTGGAGGAGGAGGGTGGGAGAGCTGCACGTGGGTCGACCTGGAACACCACCTCCACAGGGAACGCGCCAGCAGACCCCGGCCCACGTGGCCCACCCAGCTTCGGAGAGACAAACGCTATCTCGTGGGCCTCACTGACAGATCGCACCCCCCAGGGCTGGCCAAAGGCCCGTGAGAAGAATGTGGATCTGCCTTGTGTCGAGCTTTCACAAGGAGAGAAAGACCAAAAGAGCCTCTTCTTTCCATCCCCCATGTTTGCGAAGTTTGTCAAGATTGAAGCAACTCAAATAACATAGTGATTAGTGGCTATTAGGCCTGACATCATTGTTCTTTACTGCCAGGGCTGTGCTTAAACCACAGATAAAATAAATAGTATGAGACTTGATATATTACACGTAGATTATTTTAAGAGCTGGCAGGGCTTCTTCCAAAGTGTTAGGGGGCAGGTCCATCTTCATCTCACAGCCTGTGTTATATAAGGATTTCCCTGCCCACCCCCCCCCCCCCCCCGCGCCCCCCCCCCCTCAACAACCGCCCCAACCTTGGTGTCAGGTTAGGAGGGACGCAGAATTAGAGCCAAAGAATGAAGACGGATGCGAGGTGCCATTATATTGGGGGTTTCATAATCGATTAACCTACAAGCGGCCCTTTTAAATTGGTTCTCTGTGCTAATCGCAATGGTATGGCAGGTTGGGTGAAAGCAACCAGGGGTGCTGGGTTCATGGTGGCAGCAGGGAAGGAGAGAACTAATAGAAATGCACAGGACTAGGAAGGGGTGGGGTATGGGTCCCCCCGGCGCATTACCAAGAGTCGGTGTGTAAGGGAGCAAAGCGGCCTCAGGACAGACAGACAGGGTCGGCCACCCTCTGCCTTCCCCTAAGTCCCCCTAAAGGCCCAACCCCTCCTGGCTGCTCCATTTCCAGTACCAAGGTCACACTCTGAAAAGCCCTGAACGTGGTTTGTGCTAAGGAGAGTATGACTGATAAGTGCCCATCACGGTCCCAATCCTGACCATTTGCTTTTTAACGAGGGTGAAAGATAGGCAGGTGCTGGCATTCAAAAGCCGAGGGGGAGAGGCTGGGAGAAGGCGCACCTTCCGATGCCCTGCACCGCACCCCCGATCAATAGGCAGGGTCCTCCTGGGCCCTGGAGTGCAGGGAGGCGCCTGGCTTTCTGAAGGGTGCAGGGAGGGGAACGAGAGCCTGAGACCTGCATCCTATCCCAGGAGAGGGAACAAAGGAGAGGTTTGTTTTGTTTTGTTTTGTTTTGTTTTGAAGGTTGTACAGTATCAAGATGAGAATGCTTAACATAACCACTCTGGAAACTAGTTTGGTGATTTCTTAAGTTAAATTACACTTACTGTATGACTCAGCAATATTATTCCTGAGAATTTTCCGTAGAGAATTTAAAACTTAAGTCCACGTAAAAACCCGTGCATAGCAGCTTTACTTTAATTGCCCTAAACTGGAAATAACCTAAATTTTTTTTCTATAGGTGAATGGATAAACATTCTGTGGTACAGCCACACAAAGGAATACAGCTCAGCAATAAAAAAATAAAAAATAAAAAAATAAAAAAACCCAACCTATTGACGTACACAGCAACATGGGTGGGCTACAAATGCATTATACTGAGTGAAAGAATGACTCAATTTGTATGACATTCTCAGAAACTGAAATGATGGTGGTGGAGAATAGACCCACGGTTGCCAGGGGGTGGGATAGGGGAGGTTTTGACTATAAAGGGCAACATGAGGGAGTTTTTGTGTGTGTGGTGATAGACTAGTTCTCTGACTTGATTGGGCAATGAATACACAAGTCTATATATGCCCCAAAGTTCATAAAACTCTATATACATCCCCCAAAAGGTTAAGTTTATTATGAGCATTTAAGACATTAAAATTTTTTAAATAAATATAAAAGTGAGTGCTTGATACGGCTCATAGAGACCTGAGCACAGCTTCATAGCTGGTATGACATCCATCCACCCATCCGCCCATTCATTCACTTATCATTCATCCCCGCACCCACCTATCCAACCGTCCATCCATCCATCCACCCCTCCGTCCATCCCTCCAAACGTTCATGCTGGGCAGGTCCTAAGGATGCACATACAGAAGGCAGTGTTTTCACTCACGAGGTACTTGTCTAGTGGAGAAGGTGAAAACTTCTATGTATGATTTGAACAGGGTTTGATACAGGTATGTGCATGGTGGGATGGAAGTGACTAGGAGGAAACCCCAAGTCACACTGGGGAGCTCATAGGAGGCTTCGCCCTCAGAGCCTTTGTTTCCTCATTTGGAAGTTTGGAGGAAACAGGTCTTCCTGCCTCAACTCTTTTAGAGGCTTAGGGGGGAATCAAGTTCATAAAAAGGTCTGTGATCTGCAGCGCATGGTCATACAGAGAGTCTTATGACCTTTCAGATTCAGAGGAGCTGTTTGGTCTCTCAGAATATGTGGGTGATTTTAAGAACAATGATTTTGTAAGTAATGTCACAGGGGGAAGAAGACAAGAAGTCTCTGCGTCTTTCTCAGGCTATTATGAAAAATGTTTTTATGAATTTGCTTTAAAAGTTTTTTCAATGAAAACTGAATTTTACCTCTATTCAGGCTTCCCCTGCTGTGCTAACAATTTGATTTCTACAAAACTGGCTAGAAGTGAAAATAAAATAGACCTATTGTAAAAATTATAAACTAAAATCAGATGGGATTTTTTTCTACTCTTCATCATAAAAGATCTTTCAGACTTTTCATTTTTGTTTTCCTGTAGAAAGTAGATCTATAACCAATGGGTAAAAGTTGAAGGTAGACATCATTTTGGCTCATACATGGAATCTTTTAAAGATTAGAATGAATAATAATAATAATAATTGCTTTTTGAGCACTTATGATATGCCAGGCACTGGGCCAAGTATTTTATAGTCATTACCTCATTTAATTTATCAACAACCCCAGAGGTAAATGCTGACTTCCATTTTGCAGATGAGGATTCTAAAGTTCAGAGGGGTAAGTAGTTAAGTCTTCACTGTTGGTGCCAGGATTCCAATCAAGGTATGTAAAGTACAAGCACGAAGATAGATTAAGAGAAAAGTGTATTTAACAGAGTTAACAAATGTTTAGCATCAGAATATAATAGAGAGCTCATAAGTCAATGATAAAAAAAGTTCATGGAAAAATGAGCAAAAAAAGAGCGGGCAATTCATGGAAAAAATACAAATGATAGATAAAATACAAAAAGATGCTTCATATGACTAGCAATCAAAATGCAAACTAAAACGCAATACCATATTTCATTCATCAGATTGGGAAATTGAAGATTGATAAAGTAATGGTTGAATGTGGAGTATGGATCTTGTACATTGTGGGAGGGAAAAAATGGCACTTCCATTCTTCAGGAAAATTTCATGGTGTCTTTTATATTTTAAAAGAAGCACATATTCTATGACCCAGCAGTCCCAAAGTTTCGGTGTTCTACACAAACACACTTGCTCCTATGCTTAAGAAGTGTAAGTAAAAGTGTTCACTGTGGCTCTGTCTGCAAGATCAAAAATCTAGAAACAAACTAAAGTCACTTAGTAAGAAAGTAGTAGTAGTGTGGCATAGCCGTAATATGAAACACTATATAGTAGTTTAAAAGGACGTGGCAGACCTCTATGGGCTAAAAAACCTCCAAGATGATTCTTAAGTGAAAATAAGCAACTGTGTGTTTTGAGGAATGTCCATTTCTTCTTAGGGACAGATTCAAAATATCACATTCCTAAGAGAGATTCAAGACTCAAAGAAGGTCAAGAACAGCTTTAGTGGGATGCGTGTTCTGTTGTGACCTTGGCAAAGGTGTTCAGCCGCTCTGGGAAACGGGGGTCAGAGTGGTTTCACTTCATGGGGTTGATGTGAGGATTCCATGAGTCAGTGTGTGCAAAGCTTTTGAAACAGAAGTCAATTCATGTTATCAGTTACTATCACTTTTGTTGTTGCTCCCATTATGAATGGCTTGGAAAGAGCATTTCATTCAAGAGACTTAAGTTCTCAAAACAGTTAAACCACAAGTGAAATAAAGGAGATGATTCCATCCAGTCTGGAAAACCCCACATTTCAGACTTCTAAATTTTCTTCATCTCTAAGAATGATAAAATGCCATTAAATGACATCGATCCTCCCACCTGTTCGGCCTCTTTTTACCCGACACACATTTAGTGAACGCTTCTAATGCACTAGACATTGGAGGAACAGCTGGAGATAGAATCGCCTCAAACATGGCTGACAGCACCCTGCCCTGCAGGAACCTGTGCTCCGTGTGGCCACAGGCCGATTGCGAATCCCAGCACTGCAGAGCGAGCCCTGAGAGGGGGTGTAGGAGCGATCAGTACTCCGCAGCCTGTTAGTGCCTTTCTAAGATAACTGTATTTCAAATAGAAGGCTTTCATATTGACAGGCATAGAAATTATAATTTTTAACCCTTACATCTGACCTTTCTCCTCTACCGATCAGGCCATGAAGGGGGCAGAGAGGAAGAGTTTTGTCCTGACCCCCTCCTTTCAGCAGTAATTAGACTAGATCAGTGTTACGGTGCTTAAACGTTTCAAAGCACTTACACTTCCAATTGCTTTCACTTTTAGTCCCGTTAATGGATTCGGTAGCTGTTACTATCCCAAAATAGCAAGTGGACACGTGGGTGGATCAGATGCCAGCCGGGCCCAGCTCTCCAACGGCTTCCTGTAGAACAATGTTGCTGGCTCCCTGCACCTCCAGGCATGTGAACCCCGGGTTTATGATGACCTAACAGTGAGAGGCAGCCTCATCCCAGCCTGATCGGAATGCACTACTGAACGACAATAATGATGAAGTAGCAGGACGTTTTGGCTGGCAGAGGCGAGGCCCAGGCCTCTTCGCCACCCCCAGAGAGCCACGCCCGCTCTTTGCACCCACTGAGGTTGCTGGGAAACTTTGTCTTTTAACTCGGAGAGGAGAAAGGCATTGGGTGGGGGTGCACAGCCGGACAGCAGGGAGATGGGGAGCCAGGTGGGCCTTTGGGAGAAGTTTGAGGGCCAGAGCCGATGGCACTGTTTTCACAGGAGGCTCTCTGAGGTTCTGGCCCTAGTGCAGTCATCTGGGGCTTGGTTCCCACCTCTACAGGCTGGTGCCCACAAACTGGCCATTGACATAGAAATGATGCCGTTTCCATGAACTGTGACCTTCTCATGATGGGATTCCAATGGTTGCAAGGGAAGCGCGCATCCACGGTGGGATCCAGGGCAGGAGTTAAAGTGATAGGTGTCGCAAGAGAACCAGAGCTGAGCATGGCTTGTGGGCGCGCTCGAGGCCTGCTCTGAGCACTCCCACACACAGCCAAGGGTGCTCTGCGGTGGGTGGCAGATCTAGTTCCTGGGACTCTCAGTTTCCTCCTGGGTAACAGGGGATCATGAAAGCCACCTCACGAGGTTGTGTGAAGAACAGAAATAGCAGAATAAAGCACCAAAGGGAGTGCTCGCCCTCGGTGGATGGTGCTTTTGTCACTCCCACACCTCTCCAGAGCTCAGGCAGAGCTGTCACGCAGGCACCCCGCCACATGGCCCTGTGAGGTTCATGTGGTGATCGGTGCTTCATGGAGGAGGAACTGGGAAGTCAGGGGGGTGAGGGTCAGACTAGATCATGGAGGTGGCACCCAAGGACACGCACTAGGGTCTTTGCATGTTCAGCTCATAGCAGTTGCTTCTCGATATCCTGCTCTGCATGGCCCTTGGAGGCCCTAAGAAAGAGTGGGAAAATTCTAAGCTAATTGCGTTTTGTCTTCCTGCTCACTCTCCGGTCACCAGAGCCTCTGCCTCCAAATGTCTCCCCCGGTGTCTGACATACATGATGAAATTCCTCTTTGAGATTCATGTCCTTGGGCCTTAAAGACTCCAGACCCCCTCTGCACTGTGCTTAGGACCAGACAGGAGTGGGAGTAAGTCAGTTGTTGGCCTCTGTCCTCGTCAGACTCTGAGAATAGTAATGACGCTATTTATTGTAATGAAATAAGCATAGATGTCGGCACCAGTCCAGCTTGGGTCTAAATACTGATGCTGCATTTATGAAGGAAATTATAATAATAAATAATTATAAACATAGATGTTTTAAGGGAATAGAGCTGGCCACTTACATGGAGAAGTTACCACAGTGATATACAAAACAGACATGGCTCTTGTTTTCATGAAACTTCAGGCCAGTGGGGAGACAGATGATGATGCAGCAAGCACACAAATGTAATGTTACAGACCATAGTAAGAACCACACAAGGGCAATGTCGAAAAAAGAAGAGACCTGGGGGGGGGGGTGCATGTGGACATCCAACAGGGAAACTCGTTCTAGCCCGGGTCCAAGGGGAAAGTTTCCTGAGAAGGTGGCATCAGCGGGCAGAGGTTAATGAGAGTAAGGATGCAAGCAGAATAGCCCAGGCACAGAGAATGATGTATTCAAAGACTCAGGGAGTCGGGGCAGAGGGTGGGCCAGGAGCCTGGCACCAGAGGGAGGAGAAAGCGTGTTAGGAACACACAGAATGAGGAGGGGGTGGAGAAGACTGTACAATGAGGCCGTGGAGGGAGGCATGGGCCATCCATGCCGGGCCTCACTGGATTGGGCTGGTGAGTTTCAGGAGGTAATGACATCCTGGCCTATGTTTTAAAAACACCACTTAGGCTGTTTCATGGAGAAGGGATTGGAGGAGTTAAAGGGAAAGTAGGGTGTTCCATTAGGGGGCCACAACATTTCTCCGTTGAGAGATGAGGGTCACATGGACTTGGGGTACAGCAGTGGAGATGAAGTGGGAAAAGTGGACAGATATTTATCTTCATTCCAAGGAAAAAAACATCAGTTTCTGCCAGATAGTAGATGCTGGGCAAGGGCAGAGAGCGCTGACCTTGGAGCTGTGCTGATTGCAGCCCCTATATCACTGAGGTACATCAGATGCCACAAAACTGTGTGCACAAGGGAGATCAGGCCGAGATGGCAGCACAGGTAAAGCGGTACTCAGAATCTCTCAAAGCTGCATCAAAATGACAACTCAACTACAGAACAACCACAACTCAGAACCCCCTGAGATCTAGCAGAACAGAAGTCCTTAAGCTAAGGAAATACTAAGGGAATTTCCTTAAACTAAGGAAATACAAAGAAGAGGCCATAGACAGAAAAATAGGAGGGGCAGAGATGCCGAATGCGCTGGTCCCACATGTGATGGATTAAAAATCAGGAGGGATAATTTGGCTGCAGAGGTCCCCCCTGAGGAGCAGGGATCCCAGACCCATATAAAGCTCCCCAGCCTAGGGGTGCTGAGAATAAAAGTCCCCATAAGATCTGGCTGTAAAAACCAGCTGGGATCGAGACTGAGGGAGATGGAGGGCTTGGAGTCCCAGGCAGTTCCTCCTAAAGGGGTCTTGTACAGACTTATTGGGACTCACTCACTCTGAGCTCCAGCACTGAGGCAGCAGCTTGAAAGGCACCAGGAACATATGAGTAGGAGCTAAATTGTCTGGCATCAGGGTGAGAGCTAGAGGGACAGCTTTCTCCCAGTCAGAAGTGCTGGGAGAGGCCATTGTTCCTTTCCTGAGATGCCCCTCAGGAAAGCCAGCAGATGGGCACCATATCTGAGTTTCCATCTACCTGGCTGGTAGTTTCCTACTACCTGCCCTGGTGATTCCCAGAGACCCCACCCCACTTCATCAAATTTTGGGACCCACCCAAGTCATTTCCAGTGGCTTTTTCCTACAAATAGCCTGCTTTAGCTTATGCTGCAGACTTTCCTAAAATCTCCCAAACAAGTAGCACCAGGCAGCAGTGTGCCCCGTCCCTCTCACTAAGCGGCCCCTGGTCTGGCTCTAGTGGCAGCCAGCCTTAGTTCACAGCTTGGACTCTCCTGGCACCACTAATCCCAGCACAAACAGCAGTCGTCTCCAGATCCCTTTGTATCTCATGCTGCGTGGCCATGGACAGGGCACAGGCAGTGGCTGATCTCGGCCTGAACCTCCCAGGGGGCCCCAGAGCCAGTGCAGCCAGTTTACAGCTTCAGACTGATGCTATAGCACCACCCCACCACCTTCATATGTGACACACTCAGGGGGTGGACTTGGAGGATACCTGAGCCCCAGTGAAGTGAGTTCTGCTCCATGGGGTCAGCCTCTGCACAGCAAATTCTCCACAGTGGTCATGGCCAGTACTCCCAGCCTATCAGCCTGGAGGTAAATCCCTCCCATTGATGTGTCAACAGCAATCAAGGCTCAAACACAACAGAAGGGTGCACGTAGCCCACACAAGGGGTACACTTGGAGCATCTAGCTCAAGTGACCTGGGAGGTTGCACCAGTAGGCCCTATAGGACACCTACTGCATAAGGCCACTCTGCCAAGCC
The DNA here is from genome assembly GCF_021234165.1 of Pteronotus mesoamericanus. NCBI lineage: Eukaryota > Metazoa > Chordata > Mammalia > Chiroptera > Mormoopidae > Pteronotus > Pteronotus mesoamericanus. The sequence continues at coordinate 15,415,783 of NW_026555234.1, read as the reverse complement.
TGGGAGACATAGCAGCTCTACCTAATACATAGAAACAAATGCAGGGAGGCTGCCAAAATGAGGAGACAAAGAAACATATCTTGAATAAAAGAACAGAACAAAACTCCAGAAAAAGAACTAAACAAAATGGAGACAAGCAATCTACCTGATACAGAGTTCAAAATACTGGTTATAAGGATACTCAGTGAACTTAGGGGAGAGCAAAAGAAGTGAGAAATTCAACAAAGAAATAGGAAACATAAAAATGGAGGTAGATAACTTAAAAAAAAATCTAGTCAGAAATGAAGAATACAGTAACTAAAATAAAGAATACATTGCAGGGGATCAAAAGTGGAGTAGATGAAGCAGAGAATCAAGCCAGGAATTCGGGAGATAAAGAAGAAGAAAACACCCAATCTGGATAGGAAAAAGAAAAAAAATTAAAATGAGGCTAGTATAAGGAGACTTTAGGACAACTTCAAGAGCAGCAACATTCACATCATGGGGGTGCAGGAAGGAAAAGATATAGAACAAGAAATTTAAAATCTATGTGAAAAAATAACGATGAAAACTTTTCTAACCTGGTGAAGGAAATAAATACAAAAATCCAAGAAGCACAGGGATACCAAAGAAGATGAACCCAAAGAAGACTATACCAAGACACATCATAATTAAAATGCCAAAGGTTAAAGACAATTAGAGAATCTTAAAAGCAGTGAGAAAAGCAGTTAGTTACCAAAAAGGAAGCTCCCATAAGGCTGTCCACTGATTCCTTAACAGAAACTTTGCAGGCTAGAAGGGATTGGCAAGAAATAAACAAAGTGATGAAACACGGGATCTACAACTAAGATGACCCTGCAAAGCTATTATTTAGAACTGAAGGACAGGTAAAGATTTTCCCAGACAAAAAAAAAAAAAAAAAAGCTCAAGGAGTTCATTACCACCATACCAGTATTTTATGAAATGTTAAAGAATGTTCCTTAAAAAAAAAAAGAAAAAAGATAAAAAATATGAATAATAAATAAGTACATATTTATCAAAATTTCTTTAAATATAACTGGATTAAGTGCTTCCATCAAAAGACATACAGTGGCTGAATGGATAACAAAAAAAGACCCTTCCATATGCTGTCTACAAGAGACACACTTCAGATCAAAACACACATAGAGAGACTTAAAGTAAAGGAATAGAAAAAATATGTTATGAAAATAGAAACACGCACAAAAAAGCTGGGGTAGCCATACTTATACCAGACAAAATAGACTTTCAAATAAAGGTTAGAACAAGAGGTAACAAAGGACTCAGCAATTCCACTTCTAGATGTTTATCCCAAGCAACCCAAAAGAGTAAATTATCTGTGTTTATTGCAACATTATATATAATAACCAAGACATGGAAGCAACATAAGTGTTCATCAATAGATGAATGGATAATGAAAAATGGTGCATACATACAATGGAATATGATTTAGCCATAAGAACGAAATCTTGCCATCTGCAGCTGCATGGATGGACCTTCAGGGTATTGTGTTGAGTGAGATCAGTCAGAGAAAAACAAATGTCATATGATTTCACTTATATGTGGAATCTAAAATAGCAAAATAAACAAACAAGCAGAACAGAAACAGACTTATACAGAGAACATTTTGATGGTTACCAGATGGGAGGAGTGTTGGGGGACTGAGTAAGAAGGTGAAGGGATTAAGAAGCACAAATTGGCTGTTGTAGATTAGTCCTGGGGAGGTAAAGTACAGCACAGGCAATAGAGTCAATAATATTATAATAACTAAGTATCGTGTCAGATGTGTACTAGATGTATCACTGTGATCACTTTGTAAGTGTATAAAAAGTCACTGGGCTGTACACCTGAAACTAATATAATAGTGTATGACAACTGTAATTGAAAAATAAAAAATATTTTTAAAAAAATGTGGAAAAAGAGTGTTTGCTATAGTGTCACTTATAAAAGCAGAAGTCTAAAAATAACTAAATATCCAAGTGTATGGAAGTATCTTAGTCAATTAAAGCACACACTGTTAATGGAATAATAGGCATCACTAGCACAATAGAAAAGTATGGAAGCGTGATGATGAAATAACACGAAGTACAAAAAATGAATATGCAAAACTTTATGCACGTCAAGTGCATTTTAATTCTCTGGGTAATTTTTTTTTTACTTTATTCTAACTTTCAAAAATATATATACTTTTTTTGGAATGCTACTAAAGCTATACATCTCATTTTGAGGGAAAAAATTTATCTTAAAAATATACTTTCAAAAACTTGTAAGAAAGATGAATATCATACATAGAGTATGATTCCAAATTTGCTTTCTTAAAAATGTTTTTAGAGGAAAAGGCTAGAAAAACATTCACCAAACCACTAATAAACATTCTTTTGAAGCAGTAGTACTGAGGATGATTTTCATGTTCCTATCAACATGAAACAAGATAGAGTATCATCGCCATCATCGTCGTCATTTACTGAGCCCTTATGACATGACAAAACTTCTGCTGGGTGCTTTACACACATTGCGGCGTGTCCTGTCCCAGCCGCGCTCTGAGGTAGGTGTTACCTCTGCTAAGCCATTTTCCAGATGCGGAAATGGAGACAGAGAGAGGCAAAGCTACTCGCTGGAATGAAGCTGTGGCTTGCTAAGTAACCGCCTCCTCGGACAGACAGGGACCTTGCCTTCCTCTGTAGCAGGGAGATTTTTATTCATCTGAAATGATCCATTGTAACTTCTCCAGAAAGGGCAGCCAATGGGAGAACTCCACAGGGTGGCCGCGCACAGTCCTCTGTAGGGGCAGGGTGCCCCAGCCGCCGGGCATGGCCCGCTCCAGAGTAACCCAGTGCACCCAGCGCAGCGTGAGGGGGAAGAAAGTCCAACCGGTCACTTCTAGGAGTCTGAGATGGTTAGAGGAAGGAAGGAAGAGTCACCCAGACTGTGGCTAGCGCCTGCCACACAGTCTGGGTGAGTCTGGGACAAGAAAGAAGAATAAGGAACTGAGAGAGTGACATGCTGAGCAGCCGAGGGGGAAATTGCCTAGGAGAATTTTTTTAAAATGTCAGGCTGCCCTGCAATATGCAATTACCTGTTAACTCTCTCTGGCTTCTGCGTTGTTTCTCTGAAAGTAGCGCCACATTAAGAATAAGTCAACGTGCAGTGTGGATGGAGCAAGAGGCTATTATGCTAAGTGAAATAGACAGAGAAAGACGGGTACTGCATGGCTTCACTTCTATGTGGAATCTAAAGAACAACAACAACAACAAAAAACCACGAGAAAACAATATTGAAACAGCCTCACAGATAGAGAATAGACTGATGGATGCTAGATGGGAGGAGGAGTTGGCAGGGCTGGGTGAAAAGGTGAAGGATTAAAAAGCACAAATTGGTAGTTGCAAAACAGCCATGGGGATGTAAGGTACAACACAGGGAATCTAGGCAATAATAGTGCAGTCTCTCTGCGCGGTGCCAGGCGGGCCCTGGAAATACCAGGGGGAACACCGTGCCAAGTATCTGATTGCCTAACCCCTATGCTGCACACCTGAAACCACCACAAAATGACATTGAATGTCAACTGTAACTGACAAATAAAATTTAAAAAAAATAATAAGTCAGGTGGAGCCCTGAAATTTGTGTTATATTTATACTTACATATAGCTCATTTCAAAACAATTTGCAGTGAGCATGTGATTCATGTTATAATGAACCCTTTTAGGTGTCTTTGAACAATAGTTTAAGATGGAGAATTGTTTGGGGAGCAGCTACAAATTTCCTTAGCCAGGAGCCCATTCAGATCCTTCGTGTTCTGCCCTTCTAGGGCAGTAGTGGCCAGAGAAGAGGCCTCACCCCCAAAGGGCTTGGCAGACCGGAGAAGGCACCCGTGCTTGCCCTTGGCCCTGTACGGTGTATCTCGGGGAGAGAGGTGGCATTTACGCTTTCTCATTTCAGTTAAGTAACTTTTAATCCACTTGCCTGGAATGGTGCCCAATCAGCAAATAGGGCTCTGAGGCAAGAGGGGCACTTGCATCTTGTCCAGTCTATTTATCACCGGTCTCCCGCAGCGGACTGAGAATTTCCATCAACTTTGCTCATAGCTTATCCTCAGCACCTGGCACAGTGCCTGGCACTTAAAAGATATTCACAAAGAGGAATGAAATGAGGGTTATCATCCTAGAAAATGCATCACCTCTTCCCTTAAAAGCCCTCGCATCTCTCTTTGGAATTCTCTCTTTTTCAGTTTAAATCTATGATAACCCTGGCTCAGAAACTCGGAGTAAAAAATCCAAGTGTGGCCAGGAAAAGAACCAAAGCAATAGAGTTATAAAAGGGCATGATAAGCAATGCAGTATTGGCTCTAATTTTTTTGCTCTTTATTCATTTATGTATTCCAAACACATAGTATATTCCCGACGCCATGCTAGGGTACAGGAGATACAAACACTTAATCAAGGGGATGATCAAGGGGATAAATACGGCTTCCCTAGAATTCATCCTAATCCATTAATAATAATAGTTAGTGTCCAGTGCTGAGCTCCAGGTATTGTTCTAAGTGCTTTTCATATGTTGCTGTGTTTCTAGGTAGCATTGGGTTTGTTATGCACTTTTTGCAGATGAGCAAGCTAAGACTCAGAAAAGGGAAGGAATTCATTCCTGTCCCACAGCTGGTGGTGCAGACCAGCTGGGGTCCCTGCAGCCTGACACCTGTGCTCATGCTTTTCATGACGTCGAGCGAACTTCCTGAGGGGTGATCTGCGATGACGGGTCTTCGCATCACCAGAGATGCAGGATAAAAATGCAGACTCCCAGGCCTCTGGCAGGGGAGCCTGGAAATCCACATTCTCTAGCCACTAACCTGGGTGAGTCAGACATGCACGGAAGCTTGTAAAACCCAGCCCTCAGGTGAGCTACATGCGCTCCTTGCAAGTTTATAAAATCTAGGACCTGCCGCCTACATTCCACCCCGATCCCTGCCCCCGATAAACAGAATGGAAGAGGAATGTGGAGGGAGGGAAGAAAGAGAGAGGGAGGGAGGGCAGAAAGGAAGGAAGAAACTTGTCCCAGATTGAGCTGTTTCAGGTCCAGCCAGGTCAACACGGAGCCCCCTGCGTCTCTGCTCTGCGGCTTGCAGCAGCAGGCTCCCCGTGACTGTTGAAGCAGCGGCTGCTGATGGCTTGGTGACCCTCTACAGATGATGATGGCTGCCCACGTGAAGTGCTTGAAGCAGCCAGCCACTGGGAATAGCAGCGGGGTGCAATTGAGCTGCACCTCCATGTTTATCCCTCCCCAGGTTGGGACAGTACTGCCCTGTGTCCGCTCGAGTGGCCGGGGTCCGTATCCACCTGTGCACACTGCGATGGTTCAGCCAGCAGGACAAGTGGCTGGGAGAAGGCACGGAGGCAGGAATCCTGGCTCCCAGCAGGCCACAGGATGCTAAGATAACAAAAAGCACGCCATGCTCAGGAAGTGGCCTGTGGGTGGTCCTGTCAGGCCCACACGGGTTTGGGGGGCTGGGGGGTTGGGGGGTGGTTATCCACCACTGGTTCTCACCAGCAAGTCACATGATTACTCTGAGTCTCAGTTTCCTTGTACAAAAAATAGCTATCATATCTGATGGCTATTAATATTATCTGTGATTTATTGAACACTTTTCATGTGTCAGGCTCTGCCTTGAGGCAATCCATCAATCTCCGTAACAAATATCTATGGAGTAATTTTTGTCCCCATTTGACAGAAGGAAATGAGTGTTAGAGAGATTAAGAAACTTGCTCTCAGCTCCCAGCAGGTAACCAGTGAGACCAGGATTTGCTCCCAGGTCTGCCTAATAACAAAGCCTGTCCTCTTAGTAACTACTGATCCCTTCTCCAATGTTCCTTCCACTTCTGCTTTCCATGACTAAGTGCCTCAAATATAAGATGTTCATGGTTTCAAAGAAAGGAGGGTACCACCCTGTCTTCCCAGCCCCACATCTGAGCCTGGACGGTGAAAATGTGTTAGTTCATCTGCGTCCAGCAGGGGTTCAGCGCAGATGGCCTCTGCAGTCCTGTCCGCTGAAAGAGCTGTGCCTGCAGAAGGGGGCCCAGAGGCCTCCAGCAAGGAGCCCAAGTTTCAGCCGCTGAGCAGATGTCAGAAACAGGGTCCTGCTGTGGTCTGCTTTCCCCAAGGTCTGAACTGAGGAGCCCCTCTGTGTGATGGGCATGAAGGGGCTTTCAAACACCACAGAGATTCATGGAAAACCCAGACCCCCGCCCCATGCCCCTCGCCAACCTCACCTCCCACCGTTTGCCCCTCATTCACTCCTACTTCTCTTCCCTCCTCAAACAGACCAAACCCATCCCCACCTCAGGGCTTTTGCACGTGCTATGGCCGCTGCCCAAAACACTGTTTCTCCTGCCTAGAAGGCACTTTCTCCAGATCTTCACAAGCTTCCTCCTCCTTGTCACCCAGGTCTCAGATCATGGTCCCCTCCTCCGAGAGGCCTTTCCTGACCACCCCGTCTAAATTGGCACCTTCCATCCATTCCTCTCCATCACATCTTCCAGCTTTACTTCCCCTCCAGGGCTGAAATAATCTTGCTCATTATTTCCTTACATCCCTAGAAAAACGCCCGGCAAATGGTTGACTCTCAATGAATATGCGCTGAATGAACAAACCAATGAATACATGAATAAATGAATGGGAAACTTTTGCAAACTTTTTTTGTAATAAGGATCCAGGAACCTGTATGCAAAAGTAGCCCTTCCTTTCGGTTAACAAGGGCAGAGACCACCCCCAAAAATAAATAAATAAATACCAGTGTGGTTGGTAACAACTTAACAACCAGCCAGCAGTTATAGGCACACACATTGCTGGGCATGTTTCCAAGGCTAAAAAGGCACTAATTGCTTTCATATAAAGAGGTAGAAATGCAGTCCCTCTGTGCCCTTTAGTCCTGATGATCTGCGTTGTCGTATCTGTTACCGTGTGAAGTGTTGCTGTGTCACACAGCCTGTTTGGGCCTCGCTCTGCCTGTCTGGGATGGTGACAGGTGCCTACACAGAGAAGAGAGGGACTAGGGGAGCGTGCGCGCCTGTGTCTGTGCATGTGCTTGTCTCCGTGTGTGTGCACGTGTGTGTGAAAGCAGCAACACACTGGGAAGGGTTAACACAGCCGGGCTGTGCCCAGGCCGTCCGCTGGCCTGGGGACAGGAGGGGTGGGCCTGGAAGGTGGAGCGGGCTTGGCTGGCATCGGCTGCCTTTTCCAAGACGGGAGTGCAAATGCTTGCCCAGCTGGACTGAGGGCGGTGAACTCAAGTCTCCTTTAGGGATGGCTGAAAAAGGCAACACCTGGAGACCCCTCCCTCCCTGTCCCTCCACAGCAGGTCGCATCTGGGAGACGCTCTGGTCATTAGAGGAATGAGTGACAGTGAGTGATTCGCCGGCTCGCCGGCACTGGGCGGAAAGCAGCAGCAAGGATGGATGTGGTTGACAGCCTTCTTGTGAACGGAAGCAACTTCACTCCTCCCTGCGAACTAGGCATCGAAAATGAGACGCTTTTCTGCTTGGAGCGGCCCCATCCGCCCAAAGGTAGGCAGAAGAGACTGTTATTTTAATTCAGAAAACTAGTCCATTGAAGGGGAAATCAGCAAAGGCAAGGTTGATAGAGAAAATATAACCACGTCCTCGTGAGACAAGGCTGAATAAAGTCATCTGTTCAGAAGTTTGGATAAGAGATCAACAAGCAGAATGGAGTCAAACATTCTCAGGGTTCCCCTCGGGAGAGCGGAGATTAACGGCCAGGACTTGGGGGAACAAAAGCAGCGGGAGGAGACGCTGAAGTGTAGCAAGGAGGCAGGACGAGCAAGTGTGGAAGCTCCAACTTACGGGCACTGCGGGAACGGTGCTGTCACAATCTAGCTGTCACCTTTTCTTGGGGCAAATCTGGCGTGAAGAAGTGATTAAATAATGCTTAGCAGCTAGGAAAGGAAGCAAACACTATTCACTGGAGCAGCTTTGTTCTTAAGAAAGTGGTTCCCCGAGTGATCCTTTAACAAACCAACCTTTTAGAAGCAACAGAATCGCTCTGCTCCCCCCAGTTTGTTTCTGCAGGATATTTTCAGAGCAGGAATAGTTGGTTCAAGGATTACACCCCTGCGGGGGGAAATCAGGAGGAAATAGCTGTTGGCTTCCTGTGCGAAGGTTTTAACATTCTGCTCTCATAACCTCCATCCCTCCTTCCTGTCCCTGTTCCTCTTTGCAGAGTGGCAGCCAGCTGTGCAGATTCTCTTGTATTCCTTGATATTTCTGCTGAGCGTGCTGGGAAACACGCTGGTCATCACAGTGCTGATTCGGAACAAGAGGATGAGGACCGTCACCAACATCTTCCTGCTGTCCCTGGCCGTCAGCGACCTCATGCTCTGCCTCTTCTGCATGCCATTCAACCTCATCCCCAACCTGCTCAAGGATTTCATCTTCAGCAGCGCTGTTTGCAAAACCACCACCTACTTCATGGGTGAGTTGCTGCTGGGGGTGACTATTTCCGGAGCTCACCTCAGACCCCACTCAGTCCCAGGCCTTCCCAGACCCCTGACAGCCTCGGCGGAGGAGCCCTGCTGAGCATAAAAGACAAAATGCTGGGCTGTGTGGGGCCCTGGGCAAGGACACAGGTGCTGGCTTTCCGGTAGCCCAGTACCCCTCTGTCCCCAGCGGTCAGTCCCCAGTAGTATGTTTCAGGGATCAGTGTCTCGGAGTAGAGTAAGTTGGTAAGAAACCACAGGAGAGGTTCGTTTGGCTAGTTTCTGTGAGAGACAGACAGATGCACGCTGCTCTGCTGCCTTCTGAAAGCTGTTGATTGTATGCGGAGCTCTACCCAACCCAAGCCACAGCTTTGGGGTGGTGAGGGGGTGGAGGAGGGTTCTTTCTCGTGTCGCTCTTACTTTCCTAGGGAACAGGGGCTGTTTGCAAAGCACTGTCACCCCAGCTCTAGGCTCCCTGCTGAGGATTCACTTCCCAGCCTGTTCCTCAGAGAGACGCCTCTGTCCCTAGAAGCGCAGTTGAATTTGCTCATGGGGGCTATGGGGTCACTAAGTGGACCCTGATTGGCAGAAACATGTGGCTCTCTGCCTATGCCAATCAAAATGATGATGGCAATGATGAAAATCCTAAGAGCATTTTTTAGTACATTTTATGCACCGGTGTTATGATAGGTGATTGTACTTCCATGATCTTATTTTACAGACCAAACACCCTAAGTATAGTTACTTTCCACTGTTGCTGAGGGGGGAACAGAAGCACAGAGAGGCTCATAATGTGCCCAAGGCCACGCAGGTGGTAAGCCACGGAGCTGGGATTTGAACCCAGGTCAGCAGGCACCACGGTGGCAAATGAGCGCACTGCCTCGGTTTGCCAGCTGCTGTTGGTGCTCCTGAAGCCAAACAAAGACGTGTCTTTTGGTCCCTTCTGTCTGCTAAGTCGCCTTGTTCCCTGCCTGTTCTGAGGACTACTTGGGAGGAGGAGGAGAGGTGGGAAATGGGGAGGGGGAGCTGGGATTTGTTCTAACTGAGCCTTGCAAGACATGCAGAACTGAGACCTGGGCTGAGGCAGGCTTCACTGGCCAGAAAGCTTTAAAAGCCTTCATTTCTCCCCGTTGGGGAAGTGAGATATGGCACTAACAAAATGAAGATGAATTCCCTACCTGCGTGCCATGAACAAATAACTAAGGAAGTGTCACTCTATGTCCCAGTCCTCTGAAAATAAAAACAGACTACAAAGGAAAAGGACCATTGTTCAACAATGAGGTAGTAATAATAATTAGAACTTCATAGCGCTTTAAGCTGTAAGAGCAGTCCATAGATACCTTATGATAATATTATTTAAGAATCTTAAGCCAGGATTCGTGAAAGTCAATTTAAAATTTGCTAAATGCCATAAACTTGTTCATCTTAAAACAGTACATTTTGTTATGTGAATTTCACCTGAATAAAAAATGGTTTGAAAAATAGCAAAAATGAAAAGCCAGGTGATTCTTAAAGTGCTTGCAATATTGTAATGGTTTTGCTGAGCTGCTGCTAACAGTGATGTCAGGTCTTCCCTTAATTTTGAGTTCTCTTCAATGCTATTGCTAACAATGAACATTCGTTAAGTTCCTAACGTGGAGACAAAAGAGGGGTGCTTACCTGATAGTGGGTTTATAATAACTGTGGACCCGCCGCACAGCCTAGACTCGGAGGAGTTAGGGGCTACATTCTCTCATCTCAATGTCGCAAGCTTCTTAGGTCCAGGGACACAGAGCCAACCCTCTCTCAGAGCATGAGTGTTCGTTGGGGTGGCCAAAAAGTCCATTACACTTTTTTCATAAAAGAAAAGACACATTTTTCACTGTCACCAATAACTTTTTTGATTTGGATATTTTGAGTACATTGGCTGTCTCCTGCTCTTGGCTTCTAATGGGCAGAGGCCAGGGGTGCTGTTAAACAGCTGAACATCTTCCCGTACATAAGACAGCCCCACAGCAAAGAATTATTTGGCCAAAATGTCAATATCACCAAAAAACTCCACAAACCACTTTTGACACATTTGGTCAGTCACAGCACCTTCTCCATACACTGCACAAATCTTTTTTTGCATTTCAGTTGCATTTTTACCTATCTTGAAATAATAAAGCATAATATGCCAAAAATGTGTATATTTGTCCATCTTCAATATTAAAATGGCTATACAGAAATTCAATTTTGATAAGTTTTTTAAAATGTAAGCTGATATGACAGCTACCACAATACGGTCTAACAAAATTGTTTCCAATGAAGTTAAAGACGGCCAAGCACCACTAGAGCCATCGTACAGAGAAAACGAAATGAACTTCTTGGCCACCCCAATATTGAATGGTTTGGGGGTTACAGGTTGCTTTAAGTCTCTAAGAAATGGTATGGATATTCTCTGTAGAAAAAGAACATTTTTATACAAAGTCTCAAGGAATTAATTTTCGTTCATAAAAGGCCCCAGGCTAAGGACTTCTGCTACCGAGCTCCAGTGAAGTCTTAGGTTTAAAATATTATCGTAAGATAGAAGCAGAAGAATTGACAGGACTCATGGGTAAAGAATTAAAGGAAGTTTTAAGGGGAGAAGACATTATAATAAGTATACACATATGGAGCACAAAAGTTAAGGAACATTAAGCTTTTTTGACGATACCTCAGTACATCATTTTAAATGAGATGCTTTGCTGCCTCATTCATTGCCATGCATACTCATTCTACAAAATACAGAAAAGCAAGGAGAACAAGAGGAAGACCCTAGCCCTCCATCCAGAGAAACCTTTACTTATAGTGTGGAGTTTTCCTTTTCAACCTTCTTTATTATGTGGGTTTTTTTTTCAACAAACCACGTTTTGAATTTGGAATGTTTCACTCTTATAAACAGTATGTACTAGAATGTCTCGGAAAGAGGTTTAATGCCCTTAGCTCAGACTCTAGCGACCTCTCGGGTCACAGTCCTTAAGAAACTGGGTGATGGGGTCAACTTAACTGTACAGATCATGCTCAGATCAGAGATTTTCTGGGGGTTACTCCAAAGTCTCCTCTGTGGGGTAGGGACATATTGCATCCACTTGGTTATTAATTAATGAGCACAGTCAACGCGAGAAGACATTAGGTTGTTTTCAAAGTTCACTATACTTATCTGAAAATTGGCAAATACACTTCTAAACTGCTTTCTTAAACCCTTTTCAGAACAGAGCTGGGAATAAATCATTTTTTAAAAATATACATACATGAGATTGCTTTACCCTCTGAGCAATTTCCTTTGATATCAAACCTATGCAGATCAGATATGCTTAAGCTAATGTGCAAATAAACTTTGGATTTCAAAGCCGACAAAACCACCTCCTTTGTTCCTTCCCAGGCACCTCTGTGAGCGTATCCACGTTTAATCTGGTGGCCATATCTTTGGAGAGATACGGTGCGATTTGCAAACCCTTACAGTCCCGGGTCTGGCAGACGAAATCCCACGCTCTGAAGGTGATTGCCGCTACCTGGTGCCTCTCCTTTACCATCATGACTCCGTACCCAATTTATAGCGACTTGGTGCCTTTAACCAAAAATAACAACCAGACTGCGAATATGTGCCGCTTCCTACTGCCAAATGATGTTATGCAGCAATCCTGGTAAGGCTGCCTAACGTTCATTCATTTGATACAACTTGATCCAATTTTGAAGTTTTTGTTAAAAACTGGAATGTATTCTCCAGTGTGGCTGAGGGACCGGTTTCCTGAAAACACTTGGCAAAGAATCATCCTAACCTCTTTCTATGGTAACAGTGCTCGCAGACACTTAGGGAGCTCCGTTTTAAATGCCATACATCTATTCATTCAATTAATCCTCTCAAAATGTAGATACTATTATTGTCCCCATTTTACAGATGAGAAAAGTGGGACGTGAGAGGTTAAGTGTTCAAAGTCACAAACCTGAAGAGACAGAGCCTGTGTGCCACCCACTAAGCAGTGCGCTTCCGGGTGATGTGTACGGGGCTGGGCTAGTGGTTTGGGGGCCATGGCTAAGGGCGGACAATGGAGTGAGGGTGAGTCCTGGCTCCCAGGTGGTTTTTCTTAGGGCTGCAGCGATAGTGCTTGGATAGAGCGCTTTACTGGAAACAAAAAAGTAAGAATCTAATTCCTGTTTCTTTGCTGGGTGACATGGGACAAATTCACACAAGCACTCTGAGGTAGAGGTTATCTATACAAGGGTTAAAATAGATATTTTTTTTATCTACCTCATCGTGTGGCTGTAGGATTCAAATGAGTGTGTATAAAAATGTCATTAAATATCTTTTAAAAGGCTACACAAATGCAGGGTATTATGTTACTAATTCCAAGCATGTTTTAGAAACAGGGAGCTAGATATTTTAAAATGGCTCAAAACTGAGATAATCTTTGCCTTTTTTTTCATTTCAACCCAGTAAAACACACACACACACACACACACAGAATGATGTTGCAAATGAGAGGGACTCGAAAAGGAATCTTATCAAAACATGTCCAATTGAAATGAGAAATGGCCTAGCCACCGTGAGCCTCTGACAATTTTATGGCCTCATCACCTAACCTCACACATGCCAGACTACAAAAGTGATTTAGGGGCCAGGCTCATAAAAGAGGAGGCTGTGATGCTTCAGGAATCAAATGTGTTTAGAGAAAGCATAGCTCTGCCCCACCAGGCACTGGAGCGAGCATGCCACTGTGCTGATGTGTCAGAAGCAGCCAGAACGCCATGTTTTGCAAAACCAAGGCGGCTTGCCGTCATTCCGACCCCTGCTTTTTGATTGTTCTCTTGTTCTCTTTGATTGTTCAGAGCCAACAAATGGCATATTGATATGCTTGAGAGCACAGGTTCAGAATCATAGTGCTTGGATGTGAATCCCACCTTTGCCACTAGCTGTGTGGCTTTGGACAAGTTATTGAAGTCAGTCTCTAAGTCTCAGTTTCTTTACATGTCAAGTAGGCATCATGAGAATACTGCCTACCTCAATGGTTATTATGGGAGTTAAATGTAATACTACCCACATAAAATGCTTACCCTAGTGTGTAACACATTTAATACGACTTTGGTGAATGTAAGTTCTTTATTTTGTGGGGTTTTTAAAAAAATAATAGCTTTACTAAGACAAAATTCACATATTCTTTTTTTAAGCTTATTAGTTTTATATATAGACTTGTTTTGAGCACAGAATCTTACCAAACTTTTCCAATTTAACTAGTCCTTCATAAGAGACTTTATCTGGAAAAAAAAATAACTTCTAATGAACGACATGGAATTTCCAAGGACATTAAATGCTAGCGATCGCTGGTTGCTCAGACCAGTTACAATGGAGACAAACCCTATTTCTCCCATCCCATCTGAGTTTGAAATAGTGGATCGCTGGTTATTGGATTTCTCTTTATTTTATTAGGCACACGTTCCTGTTACTCATCCTCTTTCTTATTCCTGGAATTGTGATGATGGTGGCATATGGATTAATCTCTTTGGAACTTTACCAAGGAATAAAATTTGATGCTAGCCAGAAGTCTGCCAGAGGTAACTATCTTTTAGCCATATGTTTATGCCAAAAGATCAAACAGCCTGTTTTCTGTAGCTTAACTAGATATACCCACAATATATTGGGTATAATATATTGGAGATTTTCAGAAGTCTCATCAGACTGTGTCATAAGGCGCCGTCATGGGACCGAGTGTCTCTATTTCTCCATCTGTGTAGCAGAGGAGTCACCCCTCTGGAAAGGGGTCCCACAGGAACAACATGAGATGACACACACAGACCTCCACTTGGAAGGGGGGCATGTGCCCCACACTTCCTGTAAGGTTGTATTCAAATGGCCCCCCTTCGCCACCCAAGCTAACTGTAACCCCAGTCCCCCTCCGCCTGCCTCCTCCCTCCACAGCCACACTGCAGTTGTCGCAAAGCTTTATCCCAGCCCCGTTCATGACAGCCCACTGTCCACTCAAATTGACCCCAACACCTTTGTTGACTTAACTTTTTCCCTTTCTCACTCCAACGCTTCCCTTCCTTCTTCACCGTGCATATAGCTTAGCCTCTCCCGCTTCTTTGTCTTCTGTTGACTTTTGTTCATTATCTAGATTCGTCACAGGAAAAGCAGTTTGGAGGCTTACCAAGGAAGCAGATAGCTTTTCGCTGAGGGGCCAGGGAGGAAGGAAAAGAGTGTGGATATTCATTCCTTAATTATTTTTTATCCGTATAATCTACATAGATACAAAATGCTACATAGCATATGGCGTATGTCATATACATTACTTTGTTAGTTTCAAGTAGTTTTCCACTTGTAGGGAAAAGTAGTATAGGTTAAATACCCGTATTGCGGCCCAAGGTTGCCGGCCCCATTCTTCAGATCATGTTTCGATTGGCCCCTTTGAGGGAAGGGGTGGTGCCTCCTGCTTGGCCCAGCCCATCGTGAACAGTAATAAGTGCTGCCACTTGCCCACGCAGAACGCAAAGCGAGCACCGGCAGCAGCGGCCGATACGAGGACAGCGACGGGTGTTACCTGCAGAAGGCCAAGCCCGCGCGGGCGCGCGCGCGGACGCTGGAGCTGCAGCGGCTCTCCAGCGGCAGCAGCGGCAGGGTCAGCCGCATCCGGAGCAGCGGCTCCGCGGCCAACCTGATGGCCAAGAAGCGGGTGATCCGCATGCTCATGGTCATCGTGGTCCTCTTCTTCCTGTGTTGGATGCCCATCTTCAGCGCCAACACCTGGCGCGCCTACGACACCGCCTCCGCCGAGCGCCACCTGTCGGGGACCCCCATTTCCTTCATCCTCCTGCTCTCCTACACCTCGTCCTGCGTCAACCCCATCATCTACTGTTTCATGAACAAACGGTTCCGCCTTGGCTTCATGGCCACCTTCCCCTGCTGCCCCACCCCGGGGCGAGCAGGCGCCCGAGCAGAGGCGGGGGAGGAGGAGGAGGGCCGGACCACGGAGGCCTCGCTGTCCAGGTACTCGTACAGCCACGTGGGTGCCCCCGTCCCGGCCCCGTGAGCTGGCGCCGCCCTGCAGGGCCCGAGGAAGGAGGAGGAAAAGAAAGAGGTGGGAAGTGAGGGAGAAGAAAGGCTCCATCTGCAGTGGGAACTCTTCACGGCCTGCTTTTCACCCTTTATCCGGGTGCCAGGCGCGCTGCTGGGCTGAGGCCATGACTTGGTATCTAGGTAGTTCAAGGCAGGACATCTTCAATGACATCCACCATCAGGAAAAGCTCAGCAGGCCAGTGACAGGAGTCCAAGAGGGTTCGTGCTGCAGATGTAATTGCCAAGCACACGTTCCAGAGGGGACGTGCACCCTACTGAGTTTTAGGAGGTTCTAGACTCGCCAAGGTGGGCTCTCACTCCATAGTGACTCACGGCCATGCTCAGCTGCTGCAGGACTGTGGGCTGCTTGGCCCCTGGGGAGTCTGTCACTCATGTAGGTCCTGTTGTCACCCCTCATCATGACCACAAAAGGGAAGAGGAAGCAAACCCTCTTCTGGCTCTTTCTGTAGTAAGAGGACAGCTCCACTTTGTTTCTGAAGTCAGTCAGGGTCATTCAGAGACGTACGTGTATGCTGTCATCAGAATAGCATAAGGAACTGTCTCGATGGAATTTAGAATTTATATTTCTAAAAATAACAGAATACAAGGCAAATAGCTGGATCAAATGATATCCCACTTCTCATTAAGCAATTGTAAACACCAGAAGGTGAATAGAAATTTTTTTTCCCTACTTTAATGATATCTGTTGCTTAACTCCACTTCTGCATGGTGATATTAAGCCCCATGGCTTCTTTGCCACAAATTAGTTTTTCATACTCACCCAGCACTTCCTCTTTTC
The DNA here is from genome assembly GCF_021234165.1 of Pteronotus mesoamericanus. Classification (NCBI taxonomy): domain Eukaryota; kingdom Metazoa; phylum Chordata; class Mammalia; order Chiroptera; family Mormoopidae; genus Pteronotus; species Pteronotus mesoamericanus. The sequence goes on along the minus strand of NW_026555234.1, from coordinate 15,399,460 downwards.
CAGAAAGACCTCCAGGTACAAAGGAGAGTTGTAACCCATGCATACCTGGCCAAGGGTAGAAGCATGTGTAGTCAGGCCCAGAATTAAAACTGGCATACTTGGACTCAATTAACAAAATTGCTTTTGAATGTCAAAGATATCCATGCCTTTAAATACAATCTATATACTTGCCAATAACTGTACTGATTTTATATGCATGTGTAAACTGAACATATATGTTCTTTATATGTAAGTATATATTCTTTGGTGTGTTTAAAAAAAGAAAAGTGAGTGGACATTGGAATTCAGCAAGTGTTATAATTTTACATTTCTTTACCAGAGTTGGAAGTTTCATGTGAACTTCTTTACTTTGAAAAATTAGTGTTGAAATCTCTCTCCTGCAATTTAGAAATCTCAAATAAGATATGAGCTATTCATTTAGAGAACAAGAAATGCATTTCTAGAATAGAATGTGTCCATCCAGTCTATCACAGTACTCCTTTCTTGGGGGATGGGGGTTGGGGGGGGCAGCATTGTCCTGCCTAAACAAACTAACAGACATAAAACAAGTTTACATGCTAGTGCAGGAAGTAAACAAACACACACACACACACCACAATGTAAGCTATAGCTTCCATGGTCCCAAGCATCTGACAAGTGAGCTTTTCTTTTTCTTATTTTCATGGGGCCATGACCACCCATTGAGTCAGGCCTGCCACCCATCAGGACCCACAAGGGCCAGTGGTCTCAATTATTTTTTTTAAAAAAAATCAACATAGAAGAGAGAATAGGGAAGAGAATGGCAAGAAGCGATAATGAACAAGGGAAGGGATGTTGCATAACTTAAGAGTGTTACCATTTGTTTTTTGGGGGGAGGATGGTCACATACTAATGGACAAGAAATTTGAGGACATGACTATTTATTACAGGAGACTCTTCAAGTCAGTTGTTAGTTTTTCTATTCTTTGAACTGCAATATAATGTTGATATTTATAACCAGTCTTCTCAAAGATTTCAAAGTAAAAATTCAACTGACTAAAAGATGCACTGCTAAAGGGTAATGATAAAAGGTAAGAGAAATTGAAAATGTCTCCAATATTTGATCAAGACTTACAAAATCTACAATTTTTCTGTTAAAAGAATGAGCCTTCTCCTCTGACAGTGTTAGCATATAAATGAAGATAAATTAGCTCCTCCTCCCCGACTCTTGGCAGCTTCTCTAAGTGCCAAAGATGCAAAGGTGTAATAACCTAAGAAGTTGTCAGACTTAGCAAATAAAAATACAAGATATCTAGTTAAATTCTAATTTCAGATAAACAACAAATTAATTTTTAGGATGAGTACTAATGTCCCATGCACTAAATATGTCCCTGTAATTTTTGAATCACATATAAATATAAACAAGATTCCCCAGATTCAGACCAATAAAATACCTCTCTTCACTAAATTTCTTGGAAGATCTTTTACATAATGGAAGCTTTAAAAAAAAAAAAAAGACAAATTAAAATGAGATTAACTTTTAGAAAGTGTGCCTGACTTTTGGGAATGGTACTATCAACAGGCTAATTTTACTCTTTAAAAAATAATTTAAAACATAAGTCTATTCCAGTATTTTGTTGAGTCAGCTGCCTTTATTTCATGCCAAAGTGGATTACCAATTTGAACTTGAAATAAAGTGACCGGTAGAGTTAAGAAAATAGATTCACCAAGTTTCTGGTATTCTCCAGTGTCTTCTGGTAGCTCCCACTCATCAGCAGAGCGGTAAGTTACAACTTGAGTGTATCTTTGATATTTTTAAGCCATGTGTCCCAGTGGCTTCTTGTGCCCTAGTTACTGAGGTCATTCCTCACGATCAACTTGTAGCGATGAATGCACAGTGCACGCAGCTCTGCGGCTGGTCGCACACGTCTGTGTACGCGTAACAGGTGCGCCCTCCATTCCGTTACCCTGTAATCTTCGTGAGGCCAGTGACAACAGCTGTGAAACCTCCACTGTATTTCCCCCCAGTGTTTGCCCAGTTCTCTGCACGCCATGAGTGCTCAATAAATCTTGTGCTTGTCTTCTGCTCTGCCTCCTGTGCTTTCAGGGGACCCTCTTTCCATTCACAGCGGTGATTCTCAACAAGGACATGTTCTCAGGAGGCGGGGACAGAATCAGAATTTCTGGAGGACTTTTCCCAACTCAGCATGTATCCCCACCTAAGATTTAGTTGCAGGAGCATTTGCGGTTGCCTCTCCTTCTGCTTTTTCTCTTCGCACGTGCGTAACTGCAGATATTATGAAGGGAAGGGTGTTGTGTCTGTGAGCAGTGTAAGACACAGATAAAAAAAAAAAAGTGTTAGGGAAAAGGACAAACACCCTATGATTCTACCCAAGTGAACTATCTGAAATCATCAAGATCGTCATAACAAAGTGGAAAGGTGGTTACTAGGGTCTGGAGGTAGGAGGAGGGGCAATTAGTATTCAACGAGTATAGAGTTTCAAGTGTTGCCAGATAAAATTCTAGAGCCCTGCTGCACAACAATGTGAAGATACTTAACACTACTGAACTGTACACTGAAAAATGGTTAAGATGGTAAATGTTTACATTGTTTGTTTTTTAACACAATGAAGAAGGGGAGATAGAGGGTTGGGAACCACGGTTCGTAGCATCCCTCGGCTTTGTCCTTCCTCTGTCCTCTCCCTTTCGGAGGGTAGTGAGACGCCATGACTCCCTCCCACCCAACCCATGCTGAAGTAACCACCCTCTCATGAGTGCGGATGGATGTCATCACCGTGCACCCGGCCCTTAGCTGTCCCGGTCCCCCTGCCGCGGCCCCACCCATTGCTGCCCGGCCAGACCCTTCTGCCAGCCTCTCCTCTCCACCGGTGCGGAGATCCCTCCGTTCCTCCGATGGGACATCTCTGACCCTCTTTTCCAGACCACTCGCCAGCGGAAGACAGATTCCAGGTGTCCTAAACCAGCCCCTGCAGGCGAGAGCCAGCCCCACAAGTCCACACCCCACCCCAGCTCGTAGAAGCCCAGCCTGGGGCGACTCTCAGGCCCTCCTCCTCGTCCAGGAAGAAGGGTCAAACAAGTGTAAATTGTTGGGCACCCGGCATTGGTCATAGCACGTAGCAGGGACGCGGCGAGTGCGAGCAGGCGAGTGAGTGAGGGAATGAAGGAACACAACTGAGTGGAGTCACTCCTCAAGGCCAGTCCTTTCCTGGCCCCTTTGGGGAGGGCACGTCACCCTAACCAGAGTCATCTGTCATCCAGAGTGCCCGTGGCGCTTGACAAAGGGTGGGGCTGACTGGGAAGCCACGTCATTTCCCATCCTCCACGCTGCACCTGATCCTTCTTCTACGTCCACTGACCACAACGTCTCCTTTGAGGGGAACGAGGGTGGATATGCTCTGGACGGCAAGTCCAGAACTCCGTGTCCCAGCCTTAGTCCCACTGCTGACGTGCTGCGTGGCTCCAGGCAAGTCATACGCCCTCTCTGGGTATCTGTTTCCTTGTGCAAACCACGTGGTTGCTGCTTCATCTCTGCTACTGTGTGGTCAGTGGGTCAGAATTTGCCGTGCCCTCTGATTATTCCACACCCTCTCTTCATTTTGGGCTTCCCATCCACTTTGCAATCAGAGGAGCCCCATGACGCCCAAGCACATAAACATCTCTGAGGACAGCATGATTTCCAGGCACCTCCGGGGGAAGGCTGCCCGGGCCCCCAGAGGAATTAGGCAGCTCTCAGACCTGCTAGGTCGTAACTGCCCAGGGCAACTTCAGGGAAGCTGGTCCCTGGGTCACCAGCTGCATTCCTGCTGAAATGCAGGCATAAAGCTCATGCCCACAGTAAAACTGGCCTAGGTGAAGGGGGATCAACACTTACTAATGCCTGCTTTATGTGCTGCGCAAGTCATGAGTGACAGCCGGTGACCACAAACACCCGCAGAAAGGATGAATGTCTACTACATATGGTTTCTGATTTAATCCTCCAAATGAGGCACCATTTTCCACATCTCACAGGTAAACAAATTAAGGGTTAGAGGAGCTGGTAAGAGGTCCAAGGTCAGGTACCTGGTAAATGACAGAGACAGGATTGGGACCCCTTCTAATGCCAGAGGCCTGCCATCAGGATTAGGTGACATTTAGTGGTCTAAGTAATCAAGAGCTGGCGACCTCCCTTCCTACAAGCCACAGTGCCTCGTCCGTGAGCTGTAAGGACCCCAAGGCAGAGCCATCTGTCTCTGTCTCCTCCTCCCCGGCCCCCACGGACAGTCCAGTCGGCCCCCACCTCGGGCTCCCTGGCCGGGGAGGATTTCAGAGCTGGCTTCCTGCACTTGTGCCCTGGATGCTGCCATCCCAGGGTTTATTTTTAGAAGGAAGCCGACAAGCACACTTTGTCACCTCACTGGGAAGCCAAGAGATACTATCAGTCAACAAGCTTTCACCTCTTTGGCAAATTGTCAGCATGATTAAGGTAGATCTCATTTCTCAGAATCATCAGCAAGCAGACAATACAGGCGCATTAGTCCACCAGCCTGAGGTGTAAATCCTCCTGGTCTGACCTTCCTCCTGCCACCTTTGTATCAAGTCTCCCTCCCCTGTGCAGTTGGCCGATTATTGTTACCTTCAGGCCACTGCCCGATGCCATGATGTCCCCCAGACCTCAAATTCATCCTGTCTGAAATGGGGCTACTTGCCGTACCCCAAGTTGCCTCTCCTCATTCTGCCTGCTAGGGGTCCCCGCACTCTCTCATACTCTCAGGCTTAAAATCAGGCTCATCTTTTAAAGGCTGGTATCAGGAAGCGGCGGAGAAGGTGGATTTTGGAATTAGGAAGAGCTGAATTCATATCCCGGACCGGGTGCTCAGCAGCTGTCTCCCAACTCCACTCCCCCAAGTCTTCGAGTCCTCATCTTTTGTGAAAATTAAGTTATATTAAACAATAGTAAAGAATATTAATACCAGGAAATTTTAAGTTAAATTTAAAGACTACGAAAGGGGACTTCTCCAGACTCCGCTGGTGTCCGCGGGCCGGCGCGGGAGCCGCGTGGCCAGAGCAGGAGCTGATGGAGAACAAAGGGCGTTGACCGCTGAAGAAGCAGCACAGACAGCATTGCTTCTGTCCTTTTACCAGTGACTCCTCCCGCCATGCTCAAGAGGAAACAAGAGAGAGAGAGAGAGAGAGAGAGAGAGAGAGAGAGAAACACTCTGACAGACAGCGACTGGAGGAAGACAAAGTGATCCCTAACTGTTCTACGCCTTTGGGTGAATGTGTGAACAGTGTCCAGCAGACGGCAGGTCCAGGCAGAGTAACAGCCATCATAAGCAGTGTGTAAGACACCTCTTTCAGTTACTAATCCGGCTGGCTGCTCTTTTCAAATTCGATCGAGAACACTGTGATCCGTGATCAGAATTATTGGTGTTACTTGACACCTAGAAAGTCAACGCAGCTGATATTGCAGCTCCCAATTCTGTCTCACCTCAGCTCAGCCCACACTCTGGGCTCAGACCAGTCTTACCAATACAGGGCTTGAACGGGGACCAGAAGGGCTTGCCGTTCCCCAGGCGCTTGCTCGCACTCATGCCTCCCTACCTTGCTTTTTGTCCCTTTAGCTCTTCCTGATAAAGCCTCCTCTTTCTTCCTGGCTCAGCTCCTGTACTTTCTTCTCCATAAAGCCTCCCAAATCCTCCACTGAAAAGGATTCCTCCCTTCTCCAAGCTCACATAACGTTCTCTTTGTATGGTTCTCATTGTCCAACAAAAGCTATTCCCCTCCTGTTCATCGCTGGCCTTAGATGCAGGTGTTGGAGGTATTATGTTTAGGAAGCGGCGGAGGGTTGGGGGGAGTCGGGGGGAGTCCAGATCCCAGGAATAAATCATGGTGAATCTGTGCTAGATGCAACAATCTCCTTCCCTTTTGTTAACTCGTGGTATGGGGTAAGTTTCTATCCTAGTTCTAGCCAGTGATGTTTAACAATGTACCCTCCAATTTTTTTTTTTTTTAAAAAGGTTTAATCTGGAGCAGGGTGCTGCTTTCCGTGGTGTAATTACTCCATGGTGTAATAACTCCAATTTCGAGTTACCAGTGGGACATTATTGAATGTGGAGTTTGGACAAGATGCACAGCAAGCACCATTTTATAGTCATTCCACCGTGCCGATGCAATTAACATCAAGAGCATAAAATAAATAGTAAGTGATGCATTTTGAGTACTTATTATCAATTGCCTGAAAATTTAACAACTGACCCTTGCAATCCAATAAAAACCAACCCTGACCTACTGCTGGTTCTAGTCGATTGCTATAGACAGAACATTTGTGTCCCTCCCCAATTCATGTGCTGACATCTAACCCCCAATGTGATGGGGTCTTTGAGGGTGACTGGATTATGAGGGCAGAGCCCTCATGAACGGGGCTAGTACTCTCATAAAAGAGACCCCGCAGAGCTCCCTTGACCATTTCCTATGCGAGGACACAGTGGGAAGACGGCCGTTTATGATGAACCAGGAAGCAGGTTCCGACCGGACGTCAAATCTGTTGGTGCCTTGATCTTGGACTTCTCAGCCTCCAGAACTGTGAGAAGTAAATGTTTGTTGTTTCACCTGCCTAGCCTGTGGTAGTTCTGTGGCAGTGGCCCAAAAGGACTAAGACAGACACCAACAAAATGTAAGAAGCCTGCTCAGAGTTTCTGGGTTTATTGGCCAGTTTTGTTACATTCAATAACAAATAAGCCCAAAACATAGCACAGAGCATCATATGCAAAGGTTTTCAAAACATGTTTGATGAATGAATCCCTCATCTATAAAATAAATATTTGGACTAGGTTCATTGTTTCCAACTTTTAACACAGAGGAAACTCCTTCCCCTCCTTCCCCAAGCAATTTTGTATGGAAGCCCAAAATAGAAAAGAGATAATAGCGTAGTTGTCAAGTTAAATGGAGGGGGGCTATGAGGCAGTTCCTTGATGTCTTCATGGAATCCCTTGGGTTCCACAGAACATAGTGTAGAAATCACTCACTTATTAGCTCCATTAAGACCAATAATCTGTGATCCTGGGGTCTGCACTATCAGCCTGTTTTCCATCACAGTTAACGAGTAACTTCAATTAAGCTTGGCCTCCCGAGTTCCGGACCTTCATTTCAGGCTTGCTGTGCCCTTGGTTTTGAGGAGCGAGCAGATCACTGTCCATTAGGCTCTCAATTACAAGCGCCCTCATGCATCACTCGGGCACATCCTACCAGACTCCCGTGCATTCTCCTGCCAGCAGGGCACCGGCCCAGCAAGGGCCAGTGGGAGCTGGGGGCGGTCTCTCCTACAGCCAGAATAGCTCCCTGCCCCCTCCGGAGAGGCAGCCTTTTCCAGACTGGCCTGTCCAAGCAGTCATGGTGGGATCCTAAAATGATCCACGATGACTGGAGTTTGCCAGTATTTCCAGCTGCTGAAAAAAAATCAAGTCCCCAGCTAGGCTCTAGCTCTGCATTAAAGGTCTGTGATTTCACTGATTCCAAGCCTCCCTAGGAGGATAAACCACTGGAACAAGGTCTATCCCCAACTCCCACCATTCGGGCTCCTCAGCTCTGATTGTATGACATCAGCACAGCCTACCAGCAACAACCAGGGTGCCCTTCCCAGATCGTGTGCAGCCAGGGCCTTCGTTCACACAACTAGTTTATACAACTCCCATTTATTGCACGGAGAGGAAGGAGCCCCGTGGTCTGGCGGAGATCCTGTGGGGAGGAGCACATGCACCTTCTCGGTGGACCACAGCATCTGGCTGTGAGGGGCCCCTGGGGCCTAGGTCCAACATGGCTCCCGTTACGCATTTCCCTCTCTAAAATGCATACGTTGAAATTCTAACCCCGGTACCTCAGAATGTGACTGCGTTTGAGATAAGCTCTTTAAGGAGGTGATTAAGTTAAACTGGGGCCATTAAGGTGGGCCCTAATCCAACACCGCAGGTGTCCTTATATGAGGAAACTGGACGCAGAGAGAGATGATCGTGGAAAGAGGCAGCAGGACCGTGGCCGTTAGCAAGCCAAGGAGAAGCCTCGGAGGAATCCAGCCCTGCTGTTCCCTTGACCCTGAGCCTGCAGCCTGCAGCCCTGTGGAAAATCAATTTGCTGTTGAAGCACCCTCGTCTGGGGTCTATCAGCATGCAGCCCTAGCTGACACGCCGCCTCCCTGAAGGGTGCGGGGCTCAGAGGGCCACTGCCACTCTCACACCCCGAAACCAGCCCAAGCTGGTCAGAGGAGACAGGGCCTCGGGAAGGCCTTGCCTGGCCACGGCGCCAGGCAGAACTCAGGACACTCATGGCATCCTCCCCCCTGCTCCTCCATCTTGTGCCCCTCAGCTGCCTTTGTCTTTCCCCCTAATTTCATCCCTCAGGAAGAAAGCAATCAGTCAGGGAGCAAATGACGGAGCCGGGCAGGTGAGAGCACGAACGGTTAAGGGGGTTTCAGCTGAAAACTTCCCGGGAGTGGGGGCAGCAGATCCCAAGACCTAATGCAGCAGGTGCTTCCCCGGGTGCCTTCCAGGTGTGGGGCTGCCAGGTAAAGTGCAAGGTGCCCCTGAAACTTGCATGTCAGGTGAGCAATGAGTAGTGTTTTCGCAGAACAGGTCCTGTGCAATGTGGTGTGGTTATTCGCTGCATCGGACAACTGCATCCAGGGCCTCCACGGGGCAGGGAAGGAAGGTCAGGGAACGGACCGAGAGGTGAGGAGGCCAGGATGGCCAAGAGCAGCCCACACAGGACAGCAGAGGCTGGCTCGGAGGAGGCCCCGAGGCAGTTTTGGAAGAAGGAAAGGACCTGTGCTATGTATTGTGCCTGTGGCCGGAGAGACTGTCACCGTCCCTACCACCCCCCTTTCAGAGCGAAGTCAAAGAATCCCAGTTGTATTTGCTTCTGTTGCTTAAAACAACATGACTGTATTTTCTGACAGTTCTGGAGGTCAGGAGTATGAAATGAGTCTGCCTGAGGTAAAAATCAAGGTGTTGGGGGACTGCGTTCCTTCTGGAAATTTCAGGGGAGAGCCCACATTTCTTACCTTTTCCAGTTCCTTGAGGCCTCATGTCCTTTTCATCTTCAAGGAGAGCAGTACAGCATCTTCAAGTCAGTCTACCCCTGTCCTGGTCTGCACCCCCGCCCCCCACCATCCCAGCTCCTTCTCTGACGGACCCTGTCTGCCCCTTATAAAGGCCCCTGTGATTACATTGTTCCACCTGGATGATGGTAAAGGGCCCACGGGTTCTGGGGGATTAAGACGTGGATGTCTTCACGGGCCGTCCTTCTGTCCACTACAGCATTTCTCCCCAGCGGTGTCTGCCGCCCCCGCAAGGCAGCTGTGCAGGGAAGCACGCGGTTTGGCCAGGCGCCGTGGCTCCTGGATATTCACAAGGACAGTGCGGGCAAATCAAGGTACAGAATTCTTGAGACTCGGGCGCGGACGTGACAGGCTGACGGGAAGGCGGCGGTCCCAGCAGAAGGGGTGCACGAGAGATCTGAAGCTGAAGTAAACACACCCGCTCAGGCCCATCTCTTCTGAATACGTTATGCCGCCCACCTGTGGGGACACTTCTGCTACTCTACCATTGCCTGAAATGTTTTCAACCAGGTGCCACTTAGTTTGGGCGGGGAGAGCACAATGTCCTTTTCTCTGGGGTCACCTTGGGCCCTGCACCACCTCCGCCCCAGCCCCGCTGGCAGGCCCCTGGGGACCGAGACTGGCACTTCAGAACAGTGGCCATGCTCATTTGTAACAACGCACCACAAACTCGGAGGCTTCAACAACAGAAATTCATTGTCTTACAGCCGTGGAGACTGGAAGCACAAGATCCATGTGTGTCAGCAGGCTGGTTCACCCTGAGGGCCGGGAGGGAGGCCAGCTCCTGGCCTCCCTGGCTCCTGGGGGTCTGGTGACGGGGCCTGGCGTTCCTTGGCTTGCAAATTCATCACCCGCTCTGCATTTGTCTTCACACGACCTGGTTTGAACTAATTATATCTGCAATGACCCCATCTCCAGACAAGGTCACATTCTGAGGTACAAGGGGGTTATAACGTCACATAGGCATTTTGGGGGTAGACGATTTAACCCATAACAACACAGATTTCGGTCTCCTGATTTCACAGCTCTCTCTGAAACGGGCACGAATAACTGTGCCCATGAAGTAGTCGCCCATCTCTGTGTCCCTCTGGCCCTCAGCCACGTCAGGATGCACTGTCAGACGGGCGCGTCTCTTCCCTGCCCTTGCGGCTCCGTAAGGTGGGTTTTATTAACCTCACTTTATAGTTGAGACTCAAAGAGATCGAGAGGCCTGCCCAGAGCCACATTTCTCACGAGGGCAGAGCATGTATCCGTTGGCCCCTTCAGAAAAGGAGCAAGTCAGTACGGCTCAGGAATGGGACTCACCAAGGAATGTCCCGAATAGGGAACTGAGTCTCCTGTAGGGAATCAAGCAGATGCCTGAGTCTGGACTCTTCTGGCAAATTCTCTGAATCTGGTGCAAGAAGTATTACCAGCCAGGGAACAACAGTTCACTGAGCACTGGCACGTGAGAAACGTGAGCATAGGAGGAGGCCAGCTTCCAGCAACAGAGGAACCTACATCTGTGCCTATAGAAGGTCATGCTCACATGGACTTGATATTTGCCATTCAAAGCTCCCAGATACCACTCCACCCTGCCCTTTGAAAGTGGAGGTTCTTATAACTAGATAAGTAGGGCAACTCCCCCAAGAATCTCCTGGTAAAAAAAGTCAACCTTGTTCTCAAACACATGTTTGCAAGAGAGCGTGAGAAGACTTTACTACAAATTCAGGTCCTGGCCTTCATCCCTAGAGTCTGGCGTGGAGCTGTGTAGACTGTGTTACATTAACTGTGTAGTATTAACAAACCCTGCAGGTGGTGTTTCTGCAGGTGGTTCATGTGGTGCACCTTCAGAATCTCTGTTCTGGAACTTTCTGTATTTTAGAAGGTTTGACTCCCTGTTTCCCAAGACAATAATCTATGGGGCAGCAGCTCTTACCCCAGCCCCCTGCCTGTGGACGATTGAGCCACAGGCTGGGCCTGAACAAGAAGTACTGGGGTCCAGGCAGGGGAAAGAATTTTCCACAGACTTTATGGGATAAATGAAGGAATTGTGGCATTTCCAAGGAGCGCTATGCTGGCTAATTTAGCATGTCCTAGCTAATTTGGAGAACACTTCTCTGGGAACAAGCAGCAAGGTGGCACGGTGGCCAGGAGCAGCCAGGAGCAAGGCTACCGGGTTCATTTCAGATCCTTCCACTGGCTCGCTTGCTTGCTGTGGGCCTTGGGCAAGTGAACAGCCTCTCTGTGCCCTGCACTCTGTCCGTGAGCCGGGGGAGGAGGCCAGTGTCCACCTAAGAGGGAAGTGAAGAGTAAAGGAGGTCATCGTTTAAAAAGCACTTACCATATCAAAGGTGCTCAGAGGGGTCAGCTAACATCGTTGTTCACCAGTGAGTCTCAGCTGGAATTGTTACCTTGGCTTCTGGCAAGCTCAATAAAAAGGAAAGCGCACACACAAGGTGCTCAATAAATATTCATTGGTTTCAATGACGCGTGCATCCACCACCTGACCATGCTGCCCTGCATTTGTAAACCTTGCTCACCCACTGCTCCTGTCTTCAGCCTGAGATCCAAAGCACCAGAGGGTGGCCGAATGCTCTCTCTTGATCTTCCCCAGGATCCTCCGCCTAGGGTTTGCCCAAGGTAGGTACCCAGGGCACCGCCCCGCCCCCAAGTCACTTGAACCCAGATGGAGGTGAATTCCATGGAACAGTTATGTTCTTTCCCTAACCCCTCCCCTCATCCTTTAAAAGGGGACTCACCAGGGCTTCATTGCCCATAAAACTGGAAAGGCCATGTGGCTAATTCTTCATTCTGAGGCTCCTTCACTACCCAATGACTCAGTGATAAACACACGTGGGCCTCTCCCTCCTTTCTCGGCCAGGGCCCGCGAGGCGCACGAGGGGAGCCAGACGGCAGCCGCCCAGCTGCCCTGGGGAGCGGACATCAGGCGCGAGCCCCGCCCCTGGCAGACTCGGCAGGTTTCCCGGGGTGAGTTTTTCATCGTGTGAACGGGGTCCCGCTGATTCACCCGCCTCTGAGGTGGGCAGCAGGCACTTTGCTCTTGCCCACTGCGGTCAGGCACCAGCACGACCAGAGGAAGAACTCGCCGCTGTCCTGCAGCCCTCGACGGGCCGTTCCTCTGTTCGCCTAGGCAGGTGCCCAGCTGCCAGCGAACTGCAAGATCAAACCCACAGGTGAGGGGCTCCGTGCATTCGCGCTGCAGAGCCACCAGGAAACTTTAGGTCTGCCCTTGTCAGTTCTGATCTGCCAATTTCTTATTTTTAGCTGGGCAATGACAAAACACACTGATTGGCTATGAAAATAACCATTGACATTGAATTTCCTGTGGGAAAGATAATCGCGTTAAGACGAGTCTGAAACTCATGCTCCTTGCCCTCTTGCTGTTATAAGGGGGATTTTGAGAAATTCGTGTACACAGGGCAACGGCTGGGTTTTTATTGGGGAGGGTGGTGCTGGCCCTCCAGTATCCGAACCAAGAATAGAAAGGTCCAGAGAGGGAAGTGGAATCTGATCAATTTTGGCCCAAAGAAAAAGAGTGAGTGGGGCCTGGAGCCCCAAAATTCGGGACAAGTGGTGGAAAATCCTTCACAGAATAAAATTATGGTGCATGCGGGGATAACACGACCTAAAGACCCCCGTTCCCATTTGAGAGTCATTGCCGCAATTCTGTGCGGACCGAATAAAACAAAGGGATGAGCTCCATGGGAGGACCCTCTTGCGGTTGGTAAAGAGGGCCTTCGACACCCAGGCTGCCTGTGGACGGTTAAATTCTCGGTCGGCAAGCATCCTTCCTCTTGACACCAGCGCCTCCCCGTGGAAAGGATGTGCTTCCCTGCTCCAGGGATACTGGGGTTGACTGTGACTTCTTTGGCCAGAGTAACTTAAAGAGTTGCAGGTGGACCTGATAGGAGCACGTTTTAAGCCTAGGACTGAAGAAGCATTGAAGGTCTCCATTCACTCCTCACTTTACAGCAGGTCCAAAAAGGATGCGAGATGCAGGGAGCAAACTGGGGACCTAACCTGCCACTCACAACCAAGACCAGCTGAGCTCCGCACAGAGCAGCTGAGCCCAACTTGACCCATAGACACCTGAGCCGGAAATAAATGCTTAATGGATGTCACTGAGTTTTGCAGGATTTGTCACGCAGCATTGCTGTAGCGACAGGTTACTGCCCTTTTCCTTGTTCCTATTACTTGCTCTCTGTGTCTCCCATTCTTTACCCTCTGCCTTCTCCCTATCAAATTCTTTCACCCTAAAAGGTCTGAAGTCAATTTCTTACCTCTTAGACTGAATTTCAATGGCACAGACTTTTCCCTTCCAAATATATGTGCTTTTTCCAAGTCACTTGTATCTTTGCAGAAAGACAGATGTTGCTATTAGGGTTTCAGGAACCAGCAAGTGGGTGAGAAAGGCATTTACAGACTGGGGACATCATTCTTGGGTCTCCTGATTTCATATTCCTAGCAGCCGAGGGTGAGGCAGACCCCAACATACAGCCGATTCTTCAGGAAAACTCAACATTCTGACAGACTGTGGAAGGAGGGCTCAGCAAAAGCCATACGTCTGTTTCATTCTATCATTTTCTCTGAAAAGGTTGAAGAATGGGTTGGCAATTCTAGTTGGGTGTATAAGGACTTCCCCTCCTCCCCACCCCTCCCTTAAAGTCTGGCCAGATCCCCAGTCCTAATAGGAGCGTATGTTCAGGAAGATGATTAATGTTAGCAGGAGGCTCCAGAGACTCTCCCAGGGCCCTTTTGTTTATTAAATATAAAAACCCATGTTTAAATATAATGTCAAAGGTATGACACGGGCCAACATGCTCCAAGACAGACTGTTGGCTCTAACCTTCCGTAACTAGATGTTCTTCAAGTTGTGACTTCTGGGCTTAAAGGCTCTAAAGATTTTCCGAGAAGGCTCATTCTACTCAAGGAAAAGGTCATCTTTTGCTTTCCATTATCTGTTCTATGGCAGAGGCTGTGGCTTTCATGTTGGGGTCTAGTCCTTGGTTAGGTCAAAATTATTCTCCATAGAATGCAACCAGTCCTGACTGCCTGGCCTGGGCTAGACGCCATGACTGTGTTCTCCCAGGGAACCCCAGCTTCAGGTATTCATTCATTCCCTTAATGAGAAGTTACTGAGAACCTGCTGTGTGCCACGCTCAGCTTCGGGACCTGGGGACACATGGAGCACAGATAACGCTCAGCTCCCCTGGTTAGGTTCTGAAAATAGAGAGACAGACAACATACAAGTAAACACGTGAGTGCTTTGGTAACAGGGACTATACAGAAAATAGAACAGGATGCTGTGATACATGTGAATAAAAGGGAGTGCATCACAATTAGGTAGGGTGGTCGGGAAGTAACAAGCGGAAGCTTCCGGGCTGCTTATCCGGTGACAGCCTCTATTCTAAGTGCTTCATGTGTATTAGCTCATCTGATCCTTACTGCAACCCCGTGGTGTGGGTACTGCTAGCAGCCTTACACAGGTGAGGACACTGAGCCACAGAGAAGTAAAGTAACGTGCCCTGAATCACGCAGCTGACGGGGGGAGGCGCCGGAACGCAGGCCCAGGTGTTGGTTCCATAATCCACACTCTTCCCTGACGTGTGGAACGTTGCCTCCCGCAGCACGTCACGCAGGAGCTGAAGCCTGAGTATGAAATGGCCAGTCAAGTAAAGAGCTGGGTAAGACAGTCCCAGACGAGGGGACCAGAAGATCGTTGCAGGCCTCCAGGCAGGAGATGAGGGAGGCGTGGGCCAGGGGGGCCGCGATGGACACAGTGGGATGTGGCAGCACCAGGGTCTGTTTTCACTCCTGGGCGTGATTTCTCATCGAAGTGACACCTGTTCTGTTAAACTGCAAGCTCCGTGGGGGCCAGCACCTCGTCTTCGTTGCTCACCTACGACCTAATGCCTCATACAGTGCTTAATTCATAGATATATTTAATAATTCTTGCTTGGGTTAACAAATTAACTTATTAATATGCACTGGACCGGTCTGATGTTGGCTTGGATCCCAAATCCCTCACTTGTTGCTTATTTAACCTCAGGCCAGTCACCAAACCTCTGGTCCTCACACTCAACTCCTGTATGACGGGGGGAACCAGGCAATCACAGGGTCGGCTGTGGAAAAAAATGCAATGAGATGCCCTTCTGTAAAAAAGTAAGGTCACCATAGAATAAGTCCTATAGAAATGTTGGTGTCTAACTTCTTTCCCTGCTGCATATTGTACAAACGATAGTCATTCCAGTGACACAAACCCACCGTAGAACCTAGGGCTTAGAGGGACTCTGAGTCCTTGTCCCTTGAGGTGTAGTCTAAGGACTAGCCCGTCAGTATCCCAGGGGAGCTGGTTAAGAATAAAGGGACTCGGACTCCGCTCCTTTGAATCAGAATTTCTGTAGGAGGGCCCTGGTTACTTAATAAACACACCCTCTTGTCTTGGGTGATTCTTATCATCGAAGGGAAAATTAAGATAGGCTGAGCCTGCTCTAGGCCAGGGGACCATCTATCTTATGTTGTTCCAGACGCATGGACCCCACCCCGCTACCCCTGGTGCCTACTGCTTGGGTCTCTGCCCAGCATGGCCAAGCCGCTCCCCGGCTTCCAGGCTGGGACACCTGCCACTCCTTGCCGAGCCCCGAGTGAATTGACCTGCCCCCTCGGCGTCCCTGTCGGACCAGCCTGCTGAGCGTGAGTGGGCCCAGCATCATCGCACACAACAGGAGCCTGAGCCTGAGCCTGAGCCTGAACCTGGCCGGCCGGCCGAGCACTGTCACGGCCCCCAAGCCAGGTGCCTTCTCTCCTCGGCACCCCTCCCACCTCACCTGCCGCACGGAGGGAATGCAACGGAGCAGGATTCTGATGGACTGAGGAAGGCAGCCTCATTTCTGAGTCATCAACCACATAAACAGACCCTAAAATAGAAGCCCAAGAGAGGACAGATTCTGACCAGCCTATCAAACACGTTCCAGGTCGGTCTGTGCTCGTGGCTCATTAATCAGCTGTAAGCCTAGGTGTCATAAAGTTTTATTTTTTCATTTCCAAGACATAGTCACACCTTCCAGAAACGAATTCTTCTCGGTGCAGCACTCACTTCAGGGAGGTGTGGAACCGGCCTTCCATCCCTGGACTCATCTGGGGTTGTCCGGCAAGCTGAGACACGAATGCCCAGCGTAGCACCCTGGGACACCCTGGTTTTGCACCTCAATGGACCTGCCTTTAAATGGGATGAGGACGAACATAATCCTGTGAAAGCGCATCTTCGCAAGGGCGGAGACTCTGTCAGCCACGACCGACCGCCCCAGTGGGCACAGCATAGGCGAAAGCACAGAGTTGTAAATGGACTTCACAAAGATGCTCATTAAATGAGGACCAGAGGCCACCTGCAGTTCAGGTGTCCCCCCGGCGCTGCTTGCCTGTGAGCCTCTGTGCGGGGCTGGCTTTCCTGCCCAGTCACTTCAATGATTTCCCAGGCCAGGCTCACACTTGCTGCCATCTCCTGGCCAATGCTTAACATTAACTTTACCTCCATATATTTAAATGTTAATGTAGCCCATGTGAAGCCTAAAACATTTATGGGTAAAGGGTGGCTTTCCCTTCCTATTGAGAAAGTTTGTAGAAGGGAACCTTTCATAAGAGGGTGTATCTGCTGACACGAAAGAAAGACAAGGACCTGGAGGGCGTCCCCCGTGATGTGTGTGTGTTCTCTCGTGTGCCTGCGGGGAAACTCAGCCCATCATGTTAATTTCCTCTCAACTGAAACTCCTGCGTCCTAATGACCTGCCCCCTTGCAGGGGTGTCTGACCTTTGGGCGTCTCTGGGCCACAGTGGAAGACAAAGAGTTGTCTTGGGCCACATATTAAATACATTTCGACATATAATCACACACACAAAAAATCTCAGGATGTTTTAAATAAATTTACGACTTTGTGTTGGGCCTCATCCACAGCCATCCTGGGCCGCATGTGGCCGCGGCGGCCCATGGGCCGCGGGTTGGACACCCCTGCTGGATCCAGGGCTTGTGTGGGCCCGTGGGTCATTGCCATGGGGAGGTGGAGTGTGCCCCACACCCTTGTCTGCCCCGAGTGGGTGAGAACGTGGCAGCACAGATGAAGGTGTGTTGTGGTTGGGGGCTCCAGAGGGTGACCAGACAGAGCACCAAGGCTTCTTTCCCGAATGTCCTGAGACAGTGCCTGGGTCTTCCCCTACCCTCCATCGCGTCCTAGAAATCAAGGCTTCTGAGATGAGTGCGTAGCCTGTCTCACGCAGTAGTCTCCCCAGCACTCATCACAGGTCCTGGCCGGCAGCAGGCACTCAATAACTAGGTGTGTCGCACAAGTGGTGTGTTTGTTAGGATCTCCTGCTGCGAGGAGAACATTTCCAGTTTATGCCGGAAGAACATGCTTTGCCCTGGGAGAACTGGGAACCTGACTAGGATTTTCACCCCGTGGACCCAGGGCTCCTATGGCGAACCCAGAACTCCCGCGTTCTCCATACCTGCGCCCAGGCTTTCACTGCAATTGTTTCACTCTTGGGTAAGAGGGTGGCAGCTGTTCAGCCTCCACCTAGTCTCCCAAGTTCAACACGGATCGGAGAAGAGAAAGCTGACCGTCTCCTGGGAATCACCCCGGTTGGACCAGCTTGCCTCGCCTTACCATCCCCGAGCCAGTCTCCGTAGGTGGAAAACTCAGTGTGTTGGTTGGCTAATATCTGGGTCGCATGCTCTGCCGTCCATGTCTGAAATGCTTTCCCACACTGACCACGAGGGTGAGCAGAGGAGGGGAAGACCTTGCACAAAAATCTGTTCTACTTTTGAGGAAAAGGGAGGAGGGTGGCGGGCAGAAAACACAAATGGCCTGTACCAGCAGACCCAGGGAGACCATGACAGCAGCAAAGAAGACAAACGTTTACGGAGCACTAACATCTCCTAGGTGCCGTTCTAAGCCCTTTACAAATATTCATGCATTCCTGGTAACAAGCCTATGAATGGATTGCTTGTATCTGTAGTCCTCACTTCACACAGGAAGAAGCACAGAGGGGTCAAGTAACTTGCCCAAGTTTACACAGCCAAAAAAAAAAAAAAAAAAAAAGGCAGAACCGGGAATCAGACCCAAGCATCCAAGTACAAAGTCCACTCTTTTTTTTTTTTTAAGTCCATACACTTAAGTACAGCATATGTAAAAACTGCCACAGAAGCCCAGAAATGGGACAAATTAGGGGACGGCATTGTGGCAGACACCCAGTGCCAAGCCAAAGAACCCTGACACAGAGGAGGTGTTTTGTCACTTTTCACCTGCATGCATTCAGTATCTTCAGACTGCAGGTAACTTGATTTCTAGGAAAACACTTTATGCTGTGTCTGTGTCCTCCCAGGCTGGAGGTTCAGAGTGGGTGCCAACACTTTTAGTTTCAGGAAGAACTGAATGAGTGTCATGGTTGAAAGAAACATCCTCTCCTCCCCACCTCTCATCCACCTTAAATTTTCACTCGAGGCAGTAATTCTAGAAACTGCCTTTCCGGGTGATCTCGGTAACATGTCCCGGATTGGCTCTCCTGGGAAAGCTCTCTTCACAGACCACATCTACGCCACCTGCCGACAGTGGACGGGGCTGCCTGGTCCTAGCAGACCCAAAGATCTAAGCAAGCACCTGCTGGCGGGGTGCAGGTGAGGGCCCGGATCCTGAGGGGTGTGGGCCGGAGCTAGTCCCTCCCCTGGCCAGGGTGTCTGCTGGGCACCAGCTGGGTGTTTCCCAAGCTTGAAATGAGCGGCTCCGCTGGGTGATGCTTCTCCTCTAAGCAAGCTCTGTGCATGGGCCTGATGGCCGCAGGAGCGAGAGTGATACACACACATTTGCTTGCTCACTCATTCACTCCTTCCTTTACCTATCATTTCACTGACACTTGAGCAATTACCAAGTGCTAGTCACTCTTTCAGGTTCCTGGGGTTTGAACAGAGGGACAGATTCTCCCTCCACCCCTCCCTCTACCCTTGTGCTATAAGACATCTGCTCATTCTCCTATGGAGCTGAGACTCTCTTGGGGAAAATAAGGCATTACCCAAATAATCTCGCACAGAGGGACAGGAAGCTGATAGAGGGCGGGCTGGCAGAGGGCATGAGTGACAGGGAACTGCTCCCAGACCGAGCTCCGTAGAGTAAGAGGTCAAGGTGAAGTGTGTTGAGGGAGAAGGCATTCAGGCAGAAGGAAGAGACAGAGCAAAGATGCCAAAGAGGGATTGACAGAGGCGGGGGGCACGGTGCAGAGGTGGGGAGGGGGTGGAGAGATGAGGCTGGACCATCAAGCAGGGTCCCGACCCTGAAGGATTTTATTAAGTTTGCTGGGAATTTTGTCTTTTACACTAGGACACTGACGATCCCATTATGGCTAATGAGTTTAAGAAGAGAGGTGATCCCATTTCTATTCTAGAAGGTCTGAAAGATGGTGGGGAAAACCAGAGCGGACAAGGAGAGGATCATGAAGAGGCTACTGCAGAAGTCCGCCCAAGAAATGATGAGGGTTTGGATGAGAGCGAAGGCCTTGGGAAAGGGTAGCAATGGACAGAGTCAAGAAAGGTTTCAGGCTCCAAAAACAAGACAGCTGTGTGACCAGAGCCGATTCAGATACGGATTTTCTACTCACCCCCATTCCCCTCAGGACAATTCTAAGGCTTCATAGGCCCAAGGCGCCGGTTTTTCTTGGAGGCCACGCCCCCCATTCACATACACTATCCATGTCCCACAATAAACATGGCTTTATGGTAAAACAAAACAAAAAGAAACCTTTTTTGAAAAGATTTTTACAATTTTGCCTTTCAAATTATTTAGCTACATGTGTACCTAATACATTTAATTTGCAAATGGTCACAGTTTCTTGGCAATCACCAGGCATACCAAAAATTCTACGCAAAGGAGAAAATGTAACCTAGAGAGTGTTTCCAAACATGACCGGTCGCCTAAGTGACTGGAGTGACAGTCTCTGCCTCGGTCCTCATGTGGCCGGATCGTCTGTCTCCGAATGTCTCTTACGTGGACCCTTGTCATTGGATTTTGATCCCACCTGGATAATCCAAAATGATTTATCTTGAAATCCTTAACTTTAATTACATCTACAAAGACTCGTGTTCCAAGAAAGGTCACAGTCACAGATCCTGAGGACTAGCACGTGGATATACCTTTGGGGGCCACGACTCAAGCCATCGCTCATGGCTAGACCACAATTTGTTTATTCTTCCATCAGTTGATGAACATTCGTGTTGTTTCTAGTTTGTGGACATTATAAATACAGCTGCTTGAAACAGACCTGTGCTTTCATGTCCCCAGGGTGTGGAATTAGGGGCCACTTCTTTGTAACATACCAGGTCCTTCAAAAAGCGGAAGTGGCCCCTCCCTCTCTGTCCATC
This sequence comes from Pteronotus mesoamericanus, assembly GCF_021234165.1. Lineage (NCBI taxonomy): Eukaryota > Metazoa > Chordata > Mammalia > Chiroptera > Mormoopidae > Pteronotus > Pteronotus mesoamericanus. Next base: position 15,378,989 of record NW_026555234.1, on the reverse strand, counting down.
TCGGAGCGGCGGGGCCTGGGCCCGCCGTTCCCACCCCATCTGCCCTGCCCTGGCTTTAGGCAAGTCCAGGTCTGGTCATCCTGCCCTGCGGCCCCTGCTCCCTCCTCCACACCCCTGCATCCTGAGAGTCGAGGAAGTGCCTGGGCAGAGAATGGGGACTGAATGTCATTTCCAGGGGCCTGTTCCCTTGTGTGCCAAGCTCCAGGCTCAGACGTGGCAGTTTCTGCCCCAGGCCCTAGCTCCTGAGTCCACGGTGGCCTCCAGAAACCACAGACAGATGCGTCTGCTGGGGTGCATGCCCCTGCCAGCCCGCTCTAGGATCACAGCCAGGCTGGCCTGGGGAGACCGATGGGAGACCTGCTGAGATGCAGTTTGATAATCGACCTGTAATTCGGTTATCTCATAAAATAAATGAACAATCAATACTGCTAATCTCCCATGGACTCCCCTGCCAAGATGGGAAGCTGAGCTGAGCCTGGCTTGTGTTTGGTTATACATGTTCTCCTGCTGGTTCAAAAGTCTTCAGTTTAATGTCAACATTGGCGTCTGAATCCTTTTTTTTTTTTTCATTATTTGCTTCTGCTTGTCCTTGCCAGGTATGAGAACAACCGGATGCTGGGGCCAGTATGTTCTAGCTGTTTGCGTCTGTGAGATCCTGCCCACCTGTGTGACCCCCCCAACCCCGGCTTATCTCACCTGGCTAGGACGCCTTCAAACTCCAGGGATGAAAGAGCCAGTGACGTTGTTTAGAAACGCGGCTGGCTGCTGACCTCACTGTTCCCCAGGCGAGGCCGCTTCCTACCCTGCAGGTCAGAAGTCTCCCACTGCTGGCCAGGGAGCCCTGATTCGGCCTCCAGCTCCTGGTGCCCTGACTTGGAGGCTCTTTTTCTGTGCCCTTGACCTTCTGGCCATATAGCCAGCACTAACTTAGCCTGTCACTGCTGTGCAGTGTAGGAGTATGGTGGCAGATGGAAAGGGCGGGGCCGGAGGGGTGTCTGTAACATTTCTGGGGCTCTCTCCATTTATTCTGCTTCTCTCTGCTCACCTCGCATAGACAACCCCACTCCCTAGAAGGAACTTGTGTGGTTTCATTTAGGTCTAAAATCCCAGTGAAGGGAAGACCACACAGCCTTCCCAGAGCCAGGCCAGTTCAGAGGAACAGCAGGTTTGTCTGCAGATGCCACTCTTTTAGGTTTTTGTGATAATTTAGTCTGAATTTTTAGAATTGCTCTCAGGAGTAGGGACTTCAATTAAAAATGAGGGTTTTGGTCCATTCCCTCCCCCTTCCCCGCGCCGCCCCCCCGCCCCCCGGACCACCGGCCAAACCAAAAAGTTTTTACACTTAGGAGCTACTCAATGTTCCTCTCATTTCCAGGTATAGCAATTTTGTCCTGGATGCTAAAAGACTCTGGATTCAATACATCATGACTACAGTTGTGTGTGAATGCTTCAGTTTTCTGATAGGCCCCATTATCAGCTTGTAACGAGACTCCGACTCACTGTCCCCGATTTGGTACATAGGCTCGCTCGGGTGTAAAAAGAGATTTTAATTCTGTGCTTAAAAACCAGTAAGGCTAATTCTAAAACCATTACTTTTGAGTTCATAGTGGCCTGGAAAACAACGATGTTACAAATAATCACTTTTATGGACTGAAGAGGCCCTTTACTTGTTTTGTCAATCACTGCCATTTGTCTGGGGACACATTAGGCCCTTGTTACTCAACGTGGGGTCTCTAGACCCGCATCCTGTCACCTGGGAGCTTGTTGGCAATGCAGGACCCCGAGACCCTGGCTGCAGACACTCTCGCCAGGGGAAAACCCCACCCCCACGTGGGAGAAGTGCTATTTAAAACAGGGGCTGCCTAGGGCTCAGTCTGGGACCTCTTCTCTACCTTTCTACCTTCTCCAGTGATCTCACTTGGCTTATGGGTTTTAACACCATCTTTATGTGACTGACTCCCTGCACAGACTTCACCATGAGTTCCAGATCTGGCAGTCTAACTGCCTCCTGGACAGTTAAACTTGAAGCCTAGTTGGTATCTCAAAATTAACATACTGAAAACTCCTGATTTCCTCCCCAGCCCCGCAACTTGCTCCTCTCCCCACTTCACCTCCACCTTCAGCCTTCCCTATCGTGGCCAAGGGGACCTTGTTCTCGGAGCTGGATGCTGAGGTAGGGAGAGGCCGCTCCTGAGTCCAACACGTGCTCGGCTGCACCAGGCCCCGTGGAGCCGCAGCCTGCCCTCGGCCTTGCTCCCCCATCCCTGCCTCCAGCTGGGCTGGCTCTTCTTCTGAGGGGCCCTCTCTAGAAACCCCACAGACCCCACCTAGGCAAGCAGAGCCCTCCTGGCACTGGGATATTTCTAAGCATAATTCAGGCTTCCCTTCAATTCTGTGAGTTTCTGCTGTTCTTACACAATCACCTACCTTAAGTTAACCAGTCTTGGTTTGACTGTTAAAACTCCGACAGCTATTACAGTGATGGTGTGTATTTTTAAATCTTTGAAGTATTAAATGCTAAACAACCATGTCACTGCTTTCTGGAATGAACACGCAGAAAGCAGGCCTGAGAACTAAGCTCGCATTGATCCTGGAAGACCCAAGCCACACGAAATCCTGACCCGGCTGAGGACAAGCACAGCAAGTCTCTGGGCTGTGAGGGTGCCCCGCCTCTGAGGGCTTTTCATTGGTGCTCGCTCTTAGCAACTATGCGCCAGCCACCCTCCCCTCACAAATAAGACCGGTGAAGAGTGGCGAGCCGCAGAATCAGCCGCCTAGATCATAAACAATGGCACAACAGTGTCTAGGCTTGAGCGTCATCACAGGTAGGGTCATTTCATGCTCCGCTCTCCGAGTTCTGGTCTCCCTAAAGCCAGCATACATGGTCCAGAAACACACCTTGTTAGACTAGGCTATCAGTAAGAAATTAAGACCCATTATCTTCACCTGGAAAATAGAAAACGTCTGAAGTGGCCAGGGTGATTCTCTCAAACACCTGGCATCTGGATAGCACTTTCAAGTTAATATAAGGAGAATAAAAGCAGAGGCTACATACATTATGCTAAAGAGAACTTGATATGCACCTAAACTTCATATTGGGGTGGCCAAAAAGTGCATTTTTCCCCCATAAAATAAAAGACACATTTTTCATTTTCACCAATAACTTTATTGACTTGGATATTTTGAGTATGTTGGCCATCTTCCACGTCGTATGTTTTTTTCAATGTCTCGACTGGATCGCAATCAACTTCACCTGGTCTACCCAACCATGGAGCATCGTCCAGTGAGAAGTCTCCGGCACAAAACTTTGCAAACCACTTATGACATGTTCGGTCAGTCACAGAGCCGTCTTCATACACTGCACAAATCTTTTTTTTTTTTTTTTTCATTTCAGTTGTGCTTTTACCTTTCTTGAATAAAGCATAGTATGCAGAAAATGTTGCGCATTTTCTTCCATCTTCAATATTAAAATGGCTACACAAAAATTCACCAATTTTTGTAAGTTTTTTTAAAATGCACACTGATATGACAGTTGTCACAATACAATCTAACAAAACTGTTATGAATGAAGTTAAAGACAACTAAACACTACTAGAGCCACCACTGAGAAAAAGAAAACTTTTTGGCCAACCCAATATTTACATTTTTTTTTAAGAAAACATAGAATAGCATATTTAAAGTGCCACCTCCCCGCCCTGGCTGGTGTGGCTCAGTGGATTGAGTGCTGACCTGCGAACCAAAGGGTCACCAGTTCGATTCCGAGTCAGGGCACATGCCTGAGTTACAGGCCAGGTCCCCGGGGGTGGGGGGAAAACAGAAGCAACCACACACTGATGTTTCTCTCCCTCTCTTCCCTCTCTGTAAAAATAAATAAATAAAATCTTAAAAACAAACAAACAACAACAAAGTGCTACCTCCCCAAAGCAAAAAAATCCTATAAATTCCAAGTTATAGAATAACCTACCTATTTAATATGAATGTTCCTTGCAGTGAAAACATGTCCCTTTTCTGTAGTAGAGAGTATTTGTCTGCCTCTTCCAGAAACGAAGATGGGTCATACAGTCTCTACTTGTGTGCGCAGCACCTTTAACTAAACTACTGAACACCTGTATGCCAGGCACACAACCGTATTCTTAGCACAAAGAGACAGGTGTGTCACTGTCCAGTGGTCCAAGTCAAAGGGCCTGGTGCACACAGTTCTATCTCTTGGCCTTAAGTTATAGGATCTAACTTCTGAGTCAAGATGGGTCACCTCATTTGTACTTTACATACATCATCTCAATCTGTCTCTCTCAGTGGTTTCTAGCACTATACATTTTTTAGGGTTTCTACTTAGTGTATCTTTCTAGGTATTTTATTTATTTTTTATTTCTATTTCATTTTATTTTAAACAGGAGAAGACTGCCTCCTGTGATCACTGACCACCAGGACCTTATGTGGCTCTCCATGCCTGGAGTGGACAACCATGGAGGGGTTCGGTGACAAACCACACACACGCGCCCATTCTGGGTCTCTTCATAAGACTGCCTAGGAAGTGGGCACGCACTACTTACAGCAAGAGGTGCAGACTTATTCTCTTCTAAATTCTAAGTCATGTAACCACAATCAATCTTAGCCTTTAAAGGCCTCACCATTCAAATTCCAATGGAACTGTTCCTTACGTTTTGGACGAATACTATTTTTAGAGCAAGCTGCTGGTAACTGTAATACTTTTTCTTTGGGGGGAGGTCAAATAAGAAACTATGATTTTTAAAAAAAATGTACTTCTCCCTTTTACTGTTTCCCTATTCGGGGGCGGGGGGAGAAGCTTTCTCTCTCTAATCAGGAGCCCCTATCAAAAAGCACAAAGCATTACATGTTCTTTAGTACACCAGACCAAATGACAACCTTATATTGGAAAAGCTAGTTGTTATTAAATAATATCCCCCACTTTTGTTGAGATTAGCTTGAAATGTTCCTGAACTGGGAGGCAGGCGCCTTGAGAGACAAAGCCCATCTCCCCACTTACAAGGGAGGACCGAGGCCCTGCAGGAAGGCAGCACCCAGTTTAAAACACCAGGGAGGAAACTGGCCCAGCGGTCACCTGGATGTGACGTAAGGCAGCAAGGTCAGACTGCAAACACAAGAAGTGTAATACGGAATTTAGTTTTACCTTTATCAAGTATTCTGAAACCAAAGGTGATAACACATGCATCAGGCACATTCAACAGAGGCCTTGTACAATGGTTTACATTTCCTTTTTATTTATTCCTGGAAACTGCCCGTATTGCAGGTTTCTCATGGGTGAAATATGGAACCGAGCAGATTCTTTTTTTTCTACAAAATTATGGTATAAACTTGCTCAATTTTCTATCTTATTGCTAACAAACCTTACAGGCGCACAGTTTGTAAAATAAACCCCTTAAGGACTGAATGTGTAGAGCATGCTGCAAGGTACAAGAAATAAGCTAAAAATGAGCATATAAACCTACATTTGGACCAACACAGTACTGAATGCTGGGAAACATTTATCACAACACAGGGAAAATTAATAAAAGGAGATACAGTTCAGTCCTGAAAGGGTTAAATAGAAACCCTAATATATTATTGTTTCTAATCATCCAGCCCACGTTACAGTGCTTGAAAACAAAGTCAAAAGTCTGGCACAGAAAATTACACACATTTGTTCAGTACTCATCAGAAACAGCTGCTTTTGAAATCAAAAGTAAGTAACCTGGTTAATAATTGAAGAGCATTTTGTTTCAAAAAGGAACCCCTCTCCCCCCATGGGTTATTTGGTTAAACATGACCAGTTAGCTTAGTTCTCAAAAACCGCATTGGGCATTGGAAATTTTCTGTGAGGGCACAAATGGTACCAGTTTTATTAGAAAAATAAACAAAAACTAACCAGTGATTATCGCAAGTAAGTCTGTGCAGTAAGAGTGACAAATATTTCACTAATTTATCTATGAGGATGCCTTCAGTTGCCACAGTTTAAGAAAAGACAGCAGCAGGTTAAATATTACACTAGTGTTCAACTCTGAAGTCCTTCAAAATAAAAAGGCATTTTTTTTTTACATTTCAGGCCTTTAGCTCGCCTTCCTGGTCTGTGTGATCAACTCAATGGAACTGAAAACAATATACTGGATCATAGACTCAGCTTCTATGCACACTTTTAGAAACTGCACAGACTCATGAGAGCATAAGATACACTTCTAAAACAGAGTTGAAAAGGAAAAAGAACAACTCAAATGTACTATACTTTACCTGAAGCGGTTACCATTATAAGAGTCTCTGTGAGGGAAAATGACCAGTTTCTCTAATAACGTCACCTTGAGGGCAGGGGCAGGGAGCCACCTTCTACTATAAACACAGGGCAAGGCTTCTGTAAATTATATGCTAAAAATGATGTACAAATCCATGAAAAAGATTTTTTTTAAGCAGCTGACAAAAAGAACCAGTAACAGTAACCTACAATAGACAAATCATTTCAGTCTTTAGTTGTGGTATGTTAGAATGACCCAAAAAAAAAAAAAAAAAAAAAAAAAAAGCAGGGGAAATGCCTATACAAGTACATTCTTGGACTTTTCAGAAAAACAAACAGGAAGAGTTTACAGTCTGATATTTCCATTATCTTATTAAAAGAAACAAAGAGCCAAAATAAGATGTTATTTAAATAATAAAAAAAGCAGTTCATTTTAATAAAACCATAAACTTAAAAAAATTATTTTGAGCTGCAAAGCTGGGTAAGGAATAGTTTGTTCTTCAAAAGCATCTCATCTGTTATCAGTTAATTTAATATAATCTTGTAACTGAATACTAAACCTGGGAAGTGGAGGAGACTTGTGACCCACTACAAATAAAGCAGCACTGGAAACATTTCCAACTCTGAACAGAAAGCACTGTGTCAAGGCTGCTTGCATGACTCAACAGAGAATAAATACTACTCAAAAATAAGCAAGTTTGTAAGAAAAAGCCAGTAAACAGTTGAAACAAAGAAAGATAAGGCCACAATGAATTCTGCCCTTGATCACTGAAGCAGATTTAAAGTGTGAGGCAGGGTTAGCTTACAAGAGAGAAGCTAGTTACTGGAGCAGATTTGGAGAGAAGGCTCTATATATAGTATAATGCAGCCTCTGAAGACTTAAAAAGGCTTGCACTAAAGGAAACCACAATAACTTTGATTTAACCACTAATGTGTTTTACAAATGACTTCCTCCTTGAAAACTGAGGAAAAAGCTATTTAAAGATGTTAGGAATTATATTTACAATGGCATAGTCTGAGCAAAAGAGTGAGCGATGAAGACAGCAAAGCAGAAAAATAAAATGCCAACAACAATGATGTTGAAAAAGTCTATTATGGAAATTTTCAAAATAGCCCAGGACAATAAAAGACAATGTTCCGTATGGAAATACTGGAGGAACTTACAGTTTTGCGTTCATAAGGTACTTGTGGCTCCTGTTTTATGGGACAGTAAAAAGCTTACCACAATCTAGAGGTAGTTTTTACTCTAAGAAGGATGATTGCATTAACATGACACACATGGTTCCTGTATGAAATGTAGCCCAATGAGTCTGCTGCAATTTCTAAGAAACTGAACAAAGGCATAACCAAAGTGCAAAAATAAGCAATGTCAAAGGGGTGAACTTAGCATGCAAGGTCAACACATAACCCTGAATGCAACCATATCTTAACTGAAGGGTAAAGAAATGTTTTCTGAGTCAGAGACATCTGTGGAGATCCTTAGTACTGAAAAAGAACAACAACAACAACAACAACAAAAGGCAGAGAAAGTAATGGAAAGATAAGTTACATTTGCATTTTTATAAACTCACAACTATCTGCTCCTAAAGTACTGTCTTCCAGCTATTTTAGTTGACCATCTAATAAGAGCATCTTGTTTTAAGGTTACAATGACGTCTTGGTCTAGGCTACCAAAAAAAAAAAGTAAATAAAGGCATGCTTTTGCTGAGATTTTCCTCATTATACAATAAGGGCACCATCTACCAACTGGTAGCAAATACTTCTATGATTTTTTTTGTCATATGCCAACAAGGCAGAAAACACCCTACTGAATAAAATCACTGGGAACATTACAAGTTCAAAATAAAATGTTTAACTTACACATAATACAAGTTATGTACAAGATTAGGAGGGGAAAAAAATCCTGAACAAATCCTGAAATATGGAGACACATTTATGCATGGGGAAAGGGGAGAGAACACTTCAAAAACCAACATGTTCTGCGCCGTTACCTCATTAACAACTAAATGGCCACATTTAATTTCGTGTAAATGTTAGAACCACCTGGATCACCACTATAAATACATTTTTTAAAAAGAAAACATGGAAGTAATTGCCAAATGTCTGAGAAAAGAGACTAAGTTAACATACATTGCATGTATTGCAGGCAAGGCAGAGGCATTTTTTTAAAGCTTTTGCACAGACTTCATATAATCTTAAAAAAAATATGCAAGACTTTACAAGGTTTGACTTGCTGAAATCAAAACAATTTCAACTCATGAAAAGTCATAAGACTTCAGCTTTTCTTTTTTTAAAAAAAAAAAGACCAGTTCCAGCCTTAGACCACAAAAACCTGGAAGAGTATAGCAATGAGACTAAACAAGCACGGCCAGGCTTGGAACCTGAATGTACTTAAGAGCAAAAGCTCAAAGGGCGCAGGGAGAAGAACAACCTATTTGGTAACAAAGGTGTACTATATACGGTGATATAAAAAAAGGTATGGTGAAAATGTACCTTTTACTAAAGCTTATACAAGTTCCTTGGTCCATAAAAACTATGTTAGATTTGTGTCTTCTAGTTTGATTAACTTTTATTCCAGCCACATCTCTATTTCTTGCCCATTTAAACAAAACCAAACAAAAACCGACCAAAAATAACAGCTGAAAAGGATCAATATCCAATAGTTTATACATGTTGATGTTTTTTTGTTTGTTTGTTTTACTGTGGCTTCTGCACATCAAATCAGCACTTGCAGGTAATGGGGTTTTTGAATAATATCACCTGGTATGAAAAGTTTTCCCAAGAAACCACAAAAGATTGTTCACTTTTCTTTCTTTTTCTGTCAACATTTTGTCACACTCAAGTCAGTTTAAGTCCTAGCAACAAGACGGTAGTTAGGACACCACTGTCGCTGTAGACGATGTGACATTGGTTGAATTTGTGCTGACGTTTGTGTAACTTCCCTCGCTGTTTGTGTTCGATTCATTGGGGGGCACTTGGCTTGAATTGGCTCGAAGGATTGCTCCCGCTGCACTGCAGTGTGGCCGCGGCCCTGGTTCTGGCGTGTAGGTAAAGGTAAGGCTAGTGGAATAAATGATTCCATCGTTTCGGACCAAAGTTACTGGAACCTGGACTGGCTGCCGGACCCACCTCCAGCCTTCTCGGAATGCAGAGATGTCTGGGACGACACAGAGCATACTCTCTCCACATCTGCGGAGGAAACGTAAGGCACTTAAGTGCAAGGCCGATTTTAGAACGGAAACTTAAAGCTGGGCTGCTTACCATACCACACTCAGCCTCAGGAAAGAGTCCCATACACCCACCCCCACCAAAAACTCTGGGTGATGTAAAAAGTTTTACCAAGTACCTGTACATAGTTTCAGCTTCTACATCCCCAAACCACACTCGTAAATTTGGAGTGAAATTCTGTCCTGTAAGTTCAAGCATTGCTACGTCCCCACCGCCATTCAACTGAAATTCACAGAAAATCAGAACAACATTGAGAAAACTTCATTTCTCATTAAAGTGCACAGATTAGTTTCTCATTTAACAGTTATCATTTGTGAAAAATGAGTAATTAAAATACTTCTTTTTAATGACTTGATTATAAAGACAAAGTAAGCTAAAAACATCAAAGTAACATACAAGTTGGTTTTGAATTAAGTTTTCTTGCATAAAAGCAGGGTCCTATTTTTGTTTCTCTATTAATAAATAATGTATGACAAAATACCCAAACCACAGTATTTGGAGAAAAATCAAAATTATTGTGAAATAAAACCATATGCTAAGGCATAGCTGAGAGGAGCTACAAAGAGGTCAAAGTCAACTTGTCAGCAAGTGGTCTCACCTGAAGACTTTCTACAACAGGCACAGGTGTGACCGGGGCAAGGACAGGGCCCATCCCCTCATAAAAGGTGTACTCTGCCTTATCCGTGCTAATGATTGTCCAGGAGGCTCCGTCATTTATCATCTCTTTATTTGGTTCCTTTGGGCATGGAGTGGCCTTAGGAGGAAAGTTAAGAAATTTGTATTGGCACTGCAGTACAAGACAATTTTAACAAGTAACATCTATAGACTAGAGTTGCAACATGGAAAGAGTTTATCAAAAATGTATAAATTTCACGAGCATGCTGCTTTGTCAATTCCTAAACAAACACAAACAGAATATTAAGATGAAAACCTGAGTTTTTATTATAATATGAAACATTTCAATGACACATTAAATTAACTGATAGCCCTTCAGAATAACCATTTTGGAGTACACCAGTGTACTTGTATAACTTTTTAAATAAAAGGTCAGTACCTGTGATGCAAATCCCTGTTTAAAATTCTTCAGGGATCCCTAAGAAAGAGTGAGACTAGGAGACTCTCCTACTTAGAAAGCAGCTAGAATCTTAGGTACTTTCTGCCCAAGCGACCAAGATGTGCACGAGCAATCCCTCACCCCTACCTTAAAACACCTAGGCCAGTCCGTCAGTGCTGGGCTGGGGAGACGGCTGTGTGTGGCCATCTCTCTGGAACAGGTCTCCAGATGTTTACAGACAAGTCTCACATGAAAGTATAACTCTCCTATTAAATAAGTTGCCCATGTCATAAATGTCCTCAAGAAAGCCTTCTGAATAAATGCAGTAAAAAATTAGCTCTTGAAACACGTCATCATTACTAGTATGGAAGACCCCAATATAAACCTGATGAGAATTATGAACCCTCCCCCTAAGTATGCATCCATACACAACGTAGGCATTCACCGAACACCCCGCATCTATTTTTGGATAATCTGAGGGGCTTTTTGTCTCCCAGAATTAGATGTTAATTGTTTCTCTGAGAACGTTCCCAAGAGTTTTGAGTTATTCCCTGAGGTAGGATAACCACCACATCTGAAGACTACATGGGCTAAGAACCCTGGACTTGAGATAAATATCTGAACGCAGGCTCATGTATTTACATATGATTAACATTAAACAAGAATTCCATGTTTCTATATGCTGTTAACCTAACATATATTTTAGATTTCACCAGTAATTTAAAAAAACATACCTGAAACTGAATTATTCTTTCTTGAGAAAGGCACAAGTACATTCTTTCTGTATCCTTAAGGTAAAATGCACATTTGTGGAGTTGTGACACAGGATCGTCAGCATCCAGTAATGCAGTCTGCTTATCAACTTTTCTAATTATCTGTATTTCAACAATCGAACAGGGAAAGGCCATCACATACGGAGTTTTCATACTTTCCAGAGTACACAGGAAGAATAAGCTACATAATAATACATGTTATTTGTCACGTGCCTAATTACACAAACATTTACAAACAATAAGGGTGGGCGTAAAAAAACACTTTTGGTGGGGGGTAGGCAGAGACAAATGTATTTGAAAAAATAAATTAAAAAAAACAAACCACTTTTGGATCTCAAGCCTGTTAGAATGTGGAACCTGCTACCTTCTTCCACGTACACCTAAAATGCAGAGCAGGCACTTGTTTTTAGATCACTGCTCTTCAGACTTAAATGGGCACACCATTCATCTAGGGTTCTTTGATCTTTCCAATAAAATGCCATGACAAATAAAAAGTTGAAAATAAATAAAATAAAAAATAATCTAACATCAAAGAAAAAACTATTTCTAAAGGCTCCATGGGTATAGTAATCCATCATCTAATGTGTGTGTGTGTGTGTGTGTGTGTGTACTTTTTTTAAACCTAAAATAAGTATCATTTTACAGATTTCAAATGGGCTCAGAAAGATAGAGTAAGTTCCTCAAAATCACCTGCTTATAGCTGAAGAACCAAACTGTGATTCCAGGGCTGGTTGCCTGCCCAGCCTGAACTCTTTCCATTATGCTCCACAAGATCATAACCCAGACATTCCACATAACACTGACGGACATCGGGAACATAATCCTATCAAACCTTAGATGTCACTTGTCACACAGAAGGAATCACTAAGTGATGATTACGAGGATCACTCCCAACAGTAGTACACAAATTAGAACTACTTCTCACTTAAAATCAAAAGTAAATGCTTCCTTGACCTACATGTCACTGTGCCCCCCCACTACCCCATTTCACTTTTCCTCTTTATATAAGACTTTTTCCTCCCCACCCAACTTCCTGAAATCCTTCCAGACTCTTGTCTCAGAGTCTCCCCTACAATGGCTCCTGTCGAGGCCGTGAGGACTCCCAGATGGGAACCCCGTGGGCACGGCTCATTGGCGCTCCCGGAAGCATCGGGCACAGACAGTCTCCGTCCAGAGACGGCCGCTCTAACTGGCCTGGGCCGGGCTCTAGAGCCGAGTCCTCAGACCTCTTCTCCCCCTCCCATACTTCTGACTTTCTAACTATTACAAGGCTGGCAATTCCTAAATTTACACCCCCAGCCTTGTCTTCCCTCCAGCACTCAACTTGTATATTCAACTACCTAGTCAACAGTTCTACTTAAGATGTCTGATAGGCTATCTCAATCTTAATCAAAAACAGAATTTTTTATTTTCTTCTAAACATGAATCTCCCCAAACCCCCAGCTCAATAAATAATACCACCATTCGTTCAATGCAAACACCCTGAAGTCATCTTGACTCCTTGCTTTCTCTCACACCCAGTCACCCAATCTGTCAACAAACTCTGTCGGGTCACTTCAAATGCCTCAATCAGCACTCACCCCCTTAGCACTACACTCCTAGTCTAAGATACACCGTCCTCAACTCTTGTCTGAATTATGACAAAGGCCCAACCCCTCCGCCCCGCTCCGCAGAGTGGCCAGAATTACCCTTCTGTACCCAAAGCAGCCATCATTCTGTTTCCACCTCTCCAGTGGCCTCCTCTCATACGGAGATAATATAAAGTCCTTCTGCTAGATGCGGAGAGGAAATTGACAAGATGCCGCCCATGGCTAACCTCAGAGCCTCATTCCCGGCACCTGCCGCCTCCGTCCCTCTTCTGCTCTAGCTGCACTGGCTCCCTGCTGGTCCTCACACACTCCTGTCTTCATAGGTTCTTTCTGTCTTGATTATGTCTGCCTGAAATGTTCATTACCTGTCTGTGGGTTCCCAACTCCATTCTGTTCTCTGTCCAAATACCCCCATTTCAAAAAGACTTCTCTGAATTACTCAAAAACACTTTACCAATTCCTAGCCCTGTATCCTTTTACTATCTGCCTTTATATCACTTACATTAACATTTTAATACATTATGTGGGTATTTCTGTAGCTGATTTTTTTCTATCTCCCTATCAAAATGTAAGTTCCATGAGGACAGGAAGTCTGCCTTGCTCACCTGGCACATAGAAGGTTCAGGATTATTTGTACAATGCATGTCTTCATGTAGGACTGTAATACTTTGCTCCACAATGAACATCCTTAATAGTAACTTCTCATGGAGTTTTGTGAGGATTAAATGAATCAATATATGCATGAGTGCTTAAACGATGCTATTAATATTATATTATTGACTTCCATCACTTCATTCACACCTCACTTATGTTAAAAGATTTCTTTTCAGCTAAGCCACAATTATTAAAAACATTCTTCATATTTACATTTTTAGCTTTGCAATTTATTAGTCAGAATATGTGTCCTTCTACTTACACCACTAATTTTTGAGTTAAAAAGAGTCCATACGTTTCTAGTGATTAAAGCTTCTAAGTCCATAAGATTAATTATTAAATTTAAGCAAAATGTTTCAATTCAATGTTAAAGTCTTAAAGCTATATTTAAATTAAAAAAGGATTTTAGAGAAATAACTGACTTTTGACTGATGTAAGTCTAAAGCTTCCTGTAAGTCTACAAGCACTCACTCATGCATCTCCCGCCGCTTCTCTACAGCTAGTACTAATGAGCACATTAAGGACATGGGCCACGTTAGGTTCAGTTTTATTCCTCTCAATAATTCCTTGAACAGACACTGCTGAATGAGCTAGCTCTCACCAATAAAGACACCTGGGCTGTCCACTGCTATTTGTCTAAGTAAATGAATCATTTGGTATTTAATGCCAAAGCAAATCAACATTATCCTTGAAATAGAGTGACACATAGTAAATGAAAATAACTTCCATAAATGATGACTTGGTGTGTTTGTGTCTTTCTTTCCTATGTTTACACCCTTCTCTCCCTACCTTTACCCTTTTTATTATAATTTGTCTCAGTTTTAAGCTTTTATTAATTAATAGTACTACTTATTCTAGCTTATTAAGTTAGAATAGGAAATAAAACCACCTTGTAAAACCATGACATAGAAAAATTTTTTAAAAAAACAAGAAAAAAGAAATGTTGTTTTTACTTAATTATAGACCCAGTCCTGCTGAAATAATCCCCAAAAAATATAAACCAATGCAATATTTTACCAGAGATAAGTATAAAGCATATTCAGGAACAGTAATACTATATTTCCTTCCATTCACACAACCCCACAACCTGACCTTGAATCCAATTTACTCGAAAGGCCCCTCCATCTTTACTATAAATAAACTGCATTCTGTTTCAGAAAAAGAAGGTATGGGGGAGGGAGTATATGGGGCCTTTGCTTTCATTTTGGTAAGAAAAGCAGTTTTTACAGTTTCGTGATCTCCCTAGTAACAAAAAGCCCTAAACAATATGCCTTTCACCTAGAGTAAGAAATACCAATTTTATTTTTTATAAATCTTTCTTCTTGTAAGAGTAATTGGTAAAAATTATACTTATATTTCTAAAGAAATAAGAATTTCTATGTTTTTGAAAACTTGGTCCTACCTTGGGGTGCAGCAGGTACCACAAAAAATGAATACAATGTATCTTCATTAAGAAATCACAATGTAATTTTATAGCGCCCTCTATCGAACAAGTTCAGATATACAAAGAGGGAAAAATGGCACCAAAACTTACTGGAAATAGTACAACAGGAAGTCAGTAAGAACTCATTCATAGCTAGATCCCTCTCTTTCTGGATCTCACCTGCACCTTTCCCCCTCTCCTTGCCCCAGGAATGTTCTCTCTGCCTCTTTTTGTTCTAAGCTCCAAGGTCCTTCTTTCACCTCTGTAACTCGTTTCCTGAGCCCAGGCAGCCCAGGTGGCTCACCTTTTCTAACTCTCTGACTTTCTAGATATACTTTGTTATAATTTGAAAGAGAAAAAAAAGAGGAATACATTCATAAAAATTGGCTAATTGCCTGAAAGCATTTTAAACATAAAGTGGGCTATCACTGTCAATTATAAATAGCAATGATTATTGATATCTCTTTTGAAAATGAAAAGCATGAGCTTGAGGTATATTTTCATTTGAATGTTGCGGCTTTTCTGTTCTCTTAATTTTTACTATACGCATTACTAAAGCAAAAGTGGAGCCATACCAATCTCGGGAGTGCCATGCCAGTGACTGAACACACAAGTTTGACTGTCTGTCCATAATGGATGTAGCCATCACGAACTGTGAATTCTTCTCCTTCTGATTCATCATCATCCACTGTGGTGGAGTGGAAAGAGAGATCAAATTATCTTTTAGAATTCATTAATCTGCTTAGGAAAATAACAAAAGTTAATGTATCCACATGTCTTACTACCAAGATGAATTTAACAATTTCACACTAGAAACACCAAATGCACATTTTTATACTCACAGAGATGAATGTAAAATGCTCCCCACTGCTGAGAACTGGCATGGAAATTACCTCCTTCTACATGCAAGTATCTGGTACTGACTGTCTGGGATCGAAGTCGATTAAACAGAGCCACCTTTGTTCCTGAGGCAATACATACTGCAGAGAAAAAAACAGCTCCTGTTTATGTGACTGGAGGGGCGGGGGTACAATAAGGGATCGGTACCCAGCAAGTTTCGATCACCCTTCATTAAAATTTAGTATTTTTTATTATTTTAAATGAATATTATAATTTAATATTCTTTTAACACATTTTTAACCCTCCAAAGAATACAGATAATATCCCTCCCCAAAGTCAAGGTAATTCTCATTAATAACACGAAGGTAAAGACAGAAACTGTCCATAAAAATATTCTTTAATTGAAAACTACACAGTATGTTTAATGCAGTGCTATTCATTAAAAGGACATTATTTTAAAAATAATAAATGTCCAACAGTGGAAATCGACTAAATAAATTACAATACCTAGTACCTATTTAAATAATATGTATCTACATGCATTGATAAGAAAATATTTATCTTCCTGGAATATCAATGAATGGAAAAGCAGGCTATAAAACACTTGGTATGTATGGTTCCATTAGGTAAGTGTACATAATATACATTTTTTCATGTAATTGCACGTGTGTCTCCATGTGCTCATTTCTAATACTGCGGAAAATATTCATAGGGAGGTGCCCAGAAGGATGTTTTCCAAAGTTGATGACAACTGCCTCTGGATATTGTGATTTTTAGAGATTTTGATTTCTTCTAAACACATTAAGGTATATAGCATTGCATGAATTTTTTTAAAAAGCCACATCTACATAAACAGGAAAATATTCCGAACGTAAAATATGTTCTCTGCCATCAAGAAACTTATGGTCAATAGAAATACAAAGTTAAAGAGGTTAAATAAGATCCCATAATTTGAATTAGAAATAGCCTGGATATATGACATTATATACTTCCGGATGCAGGAATGCTTTATCAATACGAAGACAGCCTTGCCCTCCAGCAACAAAAAAAGGACCAAAGAACAACAAACTTAATTCTGATCCACCTTCTAAACTGACTACTGACAAAAGTTCTTTCCCTGCCCAAACTTTAGCCAGTCTCCTCTGAGCTCTCCTTCCACTAGGTCTCCTCCGTGGGCCCTGCATTGACCCAGTTATTGCAAGAATCCTGCTAAGCCGTCCTCCCACTCTTTCATCTCATCTAGTTCCTCACTCCTTGTCCCCCAAGCTTTGTATCTGATATCCTAGGCCTGCCCTTAGCAAGCATTCTGTTAGACTGGTTTGTCAAAAATCCCCCTACCCTTTGGTGTCTGCTCCTAGTAATTTTCCATCCACTGTGCTCCTTGCCTATATAAATCCCCATTTGTCCTTCTTGTATTTGGAATTGAGCTCAGTTTTGCACTGAGTCTCATTTCCCCACTGCAACAGTACTGAATAAAATCTGCTTTTACCACCTTTAACTAGTGCCAGGCTCTGTTTCCCTTTAATCCCACCAATTTTCAGAAAATTACACCAAGGAAATGAAATTAGCAAAATCCAGTCTGTGGAAAACTCCCATAGCCAAATGACTAAGTCTCTAAACAAATTATGGGGGCGGGAGGGGGACAGGAGAGAGGGAGGGGGGAGGGGGAGGGGAGGAGAGAGATGGGGGGAGAGAGAGAGATGGGGAGAGAATACAGATTAAACACACTCAAAGATATGTCAAAATATATATTGTAATAGCTGGTGGACCTTATTTAAATTTTGATTCAAATGAAGAGCTAAATGACATTTTAGACAATTTTAAATTTTTCACAGACTAGATATTTGATAAAATTATTTCTTTTTATAGTTATTTTATAACATGTTTGTTTTCATGTGATCATGTTGTTGTGATTAGATTTAAAAACAAGAGACCCTATGTTTCAGAGATACAGAGAAATAGTTATGGATGTTATGATGTCTTGGATTTGCATCAAACTACAATGAGAGGAGAGGAAAGTCGGAGTGTGGCAGGGGTACAGAATGAAGCTGAAGGTGAGATTACTGTTGACGTCAGAACACAGGAGGTTTCATTTCATCATGCAACTCTGTCTACTTTAGTATGTCTGAAAATTTCTGAATAAAATAGATGATGATAACAATGATTAAGTGGACTAAAAACCATCCAACAGTATATAAAAACCTGTAAGTTCATAATAAAACAAAATAAGAGCAAGCAAACAAAACAAAAATCCTAAAACCTCACTGGTCACCTTAAAAGAATATTATTGTTATTCTGCAAATCAGGAAATAAGCATTTATCTTATCTTTCCTCTACTGACTACATTTGAAACAAACAGCTAACAAATGCAGAAATTATGAATAAAAGAATTAGAAAAATCATCATTTTGCAGCCCTTGATGAAATATTTGGTCATCAATGACTACGACAACCACTAGATTAAAGATTGCTCTGGATATTTGTAATGTATGGATTGGGCTAACAGCACTTGAATTTACTACATTCAATCCTAACATCACAAGAAGTGGGGTGATCAGATGTTACACTGGACCAGCTAAATCTAAAATAAAAGTCTTGAGGTCTATCCACCAGTGTATGGAAAACATGAGACAGAGAAACATATAATCAGCCAGACCTGGAATACGTAAATCCCACAGGAAAAATGACCTGTTTCTTCAAGAAATAAATGATAATAAAAGGCTGGAAGAGGAGAACAGAAACTATTATAGATTAAAATGCATGATCCTTGTTTGGATCCAGTTTTGAATAAGTCAATTGTTAAAAAACACAACTATAAAACTATTTAGACAATGTGATAAGTTTGCAAGCACATGGCTTTGCTTTTAGATGATATCAAAGAACTGTCAACTTTTTTAATGTGTATCAATGTTTAAAAAGAAATTTGTTAGAAAGTCACAACTGCAGAAATGGTAGTTGAAAGGACAGAATGTCTGAGATACACATTAAAATATTCCAGCAGGTGGAGAAAAGAGAAGTGCTGGAGATAATGAAACAGAATTAATAAATACCTACTGAGGCCAGGTGGATGGTCACCTGACCCTACTTTCTCCCCTTTACTAAATATGGAAGTTTCCATAATAAAAAGTTAAAATAAAAAAAAAAGAAAAACAGGTGTAGGGATTGAAATGTTTAATTCAGACAGACAACATTTATCTTTGAGAGTCTAAAAACCTGCTGATGAGACAGCAGTCTCTGCCGCAGCAACCTTTTAAAAACCTTGCGTGTATTCTCAGGATTGCCGTCCAAAGCCCATTTGATATATAAGTGTTTCTCCAAGAGGTGTTTCTTACATTCTCGGTAAAGCAATTCTTTGTGGAATGGTACTATCTTGGCACAAGACACCCAGTGCTAACATCACTCCCTCCAGTTACTGTGACAGCAAAAGGAAAAAACTCCTGTTTCTAAATGCCTCTGGGGAGCAGTGAGGAACCAACTCTGGTTGAGAGCCACTTCCCAGACCACGTATTACCTGTCCATTTTCAATTTTAAAAAAAGACAATAAACCTTCAATAATGAATGAATGTGATATTTTCAGATAAAGTGAGGACCGCAAAACATTAGTAAAGACAGAATTAGCTATCAAAAAACAGTTTTTAACTTAAAAAAGTTAGATTTATCTTAATTCATGGTGGGAGTTGGGGACAAAAGAGAAAACTGAAATATACATACAGTCAGCATTTTTCAATGACTGCTTCTTTTTGGAAGGTTTGGAGATGACTTTTATCCGTTTGCTGAGGAACACACCAATGTCATCGCTGTTGCCATAGAACATCTTTACAGACAACATGAAATGCTTTCTCTTGTCCGAATCAGATATGTACAATGTTTTGGCTGTGCAATAGTTCTGTGAAAGAAAAGGAAAGTTTTAATAGCACCAAAACCTTGTTGGTTATGTACCTACAACTCTGTATGGCCATGACTAGGTTTGATCAGGCTTAATGCAATAATTTCAATGAGTAGTTGAATAAAACCAATTATAAAAATTACTGAAATTAATTTCTTAAGACAAAGTATAGTCTCCCTAATTAAGTCTATAAAATACTAACATTGTGAACCATTTTACTCTTCCTAAAAAACAAGTCTTGTTTTATAAGGTCTACAAGGGGGGACCCCTCCCACCCCAAAAAACAGAATTTATTTATAAAAAATTGTGTATTTATTTTCACATGTTTAAATCTCAGTCACCTTCAAAGTACTCTCCATTTGAGGAAATACACCTATTGACATGTTTTTTTCCCACTGCTCACAGTTTTTGAACTTGTCGATTTTGATGCCTTTTAGTGCTGCTGCCATTTTTTGTTTTACCTCTTTCATATCGGCAAAACATTTCCCTTTGAGGACTTTTTCATCCCCAGAAACAAAAAAAATTCACTTGGGGTGAGATCTGATGAACAGGGGCGTCAAAAACTGCTGCACACTCAGTGTGGTGTGGGCAGATGCACTCGTAAATCACCCATCATAAAATAAGCCAACACGCTGATAGTCTTCCAAAAACAAACAAACAAACAAACAAACAAAAACCCTCCCCGTAGCTACATGCAGCCTCTCACAACAATGCCAGCTGGTACACTGGCACAGATGGGTCCCTAGAACACTCACCCAGTTGGGGAAGCCTGTACTACAAGGGCCCTCCCTCCATAAGGATAATTCTGTTTCTTTGGGGGGTGGTTCCCCCTCATACATCTATATCACAGAATTATTAATTTTAGACGTAATTTTTAAAACTAGAATTTTATAGCTAAAACAATCTGTCTTTCTATAAAGAAACATATAAATAAGGCTATCAAAATTCAGTAAAACTATGTAAGAAGTTTTAGCAGTGGTCCTTCCAAAAACACCATATACCATGTAAACACTAGAGTAACCCACCTAAAAGACTGAGGAAAACAACGTTAGTACTAACTGGATGATTATAAATTATGTTACACATCAGAAACGGCTTATATGAGTGTTTTTTAAAGGACTGTTCTTTAAAAATTGTTAACTTTGCATAGTCGGACCATTCATATTGTATCACCAAAAGAACTGAATTTACAGATACTAAAAAAAAACTAAACATAACAAGATATGTCAGTTTGTCAAAAAATAAACTCTGGTAATTAAAAATACGGTATTAAAGAGTTATAGCAGTTGCGAAACAGCAAAGACACTTGAAAATGCTACTATTTCAAGCATACATGGAAATTCTAAGATCTTTGCTATCCCTCTGATCTCTATGAACTAGGGGAGGGAGTGAATTATTAATCTCCTTTTCCAGATTGGATGAATGATGCTCAAACCCAGCTTAAGTCTTTAAAATGTCTGAATTACATTTTTTTCAAAGATCAAAGTGCTCTACTTTAAAACTAGGCTAAATAAGGTGCTTTGACTACTTCTGGGTGGGTATTAAAAAGCTGGGCAAATGACACTCATTTAAGAAATAAGATAATATGTTCTTTAATCTCTAAATTTTACCATAGGCAATTTTAGTAGCAGAACAAAAACAAGGCTATAGTTTATTTTATTTCTCAATAGCAAAGTTATATGAGAAAATTTAGATGCCACCTTGAATATTTTACACTCAACTGAGTTTTTATAAATCCAAAAGTATGGAAAAAGCTTTGAGAGACTGCGTTCTAGAGAAGACAAAATTAAGATAAAGCTAATCATAGTAATACAAAATAAAAAAAAAACAAGAGCACTTTGCATTCACACAGATCCTTTCACCCAAGGATCTCTAAGGAGCCATGGGTAAATACTTTAAAAAGCTCTGATCATTAAATTTTGCCTAAGCTATAGAACTGTTTTGCAATATAAGACAAAGCCTAGGAAAATGAGTATCAACACACTAAAGCAGTCTCAGGGAACAAAAATGAAATATGTATCTAAATGAAGGTACTTACATTCTAATGGGAAAATTTTAAAATGTTAAGATCACTAATTTGAGTGTTAACCTTAGATATGATCAATATCAGAAAAGAGAAAATAATGAAACTTAGCAAAAATGGTAAGATAGATTGGCAAACAGGAAAAGGAAAAAAAAAGAGTAGAGAAGGCTGGATCTACACACAAAGGGCTTGATTTTGTTTGGAAAAGCAAACAGACATATATCTCCTGGAAAAGAAAGGAAATATATCTCTAATTACAAAAGTAAGCAGTTTGAATCCATACACACCTGAGAAAAAAATCATACCTGAGATAATTTTATTAGAACTATTATTATGAAAAGAAATAAGGCCACTGACCACCAACTAGTCAAATTCTTAAGAGAAAAAGGGAGAAGTCACTGACTCAAAAAAGTATTATGGCTTTAAGAAAGGGAGTAAATAAGACTAAAGTTACATTTGTTCCATCATACCAAAAGGCTAAATTTATAGCTAACAAAATTCTAGAAAAGGGCATATAATAAACCTTTCTATAAATAATGAACAGTTTAACTTAATTAAAAATGACTCAAACATCTGCTCTGAAATGGGGAAAAACTCCCAAAAACTAGATCTGTGGAAATATTTAAATTATAAAATTTGAGTTATAGAAACAAAACAAAGCTACTGAGAAGTACAGGGGAATGTAATTTTTAAAATTAGTAAAAACACAAGTATGCTAATTGGGTAACGAATTTATTATATATGTTGTATAGTTTACCTAGCTCCACCCATGCAAAGATGTGAAATTGAGGCAATGAATATTTAACAAATTAATAACATCATTAAATGAAATCTCAGATCCAAAATACAGTCAAATGTCATGACCTTTATAAAAATAATAGTTATATCCCTGGCTGGTGTGGCTCAGTGGATTGAGTGCTGGTCTGCAAACCAAAGGGTTGCCGGTTCGATTCTCAGTCAGGGTACATGCCAGGGTTGTGGACCAGATCCTCAGTGGGGGGTATGTGAGAGGCAACTGCACACTGATATTTCTCTCCCTCTTTCTCCCTCCCCTTCCCTTCTCTAAAAATAAATAAAACCTTAAAAATATAAAAATAAAAAAATAAAGGCTATATATATTAGAGCTTTGTTGTAATGAATATAAATAAATACCCAATTATGTAAAATATTCCCTCTTTTTCAATAATGTCAAATCGTACCACTCAATGGACAGACCGTTGAAAGAAAACAATATCACCTTAAATGAATGGAGGTTCAGTGAGACAGATAGGACCTGCCAAGGGTCTCTTTCTGAAACCCAGTGTCCCACTGCTCAGACCGCCTTTGCCTCCCCGGGCCCAAACACACCATGTTCTCATGCCTTCATGCCCCAAGCACACGATTATGTTGTTCTGTCTGTCTGAAATGCCTTCTGCTGACTGTCAGCAAGTCTTACTTCTCTAGTAGCATTTTTCATTCAAACTAAATATTAGCATGTAACTTTGGCTTTACAGGCACTATGCTACCCTATCATGTTTTTAAAATACTATTAATGCTTGAGCTCTCAGGTAGTCTTTCCCTCTTCTGCAAATTTCTAGGGCTTAGGGAAATGATACAATGGTAGAAGTTGAAGCAAGATATACTAAGCCGTGATGCTGGGAAAGGTAAGTGGGGATGCTCTTTGTTTGGTATCACTTTCCTTAAAATTGCTGAAAGCTGGGACTGGTTAAGTGAGCAATAATTAACACAGTTATATACACTGGTAACTAGAATCCCTGGCTTCTCCATACCTATCTATCTAATCTAACTAATCACTCATAGTACCACGTGTTGTGTTAAGATACAAGTTGCAGATATTGCAGTCTGAGACTTTCTATATAAGAGGACAGTAGGTAAGATATGGCTAAGAACTATTAGATCAAACTGCCACTTAAATATATCCTTCACTTTGGCTCAAGTGTCAATTTAGAAATACTTTTTACTACTCTACTTTCTTTTAAGATGAAACAACCTTTATTGTAGTTTTAGTAATCCTAACATGAAATACATAGTTGACGAGTCTTACTGATAAAAACTATAAAGATACAAATGACATAAAAAATACTCAAATTTGGAAAAGACTGATATTAAGGCTTCTTAGTGCTCATGAGCTATGAAATGACTAAAATTAAGAGGACAGGTCCCCCAGCTCACCACCCTCAATTTTGCCCTCCCATCCCATCCACCCCCAGTGTCAACTATAACACAGCAAACACGAAGACATTCAACAAATGTACTGAATGAAAATGGCTTTGTACACACTATTCTAAAAGACATTTAAGTGGTCACTGAGATCAGAACTAACCATTTCTCAAATTTCAATATCAAGGGAAAACAAATATTAAATGTTAAATCAATAAAGAACTACTTTTGAATACCAGGTACAGATTGAAATAATTGCTTTCTAAATTTATAAAATACACTTAGTAAAACTAATTCATCAATTTCATCCACAGAAAATTAATCAAAATCTCTAAAAGTCTTGAGTAACACTAGTTGCGGCTGTGCTTGCCTATAGCATAGTTCTGCTCCACACAGAGGCTAGGTAAAACATTTATGATCATTATAACCCAGGTAAATAAATGCTTCTAAGTCTGTATCTCTATCACTTTGCTTCTAGCACAAGACTAAGATTGAGAGAGTAGGGCAAAATATTATTGAACTATGTATTTATCCTTATTTGGGCATCACGCCCCTGTGAGATGAGCTATTAGCCTCCTCAGCGCATTACTTCCCATGGAAATCTGATTCACAGCCTGCTGAAACTGCTGGCAAGCTGGGCAAGCTGGGGGAAGCTTACTGCGTGCCACCATGAGATGTTAACAGCTTCAGCTCCATGAATCATGACTAGACCACAGCTATTTGAGAAGTTTATTTCTGGTTCTGATTTATGTATTCAAAAAATTGCTACCAATAGTCATAGGAGGGGAAAAAATCACCATAACAGTAAGTAAGAAACTACATTGTGGTACCATGGTGCCATTTATGGGGAATTGACAGAGCCTTAATTTACCTTTCCTTCCAAGTTCAGCTGCTGCATTTCTTGGTCACTATTTCCTATTCCAATAAATGCACATGGCTGAGACTCTTGTTCAGAACAACCATCCCGCTCCATTTGTTCTTTTTTTTTCTTCCATCCACTGCCCATAAGATACACACAAGGAGGTGGGCAAAAAAACCTGAAATGTTAATTAAAACAAAAACAATGCAGTAAGATTCAAAAACATATTTCTTTGTCTTGAGCATAAGAATACAAAATCATATTGAACTGCACTAAGTTAGCCCTTAATGAAGCCTTTTATAATACAAATAATCATGCCTATGGCACCAAAACCAAGACTTCCACTATGACTACCTGTGTTCAGTTAAGGTTCATCTGTATTGGAGTTATGCATTCAATTAGATTAGATACTTTTTAGAGCAAGGAATTGCTCTTTACAATTTTCAAAACAGCTCAAAATTCTGAACTGTTGGAGTTCAGTGAATCCAATGTACTCTGACATATTACAAAACATGATACACTGTCGCAGAATCTGAAATTACTAGATAAAGTCTACTCAAAATGATGTAGTATTTATTAATGACATTATTGTTACATCACACTTAATTTGATAATTAACCTAGAAAATAGAACTTGATCAATGCCCAAAGTAGAAACTTTCAAAACAGTAATAAAACTAGGTAAAATTAAAAGCAAAATGGATGATCATTGATTGCTCTATATATCTTATATCCTCAACACCTGATGCATGCAGATGACTGAAAAAAATAATACACTGTATCCTTTCAACTCATCAACTACCAATAGCTTTGTTTTGCTATTTGCCAAAAACTGCCCCCATAAAATTCTTCCCACCTAGAATAACTTCCTTATGATCTTCTCTTTAGCAATTAAAAAATATTTATTTCGAAGCCAAGCTCAAGCCCTGTATTTTACATAGTTCAGACCATCAATCCAGTCCTTATGTAGGTTATAATTTGCTTTTGCTCAATTACACATGGTGACTTGTATCTACTTTAAAACATTTATGTCATGTCTCACCAAGGGGCCTAAAAACTCAAATACCTACTCAAACAGCAGCCAAGTGAGTATATAAATAGTGAACCAGGTATATAATAAATAAGAAAGAACACCCTTTAATTAGCCAAAGAAGAAGGTTCCCTCCCTTCTTTCTTAAGCCACAGACCTCAAGGTAATTTCCACTTTTTGTATAGCTATGAGTATAGGACAACTTTTCTTAATTCCTTTAAGCCTACTGTAAGAAAAGCAAGAGCTTAAATACAATGGATAGTTAGCCACTGGTGTGTGGCTTTGATGATAAGACAACAATAGGAATGGCAAGCCTGTGAGTATACACTCACTCACACTGCTGAACTACAGGTATGGGGACCCGGTGTTGGTCACCTCCTTCCATTGTTCAATAGATGCCTGAAATCAAATTTTTATGTAATTTCTAATTTTAAAACTTGGCCACTAATTTATGTTTTTTAACGCTTTGTAAGCCACCAGTATACTGACTTAAAAACAAACTAAACATGCATCTGTGTGCACACACTGCACAGACCCCTCAGGCCGGACTCAGGGTTCTGGCCTTCCTAAGGGTGCTAAGTTCTTGCTTGCTTTCCTCTCAGCGCCTACTACAATACTGACGGAATTGAATTAAAACATTCGGTGGTATCTTTTTGCCCAATTTTTAAAGACTACTTTAGAGGCAATCAATATATAATTTACAAGAAGTGAGCCAGGTTTATTTAAATATTATTAATCCACCCAATTATTTATTACATCCCTAGTCTGTACCGGGCACTGGAAATAGAATAGTTAAAAAAAAAGAGAGAGAGACAGGCAATTTTAATAAAAGATAAATGAGTAAAATAATGTACGTAGTCTATTAACTGGTGATAAGTACTGAGAAGAAAGAAGGGGGGAGGGAGGGAGGGAAGGAGGGAGGGAAGGAAGGAAGGAAGGAAGGAAGGAAGGAAGGAAGGAAGGAAGGAAGGAAGGAAGGAAGGAAGGAAGGAAGGGTGGAAGAGAGGTCTTCCACTCTTGAAAGTATGGAAGACCCAGAGGCCAGGGAGAACTTCTGCAAGAAGGTGACCTTGAGTCGCAACCTACAGCCACAGGCATCTGAGGTAAGAGCACGGCAGCAGGGAGAAGGGCGAGTGCAAAGGCTCTAAAGTAGGAAGGACATACAATGAATGGTGGGGAGACAACAGACGGGGGCAGGAGTAGAGAGGCAGAGGGGAGAACAACAGACGAGGCCAGAAGTAAGAGGAAAGTAGGCCAAGCAGGCCCATAGGGGTCAAGCTGAGTAAAGAGGGAAGCCTCAGGAATCTTCTCATATATGTATCTAAACCATCAGAGCAGCTTTCAAGCCTGCACACTCTCTCCGTGGCCTGCACAGCTGAGGCATGGGACTCAGCTCCAGGTCACTGCACGTTTGAGGGATTCCTGAATTAGCTGGGCTAGTTCGGGAGTTGGCTGGACTCAAGTCCACACCAGGGCTCTTTCTGGGACCGCTACTCAACGCGTATTGTGGCAGACTCCAGTAACTAGCTGGCACACTCTCAGGAGGTTGAGAAGATTATCAATTTTGGCAATTTGTCTCTTAATTAGTATTTTACTGAACGCTGATATTAAGGCTTCTTAGTAAGTTGGTATACCAGCTATACACTTCAAAAAGTTGTGCTATACTATTGTGTACCAAATATAGTAGTCAAATCTCAACAAATTTTCATAGAAAGTAGTTCTTTCACATCTGGAAAATATAAAGAGGGCAGAAACTGTTAAAGACTGGGTAGTGCTAATTCTTTCCAAAGTACTATGATTAAATGGCATGAAAGTAACAGGGATAAAATTACACAGTGGGTAAGTAATTCTTTATCACTCAGAACACTGACCAAAGTTCTTTACTGGAAGTTCTTTTTCAATCATGTAACAAACAAACAAAAGAGACTTCCCACCTGGCCCTGAACTAGTCCTGTTTATTTTTAAATCAACTCTATAACTATTCAAAAAAGCTGTGATGCAAGAAAATAGCAAATCCAATATAATCTTATTTCTGTAACATAATGAGTCATTTAAAAATATTTTACACATCCTAATATTGCTATCCCCCCTCAAAACAGCAAATGAATCAAATTTTCACTTTCTCAGACTTTAGTAGTAATGTAACAAAATAGAAGTATTTGTACAAAAAGAGAAAGAATACAGGCAAAATAAAGGAAATTAAAGGAGTACAGATAGGAAAAGAAAAAAAAAAGACCCTGTAATTAACAGCAAAAATTAAAATACACATTTATAAGGTGTGAAATACAAGATTTTTTAAATTTGAAGAGGCTGTTAATATGTACCAAACACTCAGCAACTGAAAATTTCGACCATCAAAAGGCCAGCTTACAGAGTTTAACAGTGGCTATAAAAGGATATCCTATGAAACAGTGTAACTATTTTCTAATCTTTCCCAGTAACTATATTTAAGTAACTGTGACAATGCTTTTTTTTCCTGCCACTTGGTGGCGATATGCACACATTTATGATTTCACTCATTTCCTAGTTCAATTGGTCTTTATTTTCAGATAATGGTTCAAAAACTTTTCCCTCAAATACAAAGATAAAATCTGAAAAATACCTTACAGATTCAAAGAAGCCTTTTTATCCAGCCCAATATATAAAATAAGTTAGGTTAGATGAAATCTAAGCACATCATTTACACTGACTACCTTGGCAGAATCATTACCCTTTGATGATTATTCAATTCAAAAGCAAAAAACAAAAACAAAACAAAAACAGGAACTATGCACACCACACCACAGTTATCTGAATTGACGCATCTTTTCAGTATGAGTTCAGCATCATAGTCTAATTATCTAAATGGCTTTAATGTCTCAACAGCATCACTATCACCTTCACTACTGCTTAATGACTTCCCTTGACAAAGTCGAAAGAATGTTAATGTCAAATGGTCTTCTCATATTTTTAATGGAAAATTTCCTCTAGTCAAAAATAATCTTTTTAAAAGTTTATATTTTAGCCTGTGAAGACCTTTAATGAAAAGGTAAAACTAAGCACTAACATAAATGGGATACAGGATGTGCTAAGCAAACAAATTTTGTTATCAGGCACAAAAGTTTTACTAATGTAAAAACTAGTACATGTCCGCTTTCAAATACTTTTAACAGTGACTGACAAACAGGAACCGTATCTGGACTTAGGCGTGATTTTTTTGAGTAGCTGTTCTCTTCTGTTACCCATCATAGTATTAAATGACATGGTAACTTAAAAAACTCCCAGTGAAGATACTGGCATAGTACCTGGCACCTAACAGGTAATCGGAAATAAAGAATAACCACGTTAATAAATGAAGCCAAACGTACTAAAATGCCTCTTCAAAAATCCAGAGAAAGAAAAGCATCACTGCCCAAACTGACAGCAATACAATAAACATACATCTAGTGATACTTCCATTAGATCGAGCCCAGTCTCACCCAGTGATGGTAATAGGAACAACTCTAGGCAAAGTTTATTCGGTAATAGGTACAATTCTAGGCAAAGTTTATTTACAAAGTTTGTGTTCTTTAAGCATATTAACTTCCTCATCCTCAAGCCCTGCTGTGGATAACCAATACTCAAACACAAAATGGAAGGCTATAAGATTAGGGCAATAAACAATATAAAATTTGGAATTATAGAGCAAGAGTTCTAATGCTGGCTATATCAATTTCTAATTAAGGTGAACCTGGGCATACAGAAAGACTCTGATTTTCAGTTTCCTCACACACAGAATGGGGATTATAATACACCTATTTACGAGATTATTCTCAGGATTAAAGACATTTGCAAAGGTATTTTCAAAACAATGCCTCATTCCTGGCTGGAAAACTGTCTCTCCTTCTGACTCACTATGAGGTGCAGGGCCTGCCTAATCTGAGATATCTCAAGCAATGAAGGGGTTGCCTTGTTCTGTTTTGCTTAGGAAAACAAAACAAAGCAAAGCAAAGAACAGATGACCAGCTACGCATACTTTATTCAGTTTCATTATTTAAAAAAAATTTTGTACATATACACACACTGAATTTCGAGAATCAACTCCATGAAAAAAGGGGCACTATCTTGATTTGGTTTCTGTCCCAAACTGCAGAAACCAACTTCTTCCAATATTTAACTCTAAATGAGATGATTAAATTCTACTAGTAAAGTAAGATAATCAGAAATTTAGTAAGCTTCAATAAAGATAAAAAGAACACTTGGCAATATGAGTCCTAAATCCTATTTTCACTTGTTCTTTCTCTTTGAAGACAGAATTATTATTACATAACTTCATTCTTCTTTTCAGCTCAGACTTGGATAACTTTAAGAGACTCCTTAATTTTCTTCTAGCATGTAAATTAATTTAATTATATACTTCCATTTCACTTCTCTTATATATACTGAGATTTCCTTTTTCTCATAAACTCTAAGATTCCACTCATTCCTTTCAACCCAACACCCAAACCTGAGTTTTCTTTCCTCTTCCCACTTTAGTTTGGTGCCTTCCTAGCCAATCCAAAAAAATCTTTCATCTTCCTCCACAAGCAAGCCTTTTGTCTATGAAATGCTTAACACAAAAATGCTGTCAGAAAGACAGAGACTAGAGAAACTATTAGCAAGAAAGTTCTAGAAACCAAGCAGAAAAACAACCGAAGTCCATGATTATACACCAAAAATGTTGAAATTTATAAGATACTGTGACAAATATTAATCATAAAGATCCTTTGTTATAATTTAATTTTGGCCAACCCTACTTGTAAGTCACTTCTGCAGTACCACATTCATGGGGTGCTAACTTAGTTTTTCTGTTCTTAATCTGAAGAGACACTGGGCCATCAAGGTGGAGAGGGCTGGGGACACTTTCCTTTGCAATCACTCTCCATAGTTCAACCCAGGGTTTGTTTACATTAGGTCACATTTGTTTATAAAACTACATTTTCCACCAAAAGGAAAGTTATTCTTTGAACAAGCTAATATATCACAGAAGTACCTACAAAACATCATGCAGCCCAAAAGAAAAATTATACAGATTATTACCTTTTGTGATATCAGGGATTCAGCCAGACAATCTTTACTAAATCTACCACAATTCATTTTGTTTCTCCTTCAAGAGACAGATCCTCTATTTCTCATTTTGTACGCGCAAATAACCCAAGAGAAACCAACCTCTTACTGCACATTAACATATAATTTGCAAATTCACGTGACTGCTACAATAAACTATCCACCAGAAAAATAATAATCTTACCTTTTTTCATTTCCATATGACTTCTGTGCAACTTTTGCATGAAGAATAAGTACTGTTTGATCCCCTCGCTCTTTTAAATAATTCCTCATAGCTTCCCTAAAATAGAACATAAATATTACTATTACAAGGGTGACATTTAGACTATTACTATGCTCTGTAATGAGAAAAATGCTTATGAGTATTTTTAAACAAGCAAATCTAAAGATGAAAATAAGGCAAAAACAAACCTATGAACTAAATTAAAAAAATATTATACAACAGGGCAATAAATACTGCTTGTCTTCAACTCTATATTTTGTTCTTTAAAAGAAACTGTCCTTCATTTCAGGAATGTATGATGTAACTGAATTCAACCACAATCAAAACTGCCAGAATCACTATATACATTGCTAATTTAGCTTTTAAACTGTTTATAAAATTAATGACATGCAATGCTTTGTATTTAATGATCTACTTCCCCACCACTAGCAGCTCCTCTTCCCCAGCTATTAGAATGAGTGGTTTTCACTGAATTCAAAGCCGTAACAGATTAGGTCATCCAAATTTATTATATTTTCTTAAAATAACAACCTTACATAAGGACTTAGAAAGGGTTATTATTTATATACAAACACACAGTTACTGAATTAACTTTTGGAAAAAAGTACAATGTTAATTCTTTCAAGTACAAAGTACTCCAACTATCTATTTATTATGTATAAGTTATATAAAAAGTTCAATGTGTAATATGTATTTACTCACCCAATTAGTTTGCTAAGCAATACTATAGAGTATTAAGAACACAAGGTCTATGCAGATCAAATTTTACAATTCTGAATCAACAGAATCCCAATTCTGGAGGTGTATCACACATTGCAAAATTAAAGCAAAGCTGTTTCAAAGACAATCATCAAGAAACACTTTTAGTAAGTTCAATGCTGTTTTATTTATATCATAAATAAGACAAATGTATGAGGATAGCTACACAACTACAGTTATTAAATGTGGGTAATTCTACACTTGTAGCATTTAGAGAAACTAAGTAGCCTGGGACAATTCATTTAACCTCATTCAGCCTCAGTTTCCGTATTTGACAGTAACAAATGATAATGCTGACCTAACGCAAAAGTAGTTGAGGGGATTAAATGAGATAGCATTTGTGTTTACCACCTGAAAACCTGCAAGGAAGGGTAGGTAACAATGGGATCCAATATATTAAGAATTAATCACTGTCTCTTAAAAGGGGCTAAAAAGTTAAGCCGACAGCTTGGACACCTGCCGAAATGGCTATCATTAATAGATCAACAAACAAGTACTGGTGAGGATGTGGAGAAAGGGAACCCTGATGCACGGTTGGTGGGAAAGCAGACTGGCGCAGCTACTGTGGGAAACAGTATGGAATTTCCTCAAAGCAATACAGAGAGATATGATCAGCTCACTGGGGAGAAGCTCAAGGAGGCAATAGTAAACCGTCTAGGGTGGGACTGGCTGAGAAGCTGAATGCCTCCAGACAACATGGAATTACGGGCTAGAAGATTTGAAATAAAAGAAGGGCTCTCTGGCTCCGGAGGGGCTCATTCTGGGGCTCTCTTGCGGGCTCGCTTCTTCTTGGAGGATGCCTGGATGGTCCTGCTGCAGCTGCCTGTGGATGGCACTTTGGATGGTTAGAAGGAACTCTGAGCACAGCCTAGGAGCATGCTGGCCTGGCTGAGGGGGGCAGAGCTACTCTTCTTTGGGTGTTGTAGAGCAGATGAGTTGTGAGCAGAAGGCTGCCAATCTTCCAAAATCATGTATCTTTTGTACCGTATGTTGCTTCAGTTCATAAACTAACCCTATAGAAGTAAGATAATTAAAACTAACAGGGGGAATAATAGGAGCACTCAGGTTTTAGAGTCTAGTCTTAATTGATAGGCTTAAGTGACTAATGCATGTGGGAAGCTGTTATTTCAAAACTGTGAAGCTTTTGAATGAAGACTCCTTTCCTTTAACACCAAACCTTTGCCTCTGGAATTTTGCCTAGAGGGTGGCAGCCAGCAGTGGGACCCCCACTTGCTGTCGGTAACAAAAGAACTAAAAATGGAACTGCCTTTTGACCCAGCAATTCCACTGCTGGGAATATACCTGAAGAATCTTGAAACACCAATTCAACAGAATTTATGCATCCCCACATTCATAGCTGCTCTACTTACAACAGCCAAGATTCAGAAAAAGCCTGAGTGCCAATCAGTAGACGAGTGGATTAAAAAACTGTGGTACATTTACACGATGGAATACTATACAGCAGAAAGAAAGAATTACTACCTTTTGCGACATCGTGGATGGAACTGCCTATGTTAAATAAGCCAGTTGGCGCAAGACAAATACTGTATGTTCTCACTTATAAGAGGGATCTAATGAACAAAATAAACTAATGGCAAAAAAGGACCAGGGGCAAAGAATCACAGAACCGATGGACAGCTGTAAGTGGGGAGGGGAGAGGGGAGACTGAATGAAAGAAGGTGAAGGGATTAGTCAAAGAATGTGAAGGACCCATGGACGTGGACGACGGTGAGGGGACTGATTATGGAAGTGGGGGAGCAGGCTGGGTAGAGGGAAGGTGAAAGGGGAAAAAAAGGTCAGCTGTAATAGCATAAATAAAATAAATTAAAAAATAAAGACTACAATGTAAAAAAAAAAAAAAAAAAAAAAAAAGACAACAGCCTGGAACACAAATTGTAATAAAATACATGACCCAAATAGAGTATGAACAGAAGCACCAATGAGGGAAGCCTCTGTAAAGGAGGGGAGGGATAATAAAGAACATGTTAGGAAAAATTCCACCGAAGGTTTAAGTTCTGAAGTTAAAGGAGCAGATACAACGAATAAGGCGTTCCAGGGTGGCCCTGCACATTGGGGTAGAGTGAGATAGTCACACTGAGGAGTAAGGCAGCCGAAACAACAGAATATTAGCTAATATTTCTTGAGTATTTACTATGTGCCAGGCCCTGAACCAAGCACTTTAAATGCATTATTTCATTTAAGCCTCAAAATGCAAAAAGGTAGTATTTTAATACTATCTTTAATGTCTTGCCTAACATCTTGCAATTAATAAGTGGCAGTTAGGAATTACAATCCCAAATTCTCTTAAAATTTCAAAGTAAGCCATGGCAGTGAATAAAGCTGACAAGCTGGGTAGAGTCAAACTGCAAACGGCCTGTCAAATCCCTTGAAAATCTGGTATTTGTAAACTTAAATACTCAGAATGAAAGTTAAGCTAATTTAAATATCATTCTGATAGAGGATAATAAAAACGGTGGCAGTTAACAAAATTTTTAAATACCTAAACAAAACTTAAAACATAAAAAAAATCCATCTCTTTAAGATCATTTAATTTTACCTTTATTCCATATAGAAAAATACCATGAGTGGAACTTGGATTTTCTTATTTTATTTTACTGAATTCACTAGGGTCGCATTGGCTAATGAAATTATATAGGTTTAAGGTGTTCAAGTCTATAATACATCATCTGTATATTGTACTGTGTGTTCACCACCCCAAGTCCAGTCTCTTTCCATCACCACTTATCCCTTTACCCTCTCCTGCCTCATCGCACCCCCATTTCCCTCTGGTAATCACCATAAAGTTGTCTGTGTCTATGAGGTGTCTCTCCCTCCCCCCACTTAATCCCTTCACATTTTTCACGTGGCCCACAACCCTTCTCCCCTCTAACAGCAATGAGTCTATTTCTGTTTTGCTTGTTAGTTTATTTTGTTCATTAGATTCCACATGTCAGTGAAATCATTTTTTATTTGTCTTTCTCTGGCTGGCTTATTTCACTTAGCGTAATACTCTCCAGGTTCATCTATGCTGTCACAAAAGATAAGAGTTCCTTCTTTTTTATGGCTGAGAAGTATTCCATTGTGTAAATGTAACGCAGCTTTTTTATCCACTCATCTACTGATAGGCACTTGGGCTGCTTCCAAATCTTGGCTATTTTAATAATGCTGCAATGAACATAGGGTTACATATACTCTTTTGAATTAGTGGTTCAGGTTTCTTCAGATAAATTCCCAGAAGTGAGACTGTTGGGTCATAAGACATGAAACTTGGATTTTTAATATACACAAAAAACAATAAGAGATCTTGAGGCTTTAATTAATTTTCCTTTTTAGTAAGTTAATTCTAGTGGTGGAAAAGAGAAAGGATCAGAGAACAGAAAAACAAGACAAACCTGAAAAAAGGCTAATACACTAAGAAAGAGGCAATAGTAATAGTAGAGAAGATGGAAAAGACTTAACTCTGTATCTTCTGTTTTGGGAGAAGTGGGTATATATACCGATAGGTTCTGTTTGACAAATGCCCAGCTGGAAGTATTCTACAGGTTGTTGGAAATAACCATCTGCAGTTCCAGAAAGGGGTTTGGGTCGCAAAAGTGGAATTTACTGGCATAGAGTTGGCGAATGAAGCCACGGAAGTGAGTGAAATCTCCCAGAATGAAAACACAGTGACAGGAGAGTCAACAAAAAATGTATAAAATGAATAAAGAACAACTGGTAAGGGGCAGAGTTGAGACTATTTATTAGGGGTGTTGGAAGGAGACAACGCCGAAAAAAAATGGGGAACAATCAGAAGGTGAGATGCTACAGAGGTCCAAGTCACTTTTAGTAAGAACTCTAACAAAATGCCAGCTAACAGAAAGCCTTACAAAGTTATTTATAAAATCAGAGGCCACTGTGATATCTATTTGGAAATGCCATCTAGGGAATGAAAAAAGACACTGACTACGGAAAGTAAACAACTGAATGTCAGTATCAAATGACTAGCTAATGCTGAAATTCATAAATACTGGTACCAATGCCCACTAAGACTCAAAGGTGGGAACAGAGGGAGCATACTCTCAAACGTGCCGGGTACTGGACAAAAGTTGCACCTGGAGAGAATAATAGTGACAAAAGAACTGAAGTGTTGCTCAGTCTGGTGACTGACTATAGAGTTCAGGATGAATAAGAAAACAAAACAAAAGCCAGGAGAAGGCCGTTATCTTGACAAATCTGGCACAGGTGCCCAGGCCCTAGTACAAAACTTGAATAAAATTATGAACAAAATGGAAATACATATTTGTATCAACAACTGAATCTAAAAACTAAGCAAACAAGAACAGAGACAGAGTCATGGATACGAAGAACATTTTGATGGTTGCCAGATGGCTGCGCAGAGCGGGGGGAAATGGATAAAGAGGTGAGGGGGTTAAGAAGAACAAATAGGTAGTTACAGAATAGCCATGGGGATATAAAGTTCAGTACAGGAAATGGAGTAGCAGAAGAACTTATACACATGACCCACAGTCATGAACAATGGTGTGGGGATTGCCTGAGGGAGTGGGGGGGCGCTGGGTGGAGGGGGCAAAGAGGGAAAAATTGGGACAACTGTAATAGCATGATCAATAAAATATAATTCAAAAAACTGTGATATAATTGAAAAGAAAAATTTTAAGCAGCAAGTGTATTTCCCCACATTAAAGTATATTTTTATCTATAGTCTCTATTGTATCATTAAGCAATTACTTGTTATATATGCTGGATTTCATGTCTTTTTTTTTTTTTTTTTTTTTTTGGTCTTCCCAAACAGATTATGAAGTCTTCAAGATACACTGTTAGGCACATTTAGGAAATGGTGGATAGATTAAACAATTTTCTCAAGAAGATACTGAAGACCAGGATTCAAACTTAGGCAATCTGGCTCCTGGGGACAAAATTATACTATTAGTTATTTAACCATGCTTACTAGCACAGCTTTAGTGAGAAGCAGACAGGGGTCTGAATCTTAATTCTTACTTACTTACTAAACCTGAATTTTCTTACCTGTAAGAAACAGTAATAATGGGTAGGCCAAAAAGTCTGTTACATTTTTCTGTATAATGGCTCCAGTAGTGCTTAGTTGTCTTTAACTTCATTCAAAGCAATTTTGCTATATTGTATTCTAACAGCTGTCACATCAGCATGTATTAAAAAAAAAAACTTACCAAAATTGGTGAATTTTTATGTAGCCATTTTAATATTGAAGATGCAAAAAGATATGCAGCATTTTCAGCATATTATGCTTTAGTATTTCAAGGAGGTAAAAACCAACTGAAATGCAAAAAAGGTCTGTGCAGTGTATGGAGAAGGTGCTGTGACTGATAGAACATGTTTAAAGTGGTTTGCGAAGTTTCTTGGTACTACTGACATTTTGGCCAAATAATTCTTTGCTGTGGGGCCATCTTATGCATTGGAAGATGTTTAGCAGCACCCCTGGCCTCTGCCCACTAGAAGCCAACAGCAGGAGACAGCCGACATACTCAAAATATCCAAATCAACGAAGTTATTGGTGAAAATAAAAAATGTGTCTTTTAGCCCTGGCTGGTGTGGCTCAGTGGATTGAGTACTGGCCTGCGAACCAAAGGGTCACCAGTTCGATTCCTAGTTAGGGCACATGCCTAGGTTGTGGGCCAGGTCCCCAGTAGGGGATGCGCAAGAAGCAACCACACATTGATGTTTATTTCCCTCTCTCCTTCTCTTCCCTTCTCTCTAAAAATAAACAAATAAAATTTGGGGTTTCTTTTAAGTGTCTTATTTTACAGGGGGAAAAAAAACATAACAGACTTTCTGGCCAAGCCAATACCTCAAATAGTGAAAGAGTAATTTAAAGTAAGTTAGCCCCCATAAACTGACAAATACCAAGTGTCAGTATTCTCTACCTATTGTTATTCTTATTTTCTTAGAAAGGGCATGGGAGAAGAAAGAGGGGACCTCCACTACAGTTTGAGAGCAAATCTGAAAAGAACCTGGAGGTATGATCAGGCATCTCACCTGATTTGCAAGGCACACATTTGGCAAGGGCATAAGGTAAAGCTAAACATCTACCCAACTTCCTATTAAAGGTTTACTTAGAGTCTATTACATCCCAGGCCCTGGTTACTGTACTAGCTGCCTGTACTGGAAATAAATGTCCACAATTATGATCATGACAAATGATTTCAGGTCTCAAGGTGTTTATGATGAATGCAAGATAACAGGCTCCAGTTTTTCTGTCTTTTCCCTTCATACTTATAACACAAAGTCCTGAAAAAGCAACTAGAACCTTAAGGTAATCATTAATAATAGCTGTCTTGTAATAGTAATTTGTCAAATAGCTTTTTTCAACAGGAAAAAAAAAAACAAACTTTCTTTCTCAATAGAATATCAAACAGTTATGTCCTTTGGCATTAAAGGTTCATAATTTATTTCTGCAACTTAAGGAGCCATAAAAACAGTATACTCTAAAGAAACACAATTAAATAGTAAAGCTCATGGAAGGATAGCACATGTGTTTTTCATCCAAACAAAATAGGGTTTCATCAATAGATGAGTGTTTCCATTTCACCACTGTTGGGAGCCAACCAGAGCCAGCCCCAATTACTCTGAAAGAGAAAGTGGCCCACAGAGTGGCCCGGACAGTCATCCTTACCAACAAGGCTGAGTCCCTTAACTTCTCAAACTGGATTTCTGTCACTTGTGAAATCCAAATAAAACTGTCTTCTAGGAAAAAAACCTATTTGTGTTTTATCAAGTGTTTCCATAGTGATTTCTCTCCCTCTCTCTCTCCCCCCCATCCCCATCCCCCTCCCCCTCTCCCTCTCTCTCTCTCACACACACAAACATACACCACCTGCAAAAATTTTAGAGAGCTGCAGAGTATAGTTTGAAAGCCACTACTATAGACCAGGGGTCAGCAAACCATGCCAACAACCCTTTTTTGTACTCCCTGGGAGCTAAAAATGCCTTTTCCTTTTTTAAAGAGTTGAAGAAAAGAAAAGAAACCTTTGCACTGGAGAACAGTATGTGGACCTCAAAGCCTACAATATGTACTGTTTGGCTTCTTAAGGAAAACTTTTTCTGACCCCTGAATACACAACAAAAAATGAAAAGATTTTAAAAGTTGCGAAACAGAATAATGATATCCTGAATTTTTAAATCAATTAAGTATATCACATGATTGACATTTGCTAGTTGTTTTCTAAAAAACAAAAACCTCTTCCTAAAAATTGGACTTGGGAACAGCCAAGAGCTCAGAAGGTTCAACTGCACTCTTCTCGCTTCTACTTCAGAAAGCTGCCAAAAGACATCC
Organism: Pteronotus mesoamericanus; assembly: GCF_021234165.1. Lineage (NCBI taxonomy): Eukaryota > Metazoa > Chordata > Mammalia > Chiroptera > Mormoopidae > Pteronotus > Pteronotus mesoamericanus. The sequence continues at coordinate 15,339,876 of NW_026555234.1, read as the reverse complement.
AGACACACACCCCTGACCCCGCCCCGCCCCCCCAACCTCATGGACCTGCCCTGTTTCTGTCAGATTCCGGCCACTAAAAGTCTTTCACACTATCTCAAACAAGACTTTCCAAAATGAGTTGAACAGTTAGGATTTGCAATGGAGAGTGCCACACTCTAAGAAGTTTTAGAGAAACTAGATCAAATAAAATGAAACCCATTCTTTTAGTGCAGGACTATGCAGTCTTAAATCTTCCAGGCAGGAATATCTGCATGCAGTATTTTCCCAAGTATCAGACTAGGCCAAAATCTCCATGTTTTCCCCCCAAGGAGGCTGTGTGCTTCCCCAAGTGCCAGTTTTGAAACAATAATCTAGAAACAATAATCTAGAGATAGTGCCACCAAGTCTCTCACAATGCTAATGAAGCATGAAGGCCGCCACACTGGGTTTCTACATATGTCAGTGACCAAGGCCAATCAACAGTGCAGACCATGTTCCTAGGGGAGCGCCAGCAAACCTCATTCCACTCCCTCTCTGTGAAAAGCTTCCCACGGTTCTAGGAGGGTAAATGCATAGGCAACCTGCCTCACGTATCCTGTCACACAGCCATGAGCAAATCCTTTCAAGTTCCGATAAACTCTTCATGGTTTTCATTCCCCCTCCCAAATAATCACAGGCTGTTAGGGACTGGGTCACCGTCATTCATGTTCTATTATTTCGAACATTTATTGTAGAAATAAACCACTGTAACACTTACTTAAAAAATGTGTTATTTTCTTATTATTAACTTTGAGAGTTCCTTTCATAATCTGAATATGAATGCTTTATTCCTATTTTTGATTGAGAGTAATTTTTCCCCATTGATACGGCTTTTGGTGTTGTATCAGACATTTCTGCCTAACCCATGGTCACAAAGACTTTCTCCTATGTTTTTTTCTAAAAGGTATGTAAGGTTTTACATTTAGGTCTATTCTGAGCTAAGTTTGTATATAGTTCTAGGTATGAATCATAGTTATTCTGTGTATGTGTACATAAGTCGCAATATCATATAGCTATCCAATTGTTCCATAACCCTTTGTTGAAAACCCTTTATCGAATTAAAATACCTTTGAACCTTGACTGAAAAACATGTTTCTCGCAGATTATTTCCAGCCACTATTCTGTTGACAATGATCTACTTGGCCATCTTTACACAAATACCACCACTGATTACTATAGTTTTATATTAAGTTTTTAAATCAGGGAGTATGAGTTTTCGCTGCTCTTTTTCAAGATTTTGGCTATTCCAGGTCATCTGCATCTCCATACAAACTTTAAAACCAGTTTATCAACTGCTATAAAAAAACCCACTGGGATTTGGTTGTTGAATTAATAGATGACTTTGGAAAGAAATGGCCTTTAAACAATATTGCGTCTTCCGCCTGAAGAACATTTATTTAGGACTTCAAGTTCCCTCAGCAATATTTGGTCATTTTCAGTGTATAGTTTTTGTACATCTGTGTCAGATTTTTCTTTTTCTGATGCTATTGCAAATGGTACTTTTTCTCAATTTCAAATTCCCACTGTTCATGACTAGTATAAAAAAATACACTTAACTCTTTGTATATTTTGTGGGTTGATTATGGATATCTTACAACCTTGCTGAAATCACTTATCAGTTCTAGTAGCTTTTTTGAAGATTCCACAGAATCTTCTAGATAGATGATCATGGCATTTGTAAACAGAGTTTTACTTCTTTCTTTCCAGCCTGGATGCCTTTCATTTCTTTTTCTGGCTTTCTTGTACTATTTAGAACTCGAGCACAATGCTAAATGAAAGTAGTGAGAGCAAACATCTTGCATTGTTCCTGACCTGAGGGGAAACAGTCTTTCACAATTAAGTATGGTGTTAAATGTAGTATATTCAGTTACCCTTTATGAAAATAAGGAAATTCCCTCCTATTCCTAGTTTGATCAGAATTTTCATCAAGAATCAATGTCACAGTTTTTCTAAATCCCTTGAGATGACCATATGATTTTTTTTGTTGTTACTGTTGTTCTGTTAATATATTAACTGATCACATTAACTGATTTCCATTTCTGAGATAAATCTCACTTAGGTCATAATATAGTATCCCTTCTACATATGTTGGATTCACTTTGAAAATTTGTTAAGACTTTTTGCTTCTATGTTCATAAGGAATATTGGTCTATAGTTTTGTTTTCTTGTAATGTCTTCATCTGCTTTTAGTAACATGGCAATGCTGTCCTCACAGAATGAACTGGGAAGTATATCCTGCTCTCCAATTTTCTGGAAGAAATAGAACTGGCAGGATTTATTTCTAAAATGCCTGGTAGAATTGAACAATGAAATCACCTGAGCCTGCAGTTGTCTTCATGGGAAGATATATAATTACAAGTTTCAATTTCTTTAGCTACAGGGCTATTCAGGTTATCAGTTTCTTTGTATAAGCTTTAGTAGTTTGCTGGTTTCATGGAATTTGTACATTTCCTCAAAAGTTGAATTTACTGGCAGGAAATTATAATATTTGCTTGTTATCCTTTTAACTGCAGAACCTGCATATATGTCCTCTTTCTCATTTTTGATAGTAATTTGTTCAGAATCAGATTTTTATCTGGTATGACCTTCCTGCTTAAAGGAGTTCTTTAATATTTCTTGCAGCTCATGCCTGTTTGTGATTAATTTTTTTTCTGATTTTTTGGGGGGTCTAGAAAGGTCTTAATTTTGCCTCTGCTGGGTACAGAATCTTAGGTTACTGTATTTTTTTCCCCTTGGGTATATTAAGGCTCTTGTTCCACTGTCTTCTTTCAAACTAGCAAAGTTTCAGATGAAAAATCCCGTCATCTTTATCCTTGTTCCTGTGTATATAAATTATCTTCTATGTCTGGTGCTTTTAACTTTTTCTCTGTATCACTTTCTTTAAGCAACTGGATTATGATGTGCTTCAGGAGTTTGTACTTGAGGCTCAGAGTTTCTTGAAACTGTGGTTTTATAGTTTATTAAATTTAGAGAAACTTCAGCCATTATTTCTTCACATTCTCTTTTAGTCATAACCTCTCCCCTGCAATGACGCTAATTACATATATATTATAGTCCACTTGAATATAAAGCACAGCTCACTAAGGATCTTTTTTCTTCAGACTTTTTTTCATTTTGGATAGTTTCTATTTGCTGTCTTCAAGGTGACTAATCCCTTCATCAGCAGTGCATACCTGCGATTAATCCTATAAAGTGTATCTTTCATCTTTGGTACTAGTGGTTTTCTTTTCTAAAACTTTATTTTAGATCTTCCCTTTTTTTATCTTCCATGTCCTCCATTTAACTTGTTCAATCTCTCCTCTAGTTCAGGGATATAAAATTAAAACCTGTAGGCCAAATCCAACCCACTGCCTATTTTAGAAATAAAGTTGTACTCCAGTACACAGACACATCCACTGGTTTACATATTATCTACATGGCTCCCTTTATGCTACAACAGAGTTGAGTAGTTATAACAGACACTGTATGGGCCACAAAAAACTATTTACCATCTGACCCTTTAAAGAAAAATTATATTAACTTGTGATCTAAACTTCTTGAACATACAGAAGACAAATGTAACTGTTTTAAAGTCTTTGTCTAATTCTATCATCTGTGTAATTTCTGGGTAGGTTTTGACTAATTTTTCTCCTCATTATGGATATTTTCCTGCTTCTCTGTAGAACTGGTACGTTTTGATTAAATATTAAGACTCAAAAGCCCTGGCAGGGTAGCTCATTTTGTTAGAGCATTGTCCCAAAATGCCAAGGTTGTGGGTTGAATCCTGGATGATCGCAAATACAAGAAGCAACTAATGAATGCATAAATAAGTGGAGCAACAAATCCGTGTTGTTTTTTCTCTCTCTCAAAGAAAAGAACTCAATGAATTTTACTTTTTTAGTGAATACTTTTCTATTCTTGAAAATATTCTTGAGCATTGTTCTGGTACAGTTAAGTTACTTGGAAAGAGTTTGATCCTTTCAATCTTGCTTTGAAGTTGTTAGGTGAAAGCAGAACAACGTTTAGTCCAGGCCTAATTTTGCACCTCTGCTGAGGCAAAACCCTTCTGTGTACTCTAGTCAATGCACCATGAGGTGTGAGATTTTTCCACACTGGCTATTGGGAACAGGCACAATTTGCAGCACTAGGTGAGCTTTAGGAATTCTTTAGCTTGGGTTTTCCCCCAACCTTGAGTAGTTTCCTCTCACACACAAATGCTGATCAATATTCAGCTGGACAGAGGGAATCCTCTGCAGATGTCTGGAACTCTGCACAGCACTTTCCTCTCCAGCTCTCTGCCCTGGCAATTCTAGCCACCTTGGCCTCTCTAGAGTCCCAGCTCCATCTCCTCAAGTGCGTGCTCGGCTCCACCTGGATCCCCCTCCTACATCACGCCCTGGGGACTCTGCAGGCACTAAGCTGGAGCAATTGCAGGGCTCACCTCATTTGTCTCCTGTCTCTCAAGGATCACTGTCCTTTCGTGCCTGCCGTCCAATATCTTGAAAACCGCTGTTTCATATATTTTGTCCAGGTTTTTAGTTGTTTCAGGCCGGAGAGTTAATTCCAGTCCCTGTTATTCCATCTTGGCCAGAAGCAGAAGTCCTAAAAGCTACTAAAATTTTCCAAACAGGGATAATTGCTTAAATGGTAAATTGAAAATCATGATAAAGTAGACGGGACCTAACTATATTATTGTATATACTTAAGGAAAGGAATTTTTCCTCATATTTATTATCATTGTACTGATTGCTATTTTTACAGAAGTATCCATTCAAGTAACTAATTTATTCATCAAAATATATTGTATTTTATTACTAGAAGTCATTCCAACCTGCTGCTGGTAATGAAATAAAAATATTTATTAAATTTTAAATTGCCTATACATATGAATTAAGCAATTCCACTTAGAATTTCTTCAAGATATATTGTATAAAAATAAGTAACTGAAAATATATTTACATGAATCTGTGAGACAAGTTAAATTTTCCCAGCCCACTTCATCTGGAATATTTATGTAATGCCTTTTTTAAAAGGGTGCTTTAAAAAAAATGAATTAGAGACTTACAGAAAAGTTGAAGAAGTACTTCAAAGAATTCTTAGTCCCCCTTCTCCCAGACTCCTCAAATGTTAACATGTTACCATATTTGTATACTATGTTTTTAAACCATTTAACAACACTTGTAGACATAAAATCCCTTTAAGCAAAATACTTTAGTGTTTATTTCCTAAAACAAAGACACTTTCTTATATAATCACAATGCAAATACCACTAATACAACATTGGTATCTATAGATTTTTATTCACATGTTGCCATTGTCCCATTAATGCCCTTTATTGGGCGGCACAAGTAGTGTTGAGAAGCTCCTGCCCCCAGGCCAAATCAGGGGGGCCACCAGTTTTTCTAAATTAGCTGAGTTGTAACAGACATGCCATTCATGTACATGTTTTCTATGGCTAATGTAGGGATATCAGAAAAAAGTTGAGAGGTCACAACAGACTCCACGTGGATGAAAAAGCCTAACGTGTTTCTTACCTGAGTTGTTACAGAAAATGTTTGCCAACTCTAGCTTTAGATCGAAAGAAAAATTTTTTCCTGGTCCAGGATTTAATTGAATTTAGTTGTTGTGCCTTGTTGGTCTTCTCTAATCGGGTATTCCTTGGTTTTGTTTTTCATGATCTCAAAAATTTTGAAGAGTAAATGCCATTTATTTTACAGGATGCCCCTCATTTACATCTGTCTGACATTTCCTTATGCTTAGTTATAGCTTACACATGTTTTGCAAGAACACCACGAAGATAATACTGTGTCCTCCTCAGGATGCACTAATGTTTACTTGTCTGGTACTGGTGGTATTAATTTAGATCACTTAATCAAGGTGGTGTCTGCCAGGTTTCTTCATTGTCAGGCCACTCTTTTTCACTTTTAATTAATAAATGTTTTGTGAGGACACGCTTAGAGACTACGTAAATACCTTGTTTGTCAACATATTTTAAACCATAGGTTAAGACAATTTTTGCCTGAAAAAATCATTATCGTAATGGTTGCCAAAGTGTGATTTCCTAGTTCCATCATTTCTTTTATGTTTATTAGGTGGTTTTCTTCTGTAATGAAAAGCTATCTTCTCTTCTCCGTTCACTGTAGCATTTTTTAACTCAGTGCAGATTTCTCAACTGTCATTTTACTACATGGATTTTAATCCATTACTATCATTATTTATTTTGATGATCAAAGTGCCCGTGATTTGGCTAAAAGAAAGCCTCTTCAAGCTGGTCCCCTTTCAATTCTTCTGGCATGTCCCCATCATTCTTTGAGTGCAACAGTTTTTTAATAATAACAATAATGTAGCAATTGCCCAAATGGCCATTAATGTGAAAATTAAATAAAAGCAATATGAAGACAATGTAGAGAATGAGGTAGAAATGGTACAGAACAATGGTCAAGTATCATGTCAGACTTAAAAAAAAAAAAAGGGCATATGTTTATATATGCCTACAATTTTCTTGAAAGATACTAACAATGCAGGGTTAGCATTAACTCTAGGACTGAAACTGTGGAACTAGGTGTCTTTCTTTTTACTTTATAACCACAGCCTGTGAGAAATTTTTAAAATCATTTTCAAAATTAATACTTTTAAATATAACATTTGTAATTCAAATATTATAAAATTATTTTATATATCTAGAACACAGTATATTTACAGACTCATTAAAATGAGTAAAAATTTGTGTTTCCTATAAAATTTTTTTCTAAAAGCATTTATTAAGTATCTTTCAAGTCCTGCTTATAATCAACAAACTGTGATGGGCTAAATGCAGCCAGATATAGGAAACTATCTTAAAATTACAGCCCTTGTTATATTAACTATATTACACAAAAGTAATTATTCCAAGTTTTCCTTTCCCCTCTGAAATACATCCTCTTATCATGTTATTGTTATGAGAGGGGTGCGGTGGGAAGGGGGAAGTGTAGGGTAAGGAGGATGTAAGTAAATTTATAATCTAGATACCAATGCATTGATAACTTCTTTTCAAGAGCACCTAATATAGTTTCGAAAATGACAAAATCAAACACTTTTATGTAATGTTTGGGTGAAAGACTGACCAATATAATGCTTACCTAGTAAGTCGTTTAGGTGGAGGCCGCTCACCAAATTTTCTGGAAAAAAATGAGAAAATAAAATTAAACAGGCTGTATGACACACATTCCATAAGAAGCTTTTTAGAAACCATGAAACCTCCTTTATAACATATACTTCAACCCTAATGACCAGTGTAAAGAGAAATCCTCTAATAAACCAACATGTATACCCAAAAAGAGCACAATACAAAAATGGTTCCTAAAGAAAAACAACGCACTCCAAGTAGGCCTCACCGTAGACTGAGCATGTAGCAAGCACACTGATTAAATGAGGATTTTGGGGTATCTTTCAGAGATACTTTGAAAAAAACCCCTACCCAAAGACCTGCATCTCACACAATCTGCATCACCCAGAACAATCCTCACGGCCCAAAATATAGAGCTCACAAGTGTTTATCAAAATGTGCCGCCAACAACCTATACATTTTTTGTACAGTGTCCTCTTTAATCATTATAAAATAATTCTGTAAGGTACATACTGGCCCATTTTAAAGATGTAAAAAGCAATTTGTCCAATGTCACAAAGTAAATAAATGGCAGATAGAGCTGAAATTCAAATCTACATGTTGATTACCTAACAAACTTATGGTATATGCCCCTTCTTAAAGAAATGGGCTAAGTGGACTAATACAGAAACATTTCAACTGGTTGGCAGAGGGCAAAGATAAAAGTGTAAACAAGGATAAGAAACCACAATTTAGGCTGGAATTAGAATGCAGCATGGAGGTTAAGAGAAAGGGAACAGAATAAGATTGGCTGAATTCAAGTCCATGATCTGGTATTTACCTGCAGTATTAACCCTGAAGTCATCTGACTTTCTAGACCCCAGCTTCCACCTCTGTAAAAAGCGCAGGGATTGCACTACCTCAGGGGTTGTTGAAGGAATTAAATGTGTTGATTATTACACACAAAACACAATACAATAGTACCTGAAATGTAGTAAGTACTCAATAAATGTTAGTAATCACAGCTGACCCTTGAAAACATTGGTTTGAACCTATACATCAATTTTTTTCAGTAAATACTGTAAATGTATTTTCTCTTATCATTTTCTTAGTAACATTTTCTATAGCTCACTTTAGTCTCAGACTACAGTATATAATACATATTACACGTTGATCTGCTATTCACGTTATCAGGTATCTGGTCAACATTAGATATTAGGTCAACATTAGGTATTACGAAGATTTGGGGGAGTCAGAAGTTTATACTTGGATTTTTGACTATGCACAAGGTCAGCACCCCTAATCCCCATGTTACTCAAGGATGAACTGTATTACTATTTTTTAGTTATAACTGGTTAATAACTAAATAAAGGAAGTAAGTATGATGTTAACAAACATAAATAAGTTTAAGATCTCTTATTTCCGTAGTCTAGGAAATAAGGTCTTTCTGACAGAGGTGATTGAGGCACAGCACTTAAAAAAAAACAATAAAATTTTGTGTTAACAGAATAAATAGGTTAAGTAGCTTGTTCATAATTACAGTTATAGGTTCTGGAGCCTAATTTAACTTAAGATTCCTCTATATTTGTGATGTTCCACAAAATTACTAACCTTGATGACAAAAGTCTTAGAATCCCATGCAGTTCTGTTTGTTGCCTAATTTAATGCTATATGTTATTGTCTATGAACTCCTACAATAGGTGTCCGTGACTTTCAATATTTTGGTATTTTCAATAACCCTGAAGTATTGAAAAGTGGCTTTCACTGACATAGCACCAAAAATGAGCAAATAATACATGTTTCTGTAAGAATTAACTATGATTCCCTTTGATGTTATCCTGTAGGATATGCTATTTTTAAAATTAAAAAACAAAAACAAAAACTCCACACTGTTTTAGTAGTAACATCAAAGCTGCTGAAGACCACAGGTTTTTAAAACACTGAAGTGTTGGCTAACTGTGATTTGTGGTTATGGAATTAAAGGAGAAAATCTATTCCCGAATCTTTTTTTTCCATAGGCCAAGATGTTTTTGAACCTTTGAAACTGATTATAGCATTATAGCATATGATTAAAATAAAACTGCCTCAATAGGTTAGATGTAGAATATTTTACAAAACCCAGGAAGTTTAAGACATCCTTAAAACACTTCTTTGTCCTGGCTAGCATGGCCCGGTTGGTTGGAGCATAGTCCCAAGCACCGAAAGACTGCGGGATGATCCATTGTCAGGGCACATACCTATGTTGCGGGTTCTGTCCCAAGTCAGGGGGTGTTCAGGAGGCAACCTATCGATATTTCTCTCTCAAATCAATAATGTCCTCAAGCAAGGTTAAAAAAAAACAACAACACCACTTTGCATATATATTTTAAGAGCAGAATTAACTTTATAAAGAAAAATAAAGTGGGATGTGTCCAGAATCCACCTAAGGGTTTAAATGCTGAACATTCTAGAGAGACAGGGAACAAATCAGACAAAACTTTTCAATGATGCCACTATCGTTCATACTAGCTACTAATACTCCAACCATCAAGCATCCTTTGGGATCTAACACAGGCTCTAACATAGGTTTATTACATGACTAGTTTATTACACTCAAAATCAAATGTAGATTTTCTTTCCTGCTGCTCTGAAATGCTTTCAAAATTAGATTAATAACCTAATGTTAACTATGGTCTTCTTTGGACTACCCATTACAAGAAGTCAGCAATTACATAGGGTACAACATCACTCCTTCCCGCATAAGAACTCATGTTTCTCAAACTCATGTTCTCAAAGCTGTTTGAACTTGAACAGCATTTCAGAATGATGCACTGTTCTATCTAGGTACCATCCTCAGGCTAGGAATCTTATAAACATTAATAAGATTAAATTGTTTCTTCAATATAAAATAAAGCATCTCCAATAACCGTTGTGTGCATCCCATATACACATTCCATCACATGCTTATTTATCTTATTAAAACTAATGGTTACTGTGTTTACTGGAATGGGGGAAGAGTAAGAAAATGGGTTTTCTGAGAAATTCATGAAAGTAGTAGGTTCACAATGCGTAATTCTGAAGGTCACAATCAAACTCAATTCTAAATATTTAATAAAATTTATAGATCTATATATTAAAAGCTGTCAAGTTAAACCACAGTACTATATGCATCCTGCACTTATCAAGATCCACTTTCCACTACTAATCTAATGTATAAGTAACACATGAACTTCAAGAATTATATCCTGCAGCCCTGACTGGCATGGCTCATTTGGTTGGGCATCTTGGGCATCTTCCCACAAGGAGAAGGGTTGCCGGGCTGGACTCTGCCAGGGCCCAAGCCTGAGGGGCAGGTTGGTCACCGGCTGGGGCAATGTGTGTGCAAGAGGCAGCCCACTGATGTTTCTCTCTCTTCCTTCCTCCCTTCCCTTCTCTCTAAAAAAAATAAAATTTTTAAAGAAAAGAATTATCTACCACAAAAAGAATGTCCATCTTTAAACATGAGTGCCTTAAGAAAATTCAGAAATTAGTATTTATATTGTGCAATAAATATTCACTTTTTAGCATAAATAAAAACAGCTATCAATTACTCACAGACTGATTATAATTTAAAGATTTAAGTTTTGTTTCTCTTGCAATAGGGAATGGTGAAATAGGCAAGTACAAAATTGTTATCTTTATTTGAAATCTATTTTAAAAACAAGTGTCCACTTCATGGGGACATAAGGTACAGCACAGGAAGTATAGTCAATAATGTTGCAGTAACTACCACATTTTGCCATGTATTGTGTGCTTCTGTGTATAATATGCGCGCCCATGTTTTGGTCCCATATTTTCAGGAAGTCTTTTGTTTCAATTTTTTAGTTCAATTTTTAATTTATTTATATTTAGAAACAAAACCAATTATCATATTCCAGGGTATTATTTTGCATATAGATATTGTTATTACTTTTAATGCATAAGCATAAATAAAAGAATTAAAAGCATTTATACAAAATACAAAATTAGTACTACCTATGTATAATATTCATCCTTATTTTTCCCTCAAAAATATGGGCAAAAAAGTTCACATTATACACAGCAAAATATGCAAGAATGGTGCCAGCTGGGTACTAGAAATATCAACGGGAACACTTTGTCAAGTATATTGAAACTAACAGAAAGTAATATTCAATGTAAACTGTAATTGAAAAAATTGTAATTAAAAAAATGAAAAAATAAATAAACGTAAAACACTGAAAAAAAAAAAATGTGTCCACTGGTATGATCTGTGTTGACAACTGAACCAAAAATAAGTTGGACCGACCAAGTTTAGACCACTCAACATAAGATTCTTTTCATTATAGGTGTTGGGGCACTTAACAATGCAAAACAACAACAAAAAACACTAAATCATTCAGAACCCTAGAGAAATTTTTATTTCATGAAATACTGAGTTAATTCCTCATTGTAACAAAGAATCACTGCTATACAATTTATCTTTTTGATATTATGGGTTGCTGCTATCTCATTTGCATGAGTAGGTTTCTGAAATTTTATGCACATTAATCAATGTTTTAATTAAATGCAATAATCTTGCCATATATTTAAAGAAAGAAGTTATGATTCTAGCCTTTTTTTTTAAGTGACAAGCAACAGTTAGCTTACATAACGTTGATTATACCTATGCCTATTCTTTTTTGTTCTGTTCTGTATACTTTTCCCTCAGGCTTGGACTGGCAAACAGAACACAAAAATCTATATGCCATCATTGCTTAGAAATGTTCATATAATACTACAGCCCAAGGCAATTTATATTATCCAAATTATACTGTAATAAATATAATTTTAAGCAAGCAAATTCATTTTAACTTCCCTAGCTTTCTCCTTCGAAAATAACAATACTTTTTTTTTTTTTCAGAATAAGAAGAGTTGGGGGAATCTTATTAAGTTAAATCTATTTTCACATCTTAAGTGTCAAGATTTTTAAAAAATGTTTCATTAATCATTAAACACTATAGTACTTCCTACCTGTAAAGAGTATTGAGGTTCCCACATATCCTCCAATCCATTAGAATTTTTAAATTAAAAACCTGTATGAACATTATATTACATTACACACTTCCTTTTTGCTCACCATGGAGATACAATATTGTTTTCTCTCATAACAGATATATTTGCTTCTATATTTACCCATCTGTTAAGGAAGTATATGACCACAAACGTATTGAAAACAAACATAATAAATGTTATCAAAACTTCACCATCTTAACACCTTTTCTAGCTAACAGATATTTCACACGAGAAAACCAAGTCAAAAATCAAGGTGGGGGAGGAGACAAGAAAAAACTTTTTTAAAAATGTAAAACAATTTAGTAATTGTACTGCTACAAAACAAAATAAAAACTCGTAACAACATTAGAACTTCTATTTTAAAAACATAGAGCTGGCTGGAAAAGCAACCTCAAGTCATATGGGAAACTCTTCTGCCCCTGGACTGAGGAACTAAAAGTAACTTCCTCTGCTTTTCTGTATTTCAAAAATTTTTTGTTTAATGAAGAAATGAGATTAAAATAAATGAAGGCAAAAACACCAATGTGGTATTTGTAGGGAAAAGAAGTAGGAAAGAAAGCATGAACAATCCAAATGCATAATTAAAGCAAACTTTACACAAAATCTTCTGTAAGCAGTATATAAATTTTATACAGTTCAAAAGTACTTAGATTTTTGAACCATGCTTTAAGATAGTGAAATCAAACAGCACTTCATTTGGGAAAAAATTAGGAAATCTGATTTGTACCCTCAAGGATCCATACCCAATCATTCCACCGGTAGAAGAAAACAAGGAGGTGATACACATTATTATTATATTCCATGAAAACATAATGTGAAAAGCAAAACAAATGGCACTAGGAAGACTTTAGTAATTTGCTCACAAAATTAAAAAAAAAACAAACCAAAAACAAAAACCAGAGGCCAAATAGAAAGGGCTGTTTAACATTCTGCCTGTCTCCAGATTCATTATTTCACCTATCAGGAATGAATATAGGCATTTGGTATTCATCAATGAACAAAAGAGAGTACAACTCTATGCCCTAATGAAACTTACATGCTAGTAGGACCAATGGGACAATGGCTTATTTTCAACATGTTCGTCTAAGTGATTTTTAAAAGCAAAAATTTTAGAAAAAACTGAAGTATTATACTTATTGAATATGATTGAATAGTTGACCAACTGAAATGTATTTTTAGAGTAAATATGTAATTTATCTTTACTTTGAAAAGCTTATTCAATCTCTATCCATGTCAGAAAACAGCCTATTAAGTCACACAACTTTGAGCAAAACGTGTCAGCCTTCGTTGTACTTCACAATTACTAGTTTTGAACCTGCTCTAACCCTAAGAACCACATTAAATAGCAATACAGCCTAACACTTCCCATGTGTAAGTAACCCTGTGGTCCTTGGCTACTGCCAACAAAGACGATCAAGGCATGATGAATTCTTCTGGACTATCACATGTAACACTGTTCATAAATAGAACAAATATCCTATGGGGTAGATTTCAAAGGCATGCCATGCTTGCAGCTGGTCCCATCAGGTACAGCAACACACTCCCCTTCTCCTTCCCATAGTTGGTAGAATATTTGAAAAGTACCGTTTCCTTTGTTTTTAAAGTTCATTTATTCTACCTTTTCTTTTTCAATTAAAAACAACAACAAACTTAACTTTATAACAGACTACCAGCACTCTGCGTAAAGAAGCAGGAAGAGTGAAAAGATATAAATGCAAAATGACTGAAACCATCATCTCCAGCTAGTCTCAGTATCTGGCTCCTTGGGTATCTCCCATATTATTACCATATTAAGGGTATCTTTCCAAAAATCCATACCTGGGGAGGGATTTTCCCACATTAAATCTTGAATAGCCACAAGCCTCATTATCCAGATGGCATAATTAAGTTGTGAGAACAATGACATCCATTAACATCACATATAAAGATCTTATACAAAAATTATGCATCTTAAAACCTATGGATAGCTTCAGCAAGAGGCGGCAATGAGACGATGAGCAAATGACTCCAATTTCATATATCAAAAGGTTGACTGGGGCACACTGACATGAAATGCCTCGGAATATGATCAATCCAGAGGAATGAAGTATCACTTCTAGGATATCACTGCCCCAAATATAGTGATGGGGAGAGGGAGAGAGGTGTGTGTAAATATACAGAAGGATAAAGCAAATACAGTGAAAAGGTTAACATGTGGTATCTAGGTGAACTTCTCTGTAATATTCCTGCAATTTTTCTATAAATTGAAATCACATAAGACTAAAAAGGTCACACTCAGAGAAGCACTAATCTCCAGGTCACGTTGCTGGCATGACCCTCCTTCCCGGTGGTGAAAAAACTATCCAAAAAACATTAATGGAAGGTGACACATAAGATTCTGTCACCAACTTCCTGGCATAGCTTTTATGTTCTTATGACTATTATTTAAAAATTGTTTGCTATAGATTTAAAGTATGATAATACCCAGTAGTGGTGTACAATTGCACTGCTGGGAGTTTAAATTTGTACAATCTTTTCTGGGAAATATTTATAAATGTCTATTATAAGTCAAGATGTGCATTGTTTTTGAATTCCTACCCATTTCAATTCTGGAAATTTATCATATAAGTAGACAATTTGTGACCGTGCAAAAATATGCATACAGAGATATTCAATGAAGCACCATTTGTATTAACAAAACAAATAAAAATCCATGTGTGCAATTAGAAATAGATTGCTGGTTACACAGCATCTCCCAGTCATGCCTATATATACATACAAAAATCTACCCAGTTAGTAACATTAATTTTGGATGAAGAAATAAGATGTTTTCATCTCCACCCAAGTGCACATATAAAACAAAACAACACACACATACGCCCTTCACACAATTATTAGTGATAATGGTAGTCAGCAACAAAAATCCCATTCTGCTCTAGAACGAATTATATAATCTGACAGACGTTTTATTCTTTACTAATTAAGTCTGGTTTAGTTTAATAGCAAGATACAATCACATTCTCTGTGATTGTATCTTGCTATTGAAAAGTCACATTCAATGAAGATTTTTCATACACCAAGTCTAGAACACAGGTGTATGAAACCGAGAATAAAAACCAAGAATGGCATATAAGAATTTACACTCTCCCCCAAATTAACTTGACTATATTATTGCTGATAAAGTTCAAAAGTAATAAAAATGCTATGCTACCAAATGTGTACAAGTAGGTACCAAAAGACACGTACGAGAACGGCCATAGCATCATCAGACATAATAACCCAAAACTAGAAACAACCCAATGACTGCTGCGAAAGGGTCAAATAAATTATAGAATAATCATACAATAGAGTGCTATTCGGCAATGAAAGTGAACAAACTATTACCACATATGATTAGTAGCAAAAAAAAAAAAAAAAAAGAAAGTCAGAATCTAAAGTACCAAATTGTACAGTGTTTGACAGAAAACAGGTTCCCTCTGACGGGGAGGCATGAAGACTAGGAGGGCCGCAGGAAGGGCTTCTGGGGAGCTGGTATATTCCAGGTTTTCATTTGTGTGCTGATCACACACGCATATTCACTTTGTGAAAATTCACTTTATTATACATTTATAAGTTATGTGTCCTGCCTTCTGTAGGTATACTCCTTTAACTTAGAAATATATTTCTTATATATGTATTTTTAAGTTTTTGGAATGAATGGCTGGTTTTGAAAAAAAGTTCTTTTCTGGACCTTATTCCTATTTGTCTCCAAATTCTATTTTAACATCAAAATTTTACAAGGCAGTGATATTTTGTCCTCAGCTACACCATTGCAGGATGTATGTATTTCATATGAAGAAAACTTAAATATTAAGTCAATGAAGATGTAAGTTCTAACAAAACTGGTCCTCTTCCCTTTCCATCCGCATTTCACGTAAGTTGTTCCAACAATCTTCTTTGCTACTTAGTAGGCCAAGATTAGGGTTGACTACGGCCTCCTGTTGAGAAAATTATTTATCACAAGAGTAGCATTTTAAAAAAATAATTAATTATCCAGTGTCATGGAAACACAGTGACTATACACTAGGATTAAAATACACCTATTGTTAATTTTAAAACTGGCTTCCTTTGCTCAGCTCTCTAAAACTGAGATGAATAGGAAGGAGAAAATGGTGTAATTGTTTTCTTACATTCTAGTTCTCCTTTTCTTTCATTAACCATTTAACATACATTTAGGTGCTTGTGTGTTAGGCATTGTACTAGACACTTGGAACACACGGCAGCAAATAAGAACATGGTCCCTATCCATATCAAATACATGGCAACAGCAGCTACTGAAGGGCCATTAGGCTACACACTGCACATGCATATCTCATTTCCGACACATATCAATCTTATAAGGCAGGTGCATAATATTATCCTCAATATACAGATGAAGAAATCAGCTTAGAAACTACCTTGCCCAAGTTCACAAGATGATGAATTTTGTTCAAAATGTAATTACAGTATAATGTTCATTATTTTCCATATACTCTACATTGAGATAGAATTTAATTGCATGTGAAAAGGGTGCTCAGAGAGTACATTTTTATGATAGAATTATAAAATGCACTAACTGGTCCTAAAAACTCCCTATGATGCAGCACAGATTTGGTTTGCTTAAGTGAGGGGTCAACAGTAAACCTGAAAGGAAACCTTTTTTCATTACTCTCCGAATAACTTCTGCTACCGACTAAATTTTATAAGGGTAATGGGTAAATTTTTTCTTTGATTACTAAAAAGTGAGAAAATGTTTTCTAAAGCTATAAATACATAAAATTCAGGAAATCTAAAGGCATCTATTTACTATGAGAGCCACACCTTGCCTATTGCATACGTATATTGCAACCACATATATGTATGTCATAAATTTGACAATTACTCTTGCGTTTTCTCTAACAATGGGAATATGTCACAATTGCATTGGGAACTATGAAAGTTTCATGACTTTAGTGTTTGTACTATCACAAAGTACATTTTATTCCAAGTTAAAAAGGATGGAGAATCTACACAGACATCTTGAGTTTAACAAAGAAGTTTTGCAGCCTTCATTTCTGTTGGTAGAAAACTATATAGACACAAGCACCAGCCCAACCTCTATCAAACCATGTTTGGCTAATCTCTTCAACAGCCAAACCTCTAACACACAGCTTGGTATTCTAAAGTATTTGAACTCAGCAGTGTATTTTCTTTTTATTTTCCTTCTAACTATTATAGATCAGAACATTTATGAATGGGATGGCCCAAATAAGGCCTAATGCATAAAGGGAAGGCTATGATTGAGGCTTATAAGGAGTTACGCTGTCTCAAAGAAGCCTGTCTGTAAAGGGAAAATTAAAAAAAGCAATTATCATTTTAAAACATGTAAAATAGGATACTGTGTTGAAAGGAAGAATATTCAATAAGCGAAAATAATTAAATGATCAAAATTCATATATTTGGAATGGAAAAGAGCTTTCCAAAGTGCTTCTAGTAACACCACTTCGTGAATAAGGAAATGCCTTTCTGCTTCAGTGTTAATACCTAAAACAATACATTTCTTTTGAATTGTAGTTTAGCTTTATCACATGTGACATTATAATAATCAAACTTCCATTTGCAGTAAAGCTAAAAACCACTGTGAAGTGGTCTTAACCATAATTCAGAGCTTGCCAAAGTGTTTCTGAACCATTAACCTGTCTTACAGCCTTCAGGCTGCCTTTCTAAGCTGATTTCCTAGGACCTAAAAAGCAGGTCGAGCAGCCAGCCTCACAGGAGGTCCTGGGTCTCTGAAAGGGGAATACACAACATGGGACACAGGGGTGGATGGTGCAGTGTGTGACATCAAACTACTTTGCCTTGGATGGTACTACAGGAAGCCTAATACTTCCGATCATTCAAGGAGGCTCTGCGCAGCACAGGCAAAGGAAAGGTCCTGAATTGAGAATCACTATGAAGTGATTAAACGTACAGATCACCAATAATTTATGGTAGTGAAACAGTAATATAGGAGCAAAAGCCTTGGCAGTTTGAGAGTAGCAATGATGAAAACAAGGGTGAAGTCTACACTAGTAGGTATAGACAACTTTCAGTTTGGGTCATTCATAACCATATATTTAGTTGGTATTTTTCTGTGCTATTTTAAATTATGCAAACCTCACAGCTGTTATGTTACAGAGTTAACTGCCCTACATCAAATTCTGTAACTAGAAAATAGTTTTTCTTTAAAGATAAGTTCCCTTGTAGCAACTTATTAATGTTTCCCTTTTACCAATTTATATGGGTGGGTGCATGTTCTTTTAGCTCACGTGTCTCATTTCTACAGCGTTAGTATCACTGACCTTTCCTTCATTCTTGCCTTTTGTGACAATTCATTAACAAGTGCTGTCACCCATTGTATTCCCAAATCATCTCCTCTATTTCCATTCCCTGATTCCATAAAGTTAGATTAAGTTCTCATTACTACTTATATTCATAGCTTGTTGAACTGGCCTCGTATATAGGCGTATTTCATTTTATTGCACTTAATAGATGTAACTCCCCCTTGCCCCCCGCCCCACACACAAATTTAAGACAATTCCCTTCACCAGCAAAATCTCCCGGGTATGCCTGTGTAATAAAAGGCAGAGAAAAAAATCCGGAGATGTCCATCCGGAGGTGTCCATCCGGAGATGTACAGCAGGCCAGAGGGCGGAAAGAGAAAAAGGGGTCAAGCAGTGAACACCTACAGAGCACAACCAACAAGACTGCTCATACTCCTTAGTGTATGCTGGAATTACTAAATTAACTTCCGCATGGCTATTATCCAAGATTATCTAATAAAGAATAAATAGCCAGGCACAGAACCCCAGGAGCCTCCACTTCTTATTTTCACTTGGGCTTGGCCTATCCCGCAACCCAGACTCACCGACTTGCTTACCCTCTGTCTAGCTAACGTAAAGTCTTTCAGAACTGCTTACATCTTTCACAACCCCCTCCCCGCCCCAGCCCCGCTTGATGTATAAAAAGCCTTGCAAAACTCCTCCAGGAGGAGGGACACATTGTCTTTCCTACCTAGGCATACTGCTGGGGGTTTAGCCTCAAGACCCTTTTTTTTTTTTTGGTAGCAATGGTCTAATAAACCCTTTCTTTTAATAAAAAGACCTTCAGCCAGGCAGTTAAATTTTTCGTTTTAAAAAGAGCAGACAAGCAGAATGCAACAAACAGAATATACCTCCTAATATGTGCTCTCATTTAATTCTCGTTAACAATCTCTGAGAGGTAGGCATCACTTCAATCAAAGAAGTAAAACCTGAAGCTCGGAATGTCACAAGGCAGGACTTCCCCCTACTTCTGATTACACACCGACCATGCTGAAGTTGAGGATAACACAACCTACATATAAATACAAGGAATCCATACTCTGATCCTTGAGCCATGTATTTTCTTTGCCTTTCCAAAATAATGACTTTATGTTTTCCTAATTCATTGACAAATTAACGCCAATATGTCTTTACAATTAAGCACCTATTATGTGAAAAAAAATTTTGTTTCAAAAACCTGAAAACTAACCTGTGAACTATTTCTCAGCAAACCAAAACTGTTCACTCCCAAGAATGAAATGCTGTAGTAATCTAGCTAGAAAACATTAAAAAAAAAAAAAAAAAATGCTGTAAGGTTAAATAAACCAAGAAAATCTGATTCTGTTAACAGCTCTAGGGAAGAGTCAAATCCAGGGCCTTTCAAAACTGTAAGTATCCCAGTAATGAAGAAAAGCCGGCCTGTTAGCACAATAAACTGGAGATGCACAGTGGATTCTTTTTTAATCTTTATCCAAGGATTTGTTCATTGATTTGGGGGGTGGGGTAGAAGGGAGGGAGAGAGAAAGGGGGCGGAGGTGGGGTGTGGGTGGAGAGAGACAAGTGAATGAAACAGTGATGTGTTGCCTCCAAGGATCAAACCCCCAACCTGACGCTCCAATCAACTGTGCACCAGGCCAGGGCTGAACAGTGGATTTTTTAGGCCACAACCTGTATGCTGGACAACACTTTTTTTTTTTTTAATAGCATAAGTATATATTACAGAAACATGGCCAAAGCTGTACGCTTGTATTATTCATATTAAAATTAATGAGTGTGTACAATATTAACATTAAGTTTTCAAATACAAGTCTGTACACAGTACGTAGTCACTAAATAATGAGCCATAATAAGCCGTCAAAAAAACTGAAAAAGTAACAAAAACAAAAAATTACATGGAATCATAGCTCTGAAACTATATTACTTAGGTTAACTATTTTGAATTAAATCATGACTACCAGCAAGCGGATCTGAAATGCCTAACAAGTTATTTCCTACAATGGAGAAAAAATATAAATAGTACCCAAATGAGCTGATACTAACTTTACAAATGTTACAATGAGACAAGGGAGCTATTTTACCAAGTCCAGAGAGCTAAAATGATTTATTTCTTCATTAATGAAAATATCTACTGCGGACAAAACTGCGGACAAAACAGCGGCCACATAATAAACCTGACAAACTCCGGGGAGGCCTGCACGGTGGGCCTTACAAACTCCAAGACCTGGAGTAAGCACACAGGGTGGTCTGAAATTAAAACGGTCTAACTAAAAGCATGTGATGGAGGGTTGGCACACCCTAGGCCCCCACCTTTCCTGACAAAGGTTAATCTTTACCTTAGCTGAGTCAGTTTGTTGTCTTATTTGCATCTATACAACATACCTTTGGAATGTCAGGGTAGCACCAGAGCAGGAACCACAAAACCCCTCATTGTTATTGTTATCCTGTTAACGTTTTATTTTTTTTTTTAATCGATTTTTGGAGGAAGGGGGAGAGAGAAAGAGAAACATCTATTTGTTGTTCCACTTATTTGTGCATTCATCGGTTGAGTCTTGTGTGTGCTCTCACCAGGTATCAGACCCAGAAACCTGGGAGAATCAGGAGGATGCTCTAACCAACCCAACTCCCTGGCCAGGGCTGTTACCATGTTACCTGCTAACTCTCCTATAGCCAGTTCCAGAGATTTCCTGCTTTGCTTTCTCCTGCCTCCCTAATCTATCACCAATGGATTTTATGTAACCCTTTATGTCTCCTTGTTTGACTGTAATGTTTAAAACAAGGTGTAAAATTGCCATTCTCTGGAGCATTTTCTCAATCCATTGAGAATTTGCTTCCCAGCAATTGTTATCAGTGTGGCTCAAATTCATAAAAATTCTACGCAGGTTTAAACATTTCTTACAGCGACAGTTTCCTATGAAAAATGCCTTGCAAAGCTACAATGCCATAGGTTACTGTTACTTGCTCAATAGTATCACTGTGCATTAATGAAGCACAATGACACTCCAAAAAAGTGATAACCTAACTTCTAACAAATTCTGTGAATAACTGGTATTAAGATCTAAATGGGGCTACAAGCAATACACCTGAAAAGGAGCCCTTAGAAGTTTATATTCCTTCTTGTAGTTTGGTTGAGTCTAAAACTGACAGGTGATAAGGAAAAAAATTCTGAGATGTTCTAACAAATTACAGTGCCTGAAGAGTGAGACACAGAATTGCAACAAAAGACTTCTCACATTCCCGTTTGGCCTGTTGGAATTTCGGATTAATTTACAGGTGGCTATTTCAGAAGATTATCTCAGCCAGGCACCATCTAACCCTAAACCTCCTTGTTTACAAGTGGGCTTTCTGGACTGCAACTGCCCGCCCTCCCCGAACCCCCACCAAACTGCGAAAGCAGCCAGCTTCTTCCACAGGCCCTGATTTGCCTACAGTTCATGTAAATTCTTTCACACCACCTCCTTCTTCTCCCTCCCCCCTACTTGATATATAAAAAGCCTTACAAAACTCTAGTATGGCGAACATGCTGTTCTTTTTCTGCTTACCCATGCTGCTGGAGGTTTAATTCCAAGCCTCAAGACTGGTCTTTTGGGTAGCATTTTTGGCTCAGTAAAACATTCCTTACTAAAAGACTATCAGCCATGGAAGTTAAAAATTTTTAGTTTGACCTGCTGGCACCTAAAAGAGAGGCCAAGCTTTGAAGACACAGAAAGGAACTTTGCTCTCCCGAGTCACGGTGTGTCATCTACAGAACCCCCTTGATGCTCATCTGATGTCACGTGTGCACCTCCTTTTTTCTGACCCTCTAACACCCAGGATTGTACCAACCCACAGTTTTACTGGGAGGAGTATTCCCTCCAGAAAGCAACTGCAAGAGGTGCCCAAAATGTTTTGAGGGACTGTTCCCTCAGTATCCCTACGGAGTGGCTTCCACATCCGCACAATGAGAATGTGATGGAGACTGGTGGGTTTGAGGGGATGACCTTAATTGTCTTTGTAGTTTATCTTTGTCTGAGATAATTGAGCTCATAGTGACATCTTGTGGGCAGTGCATGTAATTACTATGTGGTTTCTCCCCACTTCCCCAACCAATGCTATTAAGCTTAGCTTTGGAAACTCTGAGAATGGGCTTTTCCATGCTTAGAAGAGTAGTCAACTGCAAGAAGCAGCACTCTAACGACCCCAAAACAACTTCCCTAGCCTTAATTGGGTGAAAGCAATTTAAATTATGGGAATCAAAACTACAAAATTCCTACTGCCATACCGTCCAAACACTGGAGGGCTTAGGGCAAGGTGGATTTGTGTACCCTTCTTTTCATCTAAATGGACTAACCTTCCTAAAAATGAATGGCAAGCTAGAATTACTCAGAATCTTTTTCTCCCTTCTAAATTTAGATTGGCAGGAGAAAATACTTGTGAAGCTAGCTTCTTGACCTAAGGTATGGATATATTTTGAGTTATTTGTCCTAAGCTGATTACTTCTGAATAAATAGGAAAAGACACCCTAAATTGGGCACAGAAAGTTATAGATTTATAAAGAGAAATCTTTAAAAAGGGAAATTTTATATATGATAAAGCTGAGTAAGATTAGTATTTAAATAAGCAAATTTAAATATCAAAAGATGATGCAAAACCAGAGTTTTGTTCACTCGCTTAAAAAGTATTTTTCCTGTATTTATTGTTTTGCTCCAGATATTATGAAAAAGTTTTTCTACCTAGAAAGCAAAGATTCTATGTTTCATTAAGACAGGTGTGTTTTATAGTCTTAATCAGGTACTTTATTTACTCAAAGAAAACAATCATCTCAATTCTGAGAACTAAGGTTTTACTAACAATAGGTAACCTGTATTTCTGTTTATCTTTTATTGTCACTTCAGGCAAATGGATTATTTAATATTGTTTCAAACTTCCCAGGGTTCAAGTTTTAAAAGAAGACTTTCTTAACCTGCAAACGGTTTTGGGTTATTTCAGTGGGCCCCTAGAATGCCTCAAAGATTTGTTCTCTCCGTATAAAACAGAAACTTTAAATTAATTAGGCCTATTTGATATATTTAAGTTCTGTGGGAAGCTTTGTCAAATAAAGAAATAGTAATTATGTTGTATTTAATACATAGTATTTTCTTGTAATTCTAATTATCTCAAAATGTTAGGGAAAAGAAATTTCTTTGTCAAGTGTGTTATATAATTAGATCTATAACATTTCAAGTTTTTTTTCTTTTTGTCATTTACAGTCATTGTTTTACTCTGATGTTTTTGCAAGTACGTTTCATCTTCAGAAAGATCCATGGAGGTGACTGAGTTAGTCTAAAGTACAGGTTTCAGAGAATAAAAGTTTAAGTCATACTAGATGAAGACTGACAGAACTCTAAAGAACAACTGGGGTCATGAAATACTGGCAAATGAACAAGATAAACAATTACTTATGGGACCAAATGACTAAGGATAATTAATGTTATGCTTTTTTGTTTGTTTGTTTGTTTGTTTGACACATTGCTAATCTTGTTACTTAATGACCTAAAGCAATTTGGTAAATTACACCTTTGTCGTTTTTATTTTCCTCTCCACCTGATCCCTCCAGAATTTGGAAACTCTTAGTGAGTATTATTATTTTCATGTCAATATGGTTATTTATAAAAATGCAGAAAGAATCTGTTCTCTTCATAACAGGACAGAAGTGAAAAGTGGCTTTAATACCAATGCTATGACTACAATGTCATGTTAGAGCAACTTTAGAAGAGCCTATTAACCTATTACTATTCTTATTATATTTTTACAAATAATCAGGCCAAATTATTGAAACCAGGCTTATTCAATAAACAAGTCTTAATTTGGCAGTATTTTAGAAAACTGATGATTTTAGAGAAAAACTGTGTTTCACTAGAAACTAGAATGCGTAGTTATAGATATTAGATTCTAGTTCAGTTAATTGTCTTTAAAGTTTTCTTTTTTCACCTGTAAACTGAACTGAATTCTTTTAATTTTCTTAAATATCTGGCTACAACCCTCCAAACTAATTTCCATTTTTCTAACATTCTTTGACTTGGAATTACAATGCAGCTAGATGACGTGATGTAAACTTCAGAGAAATCGCCACGACCGCTCATGGTTAAACAATCTCCGTAACTGATGCCTGAACCTGACTGAGTCTGAGCGCCTGATGCCATCACAAGGGACACCCGCGCTGCAGACCCGGAGAATCAGGCTGTCGCTGCCTGCCCCCAGCCAGCGACAGAAGCTTTGGGCCTCACATCTAGAAATCCTGACCGACAGCCTTACAGACCCAGAAACTGCATTTACAATTCACATTAATCATTAACTTTTCTCTTTTGTTTCCATAGAAAATACCTCTTATTTAGATGCCTATCTGCTTACAGTAACCTTTCAGCTGGTTGCAGCATAGATAAGCTCATTACTTAGAAAACTATTATTTCAAGTTGGTTCAGTACTTTGCTTTTCTAAAAATACTTGTTGTTTCTCTCAATTATGCAGATCCACAAATCAAGACCCAGCTAACAGACTGAATTAGCCACCTATACCTTTCCAGAACAAGTTACTCTTCAGAGAAATTGAAATCCTCATCAGTGGCGATAACACTAAAACATCTCTCATCACCTCCTCACTGTAATCCCTGGATTTCCCTCCATGCAACATGACCCTTTGGAATGAGCCTTCACAGCAATGTGGGACAACGCCCTGAACATAAAAAACGGGCCATTTAACCATAATTCGAATTATGCAAACATTCACAGTGATGCTTCCTTCAAAAGATCTGAATGAAAGGGGGAAGAGAATGATAAGAAAATTCTAGATGTTCTAAATTAATTTACAGTGGCCCGAGAGTGAAAGAAAGCGACAGAACTATAACAAAAAACTCCTCCCATTCCTGTTTTGCCTGTTGGAAATTCGGACTGATTCCCAGGTGGCTATTTGGAAAGGTTATTTCAGCCAGGCACCATCTAACTCCACAAGCCCCTCTTGTTCACACAGGGGCTTTCCAGGCGGCCTACCCCCAGCCTCTCCAGAGCAGCGGCCATTTCTTTATTTGGACTCTGCTGGCCCTGTCCCACCTTCTGCCACCCTTTTTTGCCTATAGCTCAAGTAAATTCTTCCAGAGCCCCTTTCTTCCTCCTTCTCCCTCCCTCCTGATAGTTCCATGCCCCAAGACCAGTCTTTTGGCTAGCGTTTTTGGCTCAATAAAACCCAAGGTTTTGAAGTTTAAAATAGGAAATCCTGCATATACCAGGTGCGGGTCTCCAGCAAAATTTCACCCAGGGAACGTTCTACTATAATAACAATAATCAAATACTAAAGTAAGACCCATTATGTGTAAGCTGGTAATAATGATGTGAACAAATTAACTTCTGGGCTTTTAAAATGGTAGTAGCTTCAAAGTTTAAGAAATTCTCAAAGCTAACTATAAATTTGAACTTGTCATTCTAACTGTTGATGTTTTTTCCTGGTTATCCATCAATGCCTTCGTTGGTTCTATTCCTCAAGAATTAAGACTAGTGGTCTGGCCATTATACCCCACAAACTGTTTACTGCGAAAAGGAATAGTACTTGTCTTGGGTCAGCCCTCTTCATTCTGGGACTGAAACCTGCAATTTGAAAATCACAACTTTAGAAGATGCACAAATCAACCATCTTCTTTCACTGATGAGGAAAAGCCCAAAGAATGGAAAACACCAGCTGAATAGTGATTGTTTATTTAACTCTAAGAAGATCACAGGAGAAAGTTTAAGACTCAGGATATGAGAAAATGTAATAGCATTCCACTCCCTAAAACAGGTTTCTGTTCTGGCAGTTAATAATCATCACCACTGTTAATCACTGGCTTCCTACATACTCAACCCAGCACTAAGTGTATATAATTTATATACATATATAAACATTAAATGCAATATATATGTAATATATACTTGTTATATTTTTAATTTATAAATTTAAATTTTTCCGCAAATCATTCTTATAGCCTGTCAAAATAACAAAGTGTTAGACATGAAACACAGGTCAGCTGGCCCCAGAGTCTAAGTTATAAACTCTTCCGAAAGAACAGGAGTTTCCAACTCTAGCTGTGCATCAAGAATCCTCTGAGGAGTTAAAACAAAACAATAATCAAGTGCTACCCCAAAAAGAGATGGTTAAAAGTTAATTAGCAAATATTACAGAGAAATCTATTTTGTAAACAATGTATCAAATATCATACATTATATCAGAAAAGGTCTTTCTAGACAGTAGATACTATTGTGTGCCATCAGACTTAAAATACCTCATTCAAATGAGTGACTGCTTTGGTTAGCAAACAGCTGACTTTACCCTGAAAGGTAATTAGATTTCTCATTATAGACTAGAATTTAATATAAAGCAGTTGTATCTTAGGTTTAATAACTAAATTCCATTAAGAATTTAACTGCTGGCGTGTCAAAAAGGATCTTAACATAAACTAGCCTAAATGATACAGGTTTTGGACTGCACCAGTGTATTCTATTAAATTTATCTATTCATGATTTAAACCTCTCTTCCCTAAATATTTTCTTTCATTACCTAAAAGATAAAGAATCCTTAACCTGATATAACAATGAATTCAGTATTCTCCCTGGATTGGTTCACTTCTACCATCCTTCAGAAATCATTTAGTAGTAAGCACACAGAACAAAATTAGGTTTCCTAGGTTTCAAATAATTAAGAAATGGTTTTGCTTATATCACGCGAATAAAATGTTATAAACATAAAAAACCAAATGATTTTTGATGGTTAAGTGGGTAATACAAAGCCTAGAATTACCACTACTAGCAACCACAAATAACAGGATTACATACCACAAACATATGAGTGATTAGCTACATACTTACAATCTCGCTATTAATAATTACTCATTTTCCTCTCAGTAAAAATTCTTTGTAAAAGACAAAGCAAGCACAAACTATCAATGTTCAAGTAAGAATTATTTTGTTTGGTAAAATTAATGCCCCAACTGGAGAGCTTACCCAACTACTTCCTATTCATGCTACCATGACAGGACAGCAGTACAGAGAAACTCGTCTATGACGTAAACCAGAAAGATAATTACAGACTAACACAGGAATAATCCCTGAACTATTTTGTTTAATAAATTATAGCTCATTACTATTAAAATCTAGGGAAAATATCTACACCAGTATCTCCTCTAACCGTATGTCAAAAAAGAAAAAAATATTTACCCCTTAGTCTTGTGATAGATAGCTTTTTCCTGACAAAAATACTATGGCCATAGATCCATAACCACATCTGCAATCTAAATATTAAAATATCTTTAGGCATGATATAATTGAATACAGAATCATGAACATTCATTCTATCCATGACCTTGGGGTCACTGGGAGATTTCTAAAGCATACCTTTTAATCCACGCCATGGTACTTCAAGAACATGTTAAGGTAAGTCACAGCCTGGAACACTTCGATGCACCTCACAACACCTCAGCCAGTGTATCTGTATCATTCTCTTTTCCTTTTGAGATCATAATGGTTCCGAAGAACTACAATGCTTCCATTTGAATGATAGTCTCATAATTTCAATGACTTAAAAAAAACAAAAACAAAAAATAAGGACTTAAATGTTGGTATGTTAATCCACTAGTACACCGTGTTAACTGCTGCCACTACTATTGGGTAACACTGTCATTTTTCATGTGGACCGTGGATGAATGAGGAGGACATGCTCAGCAGTCAGTGACAGTCCTTGCTTTGTTGAGATCTAGCAAACCCCACAAATCTCTGACCCAACTGATTCTTCAGTTTTCTTTTCAACAAATGAAAAATAACTTAAAAGACAGGTAGGTGCTAAGTCCACATCTGGTTAACCAACTATTCTATTCTGTGTTGAATGAGAGCTAGAAATTACCCACACACACCTGCATACAATGGAATTCACTAATAGGCACATCAGGGGTTCCTTCACACAATGCCCCTCCTGGTATTCACATCACTGAATCATTTTAATTACATGGAAGTCATTAAATTAAAAAGAGCTTCCATTTCTAGAATGTACCGCTATGAAAAGCATGCATATAAATGAACAGACAGCTGACTATCAAGTTTTTCTCCTACTCTGTGATTGTCTTGGCAGGTTCTTCCTCACCCCACCCACCTTTCTTATATAAAAACATTAAAAACGTTTTATTATTAAAATGATACAGTAAGAAGTTTTTGTATCACATTTTAAACCTAAGAATTCACTCTACTTTTGCTTCAAGTTTGGCACTCCATAGCTAAAAGAAAGATACTCAAGCTATATAAAAGTAAAAGTAACTTAAATTATCAATACTACACACATATTTGTGTTAGAAAACATTTAAAATTACTTTACGATGACTGATCAGGAAATTTTTAGTAAAAGCAAACTATAAAAAGGGTTTTCAAGAAAAGAGAAAGTACAGAGAAGCTGTTACACCCAGCATTTGGGAACAGCTCAAATAGACAGGAAAGAGAAGCTGACAAAGGCCCAGCTAGAAGGTAAAAAGTATGTGCTAAGGAGAAAGTGAAACTATTACATGTTTGAAAGTCCACTGTCAGGTATTCCTGAGATTCAGGTCTACTGTAGGTTGTGGAGGATGCAGGTTACAAAATGTAGGTCACCCTTCAAAACGCTGATAATGGCAGCAGAACTGCATATAGGCAAGAACCCTACAAGAGCAAGTGAGAAGCTAGTGAACAGAAACAAGGGCCCTAGCCCACTGAAATCACTGCTGCCACAGGCATCTCTTTAAACTGACCCTTTCACCACACTAGTGCAAAGCCCTGAGTACCCGCTACAGCTCTAAGCCACTTAATGGTTCGGTTCTGTATTATGTATACGACTTCCTGGAAGGACATTCACATTATTTCCTATACTCTATGCCTCCAAATAAAGGCACCTGACACACAACCATCAGGTTAATGTTCCTGACGTGCAGCTTCAAATAAGATTAATGTTAACCACTGGGAAAACAGACAGGATAGAAATATGTTAGATAAAAAAGAATGAAAGCCTGGATCTGACACACTTACTACCTCATTTAACTTTCAGAAACCCAGTTTATAGAGGAGAAAACTGAGGTTCTCTGGTTAATTGACTGGACCCAAGAATATACGCAGTTAAGAGAAGAGAACTGGGACTTAAATCTAGATCTTCTAGCTGGAATTGCAGCACTTTTCTACTACAATATTGTTGAAGAACACGCTTAGGGGAAGGAGTGGTACCAGGGCTAAACTAACATTTGTTGACAACATGCCAAGTTGCATGCTAACCACATGACGCTATTTTATTTCATCCTGATCTACAGTTCATAAGACTGCCTAGTTGCCTCCTTTTAGAGGCGAGTAGATCAAGACTCACTCAGACTTAAGTGATCTGCTCAACATCACATATCAGAGACTGAAAACGGGCCAGTCAGTCGATCTCACATGTCCCACTCTAAAACCCACACTCACTGTTGCTATGCCAACCTACCCTCCAGAAGCAATCAGGAAAAAATAAAAAGTCCAACACTTAAGTTTATTTCCAACCTGGACGATATAGCAGTAATCTAACTTTATAAACACTTCTTACTCAAAACCCAGTCATTGCATAGAAATAGGATTTTTAGCTGTAGTTCAGCAACAGACTACATACGTATTTACTAAAGACAGTAAGAAGGATCAGAATTATATTGAATCATTCAAATCAGAAACTTCATTTGATTCCTACAGATGAAATCCAGTTTTTTCAAAAACTATGGACTTGAAGATTTTTTTAAGTTAACTTGAAATTCATAGTACTGCCAAATTTCCCAACTTGGTTGGCCCTATCCCATGGACTGCTACTACTCTTAGCCTCATGAGAAGGGAAGTCATTTATTAGATGAGGGAGATTAGGCTATTCAGTCAGATTATCAGTAATAAAA
Organism: Pteronotus mesoamericanus; assembly: GCF_021234165.1. Classification (NCBI taxonomy): domain Eukaryota; kingdom Metazoa; phylum Chordata; class Mammalia; order Chiroptera; family Mormoopidae; genus Pteronotus; species Pteronotus mesoamericanus. The sequence goes on along the minus strand of NW_026555234.1, from coordinate 15,309,551 downwards.
AAGACTAAAAACAATAGCCCCGTCCAGCATGGCTCAGTTGGTTGGGCATCGTCCTACAAACCAAAAAGATTCCCAGTTTGGTTCACGGTCAGAGCACATGCCTAGGTTACAGGTTCATCCAGGTTGGGGCGCATATGGGAAGCAACCAATTGATGTTTCTCTCTGTCTTTCTCCCTCCCTTACCCTCGCTCTAATATCAAAATTTAAAATTAAAAAATGTTAAAAAGCAGATGGACAGCTCTCTACAATGCTTTAAAACATGGTTAAACTAAAAGAGTAACCAAAAGCACTGAAAAAAAATTCCCCAAATTAAGGACAGGAAACTCCTAAGCAACTTCAAGATCTGAATGAAAAACCAGGGGCTCATATTACATTCCAAAACTACCTGAAGAAGGGATCAACGGAACTACTATATCAATGTATTGTAACATGTTATATGAATCAAAGAAACCACTGTTTAAATTTCTGAAACAAAATATTGCACAATTATATTCAGGGGTTCAAAGCTATTGCAGTAAGAAAATTAACTGGTTGTTTAAAAATATCTTCATCAATAACAGCATAACTCTTCTGTATAACTCACTTTACAAGCATTAATACCCAAAGAGATTTACAGCTGATACAGAAATTTTCGAGCTTTTACAATATACTTAGGTGAACTTATTCCTGAAGAAATTAAGTTTTCACAAGGGATGAACACAGAATTAACAAGACAGCATGAAAAATTTGTGGTTTGGTTTGACTGGACACCTGCATTCTCATAGAGTCTTTCCTAACCCGGCTTCTGGTCTCCTCCTACCCACACAGATATGACAGACATGCTAGCCATACTGGACTTTGAACATTTCTCAGAATACACCATGGTGTTTCAGATCTCTGGACCTCTGCACATGCCATTTCAGGAGCAGTGGGTGAAACAGAATTTAACATCCCATGATAATGTTTAAAAGAATAATATAAACAATAAAAATGTAAAAAGACTGAGGAGAAAAATAGGAGTAGGAGTAAAAAACAAAAACTGTTAATGTTTTCAGTGCCTACAATGTATTACATACTACATGCTAAGCCAAGTTGGTGTTTTTACATAAATCTCATAGACTTACTATATGTAAGAAATTTCTGAAAAGAAAAAATACTGAATTTGAATTGATGAGGCAGACTTTAAGTTAGATATTATAATTTAGGGCATGTGTTCTACTACAGACACTTGAATTTTTTAAACAAGTTTTGTCAACCAAGTACTTGAAGACAAACTTGTTATATAATGACAGGAAATTAACCATTGCTATTATCAAAAGTATAAAAATGACATTCTAGGAATTCCAACTCTAAACTAATTCGTGCCAATGCTAATAAGGATTTCAAATATAAAGCTAAACCTGGTTTTGCGTAATTTCCAAAGAACCTTTCCAAGAATCATAAACTACTCTAATTCCCATCTCGATAGTGAAACTGTAATTCCTTTCCAATAAACTCTGTGGGTAAGGGAATGCCAAGCACCTACAGCTAAGAGGCTGACCTCAGTATCAATGAGACTCAGTAACTAAAAGATACTCGTAATCTAGCAATTCTGGAAGGTGAAATAATCAGCTAATTTTACTTTGAGGAACTCCCAACTGGATAAGCTTTTTTTCTTAAAATATATATCCTAGTTTTCAGTAACATTGAAAAAAAAAAACTTCCATCAAAATGCCTGCTCTTAAAGTGGCCAACACCCAAGGTTCAACTGGGAGATGCCTGTATTTTTTTTTTTGTTAGATTCTAGATGGCATCACAGAGAGGTATAATTTAAATATAAACACACATGTGCACAAATACACCCCCCCCCCCAATCCTTTTTCAAATGGATTAGTGTACCTGCTTGGAGACCTAAACTAGCGGGGTGGGAACAGTAGAAAAGGAGATGAAAGAACAGTAATCCCAAAGAGCTAAGAATATTAGGGAAGGAAAAGTAATAAAGTGAATCAGCTCATAAACGCTGCAACAAATTTATTCCAAACAAGTGAATCAAGAGAAGCGTCCTTCTAGAATTTGAGAGGAAAAAACACTAACGAGCATAAATCAAAATTACCTCCACTTCCTTTGTAATTTGTATGTATATATTTATAAAAATGTTTATGGGTGAATCGAGTTTCTCCCTATCATTCTCTTTCTCCTTTCACTTAGTCGCTTAGGTCTCTTTTTGTTTAAAATAAAATGTAGCCCTGGCTAATGTGGCTCAGCGGATTGAGTGCTGGCCTGCAAATCAAAGGGTCCCCGATTCGATTCCCAGACAGGGCACAGGCCTAGGTTGCAGGCCAGGTCCCTGGTAGGGAGCGCATGAGAGGCAACCACATATTGATGTTTCTGTCCCTCTCTTCTTCCCTTCTCCCCTCTCTAAAAATAGATAAATAAAATCTTTTAAAAAATAAACCAAAATAAAAATAAAATGTAAATTTTAGTGGCTTAAAAGATTTTGTGATCATGAGTGATAAAGAATGTGCTAATTAAGTTCTGAAGGTGGAGTCAGGAGCCACAGGTTAGAAACGTTACCTGGATATGTAACCTCTGAGCAGTCACAGCTTATCTGTAGATAACACCAGTACAGAATTTTCGGTAGTAATGCTTAACTAATGCTTAACTGAAAACACTGCCTGCCAGAGCAGGCATAGGCATTTGTTGACTTGGAAGGCACAATTTGGTTACTGCTAATGCCGCAACTCCAAAATCAAAATCAAACATGAGCTTTTTACTCCAAATTTTGATTGGAGGAAGATCAAGAGCTAAGTGGAGAAATAAAGCATAAGAGAAGAAGCAGTAGAGATCAGTCAGGAGGCTGCTCTGACTATGCAGATTCAAAGATGACAGTGTCTTACACCGAGGTGGAAGCAGTGGAAGTGTCACAGGTGCTGGAACTACGGGCATATTTTAAAGACAAAACTAACACCATCTGCTAACACACTGGACCGTGGGGTTGAAGGGAAAAAAAGGAAAAGAGCAATGTTGACTCCGAGGTTTCCAGCCTAAGCAACCCGAAGCATGGAGTTCTTATTTAGATGGGGAAGACTTCATGAGATCTAAAGAGGGGGATTTCAGTAGTTTGATTTGGACATAATAAATTGAATATGCTTAAATAATCTAACAGTATTTATTACAGATTATCAGAACTTTCTGCAAAGGGTAGGGAGATGTGACAAAGTAGTGTTAGTCTATTTAATTCTTGCTTGCAGCTAGATTTTTTAAAGAACCAAAGAGGGGTAAGTATTATGTATTAAACAAGTAATTTAATAATCTTAGATTTTAATTATGCATCCTCTGCCATATGCAGTTGTGAGTGTTAAATAAAATAATAATGCAATAGGAATATTAAAAAAAATTTCTAATTACAGAGATTAATTTAAGGGAGATAGTCCATATTCAAACAATAAAGGCAATTACAGCTAAGAAGAATAACCTATTATCGGATGCTCTCTAGCCACCAAAATGTCCCAGTCTCAAACACACAGCTTAGAAATAATAAATTTAACAGACAACATTTAGGAAGTGCTATCCACAGGATAAGCATCTCAATTAAATATCAACTACCTTCCATTAGCTTATCTTTTACAATAAGGTTGAAAGAAAGAAATTAAGCTAAGGAACTATCCAATAACTTTAGCCATCCTAGAAAGAACTCATTTAAGAGAATGCAGGAAATTCCTTTGCTCTGTTGTTTTCTATTACCCTTCTTCATCTCTATTTTGTATTCTCTTCATGCTTTCAATCTTCCAATACCCACTGTTACGAAAGTTTGATATGTAGCAATTTGTGTAGGTGTATGTTTTAATAGGAAAGGAACATGAAGGAAAATTGTATGTTAATGAATTCTAAAAGATAACACATTTTCCTGAGATAGAATTGTGTAGAAATATATTAATAGAAGTTACAATGTCAAGCTATAGGCCTATAAATACAACTGTGCTCATAGAAATGGACTGCAGGGAACTTGTAAAGTGAATATGCATTTTCTTGGGTAATGAATAAAAAGAGAAAGAAACCACCCTGATACAGATATTCTCCCCTAGATATTTTCATTTTACCTACCTTAAATTGTAAAATTACTGTCAGAGAATTATCAAGATTTTGGAGATAGTTTCACAATTAATGGGTAAGACCTGCTTGATAGCAACTCAGCTGTCCCTACTTTATGACACCCATATTACGTAAGTTGTTTCATCAAGTTCACTCACACGGGCACTCGCCCAGGGCTCCCAGGAGGGAGTGTCTCTGTCTCCGTCTCTGTGTCTGTGTCTGTGTCTGTGTCTGTGTCTGTGTCTGTGTCTGTGTCTGTGTCTGTGTCTGTGTCTGTGTCTGTGTCTTCCCACCCCCCTCACCCCCCCGGCACCTGGTAATGCGCTAGCCAGGGAGCCTGCGACCACATGACCCTCGCAGCCCCATGGCCCATGGCTGTGTGGGCTCCACTTGTAGGCTCCAGGAGGGAGCCTGAGAAGAACATCAGCCAGGAGCAAGCTAAGCTACCTGGCTGGGGACTAAGACTGCTTAGCAGCTGCCTGTGGGCTCCAAAGAACTGTACTTCAAAATGGAGCAGAAGCGCTGGACACTGGCTTTTGTCTTGGCCCTGCTGAGAACACGGTGGGACTTTTTCCGTGGCAGAAAGAGGAGATAGCGTTTGAGACAGGAGCCCACCATTCTCCCAGATTGTGCAGCATATGAATAAACCTCTTTCTTTTTGCCTCAGGAGTGTGGCTCTCATGGCAGCAGGCAGCTGAACCTCCATTTTTTTTTTCTTCAGTTACGTTACCACAATAAAGAAAAGCTAAACATACTTTATGGAATACATCAACGAAGGATAGTAACTTACCTTTTCCCCTGTATTTTAATAAATTTTCCCTTATTTTACCCCAAATCTATTTCTCATTCTATTTTTATCTTCATAAAAGGCAGCACCTACCCACTAAATAGTCACAACGTTCAATCATTTCTCTTCTCATTTTAAGCCACCAGGTCTCACAGATTTTATCTGTATTACTGCTTGAATCTGATTTTTTCCTTTCATTTCTAATGCCATGGACTTAGTAAAAGGAGACCATTGTAACAGCCTCATAGCCAACCTCCCACCCTCAAAAACATAGACTTCACAGCTACTATCCTTAAGATAAAACTCATCTGTAAAACCTTTCAAAAGGCCTCCACTGTATTCAAGTTTAAAGTTCTGAACAACACATTAAAAAATACTCTTATCTGGTCCAACCTCTTTCTGAACTCACCTTCCACAAGCTGCTCTTGCTTTCTATACTCTTCACCAGCTGCTTTACTGCCTCTTTCCTCACCATATCTATTCGGCTCTCCTGCCTCCATGCTTTTCCTATTGAAATCTGTTCATTAATTTCATACTGCTATATATATGGATATAAGTTAATATAAGCTTTTGGAGAACATTTGGCAGCATCTATCAAAACCGTAAGTGCATATATCCTTACAACCAGCAGTTCTACTTATATGTCCTACAAAAATACTCTTACACATGAGGTACACAAAGATATTTACTAGAGTGTTGTTCCTAAAATTATATTTAGTTGTATGCCAAATGGAAACTAAGTAAGTTCTGTTACACCTATATTATAGATATGGAATACTATACACATTTAAAGAGAGAAGTAATCCTAAATGCATGCTTTAAAAAAAAAATGAATTCAAGGATATTAAATGATAGCCCTGGCCAGTGTGGCTCAGTTGGTTGGGAGTTGTCCCAAAAACTGGACGGTCACAGGTTTGTGTTCCAGGTTGGGATACATACAAAAAGGCAACCGATTCATGTTTCTCTCTCACATCGATGCTTCTCTCCTGTGTTTTTCTCCCTCCCTTCCCCTCTCTCTAAAATAAGTATGTCCTTGGGTGAGAAATTTTTTTAATGATTAAATTTTAAAAATAAATATATATTTTATAAACTCAATAATATGACTCCATCTGCCCTGAAGAAAACCCAAAATACATTTATGTACTTTTATGTGTATTTAAGTACATTGTAAATTGTCTGAAGAATATATCCCAAGTTTTCAACAGTGGGTACCTCTGGGGAAGGGAGAAGAACTGGGGGTTTCTAAAACTATCATAATAATGATGCAGAAATATATTCCTGTATTAATTGTGTAAAATTTCAGATGTGTTACAAATAGGCAGGAAGAACCTACATATAGACAAGACAGCCTCACTCCTGACCTATTTGGCCTGAACTACTTCCTACTCTGTTCAACGAGGACTGTACTGAATCAAGGTGGTGAGACAGCGCAGAAGCACGTGGAGGCCAACCCTGGCACAGATCTCTTGGTCCAAGCTCCCTAAGGGCACTCACAGCTGGCAGTACCACCCTCCTCAGGTCCAACTCCAGCAGAGCTGAGAAAGTCACATTCTTACTCGGTCACCCCTCAGGCTTACCTTTCCTCTGACAACCTCATCTGTCTCCAAAGAGAACCACATCCTGCCTGGGAAGGGCAGAGGACAGAGTCAGTACCCAGGTATTCCTGACAAAATTTCCTGCCTCCAGATTCCCAGAACTCATCTTTCTCTAGCCTAATTGAAAAGTGTAAAAACAAGAAGAAGAAATCCTTCATGAATTCTTTGCTGAAACCCCTAGTCTGCATTAATTATTCTTTTTTCTCTTCCTCAATGTTTCTTTGAGAAATACTTCTATTACAGGAGCCTTTGTGTTCTTCCTGACATTATAGTTAATTATGAGCATAGCTGGATTCCCTACTAAAGCACAAACTACCTAGGACCAACCTGTCTTAACTCATCTTTTATAAAAACTTAAGGTATTCAAGATTCTTGGCTGTAACAGGTTTTTAAGAAATGACTCCTGAATAGAATTTGTTGAGAACAGTTTGGTGCATGATACAAACAGTTCAAAGACGGGATGTGTTTAACTTTCCAATAAAAATGTCAACAGGCAGTATCAAATCAGTAAGCAGGATCAACATAAGTTTTATATGGACTTCCATTTCAACTTATTTGGTTAAATGAAAGCTTTGAGTCGGAAGAGAATAAACCTCAAAAACCACGACATGTCACAGGCATAAGTAGAAAAATATAAAACTTTTAATGGCATTTAAATAGAAAAAAGTTCCTCTCTTTTGTAGCCTAGGGGGAAAAAAAGACTTTTTGTGTCCCTTTTACACCATGAGCCTAAATACATTGATAGCTTCTGCATATTCTGATTATTTGATCAGTTTCCTATGTAAATCTCTGCCAAATAATGAAAATACAACTATCACTTACCTCATTTTGTGTATGTGATCCTTGTGATCTATATTTGATGTCAAGAACAAAATCCTGCCTTCTTGTAAATACTTTATATTAAATAAAATTCATAAGAATGTAAAAATTATGTTTAAGTGTGAAACTTGCTGGACAATGTTTCTTGATGGCGGTATATGTTATATCATGTTTTGAATAATATTGTGAATTGTGACAACTGTACATAAGAACATTGATTAGTAAATTCAGTGTATAAACGAGATTGGTGTTAGCTCATTTATTTACTACCAGCTCTGTGAGCAGATGCAGTAATTAATATTCTATTTTGTAGACACAAAAACTGAAGCTTGAAGAGGTCAAACTTGCAAAAAATGACATGTAAGTGACAGAGCCAGAATTAAAAGACTAGTCTTTCTGACTTTACCCTATGCATTTAGCAGATCAAATTTAAAAAAAAAAAAAAAAAATCTGTTCTGCTACAAGGTATGTCTTTTCTGTGAATTACTTCTTAGGCAAGTAGAAACAGTAAGTCATGTTGCTTCACGCATGGTTTTTCCTAGCATACTGGCTTTTTTTTCCCTTTTCATTTTTTAAAAGATTTTATTTATTCATTTTTAGAGATAGGGGAAGGGAGGAAGCAAAAAAGGAGAGAACACTGGTATGGGAGATAAACATCAATCAGTTAGTTTCCTCTTGTACACAACACAACCAGGGAGTGAACCCACAACCCACGCATGTGCCCTGACCTGCAATTGAACCTAATGACCTTTAGGTTTGTGGGATGACACCCAACAAACTGAGCCACATTGGTCAGGGCCTAGCATATTGTTTTAAGGCAGTGGGGAACAAGCATCTTTCCAATTAAAGATAAAACCTTAGCAATAGATGAATATTTTAAGGGGGGAAAAACAGTGAAAATCTATAAAAAAACTTTCCCTTCTTTTAAGTAGTAGTTGATTTGGTGGCATCAAGAACTGTTATCCTTTCAGATGGGTTAACATTTGACAAAGCTACCTGTGCAGATGAAGAAGCTGCAAAATAAATAAAATCCCCCTGGATTAAAAACAATGGGTTAATGAAGAAGGCTATACACTGGATTAGAGTTTCAATTTTAATAAAATAGTCTCTTAGAAGCAATGCCCTTCCGGGACCTATACTAAAAGAAGGCTGGAGCCCAGGTTAAAGTTTAAGACTCCAAAGATTGATGGTAATACAAAGCAAATTGCTAGTCCTTTGTTGCTGTTGTTGTTGTTGTAGTATTAGAATTGTTATTCTGTTACTTAGTATTCAAGATCAAAGTTCCATGGATTTTTTTCTGCAGCCTGTCCCAACCCTTTTTCCCCCCATAAGCCTTACCACTTTTATAGCACCGTTTTGCAGAACTCAACGTTTGTCAAAATATGTATATATGGTATTATGGCAGAAGACCCCGTATGCATTAGACAAAACCACCTCTATGAACCATCAGTACATGAGGACTTACTAAAACACCATGATAATTTTTGGTTTGGCTTTTAGTTTTTTAAAGGTGTGAGGTAAACTCCAATCCGACAGAGAAAGTAATGAATTTGTGTTAAACCTGAGACTATTAGGACAAAAATGCAGAAGTGGAAATTAATGCTACTCTGATTTCAAATGAGTTTAAATGATTTCTTTTTGATTTTTAAACAAAGATCAATGCAATGTCAACTCATCATGATCCCAAAGTAGCCATTAGAGAAACACACACACACACCCCCCAAAGCAGCTCTTTGGATATATCCCTTTTAAAAATAACCACTAGAGAAGCTGATACTATGGAGAGTGACCCTAAATGAGAATCTGTTGTAGAAACTAAGTCAATGGTTCCTATCAAGCATGCATATATTTCCAATTATTATGTTTTATATTCAGTATATAAATACACTATTAAAACAGAAAGTTCATATACAAAAGTAACTACGGTTTGTATAGAAAACAGGCCATATAAGCAGGTATTTTGATAGTTATAGTTCCCCTGAATTAACTGTTCATAACATAAAGTATTCTTGGAAGAAGAATTTCAAGTGATGCTTTGAGACCTAAGTATGTGGTTAAATGGGTTCTGGTATCTATTTCTATGTGGGAAAGGGGTTCCCCACACCAATGAGCAATTATCCAATACTGATAAGGTATCCTACACTGTAACTCATCCTGCCACAATCTATCCAGAGACAGTCAGATCCTACACGTTAAGGGGTCCGTCCTACAAGACTGCCCTCCCCCTTCGGATGCCTGTGGCAAGCCCAAGTGTTTTCACAAACCAGCTACAGAATTGAGGTTCCCATGATCCCCTCCTTGGGTTCAATTAATTTACTAAAGCAGCTCACAGAATTCAGGGAAACATTTTACTTACTAGATTACTGGTTTATTATAAAAGGATATAACTCAGGAACAGCCAAATGGAAGAAAGCTCCCATGCCCTCTTCAGGCATTCCACTCCCCCATCTCTTCCACCTATTCACCAATCTAGAAGCTTCCAAATTCTGTCATTTGGGTTTTTAGGAAGGCTTTGTAATAACTGATTAAATCATCAGTCACTGGCCATTTCCAACATACAGCCCCCTTTCCACTCCCTGGAGGCGAGGGGTAGGACTGAAAGTTCCAACCCTCTAACCAAGGCGCTGGCCCTACTGGCAACCAGCCCCCATCCTTAGGTACTTTCCAAAAGTCACTCATTAACGTAACAAAAGGCACCTGTATTGCTGTCCGGACTCACAAAATCCCAAGGGTTTTAGAAGCTGTGAGCCAGAACTGTGGATGAAGACCAAATATATATGAGAAATATATCTTCAGCTATATACTTCTTATAAATCACAGCATTAGAGTGCTAAAACGAATTTGTCTTCTTCCCATTGGTCTTAATGTTGGACCTTTATGCCTCCCAACTTCCCTGTTTCTATCTAACTAGTCTCAGTTCTTATATTCCTCATGTCAGAGATTATATACTAATCTGTACAGTAGTGTCATATTTACTGTTAAAATCAACAGGGTTGGGAGAAAAGGTATGTAATTTTAATAACGGAAAGCAAAAATTTTCAAGTAATTATTTAGATAATCCAAAATTAATATAAAAGAATTTTGTTTACTACAGAAAAGTTCCCTTCCTTTATAATTACATTTGGCTGGGGCAAGCAAATTAGTTCTTCTCTCCTAAATATCATCAATTTACAGCAAAACAGATATTCAAAACCATGTTTCTTACCAAGAGTTGGCCTGACATTTTTTAATCTGTCAGCATGCAAAATCCAGAATGGATCCAAACAAATTTTTCCATCGTATACATCCTCATCTCCCATTCTCACACCCCCAATCAGTTTCCCGTATCACATGAGGGCAACCCTGTAATTACCATTGTTCAGGCCAAAACCCATGGAGTCCTCTCTGTGTCCTCTGTTTACTTCTTATACTGTATCTAATCGAGGCACTGTCTGCCTCAAGGTCTTCACATCTGCTGTCAGCAGGTTCCTTCCTGCTGGAATATTCTCCCCCGACAAACCTACATGCCTCACATTCTCACCTTATCCTTAAGGTCCTTTGCCCAAATGTCACCATGTGAGTGAGACATTCCATGAGTACTTTATGTTCTTGCAACCTCTTCCTAATACTCCCTATCCTATTCCCAACTTTCTTTTTCTTCTAAATCCTTAACTCAAAGATTTCACTTACTTGGTTTTTGTCTCTTTCACTAAAATGTAACCTCTATACACTGGGGGGGCGGGATGCGGGGGGGTGTTGTGTGTCTGCTTTTCCAGTACATATCTTAGTGCCTGGCACATAACTGGAACTCACAAATCAGAATGCAGCACTAGGTCAGTCTGTCAGATGATTCCCATCCAAGGGAAGAGCAGGTGAAAGGGTTGACAATGGTGCTCTCACTGACTGATTTATTTCCCCATTATCACAATTACCTAATTTAATGACCTGAGCACTCAGAAAACTGGTGACTGCCTTAAGAGGATTTCTGCAACAAAACAGGTACTGGAGAAAATACTAACTCAAGCCTGCTAAGTAAATAAATGGCAAAAGGGTACCTCTTCTTCCTAGCATTCCTTCTTTACCAAATAAAAATAATGATTAACTAATCAAAAATGGCTATAACAAGACAAAGAGAGGACAGAAATAACCAACGTAACTTTTTAAAAGAGATTTACATCAACTATCAACAATAACCTCACCTTACATGTAAATTTTGCCTTGAAATATTAGCAAATCACAGTGGAAAGCAATCACAATTAGTAAGATACTTATAAAAATTAAGTGCCTGAAACACATACATTTCTGTATGTAGTAAGTTTCTTTTCTCTGACAAGGTTTAAAGTCATGGTTTTCAATTCGGTACTTTGAAAAATTTCACTGAGTTTACGTGTCTATAGATGCCTCTTTGGCAGTTTCTTATAAAATAGTGTAAGATAAATAAGCCACATACTGTGAAGAAAGACTTGTTCTTCCTGTCATGGTAGAAGGGGCTGAATTATGGCTTGGGAATAACACGGACATAAACCAAAATGTATTTTTGTCAGTAAATAAACTTCTGTATAAATATGTATAGAAAACACTGTTGAAGATCATGGGGTGGGAAAGAAGAACAACTATTAGGAAAAATTACATAGTTTGGGATATTTGCCATAAAGTTTGTAAGCAGTATAGATGGTTTTTCTAATATGCCTCAGTTGATAGCATATGCTGGCTTGTTAATGAAATGCAAAAACTTCTAAGATAACATCTACAGGAAAACATTGTCAACTGTAAATTAACACTTTAATATTCACTGAGTGCCTTCTACATGACAGGCACTCTGCTAGGTGCAAGGGATACAACACTGAACAAAAGACAAGATTATTTTAGAAGAAAGCTTCTCAGACTTTTTTTTAATTTTTAATTTTTACATTATTTATTTTAGAGGGGGGAGGGAGGGAGGGAGAAAGAGAACGAGATATCGATGTGAAAAACAAACATTGACTGGTTGCCTTCTGCGATGCCCCTCGGGCGGGGATGGGGGTAGCACAAGGCCCCCAAGCCAGGATGTGCCCTGGTTGGGAAGCGAAGCAATGACCTTTCAGTTTGCAGGACAACGTCCAACCAACTAAGCCACAACCAGCCAGGGCTGACCTCTTTAATAAAAGTAAAATCGGTGAGAGCATTATCTGTTTTACCCAAAATAAAACAAGATTTCTGAAGAAAGTTTACTGAGGATATATCACACAAGAAATTTATTCATTTTACCTATTAACACACAGAGAAAATGACCACAGAATGACACAAGGCACTACCAGATGTTATAGACAGTTAGTTTTACAAAATAATATATCCTCATAAGACAGGGTGCGACCACAAAACTCTTTTGTACTGCACAAACCTTTGCTCTTTATCTCATAACAAAGCACTCAGAAAGGCTGTGAAATGAGTTACTTGTTTTTCTTATACAGAAATGCCCAAAATTGATTACTTTTCCTGTGAAGACAAGCAACTTCCAGGAATATGCTACCTAGCAGTTATTTTTGTAAATTAAGAACACTTAAGATAAGTCTGGCATTTAAACTGGCTTTTCAGCTATGAAAATCACTTGATTTGTACAGAAATAAAATGAACTTAGAACTAGTCCTTTGAATGACTCTGTCACAAAGTCTTAATTAACCAAGATTTTAAAAAATAACGAACTGTATTATGTATACTTCATCACAATTTTTAAAATGACAAAATATTTAAAATCTCACTAAAAAAGAAAAAAACTTGAAGATAAAATGGTAGAAGGGTTTCTACCATTCTATTAAAAGTATCTTTAAAGCTTTAACTCATTTTTATCACAGTATTTTTTACATTTCAAATTTCTATACATATTTCAATGTGTGCATAAGTAAGTACAACACTTCATTAAAATATATTAATACATAATCACATATACTTGGGGGTACATGTTAACTTTCTACTGCTATGGATCACTACTCTTAAGTCAAGAGACTACGATATAGTACAAAAACAAAACAAACCGCCACGAATGCCACACAGCTCTCATAGTATATAGGTACAGACCCCAAACACGGGCAACTTTCTTTGACTTCACAAGAATTAACTAAATTCACAACCTCAATTAATCACTAGGGATACCAAGCAAAACTTTTGAATGAATTAAAGCATAAACATTACCTCTCCAGGAGAAAGACAATACAGAATATTTTTCCTCATTAAAATAAGATTGACATTGTGAAAAGACTGAAAAGTTAAATCAAATCCATGAACATCCTCATAGTCACTGCGTTACTGAATATGTACCACCCCCCCCCAACAAAGCACGTTTTCATACACGAGAAGCTACACAATGATAAGGCAGCAATAGCAGTTTCAATCTCAGTTTCATTCCCTTACCTCTTATTTGTTCTTCCCTTTCCCATCAGCATCTAAATAAGGCAAACCTATTCCACCTTAAAAAGCAGCAGCTCCACTCCCACCAAGTTCAGAACAATTACTCTACAGAGTTGTCTTTACTTCCTCAGCCCATGACAAACCCCATTACAGCTCCCACCAGTTCAATGAAATTGTTCTTGCCAAGGTATCTGAAGTCCTAACTCTTGGAAGCTTTTGGATTTATCTCATTTGTCTTCTTCGTGACATATGACACAACTAAGCAGCTTCCTTTCTTCTGTCTTCATTTCTGTGACACTACACTGTCTAGGTTTTTGTCCCACCTCTTTTGTTATTAGTTTTCTTTTACTGGTTTCTACACCTCTACCCATTCTTTAAATGTTGATGCTCACCAGTAGCTTGTCTCTGCTTAACTCCAACTATCCACAGGATATTCTGCCCGCTCCAGAAGTTTTAATTACCATAAAACAGTCTTCAAATATGCATCTCCAACCCTGACCTCTCACTCTTCTGAACTCCAGGAATGACAGGCACAGGAAACATACATAATTGGCCGCTGGGTCTTTTCCTCTAGCTCTCTCACAAGGGCCTCAAGTTCAACATGCTCAAAACCAAAAACTTCTCTGCAACACTAACTCAGCACTCCTCTCTACTCCATTTATCTCAATGTCATCTCATCTCCAAAAATGGCATCATCGCCACCCCCCCTTGTGTGAAACACCAAAATTTTTCCCTTCCTGATAATTTTTAATAGCTCTAAGTCAATATACCCACCATGGGCTCTATCCACCCTTAAGCTGGCCCCAACCAATTACAGTATTAGAGAAACAGAGTCCCAAGTTACCATTCTAAAACACAACCTGTTTTCACTTATCTCCAGAATGTCACTGAGTCTCTTTCTGATGTTATTAAAAAATGACTTCAAAAAACATTTCTTGCTATACAAATAAATATAGTCTACAAATGCAAAGTTTTTAGAATCTTAATAGTTAACTGTATTTTTGAAATTTCAGGAGCATAAGTATACGTGTGTACTCCCAATAAGTGTGTGCATGTTTTTATATCTTCAACAGGGACAGAAAAACAGGCACTAAAAAATAGGAATATAATCCTAAAAACAAGTAAAATCTTCACACTAGAGCTGAAAAAATATGTGATTTTGTTGAAGCCCCTCCACACTGTACTCTCTGCAAATCTTCCTCATACACAATAGAAACCTATCCTTAATCCTAACAAACACCCTCCAATGCCTCAAAGCACTGGATGGACTGGCCATTTGACTAAAGCAGAAATGAAAACAGCACACTGATGTCAGAGCTAATGCAAGTCAAAAAGTGGAACCAGTAGCTAAGGAATCCATGAGATGACAGCTGAGGCATTAGTATCCACTACTAGGTGATTCCTCTCCCAAGAACAGACTATCTTCCCCAGGAGCATAGGAACTATGTATTTCACTACTGACTTTTGGAAGTCTGAAGTTCACTAAGTCATTTTACTATCTATCTACATCATAGTCTATTAGCAGGTGTGATCTTTCAAAAGTGTATCAAGTTGGTCTGATCAGGAAATCATCCAATATAAATATGAACCTCTGTAGGCACTGTTAGGAACCAGGACTAGAAAAGCCATCTGTTTTATGAAAATAATATTTCCACTTCCCTAGTGATTATAGCTATCAGGAACAACTGTGAAATCCCAAGAGAAGAAATTTTAACTGCCTCAAAACTTTAATTATTCATATAAACTGGCCAAGAAATTAAAGTTATATGTTACACAAAGGGCTCCCTAACCCCTTAATATTTTTTGGCTAATTATTCCACTGGTAGTCTACATCTGCTCTGCTAAAATTTGGTTATGAATCAGAAGTAACTCACTGGGAATGCTTTTATATCTAAAAGTGACTATAGGTAATAACTAAATTCACAAAAATTGTTATTTTTAATGTGCATAAAATCCTCCTGAAAACAAGTCCCACAAAATAAAAGAACAGATGTGACTGTAAAAGTTTAAACTCTTTCAACCACTAGGAAGAATGAGATCAATTTAACAACAAAAAACTTAATTTGGACAACATATTTAATCTGTACTTTTTGAATATCTTTAATGCTCAACAACTTATGATCAGGAAGCATGTTACGCACTGCCTTTACCAAAAAAAAAAATGAATATATTGGGATAATTTGAATACATAAATAGTTCAGGGATCTGCAAATATATACATTCTAAACATTCAAAAATACTATCATACCACATATACAATATGGGGTATTTTTTGTTCAAAGAGCCTCATTTGTTTCAACTATTCCTCCTCTTCTTACCACCCCCCATTCTGTTTTGTTTTTGAGGTTTGTTTCTTTTTTTTGGAAATAAACATTTTCTAGAATTAAAAATGTAGCTTCTCGATCTTTTCCAATCAGACATACCACAGTTCCCTCATTTCTTGTAGTTCATCTCCAGGCGTGGTCTTTATTATCTCGAGTAAAACTACTTTTAATAATTTTTAATTAACTATTTGGATCTACTCAACATATTAAAACCATATTACTTCTGAAATAAAAATGAGTACAGGCACTATGCCTAACACTATTTATATGTATGAGCTAATCATACCAGTAGAAAATATTTAGTTCCAAACAACCCAACATTTATAGCTTTAAACAGCAGACGTAAGTAAGGCATCATCCACAAGAACTATTACACACAGTAGTTGCTGAGAGCAAAAAATATCTGATGACAGAAACCATGTCCATAACATCTTAAAATTGCAAATTACTTTTACATAAACCTGAATAATATTGTTTACCAAAAGAATCATCAAAAGAGTAAAGCATTTCAAATTCCTTCAAAGCCATAAAAAAGAGCAGTAGCAGAATGACTGCTCCAAAGATTACCAGAATAAACTCTCTCAGTTTGTACTATCCTAACTCACCCCCATCAAAACACATTCACCCTTAGGGATTCACAAATAAAAAACACAGAATTCATTGCAACTGTGGTTACCATTTGTAAGCAGCCTTTCACTGCTCCAAAAGGCTCATCATTATAGATGCTCATCAGTTTTTAAGCCACATCCACAGCTGCTTAATTAGAAAACAAAATTTGACAGCCAAAACTTTAAACTGACGTTTATATAACACTTCTACATAAAATACTATTAAAAGGACTCCAGTATCATAGAAAAAAATGAATGTATCTAGAATACCAGAAACATGAGACTGGAGTCATTTTGAATAGTAATGCGTTTCATTTATATGGTGTGAGAATTATTTTCTAAGCTCTCTGACACGTATAATATCATGTTTAACTTAATGCTTAGACTGAAGAGATAGCATTTATGCTGAAGAAAGGTGAAGCACAGATATCACCAAATTAGTTAGTGAACAGAATCTGTATCATGACCACCAACCATGTTCTTTACACAATCTTTATCTTCCAAAGTTGAATAATGAAATGCTGAGACAAAACTCCCAATTAAACTGTTCTAAAAAACTAAAGTCAATTTTTTTAAATTCCACATAAACCAATTTCCTTTACAACTTTACCCTCCTGCCTCAGATTCTACCTGGACTGAGAAAGGTACTACTCTGGGTAGTAGTACAGCCAATTGTGTGTTGATGGATGACTATAACCATAAAACTGGAGGGTGGAGAGGGGAAGAGCAGGAATGCCAAGTAGCTTTTTATCTACTAAATTACGCAATCGCTAGAAGACGTTCACCACAACTGAATGGGAATCCAGAGAATGAGTTTGAATTCCAACTTTTCCACCATCTAGAAGGTGAACTTGGTTTAAGTTTCTGTAAAAGAAAAACATTACTTTCCTCACCAGACATGGCAAACACTAGAAGCAACAAGAGACCTCAAGGCTACTGAATACCACATTCAGTTAACAGATTATATCTAAAACACATTAGTTGAATCTGTATTAATACCAGGGAGCTCATAAAACTTTTTAAGTATAACACATCGTAGTAAAAGTAGGATTTCAGGCCAGTGAGAAAAACACAGAGCTTTCAAAAAGTGATGTTTAAGAACACTTCATTCATTCAATCAACAAATACTGAGTACCCACTACATGCCATGCACTATGTTACAGTTAAGAAGTGAAAGACAAAATAAAAAGGCAAATAAAACATATTGTTAAAAGCTGACACATGCAAGTCAGAAAAATAAAACAGGGAAGGAGCAGAGAACACGGTATTAAAAAGCAGGATAGCCCTGGCCAGGCCAGGTAGCTACGTTGGTTAGAGCCTTGGCCCCATACACCAGGGTTGCAGTTCGATCCCCTGTCAGGGCACATGCAGAAATCAACCAGTGAATGTGCAGATGTATGAAACAGCTGATCAGTGTTTCTCTGTCTTTCTGTCTCTGTCTCTGTCTCTCTATCCCACTCTCTCTCCCCCCCTAAAATAAATAATTGATTTTTAAAAAGCAGGATAAATGTGATAAAATGAGAAAGACTAGAAAGGAGACCAAGAAAAGGTGTCAGTGAGATGGAAAACCAGGAGATGGTATTTTACAAATGAACAAAATGTTTGAATAAGCAGGGGGTGATCCAAAATTTCAAATGCTGCTGATCAAATCAAGTCAGATGACATCTGAAAAAAACTGATCACTACATTCACCTGTGTGGAGGGAAATTGGTAACATTGAGAGCAGAGTTTTGTTGGAATGGTAGAGACACAAAAACCTGGCTGAAGTAGGTTTAGGGAGAATGGAGTGAGTAACTGGAGCTAAAACTCTTCACAGGAAGTTATTGCGAATGGGAAAAGAGAAATAGGGCATAGAGGGAGTGTGGAGTGCAGAGGGAGAAATAACAGCATGTTTGTATATTGTCAAGAATGCTTCAGTACAAAGGTAAAAACTGAAATCAGAGAGAGGGAAAGGTAGCTGGCTAGTACAATATCCTAGAGTAGCTGAGAAGCGATGGGGTCTAGTGCACAAGTAAGGGGCTCCCCCTTAAAGGGGAGTTCCCGCCCTTAAAGAAAAGTTTCACATGATTTGCACACTTCGGCAGGCATCAGATGATACACATGACTGGAGTCCACCCCCAGAGCTTCTGATACAGGAAGTTGGGGTGGAGTGAAATGATTTGCATTTCTAACAGGTGCCCAGATTATTCGATTGCTGCTGGTCCAAGAACCTCACTAAGAATCATAGCGCTAGTATCAACAGAAGGAAGCCAGAAATAATTGTGTATGAAAACAAATGCTGTACACTTGGTTATACATTTGGAAAAAATAAGGTGACAGTACATAATACACAGGAAGAAAAATACCTCCAATAAGGAGTAAAGGGATACTTTTTTTTAATTGTAAAAGAACATATTCAAGAAAAATACATACAAGAATACTTTTATAATTTTAGGGTGAGCAAGATAAGCAAAATACAACTCCAAAGGAAAAACTACAAATTTGACTGTGTAAAAATTTTAAATTCCTAAAACAATAAAACTGAATGATTAATAAAGAACTAGGAGAAAATATAAAATTGATAGTGTTTATCTAGAAAATAAAAAGTTCTTACACAAAATGAGAAAAAGGCATTTCATCAGAAAAATGGATAATTATACAAGTTCACAAGAAAAATACAAATGGCTAATAAACAGATGAGAAAACAGTGGTTCCACTTAAAAAAGTATCCAGGTTTTAGTTACCTTCTAGTTACCACGTACAGAAGTATTCCGGGCAGTAACGTAACAACTGAGAAAGTTTACTTCCTCAAAGCTGCCATTAAGAACAATGGGGCCCTGGCAGAGTGAGTCAGTTGGTTGGAGCATCGTCCCCTTACACCAAAAGGTGGCTGGTGTCTGTCTGTCTGTCTCTCCCCTCCACCCTCCACCCTTCCCTCTGTATAAAATCAATAAACATATCCTCCAGTAAGAATTTAAAAAAAAAAAAAAAATGCAGTCACACCTACCCAAACCTACACTTGCCCAAACCTACACAAGAATTATTTCCCCAAGTAGCTGAAGAACAATATGCTGTTTAATTGGTATGATCCAATTTAAGTGGAGGACAGACTAAGAATAAAGAATTTTTTTTAATCCCATATGCATGGAAACACATCCTACAGCAGTACGGAAGACCACCCCCAGGCAGAGGCAAGGATGAACCACTCCTTATGCTGTTATGCTCTACACTTACTCTGTGAGCTTTTTAAACAATATACCCATATATTTCTTTTGGGGAATAATAAATACTTTTAAAAAGAAAAACTTGAAAGAATATACATTAAAATGTTGTGTACAATTTGAGAGGGTTAAGATTTTTATGCTTTCCTCTGTTTTGTTACTTTTGTTATTAGCAGAAAAAAACAATACATGCAGAATTTGAACTATCCAGTCAACACTAAAGATGTTGATTCTTTTCCTTAAAGTGAGCCAAAAAAGTTTAGATTTTTAAAGAATCTTTCATGAAAATAGTAACCATGGCTTTTACTTTCTTAATGCATAAGAAACAAAGAGTATGGCAAAAGAAGAACTACTGACCTCACCGTAAATAAACAGTGCTCATCTCTCGGGGCTGGGATTTAGTGTGTAGAGAAAACAACCTTATTCGCTTTATACTGATATTGTTTACAATTCACATGTATTTAGCTAATGACTTTTTAAAAACTAATATGAGATCTGAGGATGGCTGTGTCAGCAGCATAGTTTTTCAATCTCTCCCACATGAAAGACAGAGCAACTAGACAGCAAAATCAAAATCTATACACTGTTTACATCAAAACCAGGTTACCAAGTAGTCCCCACAAACCACCAACAGCCATAAATTAAAGAAGGAAGCAGGAGGGGGGTGGGGGGGCCGCAGGCCAGGGCGGGGGAGAGAAGCTGACAAGGCTGTGACAACAGTCCAACCATGAGATGAAGTAAGCATTGAGAAAAAAGCAATGGCACCGAGTGAGGGGAGCCCAGAATATATGAAATGAGAAATCTGGAAGCATAAAGGGAAAGACTTGGTCATCAACAAAATAAGAAAATACAAGAGTAGGAAGAAATGAAAAACAGTTAATTTTTTTCCTGTGGCAGCTAGATGGACAATACCACTAATAACAGATATCAAGCCTGTTTTAAAAGATGATATAACAGACCTAGGTGGTGGAAAAAACAAGTTGTTTTGGAAAAACCAAGTTTTATGGGCCTACAGTACAACCAGTAAGAACTTTATAAACATGGATCTAATAAACATCTGAGCTGAGGATAGAAACATAAGTCAAAAATACATGAGAAAGACAAAGATCACAAACCACAATATTTAAGACTGAAAGAGGAGTAGGTAGCAAAAAAAAGCAGTGTTCATGCAACAAAGACCATGAGCATCTCACTAATCAAGAATAAAGACATGGTCAACAAGAATAAAGACATCATAGTCAACGAAAACAAGGATGCAGAAAAACTGAACAGGCTGATGATTGAATTGAGGTTTGAAAATCCAGTTGAAGGTTATTTAATGGTGGCCTTGGGTAAAAACCAGATTTTAACCTGAAACACAAATGGGAATATAAATAAGAGACAAGTGGTAAGGAAAAGATAATGGCAGTGGCTTGAATGAAAGCTTAAGAATGGAAACTGACATTATGCAATTCTTACAGACCAGACAACTAGTCATTAGGCAGAAAAGAAGATAACAGAAAAAACTGAAAATACAAACTGAGGGAGGATTAACTGATAGAACAACATCGCAGGAATGTCTGACAAAACTGTTTTAAAAATTAAATAGTAAAATTTATTTAAGATAAATGATGCCATTTCAGAGAATCTTTTAAATTCAAAGATTAGTTAAGTCTAATTTTGAAAGCATTTCTAGAACACAGATTTATTTTTAAAGTAATCCAATAGAGAAGAATATAGTCTCCTTTTCCTTAAAGCCTTGTATTAGACTTATATTTGGGACTGTCTTGCTACCCAGTAGAGAGCTTGGAAGCTTGCTGTATCAGCAGATAGAGGATAGTGCAAAAGGCAAAGGCAGAAACAAAGCTCTGTGAGTTTGCATTAAATTCCAGACTTCTTATCTATAAAATGGAGATATCATCTTCCTCATTGTGTAATTGAGGATTCAGTAGACAGTCAACCAAATGTCAGTTCCCCAAGCTCCTTAATATTATGTTTGCTAAACTATTCATATTTCTTTTTTAAAGACTTTTATTTATTTTTAGAGAGAGGGGAAGGGAGGGAGAAAAAGGAAGAGAAATATCAACATGTGGTTGCCTCTCACATGCCCCTTACTGGGGACCTGGCCTGCAACCCAGCCATGTGCCCTGACCTGGAATCGAACCAGCAGCTCTTTGGTTTGCAGGCTAGCACTCAATCCGGTGAGCCACACCAACCGAGGCTCGTTTTTCTAATATAAAAGAGAACGTTAGCATTTCCATTAGGAAAAAAAAAAGTTGGAGAATATATTCCCAATTGTTAACAGTAGTGAATTTTCTGGTGAGGACTACAGTGGTTCACTTTACAAGATATATTTAAATAACTTGTGAGTTTCTGTAACATATTTTTCTAATCAGAAAAATAACCAGATGACATTAATTAACCCTTAAGAAAAACTTCCACAAGACAGTCACTTCCCTGAAAAAATTATAGAAATAGGCTAAAAATGAAATGAGAAAACAAATCAACTGCCCACCTAAGCTACTGTGTGAATTTAAATTCTAATGTAATTTAAAAGATATTTAATTACCAACTGACAACTTCCAGCTAAGAAACTAAGTGAATGACATGCTACTAAATCCTCTATGTAAAATGTACACATCACACTGTATATAATGAAGGAAGGCCAGGATGAAGAATGGCTTGTTCACCAATAATTATGGAATAAACTTTGAAAGCTATAACTTTTTAAAAAACATTAATGAAGCAGCAACTCCCACTAATTCAGTAGTACTATCTATTTAATCAAATAATGACTCTTATTATAAGCTGTAAGTAAATTACCAGAACTATCACTACTATCTTTGAATGCTGAAATGGATTTAATTCACTTCCTTGACATTTGGATAAGTACATATGACATATACAACAGACTTAATGAATCCCATAGTCAAGAGAGTTATACTGTCTTGACATATAAACTAGAAAAAAAATTACAGTATGAAAATCATCAGGTTCATAAACGAGCCCTTTCCGTATAAAATTTCAGGTTGCGGGCTCCTTCCCTGTAAAAGAGTCTTCTTTTTTCTCAATCTCTTCTGTAGTTCCATTTCAGATGCTTTAGAATCTCAAACAGCTGGAATTTAGTGCGGATGGTAACTAAGAAACTAGGGAGGCAGTGGAAGATCGGAGGGAGCCGGGGTACCTGAATCCAGGCGGTGTGGCTGTTGAACACCGTTAACTACAGCAGCGTGTGTGAGAAGTGATGCAGTGAGAACAAGTGTGTCCTCAAACAGGACACCCGGGTCAGTCAGAAATACGAGATAAAGAACACAGGCAGCATCAACCACAGGAAAACAGAAGAACACAGAGGCAGGCTCAGAGCTGACCAGTTAGTAAGCAACACCGGCAGCAACACTCCACCAACCAAGCTTAGGCTAAGAGATCTGGAGGCTCCATTTAAGTCCCCACAAACAGGAGGGGGAAAGACTTTTTAAAAACAATTTAAAAACAAAGCAAAGTACATGTAACATTAAAAGGCAGCTGAGTAGTATAAGTAGAAAAGACCGATAGACCAGCCTAAGTCTCTCTCCAAAAATCAAACCAGGAACTAGTACCAGCTCAACCATTTAAAGTGCCTCAGCCATTAGCTAACTGTAAATTATTTAACATGCCTATGCCTATGTTTAAATGAGTGGTTACTTTAGAACGTATGATTAGAAAAGACTTTTCCAGCTCTGAAGTTTACTGAATTCAATGGGTTGAAATAATCTACATTTGTCACAAAGGAGGTAGTTACATTTTGTGTTATGTTACTCCACAAGAAGGAGAGTGTAATATACCAGAATATAAATAAAAGAACACAGAGTCATAGCCCAGCAGCCCTATAGAGGTTGCTTCATCATCTTTCATTAAATCCAGTAAGACACAAATTCCCTGTCTCCTCCATTAAAGCAATCCACAGTCTTAAGAAAAACCATGGCCTAAAATTTACCCATCAAGCTTCAATGTAAATATATTTAGAGATGGGAAAGTCACTTGTGAATTTCAGTGAGCCTCCCTTCAGCTTCTTTCTATGGGACATATTCTAATACCATTATGCTTTTCTATGTTTTAATGCTTTAAGTGAGTTCTTTTTGCTTATGTTTCATGTTTAACTTCAAAAAGTAGAGTCTAGGAAAGGCAGAAAACAGTATAATCCAGGGGTCAGTTTCTCTGGAAGTTCTATCCAGAAAAACCAACCTTTGCTAAATCTATCACTTAAACTAAATGCCACCTAGTGGCAAGTGTTACACATTCTTAAATCCATACAAGTCATATTCATCCATCAGGTAACATTCTGGCCTACAGCAGTTGCTCCATAATTATGCAAGGTAAGTAAAATATTGATCCTGTTCTTATGGAGCTCACTGAGAGATTAGACAGATGGATAAATAATACAGATAGATTTGTAAGTTGCAGAAATATGTTAAATGTTACAGAAGTATGCTAAGTATTCAGCATTTATTTAAAGGCTAAAAGGAACAGAACACTGTTAGGTAGGTTCTCTTATATCTGTTCGCCTCACTCAGACTTGCCCATTTCTAATTATTTCATCACTAAGATTTCAATTGTTCACTTGATTTTCCTCAACCCAAATTATCCTTTATATTCCACTCCCGAAAGGGGCAGGTGAAGGACTACTTCCAGAGCTGAGCTAGCCATTTTATTTCCCCTATGTCATTTAATCCTCTCATCTCTACCATGAAGTATTTTCTATCATTGTTGAGACAAGGGCAAGACTTAGACATGCTCATAGCCATGTTTCTATTTTAGAGACAGTGAATGGATTCCAAAGCTCCCCACACCACTATGCCTCAAAATTAGCTGCTTTGTTTTTCCATTCCTGGGACTACCAAAATCAGACCTTGATATATTTTTCTTAAGGTGTCCATCAATTCCAATTTTATTTTACTACACTGTTTACATTCAGCCTCACCTCTTTTAAAACATTCACAGTAAGTTCCCTCCTTGCTCAACAAATCGATTGATATTCTAATCTTTAGCTTAGCACTCAAGACTGAAGGTCCTCTAAGAGGCCCCAACCACTTTTCCAGTTTTATTTCCTACCACTCCCTTTCAACTCTCCTGTTTTCTAAGAACTTTCCTCCAATTAAGAGATAATCATTCACACCTCTGTGTTGTCACCAAGATTATCCACACCTCGGTGTTCTCACCAAGATTATACTTCTGGTAGAGTACTTATACTCTCTACTATTATAATTATCTGTGTACTTTCCACTAAGTCATGAGATTCACCAGACCATTTCTTAGCCATCTTTATAACACGAGTACATACAAGCATCTTATACCCAGTAAGTGCTCAACTACTATTTCTTTAATATGTTATTAAAACAATTGTAAAGGAGAACTGATAGAGCATGGTTATACTTTTCATTTCCTGTAACCCTTCCTTCATGTCTGGGTACCTAAATGTTTCTGCTTCCTCCCTTTGCTGTAAGGATCAGGAGCTTAGTATAGAACTATAGAATTTTGATTTGAAAAAGTATGGTGGCAACTATGGAGACAATAAAAAGTTCAATGGTTGCCAGGGATTAGGGAGTGGGGGAGAGGAATAGGCAGAGCACAGAGGATTTTTAGGGCAAGAAACCACTGTATATTGCAGACATAGTTGTAACTACATTACACATCTATCCAAACCTAAAGAATGTACACCAAGAGTGAACTTTAATGTAAACTATGGACTTGGGGAGATAATAATGTGTCAATGTAAGCTTTATCAATTATAACAAATACACCACTCTGCTTGGGGATATTGAGGCTATTTATGTGTGGGGGCAGGGAGTACATGGGAAATCTCTGCACCTTCCCCTCAATTTTGCTCTAAACTGAAAACTGCTCCAAAATATAAAGGCCATTAAAAAAAGTATGCTGGCAAAATTAAGCAACACCTACTGTCTGCAGTTTTCCAAAAAGCGAACAAATATTCATTTAAAATATGCAAACCCATTTAAAACTAGTATGTTCTATCTGGAGCAAGACTAGTTCCAAAGTAAGTTGTTAAGAATTTTTAAAAATCCACAACATTGGTTCTATACTTTATAAGGCACCTAACATTGTTGTTACTTAACACAATCTTTACACACTAATAAAAAATAGGGTTTTATAAAGTGATAACCCTTTTTCCTGGTTATATAAAATTTTTATGAGATTTCTTATTCACAATTCCATAATCTAATTAATGCATAACACACAAAAAAATCAGCTCTAAGACCAAATTAAAACTATTGAATATATAAAAGGAAGGGGAATTAAAAGGGTCAATTTGATTTTCTAGTAAACAGTCTGGTACAAAAAAAATCCCTTTTTTATAAACTGGTAATCTATACCAAATCTTTTATTACCAAATCATAAGCATGTTATTCAGTAACATAACAGTATTCACACTCAAGCACATCATAGGACATTTTAGGTGAAATGTTCAAACTGCTGTCCATCTCATGTGAGATATTCACGTACCCTACGGACCACACTCAACAGTGTTACTTCTGCCAGACCCTGTATTTCATTTCTCATGTCCCACGTGTGCAACATTTTCATTGCAAGGCTTTTGCCACCTAGGGTACCTACGAAGCAGTGGTTTCTCTCTTTTTTTGTAAAATTAAAACAATGTAAATATTCCCAAAACTGCCACGAACATAACCTATCTGACTGAAAAGCTGTCATGCTTATCACCATTGCATTGTCTCAACATAACAAACCTACATAAACATTTATATAGACAGGTAATTACTGTAGTATCAATTATATAAACCAAACGATAGTCCCTTCAATGCTTGCTTTTCCCCAGTAGTAGATTCAGGAAATACATCACCCTTTTCACCTCATTAGGATATCATTTCATTCCCTGGAGCAAAGGCAGGACTAATGAGGCATACACAACACCATGATGGTGTGCCAGGCCTATGGGGCATCCAGAACTGTGGGCAGGGCGTCAAAGAGATGGGCATTCAACATTCCTACATCATTACTGCTGTCCAAGCAGAGAAGGAAGCAGTAACGAGCAGACCCCAAAAAGCTGGGGGTGACTCAATGACAACATCTGTGGTCAAGCAGTAATTTACCAAGTATGTCTGCTCAAAATGCCAAGGCACATATTTAAAGGGCTGCGGTCCTCTGCACTAAATACACTGCTGCCTTCCTAAAACATGACCCACAAACCACAGGTTGCACATAAAAAGTCCATCTTAAACCCTGCCTGTGAAAGGTTACTAGGAGAAGCCAGCTGTTATAATTAAAACATTATCTAGAGAGTTTTACTATTTACAAATAACTTACATGTAGTTTTATTTGACAATTATAATTTCACACATTAATCAATAGTTTACTTTACTTGATAGACACAATGTGCCTGGCAGATAAACAACAAAATTGTCATTCCCTATCTTCTTTTTTTTTTAAGACTTTATTTATTTATTTGTAGAGAAAGGGGAAGGGAGGGAGAATGAGAGGGAGAGAAACATCAGTGTGTGGTTGCCTCTCACATGACCCCAGCTGGGGAGCTGGCCTGCAAACCAGGCATGTGCCCCGACTGGGAATTGAACCAGTGAACCTTTGGTTCGCGGGCCGGCACGCAACCCACTGGACCACACCAGCCAGGGCCATTCCCTATCTTATAAAGGAAGGACCTGAAGCTTGGAGAAATTATCTGTAAATAACCTGTCCACAAGACCTGAGTCTCTCTCAAGGTTAGCAACTTATTATTTGGTTCAATGGCATGGATCCCCCAAAAAGCTATCTATAATATCTTAAATTTACGCATCTAAAAAGTACGTAAAACACTACAAAATAATAAAACATTTTGGGAAACACTTAACAGTCAACCCTAAAAAAAAAAAAATGTGGAATTTAAGCTTGTCCATTTTGTACAAGCAAAATAGTGTTTTCCACTAATTCAAAAGGAACTTTTGCCTAAGAGTTTTACTATAATGTTCTCAGGGACTATGAGACTACCTGTAGCTGAAAATATCTATTCTTTTGGGTACTTTAGCAATTAAATCCCCTATAGAATTAGTATATTCCCTGCACATATCAAATTCTGCCTACATGAATCACATTGCATCAAGGTTTCAAAGTATCCTGAGTGTCCTATTTAAAAAACCTTTAGTGAATCTTTACCATATACTAGACATTCTTCTGAGTCTAAGAATATACAAATAATTAAGAAGAAAATGATAACCGCCACCAAGTAACTAACAGCCTTTGCACATAAAAATTATAATTTAGTATGACACTTCTAAGAGAATTATGCTGGGTCCTTTAAGAACACACAAATCAGGCACTGAACCCAGCCTGGTGGATTGGGTTAGAATATCCTCAGACACAAGTCATGCGTAATAACCCACTAACACCAGCACTTTTCACACACAGGGAGGCACTGAAGTGCTAACTCCATGCAGGGAACTCCAAGTTCTTAAGTATGGCTGGTTTACCAAATATGAAGGGAGAGGAAGGCAAACAGTCCATCTGGAGAAAAGTAAATGAAATAGAGAACCCTGTAGAGAACCTATATGCCATGCTAGCTAACTTTTTTTTTTTTTTTTTTTGAGAACTTGCTATGTGCTTAAAAATTTAATCCTCACAACAACCCATTGGGCTAAGAATTATTTTGCAATTGATGGAAGAGGCAAGGAGAAGTTAGATCACCAGCCAATGTTACAGACGTTTTAAGTGGCACAGACAGAGCTGGAACCCCGTTCTGATTAAATTCTAAATGTGAGCTCATAAACTATCCACTCAGCTGCCTCTCTTAATGAAGGCTGCTAGGGGGAGCCATTGAGAGGACTTGTAACTTAGGAGTGAAGTGATCAGATTTGCTCTTTAGAAAGACTGTGTAGAAGGTGGATAAAGGGGGTGAGTCTAGAAGCAGAAACTGCCAATGTCTACAGTGATCCAGGTGAGGAATTATGAGAGCATGAACGGTGGCAGTGAGGATGAAGGAGACAGATTCAAGCAATTTTTCAGAAGAAAAAATTATCTGTTCTCAGTGATTTAAAGGGTTAGTGTCTGAGAGGAACCCAGAAACCTGACTTGGAGAACTAGATAGGACATGATATCATCTACCAGGAATAGAAATGCAACAGGTTTTTTGGGGGGATGGGGGGGATTGTTTTCTCCTAAATGCAAAATACTTTCCTAGACCAAAGGCCAAGTCTGGTTGTTAGAAAATATTCTTGAGTCTATAACCATACCACCCTGAACACGCCCGATCTCATCTGATCTTGGAAGCTAAGCAGGGTCAGGTTAATTCTTGGATGGGAGAAAATATTCTTGGGAACAAATGACAAAGCATTTAAAATAT
Organism: Pteronotus mesoamericanus; assembly: GCF_021234165.1. Lineage (NCBI taxonomy): Eukaryota > Metazoa > Chordata > Mammalia > Chiroptera > Mormoopidae > Pteronotus > Pteronotus mesoamericanus. Next base: position 15,280,486 of record NW_026555234.1, on the reverse strand, counting down.
AAGGAATATTGAAAATTAATCATTACTATTAACAGACTTAGCCTAGAGCCCAGTGAAAGCATTTTGTGCTATTTTTTAAAATATTACCGCATACAGAAAACAAGTCACTAGAAGAAAAGCATCCCATAATTTTACAATGTTATTACATTTAAGTTTGACAGACCTTCAGTCTCTTACACAAAAAACACACACAAACCCTACCCTATAATTTATTTTACTTTTCTCTCCCCCTCTAAGCTTACAGGGGGGAAAGCTATCTATTTTATTACCCAAACTATGATACATATTTGGGGTTTTTTTCATCCCACTATCACCACTGTGACTTGCCAAGAACTTAGTTCAAACCTCCTATTTGACCTCCTATAAAATATGACCTACTTCACATCAGCTTAATTCAGCAACAATTCCTAGACTTTAACCACACCTTTCACCAAAGGATGCTCTCTCCAAATCTTAAAGTACAGCAATCCTGTGCAGATGTGGCAAGTTGTTTCAATTCCCATTTTACTACACAGTTAGGAAACTGGCCCAGGGGAAGTAGAGTAACTTGGAAATAATCACAAAGCCTGACGCCAAAAATAACAGCTTTTAGTCAATCCATGAGAAAATACTGCCCCTAGTTGAGATAAAATGAAATTCACTATTAGGAGAAAGCAAAATGCAAAATAATGTATTAAAGCCAGGTCCCAGAATTTCATATTTTCTTTTTAAAAATGACCAAATACTAGGATTAAGACAATTTTCAAGAACTTTCAAACACAATTTTCCCCCCAATACCTTATCTATCTAGAGTGCCAAAACTGACTTAATGAATTACAGCTGGCTAAAGTGGCTTTTCTCCCAAACCATTTTTTTCCTCAGCCACTTAAAAGACGCTGATAGAAATCTGTTAGTATAGGACAAGAAGTAACTTTTTAACAAACCTAACTGCTTAAAATGTAACACACAGAAGCATATATTAGAAGAGATTTGAAAATACCTCAAGTGAACCTCTTATATTTTTTTCCTGGAAATATACTCTATAGATACATCTACAGTATGCATGACCAATAAATTTAAAGCTTTAATCATCAATAATCAGAAAGAAAGCCTCCCCACCACAGCTCAGGCCATATATTCCTAAATATGCTGTTGTTTGATGTAATTTAGTAAAAGCACTGTGTTATTTGGTCATGACATACAGGTCTTAAACATTTCGGAAACAAAAAACACGACTTGTAAAAGGTGCTTTTATGATATTGGTGCCATCATTCTTTTATGCACAAGTCCTTCCATTATTACAATACTTAACATTTGCTTATAGTGCGAAACAACAGTGTGCCAAGATTTTACCTTCAAAAGAATAATTATACACTAAAAACATGTAAGGGAGACAAATGATTTTTGGTAAAAAACTGCTCATGGAGCCCTGACTGCAAATTTTCACAAAACTCTCACATATCATTTATAAACCATGATTTCCTGTTCATGAAAAGTCACACTACTAATTCTAATCACAGCCTTCAAATAAATGCTTTCCACTGCACCAACATTCCTCACACTAAATCTTGTATATTCTCTACCAGTAGAACTTCATGTGGAACTTTAGTTTATAAATGAAATGACACTCTAGATGACTTTATGAGTAACACATCTTCTAAGAGTAGTGACCAATTAGTAGGGCAGAAATCCTGGTAAACCTAATTAATACCTCTTATTCCCAGCACCAGAATATTCAAGGTCCTTTAAATACACACCACCCTGCCCCACACCCCACACACAACTCCAAGCTTTTAACACTACCATCACAGTAAGCACTCTGAACATTTAAAGCTCCTTTAACACTAGAAGTACCAGTACCTTAAAACTATTACTTAAACGTCTTTCACTGCATTTCATTAATGCATTCCACAAAGATTCTAGAAGCAGTATTCACCCACCAGAAACTGCCGTCTTAAGCGCTTTCCTCATTTCAACTCCAAAGATGGAGCGGAGGGCTTGCCATAAATCTACAGGGCAAAAGCACGTAATGGTAAACTATCTCATGATTAAGAAAAAGTAAAACAATTTATAAAAAAGGATGCTTTCCTCTTTCCTTACAAAACAGATGTTCCTGGTAAAATAACTGCACTCCATACCTAGAGTCTAGAAAATGCTTAAATTCTTCGCCCCAATATTCACAAGTTTTTAACATCAAAATTCACTTAACTGCTACGCACACACCGAATGAATAACCGAAATGGTATCTGAAATTATCTCCACACACCAACAGAAAAAGAAGTACTTTGCGTCTCTTCTAACCGTCCTGTAATACCCTCAGGTAAGCCAAAAGCAAAGCCAGGACAGCTGCCCTTGGCCTAGGACGTCAGGAACCAAGGACCTGGGGGGACAGGAACCAAAGACCCGATCTTTTTTCGAGGGCCCCTGTTTCCAGGCAAAACAACCGCAGGCCCAAAGAGAGACGGCGAAGAAAACTGGAGACACTGTAATCCTGAGACGAACCGTGGGGGCGGGGGGGGCGGGGGGTTGCACGTAATCCCGAGAGAAAGGGGTGCGGAGAGAAGGAGCGCAGAGGGGGAAAGTAAGTATCCCCACGCATCTTTCAGACCCACAAAAACAACTGACCCTAGGGTCCGCCTGCACGTACAAGCACCAGATGGAGTCCCCTGGGCTAAGACAGTTCAGTCGACAAACACAGTGGGTAGTGGATAAATCAACCGATGATAGGAGGGGAGTCGCGCGGGGGCGGGGGTCGGTGTTGCCAAGCGAATAAGCCACTGAATGGGGAAAACAAAGCCTCTGGGGGTGATCAAGGACCAAACAGAAAGGTGAGAAGGTAACACAGGAGAAAAATAATGAAAGAAAAATTAAAAGAAAAACAAATCTGGTGTCTGGGCTGTGGCAGGTCACTGAGGTACTGAACAGAGAGAGGAACAACAAAGGGGCAAGGGAGGAAGAACAGCTGAGCGGAGGTGATAGAAAAGGGATGCAGGGCGCGACGGGTCGGACAAAGCGCCCAAGGCAGTGAAACAAAGGGCCGGGGGTAGAGAGTAGCGGGGGGCAACGGGGGAGGACAAAGCGCCCGGGGCCGGGGGCACGGGCCGGGCGAGGAGGCGACGACGACCCTAGGAACAAAGCTGCGCGGGGCTGGGACGCAGGGCCCAGGGGCGGCGGCGCGGGAGGCGCGCGCCGGGCACCGCACCGCGGACCCCGTGCGCCCTGCCACACTCACGCCTGCACCCGCCCGCTTCGTCGCCGCCGCCGCCGCCGCCGCCGCCCGCCCTCACGCGCCGGAGCCCCAGCCACGGCGGCGCTGAGCGGGCAGCGCACGGCCACACTAAGCCGCACTCGGCGCACGCGTCACCGCCCCCGCAGCCCCCAGACGCCAAGCGCGCCGCGGTCCCCGAACCTGCCGACAGCCGCGGGCTACGAGACGCCCGCAACTTTCCCGGTTCTCAGCACTCGGATTCCCCAAGACTTACCCTGTCACAACAGGCGCCATCTTCCACAAACTCTCGCCAAAACTCCAACCCTCGCGAGATTCCCCCGACGCCTTCCCTGGTCCCTCTCCCCCGCCCCTTCCCTTTTTCCTCACTCCTCGATTCCAACCAGCCCCCGTGCTCCTTTCCCCGTCGCAGCCGATGCGAAGAGCCAGACGCCTCGCGCCGCCTGCGAAGTAGGGGATCCTGCCCGCTGCCTTCCCTGGAAACCTACCCAAGCGATGGAGCATGCGCAGGCGGCTCCTCCGCGGTCAAGCCCTCCGTGTGGTCCATCGGGAGCGCTCCGGTTATCCGGGTTTTGAGACGCGCCCTAAGGGACGTACGTGGAGACTGAGGAAAACCGGAGGGGATTACAATGGGGACGGGGAATGGAGGGGTCAGGAGGCGGGGCCGAGGGGAAGGTCCTGGGAAAATCTGCCGCGTCTCACAGGCCTAGATGAAACACCTCCTCAAATGGGTGTTTTCCAAGTGGCTTCCCGCTCACTCTAGTTCCCAGCCCTTTTCATTCATTCAAATGTTCATTGGACGCCTCCTTTATGCTAATGTCAGCGTTGGGTGCTGGAGCTTACAGATGCCGGAGTTCGGGCGAGTGACAAACCAGGAACTATCTTCGTTCATGCAACCCCCAGTGGTAGCGGGGAAAAGGACAAGAGTCCAATGTGGTTCGACCCTCCAGAACTCTGTAAATGGAAAACTTTTGCAGATGAGCTCTGTCACCTTAGCTTTCTGCTCCTTGGGTGTGAAATGAGGTCAAGCCAGGTCCTCTGGCAAAGGTAACCCTAATGTCCACCTCGCATACAAGCGCCAGAGCGCCGCGTATTTCACTCCGGCGGTGAAAAATGCATCGGATGTGAGAGCCACCACGCCCCCGCCCCGCTCTCCAACCAAAGGTCCCGCTTGGGCAGAGAACTGTCTGCTGCTGGAGCCTCCCTAGGACCTCTCGCAGCCCCCAGCCGTGTGTGAACCCATGTGTATTTGGGACAGACTGGCCAGGCTCTCGGGCCCGACACAGTCGACGACGCCGAAAAGTACTTCAGGCGACCTAAGCCTGAAAGCCCGCACCAACCCCGAACAAACTTGGACCTACTAGGCATTTAACAGAAAGGAGCAGGGCCTGAGCCCCGCCCCCACACCTGCAACACCCCTTTCTCCACCCTCCTACCTGCAACTCGCCTTTCTACCCCCGCCCCAGCCCGTGCCCTTTCAATTCCTAGAGATTCCCAGAATCTGCACTGCCTCCTGCAGGGAACCCCAAAACCCGGAGAACTGGAATCCGTTGCCTGAAACCTGCTGAACGAGCAGCAGGATTGACGCGGCACTGCGCATGTGTCCAATGCGGGCAGCCCAGTCTCACGCTACACCTCCTTCCCACCGCCTTCCACTACTCGACTCAGACACAACACGGGCCGTGGGAAATTGTAAACCTCGCGAGAACGCGCCCCCTGTTGCCTATGGTTTCGACCCAAATCTCGCGGAGCCCAAGCTGGACAGGTGTTTGTCTAGTACAGCTCCGGGCACTGTTTGTGCCGCGCGTGTCAGCCAGCGGGCGGTCGGCGCGAGCGAAGTGGGAAGAGAGCAGCTCGCCGCGGAGGCGGAGCGGGTGGGCGCGTGGCGGGGAGCGCAGGGAGAAGGGAGGTCCGGAGGGGGCTCGACGTCTCGCACACTTGTCGCCTGACACTTTGTGGAAGTGGGTCGGTGCCGGGGCGGGGGGCGGGGACGGCTCTAAAAGAAGGAGGAGAAGTCTGGAAATTAGAAACACCTCCCGGTGCTGATGGTAAGAGGTCAAACTCTAGGGCAAGAGGAGCCCCAGGCTGATTCCCCTGGGGAGGCTTCCTGTCGCGCTCCACTAGCCTGGTACTTTCCTAAAATGTGTTAGACGACTGGCCTCCCCCCTACCCCCCGCGTCGCCTCCGGAAGCTAACGGCCCCGGAGTCGGATTTGAGTCATGCCCCAGAGTCGCCTAGTCTGGCCACCCCTTTTCTTGCTTTGAGACAAGTTCGGATTCTCCTTGCTACTCTTTTCTAGCAATTGGGTTTTTTTCTTTCTGATCTACCCTCTGTCCTCAGAATTTGGGTCGCGTGGAGGAGGTAGAGAGCGGGGGGGGGGGGGGCGGGGGGGAGGGGACGGGTAAGCAAGCTGCTCATTGCGCTCTTGCTTTGTTGCCTTGTATAGATTCCGTCTTCCATTCATGGACACAGTTTTTTAAATTCCCACCCCTCACCTCAGCTAATCTCTTCCTAGCCCTTGAAAATGATCCTTATATAACAGTTTGTCCTTTTTCCTTTTTCTCTCACTAATGTGACATAAAATACTGGGTTTGCTTTCCTTCGCTTTTGTGTTTGAGGAAACATTCACTCCATTTTAAGTATTGTTTCATCATATGCTTTAGTGACGATTGTTTTAAAAACGCATCCCTTCTTTTTGGATTATTTATTTGTCCAATGAATTCCTGGTTACATTCTCCAATCGGACACATTTCAGATTGCCCAAGTGTACAAGCCTAGCCTAGCCTTGCCCAGGAACTGGTGTCGTAGTGACATCATAGACCCACAAATATAGAATTGAGTTCACTTTTGATTTTTGGAGGACAGTGAATCCTGTTCTGCTCATTACATAGTGGACAAGAAATCTACTTTCTGAATTGTTTTTCAAGGTTGTTAGTTGTGTGTGTGCATTTATCCTTTCTATTAAGTATTCCGCACAAGAAGAGAAGATACAAGGACACTTAATGCAATAGATCAGTGTAGTTCTGGTTTGGAACTGGATAGGTCAGGAGGAGGACGGCGCCCATGGGCACACGTTCCTTGGAGACTCCATCCCAAGAACGCCTTTCAAGCAAGGTCTAATCCAGGCTATTAGTCGAATTTGGAACCATGGCCATCTGAGAACCCCAGCCATGGAAAGCCATGGGAACCACAAATTAAATCACAACTCATCTTCACCCTAAAACATGCTCCTCCTGCATTCCAGCAAGTGACAACTCCGTCCTTCTACTTACATAAGCCAAGAAACTTGGAGTCGTTCTTGCTTTCTTTTCCCCTAACATCCAACATCCAACCTAACAAAATCACACTGGCTCCACTTTCAAAATATACCCACAATCCACACAGTTCCACACCTCCATGGCTACCAGCCCAGTCTAACCCATCTCATTTCTCATGTGTTTACAGTTCTCCTAACTGGTTCCTTCTTCTTTCATCCCTGCCTTCCCTCACTCTGTTCTCAATAGGGCATTCGGAGTAACCCTCTAGAACTCTTCACTGGCTTTTCCATTTCACTTTGAGGACCTACAAAATCCGGCCTGGCAACCCTGACAACCCCCTGCCTGCATGCGCCCAACCCCTCCCTCCTTGACCTCACTCACCTCTTCCTCTTCCCCTTGCTCACTGAGCTCTATCTAACAGCAACCTTCCTTGCTGTTCCTAGAACGTAGCAACTTCTGCCTTTGCTCTTTCCCTCAGATGCCTTATGGCTCATTCCTTCACTGTACTCAGGTCTTTGCTTAAATGTCACCTCAGTGAGGCCTTCCGTGACCACCCTTCTCAAAAGTTACTTCTTATACTCCCTATTCGCTCCTTTATTTTTCCTAGAGCACTTATCCTAAACTAACATACTATATATCATACCCGTGTATTGTGTTTCTGCCTCCTCCCATTATAATGTAACCTTAATAAGGGCAGGGATTTTGGTCTATTTTTTTTTTCATTGTTCAAGCCTTAGCCACAAGAACAATGCCTGGTGTGTGATAGACATTCAGTAAGCATTTGTAGAATGAATGGGACATCTTCCAGTTTAGAATGGAATGGAAATGATTCTGTGGGCTCAGTACACCTTCTAGGATTCAAAACAATGTTGGAGTTAAACCAGCAATGATTACCCCAGTGCCAGCCTAACTGCAGAGGAGAAAGGAGCCTAAAAGGCAAACCACTACTGTTGACTTTTTGCCACAAAGCTCTCACTCCTGGGTTAGACCAGTAGGTGAGCCTACACTTTCTCAAAGGCTTTCCAGGACTCTCCATTTAAGAACTTCAGTAGGGAAAACATTATTGGCAGGATATTTTTAAAAAAGCAAGTATTCTCATGTGTTGCTAATGGGAGTGAAAATGGGTGTAATCTTTATGAAAACCATTTTGATAATATATACCACTACCTGTTAATCCTACAGTTCCACTTCTAGAAATGTCTTACAAATATACTCACACATGTGTGAAATTACTTAAATTACTACATGATTGATGGGAGAAAATACTGGTAACAACCTAAATGTCAATCAACAGATGACATATTTTTAAAAAATCATGATATAGATTTGAATAGGCATGCATCTGTTAACAAGTTGAGGCTGCTTTTTATATACTTATGTGGAAGGATTACAAACTTTAAAAACCAATGTGCAAAATAGTGATAGATAAATATGTACTTATTTGCCTAGAAGGACAAACTAAAATGGCTCTGGAACGACACACTAAAAACTGTAACAATGACTACTTAGCTCTAAGGGACTCAAAGGTTGGAGGATGTAGGTGAGGAGGTAGCTTACCTCATAGCCAGCTATCTTGGATCCTGGAATTTTGTACCAAGTGCATATATCGCTTATTCAAAATATAAAAAATTAAAAAGTGGGAGGAGAGAAAGAAAAGGAATAAATGTAAGAAGAAAAAATTGACCAACTGAAATTGTTTCCTTTCTCCCACTTGCTATAAAACTATTTTCTAATAGAAGTTATGAACATGGTATGCCATCTCAGTAGAATTAAGAATTGAAGGCACTACTTCACCCCAGTCATTTGATAACATTGAATCACCATCTGGTCAAAAAGCAATCTTAGAGTCTTGATTTTTTGGTGGTTTACATCAGGCATAATCTTTGGTGATTTATGAATATGGATAATGCAGAGACCTCCGGGGACTTCCTTACTAACAGAGTAAACGGACCAGTGGCAGTGTAACTCCGGGACACAGAAATGAGTTTAAGGGCATCGGAGTGCAATGGAAGAAGCACATAACTCTTGCCTGATGGGCCCAGGGAAACCTTGCAGAGGTGACTTTTGATCTCTTAGTGGAGTGGGAGTTCAGAAGACAATGAGAGTAGGAGGAAGCAGGAGAAGCACAGGAAACAGCTTGTTCAGGCTCTGAGGTGTGAAAAAGCATCATGTATTCAGGGGAACTCCAGGGAGTGGGGGGCGGTACAAGTAGAAGAAGCTGGGACAGTGGAGAGTGAGGTGAGTAGGCATCCTAATCCGGGTCTCAAGAAGGACCTGGTGAAAAGGTAGTGGGGTAGGCATCAGAATCACCTGGGTCCCACTCTCTAAAACTAAATGAGCAAATCTGAGCTGCAACCAGGAACAGGCATGCGTTTCTAACAGGCTGGTCAGGGAGTCTTTGTTTTAGGAGCTAGGTGTAATCTTTCTTCAGGAATTCTACATTAAAGGGAATAATGGCATATAGTTTATTTTTTAAAAAGCAATAAATGAAGTATGTAAATATTAAAAGGAATGGATTTGTGAGTCCCTGAGTGTGTATCAAATGGGCATGTGAAGCAATTACTGGCAGTGAGATACACATTCCTGAAGTGGTCACGTTTTGCTGTGGCGGTTTAAATACAGTGACACATTTCAACGTTGCTCTCATTCAAAGATTAAGTTATACTTCTCATGTTCATGAGACACACTAAAGCACTGAAAATTGCACTAAGAAACCTCGTGATGAAGAACACGGACGGGCTCCAGAGCCACATCACATAGTACCGGCTGTAAGGCGGAGACGAGTTATTTAACCTGTCAGTGCCTCGGTTTTCTCACCTGAAAAATGGAGATAATAGCATCTAATTCATAGGGTTGTCATGAGGATTCAAAGTGCTGATTGTGTCTAAAGCACATAGAATGATATCTGTAAAATAATTGTTATGGTAATAATAGTTTTTGTCATTATTTAATAAATCCGTAAGTTGCATTCATCTGATGAAAATTCTTGCAAAGCATGTCAAGATATCTTTAAAACTTCAAAAGTCAGTTTAAATTGACCAAATAGAATGATGATTTTATCCAGACTGGTGTTCATTCATTTATCATAACCTACAAAAAATGTCAATATCATTATTATTGTTATTTAATTTCTAAGACGTTCACATGCCCAGAAAGGCTGGGAAACATGTTGAGGATGGCCAGTGAGAGCCTCTGAGGATATCAAGATGTGATCAGATTGTGAGGTGGCTACCTGCCTAAAGCAGCCAATTGGTAACTAATGTTATTAGTCAGGAGCCATTCACTTCCCAGAAGTTTTTTGACTCGTGGTTTTCATTCCTTTTGACGTCTCCCTTTTAAAAATAAGAGTACCCCTATTGTTTTCTACTGTGCTAATCAAAGTTAAAATGTACAGAAGATTGAAAGAGTGGCAAGAAGGATGTCATCAGACTGTGCAATTCTGTAAAGGAAATAAACTCTAACTCTAGGATTGCAAGAAACGAAGAGAACACTGAAAATGAGTCATAGAGTGGGCCTCAGGAGAACTTAAAAAATAAAAATAAGTATTCATCTTTTTTTTCCTAATTGTGTTTGATTTTCACAGGATTCTTTGGCCCCAAGATTTTTTTTCTTTATCTTTTTCTTCTCTTTCTTTTTCCTTTCTTTTTCTTTTTCTTTTTCTTTTCTTTCTTTCTTTTTTTTCCTCTTTTTTTGCAGGCCCAAGTTAAGCTTTGATATCCATATGCAGCAGTTCAAGAAGGTGAAGCAAGAAAAAGCATGGACCATTTACTCTAGTGATATGGAAGGAAAATAGAATCAAATGTACATTTTGTGAGAATAATGTGTGCAAATCTAATAATTTGTCAGAAGCTTTCATAGCTAATGTAATTGGAAGAAAATGTTACCATGTGTGATTTATATATCTTGTTCTTTGTATGGTATGCATGAAGTAAAGCCATTTAACACTAACCATACAAAAATGGCACTATCATATGAATCATAAAATTCCAGCATCTGTTTATAAAAGACTATATATAAACTTCGATTTTGTAAACTTTCCCCTTTGCCATGTATCATTGTTTGCTGTGGTTTAGGGTTTCTGTATTGAGTCAATGTTGCATATCCATAGTTAGTAAAACAGCTGGGGTATGAGGGAAGAGCATTGGACTAGTTCTACCATTGAGTTCAACCTTTACCACTAGCCAGCTGGCTAATTTTGGGCTTCCTCATCTGCAAATGGGAAGTGTAAGAGTTATTGCTTAGTGTCATTTTGAGAATTACTTGAGATATCAAAGGAAGTAACTGGGTACATAGCGGGTACTCAGTAAATGTTACTTCTTTAGGGAATTCTCCCACCCATACCAATTGATGCTCAGTGTTCTTTTCTATTTGATGGACTAATACTACCTGCCTTAGAGATTTGTTGCACAGATCAAATGAGATAATTACGGAAATAATTAAATAGAATTGTTTTCAAATAAACTGATTCTATTTATTTTTGTTTGGCACACTTATTTGTAAAAATTTGACTATGGTTATATAGCAAATCAATGGAACAAAAAAATCCCCACATGTTCTCTTCCAGCCCCTGTTACTACCAACCTTGGACATTGATGGCCTTTGTCTGTTTTTCAAAGAAAGCTTACCAGAAAAGTTTCACTCTGCATCTGTATGGTTTTGTGCCACAGATAGTGTAATGATAAGCATCCACTTGTAGATGATCTCTGTGGCTAGCACCCTTGTCCAAAATAGACTAAGGTCTAAAAAGGTCAGCTTTGGAACCATTCTATTCAAGCACTGACAAATAGTGACAGAGAATAAACAATTCCCATCTTGTGAAATACTTAACTCTGTCAGAGACAGCTAAGGAGAATCCCCTTGAATATCATAATCAACTTGTACATTGTAACTTTTAATATTACTGTTATGTCGCTGTGTCAATATTTCTCATTTTAATTAATTTATAAAGTTTTATTTGTGTCAACATGCAGGAATTTTAAACATTGTGAGATTACTGCAGGAAAAAAGATAATTTCTAATGAAGCTATTATTAAATATTGAGGACAGACTTGGTTTTGTGCAGTAGATATGCCTGAAAAGTTTCATCTCAATCTCATAATATATTTAATTTGTAAAATGCATTAGAGAAACTTGCAAGACTGTGTTAGGTATTATAACTGGTACATTACCTATTTGTACTTTCCTTAAATGATTATTTAACTAGATTCTGTCATGATTAGCATCCTGTCGAAGGTGAAATAAATTATATTAAGGTGTTAAAATATCCCAGTAGTGGAAAAGTATTTCTCAGGGTCTCAACTACAAATCACCTCCCATTAAGTACTTTGGAAAAATTTGGAAGTTTATGCATGCCTCTTTTTTTTTTTCTTTTCTCCCAGCTTCCCAGACACTTGGCTTAAATGCTACCTTCAGAATTACTTTTGACTTCAGTGAGAGTTATAAACTGTCATCTGGGAGAAGCATTTGGCTTCTACTTTTCAAGTCTAAAGTTCTCCAGAAATGTTCTTATGAAATGTGAGTCTGATTTTCATCACATAGTTTTACCTACATAGCATCATATTTTCCTTCACCAGCAAACACTAAGTATTTTATTTTTAAATAGCACAGCTATATCTGTATTTGCATGGTACTTTCCAAGTTACTGAAATAGCCACCAAATCACAAAATCTAGGCAAAAACAAAGGATTTAAGAACTGAAAGATAACTTCTGAAAGACAGATTACAGCGAAAGTATTTAGTTTTATGCAATAGACAGTTTTCAAAAAGTCGTATGCCAGTTTAACACAGCAGATCAGCTTTCTTTTTAAAGGGATACTGTGATATATAATTTGTAAAGTAACAATAAACATGATTGACTCTACATCAATCTAAGCCTTCCTAAAACCATTCAGTCAGTCCTCAGGACAGAGCTGCAGGTAAGTAACTTTATTCCTGTTTTTACAGATGAGGCTCAGAGAGCATGACTTGCACAAGTTATATTCTAGAAGTGGAATTTATGACTGCCAAGGAGTTCTTTATTTTTTGCTATAGAACTTTAAATTATTTTATTATCATAACCTGAGAGAGAATATCGTGACAAATATGCAGAGTACCAAATTATAACCTTAATACATTGTTTACAAAAATATAAGTGCTAAATGCAAAACCGTATTTTTAAGTAGCTGGTAATTATATATATCTTATGAACTAGTAACAGTGAGTGGCTAAGGATGGGTGGCCAAAACAGGAAAAGATCTAATATTGTGGATTTTTTGCCATGTTTATTATTTAAAAAAAATAATTCACCAAAGACATCTGAAGAAAACTGCAGACCAATTAATATAGACACAAAGATCTTCAACGAAATACTAGCAAATGTCAAACAAACTAGATGTAGAAGGCAACTTCCTCAACCTATTAAAGGATATCTATGAGAAATTCAGTATCAGCATAATATTTAAAGGTAAAAGTCTGATGTTTTCCAACTAACATCATGGGAAAAAATAAGGATTTCCATTTGTAGCACTTCTATTCCACAATATATTGGAGATTTTAACATGATAATTTAACAACAAAATGAAACAAAAGACATCCAGATTGGAAAAGAAGGATAAAACTATCTCTATTTGCAGATAACATGATCTTACAAATAGAAAATGTTAAGGACTGTACTAAAAATTATTAGAGCTAAGATTCAAATTCAGCAAGGTTGCAGGATACAAAGTCCATATACAAAAATCAGTAGTATATCAGTATGTTTGCAATGGGCGATTCAGAAATAAAATTAAGAAAATAATCCCATTACACTAAAAGAACAATAAAATACTTAGAAATAAATTTAACCAAAAAGTGTAATTCTTATACTCTGAAAACTATAAAACAGTCTTGAAAGAAATTTTGAAAGATCTAAATAAATGGAAAGATTTTCCATTTTCACGGATTAAAAGATACTATTACTGAAATGGGAACATTCTTTAAATTGATCTAGAGTCAACATAATCACTATCAAAGTGCCAACTGTCTACTTTGCAGAAATTAACAAACTTTCTAAAATTCATATAGAAATTCAAGGAATCCAGGATAGCCAAAACAATCATGAAAAAGAACAAAGTTGGAAGACTTAAATTTACAACAAATCTACAGTAATCAAGGCTGTGTGATGCTGGCATAAGGTAGACATATAAATCAGTGGAATAGAACTAAGAGTCCAGACATAAACCCTCACATTTATGGTCCATTGATTCTAAACAAGAATCCCAAGACAATTTAATGGGGAAAAAAATAGTCTTCAAAAAAATGGTGCTAAGACAACTGGAAATCCACATGCAAAAGGATGAAGTGGGCCTGAACTTCACAACATATATAAAAATGACCTTAAACTGGATCATAGACCTAAATGTAAAAACTAAAACTATAAAATTCTTAAAAGAAAGCATAAGGGTAAATCTTCATAGTCTTGAATCAGCAATGGTCCCTTAGATATGACACTGAAATTGCAAGAAACAAAAGAAAAAAATAGATAAGTTTGACTTCATCAAAACTAAACTCTGTGCATCAACGGACACTCTCAAGAAAGTGAAAAAGACACCCCACAGAATGGAAGGAGATATTTGCAAATCATATATCTGATAAAGATCTAGTGTCCAGAATATGTAGATATATAAAGAATTCTTAAGACTGAATAATAGAAAGACAAATAAATCAAAAGTGGGTAAAGGATCAAAATAGATGTTTCTCCAAAGATATACAAATGGCCAATAAGCACATGGAACAATATTCAACATCATTAGCCACGTAAGAAATGTAAAGCAAAACCACAATAAGATATCATTTCATACCCACTAGGATGGCAATAATCAGAAAGATAGATAATGACAAGTGTTGGCAATGATTTAGAAAATCGAAACACTTGTACCTTGCTGGTGGGAATGTAACCTGAAAAGGTTAAAGATAAGAGTTACCGTATGACACGGAATCCCACTCCTAAATATATACCCAAGAGAACTAAAAACCTGTGTCCACAGAAAAACTTGTACGTGAAGATTCACGGCAGCATTAATCATAATAGCCAAAAAGTAAAACAGCTCAAATATCCGTCAACGGAAAAATGGATAAATACACTGTGATATACCTATAAAATGGGATGTTAGGCCATAAAAAGAAATGAAATACTAATACATTGTTTCAAGATTAATCTTGAAAATACGCTAAATGAAAGAAGTGAGTCACAAAAGGTCCCAAATTGTATGATTCTATTTATAAGAAATGTCCAGAATAGACAAATCTTCAGGAAATAGATTAATGGTTTCCTGGGGAACTTGAGACTAGAGGGTGTGTGAGTAACTGCTAAAGGGTATAGGACTTCTTTTCGGAATAATGAAGTGTTCTAAAACAATTGTGGTGGTGATGGTAAAACTCTGTGACTATACTAAAAACCAGTGAATGTACATGTTAAATGGATGAATTATATAGTATGTAAAGTATATCCCAATAGAGCTTTTTTTAAAAAAGCAGAAAAAATTAAATTTAACTGTATTCAATTAAATGCTTTAAAATTCATTGCTTCTCAGCCTTTTGGCTAAGATCAAGTATAGTAAATGCTTTAAAATTTACTGTGACCATAAACTTTATCTTACACATAGGCTTATATAAACGTTCACGTGTGGGCAAGTAAATAATCAACTCCATAGAAAATCAGGGAATAGTTGATTTGCCTTCTAGCTTGATAGTAAGTTTGGGATTGTATTTCTGACAGGGATAAAGAATTCTTAACATTTCAGAAGTGAGCTGATCTTTTTTTAAAGATAATTTATTGTTAAATGAAGTCACAAAGCAAAATGGACTGGAACAGATGTCAAAGACAAATAGTTTTTGTCAAATATTATTCTGGATTTCCAAAGGTTAGAAGCAGGAAAAGTGTCAAATAAAAAGATAACCATTCTTTTTTAAAAGGTCTGGATTTGAAAAGAAACCTTTTCTCTGAAAATACAAATTATCCTTATTACATGAAAGTCATAATTTAAGAGCTTGAATAAAAGACTTTAATTCATAAGTAAACTATCATCTAGCTACACTTAAAAATGTTTGGTTTGTTTGTTTTTTTCTATTTCATTGAATTTATTGGGGTGACACTGGTTAATAAAATTATATAGGTTCCAGGTGTATGATTCTATAATGTATCATCTGTATATTGTATTGTGTGTTCTCCACCCCAAGTAAGTAAACTGATCTTATTTTAAAATAAAAAAGAATAGCTGAAATTATTGAGTCCCAACTTAATCCGAGGGACTTCACATACATGCTCTTATTCCTCCCACATTCCTGAAGAGGACTCCTGCCCGTCTTTTACCGGCTAGGGCAGCTGTGGCCCGGAGAAATGAAGTAGCTTTCCCTGGCTCACACTCGCGGTTACAGGTATCGCGAGAAAGTGAATGCTAGGGCTCTTCTAACCCTTCCTACAACGTGCTGGTGCTGGCCTGCTGAGTCACCTTACCCCTTCATTACCATTGGTGAAATTAAGAACCCAAAGACCTAGGGATTTGCAAGGGAAATTACAAGAAAGTATGCAAATGTTACTTTGAGGCCCCAAGAATCAGGACACCACCCCTAGGCCGCTCTAGAGAGCTGGCGATGGGGGTGGGGTGGAGCCGGAAATAGATCTTCCTAATTTTCAAATGTGGAGGAAAAGATGAAGAAATTGAAAAGAAAACCCCAAAGATACCTTCCAGCTCTAAAGTTTAGTCCGTTTAAGGCTCTATCTCAAAGGAGCTGAAGGTACCTGGGAATTCAAAAGACTATTTCCTCCCCTCCTGACTTAGTCTTGCCCCAGGATATATAATCAAACTATCACCTTCAGGGCTGCAAGGAAAATCCCATCAGGAAGTGAAGACTCCTGTCTGGAAGCACAGGCCGTATCTACAGAGCCTGTCTCAGAGTAACCATTTAAATTTGATACCAGGTAATTTATAGCCTCCACTCCACGATATACTTTTACCATTCAGGGCCCCGATGCCTCAGTTTATTGTCTCCTACTTTTAGCTTATTGAATCTGTCCCTCTCTCATCCACTGAGTCACAGTGGAATGTTTAGGGCACGCCCTCGAGGAGCCAGGCACTGTTCTAGGCACTGAGGAGACAGGTTTGGGCTGATAAGACAAGATCACTGCTTTTAGGGGACTTGTGCTCAACGATGGAAACATAGATAACAAAAGGGTAAACAAATAAATAAGGCCATTTTAAATAATGATGAAAACTACGCAAAAATTAAACAGGAGTGAAAAATGCTAGTGGGTGAAGGAAGCTGGCTTTATTTAGATGCACTGCCCTCTTAAGTTCCTTTCATTGTATTTAAGATGCTCAAAGTACTTTAATCATGTAATTCTTTTTAAAAGGTTTTTACACCATACAAGGAGACAATTAGCAACCTTTACAATTTTAAATTCATTCTTTAGACTGGCAGTACGTAGATACCAAGGTCTTTCAAAAGTATAGACTTGGATATTTCTACTTTTCTTTGGGAAAGTCTACATGGGAAAAGAAAGCTATGGGCATTCAATTCTGAGTACCAATTATACAAATGGGCAAAGCCACCTGCCAGTTATGCACATTTATAATCCCCAGCCCCTACCCCAGACACTCGTGCACACCCAGCACTGGGAGTTGGGTGTTTATCCTTATTTTATTTCTTAAAGATTTTATTTATTTATTTTTAGAGAGAAGAGAGGAAGAAAGAGGAAGAAAGAAACATCGATGTGATCTGTTACCTCTCCTAGGTGCCCCCACCAGGGACCAAACCCACAACCCAAGCATGTGCCCTGACTGGGAATTGAACCAAAGACCTTTTGCTTTGCAAGACATCTCTCAACCAACTGAGCCTCATGGGGCAGAGCTATCCCTATGTTATAGGTGATGGAGGCGAAGCTTCTAAAGTTCTAGTGATTCGCCCAGGGACACTGGGGGCGGAAGTGAACAAACCAGATTTGAAGCCAGCCATCTTTCTGCCTCCAAGTCAAGAACATTTTTACTTACACTACAAGTTAACCTGTAGTTTCATGCCATGCCTACTCCTTCAAAAACTTTGCTTCTTCATTAAGAGGTTTCATTTTTTGAAAAATTACTGTAAAGGGAGTGGGGGTATATTGAGAAGTTTTGTCATGAATGTTTCAGCATGTTAATAAATTTATAACTTTCCACTTCATTTTGCTGGTAAGGTCACATATGATCAGAACTAATAATATTCAGAGATTATTTCATATTTGTAACAGGAATACTAAATTATTTCAAAAGCAGTCTTAACTATTTTTTTCTGAGAAGCTGCTTGTTGTTTGCCAGGATAATGCAATTCCTGTTTGTGTATTATATATTTACTACAATTTATGTGAAGAAAGTCTTTTTTCCCTTGTTCTACCCATCAGTGAAATGATGCATCTTCATGATGATTAAGAGCAAAACAGGCCAAAGTGCTATATTAGTTCAAAAAAATTTCTCAGAATGGTGTATTAAAACTGAAACTGAAACATCACGGAGGTGGTAAAATCTACTCACATTCAATTATTTATGGGCAAAAAAATTAGATAACATCGGTATCTGCAGATCTACACAATGTGCTGCTAATGATTCAGTTTTAAAAAATAAGTGTGAAATTTAGGGCAAATCCGCTAGATAAGGATGTTCTAAACAGGTTTAGAAGAGTTGATGAACTTAGCAGACCCTTAAAATTAACTGAGGTATAAAATGAGAAACACAAAAGATATAATAATATCAAACTTTGCCAAGAAAAGTCATTTTGAAATGTCACCAGTGTGCAGCTTCTTAGTTGACTCTCCCTCCCCTGTCCTATCCCTAAATCCTTTCTCTTTTGAGTATTTATTTCATTGCCTCATTTCTTTTTTGGAGTTCTTCTCTTTCACTTTTTTGTGCATGAGGGAAACACGCATGTTTTGAGATACTAATACAGCTTTCTCTGTCCTACATTTTCTCTTGGAAGTCCAGGTTTCAGATGCCTCTAAAATGTTTAGTTTTAATTCTACTTAAATTCATTTTACAGATTTAGTTCTTCTTAATAGTGGGGGAGGGGGGGAGTTTCCCGACTATTATTTTGTATTTCAATAACTACCCTGGTCTTTCTGCCTCTAAAATTTGGACTTTCCTGACTCGGTGATGTCATTTTTGGTGTTGTCCATTTTTGCCCCTTCCACAGCCCCTCCGACCCTGAATCACTCTGCACTGTTAGTACCAAACTAATGTGTTAAAGAACAGACATGTTAAAGAACAGGCTTGTCAAGCATACTGCTTCGAACTTGAGTTTTATAGGGATTTCTAAGCCAGAATGTTTCCTCGAATTATAGTTATATTGAACAAATATTAGTTATTAAGAGGATGCTTTTACTCCCCCTTCTTCCTCTTTATTCACTGTACAGGTTTGGTTCCTTTTAGAGGTCCATCTCATGTGAGTCCCCACAGGGTTTGTAAAACTGCAACCCATAATCCCCTCCTGAAAAAACACACTGATTATTTATACTTATGCTAGTTCCAAATATTACAATAGTTTCTGGATTTTTGCCACATTCCTCTCTAGATGGTCATTTGGGACTTTGTTTATAATGTGTGTTTTGAATGAAATTTAAAAATTCCAAGACCACAGGATGTACGACTCAATTGTGAGTTAAACGTAATTTTGCATTTTTCAAAGAGGCCCTACTTTGATTACAATAGCAAACATTGAATAGAAAAGGTATGTTTTCTTTCCCCCCTAAGGATTAGTGTTTGGAAGAATATAAGAGAAAGCATGCCATTTCCAAGAATTAGAGAATGTTTTCAAAATGGCCTATAGCTTTCAGGGAGTGGTTTAGGTGAATTAAAACATTAAGCTGTATCGTGGATATCAAGAAGACCATTTTCTTTAGTGAAGGTGCTAATTGTGATTTTAAAATCAGAAGCCAAACCTTGAATTTAAAATAGCCCCCTCACTCCACCCCAAAAGTATTTAAATTCCTGGGGATAAACAGAGTAATATCACCTTTTTAAAGAGAGGCTACATTAAAAATATAAAAAGCTCCCTTGGAACTTTTTCCTTCTACGAAATTCTACTCTTTTTTTTTTTTTTTCTCATTCTCTTTGATTGTTTTAGAAACCGATGCTAATTAAAGAACCCTTTTAGATTTTAGAACAAAATGAAAGACTTAATGGCAGACTTAATAAACCAGTGTGTTTGACTTTAGTTGTTTCATGCTCTGGCTCTTTTGCCTGGTGCCACTTGGATGTATTCTTCCACCCTCTACTGCGTATGAAACAGAAAACCGTGAACACAATAGACAACACATGTAAGCTAAGGCCAGCTTCCTTTGTCGACATTCTCAGTCACCATAAACTGGAGGATTTCTCCTCAAAATGTTTCAGTTTACATTCTCTCTATAAATCATACACACACACACACACACACACACACACACACACACACATCCAATGATTTCTATGACATAACCTTTCTGGAATTCTATAAACACAGGATATGAAACACGGGTTAACCACTTGTCTAGGAAAGAAAATAAGCAGACAGTTGCCCACAGAACACATCTTACATTTGGGCTTCTACGTATGCCAAGAGAGTGATCCAAGAAGTGATCACTTTGAGTCCCTGCCTGAATAATAACAGGACCTTGAAAGCACAATCGCTATTTTAAAAGGATGTTGCTTGTTAACAGAACGCACAATGAATTATGGCCTCTGCGTTAAGCTCTTTCTTTTACTGTTGACATTGATCTTCAGAGAGGGTGTGGTGGGTAGCTCACAGCACATGTAAACCTTGCATTGGGTACAAAGGAAAATATTGTACTTAGAAAAAATGCAAGTTGAAATAATGTCACTGGTTCAAATAAAATCATTTATTTTTCACTAAGGTAAAGAATAAGATATTCATAGGTAACACATGGCCACTTCATTAAAACGTCTATGAAATGGAGTAAAGAAGAAATGGGTAAATAAAGGCCCTAAGGATTGTCTTTCATCATTAGGCCACGTGATGGATGTTGAGCCTGATTAATATTGCCCCTGAAGAGTGACACCAGGCATAACTCTATGCTTAGCAGCTGTATTCCACAGCAGTGTCTTAGGCTCAGGTCTGCTTTCAGGGCTGGGGGGAGGAACAGCATGGACAGAGGTGGAGTGGGCAGGGATGGGACTGACAGCTTTGTGTCCTCGTAAGCAACGTAGGGGATCACCGTGCTAAATATTAGTAATTTTTCTGTTCCACAGAAACAGTGACATCAGGAATCCATGCTACTACTACTGGTGGTCACAGAAACTGCTAATTCAAGGAGTCAAATTAGTCCCTCTAAACTCCTCTTAAGACAAATCCAAAGGAAGGATCTTCCATGGAGGCAGAGGGAGTATTTCTCTCCATTGCATACCCGCGGACTCCTTTGGGCTGATTAATTCAGATTCTATCTCAGCAGTTCTAAAAGAAAAGAGTCTGTTTTCTCAATGATTGATATCAAATGAACATTGCAGGAGTGAAGTGATTTACTGTAGCTATACAATTCCTTTCCTTTCCCCACTGGGGTAACTCTACAACATCACTGTCTGAAGGCGAACCCCCCAGAAGGGCTCAGATTGTGGAGGCAGGGAGTCCCTCAGGAGGCTCCTTCTTTCCCTTAGAACTTCCTTGAATCACATGAGTGAGTATAGGACAGGCAGGGACCAGCTGCTGAAGGTCCACAACCACCACCTGTCTTCCAAGGCCCACGTCAGCTCTGTGACTGAGTCCCTGGAGCAGTGTGGCCAACAGGTGTGGAAGGGTCCTCCAGCAGCCTTGCTTTTTTTCTTTTTTTACAGGACCAATTCTTTGGGAGAGAAAATTGGGTGATGCGGGGTAAAGTGTGCATTCATAATCCCTGCACATTCTTTTACCTCTTCTGCCACTATCAGCATTTTTGTTGGTTTGTTTGTTTTTTTAATTTTGTCTTTTTTTTTTTTTCCAATTATAGTTGACATCAGCATTTTCCTCTCACATCTCGTCAATGTTCCGGTCCTGCACACCATCACATCAAAGCTTAACTTTCTGCTTTCTAAAAAGATAGCTACTAACCAGATGAAGCAATTCATTCTGTGAATGGGAGAGAAGCACTCCTTTTCACACACGCGCACGCACGCACACCCACCCCGCCCTTTCTTCCTGGACAGCAGCCACTCTTGTCATCACACAACAAAGTCATTCTGATGGAGGAAATGTAAGCCTAATGGGAGAGGAGAGAAATTATCTTGTCATTTTCCTACTAAAATATAGTCAGTTATTTACAGTGATTCACCCCAAAGCCCAAAGCTAGTCAATTCAGGGGAAATGTCTAGAAGAGATCACATGCACGGAAGGCAAAGCCTGGTAAACAGGGCAACACTCACTCAGGGGCAAAATGATTCATCCTTGATCCCTTTCTTTCCTTCATCAACCATATCCAATTCATTGACAAGTCCTGTTTGTTCTTTTCTCCAGCTGTGCGCCACATCTAACAATTTTTACCATCTCCCAGCTAAACCCTAGTCCAGGGCACCATCACCTCTCTCTAGGGAACTGCCTGACCTTCCCCTCTTTTTCCTCCTTCTACTCTACCTCTAACCCCTACAATCTATTCTCTACAGAACATCCCGGAGTGATGTCTTAAAAATGTAAATCAGATTGTGTTACTCTTAGATGAAAACTTTCTGTATACGTGTCTATTACGTATTTTTTGCTGTGATAATTAGTATTGAAAATTCTTTACCCAAAAGGCTGCGTGCTGTCTTATAGGAAACAAAGAAGCTGGGAGCTTAGGGCGCCACTTTCCAGATGCAAGAGAGAAGGTGATTGGTGAGAGCTATCAAAGGGAGGAAAGCTGGCAGAGTTCTGGGGACCTGCAGTCAAGGAAGAAAGGTGGATACTGAGGGCTGACTTGAGCCTGAGCAGGGGCCTGGGCTGAGCAGTAGAAGGACCTCCAACTGGCCCACGAGGCCCTAAAGGATGAAGCTTCTGCTCACTCACTCCCCTGTCCAGCTCTGTACTCCAGATGTACTCAAATGTCTTTCATTCTTGGATGCAGGAATATCGACTCACCTTGACATTCATTTTCTCTACTTAGAAGGGCCTTCGCCAGCTTTTCTTCCTGGTAAATATTTATTCAGTTCACACAGTTCCCCAGAGTAGATTTCCCTCAGTCCAATTTGATTTCTTAATTTCTTTCCCTTGCTCTGAAATTTGTACAATTGTAAGTCTATTCTTTTATGATAGCTTTGTAATAACGTCTTTCAGTAGTTTTCCAACTT
Organism: Pteronotus mesoamericanus; assembly: GCF_021234165.1. NCBI lineage: Eukaryota > Metazoa > Chordata > Mammalia > Chiroptera > Mormoopidae > Pteronotus > Pteronotus mesoamericanus. Next base: position 15,257,753 of record NW_026555234.1, on the reverse strand, counting down.
TTGAAGATTTCTATGTACCATGAAAATTAATATTTATAATTTGTTTGTATGTAAAAAAAATTATACTGAACAATGTCTTGTTGAATTGGAAAGGCAACTAGATGCCACTAGTGCAGATGTAAACCCTGGACCAGTAGTTTCTCAGCTCTGATTGCCTCCTTTTTCAACTCTGGATTATTGCACAAAGATTAACACTCATTTCTCTCTACCTTTAATGTGCAAATTAGTTTCATCTCTCTGTAACACTTTTCAACCAGGTATTATAGAAATATATAGAGCTAATAAACTTGTAAGGGAATACCTATTTGCTCAGGGCACATAAATAGTGTCCAAGGAGAATACATTTTTAAAATGAAAGATTATTTACTTTATTATCTATGTACTTCCTTGTAGGAAGACAAACTGGTTTAAAACAGAAATAAGGCTATCGGCTTTTATTTATTTTATTTACAATTCTATTCTGGAAGGAGGATTCCAGTTAATAAATAGAAACATTAATGAATACTATAACATCTAAATAAAAGTACACTAAGTCACCTACTTTCAGGGGTATATTTATGGTACATTTTTCAGCTCTCTAGAGAGATCCTGACAGGACCACAGTACTTGGAAAAAGGCACATCATTACTAGAACTAGACTTGGGTTCTTTTATGGTAGAAGTGGACAGCTGCTTGCACCTGCCTTGACTTTTTTTCAGGCTAAAGTTATCTATTCCAGGATCTTATATCATGCAGTGTAAAGCTTTGGTTTCAATCAGTCCCTAACACAGGAGCTTGGATATATTTGAAATTCCTTTCAGGAAAAAAATAACTGGCCAAGGCTTTTGACAGTATTGCTTCTCATACCCAGACCAAAGTCGGCTGGCTCTCCACAGGAGCAAGAATGCACATTGGTATTTCACCCTGAAAGTCACAGAATCATTGCATTTTGACCCCAAAAGGGACTTTAGAGTTCATGTGGTCCAACTTACAATTTTACATTTTTTATAACATTATATTAGCATTTCTTGCTCCCTTATAGCAAATATCCAAGGCCCCTAATTTAATTAACAATATAAAACATCTGTGCTATAAGTGCCTGTTAGAGGATGTGAAGACAAATAAGATTGAGCAGCTCATTCAAGGACTCCCACATATGACTTCTGACATTTAAGAGAGTCCAGCAGACAGATTAACCATCCATTACTGTATATTCTCCCAGTTTCATCCTTAATTTGGTAAAGAAATTAGAGAGCAATATGCCTGGGCCACATTTTCCTTTACCTCTTGCTCAAATATATTCATCAAGTTAAAGGTGAGATATGCGCTCTGCTTATATACAGAGTTGGTACCAGAATATCTTTCACGCAAACACCGAATAAAGATACTGCAACGTCAAGTGGTGTCAAGTGGTATTATCCTGACATTGATCCATGTGATATATTCTTTCTTAAATTTAGTTTCCGGTAATGATAACATGTATGCTCCCTCTTGTGAGAAAGTGAAACCCCTGTTAGCCTATCAAGTTTCTCTTTTACCGTCGCTGCCAGAAAAATAGGAGCCAAATTTATTGCCAAGTGTTGTAATCTGATCAACTCTGCTGCCTAGAAGTATTTACTCCTGTTTTCTTCCTAAATATTTTATTTCTAAACTGCCTCAAATAATTTTAGAAGTATGTAAGAGCTGACAATGAAAATTTAAATTAATAAAATAAAGACAACAATCAGGGGTCAGTTACGAATAGTCCGACTTGCCAACGATACTTGTCTATGCGAAGGCCTTTCTTCAATGTTTCCATTTGTAGGGGAAGAGATCTTGTGTTTTCTGTCAGAAAATCTGGGCTTAATTCCCAGGTATACTTGCTGAATAACCTTGTAAAAGCCACCTAGGCTTCATTTCCTCATTTCTAAATAGGGACGTTAATGCAGTTGATCCACTGGGTTGTTGTGACAACCAAATAAAAAAATATGGGGAGATGCTCTCTAAACAGTGAGTCACTGTGTCGTTGTTATAGCTTCCACACTCTGCCTTGCACTGCTGATCGGCATTATTTTAAACAATACATGATGTCTGTGGGGTTTTTTAAATAAGGTGACAAATTCACAAATAAATCCTCAAATTCTTTGACATTCGTCCTTTTACGAGATGGAGACTAATTTCTTTCCCCTAGAGCGTGGGATGCATTAAGTAACTCATTTCTAGCAAACAGAATGTGGCAGAAGTGACTTGTGAGACCGCGTTGTAAAAAACATCATGGCTTCTTTTTCTTGCTCTTAGATCACTTTTTGCAGGTGAAGCCACCTGCCATGTTGAGGCCACTCAAGAAGCCCTGCAGGAGGTCCATGTAATGAGTACCTGGAACCTCTTGCCAATAGTCCTGCGAGTGCATCATCTTGGAAGCAGACTCTTTGTCCCCAGCAAGTCGTCAGAAGACTGTACCTTCAGCCAACTTTTTGACTACTAATTTCTGAGACGCCCCAAGCCAGAACTACCTGGCAAAGCCACTCCTGAATTCCTGACCCTCAGGAACTCTATAAGAGAATAAATGGGTATTCTTGCTTAAAGTGCCTAAATTTGGAGGTAATTGTTACATAGGTAACATGTAAAATGTCCATAGTTACTTCTTCACCTTCTTGGGGAACATCGCTAAGGATAAATAGCAAAACTTACTCTTTCCAGGTGTTCTAATGAGAAGAAATTCAGGTGCCAAATATCTTAGAATCATTGCATTGAAAATCACCTCAGTTGTGTGGTAGTAGTTACCTCCTTTTAAAGATGGGAAAAATGAGATGTAGAGAGATTAAATGAGATAGATGTTCAAGGACACTTAAATGAACAACGAAATTTGAGTTAGATCCTCCCCTGATCTTATTCTATTTGTTGTCATCTTTCTTTTCTTCTTTTTAAAAATGATCTAAAAAGCTCTGTTACTCTTGAGCATAGATCTAACAATAGAATGGTTCAAAGTTGATATTCACTTTATTTTTTTTTTATTTAAAACTTCTTTTTCTTTTATGGATTCTAGAGACGGGGGAAGAGAGTGAGAGAAACATCAATCAGTTGGCATGCACCTCAAACCGGCTACCTTTCAGTTTTCAGGACAACGCCCAACCAACTGAGTCACAGAGGTAAGTGATACTTTCTTTCTACTATGCCATGCTATCTTTTCTTTTTTCACCTGAAATCATGCCAACCAATAGCTTTTAGTTTATATCATTTTACGAAGAAAGGGTGTTCTTCAGATAAGAAAATTGCACAAAATCAATAAATGTTGATGTGAACACCTGCTGTTTGTAAGATGCTGTACAGAATCCAAGAAGATTAAGTAAGTCCAAATTCCAGCCCTTAAAGTACTCACAATCTTGTAGAGACAGGATGTTGTAAGGAAGTCAGAACAATGACTTATGGGATTTAGAAGAGTAGCGAGATCATACGTGGGATAGAAAAATATATTTGGTCAAGAGCCCACAATATATGTTCCATAATCACTCTGCCAGAATGAGGTCTAAAGTCCATCTTCAAAATTAATAAGCTAGGATTGAAAAACTATTTTAAAGAATTTTTGGTGAAACTCTTCCATGCACTTTTAGTGGGCCATTTTATTCATGTATTCAACAAACTACTCTTGAGCACCAGGCACTGTGCTAGACACTAGGCTTATACATAGTAATTTACATTCAGACAGAGATGGCTTGAGAATGTCTGTGTAAGACAGGGTCAAGGAGATGCCAATCTGGTTGCAAGATGTTACTGAGTGCTTATCTGGAATCTGCATTTGCTAACATACCATTTTACACAGAGGTTTTGGTGAAGGATTCAGAGTTGATGGCAATCATGATCTTGGGAACCACTACCACATAAGTATTAAAATTGGGAATAGTGCTTGTCTTTGGCACAGAATCATACCCTTTGTCCTTCCCTTGCATTCTCTCTTTTCAGACTGTGGAAAGAACCAGGCTGTAATATTTATTTGCTAAAATTTCAAGGCAGGGAGATGGTGGAGCAGACTCTGTGAAATGACTCTGAGGGTTTTTTTGTTTTGTTTTGTTTTGTTTTAATTTAACCAGAGTTGATGCAGATACAGTTGTTCCTGTACTTGGTATAGGTGGCACGCAGTGGGGGAGGGTAATAAATGTTTATTGTTTAAAAGGCTAAGTTAGGGGTAACTGTGTATGAAGCAATAGAAAACTGAAGGAACAGGGTGGATGCTGTCAGCTCCAGATCACGAGGGCCTGGGTACCACCGTGGTAGTGGTGGGAGTGTGGGGGTTTAGAACACTTGTCTGGGGATGGGGCTGCTGTGCAGAAGGGCAGAAATGCCTTTCTGGAGTCTGGACTCAGAGATACATGTCCGAAGGAACATTTAAGCTTAACTTGTTCTAGGGATGGAGGCCACACAATTGGCTTTCTCATCCCAAACAAAAGAGGGAAAAAATAGAGTTGATAAGGACCAGATAAAGTGTTTTGAGTTACTCTCAACTTGGTAATGTCAATTTCTAACCAAACAATTGTTATTTGGAAAACCAAAATTTATTTCCATTAAGCATGAAGTCCAGGGTTGAATAATATTAATTATAGTAAGGGGTTAGTCAGTAGAAGACGCCTTTAAAATTCTGACAACACAACCATTAAAGAAAGACATTATAGCTTGTTCTGGTGAATGAGGATGAGGTGCATAATCTTGTATTTTGTAGCCTTTTTTCTCTTCACCCCTTGTTTCTCACTTTAGGATTTTACAGGTAGCATAATACGTAACAATAAAATAAGTAAGATTAAAAAGAACTTCTGAGTTCAAAGAAGTGCTCTCAAATAATCATGATCATATTTAATCTTGTAATTTGAATCTATTGATTAATTCAAATATTATGAAAAAAATGGAGACTTGGGGGTTGAATGACCTGCCCAATACCCTTTACCTCTAACTTAATCTTCTGGACTCCAAGCCACAAAAATCACTGTATTGAAAGCTTATTCAAATGTATTCAGTAGGAAGAAGAGAAAAATCAGTAGACCCTTTTTGCTTTAGAAAACCTTTAATTAAAAAACAAGAGTTGCCCTGACCAGTGTGGCTCAGTTGGCTGGGTGTCGTCCAGCAAAGCGAAAAAGCAAGGAAGGTCATTGTTCTATTCTTAATCAGGGCTCATGCCTGGGTGGCAGGTTCAGTCCCTGGTCAGGGCACGTACAAGAGGCAACTGAATGGCATTTCTCTCTTACATCTATGTTTCTGTCCTTCTATTTCTCTCTCCCTTCCCCTCTCTGTAAAAAAATAAATAAAATCTTAAAATGTAATAAGAATCTACACTTGAAAAATAAAGGGGCAATATTTTCCTGGTCTCAACCAAATATTTCCTTGTATTATAATATTAAACTATTATGAAATATATCAAGATAATTTCATATGTCATAATTTAAATTTTTTAAATGTTTACTTGAATTTGAAATGTATCATTAAACTCTCTTGCACTAGTTTATTTTTTCCCTCTGATGATTTTTTTCTATGTTCTCATATTTAATACTAAACTCGAAATTAAAATTTAAGTTCCATTATATCGTAGTGTGAGAATTTTAAATGGTATTGGCAGTTTATCCCAGAAGAAATAAACGCACCAGACATGGACATGTTCATTTCTTTCTCTTGGTGACCTGACCCTGATGTTCAGAGTAAAATTCCCTTTTAAATGATTCATAGGCAAAATTTACATTGGCAAAAACAAAAGGAGGATTAAGGATAAAGGCAATTATTTACATTTCTCAGAATCCCTTGAGAATTGCCTAAAACTATGATTGTCTCCCTAAATAAATGTGCACACACAAAGTTTGCATGAACATTTGTGGTGGGAAGTCCTTCCTGATCTAGAAAGTTTGGAAAGGATGAAGCACTTTCTTTGAAAGAGAAACTATCTGTGTAACTCAGATAGAAAGGGAGGATTACATTAGAACAGTTTTAAGAAATAGCTTTAGTACAAGACCAAGACGAAGAACTGTTAAATGAGCATACTTCTTCTGCTCATACGTCAAGAAATTAGAACTCCAATGTCATTGATTATTTCCATGTGTCCAGTTGAAGATAGGGAATTGGCATATTGAATAATTCCACCTTTTTGTTTTGCCCATTCTGAAGATAAATGTACATTTCCTTATATTATTTTTTCATTGGCTGATGAAAGCAACCCACAGAATACAAATCTTTTTCAAACACTAAATATTTTAAAATTATAATAAACAAGTCAGAGAGAACTTTAAGATGATGTAGTAGAGTGGTTCTGAGCTTTTTTTCTAAGCAGTGAGACTCTCAACAGTATCGTAAAATATAACAAAGTGGCATTTTTAGCATTTATGCTAAAAATGCTTTTATATGTTAAAATTAAAACAGCTCCTTATTATAATGTCATTCCAAGTGGCTGTTTTTGTTTAACACAAACATTTAGATGTGGGACCTAATAAAAATAGTGACAGCCTCATCATCCAATGAGTTTTTATATTTTGTTTTGGTTACTAAGGAAATATTAAGAAAATTCTGATCTGGATGGAAATGTAGTTGCATATGGTAACAATTTTTTAAAAAGTCACTTTTCCATCATAAGATAGTCTTCAAATAAATAAAGATGGGAGGAAATGTTTTATTCAAAATCTACATAGGAACTGGATAGCACATGAGAAGTCCCCAATTTATAAAAATTAATATATAATTCTTTTTAAGCAGAGTGTACAGCTGCTTAAATTTTTTCATTGTGATGAAATACGCACAACATAAAATTTACCATTTTAATCATTAAGTGTACAATTCAATGGCACTAAGCACAGTCAGAAGTTTGTACAACGATTACCAGTATCCATTTCCAGAAATGGTTCATTATCCCAAACCATTTGCTTTTTTTTAAGAAAGGTTTTCCAGTCCACTTTTTAAATTATTTCATTGCCCTCCTTTAGAAAGATTCACATTTTAGAAAGGTGGGTGAATTATCAGGCACTTAATATATATTAAGAATGAGGGATAGCTGTTTGCAGAGTTTTGGAAATATTAGGACCAGGACCGCATGATGTGGGTTTTTCATCCCACCCCTGCCCGCCCCAGTCTGTGCGTGACAGCTCATCCAGAGAAAGACTCCCCAGGAAGACGCTACGCTGACCGCGGGGACCACTCCCACTGTGACCTCTTCGAAGGGGAGAAAGGATGAAGCGTGGAGTACAGCCTCTGAAAAAGGCCTTGTCTGGCATCATCCAAACCATTGGCTTTTAATAACCAATGTTGAAAGAGTAAAAAAATAAAATTTGAATAAAATGTTTGCAAAGCTCCTAAGGCATGTCATAGAACATTTGAAAAAGTATGGTCCACTTGCTTATTTGAGACACTGAGAATTAACTGACTTTGACAAGTGTTATTGTCAGTGGTGAGGCTTGGGAAGAAATGGGACTCTCCTGGCCCGCAAACAGTGCTTTTTCTTTTTGACGCTGCTATCCCGAGCAGCAACATCGCTTTATGATTCTAATCCTTGAAGACAATTTCAACTTCACTCATAAAAACCCTTTCACCTCTCTCTACCAGAAAATGAGAAGTTCAAATGCGGCATGCAAAAACCTGCTACCTTCCTGGGAGGTTTTACTGAAATTCATCACCGCTTGTCTAGTCTGGTCTTAGAATCATCCTAAATTAAAAGCAAGTCTAAGCAACTACAGGAATTGGTGTAAACATTTCAGATATCATTTGCAAAACAGCCTGCTATGCAAAACCTGTCCCCTTCTGTAAGCGGCACCCCCGCGCTCACGGCCAGGCTCGGAGCCCCAGCCCCAGCCCACCCACCCTTCTGTCCCGTCACGTTCACTTTGGTGACATTTATGAAGAACTGCCAGGTATAACAGACGTTTACACAAAGAGCTACCCTTTATTGAGTACCAGCTGTGTGCCAGGCAATTTCACATCTACTTATTAGTAAATTTGTGCAGCATTCCACATTGTCGACATATCTATTTAGGTTTTGCATTATCCTTTGAGCTGGTTTTAACATCTTTCTGGTTCCCTCAAGAATTAATGAGTTAAAGTCTTGAGTGCATGTTTATTTTATCTTTGTACAAGAGTCATGATTTTACCTTTTTGAAAATTATATTTTAGCACCTTATCTTTAGATGAAAAATTGAAGGTGAACATGAACAATCGGTGATAAACTAACTAGAAAGCAAAGGCGGCGGCAGAGAGAGAGAGAGAATGGGCAGAATCATTGAAGATCCCTAATGAGAATGTCAAATCTTTGGCATTCCCAATCATAGTATCTTACACAGTGCTTAACACATAGTAGGTACTCAATAAATATTCAAAGTAGGAACTAGTAGCTTAGAAAACAAGAGATAGATGATAGATGGATGATAGATAGAGAGATAGAAGAAATAACCAGTAACTAGAAAAAAAAGAACATGAAGATATCATGCACAAATAACTAGTAAAGATGTTGAATCCAATTTTTAAAAGCATGATGAAAACCTATGGGGAAAAGTAATACATTAAAAAATGCTAATCGTGCCAGCAAAACTCTTCCTCTGGGCTTTTGGGGCTAAAGAAGGTCAGGAAGGCATTTCTCTCAGGGAAAAATGTGAGCTCACAAGTACAGACTAAGTCTCTCCCTTCTGCTAACGTTTGGCAGCTTTTCCTGCCATCCTAGATAGTTTTAAGCCCTGCCAAGGAGATGAAGAGGCCCCCTTCACCCCTGTAAGCCTGCGTGCCCTTCATACCACCCTCCACACAAATCAGATTTTCCACGGTGCTGCCGACTTTCTTGGGGACCTACAGCTCTGCCAGGTTGGCCCTCAAGGGCCATGCACAGGAGAACCCAGGCTCCATGGCCGGCAGGCTTGCAGCCTAGTCCCAGACCCACGGCAGGAGAAAGGCTCTGGTCGGGTGGGGCAGGAGGTGGAGTGGAGAGTCCTAACTCACAAACTGAGGAATTCCATTAATGCTAGATTTTTCACGAGTGCTAGTTTTACAGAGCAGGATCAGAGCCCAGTTTTCACAAGTTTGGCTTTTTTACTTACAGAAAACTATGTGGTCTGATGATTCTGTGCCAGCAAAGATAGAATACTATCTAGCCCAAAGGGAAAAAAAAATTTCAAAACTGATTTTATAGGCTGAAGAAGGAAGATACTATTTAACTCTGCCATTGCTACAAGGGCGACAGAGAGGGTTTTTTGTTTGTTTGTTTTTGTTTTTGTTTTGTTTTCTTTTGCTAATATAACGCCTCTCTGAAGATACAGGGACACTAATCCTAATTTGAAGTTTGCTTACTTGAAGATTTTCCTTAACACAGTATGTGCTCAATTAAACATCACTCCAAGCCACGTCTGTGGGTCTGATATGACGGTGAAGCAAAGACTTGTCTTTCTCTCTCTCATTTAAATGACTCTGTTTCCCATATAGCATGTAACCAGCAAACCCATAAATAGAAAAGTAATCATAAGAGACAGCATTTCAATGTGTAACAACAAAACAAGAACAAGCCTAGTGCCCAAGGTGACTTCAGGTTTTCTGTAGATTGTATTTTCATAGACTTCTGTGGACTGTGTCATTTCAAGGATGCAACGTCTCCAGAACAGGTAACGTGAATCCTCACCCAGACAGCCTGGCCCAGCAGGACGCTTTGCCCTGCGGGGCTCGTCCAGCATGCCATCCTTTCTAACGCTTTGTTTCAGGCACCATTCAGGAAAGGTTTCAAATCAGAAGCTTTAAAAGCAGGCACTTTATATTTATAACAGCTCAGAGTTAGCATGCTATCTTAGTATCTCTTTCGAGCCATAAAAACTATGTGGTTTGGAGAAGAGTTGACGATTGTGATATGTTAAAATACCTCCTGCCTGGGTGGTTTTTCTCTGGACCGCTGACTTAACATGTTACTTAACCACATGTGAGTCATGTAGCCTTACTGGAGTTTAATTTCTTCTTCCGGAGTTATTGATTATTCCCTTCCTACACCACCCAACCGTTGGAAGGAGTGAGTAGAATCATAGGGTCTTATGACTGGGTCCTATTCAATATCTTTTCATTGTCTTCACAGGAAAACAGGCACCTGCAGGGACTCGGGGGCTGGCCCCAAGTTAGAGCCCATAAGTAGCAGAGCTGGGACTTGATTCCAGGCTCGTGCATTTTAACAGAATCAGCTTAGGGTGCCAAGTTTCCAGGCTTTTTCCCAAACCAAAGTCAGGGAACCCACGACAGCACAGAGGAAAGAACACACTAATGAGCCAGACATCCCCAAGGTTGTCTGCCGCTTTCTCTTTGTGTGACCTTGGGTATGACCTTGTGTAAGCATGTGAACTTTCCAAGCCTCTGTTTCCTCATTTACGAAATATCAGCAACAACTAATTTGCTAGTTTATTGTAAACATGAAATGACAAATGAGACAGCTCGCTGTCACTTTAATGTCACCTTCCTCCATGCAGTCCAACCTCCCACATCTGCCCCTCCCCATATCTATGTTCTGGTTTCAGAAATTTCTCAAATTCATTCATTATTCAACAAATGCTTGTTGTGCACCTAGTGTGTGCCAGGAGCCCTTCTAGGTGTTAGGTGTGCAGCCGTGGACGAAGTAGCCCATATTCCCGAGTCTTACATTTTCTATGCCATAAGCCGAAGGTGTCTGTGGGGTGGGGTAGGTGGCAGAAGATAAGAGGACAACAAAGAAGTAAACTGCAATGCGGGTACAAAGCATGTTAGGAGGTGACAAGATTTATGGAGGAAAATAAAGCAGAGAGGAAGGTGGGATTGGATTCATCAGGGGTGGAGGCTGTATCTGTGGTCTGAAAAGTCCTCTCTGAGAAGGTAACATCTCAACAAAGACCCAGAGGTGGCAGGGGAGTGGATCAATAAACTCTTTCTCCCCAGACCAGAGATGACGCACACACTGCCATGCGAAGCCAACATGGTCCTTAACAGGTTCCCAGGGAGGCGGCCATGGGGCTCGCTGAATCTTGCCTGTGTGCAGCTTTCGAGAAGAGAAAAAGGTGGTTGGAGCCCCAAGCAAGCTCTGAGAGTGCCTGCAAGGGGCCCCGGGAGAGGCTGTGGTCGCCGCTGATGAAAACTACTGCCCACTTCCCCGCTTCTCTCTGCAAGCTAACGAGGGAAAGAGGTAGCCAAATGACAACTCCCCGGTCTAGTTCCTCCAGGCTTCTCTGAAGGACAGTGTACGTCTCTGGGTAAAAAATGGTCAACAGAAAGCTTTAGTCACTGGGCTTGCAATGCCCGCCCTGCTTCTCTGAGATTCCAGAATGGCCTTGGAAATCTACATTCTCTCTGCTGCCGACTTTTGTCCAGCCAGCTGGAGCTGGACGGGCCTTCCCCCGTGCAGCCTGCCAAGGCCAGGAGCCACGCTGGGCGGCAGCTCGCCCTGCCGGAGGTCACCCGCCAGCGGGCTCTGCAAAACAGGGAGCCTGGAGAAAAAGTCACTTGAATTTTATAAAGTGGTAACTACCGGGGGGCTCTATGTAATTAAACCTAAATGCCATTTTCCTTCTAAAGCTCTCCGGGTGAGGTAACAGTTCCCTTTAATGTCAACTCAGGAAGTTTTACCCAAGAAAAAGGAGGTGGGGGCTGGGGGGCTGTTTGCCAAATCAGGAAATGTGAATTAACTGACTAGGAGCTGAAAAAAAAAATGAGATTGAGGCAACCCAGAAGGGAAGTGGAAGAGAGCAAAACGGAGTCCTACGTATGACTAAACTTGGGAGACGCAGGCCAGTTTTCATGGCAAGTGAGTTCTGCTGGTTGAACCTTCCTTTTTGTTGTGGGCTGCTTTGAAAAACTTGGAGGCAGAGAAAAATCCCAAACCGAATGCTGTCTTCAGGGAAGGGAAACCTGAGGCATTAGCAGGGGTTTCGGCCTCTGGAACGCAAACACTCACGTTGGGCATGGAAACACTTGCTCTCAGAGTTTGCACGAGTTCCCTGTTTCACACCACAAACCTAACCACAGCTTTCTGTGCAACCTATGGCTTTAAACAATGAATACATTATCTAGATCAAATAGGACTTTCCTCCACCCCACCACCCCTTACCCGGTATTAGGCCTACCTCATGGTTTCAGACATGCTTGGCAGATGCCCTGAGGACAGAGAGAAGAAAGCCCTGTTGTAAAGCAGGTGTTCAGGAACCAAGAATGAATCACTTCGGAAAAAATGAAGGCAAAATGCAAGTTCATCTGTCACCAAATCTGTAGTGAGCCTTAGAAAATAGAAGTAACCTTTCATTTTGCCTTTTCTGCAAATATCTCTTGATTTGATCTAGAAACAGAAGTCAAACGTCTGAAATATGAATTTTCTCCAAAGGGTTTTTGCTCTATACAGCTCCCCTCCCCTTTTAGGAATTTTTGTGCTCAGTCTTCATTAGGGCTGCCCTAGACAGGAAGCATATTAAGGGACAAGGCAAATGACCCAAGGCACAGGCCCTGCAGAGACCTGTAACCCACAGCAAGCATGTGTGCACATATGTATGTGTGCCGGTGTGCATGTCTGTGTGGCGTGAATTCTGTGTGCAGAATGAATGAAAGGACATCATTTATTTGTTGGAATCTCACGGGTCTTTCCAAATGGACAAACCTGGCTTTTGCCTAGAAAGCTTTGTCTTCGATATAAAACACTCCACACTAACTGGACTTGCATTGTTTGAAGGGGGATGGAGTGCACTCAGGAAAGATTACAACCAATGGTCTTCAGACTCTGGGATCTGAGATGCTTGTTGAAAAATCTCTGAGCTCCTGTTTTCAAAGACTCTGGGTCCTACCTCGTCCAGGGTGGAGCCAGGGATGGGTCATTTAACCACCATACCAGTAATTTCACATGCTGAGGAACACCACGTTACTCTCTGAGCCAGAATCTTTCTATTTCCATGCAATCTTTCCATGAGCTCTTTAGTAAGTAGGTTGCTTCCTTATCAGGGCCCGGATCCTTCTTAAAAATAAATATTAGTTGCCTGAAAGTAAGTTGGGATGCTTATTGTGCTTGGCTCTTGTTGTCTTCCCTCTGGGATTCCCCTCCTCTCCCTCCCCCTTCATTCTTCTCCCTTGCATTCTCCCTCTGCCTCCTTATCTGGTCCTCCTTTCCCTGAGTTTAGTTTGAAAAGCCGAAGGTTCTAGGATTTTTAAAATGATTTAAGACATAGCTCCCGTCTTTAAGAGGCTGACGTCTGATTGAGGAGACAGACTGATTAAACGGATCATTTCAACAGGGAGAGCCACTTGTTAAAATCACTGTAAGTGTGGGCCCTCCCAACATCCTCAAGGAGGTATGGGCTCAGAGGAAAGCATATTTGAGACAGTGCTTTGAAAAGTGCCGGCTGCTCTGGTTTGCCAGTGAGCTGAACTGGGGCAAGACTGGCAAACCCTGGTCCCAGCAGCCCAGTCCCCCGCAGCCCCACGGCCAGACTAAGGCACAGGTACCAGTCAGTTGCCAGTACATAGGGAGAACAGCCCAGGATGGCCAATATCAGAGAAAAAGAGCAAGACTGATTCGAAATCATAATTATAAAATGATACGGTGTCCCAAAGTCCAGGGATTGAACACAAGTTTGCTTATCAAGTTAACATATGATATCTGTTCTAAACAGATCTTCTAAATTTAGACTTGTGCTTTCCTCATTTGCATCGAAAGGGCATTGCTGTGGAGATGGAGCAGAGAATTGGGAGACAGAGATTTGCCTCCCCTCCTGCCAGCGTCCCCAACCCCCTCCACTGCTGCTCCCTCTCCTTTCTGTCCTGCTTGACTTTGGACAAGACACTTTCTACTTTTTGGTTTCTAACTCTTAAAGTAGGAATTGAAAATCCCTTTGCTTCCAGCTCCTTGACAACGACGCCCTGAAGATTTACGCAGGAATTCTGGCAAAATCACCTGAATGGCTGTGTCCCTTTAGCGAGGAGAAGATCCACATTTTGTTTCATAGCAATCCTTGCTAGCTAATTAGAAAACAGATTCATTAAGGCTCAGGCCCAAAGAAAAAGCCCACAGGGTCAAAGAGACCAAAGAGAATTACATCATTTCCTCTGTATCTTCCCTAAGGGCATCCTGGTATTGGAGAAAATGACTCAGGCCACTGAAATGAAGCAAAAACAGCTCAGCTTCCAATACAGATTATTTCGGACCAGAACCTTATACCGAAGAGGATACTTTTTTAGAAAAATAAAGGAGTGAGGCAAGCAGAGAGGGTGGTTTTCTGATGAGGTTGAAAATAAAGCAAGAGAAGAAAACCAAAGCTAAGTCATGGTGTGTACTGTTCCTTCTTCCCTCCACATAAACATCAAAACAGCGAACAGGCTTGACTCAAAGTTTTAGGAAATTCGGATTCAGTCAAATTCTTGGATTAGAAGCGTCAGTTTAGAAGCTTACACTATAAAAAAAAAATCATTTGTTATTATAGGAACGTCAGGTGTAATTGGACAGATAAATTAAGTCAGAAGATCTTTTTATTCTGACTACTGCAAGTAGCTGTTACTCTGCTATTGAAGTTGTAAAGTTTCCTGTCATGAAAAATGCCTAATTAAATTCATTCCTTTGCCTCTAGCACTTAGAAATCTATTGTTCTTGCTCAGGTGATGATAGAATACTGACATTTATAGACGAATACAAGTTGCTTCTTTTTTTCAGTTAGTTCAGTGCACTCAGAGGAACCCAGGAATGATCCTTGGGCAGCGTCCATGGCAAATTCTTAAATTGGGAGGCTGTTATTCTGGCTGCTGAATTGCATTTACTCTGGGAGGCTGGACCCAGGACAAGCTTTGTCTCGTCTCCAAGCACCACCCCTTTCAGACTCCAAAACTCTGGAGCACACACCAGCAAATACGACTCGGTGAAAATCAGGTCCCCTTATATTTTACAGCTTTGATTTAGAGATCCATCAAGCTCCACGGGCCCCAGTAAAAACACGTAAAGTAAATGTCGAGCTTCTGTGTAACTCCTTCTCTTGCTCTCCTTTGAAATCGAAAGAAGAAACAGTTATCAACTGTTTTCATTATCAGAAAGTGCCCGTTTAAAGCTATCTGGGTTTTAAAAGCTAACGTCATGGAAGAGAAGTAAAACACCTCTTAAAAACCTGTGCAATAAAGTGATGATTAAGAGGTTCAGATCATGGAAAGAAATTTGGAAAACATTTTTTTGATCATTAACACTTCTAACTTGAGCACAATGTTACCCAGGGATTGTGATGTTTCTACCACTGAAGTTTCTCAACAGATGACACCAGCGTCATCCTCTATTTCCAGGATGTAGACTGTGTGCAAAGCAATGTGTTAAGTGCTGGGAGCACCACAGGGAATGAGATGTGGCAGGACAGGCTGGCCAATGATATCTAAGAAGAAGTGATGGGCGTGGTCAGGAAATAAACCAAAAGGAGCTCAGCCTCCTAGATGGGTAGAGACATTGCACCGACAACCTGGACGGTTGTCCAGAGCGTAATGTCAGCAGAAGATAGCACCTAAGTGCTGAATAACTACGTGTTGGGGCCTGTTTGTTAGATCAGCTTAGCATATCATAAACCAATATATTTGTAAAAGAGAGGCACGGAGTACACTGAAAGATTAAAATTGGGGGGATCTGACAAAGCTGGGGAAGGTCAGTCAAGAAGACTTCCTTGAGGAGCTCTGAGGATGTATAAGGAGTTAACTGAGATGGATAGATGTGGACAATTCAAGGGAATATACATACAACAGGTGGACTTCGTGGGACAAGATAACTGGATGTGTAGCTGAAGGAGAAATTAAAGACAATATTTAGGACTATGCTTCTGGAAACTTGATGGATGATAATGCTGGCACAAGAGCATACAGGAAGAAGAACAAGTTTTGGGGGGAAGATGAGATCAACTTTGGACATATGAGGTTTGCAGTGCCTGAGGACCACACTAGAGATTTCCAGGCTGTTGGAATTATGGTTTGAAAGCTCTGGAGGCATTAGAAGGCAGATAGAGTGTGGGAAGTCATCTGCCTCTGAATAATAATTGAGATAAGGGAATTAGAACAGATGACCCAATGAGATCGTTTAATGGCAGAAAACAGAGTTAGAAATGGACTCCCAAGGGATGCTAACACAGGAAAGAATCTCGAAGGAGGAGTCTTCAAACAAAACAATAAAAACACCCTCGAGTAGCAGTCATAATGATAACAGGAGACTGGATGAGAGAGGGACCCTAAAGGCTAAGGAAAACAATGTTGCAGGTCTATCTTTTATTCCAATTTAAATAAAATTAGAACTATTTTTTCTCTGGTAATTTGATTTATGGGAATCAATGTAGGATGGTCATTAGACATTGTTAATTAGACAGTCATTGGAAAGTTCTGGTTTAAAATGGTTGAAAAGTTCTTACATGATGACAGAGAATTTAAACTCATGCTTCAGAAGTTTTGCCTACAATTATCCAAACTGCGCAGAATTTCTGATTCAAATCATCATCTTCCTGGTCACATTTGTGGTCCTGACTGAACATTCAATGTTTCAGGGTGCTATTCGGGTCTACATTATCATTAGAACAAAGCAGAAGGCGGAAGTATCTTTAAAGGTATAGTAATATATTCCATTGTAACAAAAAAAGGGCAATCTGGACTCTTCGGTTCCTTTCATTGTGGTTTTCTTTCTACCCCTTGGTTTTGCAAAGTTGTCAAAAACTGATTTTATTTGGAATAGCTTTAATAACCAAAAAAAGGACCAACCACTTCCCTCTCTTCTTCCCCTTAATCTTCTATTTACTCTTCTCAGTTCTCTTACCTTTGAGCAAGGGATAGAGCCTTCCTCATTTCTTCTCTACTTCCCAAAGCCCAAATTAGCTCTTCTGGTTGACATAAAGCATTTTCTTCAAGAGATTATAAAAATACTGTTTTGGCGTTTTCTTCTGCCTTTATTTCTTAACTTCTCCCTCTTAAAAAAAAAAAAAAAGTCCCGTCCTTTTTTCTACTTATCCATGATCTCAGTCCTCTTTCTGTCCAGCCTCTTCGCATTCTTTTCCTGCTCATTTTACTCTGTGCCAGCGTCTTCTTCTCCTACCTTTAAATAGTTTCTCTCTTTGCTCCTCGACCTTGGTGTGGGGCCACCATGAGTCAATGCAACATTTTCCTCAATTCCCAAATGGTGTGTTTTAATTTCTTCCTCTAAAATCTGGGCACAGTCATGCTTTTTCTCATGCATCCCCCTCTGCTATAATTTTATACCTATTATATGCAAGATACTATTTTAAGTGATTTAGGGAAGAAGACATGGGTCAATTTCTCTGCCCATGAGATTCCCACAAATAAGTAAAAATGTATAGTTTCATCAAAGTAATTATAGCAAGAGGTGTCATGCGTGAACATCATAGGCAATGAAGTGGTGAGTTCAGAGAAAAGAGGGACGGCATCAGGGAAGAGGAGCGAAGCCTTGAGGTGGGGCTGTGAGGGATTTACATTTTATGGTTGGGCAGAGTGAGGGCCCCTGGAAAGCACAAAGGAGTCAGGCAGTGACATTTCAACGGGGAGCCCTTCAAAAACACAAAATGGTCTGCAACTGCAGGGCGCTATTATTTCCATCCACCTGCAAGTCAACACCATTGACGAAACAACTTCAAAAATCTCCATTGTTTGGCCATTTTAAAATGCGAGATGTATCAGAGCTCCTGGGTTGCAAAGGAATACACAGATAACAGCTGCTTTTTTATAGCCTGAGTCAACTAAAAATGTTGACTATAAATTTAACAGGTAAGAGAGTTGAGGATAAAGAACACTGAAAAAGTTGATGATGTCCAATTCTGAGTAAGCCACAGCTAAAGTAGAACTCTAGCCAAAGTCGACAATAAGAGAACAGTTAGCAATGACCGTTTATTTTTTTTTCTTTTTTTGGTTTCTATCCTTAAGTTTAATAATCTTTTTTTGAGCCAAGAGCTTCTGTCCTGATGAGAACCATTAGTACATGAAAGATTTGTATTTGTACCAGACAAGCCATACAAAGTACCTGCCATGCTCAAAGTTCCTTTCTAAACATATAGATTCATGCTTTGTTCCACATGATTCTGCTACCTTGGCAGCAGCTAATGGACCAAGAGCCATTTCCCTTGGGGGTCGGGCAAGGCAGCCATCTACAGACTTTGAGATGCCTTACGTGAGTGCTCTGCCCAAAGGGAGCACCGTCTGCTCAGTGCAGCAGTAGAGTTACCCGTACACCCAATCGGGTCTTCTCTTTCTCATGGAGTTGGATGTGAGCCCTACAGAAATATTTTTTGAAAAGGTGATAAATAGAAGCAGAGGAAGAGAGACTCCGAGCAGAGACAGAAGAGAGGGGTAGGAGAGGAGAATAGAGAAACAGCAATTAGTAATGAGCAGGTTGAGAGACACGAGATTAGCAGAGGAGCCAAGTGATGGACAATTAGAACTGCTGTTGAATGACTAGAGCTAATCTTGCAAGAAAAATGAATGATGCTCCATGTGGCCTGGCCACGCAGCCACTGAGATTGTTTTCTGTGCTTCCTCACTTCTCCATGTATTCTTAGAACAAATTTCCCCAATAACTGACATAACATGAGATGTATCTCCTCTTTCTTGCAGAAAAAAATCTAGTTCACATAGTAATTTACAGATTATGTTCTTACACCAGGCCACCATGTGCAGAAAACATACTTTCATGGGCCATAGTCATAAGCCTTTGAAGTTTAAACATCACTGATATGATAAAATCCTGACTGTTCAAGTTATTGAGATTGCAGATGCCCTTCTCTTCTTTTTGGTCCCTCTATCTTTAAATATCTCTACCACCAGTTAATATTGAGCAGATAAGTAAATGCATGGAGGGGAAGCTCAAGTGGCTTCGTATTATTTCTCATAACCATTTGGTGATGGCAAAGTAGAAACTAATCAGTAGGTAGTATAGCATAGAGAAGCAGCACACATATTGGCTTAAAGGTATGTGCTTGAGTTTGGACTTGAGCATAACTCAACCTCTTTATGACTCAGTTTCTTCACCTGTAAACTAGGAGCAATAATACTACTGTATAGGGCCATTTTCAGGATTAAATATTTTATTAGATATAAATGGCTTAGAACAGAGCTTGACAATAGTAATTTAAGTGTTAGGAACAATAATTATCATGATTACCTACTCCCTATGGCTTGTTGGGGGATTAAATAGGATAATAAAGTAACACATAGTAGAGTACACAACATATAAACTGAACAAGTATTAGCAAATATTGGACTGTAACAACAACATCACAACTAATACTATAATTTCTTGAGTAGTTTTTCAGTTAATGGACTGGTCATTTTACATTCTAATCTACTGGGCTGGTACATATGAATGAAAGTTGCAAGTAACTCTAGGGTATCAGAAAGGCAGCTTGATATGGTGAGAAAGTCACCAACCAGGAGACCAGAGGTTTAGTACCAGCGACAGCACTAATGGGCTCTCTGCCCTTGTCCTGGTCATTTGATCTGAGTTTCAGTTTCCCCATTTGTTAGTGAAGGCTGCACTGTTTTTCCAGCTCAAATCTTCATGTGGTTTTAAAACTTGGTTTGTAGATATGCATTTACAAGCAAATCCAAGCCTGTCCTTGCAGCTGATATTACTTTCTTCTAGACCTGGAAGAAATTTCCTTTTTCATTTCCTGAGACCATTTTTCACAAGATCTAAAATGAGGGTCAGTGTAAGTTCTACTGTGTAACGTTGCTCTCTAATCATCACTATATTGTTTTTTAATGTATATTTCTGGCACATTACAAACTAAATGGTTAAAAGTTAAGCGTGTACAAGGACAGGCACTGCAATTAGTTATAGAGATGAAAAAATAATTTAGAGCCCTGGCTGGTATAGCTCAGTAGATTGAACACCAACCCGTGGACCAAAAGGTTGCCGGTTCAATTCCCAGTCAGGGCACATGCCTGGGTTGTGGGTCAGGCCCCCAGTTGGGGATGTGGGAGAGACAACCAATTGCTGTTTCCTCTCTTTCCTTCTCCTTTCCCTTCTCTCTAAAAGTAAATAAATAGAATCTTTAAAAAACAGAAGTAAAAAGAAAAAGAATACCCTGGTAGCTTTTTAAAAAGAAAAAAGAAAAAAATTAGAAATTGTCTTTGGCAGTATCTAAAATTTCATATTACTGTCTCCTATTATCTTTATGGACTTTATTATATTAAGAAATTTTGTAAAGCTGTTATCAGCTCAGTTTCACCCTGATTTTTTCAGAAACATCAGGCTAGTTAAAATTTGTGCAGTATTCCCCCACCCCGCCCCCCGCCCGGCCACCTCCCCAGAACCCAGGGATCCTTCTATTCCATTTTTATTTCCAAAGGCAGGGTGGAGCTGTGGCTTGGCAGTGACGGGTGTGGTTTTGACGGGGTTGGCTGGGCAAGGGAAAGTAAACACTACAACATGTGGTTGTGATGGCAATTCAGTATCTAGAGATTGTACATCCTTGAAAGGTCTGTGTTTATGCATAAAATATCTTTAACTGGCTTAGAACTATTTATGAATTTAAGGAAATGCTGCTGAGAGAGGGGGGAGAGAGAGAGGGAGAAAGCGGGTAGAGAAAGCGAAAAGAAGAAGGAGGAAGAAGAGGAGAAGAAATAGAAGAAAAGGGTGAAATAATACTTGAATATGAAGCATGGAAATATAAAAGAAGAATGCCTAACAAACATCTAGTCCAGTTTACTAATTATTCATGGGGGAATTGGAGGCCTAAAGAGGTCAGTGTTTGTCAGAGATTACTTCATTACATGGTAACGAACCTAGGAATAAAATTTAGGTGATGACTGAAGTTGAATATTCATTCATTCATTTACTTAAGCAACTTTATTGAAAGACTTCTGTGTGTAGGTATCATGTTAGACATTGAATGCCAAGACACTCCTGCAGCTTATGTTCTAGGGGGAGAGATGCTATAGCATAAGCTTGTTACCCAATAAATGGTAAAGAGGATATTAGAGTATTGAGTGCTTAAAAGAAAATAAAACAGATGTTGGCCTCTGAGGGATGTCACAGGTGTGGAGGGATGGCTTCTCTGAGGAGTTAGAGAAGCCTCGACATGAGAGAAGCAACGAAGCAAAGGTTGTGGAACAGAGCATTGTAGGCAGAAGACGTGGCAAAGCTAAGACCCTAAAGAGAGAATGCCTTCGGGGTCATTGAAAAAGGGAAGCCTGTGAAGCTGCAGCACAGAGGGCAAGGGGATAGTGGTGTCAGTGGAGTGAGAGGAGATTAGGGAGAGTGGTCTGCGCCACAGGCAAGGACTGCATTTTATGCCACATGCGGTAGAAACCATTGGACAGTCTTCAGCGGACAATGGCATAATTTGATGTACAGTTAAGAAAGGCCAATCGGACATATTGTATGGAGAATGGGGTTGGGAGGGGCCAGAATGGAAGCAAGGAAACCAGCCAGGACGCTATTGTGCCTGTCTAGGGGCAGGATTATGTGGGTCAGAGTGGTCCCAGCAGAGGTGGGGGAAGGTGGACTGACGCTGGTGCCCAGAGAAGGCACAGTTAGGCCTGTCCCCAATCTTGTTACTTAGTGTTTTTATTACTAAAGGGGAGAGATGGAATTTATAAATAAAGTAAAATTCCAAAACTTTAAACATGATTATCATCATTTTGCACCAATGTGATTTTCGGCCATATAATCATTTAAAATATGATTACTATGTGTAAACTCAGAGGGACCAGAATCTCCACACTTACTACACTTCAACTTTAGAATTTAAAAAAAAAAAAAAAAGCACTCACAAGAAAGCAAGCAGATGCCAGGATTTTTCATAAAATATAAAAATAAGCTTCCAGTTTATAACCCGAAGTCAATACTGATTTTGCTCAATTTTATATATACCTTGTACATTTTCACCTACAGACATTCATGTTTCAATAATTTCAGTCACGACCAGGAATGCTGAGGCAAATCCACAACATAGATTGTATGTATATAAGCAGACTGACAAGACTTTAGAAATATTTGCAATATTGAGTACTGAAACATCTGCTTTAAAAAATTTAACTAACCAGGAATAGTTGACAAAAATTCAATTAATTAGAACCTAATGTAAGAGTCTTATTTTGTTTTGTCTGTAGTTTTGCATCCTATAATAGCTTTGGTAAATACTACTTCGATTACATGTGTCATATTGGATTACCCAGTTTAGAATATTTTCCCAAGTGTGGAAAAGGCTTATGCATGACATAAGCTCATGGAACATGCCCCAAACCTACAGCTCAAATTCCTGTAATATCAGTGGCTGTCATTGAACACCCTTAATATTCCCCAGATGCTTCAAATATGTTAAGTATAACCCATGCTGATAGCAAACATGCAAGTTTTATTATCAATCTCTAGTTTAGAGAAGAGACAGTCGGGTTTAGATGTGGTAGAGCCAAGTCAAGAAGAAAAACTAGCCTAGTTCGTAGGCCAAGTCTTTCTGACAGGCCCAATTTCATGAATTAGTTATTCTGACTTTGGAGTAGAAAAACATTTATATGTAAATTCACATTCACATTCAAACACTGATGTTTTCCAGCCAAAGGCCTCTTTGGCTGTTTGTGGGGACTATTTTCCATTGCAATGGCCCTGGTCTGGAAATTCTGCATCAAGTTAACCACTAGGTTAGTGTTTCTGACTTAAGCAATGTATGGAACTCTGTGATAAGAAATAAAAAGTTATTATTGATTTAAACTAGTTTTCAAAGACTGCCTCTCTAACATATATAACTAGAAAACTACTTATCAACTCTTTATACTTACAGTTTTTATATATGCAATGATAGAACCCAAAGCAAATCTTAAAATTACATGTAAACAAAACTATGATAACCTAGAGAAATTTGGTGGTCCACATCATTGCAGCCTTTCCCCCCTCACTGCGAGAACAGTATTGGCTACTCCATTGCAGGTTCTTTTTTATTTGGCTTCTCAGCACCATAACAAGCCACTTTTTGTTTCAGCATTTTTCTCTATTCAAACTACCTCAACACCTGCATTTCTGCAGTGCACACAATGCCATTCGTTCTGCAACTGGAGTGAAGTTGACAGGGTTGCCACCTTGTTTCTGTGTTGCTCCCTGACTTGGCGACATGGCAATCACACACAACAGTAGATGGGCCTACCGGCACTGGTCGGCAGATGTTGGTTGGAAGCTGACCGTTCAGATATCCAGGTAAGGCCTACAACTATATTTAGATTATCTCAAAGATGAAAGCACAAAATTGTATTTGATAAAGAAACTGTGTGGACCTAGCAGAGTATGCCTGTGAAAACTTCAGGTTCCACAAACTCCAGTTTAAGAAAACTCGTGTTTACATCATGCAGTCTCAGGTTCTCTCTTAATTTTCACCACACAAAGGGGAGAAGGCCTGGGAAGGGAATGTTTCATTTCATTCAATGTCATCCTTACATCACACTGTGGAATACAAAGTAATTGGAGAAAAGACTGAGGTAGATATCTGTACTGACTTAAAGAGATGTCCACAATTATCGAGGGGCAAAAACAATACGTCAGAATTGAAAACAGGAACTCAAACAGATGCTTGTATACCAATGTTCGTAGCAGCATTATTCATAATAGCCAAAATGTGGAAACAACCCAAGTGTCCGTCAACAGATGAATAGATAAACAAAATGTGGTCTATAAATATGTACAATATATTATTCAGCCATAAAAAGGAATAAGTTTTGACATATACTACAACATGGATGAAATTTGAAAACATTAAGCTAAGTAAAATAAGGCAGACCGAAGAGGACAAGTATTACATGATTTCACTTATATAAGACATCTAGACTAGTCAAATACATAGTGACAGAAAATAGAATAGACATTATTAGGGGCTGGGGGAAGGGAGAATAAGAAGTTATTGTTTAATGGACAGAGTTTCTATTTGGAATGATGAAAAAGTTCCTAAAATAGTAGCAATGGTTGCATAACATTGTGAATGTATTTAATGCCACTGAATTGTACATTTAAAAATAGTTAAAATGGTAAATTTGATGTTAGGTATATTTATCACAATAAAAACATCTTAAAGAGTAATATGTCAAATAACATGTATGGTGTGGTATATATTATATACATTTGTGAACATGTCAACACATATATATCATACACATGGATTTGTAAATGCATAGAAAACTTTCTCTAAAATACATACTAAATTGTTAAGAGTGAAGAATGGAGGAGTGTGTTATGGATTGAATTATGTCTTCTCAAAAAACATATTGAAATTTTAACCCCCAGAGCTCAGAATGTGACCTTATTTGCAAGTAGAGCTGTTGCAGGTGTAGTTCAGGTGAGGGCATAGTAGGGTGGGCCCCTAACCCTGTATGACTTGTGTCCTTATATGAATACAGCCCTACGAAGACAGAAACACAAGGAGAACCCATGTGAACCCAGAGGATTGGAGTGATGCATCTGCAAGGCAAGCAAGGTCAAAGATTGCTGGCAAACCACCAGAAGCAAGGAAGAGGAAAGGAAGAATTCCTACACAGGCTTTAGTAGAAGTATGGCTCTGCCAAAAACTTGATTTCATATTTCTAACTTCCATAACTGTGAGAAAATTAATTTCTATTGTAAGCTACTGAATTTGTGGTACTTTGTTATAGCAGCCCTCAGAAGCTGATACCATGGGCTTTATTTTTTATACTTTGTGTCGTATTGTTAGATATTTTACTGTGAACATGATTTAATTTTACAACCAAAAAAATACTCACTTAACTTTATAATCATCAAGAAAATGCAAATTAAAACTACAATGTGATGCCATTATACATCCACCACAATGTCTAAGATGTAATAGACAACACAGGGTCGGCAAGAATGTAGAGCAACTGGAACTCCTAAATATTGTCAGTGGAGACATTTACTGGTATAAACACTAGGAAAACTCTTTAACATTTCTTAAAGCTGAAAATACAAATACCTGTGACCCAGTAATACCACTCCTTGATGTATACCCTACAGAAACTTAGATATGTTCATCCAAAGACATGTACAAAAATGTTCATAGAAGCACTATTCCTAATAGTTCCAACTTCGAAACACCATAAATGCCCATCAACAATAGAATGAGTAAATTAATTATAATATATTCATACTGTAGAATTTTATATAACTGTGAGAATAAACAAATTATTGCTATATGCCACAACATGGAGGAATCTCAAAAACACAGTGTTGAAGCAAAAGAAGTCAGGTACAAAAAACTGTATGACTTTATTTATGCAAAGTTATAAAGTAGCTAAAACTGACCTTTGTTGTTTGTGATTGCTCTTTTAGGGGTAGTGGTTAGGAGGCTTAAGGGGAACTCCTAGGGAACTAGAACAGTCTGATTCCTGTTGTCAGTAGTGGTTAGATAGGGGTGATAATTTATTTGATCTCTATGATTTATGTACTTTTCTATATGCATGCTATAGTTCAGTAAAATCCTTACTTTAAATGGCTTTAAAGATTCATCTCTTTTTGGTGTTAGATTTTGCCACTTTTTCCTTGGCTTTTGAGATGCCATTGTTTTTCTCCTTGTCTATTACTTCAACACAAGTTTTTTTAATGATCAACTGTATGCGAGGCACTGTGCTAGGTAAAGAACATGGCTACACTAATGGGAAGATCAGACACATTTGGAAGTTTGAAAAACTCTGTTCTAAAAGATGCTTGTCAAGACTTTCTCTTAATTTTCAAGATTCTTTCCTATCAGAGCTTCATATCCCCTCTTTGGCTTCTGCATAAAACTGTTTTGACATAATGGTCACCTCCCAGC
The DNA here is from genome assembly GCF_021234165.1 of Pteronotus mesoamericanus. Taxonomy (NCBI): domain Eukaryota; kingdom Metazoa; phylum Chordata; class Mammalia; order Chiroptera; family Mormoopidae; genus Pteronotus; species Pteronotus mesoamericanus. The sequence goes on along the minus strand of NW_026555234.1, from coordinate 15,232,071 downwards.
TGGTGTTTTTGGCTTTCACCCAAGAAAACCCTGCTTTCTGATCTCTGCTCGCTTGCTCTCCCCAGCTGTTCCTAATATTTAAACTTTTAATCTGCTATCTTGAATATATCAGATTCTTCCTGGCTCCTCTCTCCCATCATTTCTTAAAGAATTTAAAGAATAAAAAATTTCTTCAAGTCCTTATTTCTATCCTGTGACAACTCAGACTTATTATGCCCTCAGAGCATTATTCACTATTATGTATTTGAAGTGTAACTGATGCTATCCCAAAGGGATATGGTTTGCTTTCCTGTTTCGTATTAAAGCTTGTATGGCTACAATATTTTCAAAAGCAAATACTCCCAATTTTAGTAACAGGTAGACAAATATCACCACTATTACCTAGCAGTATTTGGGAGGTTCTAAGTGTGTAATAAGATAAGAAAAGCAAATGAGAATTTCAAATATTAAAAAAGAAATGATGACGTTATTTTTGTTTATATATAAGGTCTGTCTGGAAAAATCTCAGCCATTGTTAATATAACAAGAATGGTTTCTGTGACATGGATGTAACCTGGCAGCCAAGGGGAGTGCACTGGAATGTGTGTGAACAGTGACAATTTCACTGTACTAGTCAGTGGGGGCAGTTGATGCCATTGAGTGAGTATGTGTACTGTGTGGCCATCGCATCAAAATGACTGAGTGAGTAGAGCAATGAACCTGCATCAAATTTTGCGTTAACTTTGGACATTTTTCCACAGAAACTATTCAGATGATTCAGAAGGCTGCCGCTGTGGGCAACTGGTGATTGCAGCTTCATCACAGCAATGTGCCTGCTCATGTATCATGTCTTGTGAAGAATTTTTTGATGAAACTTCAAATTACCCAGGTGACTCAGCCCCCCTATAGTTTAGATTTGGTGTCCTGTGACTTCTAGCTTTTCCTAAAACTAAAATCATCTTTGAAATGGAAGAGATTTCAGACCATCAGTGAAATTCAGGAAAATACAATGGGGCAACTGATGGTGATTGGGAGGACTGTGTGAGGTCCCAAGGGGCCTACTTTGAAGGGGACTGAGGCGTCATTGTCCAGTGTACAATGTTTCTTGTATCTTGTATATTCATCAGTAAATGTCTCTATTTTTCATATTACATAACTGAGTGCCTTCTGGACAGACCTCGTATACTATACTTTCATGTCTAGAAACCCCAAATGACTCAATAAAAATAATAAACCAATATGAGAATTGGTAGAGTGACTGAGTATACGATACTTTTAAAAGTTCAGTAACTTCTCTTCATATTAATAACAAAGTATATATAAAAATTACAAAATAAATCTTTTAAAGATGGTGTCATGAACAAATTTAACAAGGAAAGTTAGAATTTATATGAATAAAACAGTAAAATTTTATTGAAGAAAACAAAGGATGTCTTGAATAAATGGAGAGACATACCAAAATCTTGGCTTAGAAAAAAATCATGAAAATAAAATTCTTTCCAAATTAATAGAAAAATGTTATTGAATTCCATCAAAATCCTACTAAACGACCCAGTAATGAAAAGGATATGAAAAATAAATATGCAAAAATTGTCAAGGGAATCTTGAACAAGAATAATAAAGGACAACTTGCTGCACCACATACTCGTATTTTTAAAAGGTTGTATAAAGTGACTGCAATGAAAATAGCATAGCATGTCACATAGATAATAGATAATACTATCACAGCCTTACAGAATGGTCTTTTATGCCAGGCCGCTAAGGAAGGTAACATCCCATTGTGTTCAAAGCTTCCCAGGTGGTTTCCTCTTTACCCCTCATTTAGTCAGCCAGCCAGGCAATGCCCTTAGAGCAGGCACCCGACCGGGCTTCAGTGAGCGTGCTGTGCACAAAGCCCTGTGCCTGCTCCCAGAATTTGAAGTCTGGTGAGAGACACTGGCAGCTACAATACTGAAGGACGCACGTTGGTCTGTGGGGGGCTTTCTTCTCCCCACTGCCATGGGTTGCTTGAGCTCACAATTCAACAGGTTATGTTTATGGTTCCTTAGCCAATGCCAGTGGCATTTTCCCAAAGAGCCAAACTAATGAAATTCCCAGAAAAGTTCATGTCTTGTAACAGGCAATTAGAATGTGGATTATATCTCACTACAACAGTGTGTTTTTTTCAAACTTACACTTGTAAATATTATAGCAACCAGTATACCAAAATCAATTTTACGACTATTTACTAGCAACAATCTAATAATGAAAATAAGAAAACAATTTTATTTAAGATAGCATTAAAAGAATAAAATACTTAGGAATAAAATTAACAAAAGAAGTACAAAGTTTGTATACTGCAAACAAAAAGGCATCATTAAAATAAATAAACAGAGACCTAAATAAATGGAAAGACATCCCATGTTCATGAATTGGAAGACTTACTACATTTAAGATGGCAATTCTCTCCAAACTGGTGTACAGATTCAAAGCAATTTCTATCAAACCACTGCTGGTTTTCTTGCAGAAATTGATAGCTGGTCCTAAAATTCATGTGGAAATAGAGAGGATCCAGAATAGCCAAAACAATCTTTAAGAAGGAAAAAAGTTGGAAGATTCAGACTTTCCCATTTCAAAACTTACTCCAAAGCCACAGTAATCAAGACTGTGCTGTATATGCATGAAGACAGAAACATTAAGAGAATAGAATTGAGGGCGTAGAAATAAACCTGTAGTCAGTTGGGATGGTGTGGTCAAATGAAATATGGGATATCCAGTTAAATCAGGTAAACAACAAACTGTATTTTGGTACACCCTGTACCATGTTCATACTTACAAAAAATTATTTGACGTTTACCTGACGTTCAGATTTAATTGGGCAGCCTGTATTTTTGTTTGCTAAATCTGGCAAACAAAACTGGGAGCCCAAAACTGGGAGGCAGGGCAGACAAGCTTTGCCCACATTGCCATCTGCCAGGGTTCCAGGGAACCAGGTGGGGTCCTGAGTAATTCGTCACTTACATTTCTGCTAAAAGAATTCTATTTTCCCTACAATAACACCCTCTATAAGAAAAATATTGGAAGGTGGTAAACTGCATTTTACAACTCATTTGAAAAATCTCTTGGGTCCTGACAGGTGTGGCTCAGTTGGTTGGGCATCGCCTAGCAAGGCATAAGGTCACCAGTTTGATTCCCCGTCAGGGCACAAGCCTAGGCTGGGGGTTGGTCCCCAGTCAGGACATGTAGTAGAGGCAACCAATTGATGTTTCTCTCTCACATTGATGTTTCTCTCCCTCTCTTTCTCCCTTCCCCCTCTCTGAAACTAAATTTTAAAAAACATTTAAAAATATATCTGGACTTTGAGTAAAACCATGATGAAACTAGAGAATGAAACAGACTATAACTAGATTCGCCATAATTACTGACATAATAAAGGAATCATTCCCCATTTCCCCATAGTTTCTGTCGTCTCCTCTCCCTCTCTCCTTTCCCTCACCCTCACCCCAACCGCACAATGCACTGTGACCGGTCTGGAAATATATCTAGGGACCCTTGGTTGGCATTTGCTTTTTAGTCCAATCCGAGGTCACTTTGTGCAAAGTTTACAGTCTTTCCTTGATTACATTGTGCCTAAAGTGTTAACCCTGCTAGCAGTCAAAGCTGCAGATTTCCTCAATGAGACTCTTATGCGCCTGACAATGCAACTATTTATTTGCAAAGTCACTACCATTGACATTTGTGCTTCTCAAATCTAAGTGTTACCAGTGCTTTCTTTATGTCTGTTTTTTCTTTAGTTACTAAGAAAAGCAAGACAAAGTACAAATAACTGCTTATTCAGAAAGAAATCTTTGATTGTTCCTTAAACCTGCTCTGGGCAGCACATACAGACTTTTGAGTGATCTGGAAAATATGAAAAGCACTTGGCCGAGAGACAAAACCCAAACTGATCTGCGGTGATGGCAAAAGCAGAAATAGGAGCTCAATAATAAAAACAAATTTCTGTACGACTGCTCGCGGCTTCAGGAGGGAGGAGGAGAGCTTAGAAGATAAATTATTATCTGTGCCGAGTTTGCTGGAGGGAAGCGACAGGGAGGGAGGGAAACGGGGGCTCTGCTGCAGGGTCCCTCAATTGTTGGCTAGCGAATTGATTGAAAAAGGCAAATGGGATGGCTGTCTTCCTGCCAAGGGTTTTTCCCTGCCTCCGCCCTCCCTGGGTGCCTGGAGTGTGGACTCTGTGTGGCCCTCACCTGCTGCTTTGTTCTGACAAAGCTGGCGTCTTGCAGCCGCTGCCACTCACTCTTCAAGCCGTTGTCCCGGCTGTCCTGAGTGTGTAAACCCTGCCACCCCCATCTGCCCCGCCACCTGCCTCCTTGTCTTTAAATATCTCCCTGCAACCCCACCAATGCTGGGAAGCTCTCCGGAATTGTTGCCACCCACTTGTCTCCAACTGCTGACATAATCCTCTCCCAGAGTCACTCTGAAAATGATCACGTATCATTTCCGATGATTGTAAGTCCCACAGAGGGGAAAGCACATGCGCCGTGAGGCAGGTGGGCTGGGGTTCATTCATGGACTTTGTCACTTACCAGCTTTGGGACGTCTGGCCACAATAGTTACAATGATACCGACAACTCCAGAGCTTTTGTAGTGCGCTAGGCACGCAGTCCACATTTTCCATGCGTCCGTTTATTTTATCCCCATGTTAAAGCTACGAGATAGGGGCAAGCATTCTCCTTGTTTTACAGGCAGGAACACTTAAGGAGAGCTGAAAGAACTGGGTCAAGGTCAAATGACTCCTTCATGGTGAAGCTGGGATTGGACCCCAAAGGGTCAAGCTCTTACTGTTAAGTCCACGCTCTTACGGTGACCCAAATACCAAGTGAGGTGCCTTTATTGTTTAATTTTCTCAACAGCCCTATGAAGTGTGTATCACCCACATTACACTGATGAGATGGCTAAGGTTCCAAAAAGTTTTAGTGGCTTATCCATGATCATGCCTCTAGGAAGTAGGCAATGCTTCCAGATGGGGAAGAAAAAAAAGCATGTGTTGTGCTCTAACAAGTTTGCAAAATGCTGGATCAAATCTAAACAAGATTGTTTTCCCTTCTTATTTTGCTATTGTTTAACCATAGGATCCTAGAGTCTCTAACATCATACAAAAGGTGTACCTGGGTCTCCCAAAAGGATTTAATGGGCAGCCGTTCCAATGTATTGGACCATAAAGCTTTTTCTGAGATCCACCTATCAAAACTTTTTTGCAGTAACATTTCCCAGAATGCAAGTTTGGAAAACACTACACGATTTAAGTAGTAACACCTGCCAGATAAGGAGAGCGATAGAGCTATGTTTGTTGTTGCTGTTGCTGGTTAGGAGGTAATCACGAAGTGCCTCGGGTGCCACCCAGGCCGGGTGAGCCACCTCGGGCCTCCAGAGCCCGGCCCCCAGATGTCATTTGCTTCATCCATTCGCTGAACTGGTGTTGGTTGTTGTGTTGTCTGAGCTCTGTGGCTTTCTGGGTTCCTCCTACTGGGTTCTAATGGGGGCTCAGGCATTTTATAAGGTAGCTTCTCGCTCAGGTCCAACAAAGTAAGACTCGGGGCCAACTTTAGAGTCGGCACCACCCTTCGTATAGGTTGGCATTCAGCATGTTGGACTCTTCGTAGTAAGAGCTATAATTAATTCAGCGTTTACGATGTACCAGGTTTAACATGGGTTGTGTCATTTAGTCCATCCCACAACCTGTGGTGTACATTCTGTCTCCAAAGAAGCCTCCAAAATGGCCCCTGCGCGGGCCCCTCCCCCACTGAATTAGGGGCTGCCGTGGGTGGCCGAGAGGAAAAGGCAGCGGTGATGGTGTGGGACTGCCAAGAGTTGGCCTAAAGCCACTGCGGTTTCCATCTTGGTCGGTTGGATTGCTTGCTCTGGGTGAGGCCGGCTGCCTTTTTATGAACACACTCAAGCAACCCTGTGGCAAGTTGGTCCCCCCGGGGGAGGGACCGATTTGCCTGAAGTGGGAGTCAGCCGGATCGGCTGAGGGACCCTCGCCCCCCGCAGATCTTCAGATGCCACGGACCCCACCTGACATCTGACTGTAACCTCATGAAAGACCCTGAGCAATTCCCAAATTCCTGAACCGCAGGGATAACTTGTTTTAAGCGAACCACGTTTGGGAGTGATTTGTAATTCTGAGAAAAAACTAATACAGATACTATTGCACCCCCCTGCCCCCACCCCATGTTTCCTTTGAAGGAATGGAAGCTGTTAGAGAGCCTAAGTTACCTACTCAAGGTCACGGCTAGAGTTTATGTGGCGGAGGTAGGATGTTGCGAAGGATTCTCTTCCTTACACCCTAAAATACTGCCCCAGAAGCGTGCTCCAGAATCCAGGAACTTACTTCTGGGCTCATTTAGTTAGTGCGGGGATGTGATAATATGGGAAATTTTGGAGCCCGTTCTTTACCTCTCATGAACTTCAGTTTCTCAGAGAGTATATCAACTACCTGGCTGTGGATGAAACAATGTACTATATTAAAAGGTCAAGTAGGTTCGAGGCACTGGATATTTGAAGGGCCCGTCCCCTCCAATTCCTTTTTCAGCACGAGGCCACGCTTTGGTGTGGAGGAAAGCAGAAGGTGAGCCCAGCCAGCAATCTGTCATTCCCACCCTAGAGGGAATTAGCTCATCAGGATCCAGTCCTAACTGGCAGGAGACTGAGGAGAGCAAAAGACAGGAAGACATAATTCTTGAGTATGGGTTACTTTGGGAGCAGGCAGGCTTGGATGAGTGCCCCAGAGGGTTTTTGGAACAGCTAGAGGGCATCATGGGAACCCGGAGAAGGCAGGCAGGAGTGGGGCCCCGCCACCGCGAGTGGGAAGGAACTTTTCTTCCCAAATTTACCTAAGGCCCGAAATACCCCAATTCCATCAACAGAGATGGCTGTTACGTAAGGCATTGCCTCAAATAACTGCTGCTTCTGTCCCAGCGAGGAACTCGGAAAGGAGTGCAGCAATTCCCTACAAAGTTGGTTTTCAAAAATTAATTTAGAGGCAAAAGTCCTTAGCCCCAGATATAAATATCGTCAGAGATCCCAAAAACCAAAGTTAAGTGTCTTGGTTTAGGTCACAGAGCTAAAGAGAGGTAGAGGTTGGTCTAGGGCCCAAAACATATGCTCTTATCCCTGTGTTTGATCAAATCAACTTGTTTGGGGTTGAAAAGCATACACCATTTCTTCCAAGAGGCTTTTCCTCATTAATGTTGCCAAAGGTAGTCTGACACACACTATCACATTATTAAGCAAAATTTTTTGAACACCTGCTGTGGGCCAGGCTAGGGATTCGGCAATAAACAAAACGCAACACTCCTCTGCTTTTTTTAAGGTTACATTTTTAGGTCAGGGGATGGGGCATTGTAAGATCAATGATAAAATTATATAATAAGCTGAAAGGAGAAACTCAAAAAAGGGCAGGGGCTAGAGACAGGGCTTGTGGGGTGGTCGGCACAACCTATACATAGAATGCTCAGGAACGTTCTCTCTCACTGAAGAGGTGACACTTGAAGGAGGCGAGAGAGCAAGCCATGCGGTTCCCTAGGGGAAGGGCAGCCCAGTAATCATGTATTACTAGGGGATTATTCTCGGTTTCTTTCATGCTTGCAATTTTATTTTTCTGTCCCCTAGTAAATGCTCAGGAGTGTGTATTTCATCTGCTTTCTTTGGGTCTCATAGAAGTGCCTTCTGAAGAATGTTATTTGTACCACAGGATTTTAATAAATGCTTATTGAATATTTTGGTTAAAGTCATTTTCTCACCATTGCCCTTTTTAGGCAAGAAATGAAGGGGAAAATCTACAGCAGTTCAGTACTCTGTCCAATAGTCTAAATTACTTAAAATGTACAAACCAACATTTAACTGTACCATCCAACATTCTGGGTTAGTGTTTTTGCCTTCCATAAACATTACATCTAAAAATATTTGCAAAAGTCTTGCCTTTTCCTAAATTCAAAACAGGAAGCCCTTATAGTCTTTAAGCTGCCTTTATTCACCTCCAAACCTCAAAGGGGAACCCACCATTACTATTTTGTAATTATAATCTGTTTGTAAAATGAATTCTGACACTTTTTGAAAATGGTTTCCTGCCTAAGCTAAAGACATCCTGTTATTCTTAATATTCTATGTCACCTAAATAGTAAGGTGTCTTGAATTCACAAGGACAGAACCATTTGAAGCCAATAACTTGTTCCTCTTTGATTTTTGCAAAAAGTTACACTTCACCAAAACACTTTCCAATTTCTTTTGAACAAGATTCTCAGTTTTCGTATCATTGAGACCCTGACCTTGTTTGAGTTAGTGCTTTTCATGCAGATACATAAACTGTGCTTATTTTATTTGCTCTGAATTCTGTTTTGAAGAGGCAGACTGAAAATTAAAAAGAATTATAACAGTGGTGAATATCATAATGACCCCAACAATAATGATGTTGGGGAAGATGTAACAGAAAAATCAAAGAAGACAGTCAGAGGTTGAGTAACGAGTTAACATTATACATATGAAACAGAGATAAGGCAACATCTTAATGGAGCTGAAGGGATTGGGGAGTTAGGGCATATACTAAATTCAACCCAAACAGGGAAGAAGAATTTGTTGTAAGAGAAACAGAAGAGCTTGCTGCTTTGATACCTGTGGGCATGTAAATGTCTTTGAGAATGAGTATTAGGATAACATGGATTGTTGCTGGGGGTTTTTTTCCTTCTAGTATTTCAGTTGATAACTCCACACATGCTCTCATAGTCAGTACTCAAATGTATTTATTAATGCTTTGTTTACCATATGGGAAATAAAAGTTCAATCACACACCAAAACTATCTTGAATCTTAATTACTTCAGGGTGTGAGATATAGTAAAAAGGATTGTCTTAATTCTTTCTACAGTGCACATGATGCTACTTGAGCATCTGGAGAAGGAAAAGCAGCTGCTCACTCTGTAGGCGAGACCTTTGGCAAATTCTTTACCATTCTGAACTTCACTTCCTTTAACTGTCATACAGGGAAAATAATACAAAACTTAGATGGTGATGAGGAACATAAAGAACATAGCCAACTTATGTTAGGTAGACTCTAGACACTCGTTACAAGCCTTTACATGTATACATTTACTTAATCCTAGTAACAATCCTATAACATAGGCGTCACGGTTTACAGATGAGGGATACCAGCACAAAGAGACCCACAGCCACATAATCACGTAATGGGGAGCTGGCTGCAAAGACCACATACTCCACGTCCACTCTAAGTTATACCTCTTATGATCTAATGATGGATGTTAAGCACAATGTCAGTGCTCAGTTCGTGCGGATTATGTTGCTGTTGTTATAGAGAGGAGATATATTTCTTACTTCAGCTGATGCAGAGGATTGTTTCCGGGAATTCCCAAACCCATTCAGATGGGCAGAAAATCAGAAATGATGAAACAGAGACTTTAAAAAGAATTGTGTCAACTACAATATTTCCTTTTGGACTACATGTCCTAGATTTACAATTGGGCTCAACTAATTGGTCAACTCAATTAAAAAAAAAGTGCTTTGTTAAATGAAAGTAGCAGTTCAGGCTAATTTCTTGTCTAAATCAATTGTTTAGTTCCATTTAAAATAATCAACCTATCAGTTCCGTGAGGCTCCAGCCTTCCTCCAATGGTTTTGTGGTTCTTTTGGGTATAAGATGAAGTCAAAATATTGGTCTTGTTCTTTCAATCAATAAATGGACTTACATCATAGGTCACATCATAGAAGTGGACGTTTTCACCTATGCAATTTTATGTTCAGAATCTGTCACTTTTGCTGATATGTATAAAATCCACTTATATGTTTCCTTCCAGGGGAGGGCTTTATTCTTGCCACAATGTCAGGGGGAGGTGATAAAAATGACAGTCAAGTAGAGCACTTTCCTAAAGGTGTCAAAATAGATCAGAGAAGATATTGGATCACATTGCATTACTAGATGCCAGAATGCAAACATTATGCTCTCATTGTTATTATTTTGTGGGCCATGCTGATGCTAGGACAAAAGTATGAAAAGCTAATGACTATCTGAAGGAAAAAAAGAAGAGAAATAAACTGAACTTATTTGTAAGGAAATAAAAATAAACGGTCCGTTGAATGAGAAATAAAGATTTCATGAAACAAGAGAACTTATATAACAGACTAATTACTGTGTGGTCAATGTACCTCGTGGTTAGGGCAAGGAGTTATTTGAATGAATCTTTTAGATTCAAACTCTGGCTCTGCTACTTACTTGCTAGATACCACAAAAGTGCAAAATGTTACCGTTGTTATTATTATTGGTAGACTTGTATGAGTTATAATAAAAACACAAGTTTGACTGAATTATGGTACCTAAAACATAGGAATAGGGAAGGTGAAAAGCCAGTCAACAGGTTGTTTTCACCGTCAGCTACTGTGAATAGTGCTGCAATGAACATGTGTCAAGACAGCTTTTTAAGATCCATTTTATAGGCCATGGTGTATACAGCATAGACATCAAGCATGTGGTTTTCTCAGTCAGACAAGCTGGGTTCTCATCCTGGCTTGGTGCTTTATATTTATTACCTCATTTTTTCTTACTAATAGCCTCCTGTTTTTTACCTTGCTATCATTTTCCTATAATAAAGCCCATATGGTATAGACACTATTATTAATCCATGTTGTATAGATGAGAGGTTGGGTTCCTTGCTCAAGGACACACAGCTAGTAAGTGGCGGAGGTAGGGTTTGAACCCAGGTCTAGTTACACCGAAGTCCGTGCCCTTTGTTATTCCTGTGTTCTGCCTCACAGTGAGGAGAGAGTTCTGATGCAGTGAAGCCAGATGGGAAAGTTAAGGGAGCCAGCACTGCTGGATAGAAGTGGACACTGCAGACGGGTGCAGTTTCTCCCAATGGCCGAGGTAAGAGCAGCACTGGCCAGCATGTGCCCAATGGGAGGAACAAGGCACACACTTGGAGGCCAGCTTTAGAAATCTTTACCCCTTGCTTAATTGTGCCAGGGTTCAGGCCTATAGGTAAAGCACATCAACGCACTCACGACAGATTTCTCTCATTTCACTCAGCTACACTGCGCCCCATCTCAACTGAGGAAGCGATTTGGCCTGCCACAAATGCCCATAGAACTTTCCACCACATTCAGGAAAATCTACTCCCACCCCCCCCAAAAAAGAGAAGAGAGGCACAGAGTTTATTAAATTTCTTTCAGGCTCCCTGCCTGATTCTCTCTCCTGCTGCCTAACTTGTTTTAATTTCTCCCAAAGAAGCCCATGGGTATATGCTGATTTGCTTGGCTACAGTCATGGGCACTTTTTAGAAAAACAAAGCCAAGAAGAGCTCTGAGGCTCCCGTGACCTGCACCATCAGCCAATAGTTGTTTTATTAAGTGCTGATTCCTCCTGTGGAGCTGAGTTAATGGAGATGGGGGAAAAAAAGGCAGGGCCAAAACAAGGAACCATTCAGATGTAGGATTCAAAACATCAAGGTAACAGAGAGTTTCCGTACCAAGCCCTGTGGGGCCAAGTTCTGTGTGAATGAAAGGGGCTTGGTGGTTCCACACCCACCCGGTGGAGCTATTCATGGAGACCCAGCACGAGGGAAAAGACCTATTACTCATGGCCTGCATGCCCAGCCAGCTCAGAATTATTCCCTATGAGAGTTCCTTGCATTTTGTCCAATTTCATTTTAAAATCTGAGTCTTACCTAGAATCGTGTTGATTAATAACATGTTGTGTTCTTGGGTGTTGGTTTTCTTCTCCACCTTTTCAAAAAAAGGATTGTAGAGACTTGAAAACAAGATACAAATCAGAAAATAAAGGCTCAAATTAAGAACCTTGCGAAATGTGGAACAAAATACGAATTGGAAGGGGAACTGAAAGCGTTATAAATCATGGCTATCAGAACAAAACATCACTATTAATGACACATACTTGTGGCAATGAAATCTAAATCTGCAACGCACCAGATTTCTCACACTGGAGACTCCCCGTGTGCCCGTACGTGGCGTGAGTGTGAGTGTGTGTGTATGTGTGAGTGGGTGTATGTTTTCAAAAAGAATAACTCGAAGAGAAAGAGGCAGCCTGTGAAGCGGCAACTGGAGAAAATGGCAAAACGAGGAGTGATGGATAAAGTAGCCAAACCCAGAGTCTGCTGCTGAAATTACAACCAGATTGCCTCTGAAAAGCAAATAAACTTGAACAAATAAACCCCTGTGGCAGATTAGCTTTCCTAAGCCTACCTGCAAGACAATGTCCAGACCCCTCCTTCCAGATGAAAGGCGAATGGCTAAGAGGAGGGAGGGGGCGGTGTGTTCAGTGACTGCAGGAGCAGGGAAGCCCGGAGCTGTCCCCAAGAGGCCTGCTCATCACTGGCGGAATGACACGGGCAAAGACTGCCGGTGAGGCCTGGAAACAAGTAGCCGTGCAGGAAACCGAGAAACCAGAGATGTGAAGGCGCATTCTCTCGGGATACTTGGGAATGAGAATGTAAAAGCCAGCCGGAGAAGGCTAGGCCAGCAGGGAGACGGGGAGCAAATGTGCTGACATCTGACATGTATTAGCAGCACCCAGATGCTCCGTGACTAAAGCGAAGGCTGCTCGGCGTTTATGGATTTCCACATCACAGCGGCAGATTCTGGGAGAGCGTTCTCGGAATCAGGTGGACATATGGCGGTGTACCCGGCGCCTGCTGCCTTGGATATTCTAAGACAGCAGCAACTCCAAATAAAAAAAAGAATAAATGGATACAAGACTGTGCCAAACTCCACTCTACTCTGCGTGGGGATGGTATTAATTCAACCATGTAGATCCCTATATAGAGTTCAATCTTGGGCCCTTTTCATGGATAAGATGAATCTTAAAAAAAAGAAAAACAACCAATACAACTTTATTTATTTTTCTTTAGAGAGAGGGGAAGAGATGGAGAAAGAGAGGGAGAGAAACACTGATATGAGAAACATCAATCAGTTGCCTTCCGTATGTGCCCAGACCAGAGACTGAACCTGCAATCCAGACACATACCCTGACTGGGAATTGAACCTGCAACCTTTTGGTTTGTAGGATGACTCCCAACCAACTGAGCCACCCCAGCCATGGCAAGAGGAATCTTAATAATGATCAACTCCTAATATTTATTATCGCTTCCTGTTTGCCAACAAACAGGAAGCATTTTCTTGTGATACCGCCTAGCTACTCTCTAAGGCAGCCATTGTTATCATCCATTTCCATTGTACAGAGATGTTGGATAACCAGCCAAGTTGCCACAGCCAGGACCAGACAGAGTTCGGATCTAAACAGCAGGCCCTGCTCACTAACAGCAGGTCCTAGTCAGCTAACCACCCTGCTCAAAGCACTGAGGTCCTGAACTCAGTTAGTTAAGAGATTACCCAGGTCTTTTGTAGTGGCGAAGGAGACAGGAAAGGATTCAAATCTAATTACATGGCTGCCAGTCATACAGGATCTAGCCATCGGATGACTCAAATGAAAAGGTTTTTTATTCTTCTAATGTTGCTGCATAAACATATTCTACTCTGCTTTTTTGAGATGGAGACACAGGTGGATATCTGGGAGTTATGCAAAAGAGCCACTTCCAGGGCTCGCTCCTATGGTCAGTGAGAATTTATCCACCCTTCTTACCCCCAGCGCCTCTGCAGTTCCGAACAAGGAAAAGTGACATTTGCAACGACACACTGAGGCCCTGCTGAATCCGGGAGTGCCTTCCTCATCACTAAGGACCTATCATTGAATAAATTTAAATTATGTTTGGCCTAGTTTTCTCTTAACCAGTTTTATTGCGTGCATTCTAATTCTGAGAAAACTGGATGACTATGTATGGTATCCATGGCAACCTTCACTTAAGTAGAATATGAAATTAACCAGGCTACTCTGTGCCTCTGACATTCTAGATAAATGGAGTTAACCACAGACAGAATCATGTTGGCACTCTTTTCAAGCAGTTTTGTGAATTCTATGCCTATAAGATCCAAGAAAGGGTCAGATTATTTCCTTTGCAACCGCATTTGGATTGACAATCATCACAGAGCCAATCTGAGCCCTGGTTTCCCCCTTTCGGAGTTGCAGAAATTGGTTGGTTAGCTCTTCTAATTGCTCCTCTGCCTCTGATTTTCATCAAATGGGTCGAGAATTTTTATTCCCCTCCCTCCATTTAGTGGCATGGCAGTTGAAAATATCCTGTTTCTATTTTACTAGTGTTTGTCCTTGATTTAAAAAAAAAGATTTTATTTTTTACAGCCTTTTTGAGCAGAAAATACAGAGTTCTCTCCCCAACCCCTCAGTTTCTCCTATTATTAACATAATGCAATGGTGTGGTACACGGCATGAACCTACGCTGATGCATTATTATTAACTAAAGTCGATAGTTTATGTTAGGGTTTACTCTTGGTGCTGTATGTTCTGTGAGTTTTGACAAATGTATAATGACATGTACCTGTTAGTGTAGGCACCTAGTTAGATATTAACAGAAGAGAAAGGAGAAAACCAGCTGAGACTAAGTTGGGAAACTACAGTTTCACAGACAGTCCAGGGAAGAGCCCACATTGCTCCGCCAAACGGATTAGTGTCCAAGTGGGTGGGAAGGACTGGCTCTCCACTCACCCCAGGGAACAATTGGCACCCGCCCTATTAACAGGGGAGGAAGAAGATGGTGCAGGGGGAAGTTATTTACTAAGTACTTGCCCGATAGGAGCCAAAGCGGCCACCGGCAAGGGGAAGAGAAAAACCTGGGAAAACCTGGGGAAAAGATCTGATAGGATGAGGACACAAGCCTGTGAAATGCCAGGAAAGAAACTAGACAGTTTGAAAGAAAGCCTGCTCCCTACCAAACCCAAGAAAATACAGGGAAACCGAACAAAGGCCCCAGTCTCTACTTAGCAGCCACACAGGCTGGAGTGCCAGTCCTGGCCCAGGGGCTGTCAAGCCTCGGAGCTGGAAATGCAGATAGGGAACGAGGCACAGAGCAGTTCAGTAACTTGACCAAGGTCAGCCTCAGGCACCTGCTGACATATCTCTGTCCTGTTGATCCTCCTGGGCCTGCTGGGCCCAAGAGTAGGCCTGCGGCCCTGGAAGCTAGACTTCTGCAGCGAAATGGAGCTGAACCACTTGGTTGTGGATGAGACATCAGGCGTCAGATCAGCAACAACGTCTATACCAGCTTCTGCGGCTGGACCCACCAGGGAAGCACCTCAGCGAGTGTGGCGGCCTTTGAAGGGAGCTCTAATAAATCTTGCCACTATTGCTCAAGTCCTCCTTTGAGGCTGTCCCTGAATTCCTTTCCTGCAACAGCATGGAAGAACCTATTTCCAGACCTGTCCTGCAGACCTGCCTTGGGACCAGTCTTCCTCCGATAGCCACTATTGTAACATCATACAGAATAGTTTCACTGTCGTAAAAATCCTGTGTGCTCCACCTAATCATTCCTCCCTCCTCGCCAATGTTTGGCAACTGCTGAGCTTTTTACTGTCTATATTTTTGCCTTGTCCAGAATGTCATGTAGCTGTAATCAGACAGTATAGTATGTAGTCTTTTCAGACTGGCTTCCTGCACTTAGTTATATGCAATTAAGTGTTCTCCTTGTCTTTTCACTGCCTTTCACTTTTTCACAAACATGCAGACAGACATGTTTCTGCCAAAATAAAAACTTAGTAGCTATCACACTTCGTGCTTTCCTATCACAAAGCATTTCACTCGCTTATTTCTGTTTTCCTTCATATCAGCTACCTCCAACCCAGGTTTGGTTAATATTTTGGTTCCGGATAGGTATTAAGATTTGTAATATTATATTATACCTTTTCTATTGGATAACTCTTTTCTTAATATATAAAGCCTCCCTGTTCTATTGTCATCGATTGTTTAGATTTAATGCTATGTGTCACTGTTACCTCACTTCTCACTGTTTCTTGTTTAGATTCTTTGACCTCCAACTCCTAGGGTCCTCTTTGGGGCTGGACAAGCAGAGGCAGATCAGATGGGATGGGAACTCCCTTGACTCTTGGAGTTCCACCGAGAAGTAGCCAGACTGCTAACTTCACCACTCTTGGGACTCCCTCTGAAACATTGGCCTGCCCCGCTTGGCATAAATTTAGCAAGCATGTATTATGCAGCTGCTACACGCTAACACTGTGCTTCAAGAGCAGCATATGTCACTTGAATTCTGTCATCAAGAATGTTCTATTTTCACTGGTGTGGATGAGAGACTAGGGCAGAAGGGACAGGACGCTGGTAATTGGTGGCTAAGACTACTCTCTGAGTCAGAAAACAATAGCGATCAGCTCGAGTTTATTGACCAATATTAACCATTAACATTTATTGAGAATGGCAGAGAGTCTTCAAAACTCTCCATATTGCCTCATTTAATTCTCATGACAACTCTATGAGGTGGGTACTATTATTCACACGGGGAAACCGAAGCACAGAGAAATCAAGTAACTGCTCAAAGATCAGAGAGTTAGTAAATTGTAAAGTATGGATTCGAACTTGAACAATAGCCCCCAAGTACTAGGCCAAGGCAGGAGATTAAAGACAGTTTCTCAGTGCCGAGTCTCTCCTGGCCCCAATCTGCACTCCGATGCCATTCTTGCCATATCTCTATGAACAGTTCTGCTCTTGTCTTTTTCTTCTCTTCTGCTGGCAAAAAGGGAAGATCAGGGCACATATATTCTGAATTCCAAATGAATAATGCAATCAAGAAATTCTCTAGAAAACGGGCCAAAATACATGCTTGGGCCCCACATGAATTTCCCCACAGTGATCTAAGTGCAGTGAAGTCAACACTGGACTTTGGGCCAGGGCAGCTCAGCTCTGGCTCTGCCCCTCGGTGCTGGGAGGGCCACCTGGGCCCAGCGCTTTGACTCTTTGCACCTGTATTTCTGCACCTCTAAGACAGGGAATGTTTATACCGGCAATAGCTCTCTCAGAGGCACTCAGAAGCTCCGGGGACAGACAGACGGCTGTCCATCAGAGCTCAAGGAATGGTTGTTCAGCCTGAATCCTTTCGTTCTAAATTCTTTAATGTATGAGACCCAGTCAATCATAAGAGGCAAGAAATCCAGGAACCAGAGCCCAGGGTTTGAATCACAACAAATAACCTAAACGTACCAGCATATAAATTGTCAGGGCAGTTTATCTGAAGGGTCCACTTATTAAACATCAGCCCTCTTTCAGCCTGGCCCCCAAACCTAGATTTCTGCATTAGATAATCCTATTCTTTATTTTCCTTGACTCGTTTTTCATTTAAATTTACATCATCTAAGAGTGTCCTTTCCATCTTTGAAAAAAGTTTGAAATCCTATTTCTGGGACAATGTGGGCTATGAATACTTTGATCACCTTTTGAGCTGGGGGTTGGGGATGGGAGAGCCCTCAGGGGCGGGTGGAGACCTAGACCAGGCCTCTCTCTGCCTCAGTTCTGGAGGTGGCTGGCTTTTGGGCGGAAGGGCTGGAGAGAAGAGTCAGGGTAATTGAATTCGCAGTGCTGACACCTATTTCTCCTAAGAGCGAAGGCTTCCAGAGGCTCCATGTGGCTCTGTGCCCACCCCACCCCATTCCATCATACTCTTCCAGGCTCTAAGCACTCTGACATGGCCTATTTTCAAGGTCTAATCCACAAGCCATTACTCAGTGACTGCCGTGAGCAGAGATGGGGCTGGAGAGCCCAGCGGGAGGGGGAGGGGCTGTGGCTGAAGCTCGTAGGAGTTTGCACTCCCGGCGCACACAGCAACCACGACAGCAAGGGTGACAGGAACAGCGTGGTCAGAGGACCATTTGTGAGCCAGTGGGTCTGCCAGGTCCCAGATGCTGGCCCTGTTTCAACCCACAAGCACATCCTGGTAGGAGTGCTTATACCGGTCCTGATTTTTGGATGAAATGTCCTGGGGGGAATGAGAAGACATGAGAAAAGCCACACTCAGAACCCAGTAAGGTCCCTCACGGGGAATTTCCTTAGTCTGCACAGTTCTGAGATGGACTTTCACTTCTCTCATTAGAGTTGCTGCTCAGTTCTCTCTTGGTTACATCACTGAAAATCTGTCTGCAGTTATTTCCTCATCAGCAACAGAGAGCCTGGGTATGTACAGGCCACAGGCCGCACTGGGGCGGATGCTGTGGCCATGCATGGGGTCTCCTGACCCAACTCCTCACTTAGATGGAGATGAAACTGAGGCCTAGACAGGGCCCTGGGCTTGATCAAGGTCATACAACTAGAAAGACTCCGTAGTGGGCCTAGAGTCTTCAAATTCCCTGGGCGGGGATCATGGCAAATCAACATTGCTTCCATCAAGATGATCTTACTGCCTTATAAGATGGAAGTGCCTTGCTCTGTTTTATTTTTCCCCCTTTCCAAAACCTGTCAGCATGGATCTGCCCTTCTGTGAGTATTTACTGAGCACATCTATGCACCCAGCGCTTGTGAGACCCTGCAAGAGCTACAAAGATTCAGAGACTCAGGCTTGGTCTCCATGGAAAACTGGGGGGACAGATCAGACCAACCCACAAGACCAGGACAGTCCAAATGCAGGTCTGACTCTGAGGACAGCCCTGGCCACAGAGGAGACTGCATCTTGAGGGGGAATTCAGAAGTTTTGTGTCATAATGGAAGGAATTAGGTGAGAATACCAAATACTGGTTCACATTTTTGTTGGTTTTTTCCAACTGGGCAAATTTTCCATCCACTTCTGGTTTTACACTGAATGCAAGTGACGTTGCCAAGAAAGAGAGGATGTGCTACCTTCAAATCAGGAGGCCACTCCATGGTTCTGAGTGGAGGGGAGGTACACAGCCCTGGATCCCAGGACAGCTGTTTCTCACAGCCTTCCAAGTTATTGGGCATTGAGATTCCTCGAGACGATAATTGGGCTTTTGGGGTCTACTTGGGTCCTCTTGGCACCGGGATGCTGGCTAAAGTAGCTCAGGCCATAAAAATACCAGAATGAAAATACTTGTAACAACCACACATCCACATGTTCCATGCAAAGGCTATTAAATCCTCCAAATTACACCAGTGTTGCTCTTCAAGGCCACAAGAGCTCACAGCTGAATGGAAAAGGAAGGGATATTTTCAGGGTGAATTCAGCACCAATTATTCTAAACATTCATTTGTCCTCCTAAAAATGACTCTTCAAGTCCTTCAAAATAATTTATAAAGGTTGACTCCCCTTTGAAATGGTTTTACCAGGCCAAAGTAAGGCATGGTTTTCACATATTGCCTTTCTCAATATGACTAATCAGATCCCTAGTTAGGCGAGAGGAGATCTAGTAAAATTTGCTGGTTGTGACCTATTCATTCTACTCTAGAATGTCTCCACCCCTCTAGTGCAAACCACTGCCATGTTTTGCCTAGACTCCCAATGAAAATCTTAACTGAATTGTCTCCCCCCAGTTTTTCTTTCTGACGCCCATTCTACACAAGATACAAGTCTAATTTTTCTTAAATGCACACCTGGCCATGGCTCTCCCCCTGCCTGATAGCCTCAGTGGCTCCGCATTGCCTTGAAGTTCAAACATTTTCCCACAGCTTATTAATCCCACAATGATCTGACCCTGCCTAGTCTCTTTGGCCTCACCTCGTACCACTTCTAATTGGTTCACATCCTCAGACACTCTTCAAGGTCTCCGAACCTCCCAGCTCCTCTGCCTGGAAGCTTTTTTTCTCTCTTTTAGTCTGCTAGTTCACATTCACCTTCGGGTTTTCGTTGATAACCCATGAGAAGGCAGAACGTGTCTCTCATTCATGGCTTGTAGTCAGTTGAATAGTGCCTCCCATTCCCCCAAAGATATGTCCATCTGTGGACATACCTATGACTGTGACCTCATTTAGTAAAAGGTTCTTTGCAGATATAATTAAGTTGAAGGTCTGGAGATGAGGTCATCTTGAGTTATCTGGGTAGGACTTAAATCTAGTTAAGTTTCCTCCTAAAGAGAGGCGGAAGAAGATTGGAGAAATCTCCAATCTCACAGAAAAGGCCATGGGAAGATTCAGGCAGAGACTAAGTAATGCAGCTGCAAGGCAAGGGGCCTTGGAGCCACAAGAAGCTGGAAGGAGGAAGGAAGGATTCTCCCCTAGGGCCATAGAGGGGAATGCATCTGTGCCAATTTCATAGGTCTTATCTCCAGAGCTCAGAGAATGAACCTGTGTTGTTTTAAGCCACCCAGTTGGCGGGAACTTGTCAGGGCAGCCCCCGAAACAATACACTGCCTTACCCCTCGCACGGAACATGCTGCCTAAGCACCGAGGAGGTGGCCCCAAATGATTTTTTGAATGAACTAACTCCAGGAGACAAAGGGGTGAGAGGAAGTGGGGAGAGAGGGAGTGGGTAGATGCAAGTTAACAATTTCCAGAGGCCCCTCCAATAGACGGGTACGGCTGTCATCTCAGGGGCCCTGGAACGCGTGACTCACTGCCCTGCTTTCGCGACACTACAGTGCACCAGCCTCCTGTTAACTCAGGGGGTGGTGCAGACGCTCAGAAGTATTCCTTCAGCGAAATTAAGTTTAATCTACTTTCAATAGGTACTTGTATATGTAAAAACACATTTCAATTCATTTGCAAATAAATTTGAGTATCTACAAGTCCCTTCAGACTGTATATGAGTTGAATAGACTCTTGATTTCCCCCCTGAAATCTATACCTTTTCCAGCCTTTCCACCTTGGAAAGTGACACCACCATTCACTCAGCTGTGCAAGCCCAAGACTTGAGTGACACCCTTATCTTCTCCCTTGCCATCGCCCTGGTCAGCAAGACCTGTTCATTCTATCTTCAGAACACATCTCCAGGTGGTCTGCCTCTCTCACCTCCAAGCTTCCTTCTGCTCTAGTTCAAGCCACCATCCTCTTGCTCCTGGACCTCTAGGGTGACCTCCCCACCAGATTTACAGCTGCCTCTCTTGCTGTCTTACAATCTAGTCTCTATCTAAGCCAGCATCGCCTTTTCAGACAGAAATATGGTTTTGACTATCCCCTGTTTGAAATCCTCCAATTGCTTTTCACTGTAGTTAGGGAAAAAAAAATCCAAACCCGTCACCATGCCTTCCAAGCCATGGTGGATCTAGCCCCTGCCTACCTTTCTGTGCTCATCTGGTACCACTCACATGTGGCTACAGAGCCACAGCCTCATCCTTCCCTTCATCCTCTGTTCTTCTAACAGTCTGATCTCATTCCTGCTTCAGGACATTTGCTGTATCTTTTTTCAAAAATACTCTTTTATGACTTTTGCATTGGTAGCTCATTCTTATTTTCCCACAGCAGGCTTCTCAGAAGACTTCCCTGATAACACCCTGTACAAGATAAAAAACAGCCCCCTTCCCCATCTATCCTATGACTCCCTTCTACTTTCCTTTGTAGACATATTACAAGCTCGATGAAATTATGAGTTTGCTAGGGCTGACATAACAGATACCACAAACTGGATGCCTAGAAGTTCAAGATCAGGATGCCAGCAGGATTAGTTCCTTCTGAGGGCTGTGAGGGCTGAGGGCTCCAGGCTTCTCCCCAGCTTCAGGGGGTTTGCTGGCAATCTTTGGTGTTCTTTGCCTTCTGCTGCATTGCTCTGATCTTCGGCTTCATCTTCACATGGTGTTATCCCTGCTTATATATTTGTTTCCAAATTTCCCTTTTTAATTAGGGGAATAAGTGCCACTCCCCCCCAAAATGATCTCATATTAATAACTATATAACTAATTATATCTGCAACCATCCTGTTTCGAAATACGGTCATATTGTGAGGTACCATGGGTTAGGACTTCAACACATGATTTTGGGGAGACATGATTCAACCTGTAACTGAGATCTTTACTTATTTATTGTCTGCTCCAGTGGAAGGTAAATTTCTTGAGGACAGAGATGTCATTCATCTTGTTCCCACTGCACTAAGAACAGGGCTTGGCACAAAGGCTCTCAATAACTCATCCTTATTAGATAGTAGTGATGGTCGCACAACCTTGTGAATATATTAAAAACTGCTGAGTTGTATATTTTTAAACTTATGTATGGAGTTTATGGTATATGAAATAGATCTCAAAATAAACAATTCCTTCACGAATGCATATATTAATGATTATTTATTAGATAAATATTTTTTTCTGAGACTCAGTCCCTCTCTCTGTAGTGCATCCTAACTCCCCAGAGGTTTAAGAGCATTAACATTTTTGAGAATCTGATGAACATTTCCCTCCAGTGAAATGCCAATAGGCATGTGCCTGGGTGCTCGCACACCTGCTACCGTACTCTATCACTTCAGAGAGTCCGTGGACACCCTGAGCAAGACTGTTTCCATGGACCAAAGTAGCAAGACCTACACTGGAAGACCTTACCAAACCCCCTTCTAGGTCTGAAAATTATAGGATTCCACACACCTGTGCTCTGCAAGGCACAGGTGATCTAGGGAAAAAGTGAAATACTTTGCCTTTGTTTATGAGGAGCTTATAGTCTACTTGGAGAGAAAAAAAATCATATACCATAAAACCAGGTGGAGAAGTCCAAGCATTTCAGGGAAAGGTTTCCTGTAGACCCTTGAGTTGAAATTTCCCTTGACTAGGCTTTCCATTGGCATATTAATGAAAGCAAATGTGCAAAAAAGAGCAAGTGAGATAGTGAGGGAGAAAGAGCACACAAGATTTGGGAACTAGTATAATCAATGAAAAAATGGGTTTGAGAACTAGTATAATCAATAAAAATGGATTTTGCCACAATAGATTGAATAAAAAAGTCTCATTGATATTTGAAATAAAAGCTTTCACTACTTTTATTACTTTCTTTTAAAAACCTGTTAATGTCATAGAGCTTCTTTGAAAAAGAAATACTAAAAATGGTCCCTGATGCAATGGGAATGGCTCTGAAGCAATGTAATTGCTCTCTGCTGCTCTCCGCACCCAGGCAGGCCCCATTAGCCAGTTGTGAAGGCGCCACTTTCCACAGGTGCCTCAGCTCACACCCAAATCGGTAACAAGAGGTTAACAAAGACGAGGGGGTGATGGCCTCAAGGGGGGCGGGGCGTGGAGGGACTGGGCGGCTAGGATCTGTATACGTTCAGAGGAGACAGCTCCCAGCTGTAGAAGCTGTGAAACTGGGAGAACTGCGTTGAGGGGGATCTCTTTCCTTTTAAGATGATTCTGCCCTGTATGCATCCCATGAAGGACATTTTAGGAAAACTGAATACAAAGGTGAAATAGAAGAAGGACTTTCTGGGAAGAGCTGTTTTAAGTGCTCCAGTGGGTTATTGCGTGGGCTTAAGAGGGGGAGATCATTGACATCAAAAGTATTTTCTTATGCCGCCAACATCACCGTAAGTAAAGAGCAAAGCCTTCCACTAAAACGAAAAATGGCACAAGAGCAAAGGAGATGAGGTGATGGGAGAAGGAAGGGAGGGAAAGAGGAAGGAAAGGAGCAGACGTTAGCTAGGTTGTTTAATTTTTATATCCATTAATTTAAATATAAAAACCTTTCCACAGCTCGACCATGGAATGACTGGGTGAGCAATTGCTACATTGTTAAGGTTTGCATTTCAAATCATCATATGTACTAACCCAAAACAATCTCTTGCTAAGAAAGTCTTTGCAAGCCAGAAGTCACCACATCCAGCAAAGATCATAATTTAGGGGCAGAAACTGTGGTGTTTCAGAGCCACCTGTACCAGCTTCAAAGAATTGATTGTTAAATTTTGAGGAATTTTGCAAGCCAGTTGACATCCTGCTGGTAGCATGAAATAGTCCATGGTGAGAGGATTTACACCACCAGAAATGCTACAGCACAAGGCTCCCCACCACCGCCACCACCGCAGCTGGTTGTTCAACATCTGTCAGCGCCATTTTTATTTATGAATTTACAGTTCTGACTGCAATAATACAAACTGAAACACAACCAAATACCCCTAAAACCAACCACTATTGAACAAGCACAAATACTTCTGAAGAAGCAACTTAGAACTCATCTTAAAGACCATCATTCAAGCAGTCAACAAACACTGATGGAGTACCGAGGTTAGGGCCGAAGGGCCATGAAGGCATCTCATAGAGATCCCAGTCCTTGAGGATCTTATAATTCGTTTGGGGAGACAGGCTGGGCACACATGCAATCATTATGGGAGACTGCAAAGCAAAGTATAATTACATGTAAGATTGTCCTGTAAAGACTGGGTGCAGCAGAGTTCAGAGAATACAGGGTGGTTAAAGAAAACTGCAAACCTTAGCTCTCTGTTAATTTAAAAGAGTCACAGATAAACCAGCTTCATCCTAGCGGGGTGTTTGGTTTGCAGCAAAGGGATCGTCAGATAATTTTGGAAAACCCTGTGAGTTTCCCTTTTAATATTACTATCACTCATGAACTATGTTATTAGCACAGAGATACCATTGTTCTCTGTGATAGATGGTGACATCTCTGGTGTGTGGCTATTCATTTGTTCCTGCCCACTTGATCAAAGGACCAGCCTCTTTTTGAAAGCATTCACTGCCATTGGGCCCAGAGCTGAAGCTACCATTTGAGGGGGCTATACCATTTGAGGGGGCTGCTTAAGTTCGAACGATCTAAGTTCGCATCCGAACTCTGCAACTTCTTAGTGATGTGACCTTAGGCAAGGAATTGAACTTCTCTTGTGTCTCAACTCTCTCCTCTGTAAAGATGAGGAAAATACTCATATCCATCTCATTGGATTAAAATGGGTTAATTCATACAAAGCACTTTGGACAGGGCTGAGCATGTAGCAAGCACCATATTCACTATGACTGCTATTGTTCTGCCGAGCCTGTGCCCAGCCCACTACGTGGGTTTTGTGACCTTGTGCAAGTCACTCTTGGTCTGGAAACCGTGGCTTTCTCAGCTGGAGGACTGGAATGATCATCTCTCCTTCCCCTGTGGGGCTAATGTGAGGACTGCAGGAGAGAGCGTCTGTGAACGCTCTCGGCTGACTGGAAAGTTCTGTACAAATGTGCGTTGTCAGTGCTGGCGCATAACGTCTGTGCTCAGAATTAGCCCCCGGGTTCTCGGTCTCATCATGGCTCCCTGCGTTTGGAGGGTTGCCGTGGTTTCCAGAACCCCACTGCTGTGTTCCCAGTGTCCATCGTTTCCTCTGCCTACATTTTGCAAGAGAACATCCTGTAAATGTCCTCAAAGCATCTCCTCTAAGAGGTTAGGTCACTGTAATCTACCCGCTCCTCTCCCATTAGAGCACAAGCTCCCCAGGGCAGATGTTGCTTATCTGTCTTATTCATGGCTGGACCCCACGTGTCTAGACAGGAGCCCCGTATGTGATAGGTGCTCAATGCACATTTCTGGCAAGAAGTGCTGCTACTCTCCTCAGTTTGCATGCCCTCCAAATTGGAAAAGCGAACTGAGAGACGTCTCCAGAGGGACGAAGCAGTATACTGCAGGCATCCCAACATGAACCAGGCAATCCATTGGTCAGCCAACACTCAGCACCACGTGTGTACAAGCCACCCTGCCAGGTCCTCTGGCGGAAAGGCAGGCGTGGACAAGAAGGTATGGTTTCTGTTAATTTCAAAAACATTTTAAAAAAGAAGCCGCCCAACTTGACATCTTGTAAATCTCATTATCTCACCCTAGTTCCACATCCTAATCCTGACCTGCTTGTCACTGACACCAACTCCCAGAAGTGGGTGCTCATCTCAATCCAGAAGAACCACAAGGGGCTGGTTTCCCAAGGACCATCTGCTCGCCATTTATTGGCTGAGGTTTTTCATTTGGGAACCAGACGTGAACCAAGAAAGAACCTTTTGCCTCACTCCAAGGGGCTTAGAAGAGACTCTGTCATTTCCACGTTAAATGAGAGCAGCGAGAAGGGAGAGGGATGCTTGAATCTAAACCTGGAAAAAGCTGAGGTGATTTATGGAACCCTGCAGGTGGGTAGGGCTGAGGCAGCACAGCAAACCGTGGCCCCGGTGCAACTGACATGCCATGATTTTCAGGAGAGGCACAAAGATTTAAGGAACTTCTACATAGATAATCCTCCTTTAAAAAATTACCAGCGTTCAGAGAAAAAAAAAAAAGACTCAAAAAATGTTTTCTTGGCTATGTTTCTTATAGTGACTGTGAAAATCCATGAAGGAGAAAAACTGGCCAGGCAATTTTTTTTTTTTTTGAGGTTATGAAAGCCTCTCATTTTTATAGTTTTGGAAATCCTTGGAGTTTAACTTTGAACCTTAACCAAGAAAAATTATATCTTATAAACAATGGCATTTGTTGATTGGATGAAGGACTAGATCAATATTGGTCTTGGCAACCCATTCTGGCTGCAGTTGCCTGCAGAAATATGCTAGTTGTGGTGTTAAAAAATTATGTCAGTTCCTCACCATGTGCCTCTTTTTCTTGGAGTTTTGCCTGAGAATTAGTTTCCAAAGATACTTCCAGAAGTTAACCTAGAGCCTGCCCTCAGCAGCAAAGGAAGTTACACATAAACTCTCGAAAAGCAGCCTGCCACGGTGAGCTCCTGGGAGGGACAGAGGAAGAAACTTCGACCTTTTGGAGAAAGCGAATAAGGAGCAACTTCTCATTCCACAAGGGTGGTCATGTTCCCTCTCACTGCTGAGTTTTTCACCGAGACTCGTCACACTGAGGGAGAAAAAAACACCAAACTAAACAAAAATAAATCAATGTTGGTAAGTGAAAACCATTGCTTTGAAAGAAAATAATCATATTGCAGCCATGATGGAGCTGTCTACAATAAAGCGTCTTAAATCCTTCCATTTTGGCGGGGAAGCCGTGGTGGTTGGGATGTTTAAGGAGGGGAGTTAGGGAAGCTTTCAGTGTTTCTTTTTAGAGTATCATATTATCAATTTATTTTGGGCATAAGACTATGCCACATGTTTACTTATGCATATATTTATAAAGAAAATATGCATATATTATATCGACTTTACTCAACTCAGCAGAATGAGTTGGGTTATTTATCCTTATTCTTTGTAACTCTGTTCTGGACTTTCACTTTAAGTGTAATAACTAGAGCAATGCCTACTGTGAAAGGGGGGTAATTAGAAAAGCTAAAAGTGAGTCCCAGAGCATCGCTCCTGAGTCTGACTCCAGGACTGTCTGTAGCTGCTAATCCAGCCTCGTTGGTCCTACGTGGTCTGCACAGGGTTCTTCGACACTCTGAAGAGCATGGGGTGATGTCCTCCCACATCAATAGTTGGCAGCGAGAGAAGGCACAGGGCTGAGGCTGCCACTGCATCCCTTCTCCTTGAGAAAGAGGAGTGCACACCTGCCACGGCCTGAGAAAGACGGAGCCAAGAGCTGCTGCTGCATGTCCCCTCTGAGGATCTGTTGGCTGACCTCTCCCTGTGCTCCTGGTGGCCAATGGGCACCCTCACCTCCCCCAAGTCCCTCCCCTATGTAACTGCTACTAGAGACATCTCTTTCCAGCTGCTTGGCCCCTGATGCCAAGGCCGGGACCTTGGCATGCCCCTTTGGAAAGATGGCCAACTCTGCACTTGCCAGATTCTCACAGAGTTTTCTGACCTGTGTCTTGGGTGAAATGAGTGCAGGGGGTCAGATTATTCTCAGCCCAATTCAGGGTACATGCCAACAGTAACACAACGAGGCTACTACTAACAGTTATTGAGCGCTTACTGTCTACCATGCATTGTACTAAGCACTTTGCACACTTGGGTTTACTGAGTCCTGTCAGACATTTGTATGAGAGCAGCACTATTCTTGAGATGAGAAGATTGAGGCTGGGCATCTCACAGCTGGCAGCAGCGCTGGGACTCCTTGCCGGCAGGTCTCAGGGCAGAGCCATGCCACTTCTAACCTGGACGGACATCTCACCTCACTGCGCCACCTCTTTGCAAGGCCGTATCTATCAGTGTCTCCACCAGTAGTCCTATTCCCAGCAAGCCGCCCATGCCTACAAACACATTGGGTGACGACACAGAGGGTGGGACTGTACCTACCTGCCCCCAAAGACCAGGCAGGCCACCTTCAATTGTGAATCATTTCCAGAACTTGCACAGCCTTTGCTGAGCAGAGCACTTGGGGGCCCTTCCTTATGTTCTGTCTTCAAAGGGTATCACCTTTCTCATGGGTATGAGGACAAACTCCTTAACCAGAGCCAGTATTCCCTGAGTGCAAGAAATGTGTCCTCTATTGCTTCTGTATTAAAAAATAAAATTAAATAAAATCACTGACTCTTGGGGCTACAAAGAGTTCTTAAAAATCACCTGCCCAATTTAGCCATTTTAAAGAGATGGAATGGAGGCCTAGCGAGGTTAAACAGCATGCCTGAGGTCCCATAGGACGAGAGAGACAGCTTCAGGCCCAGCCTTTCCCTCCCCTGACTGTGAGCAGCAATAAATCCTCATTCACTTGATCTACAGTAATCACTCCATATCCTCGGGATATACATTCCAAGACCCCCAGTGGATGCCTGAAACCTCAGATAGTACCAAATCCTGATGAAATTCAACTCGGCAGGAGAGGTAGCTGCAGCTTCTTCATGGACAGATGCAGACTGTCAAGTAATTTTTATGTTTTTTAGTCCACACCTATTCCCCAGTCTGTAACTGTCCTTACTTGCAGGAAATGGCTTGGTGTCACTGGTTTAAAGGAATCCCCCGCCGAAGTCGTCATATAGGCTCAAGGTTTTCTGTAACAATACGTTGCTGTCATCAGAACGTATTTTCTGCTCATGTCTTCCATCCACAGATGTAATGCCTGTTCTATCTTAACTAAGCACTTATCGCGCACTATGACCTAACTTTTGCAGTTTGAGGTACAAACTAGAATGGCTTTTCTTTTTCTTCTTCACAATTTCATGACAGAAGATTCATTCTTATCATAGATCTTAGCAACCTCAGCAATCGATATCTTTTCTTCCCTTACTAAGTTAAGAACTTTCACCTTTTCACATAAAGGAAGTACTTTACGGCTTCTCTTTGTCATATCCGGACTGCCAGCCTCACCACTCTTGTGCTTTGGGGTCATGAGTAAGTAAAACAAGGGAGATTTGAACACAAGCACTGCAGTGCGGGGCACTCTGGGAAGGAGAAAGCTACTAAGTGATTGACAAGGAGAGGAGAACTCTCACATCTTGGGCGGGACAAAGTAAGGTATCGCGAGATTTTGTTACTGCTGCTCAGAAAACCATGTAAACCATGTGCAATTTAAAACTTTTGAAGTGTTTATCTCTGGAATTGTCCATCTAATATTTTCAGACTGCCGCTGACAAGGGTTGCCCATTGGTCACTGAAACCACGGAAAGCGACACAGTGGATAGGGGGGCTGCTGCATCCGGGTAGAGTGAGAAGCCGGGCACCGCGGCCTCTGATCCCTGCTGCGTGCATCCCAGCGCCCCAAGCTGCTCCTCAAAGTGTGCGCTTTCGGTGAGTGACGCTTGGGATGGAGAGACACTGCTGGTCTGTGACTTAGAAGAAACTAAGTCAAAGCCTCTTTCTCCATGAGTGAGCCCCAAAGGGCCGCGCAGGCTCATAGCCTTGGGCCCGACGCGGGCTCAGGTCTCCCTGCGGCTTCTCTCCAAACCCCTCGTGTGCGCGGCCCAGAGGAGCCTTTTCTGGGCTCCTGCCGGTTGGCAGACCCAGGTTTCCCGAACGCTCCTGGGGCAGAAACCGTTCCGCCGCCCCGGGGAATGCTCCCGGCGGCCCCTGCCCCGTCTGGACCTGCGTCCTGGATATCTTGACTTCAGTTGGATAGTATGTGCGCCCGGGGGGCCCCTGCCGGTGTGCTAGGGCGAGCAGGCAGGCGGCACGGGGCAGGAATGCCCCCCGAGCTCTGCCCAGTGGAGCCCTGGTGGCAGCTGCACCTCTCGAAGACACCTGGGGGTGTGTGTGTCAAGCGCCCCTGGCCTGGTCCAGCCACCTTCTCCAGCTCCTGAGGCCCTGGGCTGGCCACCTTGGGGGAGGGCAGGCCATCCAGGTAGGATCGTGTATAGAAAATGTGGCAAGTTAGAATGAGCACAGATTTAAGAAATAACTTAATTAATATTATTTATTTTTAAGGGCCCTTCCTCTTCACCCTCTCCCGTGCTAAAATGACTTTAGATCAAGAATAGGTATATTCGTCAAGTAAGAGTGGACTTGTGGCTTGAAACTGTGCTCGTTGTACTAACTTTGTGGTGTTTAGCGTTCACTGTCCTGACACATGATCAGCATCCAGTGAGGATTTGATGAAGGAATGAATGTGTTCCTCACAGCAACCCCATAGTCATCCTCAGCTGACAGGAGACACAGGTGGGAGCTGTTCAGCCCATCTCTCTCCAATCATGAGTTCCCTTGATGTGAAATTTTACTCTAATTTACTCTACCGGTAACAGGGGGGTTTAACGAGAAATAACACTGTGTGTCTGTTTCTTTCTGTCTTGTGCAACAGCAGCTCTCACTTTTCCTCTTTCCTTCTCTCCCTCCCTTATTCCTTCCTTTTTCTGGTGTAGAATTCTGAGGGAAGAAAAAACCCATCTCTTCCTCCATAGCTCACCTCCCTTATGAAAGAGGCCAACAATTCACAGAAATAATAATGAACGCGTTCTGCTTCTGCTAAGCCTGATTCTAAGCACTTACCATAAATTGCCTAATTTAATCCTTACAACAAACCTACCCAAAGGAGAGCCTTATCTATATTTTGCAGATAAGGAAACTAAGACACAGAGAGGTCAAGAAACTTGCCCCAAGTCAAACAACTGTTAAGTGACAAGGATTTGGACACAGGAAGTCGGCCTCCAACGTCAAGTGTATTAAGCATTATTCCCTTCAAGGGAGAAGGAAGAGGTTTCTGTGTGTATTTGAAAGGTGGTGGTAAACTTATTATAGTCTGCAAAATAGGGAGACAGTATGGAGGGGCAGAATATGTGAGTGGCAGGGAACTATGCCTTGTGTCAATGCTGAACCCTTAAGGCACATGAGGATGGCTGTATGGGAAGCTTTGAGGGCTGAGAACGAAGTGCAGTGCATGTGGGAACCTTGGCAATGACCAGAGAGGGAGAGGCTGCTGGCAGCCGTTGCCTTCATGTGGGTTCCACAGGCAGCAGCAAAAGTCGCCAGTCATTCATTCACTGAACCGACTGATCCTTTAGTCTGAGCCAGATCCTGTTTCAGATTGGAGGATAGAGCAGTGAACCAAACAGACAAGAATCCATCTCTCACTGAGCTTACATTTTAGAGGAAGGGGTCAGACAATAAAGAGATAAATACATTTATGTCAAATCATGCTAAGGGCCATGAAGAAGGACAAACCTGGTAAAGGGACAGAGAGGGATGGGGTGGGGGTCAGGATCCACTGAGAAGGTTGCATTTGAATACAGATGTAAATGTGGTGAGGGAATGAACCCTGTGATTATTTGGGAAAGAGTACTTCAGACAGACAGAACCGTATTGTATAAGTACTTGCAGAGCATGGTAAAGTTTTTGTGTTTTACTGACCGATAAGGGACTATTGGAAAGTTTGAGGATGGAAGCAATATACTCTGATAATTGGATTTTAAAAAATTACTTTGGCTGCTGTGTGAAAAATAGAGCTATGGGATAACGATGGAAATGAAGCAGGTACACTCTTCATGGCAATAATCCAGAAAAAAAAAATATGCTGGTGACTCAGACTAAGGTCGTGGCTATATAAGAAGTGAGAAATTATATTTCTAAGCAAGAGACAATCCCATTTGCTGATGGATTGAATGTGGGATTGAGAGAAAGAGAAAGAGAGAGGTAGATAGATACAGAGGAGTCGAGAATGTCTCCAAGGTAGTTTAGCTTGAGCAAACAGTGCAATGAAGTTGTCTTTATGGAGACAGGAAAGAATGAGGATAGAGCTGAACTGGGAAGGTGGGAGGGACAGTCGGGTTTGGACATGTTAAATTTGAGATGTCTGTTGGCCATCTAAGTTGAAGATGTCAAGGATACAGTCAGCTATTGGAGTCTAAGAGTTGAAGGGAGAATTTGGAGCCGGAGAGGACTTGGGAAATTATCAATGCAGATTGAAGGTATTTATAACCGTGAGGTCAGATGAGCTCATCTAGACAAAGAGCAAAGGTAAAGAAGAGGTCTAAAGATGTAGTCTGAGGGTACCCCAATTTTTTAGGGTTAGAGAATTTGAGAAGGAACCAGCAAAGTCACTGAGAGGGAGAAAGATAAGCCAGAGTAGGAGAAAGAAAGTTTTTTGAAAAGAGGAAGAAATCAACTATGTCAAGTACTGCTGGTAGTTTAAGATTAAGACCAAGAAAATTACCGTGGGATTTTGCAACCAATAGCTCATGGGTATCATTGAAACAATGAGTAAAGGACCAGGGACCTTCCTCAAGTTTCTGACCTATATAAGCCCGGAGTCTCTTGTGTAATGCAGGGAGCAACAATAAACCATGGAAGATTTCTGGGGTTTGGCAACTCTTGATCCTTTTGAGCACAGGGCATGATATAGGTTTAATTGGGTTTATAACATTAAATAAAGATGGCTTTTCTTTTTTTTAAATACTTCAGGGTATCATAGAACAGTCTACATCTGTTGGATTGAGATTTACTTCAATGCACCTTTGTTTCCACAGACGGTGAATTGTGGATGATACCTGTTGGCAGTGGAAGTGGGAGGCAGAGGTAAAGGCAAGGAGAGGGTGGAGGCTTTTGCAATGAACCTGTGGGAGTAATAATGGAAAATGAGGCCAAAGCCCATCTGGCACTTGGAGTCACATTGGTGCCTTCTAGGGGCGGGGGCTGGAGGCATCTTTAAAGGGGGCTTCAGGACATGTTTTTGGCACAAAACTATCGTAAGAGAGCTAAAGCTCTTCAGCTTTGATTATCAGAGAGAATTAAGAAATATCCATTCAGCTATGTCATCGTTAAGTAAAAGTTACACCATCCTTTTTCCATTGCCAACATTTCAATTACTTCACAAGTTTAGGACCACAATTAAAACCAAGAGGACAGATCCCAGAGGCAAAAGCCAGTCAACAAGTCTGAGTTGCAGAGTTAGAAAAGCATCAAATATTTGGAAAAAAGAATCCATTGGAGGAGGAGAGCTTTATATTATGTACATTCATCTACGACAAAGTAAAATGAATTCCCAAACCCGTTTTTGGAAATGAAACACTTTTCATTTAAAGCGTAGAAAAGTCTTGAAAAATCTGAAAAGTCTTGAAAAATCTCTTGAGAGTAAGGGATAGTTAATGGAAATGCATTCATTCATCTATCCACCCATCCATCCATCCATCCATCCAATTTTGTTTGGGGGAACAATCCATATACCAAGCCCTAAGGATAGAATAGAGAATAAGGTGGATATGATCCCTGCCCTCACGTGCTTACAGTTGGTACCGGTGTGTAAATAAGCAATTATGACCTACCATGATTAATGATGTAGGAGGAGAAATACAGGCACTAGAGGGTCATTGAGGAGGAGCACCTATCAATCTTAGGGGGCCAAGGAGGCTTCCGAGTTGAAACAATGTCCAAGCGAAGGTCTGAAGTTGAGGAACGTAAAGTGACTCCTGGTCACCTATTATATGGCAGGAAAGATAGTAGAGGGGGCACTGGGTTCCATTGCCTGGGTTCAGGGCTGGGCTCTGCCACCAGCTGTGGACCTTGGTGACATTAATCTATGCCCCAATTTCCTCATGGGATAATAGTGCTACCTATTTCAAAGAGTTGATACAAATAAATTGATTAAATAAAATCAATAAGCTTTAAGTACAGCATCTAAACATAGCTAAATAAAATGTCAACAGTATCTTCCTAATTTAAAATTTTGGTTTACATCTTTGAAGATAAAAATATATTTCTAAGGGCTTCACTAACTTCATCCAAAACCCTGTTTTCCTTACAACATTTACATTCCTCAACAGCAAATGTACTTGCTACCAGGTCTACAGGCTCTGCCCTTGCAGTGGAGGAGGGAAGATGAGAACTATCAGAGCTAGATAGGAAAAGTTACTGGAGGGTGGATGGTACCATCTTCAGTCACTGAAAGTGAAATAAATCACAGGGTACCGGCCAAGCCAGAAACACTTACAAAAGAGAAGGGCCAGCAGAGTCTCTGCTACTGAATGGGACTAGTCAGGATTTGTGCGTGTGTGTGTGTGTGTTTTAATTAAGAATTCTTTTTATTGAGATGTAATTCACATACCATAAAACCTGCCCTGTAAGAGTGGACCATTTGGTGGTTTTCAGTATGTCCACAGGGTTGTGCAATCATCACCACTGTCTGGTCCCAGAACATTTTCATCAACCCCCCCCCCCCCCAAGAGAAACTACTTGCCAGGTTTTTTAAAGCTTCAAGTCTGTACCGGGGTTGCTGATGTAGAAATAAAGTATCTGGGATCAAGAAATTTATAAACAGTATCAGGTCAGAACTGTAAAGTTCATTTCCAGGGATTTTCTGCGTGTCACCTCCCCTTCTCCTGCAAGTTCACTCTAGAATCTTTAAACTCTAGTGACCTAGAAGGATTGTCACACAGTAAAGCTGTCCCATGTTCCTATTTGACATAGGGGTGTGTGCATACACATATATATGTATTTGCATTTGTGGATACCTGTTATCTACCAGTTAACTTGTCCCCTTATCAACCTTGTCTTCACCTTGTCTAACCCCCACTTCCAGAAGAGGAGAAGGTTACACCAGTAGTACTTTTTGGTTCCTTCTCTGCATACTCATTGACGTCTTCGCTTGCATGTTTCACAGGAGGCCAGTTGAACTCATCCACTATGGAACGGATGACCTTCCCACCCAAGCCGGCTTTTCTCCTGAGCCCTTTGTCTCAGGGAATGGGTGAATGTAACCATCCAAACTGGAAGCCATTTGTGACCCCTTCCTCTCTCCATCTTTCTGCAATCGCCTAGTGCTGCCAGTTCCGTCCCCATCATCCCCCTTGAACCTTCCTGCCACGTGCACCTCTGCAGTGGCCGCTCCTGGTCCGCAGAACGCTCACCTCTGGCCTGATGTACACAATCAATTCCTACCCAGTCTCCCTGTTCCCAGTGCTGTCCCTCCTTCCTTTTGTTCCTACACATTTTCTGATTTGCAGACCTGATTATGCTCCCTTCCAGCGTAAAGTCCTTCTATGGCTGCACATTGCTGCCAGGATAAAGCCCACATTCCTTCATTTGGTATACAAGGTCCTGGCTGATCTCGTCCCTACCTACCACTTGAGCCTTCTCTCTCTCTTTTCTCCCCACATCACCTCAGTACCCTCCCGCAGTTTCTCACTGGGGTATCTTATACATACACTTGTACTGCTTCCTTTTCCCTGGAACACTCTTTCTGCCATCTCCCCACTTCTCCCCAGCCACCCTCCCCAGCTAACCCTGCTCAGACTTCAGGTCTTGGCTGAGGTGTTGCTTCTTCTGGAAATCCTTTCTGGAACTCCTCCTATGTATTCTCAGAGTTGGAGATCTTTCCATTCCATAGCATGGAGGAGGGTCATACTCTTTACTCTTCCAAGGTCCCCATGTGCTCGGCAGCATGTCTCCAGGGCTTCAGCAATGCCTGAAACATGATGGCCGCTCCTCACTATCTGATACATGAGGCTGGTCCCAGTCACAGGCGTTCTAAGAAGGGAGTTCCTTGGTACTGACTAGCCTTCATTCTTCCCATTGAGTGCCCCTTGCATCTCTCCTCATACTTTGTTGACAGCAGCCTGATGTCCTAACCGTCTCTTTGGACTCGTGAAAACCTCAGGATCTTTAAAAACCACAAGAATGTCTCCCTAATGGTAGAATCTTTGAATTCATGATTGCTAACAGAGGAGACAATGTCAAGATCAGGAATTCTTTATTGTTCTTCCCAAATCATTCCAAACAGCTGACGTCTCACTCCAGGGTCTAACCCAGGCCATTATAAAATTTCCAAATCATTCCCAAAACAGCTGACTTCTCTCTCCAGGGTCTAACCCTGGCCACATCTCTCCTTGTTAAGAATTTTATAGGAATGGGGAATTAGTGTTTAATGGATACAGAATTTGAGCTGGGGAAGATGAAAAAGTTTTGGAGCTAGGTGGTGGTGATGGTTGCACAACAGTGTGTACTCAATGCTACAGAACTGTACACTGAAGAATGATTACGATAGTAAATTTTATGTTATATATATTTCACCTTAATTGATAAAACTGGTGGCTTGGATTTGAATCCTGATTCTACAGCTCTCTGGCTACAGGGAAATCAGGCAAGCCAATTTTTTCTGTATGACTCACTTTCATCATCTGGAAAGTGGAGACAGTAGTTTTTACATCATAGAGTTATTAAACTAATTAAATTAATGTATGAAAATATAACAGTGTGTGGCACAAGTGCTACTTCTTCTTACTACAGATGCTCCTCGAGTTACAATGGGGTTACATTACAATAAACCCATATCATAAACTGAAAACACTGTAAGTCAAAAAGGCATTTAATACTTAATCTACCAAACATCATAGCTTAGCCTAGCCTATCTTAAACCTGCTCAGAACACACAACCTACAGCTGGGCAAAATCATCTTACTGTCTCTGTCCCGCATCATAAGAGAGTACAGTACTGCATATTGGTAGCCCAGGAAAAGATCAAAAGTCAAAGTACAGTTTCTACTGAATGCATATTGCTTTTGCGCCATCGTAAAGTTGGAAAATTGTAAGGTGAACCATCATCCTAAGTCAGGGATTGTCTGTATCATTACTACTACTACTACTACTACTACTTGATTGAATTAACATATGAAAGTACTTAGAACAGCATATAGTAGAAGACAAGTGTTACCTCTAATGATTCTATGTTATTATGTCCTAATTCTAGAAACTGGAGATATAGCAATGAATCAAATAAAGCCTTTGCCTTTCTGGAACTTATCACTTAGTGAGGAAAAAAGTAAATGTATAGTATGGCAAATAGCATCTAATATCTGCCTTCCAGTATTATAGTGAAATTACCTGAGGTAATATATATAAAGTGGGCAGTGGAGTCAAAACCTGGCTCATAATGGGCACTTAATAAAAGCTTATTCACTTCCCCTCTCCTCTCCACTCTTTTCTCCTCTTTCCTCTTCATCTCTTTGGAGAGAAAGCAGTTAGGGAACAGGCTGCCTCTGGGCCCAGGGAAACCAAGCCCCTCAGTTGATGGGGAAGGAGCAGCTCAGGCCAGGGCCTTGAAAGGTCGGTGGCAATTTCATAGGCAGGTAGTTTCTCTTGCTGCTTCAGAGGAAATGTGAATCATCTGTTGTCTGGCTTCCATTTCCTGGGAGGCTGCAGGCCCAGGAAATCTGTGGTTTGAGCACTGGTGTGGAGATCAAATGAAATGGCTATTGGCGGTGGAGTGTGTTGCTAGGACCACTGACAATTATCTCTTGAGCCAAATGACTCATCGTGAGCTGGCTGCTCAGCCCCCCAATTGCATTCAGCTCATGAAATGAGTCGAATTTCCAGGCACAGGGCGATTCTTCCTTAGCTGTGCTGGGTGCAGAGCACATCAGGACCCGGTTGGGGGAGGGGTGGCAGGGGTCCAGCCTGTGTTCTTATGTCCTTCTCACAGATGATGGCAAGGAGGCCCTGAGGTGCCGACTGCTTGTGTGCGTGACAGCTAATGAGTGGCAGAGCTGATCCTTCCGCCCACATCCTGCTGTTTTCCCAGGTGCTGAGGCGGTTCCAGCACCTCCAAAGCACTGGTTTCCCCACACCCTCCCTCAGCTCTCCCTCACCCGGCTCTACTCCAGGATGATAGAACAATCGGGTCAGTCTCATGGAGTGTCCCCGTGGACAGGTCACCCAATTTCTCAGGGCTCTTATCTGTAAAATGTGGATAACAATAAGTAACTCACTTATTGTTAGGATGGTGAAGCAAGGGAAAGATTTAAAGCATTTTGCAAATTCTGAATGATTACATCAGTGTTATTAATGGTGATGACAGTAACAACAATAGTGGCCTGCCTTCCTGTGTAGTGAATACCCCTCACTGAAAGAGCGGACGTGAAGGATGATGTTCCAGAAGAGGACACCTCGGGTATGAGTGAGGATTCCTGTCGCCCTGCTTTGTGGGGAGGTCGAACTGGTGACATCTTTCCCAGCTTTGAGATTCCATGATGGTCTTGACCAAAGGCTAAAAACTCAAAGACCCGAGCCAGGCAGAAAACAGTTGGGTGAAGCAGGAGAAATTTGGAGTTGGGAGTAAGGAAGTGTTGAAAGCTGAGGAGAACTGAAGGAAGCTGAGGAAGTGGCAGCTTCCTCATGTAGAGAGAGCAGCTGCCACTGAGGCCAGCGAGTAGTTACTACTCCACAGGTGTGTGGGCCCACTGCTGCTAAATATTTATATCTGTATCAACATACACACACACACACACACACGTATATATGTACATATATGTATTTTAAACAATTCAGTCTTTTTTTAGTATATTCAGGGTTGTGCAACCATTGCCACAATCCGTTCTAGAACATTTTCATCACTCCAAAAAGAAACCCAATATCCAATAGCAGCCACTCCCCATTCCTATTTTCCCTCAGCCCCACCCAATTACTCATCTATCTTCCATGTCTATGGATTTGCCTATTCTGGACATTTCATATGAGTGGAATCGTACAATATTTAGCCTTTTGTGACTTGCTTTTTCACTTAGTACAATGTTTTCAAGGCTCATCCATGTTGCGTCGTGTACTACATTTCTTTTTACTGCTGCGTAATATTCCATTGTGTATGAGGTCTGGACAAAGTCTAACCATTGTTAATATAACGGGAGTGGTTTGTGCAACATCGATGTAACCTGGCAGCCAGGGAGAGTGGACTGGAATGGGCATGTGGAACAATGGCGATGTAACTATACTAGTCAGTGGGGGGTGGTAGATGCCATTGAGTGAGCATGTGTACTGTGTGGCTGTCGCATTCAAAATGACTGAGCAAGCAGAGCAACAAATCTGCATCAAATTTCACGTTAAGCTTGAACATTTCTCCACAGAAACTATTTGGATAATTCAGAAGCCTACAGCTCTGGGCAACTGGTGATTGGCAGCTTCATCATGACAACGTGCCCTCTCATGCATCACGTCTTGTGCAGAGTTGGGTTTTTTGTTTTTTTTTCTGTGAATCATTAAATCACCCAGGTGACTCGGTCCCCTTTAGTCTAGACTTGGTGCCCTACGGCCTCTGGCTTTTCCCAAAACTAAAATCACCTTTGAAAGGGAAGAGATTTCAGATCATCGATGAGATTCAAGAAAGCATGTTGGGGCAGCTGTTGGCGATTGGGACCTGTGTGAGGTTCCAAGATGCCTACTTTAAAGAGGACTGAGGTGTCATTGTCCTATGTACAATGTTTCTTGTATCTTCCAATAAATGTCTCTCTTTTTCATATTACATAGTACATGGCTGGATACTTTTTGGACAGACCTCGTAGATTAATTACATTTTATTTATCCAGCAATTGATGGACATTTGAACTGTTTCTACTTTGGGCTATTGTGAATAATGCTGCTATGACCATTCATCTATAAGTTTTTCTGTAGACAGGTGTATTCTTTTCTCTTGGGTATATACCTGGAGGCCGCCAAATATTTTAACATTTCAACAGAACCAGAACCAACAGAACCCTGCTCTCCCTCTCTTTCTCTCTCTCTGGTATAAGCACACAATTTAAAAATATTGACTCAACTTAAAAAATATTATGTGGGCCAAACACAAAACATATTCAGGAACCAGTTTTCAAGTTTGAAATAGACCTTGGCTCTTTGGTCTGCAAAAAGGAAGAAGTAAACAAGCTGACCCCCATGGATCCTTTTAACTATAACACTTTACTTTCTTCATATTTTATTAAATTATCACATACACATACATTCATTTGTAAATAAAACCCATATTTATTTCCCAAGAGATTTGGATGTAACTTACAACACTGACCTAATAGAACAGTTAAAAGTCAGAAAGAGAGCTCATAATGGTACACGAGCTGAGAGGGTCAGTAGGAGACTGAAATTTAGTACCTAGCTCCCTGGTAGGTGCATGCATAATGTAGTTTAGAGGAGGTACAAACCTAGGCAATAGATAGGTTTTGGGACCACTGGGAATAGCCACTTATTTAGGAAGACATTGTTTTGTGCTGCTTTTGTGTGCTCAGGTTTGAAAGGTATGTTCCTTGCTCTGAGAAGCTCATGTCTCCTGGGGAGACACACAGATCCACACAAGTAGAATCCAGGGAAATAAATGCAAAGATAACTTTGGTATCTCGAGAAGCACTTTGGAGTTTGGTGGTGGTGGGTGGTAATCCACAAGAATCAGAAAAAAATATACTGGAGATGGTCGATTGACCAAGCTCTTCGAAGTCATGTGACCTATCGGCTCCATCACTAAGGCTGTGTGGCATTGGACAAATTATTTCGCGGTAATGAATTTAGTTTCCTCATCTGTCAATGGGGACTAAATAGTACCTGCTTTACAGGTGATTTTTATTTCAATTAAAGAAAAAAAGTATTTAACACAATGCCTGCCTTGCTGTATATACTGAATGGGCATCATTTATTGTTATGATATTTGTCTTCCTTAGTGTTTTGTCATCTGGGCTGAGAGTGTGTGTGTGTGTGTGTGTGTGTGTGTGTGTGTGTGTAGTGGGAGAGTGGTTATGAGCTGAGACTGAACCTCTGGGAGCATCTCATCTGGGCTGTGTGTGTGTAGTGGGAGAGTGGTTATGAGCTGAGACTGAACCTCTGGGAGCATCTCTTACCTGAGCCTGCAATTCATACCAAGTTCATGGAAATGAGTCTCCTAGTGTCAGCGGTCCAGTGGGAAAAGCCAAGGTCAAAAAGTCAGAAAACAGAGGTTAGTAGGTCAGTATCCAGGCAGGAAATTAGAGATAGATGTCACAGGAAACCATAACTCAAAGGTAAACAGAGTGGATGTTCTGGACCCACATCTGTGTGTCTGTCAAGTGTTGTAACCTGTTTCTTTGCAGTGATGCTGGGACAATTGACGTATCATTGAGCTAGGGAAGGAGGGGACAGAATTAGTCTAATGGAAAAGGGAGTGGATGTTGCCCCGGGTGAAGGAAGCAAGGGTGCAGGTGCATTGGGAGAACCTGCTGTGTTTCAGAGCCATGAGCAGCTTGGTGGGGGAGGTTGGGAGGCAGGGGAGGGGGCAGAGCACAAGGGGCTCTGACTCTCAGGCTCAGCGGTCTGCTGTTCATTCTGAATGTACCAGGGATCAGGGAAGGGATGCCATTGTCAGACTCCGGGGGTAGAAAGCTCCCTCTGGCTGCTGTGTGGGGCTTGACCTGCAGGGTGACCATCTGACAACAGAAAAAGCAGTTGTGTAAGAGCAGAGAAGCTGCGTACTTTGAACACAGGGTAGTCGTTGCATGATTTATTATACTAGCAATTACACTAATGCCAATTCTCTGGAGAAAGTTAAATGGCAGAGTCAGGGCTCAAACCCAGTGGAAAATGTTCCAGAAGGGAATGTTTTAAAAAGTCTTCAAGTAAAAAATTGACACCAAAAAAATGAAGAGGGAGATTTCATTAGAAGAACCACCGAGATCAATTTTGTAAAAGTAAAAATAAGAGTCTCTGTGGATAAACTTAACTTATTCCAAAACTGAGATAAGAGACATCTTCACTTTTAGTACAGAAGCAAGGATTTCTTTCTTGCTTGTTAGCTGCTCGAATGTATTTCCTGGCTTTATTTGGGCAGCAAGCATGTTACTGTGATTAACTTGTATAACACGGTTTGTGAATGCTCACACCCTCGTCTGATCAATGCCTTTTATTAGTGCTTTGATGATTGTATTAGTTTCCTGTTGCTGCTGCAATAACTTGCCACAAACTTAGTGGCTTAAAACAACACACATTTATTATGTTACAATTTGAGAGGTCAGGAGTCCAACATGGGTCACGTAGCTAAAATCATAAGGTTGGCAGGGCTGTGTTCCTTCCTGAGTATCCTGGGGGATAATCTCTTTTCTTGCCTTTTCCAGCATCTAGAGGCTGCCAGCATTTCTTGGCTCCTGGTCCTTCATTTTCAAAGCCTGCAATCACATCACTCTGACCTCTGATTCTGCCGTCATATCTCCTTCTCTGACTCTTACTCTCCTGCCTCCCACTTCCCTTATAAGTCCCCTTGTGATGACATTGCGCCCATCTG
Organism: Pteronotus mesoamericanus; assembly: GCF_021234165.1. Classification (NCBI taxonomy): domain Eukaryota; kingdom Metazoa; phylum Chordata; class Mammalia; order Chiroptera; family Mormoopidae; genus Pteronotus; species Pteronotus mesoamericanus. Next base: position 15,190,060 of record NW_026555234.1, on the reverse strand, counting down.
GATAATCCAGGGTATTTCCTCCATCCCAAAATCTATAACTTAATCACATCTGCAAAGGCCCATGTGTTCCCAGGATCTGGAGATTAGGACGTGGACATCTCTGTTTGGCGGGGTGGGGGTGGGGTGTTACTCTGCCAACCACGGTGGTTGTTAGTATGGGAAAACCGTGTATATTATGCAAGTGATGAGAAATGGGCTCACATGCCAGTGAGAGGATGCGTGGGATGGTTAAACCTGACCCTCCCTGGGGCCAGGCACCCCGTTTTGCACACTGTCTCCCCCCACTGTCAGTCCCGTGGCCTCTGAGTATTCATTCCCTTATCTGGTCATTGGCATGTTTATCTGCCCACCCTACGAAATTGCTCTGAGGACCAAGTAAGTGCTAGTATGTGCCCATAACTTTGAAGAGTGACTGGCGCGTCGTGACTGCTCATTAAATACTGACTGTTATTATCGGATAGATGGGTGTCCTGTAGTCCTTTTTTTCCTGTGGTCACATTTATTATAGGCAACATCTGTGGTGTGTGTGGGTCGGGGGGGCAGTGGATGTGGGTATGTTGGGGGAGTTTGTGTGTTTTAAGAAAAGTTTGATTCCTTACTCCTAGGATTTGTCATCATCTAGAAAGGAAAGTGCTTGACAACAACTGAGCTCCCCTGGCCAATTAATGATGTTAACTTTTAATAGATGTAACTGGGATATTTTCTAGGACTACCAAGATTTTCATGATATATTCGATAAAACCTGCAAATAGAAATTGTAGGTTATGTTTTTCAAATATTGTGTGGGCTATTTCATGAGGGACTTAGCACTGGTTTTATAAAAATCATGTATTTTCTACCTCTTATGAATAAATACTTAGTTATTTGATACATGCTAGCCTGATTAGTTTTAGTAGCATGCAGATACATATTGTTTTCCTATTAAATAGAAATGTTTGAGGGTGAGGGCTAATGAAATTCATGAAATTATTTCTGACTTCTAAACATAATTTTTATTTAATTATTCCCAAAGCCACACATCAAAGTGAGATAGACACGTTCCTTAAGCTTAAGGAAAGAATATCATGCCTTCTATCATATTTCTGTCTCCATAAATAACATAATTTTAGCAAAATACCATACCATTTTACTGCAAATCAAGTAATAAGAAACAGCATTATTATCCTGTTTTAACACTGATTTTAAATTAACTATACCAGATCTACATCATGTAAACTTGGCTGCTTTTCAGTAATCTACTTTATATGATGCATTTCATAATTTATTTTTCAATGGTTTTTACAATACCCTCCAAAATGAATATTAAGGTATTAACTTTAGTTAAAAAATAAAGTCACACTTTTAATAACAAGAAGTGCATTTAAGTTGCACTGATTGGTTTGGCAATTAGATTATATGATGGAACATTTTTGATCAGGTGAATGAGCCAAATCTGATGCTCCAAGATTTTGACAAAATTTTATTTAAGACATGCAACAAGATAAAAAGCATTAAAGGAGTTTTACTCTAAAAGATGTATGAAAAATAAATATTTTGATTTGCTCAACTTCTACTGAGACAAATTTAACGAAGTGCCTCTGAGTAAAAGGAAAACAGGTAAAATAATAGTAACTTAAAATACTTGGCCTTTTTAGTCTACGTCACAGAATGAGACATTAATGATTGAATAATAAATATTGGATTGGTCAAAAAGTTTGTTTTTTTCTGTATGATTGCTCTAATGGCTCTTAGTTGTCTTTAACATATTCGAAACGATTTTATTAGGTTGTATTGTGAGAGCTGTCACATTGGCATGTATTTAAAAAAGTTTATTAAAATTGGTGAATTTTTGTGTAGCCATTTTAATATTGAAGATGGAAGAAAATAAGTGACATTTTTGGCACATTATGCTTTATTATTTCAAGAAAAGTAAAAATGCAACTGACATGCAAAAAAAGATTTGTGCAGTGTATGGAGAAGGTTCTGTGACTGATTAAACTTGTCAAAAATGGTTTGTGAAGTTTTGTGCTGCAGATTTCTCTGACTGGACAATGCTCCACGGTCGGGTAGACCAGTTGAAGCTGACAGTGATCAAACTGAGACATTAACTGAGAACAATCAATGTTATATCATGTGGGAGACAGCCGATACACTCAGAATATCCAAATCAATAAAGTTATTGGTGAAAATGAAAAATGTGACTTTTATTTTATAGGAAAAAACCATACAGACTTTTTGGCCAACCCAATACTTTCTCAAATTAGATGATTTCCAATTATTTACTTTCAACAAAATTGGAGGAAGACCTAATCAAAATGATAGATGTTTAAGAATTATTGGTCACATCTATGAAGAAAAGAACAGGAATAGAAATGATTCTAAACCTTGTCACTTTCTAACAGGAAGCAATAGTCGTTCCTGAACATATGAACTAGTTGCAGGAAAATATCTTGACCCATCTCATTGAGATATATTAAAAATTACTTTAAATATAATTATATGTCCAAGTAAAAATATATTGATAATGTTCTGGTTCATTTTGTACTGCTAATAACTCGTGATACTTAAATGTGGAAGATTTTTATTTCTACATTTAGAAACTAGTGGCCAGATGAAAAAATATTCAAGTGTGAAAGAAATGCATGTTTGTGTATTTTTAAAATGGGTGATAGGTGGATAGGAAATCATTAGGGTGTTGCTGAGGTAATAAGTCCATGTAGTTTATTTAAAATACTGATCCAACTGTTTTTCTTTTCCAATGTCCAATTTTATGATACGCAGGGAACCTTTTGCAATCATTTAATCTGAATTTGAAATGGTAGATCAAAGTATAGGTAAATTAAGAATGTGGGCAGCAGTATGGTTTTCAAAATTCATTTTTAGGGAGGATGAGGGTGACAGATCTTGAAGTCTGCAGACCTGGTTTCTCAGTGGACATGAGCAGGTCGGCCCTGACCTGGGCGTGCCCCATGCAGGCTGGCTCGGCAGGAAAGAGAGCCTCAGCCCCCCGGGCATCATCGCCAGGCCTCCGTCGCCCTCCTGATTACTTGATTTGATTAAACATGACTATTTTCTCCAAGTGTATTTGCGGTCACTCTGTACCAGGCACTGTTCTAGTAATTGGTTTACACAAACTAACTTATTTAAACCTCATAAAAAAACACTTGTGACATAGGTTCTGCTATCATCCCCATTTTACAGATGAGAAGTCTGAGGCACAGAGAGATTAAGTAATTTGCTAAAGGTCACACAGCCAAGGAATGGTGGAAGCAGAACTTCTTACATATTTGATATTCCCTTTTTTTAAGGGAGCAGAAAGAAATGATTCTGGTCTCTGTGCATAGGTGGACCACCCTTAGACTCCTTTCCCCACAACATGCTGTGCACTTCATGCCCCTTTTTCTATACCCAACACTTGCCTGGATTCAAGGAGACTGGCTTTACCTATGGGGATCCAAAGAATCTAGTTTTGAGATGAAATAGAATTGAATTTGAGTGGCCTGTTTATTGACACTGGCTTTCCTAGCCATGAATCATTATATAAATGTCTTATTCAGATAGGAAGGCTGGGTAATTAGTATTGCAGGTCTCTAGTAAAGGCCTCAAAAGCATCAAACCACCCCAAGAAATATTTTTCCTGGCTTCCTCCATTCAACCTCATAACTCCAGTTTCAGAGGTTTGGAGTGGGCAAAACGCTCTTACGGTTTCCTTTTTAGCAATGAGGAAAACAAATTACCCAGAGAGCGCAGCTGAGGGGAGAGACCATCTTTCTGCCGTCTCTTGCCACTGCTTTCTAAAAGACTTCCATTGGGTTTGCCATTCGACACAGGCACAGTGTGTCAGAAAGGTTGCAAGAACTTTTGAGGGTGAAAAATAAGTTTGTCAGCTTGCAAAAGGAAACTGCTTTAAAAATACAAACCCCTCCTGAAAAAAAACAATTTCCACCCTACCCCCAAAGAATATACCTATCTAAAAAAAGAATTCAGCACTTACAAATAGATTAGTATCTATTACTTTTTTTTGTTTGTTTGTTTTTCTAAGCAAGCTAAAATTACATATGGACAACTCTGGGACATTTCAATATCCTTAATATTATCCAGGGTACTTTACAGCTGTGAGCCAGTCCCCACTCCAACCTATTGAAGAGGTCAACACATCATAGGCTATGAGACCTGGTAAGACCAATGCGGGGATCAGCCAGCTCCTGCTCTGCCACTAACTAGCCTTAAATCTGTTAGAAAAACTTCCCCAAGCCTCATTTTGACCCCTCCAAGGATGAAATTGCCTTCTAGTTGTGTGAGTTTTTAGAAGGGTGAGGAGATAGAACTAAAGTGAAACACAAGCTTTGGCTTTAAAAGAGCTTTGTCGGCGTTAGGTGCTCTTAGTGGCAGAGGGGACACATATCTGTGTGTGATGGGATAGACGTTATTAGTATGACCCTCCACCCCGATTCTTCTCCTGTCCTTTAAAATGGAACTAAATAAGAAAAAGTTGGGATATGGAAGAGGAGAGAGAGAGAGAGAGGATAGTCTTTCTGGTCTAAGGGTAGAGAGCAAAATATGGAAGTAGCCGCAGTGGGTATGGGAGAATTTAGGAGTTCTAAGTGTTGCTGGGGAATGATGAATTGGATCCTCTTTAATTTTGTTTTGAAAGATGCAAATCAGGGAATAAAATATTTTTTTAAAAAAATCTCCTGTGGCTATTTGGACTGTGCCTCTTTGGATATGACCTTGTGCTGATCCTGGACCTGCCATGTGGATTTAGAGATGGCAGGAAATTCAGGAGAGAAATCTTAGCAATAATTGACACATTTTTCACTAAGTTTTTAGGATACCTAAGCAGAGATGGTTACTGTTCATGTTGGGCTATTTTTGTAATGAAAATAGATTTTGTAGGGAAAATAGACAACATCCTTGTTACGGTCTGAATGTGTCCCCCTCACCCCTAAGGGGATGACATTAGGAGGCGGGGACTTTGGGGACTGATTAGGCCATGAGGGTGGAGCCCTCATGAATGGCATTAGTGCCCTTGTCAGAGAGCCTTTCAGAGAGCCCCCTCGCCCTCTGCCATACGAAGGTAACAGTGATAAGAGAAGGAAGCAGGTTCTCACCAGACACCACACCTGCTGATTACTTGATCTTGGACTTCCAGCCTCCAGAACCATGAGAAATGCATTTCTATTGTTTATGAGCTACCTGGTTTATGGTATTTTGTTATAGCAGCCCAGATGAACTGAGATAATCATATTAGAAAATTTGAGTTCAGGTCTGCACCTTGGCCTGCACCCTGAAGAATGGTCAGTTTATGTGCTCGTGCTAAGCCAGTTTCCAGACCAGAGTGGTTTTGAGGATTGAATGAGATCTGGGAAACTCATCCATTCCAGCGTGTTCCACATTATAGATACTCAAAAAAAGTTTATTAATTCAGAGTTATAGATTAAAATCCAAATGTAAGTGCATTTTCGTTGAAGTAGTCAAGGGGCCCTAAAATGTTTAAAATGGGTGTAGAACATTAAAATTGCATTAATTATTTTGAATCCATTTTGAAAGCTGGTTCAAAAATCCATGAGGAATGTTTGGCGAAGCCATTTTTAAAAGTTAGGGAGAACCAATGTATTTTTATGAAATTACTTTGGGCTCCCGTGGTGCTACACAGTCTCTGCCTCCCCCACCCTGCGCACAGGAATGCTCATTTATTCCTTACGCCGGCACCTGAGGCCCCACTCTGTGAAGAGCGTTCCTTCTCACTCGACAAAATGCTAAATCCGACTACAAACTAGGGCCATGCAGTTTACAGAGTGCTTCCCCAAGCACTGCTTCTTTTGAGCCTTCCCACAACCCTGCAGTGTGGACATTCTCTGCTTTTTTTTTTTTTTTTTTTTTTTTAAATAAATGAAGGGCAAAGTGCTTAAATGTCTTCTTCCAGGTCCCACATCTAATAAGCGATAGTGGCAGCCTTCAGACTCAGGGCTTTTGACTCTCCACATCCAAGGCTCTTTCTGTCTCACCATGTGTTATGGTCTGAATTGCGTCCCCCGCCACCTCCAAATTTATTTGTTGAAGTCCTAACCTCCAGTACCTCAGAAAGTGACTGAGTTTAAAGACAGGGCCTTTAAAGAGGAAATTAAATCAGAATGAGGCCATTCCGCCATCTCTAATCTAATCTGACTGGCGTCTTTATTAGAGGAGGAAAGCAAGATGCCAGAGAAAAGGTCATGTGAGGACTTAGTGAGAAGGTGGCCATTTCCAAATCAAGGAGAGAGGTCTTAGGAAAAACCAAACCTGCCAACACCGAGATCTTGGACTTCTAGCCCATAGACCTGTGAGAAAATAAATCTCTGCCCTTTATGCCGTCCAGTCTGTGGTATGTTGTTATGGCAGCCCTGGCCCTAACACACCAGGGCATGTGTCTCATTCTGGCACTGGACGTGTCAGTGGCTCCCCCGGGCCCTAGAGGGGGTCTAATTCCTCTGCGTGGCATTTCATGCTTACGATTCTCATGGCTGCCCCCAATCCACTTCCCTCACCTCATCAGAACTTCTTACATCCTCAATATCACCTTTCTTCCTTTGGCGATATTATTTCCTTCCTATCTTTAGCGGTTGAACTATTACCGAATGAAGTCCCAGGTCAAAAAGCACCCTCTCCCTGACCTCCCTCATTCACTTGGCTTCCAGTAATCTCTTACTTAAGGTAGGGAGAACACACAGCCTCTGGGTTTAGATTTTTTAGCTCTGCTACTTTTGAGCTGTGTGACCCTGAGCAAGTTACTTAACCTCTCCAAGCCTCCCGCTCCTCCCTGTGCAGAGGAACGCCAGTGGTACCTCTCCAGAAGCACTGGGAAGAATGAGTAAGGCAATGCCTGCGACCTTATCCTGAGTGCTGCTCCTCCCCGGCATTGTAAACCTTCAGTGTACACAGTTTACTTTCTGATTACTCACACATCATTATGCTTAGTATTTTTCAATAATTTTTATTTTCATTTAATTCTTTTTCTTATGGCTTAAAGCTTTCATAGTATTTTATCTGTCCCAACCTAAAAGCACTCAGGTCTTTTATTAAAAATTTTAATTTTGTTGAAAATTCCGATTATTGAAGTAATGCATGCTCATTGTAAAAATTTCATGTAAGCACAGGGAAACAAAGAAGGGAAAATCATTTATAATCCTGCCATCTGAGATATCCACTGTTAACATTTTGCTGTATCACCTTTCATATTTTTCCATGTGTAAATGCGTGGTTTTGGAATTTAAAAAAGTGATCCCAGGAAGCACATTGCTTGTGTAAAGTGCTTTTTTTAAGAGGGTGGTTATCTGTCCACATTAGCAAATACAGCCTGCATCAGAGGTTCACGCCAGTGCCTTGTCCTGACCCAGCCTATGAGCATGTTTTGTTGATTTTACACAGCGTTACAAAAAAATTCAGCTAACTTTAAAAAACAATCAGGATATTTTACTGAAAAATCACATTCTCCTGCTTTGGAAAATCTGCAGCTCGAGCCACACTGGGCTTGTGTTCCAGGAAGCCAGCCGCTGGCCAGCACTGAGGAGTGCTTTGACGTTGCATTCCTGCCCCGTGTAGATCCCTGGTCTTACATCGCCATTCGCAATGGTCATGTAGCATTTTCTGCCTATTTGTGAATACATCCATTTTCCTCAACTAGAAGAAGTAATTTGAGGACAGGGCCTGTTGTACTTTATCTTTTAACCCTTGGGCTCTCAGCACCTTCCGCTTATTAAACTCTTAATAATTAGGTTACATAAATACTTGAGCGAGTGGCCTCGTTTGTGACATTTCAGCAGTCACGTTACTCCAGGAGTGCATGCAGGATTCTGGACTCCACCAGGAGCACTGGGCTTCTTTTGTCCCTTGCAGTGGCTCCCACGGCTGTACTCAAAGTGGGGCTCCAACCACTGTGGTAATGGGGGAATCTGACGTCTTTTCTCCTGGAGGAGCCCTGAAAGCTTTCATAAGGCAATACCTGGTAATCACTTTACTTCCCACCAAAACACAGCCAGCTTTCAAGCAGAAGATGGCGGCTCTCAGATAATACCATTAAGCCTTTCTCTAATGTTAGAAGAGAGTAAAGAAAAAGGAGTCTGTCATATCATCCGCAGTGGCCGCACTCGCTTTTTTGTTTCTCTTCCTTGTCTCCTAAGCATCTTGAGTGTGTCTTAGAGCCGTGGGGTGCGTGCGTTCTTGGTGGGCGTTGGCGCTCTAATTGGAGGCCGGGGTTTAGGGACAGCGGGGACACTCCCTGCAGCCCCACCCTGCGGGCAGCACGTGAGGCCCGACCACAGGGCGGGGGGCGGCCCCTTTAATCCTGCATCGGAGCCTTGGCTTCCAAAACCCGAGCCTCCAAAATTTGGACTTATATAACTTATTTGTTTATTTTTAAGCCAGCCCCGTCCAAGTCAAGAACACTTGAGACTCCCTTTTAGAGGAAATTTGGAACCCAACATTATCATTAACTAAATCAGCAAGCAATGGTTCTGTAAAAATACCAACCGGCATAGTTCCGAGGACTTTTATCGTCATGTTCCCAGCGGAATTACATTGTGTGGTGGTTTCTCTGGAAATTTTTTCTGGGGTTTTATCTCTGTCTCTCTCTCCCTCATAAACCATGGCCTGAGTCTAAGGGGGGCTGAACTTCCTGCTGAGCAGGAGCACCCTTCACTTGACAAGGGACCATGTTCTATGATTGACCCTGGTGATTCTCTAACTAGTTTATGGGGTGGGGCCTCTAAAAGACATACTGCTCTTTGTAGAGCATGGCGAAGCAGAAAACTTGATAAGACACATATCTTTGGGTTACTCAGATGCCCTTTTATACCAGATTCTAGACAGGAGGGAGCAGGTGCCAAGAGTCTGACAGAAATGTATGTAAAGAAATGATCATTGCTGTTATTTCTATTAGGGAAAATACTGGAAACTCTCTAAATGTTTAGCAAGAGGAGGAAAAAAAATAAATGATGACCATTTTCAGTGCATCCGTTAAAGATTCATCAAAGTCATAGAGATTCTTTGGAGAGTCTTTAATGATGTGAGATAAGTGGTGATGATTTGTAAGGTTAAAAAACATTGGAATACAAAGTCACATATGAAGTATGAGGGCAATTATCTTTATGGACAGAAATCCTTAGGAAATAATATCACAATTTTAGGAGAGGTTATATCTCTGTGTGATGGGGTTATGGGTAGTTTTTATTATTTCCTTATACTTTTCAGCCTTTTCAGCCTTTTCCACCGTGAGCTTTTATTGCTTTGATCATCAGAAAATAAAATGATTCTAAGGCAGCCAACTTTCCTGGTGGTGGCACATTCAGGCCCACATTTTCTTTACCATTTTCCTCAGCCCTCACTACTCTCTATCCTCGCATGACTTCTCCAGTGAGGATCTGGAGGAAAAGGCTGGGACTTAGGATGTTCCCCAATGCCCAGAGCCACAGCAATTTCTCTTGGCACACAGAGGTGTGTGGGCATCTAGGAGCCGCACATGTTCCATCCAGGTTCCTGTGTGTGGATTCATGGAGCTTCACAAACTGAAGAAGGAAACCAGGCTGAAGGGAACTTTGCGTCTACTGATTAGTCCCATCGTCGGGCAAGAAAGAGTTGTAGCGGGATACCCCTTCCCTCTTCCTACCCCCACCTTCTCTGCTCCCCTAACACAATGTTGACCGTAGTGCAGATGGGTATTCTCAAGTTCTGGTGAGGCAGCCTGGTTCAAGCAAGGTGACAAGTCTGCTCACACTGAGCTTTGAAGGTTGTCCAGCCCAGAGAAGACTGGTTTATTCCTTGGGCCAGCTCATTCCTTCAGTGCTGCGGGTTTCCTCTATGTGTTAAGTGGATGTAACATGACTCTAAGCTTCTCTTGGAGCTCTGTCCCGTGACCTCATCTACCACTACCACCGCCTGTACACATGGCTGTGACGTGTTCTCTCCTGGCGTTGAAGGATAGTGTTGAAGGGGGACTTGAGCTGAGAATGAGGAACAAGTCTTTTCTTAAGAATATTTATAGGAAAGAAGCAGAGCCTTTCTAGCTACCAAGCATGGTGATAATTCAATTACATCCAACAACTATTTGTTGAGTGATTAGCTACAGTTCGAATAAGGCATTTAAAAATCCCTCCAAACTCCTTAGAGAATGCTTAGCCTCCTCCAGTAGCATCCCATTTACCCTTTTCCTTTAAGGCCTGGATCCCCCGTGTGGTGTTAGGAACCAGTATTGGTCTTGAAATCAGTGGGTCTGGGTTGAAATCTTATCTCTACTCTGGCACTTACAAGCACTGTGGCTTCAGGCAAATTGCTTAATCTCTCTAAGCCTCACCTCCCCACCTTTAAAATAAGAATAACAATGCCAGCCTCATAGAGTTATTCTTGAGCAGGGTTGCTGGATTTAGCAAATACGAATAGAGATACCCTCCCCCCAGTTAAATGGGAATATCAGACAAATAAAAATAACTCTTTAGCATAAATATGTCCGAAATATTGTGTGGATATACTTATGCTAAAATTTTGGTCATCATGTATCTGCCATTCCAATTAAACTGGGCGTCCAGCCTTGTACCTGCCATTCCTACCCTTGAGGTGGAAATAAAGGAATTTACCTGAGAGTCCCTGCTCATGGCTCAGTGAGTGCTCTTCCCACTGTACCGTCCCACAGCACGAGTAGGTGTTTCCCTCCTCCAGGGCAGAGGAATGAAGACTCAGCGACCAGCCTGGTGCAGGGAGGGGGTGCTGCTTGGGGAGGCCATTTCCGCAGGAGCAGTAAGAGAGCCCAAGTCATGCAGGCTGCTGGGAGCTGAACCTCCCCTGGCGGACACTTTGAGGACCCTAGCAGATAGTGCCCCCCGGGCCTGTGCCTTTAGCACATTGCTCTGTGTCAGCCTGACGGTGGGGGTGACACCACAGGCCCAGGAGGAGCCCAGATGGGGGTGCCAACCACAGGCATCACCCCTCCATGGGCTTCAAAGGCCACCTGTTGTGTTAGATGGGCTTTCCTGGGGGTAATTTTTTTTTTTTAACAAAGAAGGGGTAAATGTAACTGACACCCCAGAGACCGCACTGCAACTTGGGAGAAACCCAGGGTGTGTGCTGCCACAGGCCTGACCCTCCTCGTGTCTCCTCCCCACTGCCTCCCCTCTAACCGGCACCCCCCCCCCAACCCCCAGCTCTTGAGGTGGAGGTGGACAGGTGGCAGGCCCACGCTCCAGCCTTTGTGAGTTTCACAAGCTGCGCGGGCGCCCCCAGAACCTAAGCCCAGGGTATAATTTTCCTTTTCTGATCATCTGAATTCCAGGCGAGGAGCTCAGCTGTCATCGGCGTCAGGGAATTTTTTCCAGCAGGACTGAAATTGGGGCCAAGAAAGCGCGGGCATGCAGAAGGCATTTTTTTTCCTGCTATTCAGCTGCGCTTTCCCTTTAGTTTGGGCATTAGAAAATGGTGCCTTTACCCACAGTCGTAGATGAAAGTTTTGAATGTCATTACAGTGGAGAAACACGTGAAGGGAAGCCATCACTTGCTGCATTTCCCAATCTGTTATGTTTTTCCCCATGTCTCCCCTTGCCCAACTTTTTAAATTAGAGAACACTGTAATATCTCTTTTCATACATGTATTTAAAGCTAAGAAAAATAAAATTATTTCAAGCCATGCCCCGTGTACAAAAAAAGAAAGAAAAAAGAAAAGTAAAGTGACACCTCCGCTGTTCGAGTTTCCACTTAAGTTCGCACAGTCAGCTCATGACTTCTATTTTGGAAGAGAAGATGTAACATCTGACTATTATTTACTAGTTTTCTCTAAGTTAATTTACTTTCTAATTTTTTTATTCATCCGAAGAAATAATATCTTTAAAATCTAGGGTTTGATGTGCTATATATGTTATCCTCCCTGGTATATGAAAATAAGTGTATGCTATTAAAAGTTTTAAATGCTCATCTGTGTATCACTTAGAACTGTCTTCCGGAGACACAGCTCTACCTCATGGAGGTATTTGAAGCCAGGGATTCCTATCTACAGCCAGTTTTGAGTGAGATGTTGTCTCCATTTTGGGCACTGGAGTTTGCACGTGTGAGCCCTCTGTCCTCCCAGGAACTCTCTAAAGAAGGTATTTTCATTGGTCCCACTTTACAGATAAAGAAACTGAGACTGAGTGAAGTCAAGAAAAGGCCATCTTGCTAGTAAGTGAAAGTCAGATTCAGATCAGAACAGTCGTTAGTTTAGAGTCCATGCTATCACCTCTCTCTTTGAAAAAAGTATAGGTATTGATACCACCACTTGCCGGGAAAAAAGCAGGCAACAGTGCTGTTGAAGAATGAGTTCATTCAGTACTAAGCGTTAAGTGCATTCTTCCTGTAACTTCTAATGCATTGCGTGCAGTTCCCAAATTGTACAGGGGTTGCATTCCAAAAGTTGATTGAAAAGCAATTTCCCCATCCTCTTCCTCAAAGGCGTTTTGCACACACCTCTCCTATTACGCTCGGCACATTGTCTCTCAGTTGCTTACGCGTCTCTTTCCCACAGGGCTCCAGGCTGCTCAAGGGCAGGGACTGTATTTACTTTGGTATTCCCAGCACCTAGCACAGTGTCCAGTCCGTGGAGGCACAAAGTATACATTCGTTGTATGAAATTACAAGTCATTTGTTTGGAACTCAGCACACATTTCCCCAGAGAACGCATTACAAATGGAAGTGGAAGTGTAATGTTGCCAACCAGCCCAGAAGAAGTTTATTTAACCTACCTTGTAGCCTACTGATAAGTTGTTTGGAGCCATGGGTATAGGGTCAGACATAGATGAAATTTCACATGGACCAGAGTTCATGTTTAACACCCTCCAAAGTGCCTTTGCTCCTACATCTTCCATCCGTGGACATCATGTCTCCAGGCTTCCTACTCAATATCCCGGGTGGTCCCTTGCACAGGTCTTCCCTGTGCTTCCTCTGAATAACCTGTTGGCCCTCCTTGCTAATCAAAATTTTCATTTACTGAGTGCAGCTGAACTCATTTGATTGTCAGTCGGAAAAGAATGATTGAATTAATCCTCACTCCTGTGTGAATGGTTGCCCTGACATCCTTCCACCTTTAGCCCCTCTCCCCTCAGTGCCGAGCATGTGACTATTTATAGCACAGTAGTTAAGATTATAGGATTTGGAGACAGATCTCAATCTGAATCCTGGTTCTAACACTAAGTTATGTGGCCCACGTAGATTAACTGCTGTGAGCCTCAGTTCTCTCGTCTGTGAAATGGGAATAATCGTAGTTATGTAGAGAGCTAATGGTTTTATTGTACTTATCAGTGTTACATCACATATTAGGCACAGTTCTAAGGACTTTGTATTCATTGATTCACTTTATCTTCACAGCAACCCCATGAGTCAGCTACTCCTTATTATTGTTATTAAAAGATTTTTAATGGTAAATTGACCATTATTTATTCCCTGCCTTCAAAAAAAGAGGATTTGAGGCAAATTGCTACATTGATAACAATTTCTGGCAGCATGGATGGGAGAGGACAGTCCTCCCCAGAGGAGGTGTTTCAGGGGGCTGCTCCAGGTCACCTGGGGCTGAAATTCATCTCTGAGTCCATTCCCTTAAGCCATTCCTGTTTCCACAGCTTCTTTATTTCCTCTGCCTCAGAATGTGCCAAATCTGCAAGTGGTCCAAGTTTTTTTTCTATCCCCTTTCTTTCTTTTTTAATTTTTTCACACAGCCCATGGCAGCTGCAAGGTGGTGGGGGCCAGGCGGATGACAGCAGCTGTTTGTATGTATGGGACCTCTGTAGTCTTTCTTTGTGAGTCAGGGGCCGTCTGTATATATCAGAGGCTACCACCTGGCAAGACATTTAGTTCCATCTATGTTATTTAAATGTTTCCTGGATGATATCATAAATGCATAAGGATGAGAGGAACTTCAAGATGTTGATTTCCAGCCCCTCACTACCCTCCGGCCTTGTGCTGAAACATTCTAGGGCGATTTATCCTCTTGTGTGCAGACAGCTTTGGATTTGCTCTCCAGTCCTTCCCACTTGCCAGATGCAGAGATTTTCAAGCCAGGGGGGTATGCGTTTCAACAGAAGTAACAGTGTAGTCGTGGAAAACACTGAGCAGAGGCCAAGGCACAGGCAGGTGTCAGGCTTGCCACTCAGGCCCCTCGCAGTAGAATCCTTGTGAGGGAGTAACTTTGCTTCTCTGGGCCTCAGTTTCCTCTTCTGTCAAACAAGGTGGGTGGCCTAATCTGTTTCTGGTGGCCCCTGAGCTTTAGGGCCCTGATTCTCTGATAAACGACTAGGGAAGGATGGCTGTCCATCCTTGCTGATGTCACCCTGGGGAGGACAGTCCATCATGACCCTTGTTAGCCTTTTCAAATGTTTCCTCATCCTTAAAATCGAGAAATTTCCCCTGTATAACTAAAAATTTCTTATAATTTGAGTTTTTTGGTTGTTGTCATTGTTATTAGGACTTCTGAAAATATGAACAGAATTTTACCCTACATTCCTATTACAGTGACACTTTTATACACATACAGTGACATGTCTGTTTTTACCTAGATAATTAGTTTTCAAAGACTTAGTAGCAATATTCTATTTTTATATTTCAGAGCTATTTAATATGCACCATTTCATTTGAACCTCAAACTAAAAATTGGAGGGAAATTATACTCAAGTTTATATGTGAAGAGATTGAGGATGAAAAACTTAAACCCCTTCAACACGTATCTTATCCCACAGATACTATATAAGTGAAAGAGTCAGGCGGAGACCCAAGCTCAGGTCTTTTCACTCAAAGTCTAGTGCTCAGGCCACGAGAACACATACTAATTTAACCCTCTGCCCCACCCCGACCAGCCAACACATCAGCTCCCCTGTTTGAGTTTCTGCTGTGTCCTGGGTACTTAGCGGGTACTTGCATTCAGGTCTCGAATGCTTGAAACAAGGGTTCAAGGAAAGCATTATCATACTCAGTTCAGAAATGGAATAAATGAAAGTTCAGAGAGATTAAGTATTAAGTAGCTGTCTGGTGGCTAATGTGTGCTGAAGGCAAACTCAAACCCAAGCCTGTTCTTTTGACAGTGCTGCCGTTCACTTAAATATGCATCACCCGAAATGCAATCCAATATAGTTTAGTCTTCAGGATTTTCTAGGCCACGTGAATTATTGTTCCATGAAAGAACAGTTAACGGAAATTAGAGAAATGGGTTGAATCCCATTCAGTCAACTCAGACCTCACTCAGCTGCCCTTACATTTTCCTGTTGTCCTTTATTCTACTTCATGGACTTTAACTTTTTAAAACATTATTTTCCAGTCTTTCAAAAATATTTTTTTGTTGCTTTTTTCCTGGGTCCTCTTAACGTGTGTAGTTCAGTTTTATAAGATTGGCATTTAAAAAGTGAGCATGGTAGTCTTAGTTAGAACTCAAAGGATGGCCAGTAGTAAAATGGGATTCTAGCTTACTTCCTTATTCCCAAATTCCAGATTATATGTCCCAGGATCATTTTATGGTTATTCATAATCCATTTTCCTGACCATTTTACCTAGTTCACTCTTGTCCATTTTGTATCTGTATAATTCATTTCCTATTGCTTTTTTTAAGTTTTTATTTTTTATTATTATACTTCTTTAATCCTTCCAAAGACATGCTTATTGACTTTAGAGAGAAAGGAATGGAGGGAGAAATAGATTGATTGGTTGCCTTTTGCATGTGTCCCCACCAGGGACCAAACCTGCAACCCAGGCATGTGCCCTGACCAGGAATTGAACCTGCCAACTTTCAGTTTCTGGGATGATGCGCCAACCAACTGAGCTACACTGGCCAGGGCTCATTGTCTATTCTTAAGCACACTAACTTTATCTGTGAAATGGGGATAGTGATTCCTCTCCTGTCCACACCTCTTAGCTCTGGTGATGTTCAATCAAATGATGTACAAAGAAAGCACTTGGAAAAGTAGGAAGAACCATAAACACCGAAGATTATAATATATTTTGCTTTTGCAAAACCTAAACTATAGAAATGAAGTTAAGTAATCAGGATTGTTCAGTTAGGCTAAGATTTGTATGATCTGGATTTATTATCATATATAATATGTAATTATAAAATAATTTCATTCATCATTAAGTGACTTTAAAAGAAAGAATTTGTGTGCCTCATTTAGAGTACTTTCCTACCACCGCTAAGGTGGGTTAAATACCCACCCCTCCTGTGCTTTTTCACCCATAGGCTTCTCGGCTGCTCTCCTACAACACCTCACCCTTTCTGCTATTGTTAGGGACCTTGCATTAGCCTTTTCTTATGGAAGTCCCCACATTTTTCAGTATAAGAGCACATTTTTTTTAAGGTTAATCTGTTTGTGCACCTCCACGATGAAAATGAACTTCTGGCATTCACTGACTGAGAAAATCCTCCATGACAAAAGGACATTACAAACAATAAAACTTTTAAATGGACTCATATTTGATCAATCAAAACCACATCCAAATGCTTTGGGAAAATACACAGACATGACTGAGATGTTATCCCACCAGACGTGTTTACGAACACTCGGTAAATATTTGTCAGATGAGAGCACAAATAAGAAGAGAATAAAAATTTGCAGACAATGCTTGTGGTATATGTGGATTTGTGACCCTTTGTCACAACTTCATTCCCCAACCCCTGCTCTGGCAGCCAGAGCTCAGGGCTTGGAAACCACTTGTATGGTTTCCCAAATGCCCAGTATACAGTAGGCATTTGTATATCAATAGTTGTACACTGAACATAGGAATGAACGAATGAATGCTCCTTTGTCTCCCAGTTCGATCACAATTTTGAGGATAGCAAATATGTCATAGGCCCTCTGCAGCACCTTCAGAGCCCAACTGAGGAAATACCGCCTCCTTCCAAATAAACGACTAACTTGATTAGTATCGCCCATGAGCAGATATATTTTGGGAGGACCTTATTAAAAAGGAAAAATCTAAAATTTAAAGGGAATAGAGATGCCTTTGATTCTAGAAAATTCCTTTTGATTCTCTGGAAGGGTAAGTAAAAGCAAGTATGAAGTTAGAGAGAGACGAGTAGATGTGGGATTTCCTAAGGAAAAGCACTGTCGTTGGCCCTAAGGCAGGGAGAGCATCTTGTGAGTGGAATACAGCCCCCTCCTTGGAAGTCTGCGTCAGGGTCCTGCTGAGTAACCAGAGGGCACCACAGAGGGGAGGCAGTGTGACCAGAATGCTCTCAGGCAGAAGTTGAAATGGCGCAGGAGATGGTTAGCTCATGACAATGCGAAGTGGCAGAGGCAAAAAGCAAGTTACTTATCCATAAATCGTGAACTAAAGCAGAGTACATATTTTTATGGGCAGTGTGACCTAGAGAATGTGTTAGAGGGCTCACTCACCTCAACAACGTGGGATAGAGCAGTCCAATCATCTTGAAGACAAACCCTTGATGTGGGCTCTCCTTGGAGGCTCAAGTGTCCCGATATGCTGTGGTAAGAGCCTCTTGCACCAAGTCTGGTGGCTACTTCACCTTGTAACAAAGGAAGTGAAAGTGTCAAGATGAAGAGGACTTGAAAGTCAACATTCTCTCTAAGGGGAAAAAAAATGCAGACACAAGCCCTTTAAAAAAAAATTTGTGGGGTGGAGGGTTCAGAAATGCTTTGATTGTAGAGAACATCTGTAAAGACAAACAAGAAATAACCTTTCTTATTTCTGTTTTTTTTTTCTCCACTGAGCCTGAAATCTCAGGCCTGGTTTTTACATACGAGCAGCCCGGAAATAAATTACCAAAGGAAAAAAAGGAAAGAAATGATGCTGCAGCTGCTTTTGGTTCATTTGACTTTCTTTCATGTTTCGTGGCTGCCTTGATATTCCTGACCTCAGTTCCTTTTGTTGAATTGAAATCACTGCGTGAATTGGATTCCCTAGTCCTGGACCGGACCTTAACCATAGTTTGGTCCAGATTCTCAGTTTTGTCACTATGAAAGCTGAGGCACAGTGACGTAAAGCACCATGTCACAGGTCTTTATAACCCATCACAGCACACTCACTGTGGCACAATAACCCCCAAGTTAATCTCTTGAACAGCAGTTCAACCCAGGTGCAACATAGCTGTGGCCTTTTTAGTCTCCCCATCTGTCCCTCTTCAATGAGACATGTGTCGGCCAAATGGGATACTTCATCTGGAGTGAGGGGCCTGGGTGGGGTCTGCTGGCTTTGGCGTGGATGGAGTGGGACTGGAATGTAGTCAGACCTGCGGTGCATACTAGATAGGACAGTGTATGACAAAGGACGCATGCAGTGGAGCCTGACTGCCCAAGATGTCCTGGTCCTGCTGCTTAGTAGCTGTGTGACCTTCAGAAGTTACTTAACTTTTTTTGTGGCTCAGTTTGTTCATCTGTAAAATGGGAATGACATGGTATCTCTTATCTATGACTGCAGTAAAGATTAACTAGATTAGTTCATATGAAGTACCCAGAACTGTGCTAGATAGATGACAGATACTTGGTGGTAAAGGCTCTTATTATTATGATTAATGTATATTATGATTATATCTTCACCTGTAGAACAATAGCCGTGTCACAGGATTATACAACTGAAGTGACATATGAATGTGTGACTAATTGAAGTAAGGCGATGAATGAATTAGCAGTGTGATCTTGGGCCACACTAGATCTCTGGCCCTTTCTAGCTCCTCTTAAGTAACATCATGCAGATCAGAGATTAATTGGCCTTGCCACAGGGTGACCAGCTTGTCCTGGGAACACCTGATGCAGGTAGACTGGAACAGTGGTGACCCTGGGCCTGTGACCCTTGTTATGCTGTGAGGTACACTAACGATTAACCACTTGGGCCTTGAGGTCTCCTGTCCTGTGTCCCCTGCCTCACCTCATCATTGGGGAGTGAATTGAGGGGTATGTGGCCTAATTCTAGGAACAGATGGCAGACACTATTGATTGTTTATGCTAATTCATCTTCCCTCATCACCATTTTCCTTACTGACAGAGTCCTAATTTTATTCTTTTGCTCATTCACTGAGTGGCCTTGTGCCCAGAAAAAGTGACCATAACCCTCGTTCAGTAAGGTGGGGGTGGCTCTTGATTAATCTAAGCCAAGCATGCAATTCTAGTCTCCTTATCCGTGACTAAACTCATAGGGGACAGTTGTATGCACTGGTATTATACTACCAGCTGTTAAAATACTGAGGTGCTTTGTAAAGGTGGGTAAAGTTGTGTTGCCCAAGTGCCCTGCCTCCTGCCTTAGGGTTCTTGTGCTAAACCTCCCTCATTCAGCTACTAAAAGGTTAAAAACGAGCAACACTGGGGGCTTCCTGGGCCCTGGCTCCAGGCCGCCTGCTTTGTTGGCTCAGGGCCCTTGCCTTTGTGTCTGTTATTTATTTTGTAGAATATCTTGCCTGTATGTGACCTAATTCTGGGGACAGGTGGCAGCAGTAATAGGTCTATCCAGTTTCCTGAGGACAGAGGTCCCGGTGGCAGCCATCGGGGCCCAAGGTCATGGTGTTGGTGTCCACAGCAGCAGCTACAGTGATTCTGAGCCAGGCTGGCTCTGTGATGTGATTCTAGGTAGAGCCTCTGAGCCTCACAGTGCCCTGGCTTTTTAAGAATTACAGCCTTTTAATACATTTCTTTTCTGCTCAAAATAACTATGCCATTTAGCGTTTGCATGTACCATGGCACCTAAAACTTAGTGTTATAAAACAATAACCATTTTTTTTAAAGCTGTGGACCATCAACCTGGGCTTGACTGAGTTGGGTGCATCTGTGGATCGGTAGTCAGCTGCCTGGTTGGCGGGGGCTGGCTGATCTGGGGTGATCTCAGCTGGGATGGCTCATTTCTACTCCATGAAACTCTTCATCCTGCAGCAGACGAATCCATACTTGATCATACAGTGATCGTATAGTGATCACATGGTAATGGCAGCCTTCCGTGGGAAAGAGAGTGGGGGTGTACAAGGCCTCCTGAGACTTACAGTTGGCGCAATGTCACTCCTGACCATTCTATAGGTCAAAGCAAGTTGTAAACCCAGCTCAGATTAAAGGGCTGGGGAAACAGATGCTGCCTCTTGATAGCATGAGGCACAGATACAGGCGGAGTAGGAACTGGCGAATTTTTGTCAATTATACAATCATCTGGAGCTTGGGTTTGGTACTCTAAGGTGCACAACATAGCGGTGGAAGATCAGGGCAAAGGAGATGAAAGGAGGCCCCTTTCTCCCCAACAGAGTCAGGAACACTGTGGGAGAACTGGGGGGATGTCTAAGCTGCCTTGGTTCTGGGAGTAAAGGCCTGGTTTGTGGGAGGTGCAGCGAGGAGGTCTATGAAATGCCGTCAAGCTCTACTTAGTTTTCGTAGTGACCACATGTGGTGTTGCACAGCTCGCCCACACTCTTTTCCCGTTTACCCTGGAAATAGGCATTGTTCTAGAGGACCGCTTCTCCTTCAGCCTCCTTCCTAGAGAGAAGAGCAGACCCTCTCTTCCCATGTCTCCTCAACTGTGGATTATGTAGTATGAGTGAGAACTAAACTTACATTGTTTTAAGCCTCTGGGTCTTGGGGTTGTTTGTAACTGCATCATTAACTATCCTCTCCTGATTGATGCAGTATTTAATGAAATACTAGTCCTGAAAAATACTGCATAAAAAAAGCTTGGTGGGTAAATAAATTTGGAGACTGCTGAAACTGTTTATTTTCCTTCGGTGTTTTTTTCTCCTTTTCTGCATTGTGGTGATAGAACCCTTCGAGTTTTGGCCTGAGACTTGGTTACACCTGTTGGCCTCCCTTGTAACTGGTTGCGTCCCTATGGCTGAGTTCAGGCCAGTGGGATGTAAGCACAAGTGATATGTGTAACTTCCATGTCTTCTCTTTAAACAGAAAACCTCTTGCTCTGGACTCTATTTTGGTGCTCCTCGCCTGCGGTAACTGCTGGTTCCATCTAGGAAGCCATGTGATGTCAGTGGAAGAGCCGCTTGGCCAGTTTGGACCACTCATCTCTGCACTGATACGTGAAAGAGAAATTAATTCCTTTTTTAGCCACCGAATTTTAGAGTCACTGTGTTATGGCAGCATATGGTATACCCTAACTAATACCACACTCTGTCTTTCCCTTGTAGATTCATGCAGGCCATTTAAATATAACAAGGTTCTGGGGTGTCCTGCAGTAAAGAAACTAGCTCAAATACTATTTTCTGAGGGAATCCCTCTTTTGGTGGGACATGTATTAATACCTACTTATTAATATCACAGGGAGAGCCTTAAAATAAATTTGCTCTTTGGAAAGTATTACAATAGACTCATTGTGGAGGCTGGAGAGGACTGGGGGGTTATCACTGCTAATGACTATTAATAATATGACATGATCCACTCTCAACTGCAACTCAGCTTCCACCGCTTTCTTCTCGGAAAAGTGGCCAGATAATGGAAAAGGCAGGAGCTTGGGTGACAGCAGGCCTGGACTTGAATTAAGATGCCTGTGACCTTGGGCATCCCTCTTCACCTCCTCAGGCCTCTGTTTCCTCATTTGTAAAATGAGAATCTGATGCCTACTTCCCAGGGTTGTTTGGGTCTTGTATATAAAAGTGCTATGCTGGGCATAGGTGTCTCCTTCGCCCTTCCTGTTTCTCTCTGCCTTTCTGTGAAATTTCTATCAGGGTCTTACAATCCTTCTATCAAAGAAATTTGCAGTCAGGTCTCCTCTAATCCCTCTCCTCCCCGGTAAAAGTAAAAGTAAAAGTAAAAGCCAACATCAGTTAGATGAATCACAAGGAAAAGTATAGGACTGCCGGCTACTGAGGAGGAGAAGTGGCTTGTAGTTCATCTTTCAAGGATCTGAATGGCCTTAAGCAAGTGATGAAGAATCACATTGTGGGTTTTCCAGGCAGCGGTGAGGATGACACATGGTGTTAAAATTCAAGTTAATTAGAAATAATTCAAAGTCTTACAGAACTGTCTTTAGTTGCCAGATCGGCAAATCAAGGAAAGGAGCAGGCAGAAAATCAAGCCAGGAGGACTCTTGCACTGGAGACTCCCCAAGAGTAAGGTTGGTGTTTCTTCCTGACTCTTGCTTCCTCTGTGGAGGTCAGCATGGTGTCCATTGCATAGGAAGCTTTCAAACATTCCAGCTACCCTTTCCTCATCTGGAAGGTCAAATGCTTTGAAGGGGCTTTTTTTTTTTTTTTTTTTTTAAGAAGGTATTATTTGTTTATTTTTAGAGAATAACGAAGGGAGGGAGAGAAACATCGATTGGTTGCCTCTTGTACACACTCTGACTAGGGACCAAACCCACAACCCAGGCATGTGCTGTGGCCAGAAATTAAACTGGCGACCTTTCACTTTGTGGGATGATGCCCAACCAACTGAGCCACACCAGTCAGGGCCAAAGGGGACTTTTATTTATTAAGACTTTTGTGGGTATAAGCAACAGAAACCAACTCTAGCTATCTTGAGAAATGTAATTGATCTTAGATACCAGGGAAGTTCATCAGATCTGTAGAACAACCAGGCTGTGAGAAGAGCAGAACCTGGGCAACCCTGGAGGCCACTTCGAGCACCGCCATGATGTGAGAGAAATAGGCTTCGTCCAGCCTTGGACAGGGTTCACCTTGACCAAGCAGCTGCAGCCCAGGGAGCAGTGCTGCTGGGAGTCTACACCTGTGACTCGGGGGATAATGCCAAGAGAGTGGGAATTTAATTGAACTCAGCATCCACCCGCAGAACTGCCTGGTAAAGACTTAGTGCATCAGTTATCTTTTGTACATAGTAAACCGTCCCCAAACTGGTTTAAAACTTCAGCCATTTTACTTGCTCATGGTTCTGTGGGTCAGCAATTTGGGCTGGACTCAGCGGGGTGCTTTGTCTGTTAGTTTCACTTGGGGTCATTCTTATTGCTGCAACCATCGGATAGCTCAGTTGAGGCTGGATGGTCCTATAATTTTCTGAGTAAATCTGAAATTTCACTCTCGTGTCTGGAAGCTGGTGCGTGTTATCATCTGAGAAATCCTGCCGCTACACTAATCCATGTGACTTCTCATCCTCTAGAAGGCTAACCTGAGCTTCTTCACATGGTGGTCTCAGGGAAGCACGAGAGGGCAGGCTCCAGTCTGCCTCTATCTGTATTACATTTGCTATTGACCAAAGTTGGTCGAAGTCAATCACACAGCCAAACTTAGAGTCAAGAGATCGAGAAATAAACTCTGTCTCATGATGGAAGGAGGGGCTAAACAATATTACAATGAAGAATGCATACAGGTATTGCAGAAATTCATGGCCAGTTTTTGAAATCTACTCTACCTTATACGGGCTTTATTCTCTACATGTTCCCTGAAGTAGTATAATTAATTTTTTAAAAATCTTTTAATTTTTTTCTTGAAAAGTAAATAGGCTGGTTACAATAATAAGATAACCTATAGGAAGATTTAGTTTTAACCAGAAATCGCAATCTATAATTTTCTGAGTAAATCTGAAAATGCAGAAATAGTAAAAGAAACTGAATAAATTCTTAGCCCAATGCTTGAGACTCATTCTGATTGCTTTTTGAAATGCAATCCTTGATCAGTTGATATTCATACTACCAGGTTGTCGATTTGACTTTAGTTTCCATTAAGTATACACTAGGTGTCTTTGTACAATATTTTAATTATTGCAATACCCTGTGAAGTAGAAATTATTCTTCTCACTTTTGGGTTGAGGACCTGCAGCCGAAGGTTATACTTCCTGCCCCCATTGCAGAAGTTGTTCATATCAGAGACAGAATTTGAACCCAGGTCAGTCCAACTCCTTGGGCTTGGCCACTGTCCCATTCAGCCTTTCAGTGATACTTGTTTCTCTCCAGGCAATAAATGAATTACACAGAAAACAAGACAAAGAAACACACACCATGCATTCTTCTCAACTTGGTCAATTTTTTTAATGGAGAGAGCACTTCAGTACGCTGATGGCTAAGTGGAATTTCTTTCCTCTGCACCTTTGTTGAAGAAACTAGAGGTTTGCCAGCTCTCCTCTTCAGCCTTCCACTATGAAAGGAGTTCCATGTTTGGGAAGCCTTCCTTACTTTGAAGCTCTTAAATAAAAGTAAGGGGCTCCATGACCTGGAGGCCATGGGCCTGAGGTTGACTCTTGAGTTCCCTGCTTCAGCTTGAGGGCTGAAGGACTGAGAAGAAGATGGGAATGGTGCTCTGCTGGTCACTTAAAAATGTTTTCAGAACTGCAGGAGTTAATTGAAAATGGTTAAAGTATATTTGTTGTTCAGTGACTGGAATAAATACGTATAAGGAAATGATTGGTATAAATACATACATGCACATGTATTTACCTCTCCCTCCCAAAGGATTGTAATCCATATGTTTGCTGGGAGTTGAATATTTGGGACTTGGTTTGCATTATCCCCTGTAAATGATATTTCTAAAAATAATTAGTTTTCAAGACTGGTTTATGGCTTTTTTTTGGTTAACTCTTACTATTTTTAAGTCCAGCCCAGTTTTTAAGCCACTCAGTCTCCATTTCCAAACCGCATTCTCAGGGCAAAGATGTATGTTCAGGTGCAAATCAGATCAGGAAGCACATCCATTCTGGACCCGTGGCTCCTTCGGATTCAACACAGAGGGAATGGGGAGGTTAGGAGAAAGGGCAAGAACAGGCAGGTAAGCAAAGGCTCTACATAATGTGTTTTGGGTAAATTCCTAAGGGAAAAAACATTCATCAGTGACCTATTGTGTGCCAAACCCTGTCCAAGGCACTTGTCAAAAAGTTCCTATTTTCTCCCCCTAGTTGTCCAGTGAGCTAGGCATCATTATCTTATTTATCCCATCTTACAGATGCGGAAGGGAAGCAACTTGCCCAAGGTCTCAAATTCACTGAATGGCAAGGTCAGGACTTGAACTCAGACTTGTTTGCTTTCAAAGTCTTTGTTGTTTCTGCTCGTTGACTCCATCCTTGGAGTGGGATGTCACTCTTGTATCTTTGTCTACTAGTAAGAGAGAGGGTAGGAACTCTGGGTCACTAGCTGAGCAATCCTAAACTGAGGAAGGGGTTAAGCAGGAATGGAGGAGTGTCAAGGAAGATCCAAATATTTCTACCTCCTTTGTCCACACAGGGTGTTCATGAGGTCATTGTTCTTGAACTGGGGCAGTTCACATTATTCTTTTGACAGATGGTGCATGAGTACCATCTGGCAGTCTGACAGTAGTTGGTAGATTCACTCTGCTCTTCAATTTCTCGAGCTCTGTGTCCTCAAGAAGTGGTCAAAAAAACAGCATGGATTAATGGTTACGGTGAGACAGGGATATGAATTAAGGACGATCACAGTTCAAGTCCTGGGTCTGCTCCTTATGAGCTGTGTGAGCCAAAATGTTCTTGATTGAAACATTGGGGTAAGCACTATATATACAAGTGATGGGGTCATTGTGAGGACTAAGGTAATGTATGGAAAGCACTTAGCATAGTTAATGTACTTAGTAGGCATTCATTGAATGCTGGAGGAGAACTATTTTGGCTCCACCACCTTCTGCTTTTGTGATCTCATGAACAGTCAGGA
This sequence comes from Pteronotus mesoamericanus, assembly GCF_021234165.1. Taxonomy (NCBI): domain Eukaryota; kingdom Metazoa; phylum Chordata; class Mammalia; order Chiroptera; family Mormoopidae; genus Pteronotus; species Pteronotus mesoamericanus. The sequence continues at coordinate 15,164,566 of NW_026555234.1, read as the reverse complement.
GAGGCTAGACCATGCTGCTATAACAGCAGTCTGAAAATACCAGTGGCTTACCACACAGCACAGAAATAGTGCTTGCTCACACTCACGGGTGCTGTGGATTCACTGAAGCTTGGCTTCTCTACCCTTCTCTGGGGCCCAGGGCAGCTTCCATCTGGAACATTGCCAGTCTGTGTGGCAGATGGAAAAGAGTGATGGTAAGCCCGGAGCTGGAAGACGTGTGTCCCCTCTGCCTACTTTTCATTGGCTAGTACAAACCATACAGCCACTCCTGAATTCAGCAGCACAAGGGTGGAAAATCCTCTTCCAAGGAGGGAAATTGAAGGGAAGAAAATTGTAAGATTTTATCATATAATTGTATAATTAACCAGCAGTTTATCCTGAGTCCCAGCTCTCTGTAAAGTGGTACATAGTAGGCATTCTTGAAAAGAATATCATCATTACTTTCTCAAGTGCTTTTGGGGCCCCTTCTCCTCCCAGTTTGGCCTAAAGAGGTGTCAGACCCAGAAAGCCCAGTTGTGCCTTATTTAGCTCAACATCTGGAGAGACTCAGCGGTACCACATATTTGTTCCTAAATCACTGAATTGCTTACTGAATTGGCCGCCGAGCCACCTTTTCCAGACCAGGGAAGAGGAAAAACTTACTTGCAAAGAAATAGAGACGACTCCTCTTGGCCAGGCGGAGGCCTCTTTTGGAGATGGGCCATAATACACAGAGCAGATTTATAACAATGAGGACACCCCAAAGAGAGCGAAATGGGATTCCAGGGGATGAGCGCGGAGGAGCAAGGAGCAGCTTGTCAGAAGGCTGTCACCTGCCGGCAGTGTGATCTCAGACAAGCTCCTTTCCTGCCCTGTGCCTCAGCGACCTCATCTGTAAAGGGGGTGGCCGTGGGGATGCTGACTGTCTCTCATTGTGTGAGGATGAGAGTGAATGAAAATAAAATACGGGATGAGTTTTACAAACTATGCAAACCATTCCACAGTGGTTTAGCAAAATGGTTAAATTTAATGGAACAATTAAATTTAACACAGATATGACAGTGTATAAAATATATCTGATGATAACAACAATTTGGTAATAAATATGGAAGTGGTTGTTGAGTCTCCAAAGCACGGAATACATTCCCAGTTCTTAAGGATCTTCAAGGGGTTGCAAAGAAGAGAAAGTTTTATAATTTAGGTGTTCAATTTGCTGGCAACCATCTTATGCTGTAATTCTACATTAGTCATGGTTGACTAAATTTTTTTCTCCAGAAAATTAGATGGAGCATGCACACACAAAGACACAGTGTGGCCTCCTGGAACAAAACATTGCGTAGGGAGTCTTGGGGCAAGATTGAGAGATCAAAGGCCAGGTGGGCTGCTTGTTTTGTTGCTCGGGTGCCATTTGGTATCATTTCCGTATTTCTCTCAGTCAGCGTTGCTCAACTTCCACTCTCTCCATCATCAAAAAGTATTTTTAGTTCCTTTCATTACAGGAAATCTTTGGCATTGTTCTCAGGGTTGGTCAGAAGGGGGAACATGAGTTTTTCATTGTTAGTACATCTGTAAATAAGGACTAGCAAATGTATCTTCGTATCTTGGGGACAGAGGGTTGAATACCCTCCCCCAAGGCTACATTTCATAGTTGACCATTTGACCAAAGCAGAGGAGCGAGAAGCTTGATCACTAGTGTTGACCTGGCTCAGCTCTTCACGGAGTCGGTGGCTTCCTAGGAACTTTCGCCTCGTCCCCCAAGACTGAGGTACGGGTCCCTCCTCTGTGTTCCTGCATTCATCATCGGCCTTCGTTGCCATTATTTACATCACAAATACTTTATCAGTTCGTGCTCACACTGTACCCGTCTTGTTCTAAGTGGTTTAATGTGTTAACTCATGAGACTGTCACAAGAACCCTATGAAGTACATACTTTTTGGGATTCTTTTTTCAGAATGGGAGAGACAGAAAGGTCAAGCTGCTTCTTGAAGGTTATAAGAATGAGATGAGTTAATGTCTGTAAAGTGCCTCACCCAGGGCCTGGCAAATAGTAATTGCTCTATAAGTGCTTGTTAAGTAAATCTGCAGAGCCCAGGCCAAGCCAGACTTCAGGGGCTGCACATGGTTTCAGCGTCTCAGAGCCAGAGGCCTCGGTTTTGCATCTCTGCTGCAGTGGGATCTTGGCCTGGCTGCTCATTCCTCTGGAGGACCTGTGGCTCTCACTCGTGGGATATGCATGTTGATGGAGTAAACTGTTCCCAGGTCAAAATGTTGCCGGTTGTGAAACACATGACAGAAACTGCAGTTGTAGGGAGAGTAGCTACAGAATTTACCATCACCATCCAGTTTTTACGAAGAGCCCTGGGATGGGGGCCTATTTGTGCCTTGGGAGATTTTTCCCCAGTGAATTCAGAAATCTATCCAATTTAAAAAAATCATTTCTGAGACATGTGATTTCCTAGAACCTCATAACCAGAGGCGGTGATAACATCAGAGGCATAGTTCAAGGGCACAAAAAGCTGAGTGTGGAAAAGTTCTCGAATGTTAACTGCAGTAGCATTTGAGGGGCCAGGAAACAGACTCTGTCTTGGAGTCTTGGGACAGGGCCGAGGCCGGAGGAGGTTGCTGAGATGGGCACACTTGGTGGGGACGTGGGGAGAGATGTCCATGAGGAAGAGGGGCAGAGGGGCAGATACCCCGGTCAGCTATCTCTTAGGTGTGACCCCAGTTATTACTATTTCCCATGATAACAGGTAATAGTGAGTCCACACAACCCTTCTACCAGCATCTCCTTTGGCCAGGGCATGACAGATTAACTGCCCTCACCCTTTGATGGATGGCCGAAGGGGGTCTCAGGTTAAGTAACTCACCCACCTTGTCACAACCTTGAAGTTGGGCAGTATTTGAACTTTGGAGTCTGAATCTCTCACACAATATCCTCCTCAGCCTTCCACAGATTCACGTGATGTGAACTTTTCCATTTCCCTTCTGACTTTGGAAAAACTGATTTTCACTTCCTTCTTAAAACTGACTCTACAAATATGAGTCCTTCTTAAAGCACTTCTATGGTGTGGGGCGGAGCAGGGAATGTGTGCCCCACGCCCCACGTTTCCATTGGGGGGGCCTCCACTCCACTCCCAGAAAGGAACAGATGGGAGAAACATGTCTGCCACTCTCCACTCTTCTTTCTCTCCTCTTAGAAAGAGAAGTAACTTTCTCTGGCCGGTGAGATTGGGGAAGGGTCTTCTCTGGGGGTGGCAGCAACCTTCTCATCACTGTCCTTCCGAGCAGCCTGGCCTCAGGAAGCAGCCATCCTCGGCTCCCCCGTGGAAGCAGACTCGTGGGTCAGGGCTCTGGCCTATCTCCTGGGAAATGGCTTATCCTAACGTCTTCAGTCGGGAGAAGATATCTGGAATCCAAAAAGGGTCTTGGATAGAAGCCTCCACATTATCTAGCCTGCCTACTAGAAACAATGCTGCTTTTCTCACTATTTCGGACAGTATCATCTGTCTCTCATTTATTTGACTCTTAACCCAGACCAGCTTGTGTTTAATTGTTACCATTACTGTCCAAAACAGCAGGTGCCTCAGCTTCCGCAGGGAGTGGCAGGCTTCTTCTCTTTGGATACCTGTGTGTGTGTGCACGCGCACATGCATGTGCACACATGAGAGCTTGATGACCATCTTCATATTAATGTTTAATACTGGTCCTTAAGGAATATACAATTTTATTGAATTTCTCTGTCTTTCCTGTGATAATTTATTAGTTTATTTAGTCATTGGGTACTATTGGGTACTTGCATTGCACCTGGTTCTGTTCAAGGAGCCAGGGATGCAAAGATGAAAATACCCATTCCCTTCTCTGGAGGCTCTATTAATGTGATGGGGAGACAGACATGGAAATAGGTAATATAACACTCTGACATTCTTGTTTAGTGGAAACTCAGAGTGCAGCAGAAGTATAAAAACTGGGTTACCAAGAGTGAGGAGGCAGGAGGTCCTCATGGGACAACTTTGAACTGGGAGGTAAAAAATGAGGGGGCATCGGTCAGGCGGCCAAGTGAAGAGAGAGCACCCTCCCAAACAGAGAGGCATAAGGTACGAGGAGAAATGGGGGGCTCAGCGGCCATGAGTCATTTCCTGTGGCTGGGGGCAGAGTGCCAGGGGCCTGGAGAGAAAGAATGGGGCCAGTTCAGTAAGCCCTTCTGTGCCCTGCTAAGGATCTTGAACTTTATCGTTTGTAGCAGTGCTTCCCAAACTTCCTTGGTGGTAAGCATCACTTGGTTGATGATAAAAATATGGATACCCCAGACTCAGTCCAGAACTGCATGAAGGATCTGACTATTTAACAAGCACCCTGGTGATTCTTAGAATCAGACACATTTTGGAAAATAGTGCGGGGCTATGGGGTTTGGGATCAAGGAGTGGCAGGGACAGAATCGCCTTGTCATGAAATCAGTCTTGTGTATGGAAGATGCATTGGGGGGAGGGTGGTAAAATCAGAGGCATGGGGACAGGTGAGGACTCTGTCTATGTGTGGGTGTCAGGAACCTGATAAAGGGAGGGGCAGAGTGGATGGGAGCTGAGGAGGAGGCTGGAGAATACTAACCTCACAGCATTGCAGGAGGCTGCAGGTTTGTGCCCTGTCCACTCACATGAGCAGAGGAAAAATATCTTCTTAATAATACATAGCTGACCGTACTGCATCATGTCTCCCCCGCCCTCTTCAAATTCATGCATTGAAGCCCAAACCCCCAATATGTTGGTATTTGGAGATGGGATCTTTAAAATAATCATATTTAGAAGGGTGGTGATCTTATGATGGGATTAGTGCCCTCCTTTTAAGAAGAGATACCACATAAATCACATACCCATCTGACACCATACACAGTTATTAGAATATTATTGACTGTATTCCCTATGCTATACTTTATATCCCTGTGACTTCAGTAGCTACCAATTTGTACTTCGTAATCCTTTCACCTTTTCCACCCATCCCTCCAACCTCCCACCCCCACATCTGACAACCATCAAAATGTTCTCTGTATTTATGGGTCTGTTTCTGTTCTGCTTCTTTGTTTATTTTGTTTTCTAGATTTCACATAGAAGTGAAATCATAAGGCATTTTTCTTCTTCTCTCTGACTTATTTCACTCAGCACAATGCCCTAACTCTTTTTACTTTTTCTTGGTCTGGGAAGCTCTTTGTCTGTCCTTTGATTGAAAATGATAGCTTTGCTGGGTAGAGTAATCTTGGCTGTCAGTTCTTGCTTTTTCTCACTTTGAGAAACCAGGAATATAATAAAACATAATTGCCATCTCTTAAAAAAGGCTAAGAGACACCAGAGAGCTTGCTCTCACTCTCTCTCTGCCGTCTGAAGACGCAGTGAGAAGGGGGCTAAACTCCTGCAGCCCCGGAGGAGCACTCTCACCAGAGCTCCCCTTGCTGGCGTCCTGTATCCAAATTCCAGCCCCCAGGTCTGTGAGAAAATACATTTTTAAACAACCCAATAAATGGTATTTTTGTATAGCAGCCCAAGCTGACTAATTGCATTATCTAATCTTCCCCATTAGCTCTTTATCCCTCTGAGTAGCAAAATAATAATAATAACAACAATACATTTAGAAAAAATGAGGTAATTCTCCTATGGTTCTCCAAAACTTCATGCTGCCAAGTCCAGGAGTCACTCTCTTAACTTTCTTGACTTTCAGCAACATCCCGCAGAGCAGAGCGTGCCGTTTCCCTGAAAACACCCTTCCCTTGCTTTCTCTGACACCCGTTCTCTACGAGTTGCCCACCGTGCTCACTCATGTCCACCACGGCCTCCCCTTCTGAGTCTCTGTGGCTGAATACCTCCTTTCACACTCGACTTAGACCTTTAAAGTCTGTCTTGGGGTTCATTTTCATTTATATCCTTTCTTAGTGCCCTCACTAATATTTGCTTTTATTCTATTTAAATGTAGATTTTCCATACCTAGTTCTCCGTCACTGACCTCTCCCAAATAATCCAGACTCCTAGCCGGCTGCCCATTTGACACTGCCTTCTGCATGCCTAACAAACTGCACGTCCACACTGAATTCCCCAGTCATCGCTCCCTCGGCCAGCTGGCTCACAGCCTCCATCCTGGTGAAAGCCACTCCTATCTTCCCAGTCACTCAAGTGAAAATCTACGGTGTTCCTTGATTCCACTCTCTCCTTTAAATTTCATATCAAATCCATCAGAAAGTTCGGCAGGCTACTGCTGAGCATTCCTCTTTCTCCACGTCCAATGCCAGAGGTTCTCAAACTGTGGCATGCCTCAGGATCACCTGCTGGCTTCTTAAAACCAAATAGCTGGGCTTCCCTCACCCTCTGAGTTTCAGATTCAGGAAGTTCAGGGGCCTGAAATTTGCATTTCTAACTGAGTCCTCAGAAAATGCTGCTAGTTTTGGGCCGTACTTTGAGAACCACCACCCTGTAATATTATTAGCAGCCTATTGAGTCCCCCATTATATTTCACTGAAATACTGTAACAGTCTCCTAATTTGGATCCATAGTTTTCCTCTCATTCCATTTCATGGACATTTTTGGTGTTTTCTGACTTCCTCGTAATTTTAAAAATGTTTTTTTCCTTCTTATATTGGGGAAATTCCAGCCTCGAAAATTTGACTCCCTAAAGTTAGAACCTAGAAAACACAAATGCCTCGCTTTTTTTTGCCACTGGGTGTAAGCTGGTGACTCAGGCTCTGCCACTTGGCATGCTTCAGAGGCTTTTGATTCAGCGGTGAGCAGCTTGAAAAAGGAAGGATTGTGCAACCTTTTTCTTTCTTGGACCTTTGACCCTGAATCTTGTTTTTCAGGTCCTCCAAAAAACTCCATGAGCTGCTCAATATTCTTTGAAAATAAAATTTAAATAAATTTCTGCGAAACCAGCCAGAGTCAGCTTTGTTATTTGCAGTGGAGAACTCTGGGTGATACACCCTTTTGCAGTTCTCTCTCTGCTCAGGAGACATCACACAGTGATCTGATTTGACCCCATGTGAGGACGACCACCTCCGCAGCTTACCTCCCAAAGCCCTCTGGGACCAGGCGCCCCGCTCCGGCGCCCGCCTCATCTGGTGTCACTCTCCTCCTTGCGCACTTTGACCTGGCCCCACCAGCCATTGTATTTCCTCAAATGCTCCGCACTTGTGCTGCTCTTAAGGCCCTTGCACATGCTGTTGCTTCTGCCTGGCGGATGCTCCCTTTGGATCTTCATATGGCCGACTTTTTGTTTGTTATTCAGAGCTCAATTTGCTCGATATAAATGATATCTCCGCAGAGAACTCCTTCCTGACTACGCAGTCTGACATGGCCAACGTCCAACAAAAATCTCAGTGATTTTCTCTTCTGCCGAACACCAATCGCCATTTGATATTTTTCTTATTTGTTAATTTATTTATTGCACGCCCCCTGTACCCTCTAAAGAAGATAAACTCTGTGAGAACAGTTGTGTTTGCAAACATATTTCCCCAGTCTGCTGCGTATCTTTCATGTATTTAATGGAGTCTTGTGCAACACAAAGGTTTTTAAGTATGAGGAAGTCCAATCTATCAATTTGTTTTTTATAGATCATATTTGTGGCATCATATCTATGAAATCTTTGCTTAGCCCAAGCTCTTGAAGATTTTCTCCTATGTTATCTCCTAAATGTTACATTATTTTAGCTCTTACAATTAAGCCTATGATCAATTTGAGTTAAATTTTATGTACACTCTGAGGTAAGGGTCTAAGCTGATTTTTTTGCCCGTGCCTATCCAATTGTCCCGACGCCATTTGTTCCAAAGGCTGTCCTTTCCCCAGTGCATTGCATTGGCACCTTTGTTGAAAATCGATTGACCATAACTGTAAAAATGAATATAAGGATTTATTTCTGAACCTTCAGTTCTGTTCCATTGATCTATATGTCTATTTAATGATTTACTTTTTTTAATTTACTTTATTAATAGAGTGACATTGGTTAAAATAATTATATAGGTTTCAAGTGTGCATTTCTATGATACATCATCTGTATATTGTGTGCCCACCACCCAAAGTCACATCTTCATTTGTCATCCTGTATTTGACCCCCTTTACCCTTTGGAACCCCCCACCCTTCACTTCCCTCTGGTAACCACCATATTGTGGTCTGTTTCTGTGAGACTTTGTTTTTCTTGTTTGTTTATTCATTGCTATCAGTTTTATAGCTCACATATAAGTGAAATCATAATGGTTCTTGACTTTTTCTGTCTGACTTACCTCACTTAGCATGATATGCTCAAGATAATGGTTTACTTTTCCATTTTTTGTTTCTTAAATCTTTCTAGAACTTATTTGGATTCACAGTATGAGTTTAGGGTTGAAATGCAGTTTTTCTCCCTCAAAATGTCTAACAAATATCCTGGTGTTGTTTATCAAATAACCTATTTCTTCTTTATTGATTCGTCATGTTTACTAAATGGTTAAAAAACATTTTACAGGAACCTCTTCTACGATACTCTGATTCATCCCATTTTTCCCCACCCAGCACTTTAGAAGCCCCTAATTCTGAATTCTGTTTAAGCAAACGATAAAACTTGCCCCTGCCTCAAAAGAGCTTGAGTTGGCAAATAGGAAGAGGACATCAACATGTTAGGATAATAAACACAGAACAGATATTTGCATTGGGCCTCAGGGAGGGCTGCATTTGTGGAACAGTAACTGAAAGGAAGGGCTTCTCAGGGGAGTTTCATGTTTACTTTGGGTGGGGTTGTGGACACTTAATCTGAAAGTCACCCAGCCCTTGCTCGGATTGTTCCTACCTACTTGTCTGACACTATTTTAATCTTCTGGTGGTGGCTGTGGGGTTTTTAACCATCAAATGACTATGAAATTCTGTGGGAAGGCTCTACCCACTCCAACTGAGTTTAAAAGTTCAACAGTTTTTTCAATGACAGCACCCAAGACATACTTGGGTGCAGCTTTATGGCAGGTGATCCCATTAAGGTTCTTTTTGGTCTTGAGAGGCTGTGAAACACCATGGAAACCAAGAAGATGAAATGAAACTCATCTTCAAATGAAAAATATGAACTACTGCATTTTGTCTCAAAAAGAAAAATCGATGCCAGTGTTAAGGAGGCTTAATAAAAAGAATGAAATTTGAGTTGCCTGAAAATTCAGTGTGGTTATACTGACTTAGACCTGTTCTGTTTGCAAGGAAGAGTGACCTGCATTAGATAAGGACACATCTAGAAGAGTTAAGGACTCAGGGAACCAATTTCAACGGCTCCCGAGCGGGGCTTCCTCAGTCTGGTCACGCAGGCTGCACAGGGGAAAGGCATCTTACTTGGGGCAAGGTCAAAGGCACCGCCACCTTCACCGCAGCCGCCCCCACCACCCACCAAACCAAACGGTACATATTTTGAAACACCCAAAACTTGCCCAAATTTCCTAAGTCATCAGGAACTGGGCTTTCTGGGCTTTTGGTAGCTCAGCCTAAAAATCAATTTACTGTATTTCTTTTTACATATTAGCTGTTGCTATTCCTTTCCTGAAGGATACTTTAAAAGGTAATGTAGTTACCTTTTTTTTTAAATATTTTTTTATTTTTTTAAAATGTTTTTAAAAATTTTATACATACCGCTTTGTAAACTTTTGGAATTGAAGTTTATTCTCTTATTAACTATTTTTCTACCGTAGTGGCTTTTGAATCTTTTTAGGAGTAAACTTTTTAAAAATTTGAATGTTAATGGTTATCTATTGCTGTGTAACAAACCACATTAAACTAAGCAGCTTATAAAAATCACAGTGGCTTGTCCTTTCATGATCTGGCAATTTCTTCAGACTCAGCAAGGAAAAATGCACCTCTGCTCCACGTGGTGTCAGATGTGGTGGCTCAGCTGAGGCCATAGGAGCCACTTCCAAGGTGGCATCATTTACATGGGGCACAAGTCACATAGGGCCCTGAAAGTCATTCATTGGAAGGACTTTGGCTTTTGCCCTTTGTGAGGCGGGAGGCCACTGGAGGCCTCTGAGCACACGTGTAACTTACGTGTTCACAGGATTAGTCTTGCTGCTGTGCCAAGAATAAAGTAAAAGGAGGATGGACTGTCCAGGCGGGAGCAGGGCACCTGTTAGGGTGCGACCGCCGTGACCCAGGTGAGAGATGCGCCGGTGTAGACCTGTGAGGCCGCCAGGGGAGGTGATGAGATGGATTGTGTTTGGACTACTATTCATCTGTGCTTTCGTCTACTTATTTTATGGCATTATTAGGACACAGGAAATGAGTTTTGCTATGAGGTTTAACTAGTTATCAACTAGGCAAATATTCTTGGAACATCTATTTTTCATCCGTGCTTTCACAGTGCAGGAAAACCATAGGGTGCTCAAACAGAATTGACCTGAACAGTTAGCCTAGCTCAGGTAGGATCTGAGCACCTGCGAATAAAGATCCTGGTCCCAGTCCCTGATAGGGATGCAACACAAACAAACGCTTGGCAACTTAGACCCTTTCATGGTAACGCCAGCTCTCCCCCAGCCTGGAGCCCCCCACCCCTGACCAGAGTGGACACCTGCAACGGGCAGAAACTACCCCTTCATGAAACTTTCCAGCCACCTTCTCCTCACAGTTGCCCAGGGAGTTGCTTCCTATCAGCCTCTTCACTGGTTGGAGTGAGGTGGAGTGTGATTCCTAAGAATAGACCCAGTTCTTGGAGTCCTCTGAGCGTGGGCACATATCCTCCTGGGCTGCGCGTGGCTTCTTTCTTTTCCCTTCCTCCCCCGTGGGGGAGCCCCAGTGTTCTGCAGCTGTTGCATCAGCCTGCTGCCCCGGCTAGCAGAACAAAAGCTGCGACTTGGTGACTATTCACATCTGTACTTCCCAAAAGCAAACAGAACAGATGCCCTTAGCAACGGGGCTCCCCAGCTCAGGGCAGGGGAAATGTACCCTGAAGGGGGAAGTTTCCCTCTAAGAGCTGACAGGGCCACTTAGCCATGGCAAGGAACAACATGAAACAGAACATTCAGCTTTGATGAACTGCAAAGCCTGGGAGGTTCAAACTGCAAGTCAACAGAGATGTTCTAATCTGTATAAACACTCGGTATGCAAACTCCAGCACAGCTTTGGGCCTTATTTGGGTGGTGTTTTCCACTGCCTTCCTCAGGAGACAGGGCTATGAAAGCAAAAAAAGATGCTGTGGTTTTCGTATGAACTCAGTGGTAGAGAGTGCTTCTTAGGAACTGAGCCTTACCCGGTTCCCGTCCCCAGGCCTGTGCTCCCGCCTGGCCTTCTGGGTCCTTTCCCCACTCCCAGGACGGGGTCAGTCAGTCATCGAGTGCCCTCCTTGCTCCTGGTCTGTCTCATCTTCTCTCTCCTGAAGGCTTTTAGCCTAGAACCAGCACTGAGTGACAGAGACCAGAGTTGGAGTAAGAACATTCCCTCATTCATAGCAATTCTAAGTGCAAATTGATTATCTCCTGAGGGCCAGATGCATGCCTCTAGGCCTGATCCTTTCGTTTGACTTTCCCAGCAACCCTGTGAGGTAGGTAGGATTTTTGGCCCCGTTCTACAGACAAGAAGACTGGGCCCCAGGTGGTAAAGTCAGTTACCCTGGGTCACACAGGCAGCCAGTGGCAAAGCCAGGAGTCTTATTCCCAAGCATGGATTCCCCACCCTCATGCTACAACTGCCCTGACTCTCATTTTTGGAATGGAAAGAGGAGAAAAACTGCATAGTGATGTTAAGGAAAAAGAAAGCAGGGCTTTTTCTTCCTGCATTGTAGTTCTCTTCTGCCATCCTCAAATATTGCAAACATTTTTTTTCATGGGGTGGCGTAGCATCTTGATTTATGTTTGAACATCCACTTCCCTAGTGGTCTTTATTCCTGGCTCCAGGGGCGACACGTGATCCAGGCCTTGTGAATCGAAAAATGTGGGTGACTACTGCATGACAAAGTCATGCCAGTCAGAGACAATGAGAGTTGAATGAAGGCTTTTGTTTGAGCCTGTAGGGAATTAGTCTCCCTCTCTTCTCATTAAATTGTTAGCCAGGGAGGATGCAGCCCTTGTTGCCGTTGGCAGCCATTTTGTGGCCACCAGTAGGAAATCCCGTTAGAGAACGGAGTCAACACATGAAGTAGAGCCAAGCTGAGAGAGTGGCACCGGAGCCTGACCTCATCCTTGGAGCATCTGAACCAAGCCATGTACTCTTCAGTTATGTACACTCATAAAATCTCATTTTTGTGATGTCATTTGGGGCAGATTTACTTGTAACCAAAAGAATCCTAATGGCTACATTAAGCCTTCAGTAAATGTGTGCTTTGTACCACAGTCTGGTCTGTAACTGAGCAATTAAGGCCCTTGTGTCTGCAAGGGGATCTCAGGAGCCTGGGGAGAGTGAGCTGCAGCAGCCGGGGGCGGGGAGTGGGGGTGTGGTGTGAGCCAAGGCAACATTAGCAAAGACTTGTGTGGTCTTTACCAAGTACTACTGCGGAGGTCACGGCTGATCTGAGAGATACAAACCGAGCGACCCACGCTGTAATTTTTTGACCACAACCTCCTCGGGGTTAAGTGCTTTTATCCATATTAGCTAATTTAAGTTACCATTATCTCCACTTTTTTAAAAGATGGGAACCGAAGTCAGAGAGAGGTTGGAGAACACACCCAGGATCACACACTCCAAAACTGGGAGCGTAGTGGTGCCGGGCTCTAAGTGCAGCTGCCCGGCTCTGGGCACCCTGCCCCAGGCTCTCCTGTCCTCCAGCAGGGAGCAGAGGAACCAGGTGGTTCGTAGGCAACATGGGTGTACCAGAGGGACACCAGTAGGCTGGCTCGCACAGGTGCCCCGACTGGGGACTGAACCTGCGACTCAGGCCTGTGCCCTGATGGGAAAACAGACCAGTGAGCTTTTGCTTTGCAAGGACGATGCCCAATGCAATGAGTCACTCCAGTCAGGTCCGCAGAGTCTCTATTTTAAAAAAATTATTTAACTTTTTAAAATGAAATGTAGAAATATGAGTGAAAATTCAAGGGCATTGGTTAAGAAAATTATGAGCCACTCAAGTAGAGACAAAGATTATCTTCCCTATGGTTTTCCCTCAGCCTCATTGATCGACCCACGACACTGAGAGGAACAGGAAACAGGGCTGCGGGCAGGTGCCCACTTGGCTGACTCTATGCCATGCCACTGCTCTCCAGGCTCTGGCGTCTCTGTCCCTGCCTCAGGTCTCTAGGCTCTGTGGCTGCAGCCCGCTCAGGAGGAGCCTCCTCTATAGCTGCAGGGAAGGCCTTGGCCCAGCGCCCCGTGAGGGACCTGCCTCACTGCATCCCATCCTGCATCTCCAGCCAGGAGATGCTAAGTGATGAAGGATTAGAGAGGGGTGAGCTTTGGGCTCCCACTTTGCTCACAGACCCTTCCCCATGCCAGCCTCGCCACTGAATCCCAGGCCCCCCTCTCCCTAGCAACCCAAAACTGCCTTGTGTTGAGTTTAGCTGTGTGTCTGGCCTTGTCTTAAGCACTTAGCATGCACTTATTAATCAAAACAATCTTATACAGAAGGAATTATTATTTCCATTTTCTAGATGAGAAACTGAATGTCTAAGAGATCCTTTGAAGGCACATTGTGGGCTTGTGCTGGAGCTGAAGGCTTGGGGTTGGCGGTGTACCCCATGTGCACATGCCCCTTGGGTAGTGATCACCTCCCTAACTCCCTACAGCTGTGACATGTTCCCTTCACTTAGAACCTCAAAGGGGGCAGTAGCCTGCATTGCCCCTGAGCTGTCCCAGCCCTTTGGACATTGTGGCTTATTGATTATTACTGTTATCCTTCAGGCTCACCTCCCTCCCTGATCTTGGGTTCAGAGCAATCTCAGGTGGTCCTAGTCACCTCTAGCTTCTTGCCTGGCACTTCAAGGAACCACTGAGCCTCACTCTTTTTCTCAAATCCAGCTACCAGCAAAAGCTGTGCTGTGCACCTGGTTTCTTGTACTGGCTCTTCCTGGTTGGTGGACTTGGCCCTCAGGCCTCATCTCGTCTTGTCCTTTGGGTGAGATTGGGGCATAGAGGGACAGGGGCAAGCAGGGCTGTTTACAGGCTGCTCTCCTAGGTCTGTGAAATGGCTCATTGTGCTCCACATGGCTCACTAACATGAGGTGGCCCCTGCCCCCAGCCCTGGAACTTACCCTGAACATGACGGGTTGTACCTCTGGAAAGACTCAGGATTCCAGAGCAGTGATACTTACTTGGCTGTGTTTGGTGGGGATTAGGACTCCCAGCCAACTCTTGATTATCTGTGGGAGAAGGGAGAGGATGGAGCACTGACATTTCCAAATAACCCTGGAACTTATTCTGGCCAACAGCTCCAAGTGTCTCCTGTTGGACCTCTTTCCAGGGAAGCTACCAAGAAGTCCAATCTATGAACTTGGCTTTCAAATTCTCTCTGCTTGTCTTCCCTCCTCTTCTCTCTCTTTTTTTTAAACTTACTTTTTTATTTTTTATTTGTGAAAGAGAGAGTCCCTCCAGCACTGGACAAGGAAATAGAGGAGCAGCAGGAAGATTGATGTAGCATAGTGTTCTGTTGTAAATAACAGAAAACCCAACTCAAACTGAAATAGTGAAAACCATTTATTTAGTTATACAAATAACTAAAACGTCTGGAGGTTGGAATGGCATCAGTTAAGGTTTTTCTCCGGCAACTAACTGAGGTCACCAGAGCCCTGTTTCTCTCCTTCTACCTCCCACAATGCGGGCTTCGTCCTTAGGTTTCACAAGGTGGTCCTCTGACAGTTTCAGACTCTCGCTTCATGCTAGCAAATAGCTGTGAAGTGTCAGGCCTCACTCAGGAGCCCTTCCTCCTCTTGTCCTTTATTAGATCCCCAGGAGAATCTGTGTGTCAACTGCAATGGGCATCCATGATTTTCTGTGTCACAAATAAAGCAAGGAGGCTTGGAGAGGTACAGGGACTTGCTCAAGGGCACTGGCCACCCTTGAACCCGAACCCATGCTCTTTCTCTCCAATGGGAAGCTAGCAGCTGGCAGAAGGGGGCGAGTTCATGGAACAGCATCATCAGCTGCATTCTTGAAGATGGATTTGGTTAGAGCAAAGAAAGGTTCGGGCTGTACCATTTGTTAGTTCAGACAAAAAAGTCACTAGAGGGAAGAGGGTGGGACCAACAGAGAGCCTAAAATGGAGAGGGTGTGCATTAGTAATCAGGGTTCTCCTGAGAAACAAACAAAAAGGAGACTGATTGATCAGTTTTAGGAATTGGCTTAACATGGTTATGGAATTCAAGAAGCCGTCTTCAAGCTGGAGAAGCAGAAAAAGCCAGAGGTAAAATTCAGCCTGACTCTGAAGGCCTGAGAATTGGGAGCTGATGGTGCAAATCCTGGTCTGAGTCCAAAAGCCCAAGAACCAGGAGGTCCAGCATCTGAGAGCAGGAGAAAGTGCAGGTCAGCTCCAGCAGAGAGACAGTATTTGCTCTTCCTCTACTTTTCTTTTGTCCTGTTTGGACCCTTAAGGAGGGTAATGCCCAACAGCAGCTCCTGACATTGACCTTCCTCATTCTGATTCACATGCTAATTTTTTTCCAGAAACACCTTCACAGACACACCCAGGCACAGTGTTTTACCAGCTCCCTGGATATCCCTTAGCCCAGTCAAGTTTTCACTTAGGATGAACGATGACAGGGTGTCAGGACACATGCATTAATGTCAGGGGGACAAAATCTGCCCAATTACCTTCTGCAGCAGAAGGTAAAGCTAGGGTGGGGAAAGATGCAGGGCCTTGTGAAAAGAGAGAGACTGCAGGGAGCGTTCCAAAGCCTGTGCTTTCTCTGGCCGCTGGCCCACCCAGTCCGCAGACACTCTTCTCTCCCACCTGTTCCTCCCGCTGCCCTTGTGGGGAAGCCCTGACTTCGTACCCTAACAGTGAGGCCTCTGAAGGCAGGGGATCTCCCTGCCACTTCTCTCTTATCTCCCATCTGTCAGCCTTCTGCTGGACAGACAGGCTTGGTGTGTTTTTCAGCAGTTTGTCTAGTTCTAGAAGTGACTTGTGATGATGTTTCCAGGATACAGAGATTTAAGTTTGATGTCCACCACTGATTGACTGTGTGAACGTGAGCAAATGACTTATGTTTTCTGAGCTTGAGCTTTCTCATCTATAAAATGAGAGAATGATAGTCCCCTTTGAATCATTGGGATAAGGCAAATAAAAAAGTTAGACATCCTTAGTGCTCAAGGGATAGATTAATATGTGAAATGTGCTTAGAGTAGTGCCTGGGAAAAGACGCATGGTAAAAAAAAAAAGAAGTTACCAACAATGATGATGATGTTTCTTTTCTTTTTAATTGATTATGCTCTTGCAGTTGTCCCATTTTTCCCTCTTTGTCCCCTTCCGCTCGGTACCCCCCTTCCCTCCAGCTCTACCCCACTTAGTTCATGTCCGTGAGCTGTGCGTGTAAGTTCTTTGGCTTCTCCATTTCCTCTGTTATTCTTAACTTCCCCCTGTCTATTTTGTTCCTACTAAATATGCTTCTTAATCCCTGCACCATTTCCCCATTCTCTCCCTTCCCCCTCCCAGATGATAACCCTCCAAATGGTCTCCACATCTAGGATTCTGTTTTTGTTCTGGTTGTTTGCTTAGTCTCTTTGTTTTTTTTTTAGATTCAGTTGTTGATAGTTGTGAATTTGTTGCCTTTTTAATGTTTATGGTTTTGATCTTCTCCTTTTTCTTAAATAAGTCCCTTTATCATTTCCTGGAATAATGGCATGGTGGTAATGAACTCTTTTAGCTTTACCTTGTCTGGGAAGCACTTTAACTGCTCTTCCATTCTAAATGATAGCATTGCTGGATAGAGTAATCTAGGTTGTAGGTCCTTGCTTTTCATCACTTTGAATACTGCTTGCCAGTCCCTTCTAGCCTACAAGATTTCTTTTGAGACATCAGCTGATAGTCTTAAGGGAACGCTCCTTTGTAAGTAACTGTTTTTCTCTTGCTGTTTTTAAGATTCTCTCTTTATCTTTAACCTTTGGCATTTTAATTATGATGTGTCTTGGTGTGGTCCTCTTTGGGTCCAACTTGTTTGGGACTCTGTGCTTCCTGGGCTTCTATGTCTATTTGCTTCACCAAGTTAGGGAAGTCTTCTTTCATTGTTTTTTCAAGTAGGTTTTCAAATTCTTGCTCTTCCTCTTCTCCTTCTGGCATCCCTATGATTTGGATGCTGGCATGTTTGGAGATGTCCCAGAGGTTCCTAAGCCTATCCTTGTTTTTTTAAATTCTTGTTTCCTTTTTTTTTTTTTTTGTTTTGGTTGAGTGTTTATTCCTTCCTTGTGTTCCAAATTGTTGGTTTGAATCCCAGCTTCCTTCCCTTCTCTATTGGCTTCCTGTGGATTATTCTTTATTTCACTTAGTATGACCTTCATTTCTGCCTTTATTTTTTGGCCATACTCAAGGAGTTCTCTGAGCACCTGGATAACCAGTGTTTTGAACTCTGCATCTGATAGGTTGGTTATCTCCATTTCACTTAGCTCTTTTTTCTGGGGTTTTGTTCTGTTCCTTTATTTTATTTATTTATTTTTTTGGTCTCCTCAACTTAGTAGCCTCCCTGTGTTTGTTTCTGTGTATTAGGTAGGACTGTTTTTACTCCCTGTCTTAGTAGTATGCCCTATGTAGAAAAGGCATCTATAAATTGTGTGGGGCAGAGCCTCAGGTAATTCCTACCGTGGGGCACCCACTTCTCTGCTTTGTGGCTATGTGGGGAGGGTTCAGAGAAGGGACAATGCCCCTGCCTGGCTTCTGGCCATTTGCCCAGAGCTCACCCCATTTCCAGTCACTTCACCCCCTTCCTGTGTGTGACTTGTGCTGTTCCAGCTGCTGTCACAGTGGCGAATCCCAGAGTGGGTGTGTTTGTGTAAATTCTAAGACTGTGCTGGCCCTTTAAATCTGGCAGTTTCTTCTGCTGCCCCAACCCCCACTGGTTTTTACAGGCAGAGGTAACGAGGATCTACCTTTCTGGTGCTGGAATCTTTGGCAGTGTGGTCTGACCTGGGGCTGGAATCACTGGCTCCTAAGGTATCCCTCCCATCTATTCTGCCACCATTGCCACTGCCACCTTTCTGTGCCACTCCGTCCCTCCTACCTGTCTGGATGAATGTGTCTTCTTTAAATCCTTGGTTGTTGGATTTCCATACAGCTTGATTTTCTGACAGTTCTGGATGCTATTTGTTTTGAGATCTGGTTGTAATTCTTTCTATGGTTGTGCAAGGAGGACAAGCGTGTCGACTGATGCCTCCCTCGTGACCGGAAGCCTTGATGATGTTTCTAAGTGCCCATTATAACTGATTATGTTTCCACCTAAATAACCAAATTTTTGATAGGCCTAACCCCCGCCAGAGTGCTGCCAGTGGCAATCCAAGGTGGAGGCATGCCCTGGGGAGCAGGCAGTTTTCATCCACTGTCTGCCGCCATCATGGGCCATTGCCTCCCTCACAGCTCCTTGCTTTTGGGCACTCAAGAGGGTCGGCCCTCTGATTACCTCACCATGGTAGCAGGTGTGGAGACTGGGAATGGGGACATCAACAAGGAAGGACTTGTGAGGCAGGCCTGGGTACAGTATGGGAGATGCGTTTGGTCTGGACGCAGAGGTGAGAGAGGAGGAGCAGGAGGCTGGGTGATGGTGCCCTGGGAAAGGAGGGATTTTTTAGCTTCCTGGACTGTGAAGCTGGGTCTATATCTGACTTTCCTCCCTAGGCAGAGCTGCCAGGTGTGGCCCTGAAGGGGACACACCTACCACAACAGGGCCAGCGTGCTCAGGTCCCATAACTTGGCCAAGGTGCTTCTCCACCAGAGGCTGGTGTGACCTTCATGAGTGAGTTGCAAAGAGCAGAATGCCATTTCTCTTTACTATGCTGAGGTTCCCTCCTTGGAGCTGAACTCAGCTCCTCCTTCTTAAGTACCCAGCAGAGATTCTTAGGATTCTACCAAAGAAGACTGCTTAGACTGAATGTTTGTGTCCACCTCCAAAAATTCCTATGCTGAAACCTTATTCCAATATGAGGGTTTTGGAGGTGAGGTTTTGGGGGGTAACTAGTGCCTGAGGGTGGAGCCCTCATGAATTGGATTAGTGCCCTTATAGAGATGCTAGGGAATGCCCTCACTCTTTCTCTAAATAGCTAAGTTGTGGAATTGGGTTGGAATTCTGATGTGTCTGATTCCAAAGCTCTGCTGCCCCATGACTTTGAGACGCAACAGAAATGGACTCTAATAGTTGAGTTTTGATTTTAGCCACCTTGTCAGGTTTTAGGGTGAGGGGAGGACCTTCTCTGGGCACCCTCAAACTATATCAAGGTTTTCATCTATGCTACTACTCATAATGTGAAGGCTAATGTATAAACACATTTAACGTCAGGGTAGGGAAGAATCTGTGTAGCTCCAGGCTGACAGCCCCTGTTGGAGGAATAGGGCAGAGAATCCCCCTCTCCCTCCGCCTCACTTTAGCATTACTATACCAAGATTATAAGGCAACGGGGAGGAATGGAAATTGGACCAGATCCAGAGCCAGGAGCTGGGCATCCTAAGCCAGCAACACCACTTCCTAGATGGTGGGTAACAGGTCTCTTGAACTCCGAGCCCCAGTTTTTTCACTTGCTAAATGAGGTGATGCAAACACAACGAGTGCCCTTGGATGTGGTGAGGGTCACAGGGTCAGGTGTCCATGAAAATAGGAAGTAAAGGGCTACACAGCCCTGCTGATGGTGGCGACCTGCAGGGTTGGCTGGTGTATGCGTAAGGAAATGGCCTGACCCAAACCTGGGCATGCAGAGAAAGGTTTTAGCTCAGGTAGGCACCTCTGGTGGCCCTGAGGTGGAACTGAGCTTTGCAGTAACCTGAGAGGGGAAAGAGTTGGGAGGTGGTTCGGGTGCCACAGGGATTGGAACTCCAGGCATTGGCTGCTCAAAACTTTTCTGCTGCGAAGGAAGGTAGAACTACCAGTAATAACAGTAAAATCCACCTAGAATGGGGCAGGACAGAGTGCACTCAGAAGTGCAGAAACAGGCCTTTCAGTTGAGATCGGGATGTTTGGGGCACAAGCACAATTTTGCTTGTTAGGTAAAGGCCCACCCCTTCTTGCATTGGAACTGGGGATGAGGGACAGGAGTTTAAGAATCACGGAGAAGTGGAAATCAGGCCTGAGCAAAAGAAGTTTCTTATACCGCAGAGACAGCTTTTTTGTTTTGTTTTGTGTTTAAAACAGCATTTTGCTGAAAGTCTTTGCTTCTAAAACCATCACGATAAGTCAGTCCTCTGAAAGTATAGGCAGGAAAGAGCCCGGGGTTCCCAAGAACCAAGAGACTGTGAGGCCCTGAGGCCCAGAGAGGCCAGAGGACAGGGTGAGGACATTGGTCAGCCTGGCTCCAGCCTGCACAGCCAAGGGTGTGTCCACCAGAGGCCTCAGACCTACTGGGCAGGTGGCCCGTGTGAAAGCGCCACATTGAGGAGGAGGGGTCAAGAGCAACTTCAGAAGGGAGTGCAGCTGGGCATGGTCTGTAGGTGGATGAGCCCACACAAATTAGATTCAAAGCAGAAGAGATGTTAAAAAGATTAATCCGTGCCTGGTGCTAGAGGGAAGTTGATCTACTGAATTTCTTAAACTGGGGTCCAAGAATTCTTAAGCCCCGCAGGTGAATCTTGGAGTCCCTAGATTCTCTATGAGGATATTTAATTTTGTGTTTTCATATTGATGCAGAACTGAAAAAAATAAATAGAAGCTAGTCAGTCCAAGCATATTCTGGGTCACCTGCAGTAGTGGCCTTCCATCTTTGCGTGTGTGTGTGGCACCCACCCACAGAAGGAATGCACTGTGCATGGTGACCTGGTTTCCATACACTGGTATTTACACTCACGTCACAGCGCTGATGGGAAGTCTGTTGTGGCCAGGGCAGCTGCACCCGTTGTGAAAATATAGACATGCTCCAAGCCAGTTGGTAAATAGCTCTGAGTCTCCTAAGTGTCACCACCCCACACCTCTCTGTCTTGACATCTTCCCTGATGGCCCCCCAGCCACCCCAGGATGCAGCGGCCATCGGAGGTGAGAGGAGAGGGGAGTGTAGTCATTTCCTGTGACGGCTATAACAAATGACCACAAACGGATGGTTTAAAAATGTCAGAAATTCATTCTCTCAGAGTTCTGGGTGCCAGAAGTCTGAAATCAGTTTCACTGGGTCAAAACCAAGGTGTTAACACAGCTGTGCTCCTGTCTGTGGCAAACCGCCCTTGGCCTTTGTTTTATAAGGATATTTGTGTTTGCGCTAGTGTGGCCCACACAGATAATCCAGGGTCACCTCTCAGTCTCCAGGTCCTTAATTTAATCACTTCTGCAAAGAACCCTTTTCTTTATAAAGCAACATTACAGGTTCCAAGGATTAGGATCTGAATTTGTGAGGGCTACTCTTCCACCTCTGCAGTGAGCTTGCAAGGCCCTGTTTGAGAGGCCTTGTCAGCAGCTCCTCGGATTCGTGGCGTGGGGCGGAGAGGGAGGGGGGGTGGGCGGGGAGAGTGAGAGAGAGAGAAACAATTTTCTGTACACAATACTTACTTTGGCATCCTGTGGTACTCTTTGATATTTTCTTTTTTCTGTATCATTTAATAAAAGGGGGCCCTTGCTGCAATTCACTCCATTTATTTCATGACCCACTATTAGGTTGCTAATCCAGTTTAAAAAACATTTACCTTGTAACCTAGTAACTTCGGAGTGCCACAAGCTTTCCCTGCTTGTATTTGTGTTTTTATCCCAATGGCACTAAACCTAACATGTCACAGGCTAATTAGAAAAGAACAGAAAGTTTTAACATGTAAGCAATGTAGTATGGCACTGGCATAAAAACAGACATATAGACCAATGAACAGTATAGAGAGCCCAGAGATAAGTCCAAGCATATGAGGTCAACTAATTTTTGAGAAGGATGCCAAGAATATGTAGTGGGGGAAAGGATAGTCTATTTAGTTAACAGTGCTGGGAAAATTGAATATCTAAATGCAGAAGACTGGATATTATCTTCTACCATATACAAAAATCAACTCAAAATGGATAAAGACTAAACTTAAAACCATAAAACTTCAAGAATAAAACAGAAAAAAGTCCCTTGACACTGCCCTTCACAAAAATTTTTATTTTTAGGCTGTGACACCAAAGGCCTAGACAACAAAAGCAAAAATAAGTGGGACTCCATCAAACTAAAAAGCTTCTGCACAGCAAAGGAAACCATCAGGAAAATGAATAGGCAACCTACAAATTGAGAGGAAATATTTGCAAGCCATATCTGATAAGGGATTCTAAAGTATATGTCTAAAATATGCAAGAAGCTCATATAACTCATTAACAACAGCAACAACAACAAATCCCAACCTGATTGAAAAATGGACAAAGAACCTGAATAGACATTTTTCCCTCCAAAAGACATAAAAATGACCAATAGGTGCTCGATATCATTAGGGAAATACAAACCAAAACCACAATGAAATATCATGTCACACCTGTTAGGATGGTTATTATCAAAAACTAAAATATACCAAGTTGGCATGGCTGTGAAGAAAAGGGAGTCCTTGTACATTGTTGGAAGAATTGTAAATTGGTACAGCCATTGTGGAAAACAGGATAACATTTTCTCAAAAAAACTACCATATAAGCCAGTAACTGCTCCTCTGAGTACATACCCAAAGAAAGTGAAATTAGTATCTCAGGCAATCTGGGTTCCCATGTTTATTGCAGCGTTATTCACAATAGCCAAAATAAAAAAAGAACCTATGTGTCCATTAATGGATAATGATATTATGATATATTGACATACAGTAGAAATTTATTTGGCTTTAAAAATGAGATCCCGCCATTTGTAACAGCATGGATGAACCTGGAAGACATAATACCATGTGAAATAAACCACACAGAGAAAGGAAAAAAAACAAAAAGCCCTGCATGATCTCACTTACAGGCAGAATCTTTAAAAGTCAAATTCAGAGAAGCAGAGAAGAGAATAATGGTTACCAAGGGTGGGAAGATGTGAGAAATGGGAAATATTGGTCATAGACTACAAAGTTAGATTTATGCAGGATGAATAAGTCTAGACAGCTAACCTACAGCATGATGCCTATCGTTAATAATACAGTATTGAATACTGGAAACGTGGTAGCTATGTGAAAGGAAGATGTGTTCATCAGCTTGCCTGTAGTAATCATTTCACTGTGGCTATGATATCAAACCATTATGTTGTATATCTAAAGTATATGCAGTTTTTATTTTAAAATATGTAAATATATGTTTATGATAAGCAAAGGCAAGGTGGTGTGGCGAACAAACGAAGACCTGACAGTGGTGTGGGTGGCAGGAAGGGTGGCAGGATTTAGTCCTCAGGTGGCACCTGACGGCACGGGCACACCAAGCCCTAGGCGCCCTGCCATGGCAGCCTGTCCAGTCCCATTCTGTGCAGGAATTTAACTCCAGCGATTTAAGGCAGCGTCGCCTACTACAGTACATTAATTTGTGGTGGTGTTTGTGCTTCGCTTGTGAGATTATCCTGGCCTGATACATACATATGAGAATTGTAAACCTAAGGAATTTTTAAAACCTATTTTTATATTTGCCTATGTTCAGGTGATATAAAAAAGAAAAATAATTTAAGTCAATCTTAGCAGGGTGATGGTGGTGGGGAAGCCACAAGAATTTTTTTCTTCTGATAAAAGGTGTAATACATCATTAAAGTTGAAGAAACACTTGTCTACTGCAGGGAGCGTGACGGGATACAGGAATGTGAAAATCCAAGCATAAAAAGTGGCAGAAAGAAGAACAAGAACAGAGGCAGGACTTACTGCTGTTGCTGTTTCAACAGAGACATTCAACTTGGAAAAAAAGGATTGAACCCAGGCCAGGAAACCTGAGGAACAGATTCAACATGCATGCTTCTAGAATGTCTAGACATGTTCCTACCAACAGAAGAAGCGGACAAACCCAAGTGGACAAGTATGTAGTCCAGGTAGGAGGATGACACAAAAACAGACCAGCAGGGAGAGTTTACCTCCGTGACTCGAGGTCAGAAGACTTAACCGCTCCCCAGTAAGAAGGATGGACAGCAAGCACACAGCCCGCGTATTCTACCTGTTGAGGCGACCTGTGTGGGGCTTGACTTACCTGGTAGGTATAAGTTTAGATTTGCTTTGATTCCTTTTCATGATTCCTCTGCCTCAAATATTTATACAAAAACTCATGTGATGCCTCAGTAGAAACCCTCCAGGCCAGCTGGAGCATCTTGAGGCCAGGAAGGGAACACCTGTCAGTGAGTGGGCCGGCCGTCACCACGCAGCTGCTGGGTCCTCAGCAGCGCCCTTCTGAGACCACACTGATTTGAGTATTTCTAGGTAACCCAGTCATACTCAATACAGTGTCATGATCACATCTCAGTGTGTGGAAAGGGACAGTAAGTTCATTAAAACCCAACCTCTTGGATTTTCAGAAGAGAAACATGAGGTTCCACAACGTAAGTCAAGGTCACAGTCACGGTCACTGGCATTCACGGTGGAGCAGAGACTCTAACCCGGGAGTCCTGACTTCAGCTCAGACCTCTCTCCCTGTCAACTGTACTCTCATTTTATTTAATGTTGATGCCTTAGGAAATATCCACTATGTTAAATACAAGCACAAAACCAATGTGCAGTCAACCTGAGGTACTTTCAGGGTCCATATATTCATTTCATATTTCTGTGCGTTCCCCCCCGAGTTTTGGGAGACTCTTTAATGGCCTGGGAAGAGTTTATAGCACAATGGTAAGCAATGAAGAATAGGAAACTGCAGATGTCATAATCCTAATTGGATTAAAACAGGATGGACTGCCTGCAGTGTTGTTGTTGTTTTTTTTTTTTTCTCCTGCTTCCAGGGTGATGGTAAGGTGAAAGTTTTTATTCAAGAACAGTGGGGAAGTACATAGGGTGGGTCAAAAGTAGGTTTACAGTTGTGAGTATGCCAAACAGAGTTCATTCTTTTTTTCATTACATATTTTTTGAATACAAGTGTTTTTAGGCCCCTCTGAGATGACGCACCACAGTCTAGATTGGGAAACAGCATTTATTTGAGGTCCCCACCCCACCACTTACTGGTTGTTAATTCCCTTTGTTTTCTCTGAGCCTCTATTTCTTCATCGATAAGACAGGATAGCAATACTTACCCTGACTCCCTCATTGGACTACTGTGAAGATGAATGGAAAGAATTCAGTGTTAATAAGTTGTAGCGCATTTCCAGGCACCACCAGAAGATGCCAGATAAGTCATCAGAGCACAAGTTAATGTAGTGCCTGAGATGGAGGGGGTGCCTGGGCTCAAATCAGTTAAAAGACTCATGATTTTAGGCAGAGCATGTAACCTCTTCTGTACTTCTGTTTCCTCATGTGAGAAACAGGATAATGATAGCGTCTACATCACAGGGTTTTTGTGAGAACTATATGAACTAATTCCTAAAAACTACTGTCGGCACACAATAAGTGCTCGATAACTGTTAGCTAACATCTTGCAAACTTGCTGGATGACAATGTCTTCTTCGTGGTTGTATTTACTTGTGTGATGCTTTAAAAGTCAGCAAACTTGAGTGCCTCTGGAAACTGTAGATGGAACTTCCACACCTCTCCTGGGAATCCTTCCATTCTTAGTGCTGAAATAGCAACAGCCGCCAAATTGGCAACTAAACCCACCTGTTGCCTACCCCCCAAGGCCCAGCTGACATCAGTGGGAGCCCCACGCTGTGAAGAGGGACCAGTATTTGCACTGACCTGGCTGCTGCTGTTGACTTAAGAACAGCAGGAGCCCCAGGCCATGCCACCCCTTGTGGGGATCCTGGTAAATCACACAGTCAAACAGGATCAGGGTGGGGCATGACTTGGCCCAGAGAACTCACTGGCACTAGCTCACAAAAGGTGGGAACAGGGAGTGCCCCAGATGATTCAATAGGTGGCATGTTTCCCTCTGAGCAGCTGCCAAAAATGCCTCCCAGGCACCTGGTTGAGAGGCAGTGAGTACAGAGGTGGCTGGGAGGCCAACCCCTTCAGGGCCACTCTAGGTCCTTTCACACTTCTGTGCCTGTGCACACTTGGCTTGCTCTGCTTGGAGTGCCTCTTTCTACCTACCTGCTCAGCAAAACCCTACTCCCAGCTCACCCTTCTTGTCCTACTTCAAGTCTCTAGGGAAACTTTCTGGGCTCTACTAGGCAGACTTGTGTTTTTCACAGTACACAAACTATACAAACACATATTTTTACCCACTAGATAAACACTCCATCTTCTACACAGTTGAATCTTGAACAGTGTAGATGTGAACTGTGTGGGTCTACTTACACATGGGTTTTCTTAACATTTTCTTTTCTTTAGTTTACTATATTGTAAGAATACAGTATATAATATTGATACATATAACATAAAAATATATGTTAACTGTTTATGTTATCAGCAAGACTTCTGGTTAAGATTTTGAGGAGTCAACAGTTACATCTTTTCAACTGCACGGAGTTTGGCACTTGTAACCCCCATATTGTTAAAGTGTTAATGTATTTATATCTTATATATGCTCCTTCAGTAAGGCATGATACCAATGTTTATAGGTTTGTGGAGGATGCCCACCAGCAGGATTTACTCTAGCCCTTCCCACAGACCCTATCAGAGGGATGAATCTTGAAGGGCATGTTTCTACCCTGTGATTACGTTTCCAACTGTAGCTGAGTAGACGAGGGGAGCCAATATCCAGGTGGTTAGTGACCTGTGGTGTGGGCCAGATCAGGTCAGATTCTCACTGTCAGGGATCTGAACTGGGAAAGACTTCAGCAATGAGCAGTAGGAACTCAAGCTGAAAGTATGACCTAGAGAAAAGCTGACGTAGTAGGTGCTGTGATGTGCTGCCTGGGTCCCATTCAAGAGTGAAGGATTTATTCCCCCTACTGCTAGGAGTGTGCCAGCGACAGCCCTCAGGCATCAGCTCTCTTTGGGAATGTCTCTGTTGAAGAGTGCTCCCCTTTTTCCCCCAAGACCATGTACCTTTCTAGGAAGCTCATATCCAGTGGCTGGTTGACACAAAAGCAGGGTCAACCTCTTGGGAAAAATTTGGAATGCCATCACAGCTTCCAAGTAAGCTTGTAGAGTTGGCCAAGGCCTTTGTCAATACTAGGGGTTACCACCATTCTGGTTTGCCTGGGATAGAGTGAGTTCCAGGGACCTTTCAGGGCTATACCCTGGAAAGCCCCAGGAAAACCAGAAAAAGTTGGTCATCGAAATTAAGACTGCACCGCAGCTCAACTTCTCTCTCCACCCAGTTCTCAGTTTCTCTCCCTTTTCACAAGTGGGAATCCCAAGAGCATGCCCTAATAAACTTCCAGCCTGCTGATCTCCATCTCAGGGCCTGGGGACCCAACCTGTGATAATGCAGAAACTATGATGTAAAAGCTCCAGTTGTGAGACATCAGAAACTCTGAATAAGCAGAAGCTATAAGACACATTATAGGGAGTCCAGAATTCACTTGGTGGTGGGACTGAAAGAAATGCACATATCAGAGACAGTATTCATGTCAACAGTAGCTCCTGAGCTGTAAGTCCTAGAATCATTTTGTGTCTCTAGTAAATAGATCCTCTTCATTCTTTAATAATTGTTATAATAAACTACAATACTTTGCTTATCAGTTTGTTATTGCATGTTTATCAGAGCCTACAGCATTTGCTGTGTATTTGATGATTGATTAGATCCAGAACTGTCTGTTAAGCTCAAGCTTCATGAAGACTCACCTATAATGGTGTCTGGCCTTAAACTTAGGCATCTCCCCTTTCCATGCGGCTCACTGCATTCCTGCAATAAACTCTCCACTTATTTGAGATGATTGGGGTAGGTTTCTCATCTCTGTATTCAAAAGGATAGCATTTCTGCGTCAGCAAGGGTTTTGGTTGTTGGCCATAACCAAATTCTGGAAATCTTAAGGAAGAGAAGTCAACTTACTGTAATGGTATTAGGGGTTCTCAAAAATCAAAGAAAGACTGTTGAGAAATGGGTGACAACCAGAGGACCTCCCACCAACGTCATGATAGGCACAACCTCCAGGCACAACCTCCAGGCACACCAAGGTTCTCACACGCTGTCTAGGCCCCATGGCCCCGGAGAGCATCTGACTGGCTGGGCCTACCCTGCACTGCGCATGGAAAAGAGAGAGAGAGAAAGGAGCCTCTCGCCTCTGGCTTCCATGCTGTGAGACAGTGCTGCCCATCCCAAGCACAGAGTGCGGGCGATTTCTCAAAGGAGGGAGTGATTTACCAAAAGGAAGTTGGAGTTGAGGCCTGGAAGCCAAACAACAACAGATGTCCACTTCAGTGTCTATTTCCCTCCGGGGCTAAAAGCTTTTAAGACAGGAGCTATAAATTTTTATCTTGTCTCCCAGGTGTTTGCTGCCAGGCACTCAATAGGTGCTCCGTAAATGTTTTTTTTAAGAAATTGCAGATTAGACAATCTCTTTCATTCAAGGAATCAATACACATAAGAAGGCTGGTGCTTGCTCCCTCAGGAATGCAAAGATGGACACATAAAACAGCAATCCTTAAGTACTTTAAAATCTAGACATGGGATTGGGGCATATAGGCAGTGCGTATATACCGTGTATGACCGGCACACCACAGCGGACACGTGTGTCTCCATCCATGCACTGAGTGCGGGCAAAAGGACTTCTGTTATTCTGTCTCTCTAGTTGTGGTGTTGCCATGAGTGGAATCCTCAGTCATCCTATGATCCACCAAGACAGTGCCTGCTGAACTAAAAAATAGGGACTATTTTTCTCTGGTTCCAGATACCACTTTGGCTGCCCATTCTGGAGCGATCACATGAAAACCTGTCTTCCAGGGGGGGTTCAAGCAGCCTTTTACTCAGAGGTTGCAAGGATATATTACGACTTTCCTGAGTTGGGGCTGTGGAAAATCAACTGTGCTTCTAGGATGGCTCCTTCCCCTTCCCACCAGAATGGGTGGCTGTGTGCACTGCCCAGACCTCAGGATGGGCAACATGGGACTCCAGATCCTGTCCCCGCAACAGATGCTTTGTCTTGTCCTAAAGTTCCCTCTCCTTTCTCTTCCTTTATTTTCTCTCTCCTGAACTCTTTCCTCCTAAACTAAGTCCTAGAGTGCTCACTCCACCCCATTTTCTGGGACTCACTGTACTTTTCTCAGAATTCACCAAGTCTCATATCCTCTTTTATGTCTTACAGTTTTCCTTCTCTTAGAAACCTGCCTAGGCTACCATTTCTCCTGGTGGTGGAGAAACTTGAACCTAGAATCAGATGGTAGAAGGGTTGGGAGTATTTCCCATTCCTGAGGACACTTGACTTTGTTCCAAGCATCTAAACCAAAAACTGCATATCCTTCACCGCTGTTAAGTCCTGCTGAAAAACCTCTGGTTTGGACAAGATAGTCATGTCGCCTTTGATGATATAAGTTTAATTTATTATCGTTAAAGGACATTTATCGACCTTCAAGCTCTGAGTTAGATTACAAAACCTCTTCTGTGAA
Organism: Pteronotus mesoamericanus; assembly: GCF_021234165.1. Lineage (NCBI taxonomy): Eukaryota > Metazoa > Chordata > Mammalia > Chiroptera > Mormoopidae > Pteronotus > Pteronotus mesoamericanus. Next base: position 15,135,057 of record NW_026555234.1, on the reverse strand, counting down.
TTTGACAGTGAAGGCCTCTGCCCTAGCACTTCTCCTTTCCTGGGTTTCTTCCCAGCCCGTGGGATGGGGAGTTGGGGGGTGAGAACACTGTCCTCGCACACATGTGTGTGCTCAAGTGAAAGACAGGGGAAACACTGTGGCAAAGGCAGCTGGCTGTCTCCTAATATGTTTTCCCCTTTTCTACAGTAAAAACACACCCTAATTTTTAGCTAGCCACGTGCTGCCTGGAGTACAGCCTGCATTTTCCAGCCTCCTGTGTAGCTAGATACGGTCACATGATGAACTCCTGTCCCCTGGATGTGAGTGAGAGTGATGTGTGCCATTCCTGACTGACATTCTTAAAAGGAGGGGCAGGGCTTTGCTTTTCCCATATTCCCTTCCCCTCATTCTCCCTTCCTGCTGGCTGGAGAGTGGACATGGTAGTTCATTGAGAGGGAGCAGAGTTTGCCACCCAAAATATGCATCTTTGAGATATTGATTACTTTTAAGAAGCAAAAGACTCAGAAAAATCCTTTTATCTTCTCCCTTAGTGCCTAAAAGGAATTTAATGTAGAGCACCTGCTCCAGGAGGGGAGGTATCATTATAGATAATTGGAGTTTAATCTAAACTAGTGTGTGAGAGACAGGGAGGAGCCCAGCAAGGCCCATTTGATCTAAGTCCTCTCTGTTTCAAAATAGTCCAACAAACATTTGTTTACTAAATATTAACTGTTTTCATCTCCTTTATATTCCCCTTCTTCCCTTTGAAGTTCTAGACACTGCTTCCCCCTTCTTAGCCCAGAATGACACATATGACTAATTTTGTCTCAACTCTTTTTAGAATTTTCATGTTTATATAAATTCCCCATGTTCGCATTTTAGAACTTTATTTTCTCCTGTTACCCTGACTTACATCATTTTAATTATTTGACCAGCCAGAAGAACTAAAAGGAAAAGGGGAAAGTTTCCCCATCCCCACAAAGTTGTCTGAGATCATGTGTGCGAGGAGAGGTGCGAGGACAACGTCCTAGGAGTGGCAGGGCAACAGCCAGGAGTCTGGGTCTCTGAGTGTGGTAGTTGTCACGCCAGCCCTTTGCTCTTTATGCCCAAACTGCTCCTGAAAAGAATTCATTTCTAGTTTACTTACACCGCCATAATTTTCAGTTTCTGTTAGACCACCTGATCATATATCCTAAGGGTCAGGCAACTATGATTCGCAGGCCAAATCTGGCCCATCACCCGTTTTTGTAAATACAGTTTAATTGGAACGCAGCTATACCCATTCATTTTTGTATTGTCTATGGATATAATGGCAAGTTGTAATAGAGACCATATGGCACACAAAGCCAAAAATATTTACTATCTGGATCTTTACAGCAGAACTTTGCCAGCTCCTGCTATATTCAATGAATTTATATTTATACCAAAATATTAACGATGGTTACCTCAGGATATTTTTTCTGTCTCCTTATGTTTCTCTCATTTGATCACTCAATCTTTCTAAAAAAAAAAAAAAAATCCCTGCACTAAATTTAGTCTAGATTCCACCCTATATGAACCTACAATACCCAAATTTTTATTGTCACTCTCTTTCCTGCCAGAAACATTTGAGCCACTCTCCAGCTCTTACAAAAATACTGGATCTTGTATTGTATCTGGTAGGATAATTTTGATTGCCTGTAGCCAAAATTCAACTTAATGGAGATAATTCATTGGCTCATTCTCTCCATCTCTTGGCTCTGCTTATCTCTAATAATCTGTTCCTTAAATGGGCTCTTTGTGCTCTGAAAATATGGTTGCTGGAAGGCTGGAGCTTGCATCCTTCTGGCTAATAATCCATAAACGTATCCACATAACAAATTTCAGAGACAATTCTGACTGGCCTGCTTGAGTCAAAGTTTATGCTTGAACCAGCATTGTATTAAGGAAAAGGGAGTGTTTTGAACAGCTAGGTAATGAGGCCCAAGGTCAACATGGAATGGATTTCTCTTAGGAAAGAGTGGTTTTATTACCTGGAAAGGAAAAAAAGGGAGAGTGAGGGGCACAGGAGATTAAAGCATAACAAAAACAAACAGAACACAATAGATGCTCACTCCAGTCAGCTTGGGGTTCTTGTGTGTAGTTTTGTTTGCTTCTGTATGTGTGATGTTACATTTATTTAAAGGCTAGTGTACATCTCTATTGTGTGATTTGGATGCCGATTGATTATTGTCTAAATTGCTGTACCAAGCTCAGCACATCACAAAGCCTATGTGAAATGTGAATCACATACCCGCCTTTTTTTTTTTTTTTCATTTTAGCCAAGACTATAGTTTACAGAGTCTAAATGTCTGATTGAAAACTGAAATGTAGACAACAGCCAGCTTTCTCTAAATAGCAGGGTGTAAAAAAGGCAGAATCCTGCAATAGTAGACAAAGGGTGGTATAAGGAGTTAGCACCATGGATTTGAAGCTCTGATCTGCTTCTTGGGTGGTCATGACAACTTATTTAGCGGGGCTTTTTTTTTTGAGACTCGGTTTACTTTTCTTCAAAATGGGGATGATGAGCTTGCTCTCTCATAATTGTTTTGAGAATTAATTCTTTCCTGCCAGTTGGCTTTCAATTATTTGGGTGCAAAATTGCCTCTGTAATTTGGCTCTCAAGTTATTGACAACCCACAGAAGTGCATTTGGCAAGAGAATATTTGTTGATGAAGTAAAATTCAGAGGTGAAAGAGCAGCCAGCCAACTGGCTTCAGGTCCATGACATTGCTGGGTTAAGTCTTCGCCTGTGCCCGCAGAGCTTGATGCTTCAGGTGAGTGCTTGGAAGCTATCATTTTCTGCAGGTTTTGAAAGGGCTCCCAGGAGGAAGTCAGTCATTATGTTAAATTACTGCTTCAGTTACTATCCACTTTTGAAGACGGTAGATGATTTCTTTTCTTTTTTTTTTTTTTTTAATTCATGTTCATTCATCTCAGTCTAATCACATAGGGACCCTGGGAGGATAATAGCTGGGACATCTCAAGAATTCTAAATTACATTCTTGCTTCTAAACCACAGCACCCATGCAGACTTCAATCTGTCTATGCCTCAACTGTCTCATCTATAAAGTTGAGATGATGCTCTTGAGTAACCCATTGGTTTAAGAAGCTGACATATGCCAATTAGGACACAAAGAGGTGAGCCAGAACTTTCAAACAAGATGGCATCAAGCAATAAGGTGCCGAGGTCAAGATGAAGGCAAACAGGTTTCAGAAACTTTAAGATACCTACTGTTGGACAGTATGAAAGGCCATTAAGCATTTACACATTTCATTAGACTGCTATGAGGCAAGACAGAGAGGACTATACCTGTAGCTGAGAAGAAACTGGGCAGAGAGAGAGCTGTTTCATATCTGGGTGCACTATGGGAGGCTCTTCTGGACTGTTGAGAACAAATATTTACTCAGTTGCCCCAAGGGGGTTTACTATAGGGGTGCTTAGCTAGTCAGAGAGCACAGAAGGTCAACACCAGCTGAAGAGCCTGCCCAGTGGAAGGTCGCTCAGGACATCAGGCCATTCCTGGTCCCAGCAGCAGCTCTAGTGGTTCACCCCACAGGTGATTCAGCCTTCCCTGTGTTGCTTCTGCTTAATTGAGCCTGCGTCTACTTCTCTTGCTGACTTCTGGCTCCCTCTACTTTCTGCTCAAGCTCATGCTTCTTGCTCACTTATGGCTTGTGCCCCATGATGTCTGCTTACTGGCAGCTCTGGTGGCTTCTCTGGTTCTCTTACATGCTGGTTCTTCCAACTACTCTCTTTCTATGTGGCTCAAATTTAAACTTTCCTAGAAGGAGGACCTGCCTATAAAACAGATGCCTATGGCTTAGGCACAAGGCCCTATTCAATCATTTGTAGCCAGGGTGGTTGGTTGTTGTTATCCAAAACATGATATCTTACTTATAAGCTTTGAAGAGAAGGGTCTATCTATGTAACCCTCAGCTATTTTAAGACCTCATACCATCCCCAGGACATGAATATATTTATTTCATCTCTGCTTTCATCACAAAAGAGTTCAGGCTATTACTGACAATGCCACTGTAATGTATAGAAGGTAGCCTATACCATATGCGAGGCGCTGAAATGTTCTCTGGAAACTCAGAGAGAATGCTGATTTAAAACTGGAGATTCAGAAGCTTTGAGGGTAAAGTGAAAATAAAACAGAGCCCTGGAGAATGGTTCGAATTTTGATAGAAGAGAATGAGGAGGTTAGTGCATCTAGGCAGGGAGAATGGGCCAAAGAAAAGCACTAACAAAAGTTTGGGCGTCATTGGTAACTCATCAGTCTGAGCAGGTCAGAAGCTTCCACAGAGAGAGAGGAAGAGGAGCTAAAGCTGACAACTTAAATGCCATGCTAAAGGGTCTGTACTTTACTTATTGGACTAACACTGGAGGAGCCATTAAAGGTTTCCAGTCTGGGCAGGGAAAGGGTTGGGACTGTTTTTAGGAACAGTCTTATGACAGCTGGGTATATAATAGGTGGGAGAGAGAAACAATGGAAGACAAGGAGGTTATTATTGCCCCACTAGGGTGTGTCGGAGAAAATGAGATGAGATAATAGATGTGAAATGCCTCTCTGAGGTAGCAAAGAACAGCCTGTGGTTATTGAGAGTTCACTATGCACAGCCCTCTACTAGGGCATTTCTTAACAATATTTTATTTAACCCAATGATGATATTATAAGGTAGGCGTTATTAATCTTATTTTACATATCATGACACTGAGGCTCAGGCCAATGCAGTAACCTGTTAAAGATCACATGTCGGTGAGCGCTAGAGCTAGAATCTGTACTCAGGTCTGGGAGACTGCAAAAACCGTGCTTTCTGAGGACTCTGGACGGCTTCCCGAAGTCATTGGCAATTGACTTAATGAAGGGGGCAAGAAAACGAGCCGTGTCAAAGAGAACGCCAAGTCTTCAAGAGTGGGTGGTGGGGACTATGGCAGGGCTGTGGACAGAGGCCAGAGAAAGGAGTCGCTTTTTCTTGGGACTTGGAAATTAAAGAGGACATTTTGGGAGGCGAGTAAGGTTATGAGCTTATCTTGACCTTACCTTAAAACAAAATACATGAATCACCCTAAACAGCAGTGGGAGGTGGGGAACATAAACAGAGCAGGAGACTCAGCATGGCAGAAGTGGACCAGTCGATTATTCCATCTGTTTTCTTGCATTTGGACTGACACGAATGACCAGTCCCTTTGCTCCCTGTACCTTGGCCACATTGCCCTACAACCTTGACTGGTCTTCCACCCCTGCCTGCTGGTATTAAACAATGTCCACCTATGGGCCCAGGCTACCCACTCTTCTAGAGGACAGCGCTGCCTACAGCCCTTGGGAGGAGGTGGCAGCCATGGTTCCACAGGATTCCCATGCCCTTGGCCACAGATGGCTGGAGGGGAACCCCATCATGGACTGACCAGCAATCTATGCCCTACCCGGTGGGTGATGGATGCTGAAGGATGAGCTGCTTACAAGAGAGGTCCCTTAATTCTTCAAACAGATCAGCATCCGGCGGAATCGTGTCTCTGATTCTCCAGACCTGTCTAACCACTGACTAAGTAGCCAGTGTTTGAGGGCCGGGCCAAGGCCTCACGAGTCCTACTTACCATCCCACTTTCCAGATCTAGCACGGGGACTGTCACAACGAGACGATGAGCAACTATATATGGATAAATGTTTATTAAATCTCAGCTGCGGACACAGCTCGGGCTTAAACCAGGATATAGAATTGTGCTTAGTTGTTGTTCGCCCTTTTACTACTCTGCTAAATGATTTATTTTATTATGTTATAGGCAGTTTTTTCCGTGTCTGTCTTCCCTAATAATTATCATAACTGCTAACAATACGAGGCACTTCTCTGAGTGTTTTACGTGTATTAGATTGTTCCTTCTTCACAGCAATGTCAAGAATCACTCTTATAACTGTGAAGTCAGTCTGACTCATCTTTGTTATGTAACACTTGTCACCTAGCAGGTGATTGATTAGTATGTGTGCGCAACATGGAGCTGAATTGTCTATTCCCAACTTCATCAACATGTGCTATAATATTTCACATGATATGTATTATAGAGGGGTCTAATCTTATAGGGTATAGTGAGATAATGCTGGGAACGATTGTCAGAATTTGGGGTTCCAGAGGGAGGCAGAGTAAGATATCTGGGATCAGAAACACTAGAGCAAGGGGGTTGGGCTGCAGGAAACTGCGTGCGCTGTTTTGTGATCACAGAAGGCGTTTGGGGAGACGGGGAGTGGGGTGGTCACGTGGGCAAGAGTGCGGAGGGAAAACCTCACGGATGGCTCTCTCCATTTCGGAAGACCATCTTTCTCTGTAGAGCAATGTTAGCGGTCCTCAGCTTCAGGAAATCAACTTCCCTGTCTCACTTGGCGTTTAGTAGGTGTTACAAATCCAGTAGTTAATTTTTACCCTTTGATTTTTTTCTCTGAAAATACAGGATTTTCTTCCTTAAAAGTGATTGTGGCTTTCAATATGCAGAAAGTCGGAGTTCTGAGTTAAAAATCAAAGCTATTGTCACCACAGGGTGCCGCTGGGTCTGGGCTTATACAAAGGCACCTTTACAGTACATTCGCCTGGCACCTGGGGACCAAACTCATCTTGAGAGAAGAGAACCCAAGGCCCACATGTGGTCCACAGCAGGTATCTTAGAGTCTGAATCTAGCAGCCTGTATCCCAGGGACTGTGTCCTAGAATTCTTTATGGTCCAAGCATGGGGACACTTGCAAGTCTTACTTAAGATTGGCTAATCCAGAATCTATGTGAGACCTGGAAGCCCAAGTCACAGGAGCATTGGGACCCATATTGCAGAGTGCCACGCAGGAGGAACAGAGGGCTCTCCCTAGAAGAAAGCGGAGCACGTCCATGCTCCTCTGGGGTCTTTGGGCAGCCTTGTCAGTGTGACTTCAGAGGGAGCAGGCATGGTGGGCGGCAACATAGGTAGAAGCAGGTCAGTAATACCATGGCTCTCTGGAACCCCATCTGACTTAATGCTTTCTTTGCACTCTGTTTCTTGTACCTTCATGAACAAAGGAAGCTTCTGCTATAGTTCTTTCTAGGAATCCTGGGTTATAGAGAGAAAAATGGTATACGCCCAGGGGAGCTGAGAGGACAGTCATACCAGATACCTCCAAAGGACTCCCGGAAACTGCTGGGGGGAATCTGAAGATAGAGAAGGCTAAGGATTCTGCAATAACAGGTTGGAAAAAAAATTACAGAAATAGTGTGCCCTATATCCCTCAGGCCAGCGCTTCCTGTGAGACTTGATTTCCACACAGATTAAGATCAGGCAAGGTGTTCTTTGTCCAGCTGTTCGCAGCCTACCTGGCTTCCCATATAATGAGGACAAGCTGCAGGCAGCAGTGACGGGCCAGCCTTCTGGCGTCATCCCTGCCCGTTTATTGGTCTGACAACCTCTCAGCTCAGTGCAGCCTGTGGATGTGGCCGCACGAGTCAGTCTGTTAGAGCCTGTCAACATGCGTGGATGTGCATTTTCAGCGCTGATAGCACAAAGCAGAGATGTTGGATTGTAATACTGTGGAATGAGAACTTGATGAAAATTTGGAATTTTGAACTAAAAGCTAATTTTGGTATGGTTTTATTTTGAAAAATCCAATTTGTCATGCCTGTTTATCTTTAACAGGATGTTAAAAGGGGACTCTCTATCCCAGAGTTTTTCAGAAGCCTCGGAAGCTGAGAACAGTGTAACGATGGCTCAGTGCAGCCTCAATGGGCGCAAGGGGCCAGACCCCCAGGCCAAACATACTAAGAAATGACCAAGTTTGACCTGCCAGCTTTTGCCCAAGAGCCATGCCTGGGCTGTAGGAGAAGAGAAGAAAGAGGTGAGGAGGTCAGGAGAAAAAGAATTCCATGGGTGCATCATGGGGGTTCTGGGCATTTTTCTGCCCACTCCCTGGGGGTTGGGAAAGCAGTGTGTTCCCATCACCTTGAGCCAGGTGAGGAAGGCTTTTGGAGAGCTGCTGCAGCGATGGGTGAGTCTGCTGGAGCTTGGGGCCCCAGGGACTGGCGTCTGACTTTCATAAGAAGAGTCTGAAGGCCAGAGGCTGGGCCGATCTCCTCCCCTCTGACAGCATAATGAAGGTAGGCGGTGGTGTCAGCGAGCTGTGCTGTATCAGTGGACCCCTGGGGTGAGGCCCCTGGAAGGAAGCTGGCCTGGGGTTATGTTCAAAGAGGGCTTCAGTGGTCTTACGTGGGTGAGAGCGCTTCGTTACAGGTGGAACACTCCCTCCAGTCAGTGTAAGCAGGGAGGGATTTCATAGGGGACGTAAGCCACTTACAGAAACTTTCGGACAGGTTTTAAGTCTGATCTCCCAGGAGCAAGTCTCAGAACCTCCCCGGGGAAAAGAACCGCTGCTGGCCCTCTGCTGACTCCAGGACTGAGCTGTCCCTGCCATCACCCATGTCAGAGCATGAACGCCATGCCCACCTGTGCCCACCTGTCTGTTTTCTCACGTCTAACTTCAGCACATCATCTGGTGTCCTCCGGTCAGCGAAACCCTTGTCACATGTCCATGCCCTAGCACCATGGGTACTGGAAAATGTTGCATTATGGATTCTTCCTTGGGGAACTGGGGTTCATATTGTGGGAACTGGGAAAATGCAAGAGGGTGTGCAAATAATAGTTGTCCGCTTACCTTCATGGAAGGGTAGGTTGCTGGGAGTCACAGCAGAGGGGCGAGTTCTGTGCAGTGAGCCAGGAATAGGTGTTGCCTAAGACAAAAGAGCTGGCTTTGAAGGTGCCAGCAGGAAGTTTTCTAAAGAGACAGCAACAGCCCTGGCTGGTGTGGCTCAATTAGTTGGAGTGTTGTCCAGCAACTGAAAGGTTGCAGGTTCGATTCCTGGTTGCGGTACATGCCTACGTTGTTGGTTCGATGCTCAATCCCCGATCCCTGGTTCGGGCACATGCAGGAGGCAACTGATCGATGCTTCTCTTTCACATTGATGCTTCTCTTTCTCCCTTCCTCTCTCTCTCTAAATGCAATGAAAAAAAAAATGTCTTCCGGTGAGGATTAAAAAAAATTTAAAAATAAAGAGACAGCGCAGCTCCAGGAGACCATGAGTGGCTGTGGCCTCTGCCATGCTGCAGAGCACCAGGCCCTTTCCCATGAGCTTCATTTAAGGAAGCCCTTTCCTCCGCCTCCGCCACAGGTCCCCTGGCCTGGGCCTTGAAGGGTGATAAGCAGTAACTAGTGGGGGTGGGGGGAGGCGGAGCAGGAAGGAAAGAGAAATTGGCCATATCCCCTTACCTCCTGCAAGGCTGTATTGAGGAATGGGCAAAGTTTTAATCGGGCAAAAGCCTGTAGTTCCTCCCCATCCTGGCTTTATTGAGATGTAATTGACATACAACATTGTGTAAGTTTAAGGTATACAGTGTTTTTCTTCGATGCATTTATAAATGATTACCGCCATATTAATTAGCTACCACTTCTATCCTGTTACATAGTTACCATTTCTCTTTTGTGGTGAGAACATTTAAGATCTCTTAGCAACATTCAAGTACATGAAACAGTGTTATTAACTGTGATCACCTTGCTGCACATTAAATCCCCAGACTTGTTACTCTGATAATTGATAGTTTATATACTTTGACTAATATCTCATTTTCTCACCCACAGCCCCTGATGACTGCTCCTCTACTCACTGTATCTCTGAGTTTGGCTTTGTTAGATTCCACACATAAGTGAGATCGTGCAGTATTTACCTTTCCTCTGTCCGACTTATTTCACTTAGCATAATTCCCCCAAGGCCCATCCAAGTGGTAAAAGCCTGTAGTTTTGATTATTTATTTGTTACATTAGATTGGTTTATTTAACGGTTGAAAATAACTTGATGACTTTTCAGCATCTAAGAATAATGGGGAAAGCCCTGGCCGCTGAGATTTCACCCCCAAGTAGGGAAGGAGGCCACAGGGAATGCTGGATGGCAGGAGAGAAAGAATAAGATGGACTCTGTCTACCCTCTGGCAAGCCTGGTTTATCCAGTCCGCTGGTTATAAGCATTATTATTATGAAAGGATATTTATTATTGTTTCCATTTTATTTTATTCAACTTTAGTTTGTTCATAAAACCATTGAGAATTCAGGAGGAAATATGGAAAAAGATAAAGGCAGGAGAGACATTCACATCTTATTATTGCTGGTGTTTTTAATTCCCATAGGCTGCTTATTGAAGGTCAAGAATGAGAGAGATCTGACCTGACTGGAGCAGCTTGGTTGGCTGGGTGTCGTCCCACAAAATGAGAGGTCACTGGTTTGATTCCTGGTCAGGGCACATGCCTGGGTTTTGGGTTCGGTCCCCGATTGAGGTACGTATGAGAGGGAACCGATTGATGTTTTTCTCCCTTCCTTCTTCTCTCTCTAAAAATAAACAAATAAAGTCTTTAAAAAAGAATGGAGACCTGCCTGGCAGTGGAGGCAACTTCCTAAACAAGGAGTGACTTAATAGTGCCGCTGTGCTATCCACTTTATAGTAAATGTCATTGTCTTTTATGCTCTGAAGAGCCCCATGAGATTGGTATAATCCTTCCACCTTATGGTTGGGGACACTGAGCCTTGAGCAAGTTAAGCAGCTCATGCAGCATCAGAGGCTCTTAAATAGCTTTCATCTTCCTCTACTGCCCAACTGAATTGTGCTGCGCCATAGATGTGTTCCCCCGGGTAATTTAAGAGGGCACTTCTCTTGCCATGATACTTGCTGGCTTTCCTTGAGCACTGAAGATATTTTATTCACTGTTCTATGCACTTCATAATTTTATCATTTAATATTCCCATCAGTTCTACAAGATAGGTGCTATGGTTATTCTCATTTTACAAATACCAAGAGTCAGGCAAACGTGCCCGAAAGCCACACATCTGGTGAGCGGTGGAGTGAGGATTGAGAGTCAGGCAGCCTCGCGCTGCAGGCAGACCCTAAGCCACTATGTTCTACCACCATGGAATCGCCAAGGCTGAGCCAAAAGGAAAAAGGCCTGCCCCCTGGCTTCCCATCCTGTGGCTGTGAGAGCAGGGACAGTCTCCTCTTCTGCTCCCTCTGACATTGCCCATTCCCCGCTGCTTTCCTTGCATCTCAGGGAGAGGGGTTCAAGGTGCATCAGCCCTTCCGCCTGAGCCCGGATGCCATCTCTCCTCTCTCCTTGGGGACTTTGCTCCTTATAAACTCTCTACTGTGCCTTCTACCCTGACTTGATGGCTAGTGACAGTAGATCGTTTAAGAGACAAGCTGTCTCAATAGGTCATTTTGCCTGGAGAGAGGGCCATTTGGGGAGCGCAGTCTTAATAAGGAAGCAGACAAATACGTGAAGTGCTCAACAGCAGATATGAATGAGAGTTTGCTGAAGGGAAGGGGAGGGTCTGGACTACCTGACAGGGTGAAGCAGGAAGCCAAGTGGAAGAGAGAAGCAAAGAGAATTCTTTAAGGTCAAAATGGTCAAGGAACTTTTAAGAAAGGGGCTGTCTTTCAGCTTTGTGGTATTCTATAATAAGCTGTGATGTAATATCTCAACCTTGACTGAAGCTGGCTACACACCATCTTGAACTGGTGGCACTTCAAAAAGTATAATATCCCCTACCTAAAATTAAATTCCCACACTTCTAAAAAATAACAAAAAACAAACCAAAAAAAATGAAAAAACAAAACTACCTCCGGCCTTCCGAAAAGATCAGCACGCTAGAGTTGGTTTGAACACCAGTACCCCGCTCACTACCTTCATCAAGTGACATGACCTCTCTGTATAATACGGTTAATAATTCTTAGCTCTGAGAGCTTCGTCCGCACATGGGAGATAATCATCACTGATTGAGCAACTGTGGCTTGAACACCTCCTGAGTGGAAGGCACAAGGGGTAAGCTCTGCGGGACACAAAGATGAACTAGATAAAGGAAATGCCCTTAAGAAGTTCAGGCTATAGAATGGGAGATTGAAATCAGGAACCATGATTCAAGGCAGAAAGTGCTAAAACACCTTGCACCAGATCCAGAGCAAATGTCACTTCCTGGAAGAGGCCTCCCTGAGCGCCGTGTGGCACGCGGCCCACGTTCGCCCTCTGCCACCGCACCTGGTTTTGGTTTCTTACAGCAGTCTTTATGGATGACGTCGTCATGGCTACTGAATGTCTTACTTACCAGACTTTGGTCGGGCTCCTTCTCCAACACGTGCGCCTTATGAGAACAGAGGCTCCCTCTGGCCCGCGCATCACTGCTAAACAATGCCCCCTAAGTACCTGTGGATGAGCAAATGAGAGATGCAAAATTCACGGTTCAAAGAAAGAATGCAGAGATGAGAGGTTGTTTCTACATATAAAAGTGCTTGGTAAAACGCTCACGACTTTCCCAATGGGGAGATTCTGGTCTGTCAGAGTTGTGTCATTTCTGGCAAAGCCTAAGGGGGATATCGTCCCCCAGGACTGAGCCTGGGGACTGAGCGTGGGCAGGTCACGGCCCTGAATGCGGCTGGAGGAGAGAGAGGAGCCCGCCTCCACCCAGCCCCTGGAAGAAACAACCCCCGATTCTCGCCCTGGGTAGAAAAGGGCTGATTTCTGGCACCTTCCTGGAGGATGAACAGAGGAAATCAGTGCTGTCAGATGAAGCCGTTTTTTCACATTGTTCTTAGTGAGTTATTTAACACAACTTGATTTCGCACGTCAGTGCCATATGTGGACAAATCTATGAACTTATATCAGAGAGCCTTTAGCCTTTAGAGTATACTTTGAAACTAATGTATAAAGTGCCAGTAGCATAACTACCATTCAAAATAGAACACACACACACACACACACACACACACACAGACCAAACCCGGAATACTGCAAACACTCTAAGATAACTTGATTAGACAAAATTTAAACAACCTAGGAAATATCTATATCTTGTCTGAAAAGACTATAATTAAGTGTCTAATAAAAAAAATGATCTATAATTCCCACCACTTTTCCTTACAGTCCTTGTAAGATCAATAATAAAATACAAGTTTTTACAATCTCATTATAGTTAAATTGCATTTACTAACCATGGCCTCCTTCTTCATTAAAATAATATTTATTCAATAATTATTGCAAGTGTCAAACCAATTTACACAGGCTCCTGGATTTCCATACTGCTAGATGCTTACTGCACCAAACTCAACTGTTTTTGTTTGCAGTCATCACAAAACTTTTCTCCACTGAATGGCAATGAAAAGATGACCCTTCCTTTCACTGTTCCTCCAGAGGGAAACACATCAGGAAATTGTCACCTGTGGTTTCAGCATGGGATAAGACCGGGGCGGGGGGGCAGGGGGATAGTTTGAAAGTGAATTCCATCTGGATGCTTGACATAAACCAGGGACTCAATGGATAGTTCTCAGTTGCCGAAATTCCTCTGGAGTAAAAGCCACCAATGACATTAAGAGTCTCTCAAGAGAGAGAACTCACATTTATAAAATTCCTACTGTCACTAAGTAACTCTACATGTGCTGTCCTGTTTAATGTGGTGCCAAAAACATCTAACAACTATGTATTATTTACCACCACATGTCTTGTGTTGTTCTCTGGGGATTTGGTGGTATGAAGAAGAGAGAACCTAGGCTCAAAGGCCATATATTTAATCTTCATAATAATCTTTTGGGGTGGGTGGCTACTATTCCCATTTATTTACAGTGCAGATTCCCATGTGGATTTGAGTATGTCTGCAGCACTGTGCCCAGAAGACGTCCATCTGCATGAAAGAACGAAGAACATTATGAGAGAGAGCTCCCTGAGGGAAACTGAGCACAACCATCTTGACCCTGCTGAAAGGTCAGTAACATGGGGAGTTTGCCATTGATATCCTTGAACCTACTGACAAGAATGTGTGTCTGGGTCCTAAGGAGGTAAATGAATATCAAAACAAAAAAACAAAACAAAACAGAGCCATTTCCCTGAAAACTGCGTATGCTCACAGGCCATAAGCAGCAAGCTTTGGTGCCAGCCCTCCCTGGCCCAGACCAGAAAGTCTTCTGCCCAGCCTCTCGCTCCTCCTTTCTTCCTTCCTAACTCCATCCCAACTCTGCTCAGTCCTTCACTCTTCCTCCTTAAAGAGGATGCTCACTCTGGGGAAACTGGCCCCATAGCCACTCTGATGGTGAGCCTGTGTGGTGTCAGGCCGCCCATCCCCCTCGCCATTGGCTACCTCAACAGTCAGTGCAGGGTGCACTCTGGCTCTACCAGGGTCTGCTGGGAAAATTCTCTCATTTTCCTTTAGGAGGATGTCCAGAAGCAACCTCCTCTCTCTGGACATTGCTGTGATGGGCATGTTCTGGAACGGCTTCTGTTGTTTTGCTACCAAATTCAAATGAAGCCAAAACACAGAATAGAACAAAGCCAAGAGGATCATTAGAAAACAGAGTTGAAGCCCCTGGAGTTCATGAACCTGAAAAGTGCCTGGCAGAAACGATCCCCCTTGATTTTATTTTCCCCGTCTTCCATGTATTACAGCCCCTCTTATAGCTGGGCACATGGCCATCCAGAATGAAGACTTCTCTTTGCAATCTGGCATATCCATGTGACTAAGCTCAGGCCGATGGAATATAAGCAGAAATGTCACTTAGCAGCTTCTGGGAACCTTCCTTAGAAGACTGCTGGTTCATGACCTCTCCTTCATCCTTTCCTCCTTCCTGCTATGGGGACATGAACTCAATGATTGGAGCTCTAGCCACCACCTTAGACTATGACAACAGCACTTACCCCATTAGGAAATGACAGAGTACTGAGCAGGAAGAGTCTGGAAGAAGACAAGAATTTGTCCATGTTTTTGTTGACCACAGTTTTGATACAAGCTCTGGTCTTTCAGTCTCTGGCCTTGCATGTGTGTGAGATAAACAAAGATCACTTAGGCCACTTTTGGTTTAAGTCTCTATTTCTCACAAATTAACCTAATCTTCACTGGTACATACGCCTTCTTGCCTTTGGACTTCTACTTTATTGTCTCACAGATAATAAATTTCACTTGATTGATCCAGATTGGGTTGAGTTTTCTATTAATCTGCAATGAAAAACATCCTAGGTAATACATGGAGTGAGACAACCTCATCCCCACTTGACTACAAAGTACCTTATAGCTTTGCCACCTTGGGACATGCAGCATATTGATAGCTACACCAGGATAAAGGTGGCATTAGAGAGGTGGTACCTGCAGGAGATGTTATTGCCCAGTGGTAGCTGAAAGATACGATGATGTCCATCAGAGGGGGAAACCTGAAAAGAAAGGTGTTCTGCACATGGTAGTCAACATGATAGCTATGTAGATTCATCTTAGAGTTAATGCAAGACCCCCCAAGGCTCTCAGGAATATCTGAGTATTCCATAGGCTAGATGGAATAAAAATGAGTAAAATATACTTTATTATCTTACGTTGAGCTCTGCTAACCAACACGTCGGTAAAAATAGAAAAAGTTGAACTACAAATATGTGAGGAAATATGCTTAGAATAGTTAAATAATTTGCCCAAGTTTATGTAAATAACTCCACAATCTGAATCAACACCAAAACCTTATAAAGGGACATTTTTTAACATCATTTTTCCCCTAATACTAATTATTGCCTTCCTCTAAATAAATACATTCTTGTTTTCTGCCAAAGAGTTTCTAGTATTGGATGAAAAAACTTAATCATATTTATAGTAATACCCACTGACCCAAGATAACCAAAGATAACCTATCCAGAATGTTGGTAACTGAAGGTTCCTTTCTTTTTTTTAAATATATATTTAATTGATTATGCTATTAGAGTTGTCCCTTTTTTTCCTCCCCTTAATTCCCCTCTGCCCTGTACCCCTCATCCCACCAGCATTCCCCACCCCTTAGTTCATGTCCATCGGTCATATATATAAGTTCCTTGGCTTCTCCACTTCCTATACTATTCTTAACCTCCCTCTTTCTATTTTGTATCTAGTATTTATGCTTCTTATTCTCTGTACCTTTTCTCCCATTCTCCCTATCCCCTGGCCTCCACTTCTGTGATTCTGTTCCTGTTCTAATTGTTTGCTTAGTATGTTTTTGTTTTTTAGGTTCAGTTGTTGTTAGTTGTGAGTTTGTTATTTTACTGTTCACAGTTTCTGATCTTCATCTTTTTCTTAGATAAGTCCCTTTATCGGTTCATACAATATGGGTTTGGTGATGATGAACTCCTTTAACTTTTTCTTATCTGGGAAGCACTTTATCTGCCCTTTCATTCTAAATGATAGCTTTGCTGGCTGGAGTAATCTTGGATGTAAGTCCTTGTCTTTCTTGACTTTGAATACTTCTTGCCAGCCCCTTCTTGCCTGCAAGGTTTCTTTTGAGAAATCAGCTGATAGTCTTATGGGAACTCTTTTGTAGTTAACTGTCTCCTTTTCTTTTGCTGCTTTTAAGATTCTCTCTTTATCTTTAATCTTGGGTAATGTAATTATGATGTACCTTGGTGTGTGCTTCCTTGGGTCCAACTTCTTTGGAATTCTCTATGCTTCCTGGATCTCCTTGAAGTCTATTTCCTTTGGCAGATTGGGGTAATTTTACTTCATTATTTTTTAAAATAAGTTTTCAATTTCTAGCTCTTCCTCTTCTCCTTCTAACACCCCTATGATTCAGATGTTGGAATGTTTAAAGTTGTCCCAAAGGTTCCTAAGCCTCTCCCAATTTTTCTGAATTCTTGTTTCTTCATTCTATTCTGGTTGAATGTTTCTTCCTTCTGCTCCAAATCATTGATGTGAGTGCTGGTTTCCTTTCCTTCACTGTTGGTTCCCTGTAAATTTTTTTTTTCACTTTGCATAGCCTTCACTTTTTCCTCTATTTTGTGACCATATTCAACCATTTCTGTGAACATCCTGATTACCAGTGTTTTGAACTATGCATCTGATAAGTTGGTTATCTCTTAATTGCTTAGTTCTATTTTTGGAGCTTTGATCTGTTCTTTCATTTGGGCTATCTTTCTTTGTTTCAGCACACCTGTTATGTTGGGAAGGGTGGAGCCTTAGGTATTCACCAGGGCGGGGCAACCCAGGTCGCTGTGTTGTGATGCTATATGTGGAGGAGGGGTCAGAGCGAGAACAGTGCCACTTGCTTGGCTCTTGGCCATCTTTCAGTCACTTACCTGGCTACCGACAAGCAAGTTGGGCCCTTCTTGTGCTAATTCCTGGGTGGGTGGGTTTGTGTACATTCTAGGACCCTGTGGATCTCTCCAAAGAACTCTTCTGTGAGAATGGGAGTTTCTCCCACTGCTGCAACCCGCACAGGTTTTTACATTCAGAGGTTTTGAGGCTTTGTCTTCCCCTACTTGGTTGCGCGGTCTGTCTCTCTCCCTCGCTGTTCCTCCAGGTTTTTTGTTTTTTGTTTTTAAAGTTAGAATAGTTTTTATAAGGATTTGTTATAACATATGTAGTGACTGTTCACTCTACAAAATCTGGATCATAGAGCTCATGATACACCTAGTTGGCAATAGCACCCAGGTTTTCCAAACTGTCAGTCATCATTTTTCTCTTGTCTGCATTGACTTGTTCTCATTAGCTGCTTTCTGCTTTTGTTGCATGATCTCAGAGTCCCTTTGTTTTCTCTGCACGTTACGTGCAGGTTTATCTGCACGTAAATGTGCAATCGCCTGGTCCTCCAGCCATCACCTTGCCACATGTCCTCTCTGCCCTGGCTGCCCGTCTCTGCCCCTCCTACCGGTTGGGATGAATGTTTCTTCTTTAGTTCCTTGGTTGTTGAAATTCCATACAGTTCGATTTTCTGGCGGTCTGGTTATGTTTTGTTTTTAAATTTGTTGTTGCCCTTTTTTTGGTCATATGAGGAGGGAAAGTGTATCTCTGAAAGTTCCTTTCTTGATATAAGTTCTGTGATTCTATGATCTGAGCCCTAACTGTCAATGTTAAGTCAAACTATATTTTTGAGGCTCTATTCATATAATTTTAAATAATGCACATATTCCTCCATAATCTTAATTAAGAATAAGATTAAATTTGATATTGAAATGATTCAAATAACTTTCACTGTTGGATTGTTCAACTGTAAAATTGTCTTTCCAGTTTCAACCAGCCGTCCTTAGCTTTGGAACAATGTGCAAATTAGTAAACCTGGCAGAGAGAAAAGACAGACATTTTTGCAAAGATTGGCCATAAAATGTGCTATTTTTTTCCCCCTTCAGGCTGTTGGCTTACCAAATGCAAAGAGTAAATCTCAAGAGATTCAGATGCTCAATTTGAATAAACAAGCAAAATCTTGGATACTTATCAAAACTCTGGCAAAACTAGGCCAGAAATGGACCTGATTTTCATGGGCGGTTTCCAGAATTTCCTGCTTCCAGTAGGACTGGACTATCTTGGGAAGAGTCTACCAGCGACTGGGACCAGCTGGACATTACTGGAGAATATTCAAAGATTGAAAAGATAGTGCGTGCTGTTTAAAGCTGCAAGAGAGATGGAAATAATTAAAACATAGTACTGAAAAGAAAGTATCTACTACTTGACTTGCTGCTGCTTTTATTTCTCTAAGGAAAAAAACCCCTGAAGGGTTCTATTCTTTCTGCGTCTGGTACTTCTCCAGAAGAGACTGATGTGGTGAACCTCACACCTAACAAACCTACGCCATGCCTTAGCCATTACTAATGACTGTGAATCAATAAGCTGAACGAGGCTAATATGCAATCTATGATAAATAATAGTCTGATAATGAGTCATCCTTCTCTGAGCCAAAGAGGACTATCCACTCATTCCAAAGCGGTGGGTAATACATCTCTTTGGAGAAAGAGGGTCCAAAGAGGCATTGAAGAGCCAGCTTAACCCTCTGTGGTGAACACAATCGATCAAAGCACAAGATCCCCTCCAACTTCTTTCTAGTGTGCCTGCCTTTACAGAAGAGGTCAGGAAGCTAAACAGTACTCACCAGCCTCCCTGACAGCCAGAGTTTTGCATAACATTTGGATTCTACTAACTGGAATCACTAGCGCAAGATGTGAGGTAGAGGTGGGATGGATGCTACACTTCCACTTCTGCTACTTCTGCAGGCAAACGCTGCCATTGCAGAAACAACATGGCCCTAGTAACCAGCTGCTGGCTTTGCATGAGTCTAATGGCAGCGTGCAAGCCCTCCATTTGGCAAGTATGGATTCCAGACCTGCGACTTTCAGGGGATCACTGAGGAAGGCATATTCTTGAAGGTGCTGGTGTCCTGACCGTGTACCCTAATTGTACTGGCTTCCTGACTGTGGCAGTGGGGGTAGTTCCGGAGCCACGCAGCCCTAGCAACCACTCCCACATCTGGTGAGCAGCTCCCTGATTACAGAAGATGGAGTAGCTGCTTTGGTGTCCCCGTTCTGGAGCTTTGAGAGCTGTTTCTACCAATACAACCTTCCCTTCTTCTATTTTTGAATGGTATTCTACTGGCACTTTATACATTAGTTTCAAAGTATATTCTAAAGGCTAAAGGCTCTCTGATATAAGTTCATAGATTTGTCCACATATGGCACTGACGTGCGAAATCAAGTTGTGTTAAATAACTCACTAAGAACAATGTGAAAAAACGGCTTCATCTGACAGCACTGATTTCCTCTGTTCATCCTCCAGGAAGGTGCCAGAAATCAGCCCTTTTCTACCCAGGGCGAGAATCGGGGGTTGTTTCTTCCAGGGGCTGGGTGGAGGCGGGCTCCTCTCTCTCCTCCAGCCGCATTCAGGGCCGTGACCTGCCCACGCTCAGTCCCCAGGCTCAGTCCTGGGGGACGACATCCCCCTTAGGCTTTGCCAGAAATGACACAACTCTGACAGACCAGAATCTCCCCATTGGGAAAGTCGTGAGCGTTTTACCAAGCACTTTTACACGTAGAAACAACCTCTCATCTCTGCATTCTTTCTTTGAACCGTGAATTTTGCATCTCTCATTTGCTCATCCACAGGTACTTAGGGGGCATTGTTTAGCAGTGATGCGCGGGCCAGAGGGAGCCTCTGTTCTCATAAGGCGCACGTGTTGGAGAAGGAGCCCGACCAAAGTCTGGTAAGTAAGACATTCAGTAGCCATGACGACGTCATCCATAAAGACTGCTGTAAGAAACCAAAACCAGGTGCGGTGGCAGAGGGCGAACGTGGGCCGCGTGCCACACGGCGCTCAGGGAGGCCTCTTCCAGGAAGTGACATTTGCTCTGGATCTGGTGCAAGGTGTTTTAGCACTTTCTGCCTTGAATCATGGTTCCTGATTTCAATCTCCCATTCTATAGCCTGAACTTCTTAAGGGCATTTCCTTTATCTAGTTCATCTTTGTGTCCCGCAGAGCTTACCCCTTGTGCCTTCCACTCAGGAGGTGTTCAAGCCACAGTTGCTCAATCAGTGATGATTATCTCCCATGTGCGGACGAAGCTCTCAGAGCTAAGAATTATTAACCGTATTATACAGAGAGGTCATGTCACTTGATGAAGGTAGTGAGCGGGGTACTGGTGTTCAAACCAACTCTAGCGTGCTGATCTTTTCGGAAGGCCGGAGGTAGTTTTGTTTTTTCATTTTTTTGGTTTGTTTTTTGTTATTTTTTAGAAGTGTGGGAATTTAATTTTAGGTAGTGGATTTTATAGCTTTTGAGATTATGGAAATGCCAGTTTAACAAATATGGAACACCAGGATCAAGAAGTTGAGAATTCTGCAATCTGACTGTCAGGGAATGATGGTTTGGGGGGGATGCAGAGTAGGAGAATGGAATTTTATCTGGGTTATAATGATCGGGTTTTAGAATCTCTGCATGGAAAGCTGCTTTAGCTCACAGAAAAAAAAATTAAAGGTTTTGCTGTTTACAATTTAATCCTAATTATTTATGTTCTAGAAAAGCTGACACTTTCAATTAAATTGGTACTGGGAAGTAGGGGAGTGGTATTGTGAAATTGCAGGACACGAATGAAGAAAGTTTTCTGGTAATCTGGTTTCGTCTAATATTGCTTCATTGTTCTTTTGTGACTTTTATTAGACTTTGTGACGTTTTCATCTAAGTTGGATATCTGTGTTTTTGAAGATATCCATTACAGGGAAGAAAATATCAACACGAAGAGTGTGAGGAACTCTTAATCAGAAAAGTATTATTTCATTAGAGAGGAAAAATACACAGAGTTTAATGTTGGATGTAGAATTTGTTAAGTGAGTGAATTCATGAGAGCTTGCATCGAACAGCAAAATGCTGTGGGAGGGCCTAGGAAGAATGGGGAGGCCAGTTAAATGTTTACATTCTGTTGCATGCAAGAGGATGCTAAGCCAACAGCACAGTTGTTCTCCAGCCAGAGGGAGCCATTCCTGGTGCTTCCTACTCTGTGTGAATGATATTTTCATGAAAAAAGTCATATGCAAATGAGGAAGGCTGTAATTAAAGGGGATTGGGGGAAGTAACGTCACTTTGGGAAAGGTTTGCTGAGGAGCTTAGGAAGATTTGTGCCCTGAACAAAGGATGAAATTATAAGGATCTTATAGTGCAAATGCAAATAATTTTACTTGTGACCTTGGACTTAGAAACCTCTTGAGTTATGCAGACCTGGTACATTTCTTACTGATTTGGTCACAAGTTGTATAAATTTGGCAAATGTGGGTGGATGCACATTGCCTTACCTTTTCCAGTGGTGGTCTTTCCTGTAGGGAGGACACCAGTCACTATTCCTCTCATGACTTTATCAAATGGGCTTGAACTATCAGCAATTGTGGAGACTTCCTACTGTTACTATTTTTCCTGCTTCTCTTTGCTACCAAGGACAGTCCAGCCTAACAAGAGTTGTTAGGATTGAGTAGAAGATGACCTCCTGGTATTTGTGCACTTGTGAGACCCCTTTCCTTGTGCGTGGGTTGGACTTGCTAACTTCTAACTAATAGAATGTGGCAGAAAATGATTGGATGTTGTTATGAAAATATTAGGTTATAAAAAAGACCCGTGGCTTCTTGAACACACACTCCCATTTTCTCACTTAGATCCCTCAGTCTAGGGGCAGTAAGCTTCCATGTAGTGAGCAGCTCTGTGGAGAGACCCACGTGGCAAGGAACTGATGTCTTTAGCCAGCAACCAGCAAGGACCTGCCAACAGTCGTGTGAGTGAGCTTGGAAGCGTCTCCTTTTCCAGTCAAGCCTTCAGATGACTGGCAGCCTCAGCTGATACCCTGGGTGCAGTTCTGTGAGAGACCCTCCGTTAGAATCTCCCAGTTAAGCCTTGTCTGGATTCATGATCCTTACAGTTGTTGTTTTGTTGTTTTTAGCTGTAAGGTGTGGGATTATTTGTTATGCAACAGTAGAGGACTGAGAGAGAGAGAGAGAGAGAGGAAAAAGGAAAGATCAACAGTGGTACATGAAAGAGAGAGGAACAACTTCAGTGCAGCGTTCCTACTCAGAGGAAATTTTAAAACAATATATCACTAAACTTGCTTGGTTGTGATTCTAAAAGCCATGCTAATATTTGATATATTTGCTTAAATATTTTACAAATAAGGGCTTACAGCATATTTTTGCATCTGTCACTTTACTAACATTCTCTCTTTGAAGAGACATTCTTTGCATACATTTCTTTAGTTCTTTAGGTGTGATTTTCTTTGGTTATTTAAACATATTTAAAATAGTTGATTTCTAGTCTTGGTCTAGTAAGTCTAATACCTGTGCATCTGCAGGTATAGCTTCCATTGACTACTTTTTTCTTGTGTAAAGGTCATACTTTCTTCTTTCTTTGCACATCTTATAACTTTTTGTTGAAATTAGACATTTTAAATAAGATAATGTAGCATTTTTGGAAATCAGGTTCTCTCCTATTCCCATGATTTTTTGTTGCTGTTTGTTGTATTGTTCATTCATTTTGTAACTTTTCTGAACCAATCCTGGGAAGTCTTTATTCTTTGTCATTATTAAGTTCTCTGTTGTTCTGTTTCCTCTACCAACATCCATTAGCAAGTCATTAGAAGGGTCTTTGGCTTTATATTCAAAATATAGTCAAAATCCCTACCTTCTTCTCCAGCTACCACCCTAGTCCAAGTGCCTGCTTCTCTCTTCTAGGATTCTCCTAAATGGACTTCCTGCTTCCTCTTTTGCCCCTCCACAATCTTCTATATAGGAGCAAGGATGGTCTGGCCTTCTTCAGTTCATCTTGATACTGTCCTCTAAGGCTACATACCATGCACTGTAAACAGTAAATGTTAAATCAATATCTATTTGCATGTGGTAAATTATATTGTTACTCTTCTGCCTAAACTCTCCAGTGGCTTCCCATTGCACTTAGAATAAAACAGCCACTTCCCTTCCAAGACATCTGGGAGCCGGGCAGATAGGCTTCTCTCCACCACTCTGACCTCATGTCCTCCCCCTCTGCCCTCACTCAATGGGCTCCAGGCCTCTGGGTTTCCTCAAGTTGCTTAAACACATCAGCACTTTTCTACCTTGACAGCCCTGGATTTTTCCTTTCTTGTTTAGAATATTCATCCTAACACCTTCATGTGGCCACCTCCTCTGTATTATTCACTTCTCAGCTCAAATGTTATGTTTTCAGAAAGGTCCTCCTTGACCACCCTGTCTAAAGAGGTGACTCTCCTCATGTCAATTTCAAGTCCTCAAGTCAATCCTACAATCTTGTGTCATCGTCATCACAGTATTGGAAATGACTTTGTTAGTTTAATTTGTTGTCATGATGGTAGTCTGCCTTCTCCTTGAGAACATAAATACTGTAGGAGCGGGGATCTTGACTATATTAGTTTCCAGGACTTGGAACAATGCTTCACATGAAGAACGTAGGAAGCACTCAATAAATATTTGTCAAATGAATAGAGGAATAATAATTCCTTGAATGAAAGAACAATAAATGGATATAAATGCAAAGTTAATAAAGCAAAATATGTGGATATGGATGCATATTTAGAGGGAGGTCTGAAATAATTATATTAACAATAGTAATAATTATTGTAAAATTATCAGATGTGACTGGTCCCTAGGAGCAGTCTCTGTCCTCATCTTGTTACCATAAAATAGAACTTGGATCTTTATCACATCCTCCCCAAACCAAAAAAAAAAGTGAATTTCAGAAAGCATTGATAAACAGTAGTAAAGTGTGTGCAAGACCTATTGAAAACCCTTTTTGTGTATTAACACATTTAATTCTGACAAGAACTTTATGAGATAAGTGCTATATTATCTCTGTTTTATATATAAGGAAGCCAAAGCATGCAGATGCTGGATTAAATTGCTCAAAGTTGCACAGCCCGTGGTGTGTGCAGGGCCAGGAGTTGAAACAAAGACCCTGGCTCCAGAGTCAATATTCTCAACCAGCGCACTAAGGGAAAAGCTGGTGAGAAACTGTGGAGAAGGTTCTATCACACCGCATAGAGCACAACCATGGATACTTCCATTAAGCATCTCAGGTCTTCCAGCAATGCCTCGTGTCTGTGAATAGCTCCTCTGTTGCCCCACCCCCTCCAAAGGATGATAGCTTGACAGGCACCAGCATTTCTGGCCTCTCCAGAATCCTCTTTTCCTCCCTCTCCCACTCTGTCTCTTCCTTCTTCCTTTTCTTTAAGCAACACAAGCTAGCTCCCCAAAGCGTTCTCCCAGCTTTCGTACTCACGTCATTCCACTGAGCACGGACACCCAGAGGGTCCTCTTCTTTAGAACT
The DNA here is from genome assembly GCF_021234165.1 of Pteronotus mesoamericanus. Taxonomy (NCBI): domain Eukaryota; kingdom Metazoa; phylum Chordata; class Mammalia; order Chiroptera; family Mormoopidae; genus Pteronotus; species Pteronotus mesoamericanus. The sequence goes on along the minus strand of NW_026555234.1, from coordinate 15,110,454 downwards.
TGTGGTAAATAAATTATTTTTTCTGCCACAAATATATTTTTCCTCCCATCACACTGATAACATTGGAATGAAAGTGTTAGGATTCGGGATGGCAGTTGTGAGAGATTTTTCTTTCTCATTTTTGTTCTTCCACTCAAAAAGAGAAAGCACGGTGATACCAATTAAATATATTTCCTCACTGTACAAAAACTGCTTACCCATTGGCTTTATATTTAATTGTTCCTGGGAGCAAAGGTACCCCATAGAGTAAAAATAAAAGGATAAGTTAGAAAAAGAAAAGAAAGAAGCTGATGCAGAAATAATATACTCCACTAAATTTTAAATATAAAAAAAGATGTGGCATAATGCCAACCCTCAAAAGAGAGAGATGCTAAAAGGGTGGGGTGTGCTCCTGTCTCTGTAACACCTTACGTGGCAGAGTTCTGTCTCCCCAACCTATGTAAGCTGTCCTTTTAGGGAATAAACTACGTAGCAAATCCCCAGTTCTTCCCTTTTTTCCGTGGTAGCCTGGTTTATTCCTGGTCTCGCCCCACAGGCCTCTCTTTCCCAGGGATAACCAACAGGAAGGTGTAGGCTCATCAGCTCCGGGGCCCGGAACCAACTGTTCTGGGTGACGCTGGCCCTGTGAGCTCAGGAAGGACCTGACCCTTTGTCAAGTCCTGTATACCCAAGCTCCAACTCCTAGAAAATGGGCTAGAAATTAGAGTAATATGTGCGCTTTTGGCAGAGGCTTCGGGCTGCCGTATTTTGCTTCAGCTTGGTGATTTAGCCGTATTCACCCTCCAGATTTCCAGGAAACAACAAGAACAACAAATTATAATGGCATGTAGAAGTTTTTGAGAATGAAGTCATTTTATAAAATGTTACCATTATTGAATGTAGGAGAAGCGGAGGTCTGGAAGTAAACTGATTTGCTCAGCAGGCTAGTGGCGCCCAGATTGAGGACCGCCCGCTCCTTTCAGCACACAGTGCCACCCCACGTAAAAGTTCGGTTCTGCTCAGCTTTCACTCGGGACCATGTGAACTAACATGACAGCAGAAGTCACACATCCACCTGAAGATGGCCTTTTGTAAGAAAAATCGAGGCAACCCAGAACTTGATTGGAAAGCATAAATGCATTTGTTCATATAACACTTCTTTGACCCCATGACCCCATTTACCAAATGTCCTGTTACTCTGACTTCCTTTCGAGACACTTAGTTGAAAGAGATGCCTGTACCTGTTGTTTCCTCTCGTTTTTACTGTCTATGACTAAGTAAAATTTTCTGACTAGAAATATTTCACCCCCTGTAATTTGGCTTCTGTTTCTACCATTTTGCTGAAGCTGCATTGGCAAAGGCCACCAATGACTTCATGTTACCACAGCTGATAGCAGATTGCCACATCCTTCCTTGTCTGTCTAGAACTCTCTGCTGCATTTGACACTGTTGGCCTTTTCCTCCACCTTCAAGTAGCCCTCCTTTACTGTCTTCAATGTTGCTTCTTCTTGATATCCTTCTATCTCTTTGAAGATTTCTTCTTAGTCTCCTTTTGGGGCCAACTTCTCACCACCCAAAATTCTTGTTCTTCCCAGAGTTGTTCTTGTTTTACAATTTCACGTGTTTTCTTGGAGATATCTCATCCTCTCTCAATGTGTTCATCTTTATCTGGTTTGGTTACACGTTGCTACAACAAACCACCTGATAGTGGTTGAAAACAACAGTAAATTATTGTCTCCACCACTCTGGGCGATTCCTCTGCTTTGTGTAGCATTGACTGGGCTGCTGAGGGGGATCGTATTCCAGAGTGGCTGCCCATGGCTGGCAACTGGTGTTGGCACTGACTGGGAGTTCAACGAGGGCTGACAGATGAAGACCTTGGTATTGTATATATTCCTCGCCTTATGGGCATGAGCTTCCTTACAGACGGTGACAATGCTGCACACGGAGGGAGGAGGAAGCTGCCAGTTTTCCTAAGCTGGTGATTCCAAAGTCCCAGCTGTCCTTCTACTGCCTCATGTTGGCCAATGCAGTCACAAGGCCAACCCAGAGGAAATAAACTCCATCTTTTGATGGGGAAGTGTGACACAAATTCTCTCATTGACCAAACTCTACTCAAGCTCCCCTGAACTTTTTTTTCAACCAGGCCCCGCTTTTGGACTTCTGTGCACACCTGCATTGTCCAGTTTTAGCAAGAATCCTGCTAAGCTGGTTGAGCCAGAATTCCCCATCCTCTGTATCTGATCATCCTCGATACCTAATCGAATTCCTCATCCTCCACCATCCCCCGCAGTGATGTTTGATCCCCCTGGTTTGGCTTCGGCAAGAACCCTGCTAGGTCAATTTAGCCAGGACCCTTCCTTACACCTGATGGGGTTTTTTTAGTAATTTCTCACCCACCACCACCTGCCACCCTGCTCCTTGGCTGTACGTTACTATTCTTCCTTTCAGGAATTATTCTGCCAATTCATGACTCATGCCCCTTATTCTCAAATATTTGGTAGCAGTTCCCTCACTGCATTCAGTCTTTGTATCTTTTCAAAGCCCTCCCAGCTTCTGCCTGCTGCCAGATTTTAACGCCAATGTCATATGTGTGAGGTTTTTGTTATAGCAGCACTCCCTGTTCAGGTACCAATTTCTGTTTCCATTGCTGTGTATTATATTAAACCAAACTAGTGATTAAAGCACAGCGCCAGCTCCTCATCACCATGATTCTGGGGATTGATAGCTTGGGTTTCCTCAAAGCATAGCAGCTGTATTCCATCCTATGTTCTAAGAGGAGTGTCCCAAAAGGAATTGATTAAGAAATGCCTATCCTCTCAAGGCTTGAACTCAGAAGTCCCAGAATGTCTCTTCAACAGCATAAAATTATCAGTCCAGTCATTTAGAAGTCTAAATGAGATTCAAGAAGAAGGGAATCAAATGCTTCCTGTGGATGAGGGACTGGCACATGCATTCAGGGACAGAATAAATGGTGGTCATCTTTGAAGTTAGCTATCATAGCCTCTAGCCAATAAGCACTGAATTTCCATTTCCAATGCTGTCATAACTGCCTTAGTTTCAGATCCACCTACTTCCTATTGGATGTTTCCGCATGTGCCTCCAATCCATATGCCTTAAACTAAACCCATTGCCTTCCTTCCCAGATATGTTTCTTATTCTATGCTGTGTATTTAATTATGGGGTTGGCCAACAAGTTCATTTGGTTTTTTCTGTATGATAGCTCTAGTATGCTTAGTTGTCGTAAACTTCATTTGAAACAATTTTGTTAGACAGTACTGTGACAGCTGTCATATCAGTGTGCATTTAAAAAAAAACTTATCAAAATTGGTGATTTTTTGTGCAGCTATTTAATATTGAAGATGGGAAAGAATGCAACATTTTTCATGTATTATGCTTTATTATTTCAAGAAAGGCAACTCAACCGCAATGCAAGAAAGGACTTGTGCAGTGTATGGAGAAGGTGCTGCAACTGATTGAATGTGTCAAAAGTGGTTTGTAATCTTTGTAATATTGACATTTTGGCCAAATACTTCTTTGCTGTGGGGCTGTCTTACGCATTGGAAGATGTTTAGCAGCACCCCTGGTCTCTACCCACTAGAAGCCAATAGCAGGAGATACCCGACATGCTCAGAATAGCCAGATCAATACAGTTATTGGTGAAAATGAAAAACATGTCCTTTATTTTAGGGAAAAAAACTAAATGGACTTTTTGGCCAACCCAGTACATGACAGCCATCCTGGCCAGAAACCAGAATTCGTCTTGGCCCCTCTAATTCTGTTGCTGCCCCAGCTCCCATGTACACATAGCTGACCTATTTTAACTCGTAGCTCGTTCTCAAAAATGCCCCCCTCTTCTCCATTTCTGATCTCTTTCCAGTTCAGGCCCTCAGCATAATCCCTTGCCAGGCTCATGGCAGCGGCCTCCTACATGGCCTTCGTGTCTCTGTTTTAACTCCCGTGGTAAAGTTGAGATATGGTTTGGCACCAATTTAGCCACTTGATGAAATAAGTAAGATAAAAGAAGAAAGTAAAGGAGAAGGAGGAGGAAGAAAGGAACTGAGGAAACGTTTTAAAGAAAAGAAAAGGAACCTAGTCAGGCATATATTAAAATCCCTTAGGGCGATGGTGTCATGGTTTAATTTGTGTATTTAATTAAGTAAATACTATGTTTGGATCAATGGACTAACTTTTAGTCAAAAGAACATTGTAACTTCTAGACCTAACCCTTGGCCCACTTTTCAAACAGTTTCTGAAATAAATTTTTTCTATAAAGTTCTAGAAAAGACAGAGCAACTTGCCCTCCTCCCAGAATTTAAAAAAAAAAAAATTATCTTCAACAGTGTTGCTAAAGTGATCTTTCTAATATTATAGACGTTCTTTGCTTAAATCGCCACCTCCGTCCAAAGGCCACTCAACTCCTTAACGTGGCCCACCAAGCCACAGGCTGGATGCCCACCTGTTCACCCAACCGATGTCTGTGCTGTGCCTCTAACAGCCCAGGGGCCCAGCCGGCTCTCACCCCATCCTCCTCCTCAAGCTTCATGCTTTCCTACCTCCAAAGTATTTGTTGCTCGTTGCACACCCACCCTCTTCATTCCTGCTACCTTGGTCATTTTCCCTCTCCTTCTTCACCTGCCTAACTCAGTCCTACCTTCTCCTAAAGATTTGGTTTGAAACCACCTCCTCCAGGCAGCCTGTGCCCTCTGGACTGGACAGGGCTTCCCAAACGCCCCACATCCATCCATCATTTTGGTCTACATGATACTGGTCTTATCTGATTATGTGTCCATCTCCCTGTAACCTTCTTGAGAAAAGAAATCATGTCTCAAGAGACACTCTTCATATAGTGATTTAAGGCCCAGACTCTGAAGACTTACTCTCTGAGTTTGCATCCCAGCTGTACCACTTACTACCTGGATAATTCTGGGAAGATCCTTAGCCTTTGGTGCCTTGTTTGGGCATCCTTGCAGTGGGGATGATGCTAGCGGGTACAAACATTAGTTTGTTACGTAGATTAAGTGAGTTAATACATATAGCGTATTTAAAACAGTGCCTGGAACCTGAAGGGAGAATTGGAAACATGAACTATCCTTATTATTATTATGATGATATATCTAGCACAGTACTTAATGCTTAATAAATATTTATTGCCTTGAATTTCTTCTTCTTTCTTTTTGTACTTTATGGCACAACCTTCCATTCTTTGGTCAATGTCCACAATTATCTGTTTAAGTCACAGGTTGCCTTTAACCTTTGAAAGGTGGGATTTTCCACCTCCCACCCCCTCTGATCTGAGGACAGCTGCAGAAGTAGATGAAATCCCAAGATATGCCTCTATTTGCCCTCACTTAGCACCGGTGAATGTCTCCTTGGCTGATTGCAAGGGTTCATTCCCAACACCACCCAAACAGATGCAGTGGCTATCGGTTGTTACTACTTCTTCATCTGCCCACATCCTGAACAAGACAGACAGGGGAATTCTTCACATACCGTGAGGACTCCCAAAGGTAAATTAGTCAAATCTGAATGCCTGATTGCGATGATTCAAAGAAAAATGTAGCAGTGAAAAAGCACACGAGAGCCTCGCCATAAAAACAGCTCCCTTTCTGAGGAAGGGAGTGTCCCCTAAAAGTTAGAACCAGCCAAGAACCAAAAATAGTGAGCTTGTTTCTTAGCTATCCCTCTGGTTTCCTGTATAAAAATAAAATGAGGTTAATCACGTTTGTACATTAACTTCTGCCAATATGGCTGCCCCAGTTGTCAGGGGATGTTTTCCTATAATCTTATTCTGAGAACCTCTTCTTTTTTTAAAAAACATTCTTTGCATTTCCCTGGAGCTTACCACACAGGCAGTCCTGACTTCTGAATTCACTCTTATTTTTGAAAAGGTCAAACGATTCTTTTGCTACAAAGGGTTACTCTGCTTCTGTCCAGTAATAGAGGGGGAAGGGCTTGCCATTGGTCTTTCATCCCAAATTCCTCCTGTGCTTCATGTGCATAAGGTCCTAAAACAGTGAGGCCTTTGACATGTAGGTGTGGCTGATCACTGAGAACCTCCTTGCAATATCTCCTGTGGGAGCGAAAGTGGAAGGGACCATCTCTGGGCTTCCTGATGTGAGCACAGCATTTGAAGGAATGTTTTTAGTCTAAAAAATGTCCTTCACTCCTTTCTTGGTTTTGTTATGTCAAAAATATAATACAGTAAAATAAAAACACCCCCAGATGACAACAACTTATCTCAAAACAAAAGTAAATACAAACAATAATATCCCTTCTCCTCATCGTATACAGATTTAGCCAGGAATGGCCTGAATTACATAGTACAGTGCTTCTCACTGGGGACATTGCAAGAAATTGAGCTTCCTAGCTCCCTGCCTTCTAAGGGCCAATTGTAGCCCCTCCCTGCTCCTTCCCAGATATTGAGGCAGTCCAATAGTATTCCACACATTTCCAAATGCCGTCCCCATCCCAGGGGACGGTACCACATTGCGCATCATACCCAGGTAAAAATTCTGCACTAAGAAAAGCAAGCAAGCAAAAACCTCATATTAAGGTTCCATATGCTCTAAGACCTTCCCAACGTGTTCTCCAGATAAGTATTTATGGTGGGTACCAATTCCAGTGGTCCCTGGCTTACAGAAATCATCCTGCCTCAGACCACCTGCTTGTGCCCTTAGCTGAGTAATCCAATCCTGTCCACTCCAGTCCAATCCAATTCCTAACTGGGTCACTCAGAACGTGAAGTTGACCCATGCATGGCAGCTCCCACTACTGAGAACACTGAAATGTCCCAATCCTTGCCTTTCCTGCTGTGCGTTAACTTTCCATTTTATTGGATTAATCTCTCCAGTACCCTTCCCTGCAATTACCTTTTCTCTTATGTTAACCACCATTGGTTTTTGCCAGCAGCCAAAAATTCTTAGCTAATTTATCATTTTAATCTCCACTTTTCCCATTTTGATGTGTGGTCACGTGATAGTCGAATGGGGCTCACACTATCAGCTGACAGGGAAACCACGGCTGGGTTGACATCTTGCCAAGTGAGAGGATGGAGCCTTGGTTCCTCCCGCAGTAACCGCCACGGCCGGCCACGCCTAGCAGGGATGATAGTGGCCGGACTGGGGTCCTTCTTCATCTCTGGAAACATCCACCCTGACTTTCGGCCAGAAAAAAAAGGCCTATGCTCATAAATTGGCAAAATAGACCTCTTGCTACAAAAGACAAGATTGCTTCTCAGGGGGCCTTTTGGATAGCCTTTCCTAAAGCTCCCTCCGTCTTTTTGTCTTTCTGTCATCCCCGAAACTCCCCAAACATTGTCCAGACCTCAAACACACAATGATTAGCTTTTTCTTTTCCTTTTTTTTTTTTTTTTTTTAGTTCATTAGCCCTTCTGATATATTAGTAGATTATCAAAAGCAGTTTCAGTATGTCATAAAATCTGTTTGGTATTAAGTTGATACATGATGTGTTTTTCTCCATCCAGCTAAATAGTTTCCTTCAAATTTGGACCAGATGAGCACCTTGGGACTTGCATGAGCTCATGTGTGTGTGTGCATGGAATGCAGTGCACTGGGTCCCATTGACGTGCAGAGCACGTGCTTGGCGCACATGGTAACATCCTTAGGCACTGATGGATGCCTCAGTTAGGGAGAAGATAAAGAAAGCGGATCAGATATGGCATTTGTAAAACATTAATGTCCTAGTGATGCTCTCTTTAAGTCTAATTTTTTATTCTGTTTGATGGCTAGTTTAAGTAAAATGGTGGCGGACATGAAATTGCCTCTACTCAGGACCTCTTTGGGAAGAACACCCCACCCCTGCCCCTGCTGACTGTACCTTCCCGCTGCCTCAAGCTCACTGAAGCCCCATTGTGAGCCCCTGCTCATTCATTAAATGGGTTTTGAGCACCTACTGTACTAGGTAAAGGGGAAAGGCAAGAATAAGAAAGTCCTCACTGTTAAGATATAGAGAAGGGGACAGAAATGTGAACAGACAGTTGTCCTATGGCAGGATAAATGCATGATCAAGTGTTACTGGAGCAGGTACAGGGTCCATACGAGGTTGAGGGAGGGTGTGTGGGCCAGGGAAGGCTTCCTAGAGGAACAACCCAGGAGCAGAGCCTTGAGGAGCACCTAGGAATTCAGGTTGTGGCTGGCCCATCAGATGCCTCTGTGTGAAGAAGAAAGGTGCTCCCTCGATCAAGAGACAGCTTCGTGCAGGGCATGCAGCTTGGCAGGCCCAGTGTGAGCTAGATTCAGTCCTTACTCACCCTCTTAGCTAAGTGACATCAGCCACTGGCCATCCCTTCACGAGACTCAAGAGACAACCCATGTATATTACTTTACTGAGGCTACTGTAACAAATTACCACACGCCGGGCCACTTAAAACAAGAGGAATTTATTCTCTCACAGTTCTGGAGGCCAGAAGACCAAACTTTGGGTGTTTGCAGGGCCACATTCCCTCTGGAGGCTCTGGGGGACAATCCCTCCTGGCCCCTTCCAGCTTCTGGTGGCTCCAGGCATTCCTTGGCTTGAGGCTGCATCCATTTAATCTCTCTCTCTATATTAATCTCCCCTCTGCCTGTCCGTGTCAAATCTCCCTTTGCCTTTCTCCTTTAAGGACACTTGTCATTGAGTCAAGTGTCATCCAGGATGATGTCATCTCAAGAGTCAAGTTAATTGCAGCTACAGTGACCCTGTTTCCAAATATGGTCACATTGTCTCTTTAAGTCTAATTTTTGGTTCTGTTTGATGGCTAGGTTCTGAAAGTTAAGACATAGTAGACATGTCTTTCTGGGGTTCACTATTGAACCCACTATACTGGGAACAAGGGAAGGAAGGAGTTTTCAAACAGAAGCAGGGTATGTAAAGACAAAGCTGTTTTAGGGCATGCTGGGTTCTGAGAATGGCAAGAAGGACAGGTCACAGCATTCTGGCCGTTGGGTGAGAGTTGAGGCTGCCTTGGGAAATAAGGCTCTCCTGGGCCGCCCGCAGCCTTGGGGTTTGCCATGAAGGTAGCAAGGAGGCTTTGCATGATCTTAATTGTGAACTTGGACAGATATCTCTGCTGCAGGTTAGAGAATGGAATTGGAAGAGGGCGAGACTGGAAGTGAAGAAATCCCTCCCAGAGGGTGTTGCTGCTGCTCAGGTGAGGAATTCGGTGTCCTGACCTTTGAAGAAGAGGAAGTGATCTCGTGACTCTGAGGGGAGAGGACATAAACACAGCGATTGGTGACTGCTGTGAGCTGGGCAGGGGAGGGTGGGGAGGAGAAGGGAAGAATCTGGGCTGATCTCAAAGTTTCTGTCAACATTCTGCTCCAGCTCTGTGCCTACCCTGTTGCTCACATTCATGTGGCATTGGACTAAGCAAGGCTCTTTAGAGACAAGCCATTTGCACTTTAGAACTTGAAAATGAGTTTTCAAAAAATTGCACTTCAACTTAAAATAGCTTTCCCCTTGTGCTGGACTCAACAGTGACCCCCCTCCGCCCCCAAATTCATGTCTACCCAGACCTGGGCATTTGACCTTATTTGGAAAAGGGTCTTTGCAGATGTAACCAACTTAAGATGAGGTCATACTGGACTGATGTGCACCCCAGTGCAAAGACAGATGTCCATCTTTGAAGAGGGACATTTGAACACAGAAGGACACAGGGAGAACACCATGTGATGATGGAGGCAGACACTGGGGCAATGTGTCTACAAGCCAAAGAAGGCCAAGGAACGCCCGCAACAAGCAGAAGCCGGGAGGAGGCAAGGAAGGATTCTTCTCTAGAGCCTCTTAGTTTTGACTTCTGGCCTTCAGAACTGGGAGAGAATAAATTTCTGCTGTGTTAAGCCACCCAGTTTGTGGTGATTTGTTACAACAGCCCTACTAAGCTGACAGATCCCTGAGAGTGGCTTTCCAGGCCCTGCATGGGGGTGGAACTTCCAGGAGTTTCGATGTGGTGCGGAGAAAAGGGAAAGGACTGTGGCATCAGGACACATGGCCCAGGAATGTCACTGTGACACAAGTGTCAGTAATGACCTTCACTTCAGCAGGACTTGTCAGGATTAGATGAGAAAACAAGCATAGATGTCTGTGAAACATGGCTTAGGACAGTTGATAAAAGGGCAGCAGTGGGTGGGGGGAGGCAGAAACAAATTGTGAATACGATTTGTGGATAGCACATACTCTAGAATTAAAACAGGCTATATGTACACTTTATGTATGTATGTGTATATATACACATATACATAGCCACATATATACACATACACACTCACTATACACACATATACATATATAAACATACATTCACTATACTGTACTGTCCATAATGCAGTGTTAAGTAAGAAAAATAGTTGGACATAATCTACTCCTATTTTTGTAAAAAAAAAACAAAAACAAAACAACATACAAGGTTTGTGCGGAAAAATCCAGCCATTGTTAATATAATGAGAATGGTTTGCACGTCAGTGTAACCTGGCAGCCAAGGAGAGTGGACCGGAATGCACATGCATGAACAATGATGACCTCACTGTACTAGTCAGTGGGGCTGGTAAATGCAGGAGAGTGAGCATGTGTACTGTGTGGCCATCACATTCAAAATTAGAGTGAGTAGAGCAATGAATCTGCATCAAATTTTGCGTTAAGCTTGAACATTCCTCTGCAGAAATTATTCAGATGATTCAGGAGGCCACAGCTACGGGCAACTGGTGATTGGTAACTTCATCACAACAATGTGTCCACTCATGCATCCCATCTCATGCAGAGTTTTTTGGCAAAACATCAAAACACCCAGGTGACTCAGCACCCCTTACAGCCCATTTTGGTGCCCTGTGACCTCTGGCTTTTCCCAAAACTAAAATCACCTTTGAAAAGGAAGGGATTTCAGACTGTTGATGAGATTTAGGAGAATATGAGGCAGCTGATGGCAATTGGGAGACCTGTGTGAGGTCCCAAGGGGTCTATTTTGAAGGAGACTGAGGCATCATTGTCCTATGTACAATGTTTCTTGGATCTTATTTCTTCCATAAATGTCTCTATTTTTCATATTATGTGGCCGGATACTTTCTGGAAAAACCTCTTATATTTGTGTGTGTGTCTGTGTGTACATGTTTTTGTGAGATGGAGAAAGGGGAGGAAAGATACACAGCCAATCAATGAAGTTTGTTACCTCAAGGGAAGATGATAAACTTTAAAATGAGTATATCCACAGTGGGTGTGTATACAGCACCTGAACACCCACACGCATACATACAAAGGTAGTTTTGTTCATTATTTTTATTATCCCACTGCTTTTTCATGCCTCTTTGCTTCCCAGTCTCATCTTTCTTAAAAAATTGTTTTACAATAGTTTATTAGTTTCAGGTGTGCACCCCAGTGTTTAGACATTATATCTTACTAAGTAATCATCCCAATAAATCTTGTACCTATCTGACACCATAGTTTTAGAATATTATTGACTGTATTTCCTTTACTGCACCTTTACATCCCCATGACTATTCTGTAACAACCAATATATACTTCTTTACCCCTTCACATTTTTCACCCATTGCCCAACCCTCCCTCCAGTCCAGCAACCATCAAAATGTTCTCTGTATCTATGATTCTGTTTCTGTTCTACTTGTTTGTTTATTTTGATTTTTAAGATTTAATTGTTAATTTACTTGCACTTATTGATATTTTACTGTTCATATTTTTAATCTTTTTTCTTCTTCTTTTTAGAGAAAACACTTTAACATTTCATATAATACTCCTTTAGTGGTGATGAACTCCTTTAACTTTTTCTTGTATGGAAAAATCTTTATCGGTCCTTCCATTCTAAATGATAGCTTTGCTGGATAGAGTAATCTTGGTTGTAGCTCCTTGCTTTTCATCACTTTGAATGTTTTTTGTTGCTCCCTCTGGCCTGCAAATTTTCTGTTGAGCAATCAGCTGACACTCTTATGAGAATTCCTTTGTAGGTAACTAACTGCTTTCTCTTGCTGCTTTTAAGTTCCTCTCTTTGTCTTTAACCTTTGGCATTTTAATTATGATGTATCTTGGTGGGGGCCTCTTTAGGCTTATATTCTTTGGGACTGTCTGCATTGTTTGTCAATTTCCTTCATCAGGTTAGAGAAGTTTTCCATCATTTCTTTTAAAATAGGTTCTCAATGTCTTGCTCTCTATTCTCCTTCCAGTGCCCCCATGATGCAAATATTGGTATGCTTGAAGTTGTCCCAGAGGTTCCTTACACTATCTTCATTTTTTTTAGATTGGGTATTTTTTTGTTTTGTTTTGTTTTTGCTATTCTGTTTGGGTGTTTTCTCCTTTCTTACCCTCCAAATCCCTGATTTGATCCTCTGCTCTATCTATTCCACTTTTGATTCCCTGTAATGTAGTTTTCATTTCATGTATATCTTGATAGCTAAAGATAACTTATTTTATTTAAAAGGAGACTTTTAAAAAAGTTCATCCTATTCAGAGTTTAGCTCATCAGTGCTCCTTTTCGCTCTACTCAGGAGCTCCCTCTGCCCTGGCTCGTTTCCAGGATGGCTTTCAGGTGGGTTGGAATGGGAGCTCCCCTTCAAAATAGACCCCTTGGGACCTCACACAGTTCTCCCAATTGCCATCAGCTGCCTCATATTCTCCTAAATCTCATCAACAGTCTGAAATCCCTTCCTTTTCAAAGGTGATTTTAGTTTTGGGAAAAGCCAGAGGTCACAGGGCACCAAAATGGGCTGTAAGGGGTGCTGAGTCACCTGGGTGATTTGATGAGATTCTTTCCTGGTTCTTCCCCATCCCCAGGCTCCTGGCATAAATGCCTGTTGTGGTGTAGCTCAAGAATCTCAATTTGTGATTATGGGGGGCTTCCACTGCAGAAGTCCATGGGCCTCTGCCTTCGTTTCTCATTGAGATTCCTACATTTAGAGCCCTTCTGGTCCCCATATGCTCAGGTCTCTCCTGCTCTATTGGTCCTTCCATGTCCCCTTCACAAAGTGGCACAGAAACTCCAGTACAAAAGACATGGGACCTAGGGTGCTTTCTCCATCAGTGCTCTTAGACCCTTCTATCAGCCTGCTTTAAACCACCACTTGGGCAGCAAGCACCTTGTCACCTGGGCACTATGATAAACACAAGTCTTCCCAGTTCTCTGAGCTGTACCCTGAGTGGGGAGTAAGCCCCTGGCACTTGGAGTTCCCAGTTGGTTTCCTCTCCACCTAGTTTTCTACCTCAGGGAGGGCTGGATCCCGAAAGAGCTCCAGTCTGTCCTCTTGCCTCCCTCCTCCCCTCTTTCCTTTTGGACTGTCCTGAGACTGGGAGGGCTCACTCTTTCCTTTCTGTCCTTTTGTCCTGCTTTTTCCTTTTACCCTTTTATTCGGCTTTGTGGTATTTGGTCTCCCCTTTCCTGACACAAAAAAATGAGGAAGGGCTGCAGGGAGAGAAATGAGACTATTACAAGAGGAAAATACATTGATGAGGTTTTCCAAAACTTTATCCCTTCCCCATGCCCACCTTTGAATTCTCTTACTAGTTACTGTACTGGATTCAATAGTACCCCCCAAAAAAATATATGTGTGCACCCTAGTCCCTGGTACCTTTGATTGCAACTTTCTGTGGGAAAGGGTCATTGCCGATGTAATTACATGGTCTTGCATGAGATCATCTTGGATTGTGCAGGTGGGCCCTAAATCCAATGACACACAGAGGACGCTGTAAAGACAGAGGCAGTGGCTGGGGTGATGTAGGCACAAGCCAAGGAATGCCAAGGAGTTCCTTGGAGCCATCAGGTGCTGGACAAGGTAAGGAAGAATTCTTCCCTGGAGCCTCCAGAGGGAGCAAGACCCTGCCAACACCTTGATCTTGGCCTTTTCATCTCCAGAACAGTGAGAGAATAGTTTTCTGCTGTTTGGAGCCGCCATGTTTGTGGTAATTTGTTATGGCAGGCCTAGGAAACTAATGCAGATTGATAACGAGCAGTAAGTACTTTTGACATTAAAATAAGGAGAAAAATGTGCTATAGGCAAATGCACATTGCCTATAGCTGACTTGGCTTATGGGAACTCTCTAATAGTAGCGGTTCTTGTTCTAATCAGATCCGTCAGCCTTTTCCGGTGTCTCCAGGGATGAAGCTGTCTTGACCTTCTTAGCAAGTTTGCTAAGCTCTCCACCTGTTCTCTTTGCTAATATAGACGTTCTTTCTGTCACGCCAGCGTACACCCGGGATGCTGACAGAGTTCAGAATCCCTGTCTCTTGATACTGATCATGCAATAAAAATGGCAAGCTGATTAGTCAGCCGGAGAGGAGAAGCCTTTTTTCCATTATAAGCATGATCTAATGCTGTAATCACCTAGCCTGTGCTGGCAGCCAAGTGCTTGTGGTCAGGGAGCGGCCCCACAACAGGTGAGCCCTGTTAAAAGGCATCCAGCTACATGGCTTCAGCTGTCCTGCAGCCCAGCTCAAGCCTCATTCTCTGAAACATAACAAGTGCACTGAACTCCTGTGTCCCTGAGCTTATTTCAGCCTTCCAGGGGCATCCTTCTTTAAAACTATGCCAGTAAAATAACAAGAGCTTCCAACCTGTATGTCTTCAGAAAACCCAAGGCTCTTCCAAGACTAGACGTAGTCTTGGTGGTCAGTTATCATTCTCCATCTGAACAGCGTCCCTGATTCCAAAAGGGACTCAGTGTCTTTCTTCATTCCCAAGACGATGGTAACAGTCAAGCTTTTTGGTTTGAAAATTCAAGGGAATTTCGAGGCACCGAAGGGAAATTTGAACCTGGTGCTAGCTATGACCGCACCCCAAGCTCCTACACCATAATTCATCCTATCCAGTCCCTACTGGTCTTCCCTGACCGTCAGGCTCCCGACGTATTGCTAAGCATGGCTCTGCTCCCTCCACACCTCTGCACAGGGCCTCCCTCTGACTGTGTTTTTCCTCCCCAGCGCCAGGCCCGGCAGCCTACTCCCTCTGTCCCACCAGAGGAGGCCCCAGATCCATTCACGTCGGAACAACTCCCCATCCTTTTACTTTGCTATACACAGAACTTGAAGGCCTCCTTGTCTAGGCTTTGCCATTCCAGAATGGAATTTCCCTTTGTACCAATAGAAGCCCAATTAAGTGCTTTTTACAAGGAAGTCTTGGCCCCCACAGACCAATTTGGATTTCCATTTTTAGCAGCACAAAGAATTGGCAGAAGCTCTGAAATTACAATTCTTCCTTAAGGGCTCAGAAGAGCTTGGATCCAATTCTTAGGCAGGATCAAAGTCCACACACTGAATTTCCCTGCCCTTACCTCCACTGCAAGGAACGTTTTCTGTAGCACCCTGGGAACTTGGCCTTTTTAAAGTAGAAGGCACATTTCTTCCTTCACTACCAGGCATTGTGTGACCTTGGGTAATAGGGGAGCCTCAGTCTCTCCCCATCTGTAGAAGAGCATTTATAATACCTTTTGCGTAGGGTTGTTGTAAGAATATTTAAGGAAGGAACTTAAGAAAACTCTCTGGCATTGCACCTGGCATACAAAATATATTTGTGAAATCCTAGTTCTGCTTCTTCCTCTCATTATATGATTAAGCATTGGTGTTCTTTGCTGCCTTATATAAGCACTGTAACATAGTTTTAAGGATTATAGGAAAGTCCAGAAACTAGTTAACAAAGATACACTGAGCCTGTGGAGAAGCCAAAATGTTCTGCTTTGTTGAACATCCTTTTAGCTGTCTTTGCACATGTCTGCATTTGTTTCTTTAAGATTAATTCCTAGATGTGGAATTGGTGGTCAAAGGGTATGTAAATTTTAGGACTTCTGCTACACCCTGCCAGAAATTCCTCCAGGGAATTTATATCAGCTTACACTCCCCACAGCACTGTGTCAAAATGCATTTTTCATAAATCTTAAGTTTTTCTTAGATTGATTAATTTGATGGGTGGAAAGGGCTATCTCATAGTGGTTGTTGAATTGCTTTTCAAACCTGAAAAACAAGAATTCAGCAAGACCGACTCACGTATTTTAAAGATGAAGATCCCGAAAATTAGATTAAGTGACTTGGCCACTTCATCTCATTAGTAAGACAGCCCGAATTCACATCCCATGTATCCTGACTCTGGAATTCTTTCCATTATACCATGCCGGAGAAGGAGAGTTAGCCTGGAGGTGAAACCACTCAGGGCCCACTTAATAACAAGGCACAATTAGACCAGAATGAGAATGTGTGCTAGAGGAAAGAGTCAATGAAGGGAGCTTTAATTAGTGCCTGGCTAATTCATCATCAGATAATGAATACCAACATGCTCCATGTTAGCACCACCTACTGGTGGCAATTAAGGCTTGCACAGGATTTCTCTGAAGTTGAAGGTAGGATTGGGAAAACCACTGGGAGCTGTGGACTGGTTTAGATTGTCTTATTCTAGGAAGAAAGAGAAAAAAAATTCAGTATGGAGTCACTGAGGCATGAACCATCGGGACTCACACTCCTGCGGTCTCCTGAATTGCTGTGAATGAAGTTCCAATTTCCTGTAGTAGCAAAGTCAGTTTCCTGTTCTTTCCTATTGTTTACACAGAATGTAACTTTTTTCATTTTCAATAACCTAATTTCTACTTTAAGCCCATATTCAGGAAACTTAATATATAAGGACTTCCAGAGAAAAATCATCCAGGTTGGTGTTTACTCAGTCATTTCATGTTGTAGTCACTTAATTCAACATTTCATTCCCTTCTCTTTTTCCTGGGGTTGCAGCTAAGATCTTCGAAGCTTAGGATTGTTTAAATGTAGAAAACAGGGTACAGGGGGGTAAGGAAGAGAGGGGCAGTCTGGTCCATGGGCATCTTTAGTCTGATGCAGATTTGATCTTGTTTCTTGGCATCTTTTCATCCTGGCACCCAGTAGCCATGCTTTACATTTTGCCCAGGTCTCTGTTGCTAAGGAGCCTTCCATCTCTAATGTATCCTCCTCATCCCAACTTCAAGTCCTGCTCAGGTCTGCTGATCTTCTTTTCACCATTTTGTGCCCATTTCGGGGAGGGTGGGAGCAAGGAAAACACTCAGGTATTCTCCTTCATATTTCTGGTTGTGGGAAAATCAGAGAACATTCTCAGGGCCCCTTTGCCTCCTTTTCCCTGTCTTCACTAACATTGTTTAGCATAGAAAATAGGTGTTGGCACACTATGTCCTGGACAGGGCCAGATAGTAAGTATTTTCAGCAAGTCCTCCACTCTGCTATTGTAGCACAAGAGGAGCCATAAAAATCTGTGAATCAATGGGCATGGCTCTGTTCCAATAAAGTTTTGTTTACAAAAATGGTAGCACCGTGAATTTGACCCTTGGACAATAGGTTGTAGACTGCTAACATTTATCTGTGAGGAGCCCCTAACTTCCAGGATCTCCCAGAGAGCAAGGCACAAATTCTCTCAGGTCTTGGTGCCCCTTAAATCTGTCTTGGGGATTTATTACCCACCACCGCCATCACCAAAAGTCACAAGTTGGGGAAAAAGAACCACTCAGGGATGTGTGACCTACCCCTCCTCTCTCTGCTCCTCTGTCTTTAGCCAGGGCAATCATCCTCTCCTCTCTTTCCATTCTCTTGGGGGTCAACGTTTAGATGGAATCACCCCTAGCTCTTGTAAACCACAAACCTTCACTCTGGAGGCTTTAAACTCTGGAGCACAATGGCTCAGATACCGTCTTGATTGCTTGCAGTCCTCCTGGGGCACAAAGGTAGAACTGTTTATGGTCTCCTGGAGTCAACATGGGTCATACCTTCAGTGCCTAGAAAAATAGCTTTTTACGTGCATTGATTACTAGGCTTATTAGCTATTACCTAAGCTAAAATTTTCTAACTCTTGAGGTCCCCATCACCCTCACAGAGCCACAGAGCTAGCAGACAGGCGCCATATGTGAGACTCCATCGATGTGGCTCACACTGTTTGCCCTACCCTGGTGATTCTCTGAGGCCCTGTCCCACTGAACTTTCAGGCCCACCCAAACTGTTTCTAGTGGCTTTTTCATATAAATGGCTTGTCTTGGCCCATGCTTCAGATTTTCTAAATTCACTCAAACAAGCATCATCTAACTTTAGCATGTCCTGTACCTCTTGTTAGGTCACCCCAGGCTCAGTACTAGCAACGACTGGCCTTGGTATACAGCTTGGCTGGTTCTGGGCACATTCGAGCCCAGCCAAAGTAGCATCCATATGCAGATTGCTTTGTAGGTTATGTTGTGTGACCCCAGACACAACACAGGCAGTGGCCAACCTTGGGAATGCCAACAGCAATCAAAGCTCAACTATAAAAAGAGGCGTACCTGGGTACCCAGCTTGGTACTATAAAAAGAGATGTACACAGCCCACACAGTAGGCGTACCTGAGTACCCAGCTTGGGTAATAGGGGAGGCTGGGCCATGGACCCTATAGGACACCTACTATATTAGGCCACTCTGTCATGCTTGGGAGACCTAGAAGCTCTACCTAATACATAGAAACAAACACAGGGAAGCTGCCAAAATGAGGAGACAAAGGAACATGGCCCAAATAAAAGAACAGAACAAAACTGCAGAAAAAGAACTACACAAAATGGAGATGAGCAATCTACTAGATGCAGAGTATAAAAACACCTGTTATAAGGATGCTCAAGGAACTTAGTAAGGGCCTCAATAGCATAAAAAAGATCCAGTCAGAAACAAGGGATACACTAATTGAAGTAAAGAACAATTTACATGGAATCATTAGTAGAGTGAATAAAGATGAGAATCAAATCAATGATTTGGAATATGAGGAAGCAAAAAACAATCAGAACAGCAAGAAGAAAAAAGAATCCAAAAAAATGAAGCTAGCATAAGGATCCTCTGGGACAACTTCAAGCATACCAACATTTGCATCATTGGGGTGCCAACATTTGCATCATTGGGGTGCTGGAAGTAGAAGAGAAAGAGCAAGAAATTGGAAACCTGTCTGAAAAAGTGGCAGAAAACTTTGCTGTCTTGGTGAAGAAAATAGACATACAAGTCCAGGAAGCACAGAGAGTCCCAAATAAGATGAACCCAGAAAGGCCCACACCAAGACACATCATAATTAAAATGCCAAAGGTTAAAGACAAAAAGAGAATCTTAAAAGCAGCAAGAGGAAGCAATTAGTTACCTACAAGGGAGCTCTCATAAAAGTGTCAGCTGATTTCGCAACAGAAAATTTGTAGGCCAGAAGGGATTGGCAAGAAGTATTCGAAGTGATGAAATGCAAAGACCTACAACCAAGATTACTGTACCCAGCAAAGTTATCATTTAGAATGGAAGAACAGATAAAGATCTTCCCATACAAGAAAAAGCTAAAGGAGTAATACCACCAAAGCAGTATTATATGAAATATTAAAGGGTCTTGTTTAAGAAGAAGATCAAAAATATGAACAGTAAAATGGCAATAAATACATATTATTAACAATTGAATCTAAAAAACAAGACAAACAAACAAGCAGAATGAAAAGAGAATCATAGATACAGAGAACATTTTGATGGTTGCCAGATGGGAAGGGTGTTGGGAAGATGGGTTAAAAAGGTGAAAGGATTACGAAGTATAAATTGATAGTTACAGAATAGTCATGGGGATGTAAAGTACAGGAAATAGAGTAGCTAAAGAACACATATGCATGACCCATGGACATGGACAATGGCGGGGGAATTGCCTGAGGGAGTGGGGGTGCTGGGTGGAGGGGGCAAAGGGAAAAATCGGGACAACTGTAAAAGCAAAAAGCATAAAATATTTTTTACAGAGTCAAGAGCCCAAATGGCTTAAGGTCAAGAACTTGATGCTTTATTCTTCATAACACTTTTCTGTCTGAGAGCAATGATTCAAGTGATTAGAAATAATGGTAAATAATATCCTCTCAAGTCTTGCTAAGTTCTGGGCCTTGACCGAGTCCAACTCATACTCTAAGGGCAGCCCAAAATAAATATTCTGGCCAGAGTCTGCTCATCTGGATTTACCTTATGAGGAACTGAGAAGAATAAGGCTGACCTGAGAGTCTTAGAAAAAAAATGCCCTACTCACATGAATAGAAATACATGCTTTCGGGGCAAAACCGTTTAGAACAGTTTTTCAAACTGCAGGATGTGACCCGTTAGGATGGGTAGTCCAACTGTGTCCAAATACCTTTTTTAGCTAAAGGGACAAGTGGTAAGTATTTTACAGTTTGTGGGTCATACTCAACATGCAACTCTCTGCTTGCAACTACTCAACTCTGTTATTATAGTGCGAAAGCGGTCATAGACCACGTATAAACAAATGAGTGTGGCTAGGCTCCTAAAAATTTATTTATGGATGCTGATATTTTAATTTCATGTAATTTTCATGTGTCATAAATACCATTCTCCTTTGATTCTTTCCCCCAACCATTTAGAAATTGTAAAAACCATTCTTAGCTTACAGGCCATGCAAAAACAAGTGGCTTGATTGGATCTGGCCCTTGAGCTGTGGTGTGCTGACCTCTGCATTAGGGGGTCAGGAGATCAATTAAGTGAGTCTGGATGGGGAATTTTCAAAAAGCGAGATAGAATAAAGCAGAATGAAGAAGATAGAAAGTGTTAGAGTGCATTGTACACAGACAAGGTTTTATGAAATGTTTATTTGCATTAATTCATAGATGTATGTGTACATTGAATTGTCATGCAACATGTATTTCTTGCTCTGAAATGTGGCTTTAAAAAGTTTGAAGATCATCCATTTCTAGAAATATTCCTTTCAGTATGAAATTTTTATCTCTGAAGAGTTATTCCTCTGTTCATTCCACACACCTCAAGATCTGATGTTAGCGTTATCATATAGAAATATAGGACAGCAAGTTAAATTTGAATTTCAGATTTTTATCCTTACTCAGACTTTAAAATTTTTTTTCCATTGGTTATAGAGAGAAGGAGAGAGAGGAAGGAATTTCAGATTTTTTAAAAAGAAATTATTTTTTAGTATACGCATGTCTCATGCAAATTTGAGGCATACTTATACTGAAAATATTACTTTTTAAAATTTGAAATTCAAATTTAACTGTGCATCCTGTATTTTTTTCTGAAACCTGACAACTCTATTTGGTGTATTACAAATTGCTTTCATTCTTACTATAATAATCTTAAAACTCCAGTAAGGGCAGTCCTGTTCAGTAGGTAATTGAAGGAAAAAAAATCTGACAGTTAAAAAATTCCTCCGCTCCGCCGGGCTCCGTGCCCCGTCACAGCTGCGTGAGTACCCGCCCTCCTTGTGGTGCTCTAAGAAGGAGACAGCTTTGTTGTTTCCATTTTACAAATGATGAAACCGAAATGCAGTTTGCCCACAACTAAGGGTGGAGATTGGATGAAGCGATGGCTCTTCTGACTCCCGTTCCCTGCTGCCTCGCCAGGTGGTTCTCGGAGGTGATCGGTGTGGGAACACCACCAGAACGTCTTGGTCCCAGTAGCGTGCTGAGGAGAGGGAAGGGGGACGGGGAGAAGTGCAGCCAGACCATAGGGGTAATATGGTCTTGTCTCTGGAGAGTGGAAGCATCATGTAAAGCGGATTAAAATCTGTTTTTACTGATATTAGTATACGATGCTAAACCACGCCTCCTTATCTAGGTGAACTTCCCCACCCTCCTCAACAGGCCGCTACTGGGGACATAGTTGGTGCTTGGTAAACTTAAATTTCTCTTTCTCCCTCTCTCCCCTGGGGCTGGCGAATTAGTTTCAAACCGTTTGCCAACTTTAATCGGTGATGGCAGCCTGGGCTGTTGGATTGAGAAGGATTCTGAAGTTGAGTCTTTGCTAAAGCAAGAGTTCTCTGCTTGATCGGTGCCCTGAAGGTGAGTGAGGAGCAGCAGTATCCATCCCATGGGTTTCCCATTCTGGAGTTAAGCTCTCCAGTCTCCAGACAGCAAAGGACTATGCTGAGCAGCTGTTAACCGTGATGCCAAAGCTCCAGCCCCTCAGAACGAGACGAGGGAAGAGGGAGAGAATATCTGCCCATGGTGGCACCTCCCCCTCCCCCCGAAACACAACAGCTTCTGAGTGACCTGGAGCTGCGTGCTTGTGTATAATGGAGCATAAGCTGGTTGTAGGGAAGGCACGTGTTTGCACGGTGCCTACAGCCATTATTGACAGCGCCCTCCCACGCCCTCTAAGTGCGGCAAGTTTGCATGCAGCTCGTGCCTGCATGACCGGAGGGCCCTGCTTACGCATGCCTTAATGGAATCAAGGAATGCCTTTTACTGATTTGGATGTGTATATGGCTGAAGGCAGGGCTCAAAAATAGGCTGAAGGCAAGACTTTCCATTCCTCTGTGTCCCCAAAGCAGTTTCCTCTTTGACACGACCTCCATCTTCTTTGAATTCCCAAACTGAGTAACTGTTTGGAAGGCTTTCTTGGATTTTTTATTTTAAAATTACTTTTCCAGCTGTAATTTTTATTCAAGCTGGAATTTCGCTCTTTCTGCTTCAAATGTCATTGTAAATCCAAGTTTAAGATCAGACATTATAAATAGCATTTGAGTACAACAGGCATTTGGGTGTGCCATGTTTTTAGCTTGGAGCAGGCTCCTGTTCAGACAGCTCCACGATTTCTCCGCACCTCAGTTTACCTCCCTGCCCCAGAAATTGGAGGGAACAGAAGGAAGGCCATGGGAAGGTTTTCAGATGGAAGGAGTTGGTAAGTTTAAGAAAGACTTCAAGGTCAAAGGGAAGGAATGTTCAAAGGCATATAAAGGCATTTGGATATTTAATAATGTTGGCAATACCTTCTTGGACATTTAATAGCATTGGCAATACCTTATTTTGTTGAGTCAGTACCTTGTGGGTCTCAAAATAGCTTCTAAAATTATTTGATTAATTTTTCTCTTGGGGTGTGATGATGTGAAGGGGCAATAATTTCTTATAAAGCTCAGACCAATTCTGTATTTTGTACAGAGGTCAAGATCTTAGTCATGCTATAAAGGATATAATCTTTTTATATTCTGGCATATGTACATCTAAAATTGCAAATTTAATTTTTCTTCACGGGGCCGTGCATCAAGAATCTCCAAAGAAATAGGTCTATATCTGTGCTGTATTTTGTATTATGTCAGCCAAACAATTTAGCGAGTTATTCATTGTGCTTTTTTTCCTATAAATTCAGTGTTGTCGTCTATAGTGTCCCTAAACCCAACTTCTAGGCCACTTAGTTAGGTCTCTTCGCCAGGCTTGGTGGAGCCACATTAATTTCTTCCTTGGAAACTTCCAGATTAGATACCCCCAGCTTGTCCCTCCGCCTACACCTATTCCCCTACCAAACTCATCCTTCAAGGTACCATGGATATCAGGTCAATCAAGCCGTCCTTGATTATTTGTCCCATAGTCTGTGATTTCTCCCATCTCTGAACCCCCTTTGGGGTGATCATCAATATTCA
Source organism: Pteronotus mesoamericanus (assembly GCF_021234165.1). Taxonomy (NCBI): domain Eukaryota; kingdom Metazoa; phylum Chordata; class Mammalia; order Chiroptera; family Mormoopidae; genus Pteronotus; species Pteronotus mesoamericanus. The sequence continues at coordinate 15,087,119 of NW_026555234.1, read as the reverse complement.
GTCTTTATACTTGATCTCTGATGACCTCCTACAGGTGATCAAATTTTTCTTGAGCGAAAAGAGCATATATGATACTTTTTTCTCTATTTTCCAAATGCCTAGCCCCTATTGGGCATACCTTAAGCAATACCGCATTGATAAATGGTTGAGAAGTCTTAACTGGGCCTACAGTTTACACATCTAAGAACAGGGAGCTTCCCTTTATCTTTGTGCTGTTTGACCAGAATTTGCCCCTAGTCTTACCCAATTACAGGAAAAATAGTGTTGGAACTAGGAAGCAAGTTCTGTGAATCCACATTTCCTTTGTTGGGCAATGATCTAGCTGCATGTGGCATGACTTTTGCTGACACATAGCCCACTCACTTTTTTTTTTTTTTTTTTTTTCACAGTCAGAAAAAGACTATTTCCATTCAAGTCACAAGTTGTGGAAGGTGATAGTAGTTTCTCTGTGACCTGGCGAGTCATTTTACCTCCTTAAGCTACAGTTCCCTTTTCTACAACTTTTCCAGCTCCAATGTTCAAGAAGTCTATGGTTTTGTGGCTGCTCAACTCTTCTCACATCATATCAAACAGATTTATTTATACAACAAAGGGAAGGACTCCCTAGATCTCCTCCCCATTCTCAGTTCTGGATCTGATGTTGAGGGATGGAGCTAGTGATGTTAATAATCAGAGGCCCGCCTGGGCTTTTTTTTTCTACGGCAGGTGCAGCTCCTTATATCCCACTAGCTAAGACTCAGAGCCCACCTTGAGGATAGTATCTTTACTTGTCCACCTGGGGGCATCTAGATGTTCTGGTTTGGGGAAAATTGTTCTTTCTCCCTATCACTCTGTGTGTATCCTTGGTAGCGTAGAATCTTCTGCCTGTGGTTTTGGAATGTAGGCCAAGTCCATTCTCCTGTTAAAGTCTTTGGAAAATTCAGGACATGTACTAGAGACTAATAAAGTGACTATGAAAGGTTTTATTAGATGCCACTTCTCTTTCTTTTATGTGGTTGATGGTAACAACAAGACTGTGTACCATTGTTAGTTGCAATGTTTTGAATTGTTGCCCTTCGGTGACTTATGTCTCTGCCTATCATTTTAGGTGTCACAGCTTGAGAACAGATGTCCTGGGTGAGAAACAAGTTGATTTTCATTCATCAAAAGTTGGCCCTTGTGCTAGAGGGGAAGTAGAGGAAACCACTCTATTATTAGACTTTCAAATGACTGTTTATATCGCATAAAGTAGTCTGCTTTCTGCCACAATTGAGGAGAAATCTGAAGTTAGCTCTAAGAAATATGTTATCTAATCTCTGCTATGTTTAATAAGCTATTTAAGGCAGAGAGATTATTTTGTGGAATTTTTAAAAGTCATTCAATTGGATGTGCTTTGGTCTTTTAAAGGGTTTGTGGCATTTTCCCTAAGAAGGTATTGTGCCATGGGAAGTGATAGTGGGATTATTCCTCTGGGATAAGTAAATTTGGAATGTGATTTGTGTGCTTGTATCTCCACACACACTCAAGGAAGCAATTCTCCTTTGAAACTTACAACATAATGATGCCAAAAAAAAAAAAAATCAGACTTTCAGAAGAAGGCTAAGTTGTTTGGATGAAAGCTGAAACCATGTGGGGCCCAGAAAACCTTGCAATATTCTGCCCATTAAAAGTTCTTCTTCAAATAAATGTGCACATACAGAACAGAGAGGAAAAAAAAGTTATCCATTTGGATTCAACAGCATGTCAGCCTAATTATATTAGACAATGGTGAGCTCAATGATTCCACTTTTGATCCATTGCTGTGTGAAGTTCATTATTATCTGTTTTGAATTATTGTTCATTTCAAGAACCCTACAATGAAAAAGCATGTAAAGACTTTGAAAGAACACTGGTGCCTTCCCCGAAAGCTTTGTGAAACATTTCTTTGGAAACGTTTCTGCTGAGGCTGTGCATTGGTTGTGAGTGGGCGTAGGCAAAGGGCGTCTGTGCTTCCCCTTTTCAAATTTGTTTACCTTAAATACATCTCCATGGAAACAAGGCCTACTCCTAAGCTGACTTTGGGTTGTCCATAAGAGGAATTAATAGAAAAATACAGCTAGCTAAAATTTTCATAAAATCCGAAGAAGGTCAGTCAAGGCAAGGCAGACTAAGGTTCATTGAGCCCCCTGCTTAAGACACATGGTTTGAAATAAATTTTCTCATTTAACCCTGAGAGCTAAATGGTATTATCTCTGTTTTACAGATGGGGACCTTGAACTTCTGAACATTTACTCAACTTGTAAGTAACAAACCTAGATTTGAACCCAAGCCTGTCTGATTCTGATGCCCACACTCTTTCTGTAAAACCACACTGCCAGTAGTTGCAACCTTTCCTCCCACCTCCCTCAGCATTTTCCAGACCTATATAAAAATGGGCCACCCTTCATGTTACCTTCTTCTGGGCAAATAAAGTGTTTGTGGGAAAAGAGATAGTAGGAAGAAAGAAAAGTAAGTGACCTGGTAATCCAAGCACGAAATCAGTAGCAATAACATCATCATGGATGGTTGCCCAAAAGACTTCCAGAATCCTAGACTGGAAAAGCCTCATTTAGCTAACAGCCCTTCAGGTAAGAAGGCCTCCATTTACCAGGTTGTTAGCTACACTCCACTATGAAGAGAAGAGAAGGCAATGGACTGGAAACAGTGCTGCAGACCTGGGTTCAAATCTTGGCCCCTGCTTGTGGGGCTCTGTGCAAGACCCTGAGTAACTTTTCTGAGCCTCTGATGTAAACACGGTATCTTAATGGGGCTGGATCTGGCCCCCAGGTTTGTGGGCCAGTGGCGATGGGCAACGCCTTCATACTCCCATTTACACCCATGATCTCTGAAATATATATATATATATAGATTTCAGTTTGTAGGGAGGGTCAACAAGGGCTGGGGAAGAACTCACACTAATGGAAATTGTCTCAGGTGAAGCGGTGGACTCAGCCACCAGGCCCGAATGTAGGAGAAGAGGCACGGCCTCCGTGCTGTGCTGTGGCAGGTAGTAGAACTCAGCTGCACCCAGCAATTAAAAAATTTTGACACATGTGCCAGAACACTAGAGTTTAAGCGGCCAATTGTGGGATCCTCTGACTCTCACGGCAACTGAATGTAACTTAAGAGAAGCATTCTTCTCTTTATGTCAGGGCTGACAGGGTCTCCGGCATTGAGGTACTGGCGTTTACAGCTCTAATGGTCCCCAAGCAGTAGGGACCGAGGCGGGGCTGCCCGCTTGGAATGAGGACCTCAGGCCAAAAATCTTAGCTCCTTGGAGAGTAGAGGTAAGTAGACAGCTAAGCAGGATCCATGGGCACATCTAAGGAGCCCTGCGTTTTCCCAGGAATATATGGGGAGGGCAACCCATTAAATATTGTGCTTCCCATGGTCAAAGGAGTAGGACTTGGGAGCCATTGGAATTGAGGTGGAGAGGATGGTGAGACTGGACTATACTCACTGGAGAAGCTGCTTTTTCTAGGTTATTGGGATGATAAAGTGCGGTGCCTGGCACATCGTAAGCTGTCAATAAATGTCCATTATCTTGATCTGTCTGGGGCATAAGCAAGAATCAGCCAAGTGGGCAAGTCCAGGACACTGGGCACAATCCTGCAATGCTGTCCCTGCTCTCAAGCGGCACTGCGCCCAAGAGATCAGCTATCAGGGTGCAGTCTGAAAGGCACATTAGACACAGTGAGAGAAGAGAAGGTGTCAATCCACAAATTAGCTGGGAGGACCTGGAACAAGAGAGGCCAAGCCATGAGGCCTCCAGCGCAAGGGCTGAGAGGCATGGAAGAGGGGCAGGGAGACTTAACCAAAGTTGCTGGTTCACTCGGGGCCAAATGGGGACTGGAGACGAATGGCCCCCTTCTTTTAATGTGTAAGTTCTGATGTAATTCTGTATTCAAAGAAAAGATACAAGAATAGTGCAAGGACCCCATATACCTTTCACTCAGTTTTCCCAAATTTCACCACTTTGCTTTATCTTCTTCTTTCTCTATCTCTGCCTCTCTCTGTCTCCGTATCTCCTTCTCCGTCTATATCTATACCTCTGTCTGTTTCCTCATCCATACTGTATTTTTTCTGAACTGTTTGAAACATGATGCCCCTTTGTATATTTCTGTGTGTATTTCCTAAAAATAACATTCATTACTAACCACAGTATGATGATCAAATTCAGGAAATTAACATTCATGCAGTATCATTATCTTATGGACAGACCTTACCCAGATTTCACTGATTGTATGAATAATATCAGAAAAAGAAAATCCCAGATCATACATTGTATTCATTGTCACATCTCTTCAGTCTCCTTGAATCTGCAACCATTCCTTAGTCTTTGTCTTTCATGATATTGACATTTTTGGAAAAGACAGGTCAGCTATTTTATAGAACGTTTTTCAAGTAAGGCTGGTTTGATGTTTCCTCATATTTTTGGCAGGAATAATGCAAATGTGATGTTGTGTTCTCCAAGGCAGCACATTAGGAGGCACAAGGTTGATTTTTTTAGTGACTCAGAGTGTTAACTTTGATCCCATAATTGAGTTGTGCCTTCTAGGTTTCTCCACTGTTGGGTTACTATGTTTACTTTGTCATTAATAAGGATGTGGGTCCTGGCCAGGTGGCTCAGTTGGTTGGAGTGCTGCACCTTACACCAGAAATGATGCAGGTTTGATTCCCAGTCAGGGCACATGCCTAGGTTGCATTTTTGATCTCTGGTTCAGGGTGCATACAGGAGGTGATCAATATTTCTCTCTCTTTCTCTCTCTTTCTCCCCCTTCCTCTCTCTCTAAAATCAACAAATATATCCTTGGGTGAGCATTAAAGAAAAAATAAGAATGCGATGGCAGAACCTTCGATACCATATAAACATTCTGTCATTTCTCAAACTTGCCCACTAGTGTTACCATCCAGTGATGTTTCACCCAAATCAATTGTCATTTTGATGGTTTGTCAAATGGTGGACCCCAGCCTCTTGACTTCTCTATGTCACTTCAATGTGGAAATTTGAAAATTTCCAAAATAGAAAGAATTTGTGGTCCTAGTGTGTAGGAGTCACCGCCCACGTTCAGTAGTGCCCAGACTGGTCCCTACTGCCTCGTTCACTGAGATAGGGCCATCAACTACATGCTTGATGTCATGGCAAAGTCAAATTACCCTAAAAGTTTCTAGACTTAAATTAACCAGTGACATTTTGTACTTAATATGAGCGACTAGTACTCTGAGTAGCATGTGTTAGGATTCTCCTACCCCTCCCTGTACCCACCTCCACTGCCAGACCCAAGGAAGGAGAGTTGTGTAAGGGTAATCAGGTCAGAGATAAACCCTTCCCCCCAGATTGCTGAAATGGTTAGTGATGCAGTCCTGGCACCTGGACGATGGACTGCCAGGACCAACAGGCTTCAAGTGTTGGAGTAGTTTGGGGAAAAGGGGGTTAATAAGAGCAAGTGTTAGTCATAGCACCTGGTCCATGGTGAGTATAAAACCAGGGAAACATACGGCTTTTTTTATTTACTTGCGAATCTTTCCGTTGCAAGTGCCCAGTATTCAACCAATTACCACATAACAATAGTAACGTGGTGGTCAAAGCGGTTGTCCCTTCTGGGAATATGGCAGGAGTGCCCTTCCCTCCCTTTGAAGCTAGGTGTGGCCGTGCGACTTAGTTTGGCTTTGTTCGGCTCAGATTCTGGAGAAACTAGGATAGTCATAGTGCTTACTGATCCACAGTTGCTTTAAGCCCCTGAGACTTTGGGTCTGTTTGTTACTTCACATACTGACTGTTACAATTAATTGTTTTAAATAGCAACTGATATGCTAATTATATACACTTGGCAATGCTTCTTATATGTAAACTCATTTAATCTTCTTATCAACCCTATGAGATAAATACTGTTATTATCCTATTTTATAGATGAGAATATTAAGGCCCAGAAAGAGTATGTGTCTTGCTCAAAGTTATATAATTAGTAAGCAGCAGCTCCAGGATCCAAACCCATCCAGGCAGTCTGGTTCTCAGTCACTAAATGTATCGCTCACACACACAGAAGATAATTTAGTGTCTCCTCTAATGTTAAAGCTCAGGTATGACCTGCTTCCGGCACAGCTGCACCCAGGTGCTCCAAAGGGCAGTTGGAATCCCCTCTGTGTTCCGCTTCCATCCTCACGTGGTCCTCCAGGAAGACACCTCCTCATTTCCAGGCTTACATTCTGACACTAAGCAACTACAGAGGAAAGAAATTTCCCTCCCCGAAAATCCTAGCAAGAAGTCTTTAGAGAGCCACCTTCTTTCCACTCTCAGTCTCTGTCATTTAGTGTGACTGTGCCTGAGGAGGGGTGGCAGGGCACTGGGCAGGCCGTGGCAACATGTCCCAGCCCATGCGGAGTGACGGAGGCAGGGATAACCGAGGCCTTCTGCAAAGCTGCCAAAAGGCCCGAGGACTCTGAAATCTGCATTTGCTGGAGTTGTAAAAATAAACAGCAACCCCTAAGATGAATACCAGATATATTGTCAAACAATGCCATGGAATTAAAGGTGGCAAAACTCCAGATTGGAAATCCTTGGGACTTACGTGCAACTTGGAAGGATTTCTGAGTTTTATTTCCTTTTACTCCTTTATCTTCCTTGCCTGAGTTCCTCTTATTTTCCATTCCTCAGCTGCGCTGCATGCTCACACACTGAGTTTCATGTACAGATGCGTTTCCCCAGACCCCACAGGCACACACACGCACACACACACACACGCACACACTCGTTGCTTTTGTCTTCAGAGCGGTCACAGAAGGAGCCCTGGATGAGGGGTCAGGAGATATGCCTCTCATTCAGCTTCTCTCCCTGTGAACTGGGGAGTGCCAGCACTCTGTTCATCGACTCAGCAAGATCATTCCCGACAGCCTTCTCGCCTTCACACTGTTCTTGGTGCCAGTTCTCCCACCCCACGCCCCAGCTTCCTCCCTTAGCCCCACACCCGGCAGCAGAACCTGGATCACCTCCTGGCCGCAGCACAGCCCCAGCCCCGCGGTGGGCCCCTCCCAGTGGCTCCCCCAGTGCTCAGCTCTCCTAGGGCAGCTGCTCCACTCCATGCCACTGGCAGCACCCACAAATTCTTGGGTCTGTCTTTGAAAAAGGCAGTATCCTCCAGCCACCCATTTGTGCCTTGTGCCTCAAATGGGATCTTTACAGGCAAAAAAAAAAAAAAAAAAAGGCAGGGAAAAATGTATTTACTCACCCAAATAAATAAACCACACACAGGGCACCATGGCATGTTGCCAAAGAAGGGCCCACGTTGGCGTGGATCCTACCTGGCCCAGCTTGCGGTCATTACGGCAGTGCAGAGGCGGGGGGGCTCGGGGATGATGGACACAGCTGGAGTCTGGCAGCCTAGGCTCCCCCCGGGGCTGGTCTGCAGCTTCGCTGGGTACGCTTGAGTCAGGTACTTGTTCTCCCAATGAGCCTCCATTCCTTATAGTAAAACGGTGGTGCTAACTACAGCTCCTGTTTCCCTCTTGGGCTATGAGGGTAAGACTATTATTTTCTGCCACAAAAAGCTGTATGGAGTACTATAGAGCAGCTGAAAAAAGAGAGAAGTTTAAAGCAGCACTCAGTGACAAAAGCAAGGTGAAGAACAGCAGGTGTTGTTTGGTATCTTTTATTTAAAAAGAGAGGAAAAGTAAGAATTTAGGGTACATATGTGTAAATATCAATCTGCAACACACACGTACACCCTCTAACATACAACAGGAAACTAATAGGAATGATGATCGCGGGAGGAGGGAAACTGAGTGAATGGGGGCTGGGGTGGCCTCACTGTCCTTTTTTTTAAAATTGATTTTAGAAAATGAGAATCTGAGACACCGATTTGTTGTTCCACTTACTTATGCATGCACTGTTGCTTCTTGTATATACTCTGACCGGGAATCGAACCCGCAACCCAGGCATATCTGGATGGCGGTCTAACCAACTGAGCTACCCGGCCAGGTCTCCGCTGGATACTTCTTAATCTGTTTTTCAGAATTTTGCCCCCAGCAAATATATAACCTTTTCCAAAAGTTGAATCTAAATGTCAGATGTAAAATGAAAGGTGCCCCGACTTATTTGCTGAAAGCTGTGAGACCAGGGGCTGCAGGGAGGAGGAATCCTGAGCGGGTTTCATTTTTCACCCGGAGAGAAAGTCCACCAAGCTGAGCAAATGTCACTTCCAGCCACCCTGGAAAGTTACTGAGTAAAGTGGGGGAACCCAGTCTCTGGTCAGAGATTCCTATGAAGGAGGTGGGGCGAGGAAACAAACTTATGAGTCACTGTTTTCATCCTCATCATCACCATCAAGAGTCTCAGATGGAACATTCAGATGATGCTTTTAAATTTACACAGTGGTTTCACAGATATTAATTACCTCACTGAGTTTTCCAGCCGTACACCGAAGTGAGCACTCACGTTGCTGTTATTCCTCTTACTATCTCTTTTCCTGGTCTGCAGCAGGCAGTGCCATTGCCCCTCCCTCCTGCCCTGGGCCTCACCATCCTGCCGGCTTCTTACTGTCAACACCCGGGAGTCCCTTCCCCAGGGCATGCTGTGGCCTCAGGCTCCTGCTCAGCCTGTGCTGGGGGCAGGCCAGAGTGTCCCAGAGTTCTGCTTCTGGGGGCAGTCCTGCCCTGTGTCTGATGGGACCCGCAGGCAACTAAAGCCCTTGAGTAGGACAAGTCTGAAGCAAACACTGTAGCCTCCACGAGGTCCCAGCTGGAATTAATCCTCAGTTGCTGCCTGCAGTTGCTCCTGAAAGCGTCCCAGGGCGGGCTCTCATCTCCCCTCCCCTCCTGGTGTTTCCTGCCATCCCCAAGCAGATGAATTATGTGCTTGAGCATCTTTGTCTCAAGGTCATCCTCGCGGGAACCCAGCCCAAGCCGAGGCACGTCCCTAGGGAGTGCAGGAGCAGGGACCTGACCTGGAGCTGGCTGTGAAACCCACGCTCCCCCTACCCCTCTGCTCTGCCCCCTCCTAAGGGCTCCCGGAAGACAAAATCCAGACCAAGAGGGCAAACTTTCTCTTCAGAACTCGGGCTAAAGGGAGCTACCGAATCAAGCCCAAGAGCGCCAAGCATTCCAGTATTCACAGCAAGGAGAAACATGATGCCAGTTAATGAGCACAAGTTGTAAACTTGTTGGAACAGTTTTTAAGTTGTTGGGATTTTTTTTTTTCTTTAACCATCACTTCATGTTTGCAAAATAACTGTAATGGTCAACCAGGGCTTTTCCACAGATGTGCCACTTCGACTGTTAATGCCTTACTTTCCTGTCCAAGGATTAAATGGTCACTTAGATTTTCGATCATCATTTACAAAAATCTGATCGTCGCTTGAAGGGAGCTGCGCTTCAAGAATGGCCAGGGGCTCCCAGGGGAGGCTGTGAGAGGAGCTAATATTGGGGCGGAGACCCTGCAGGATGGCTGAGTGGGGGTCCCGCAGGCAGGGAGTTGGCAGAGGCCTTCCCGGGCTCCAGGACTGGCCTGTGCGCATGCGCAGAGTCTGGGGCCGCGCTGCCTGAGAGCAAGGCTGTGGGCCCCCCTGGACGGAGGAGGATGAATGCCTGTGAGTGAACAGGCACGAACACACTGTCCCTCCCAGAGGCAGTAAAGGGAGAGTAAAGGAAAGGAGGGACAGATGGGAAAACTTGCCTGGTTTCCACCAGACCAGGACTGCGGCCCTGAGGGCGAGGCTGTCCTGGCACCCAGAGTGCACGGGCTTGGTGTGAAACCCTGAGTCACAAGGAGTGCCCGCGGCCTTGGCTGTCGACGACTCCAGGACACTAGAAGCCCTGTTCAAAACCCAGCCTCCTTCAGTGAGACAGAACCGAGCGTGGCAGGGGGCTAGGGGAGGCCCTTTTACCGGGTCAGCGGGTTCATCCAGGGAGCAGAAAAGACGGTCAGGAGGGTGTGCGGTGTTCACAGTTGGTTTGCGTGCTAAAAGTTTTTACGTGCTCGAAATGCAAGATCAAAAAGGGTTGAGCCCACTGTTCTGTTCCAGCTCTTGTCACTTGTATTGTAACTGGTGGGGGGCTGTCCCCCGGGACACAGGTTCCTGCAAGCTGGTCTATTTCATGCATTCATGTTTCATGCCTGTCGCGGGCCAGTCCCTTGACACCACCGTGCTGGGCACACAGCAGGAGCTCTGTCAACGGGTGTCAAACAGGATGGATACAGAAGCATTCTCAGTTTCTGCATCTTCCCAAAGGTCAGGGAAAGGGAAGAGAGGCTTTTGGCTTCAGTCACTGCAGATGAGTTGGGTTGGCTGGTGACCCACAGGGAGTGAGTCCCTGGGTGGCATCTTGTGCATCTTACTGACACCACGACAGGATGGCAGTGCTTGGTGGTGGCCCTGCTGCAGCAGGATCGTCCTGTCCTGCTCAGCTGAGATGCTTCACCTGCCAGCTGATTGCCCCAAGTCTGAAGGATCTACTCTTGGTGACTGATTTTTCTTAACACTGTCACCTGACCTTGAACATGTGGAAGCTGCACTTCTGTCTCCTTTCTGCCTTTCCCTGTGACATGGGCCTTCATGGTACCCAAGGGGTCACCAAGGGCTAGTCTAGAACTTTGACTACGAAGGGATGAGAGTATTGGAGCATAACTTTTGGGAGGAAAAGATCTGTTTAGGGGGCAATAGGACAAGAATGTGATGCGCGAGGCTTTCCCTCGCCGCCCCCACCCCGACTTTGCCCTGTGCGCCTCTGCCTGCCTACCTCCATCCTTCCCCGCCAAGTCTGCTCTTTCTTCCTTTGAGCCTCTAGGGTGATGTAGCATTGCCGGAGCACACCTGCTGTCGGGGTTCCCCGAGCTCGTGCTCGCTGGCTGAGCCGCTGTGGGTGATGGTCATGAGAGTATCTGTCTCATAGGGCTGCGTGAGGATTCAGTAAATCAATAACTAGAAAAGGCTTAGAAAACTGCCCCGCAATGGTAAGGGCCATCCATATAAGGGTTCGTTAGTTAATGTTATTCTCCGGTAGAGCTAGTTCAGACGTGAGGTAAGAGTGAGACAAAATACTTTCTGTGATGATCACATGCTGCTGTAGAAAGGATAGCCAAAGCACCTGGGTGTCTCCGGAGAAACAGAAGCTCACCTGGGAAACGAGATGGCCTTGGGCTGGACCGTGGCCTGGGGGCTAGTAACGTCATGTTCCCACTAAGGCGGAGATTGGCTATGCTGTATGGCCATGGGCAACCCAGTTACTCTCCTTAAAACAAAAGGGAGAGAGAGGAACAAAAGTCAAAACCAAACCAAACCAAACCAAACCAAACCAATAATACTGTCTGATGTCACCTAACAAGTTGGTTCCTAAAGAAGACTGGAGGGTCCAAGCCATGCCAGGTGATGTTTTACATTGGAACTCATGGCAGGGGCTTGTCTGTTATCTCAGACTCCTGAGGGCCTGGGGTGAGCTTGTTGCTAGGTGACACAGAAATGAACTTGCTCAGGTTATGGTTCCAATGAAAGTGAATGTGAGTTAAAAATATCAAAGCGTTTCCTGGAAATCGTGGTTGATCAACATCTTCCTTGTCACTTCTCTAAAAATAAGGGGAAAGAGACAACTTATCTGAGGCTCAGAACCTGTGTTTTCCCTACGGCTCAGAGAACATTGCTTTTGAAACCTAAATTGGGCCACAGGGTGGACTAAAGGGTTATTTCTCATTTGTATGTTCTGTGGGTTTATTCAAATGTATAGTAACAAGCATAGATCATTATAGTGTCATACAGCGTATTTTTACGGCCCTCAGAATCCTCTGTGCACTGCCTATCCGTCCCTCCTACCTGCCCTTTGAAACGACCGATCTTTTTACCGTCCTCATAGTTGTGCCTTTTCCAGGATGCCGTATAGATGCAACCACACAGTATGTGACCTTTTCGGATTGGCTTCTTTCATTTGATAATATACATTAGAGGTTTCCCCCCATGTCTTCTCATGGTTTGATAACTTATTTCTTTTTAATGCTGAATAATATTTTATTGCCTGGGTGTACCACAGTTTTTTACCTCTTGAAGGACATCTTGGTTGCTTCCAAGTTTTGGCAATGATAAATAAAACTGCTATAAACATCTGTATGCAGGTTTTTGTGTGCACATAAGTTTTCAGCTCCTTTCAGGGAGCACAGTTGCTGGATCATATGGTGAGAATATGTTTAGTTTTATAAGAAAGCACCAGACCATCTTCTAAGGTAGCTGTACCATTTTGCATTCCTACTAACAATGAATGATTCCTATTGTTCCATGCCCTTGCCAGGGTTCTATATTGTTAAGGGTCCAGAGTTTGGCCATTCTAATAGGTGGTATCACATTGTTGTTTAAGTTGAACTTCCCTGATAACACATGATGTGCAACATCTTTTAATGTGCTTATTTGCCATCTTTATATCTTTAGTGAGTTGTCCGTTAAGGTCTTTAGCCCAATTTTTAAATTGTGTTGTTTGTTTTCCTATTGTTTTAAGAGTTCTTCATATATTTTGGATGACAGCCCTTTTCAGATGGGTCTTTTGTAAATATTTTCTCCCACTCTGTGACATGTCTTCTCATTCTCTAGACAGTGTCTTTGTCAGAGCAGGAGTTTTTAAGTTTACTAAAAAGTTCAGCTTATCAATTATATCTTTCATTGATTATGCATTTGGTGTTATATCTAAAAAGCCATCACCATACATTGGTTAACTATTTTAAAAGATATTTTATTAAAAAACAGCAATAGAAATATGACATTGGGGCCACCCTGGACAAGCTAAGATGAAGTGCAGGAGGCAATCGTTGACCTCACCAGCACCTGTCTGTCACTTCCCGAGAGGCCCCGATGTCCACTTGTAGACACATGGCTTCATGCTGAAGCCACCTGCTTTAGGAAGGGAACATGTGATCCAGACAAAGCTAATCACTGGGCCTGAGCCTTGGCCAAAGCGATCAGTTCAGTGTTGAGTAAATGACCAGAGCCAGTCCAAGCAAAGTAAAATCTGGGGCTCTAATTTAGAAATTTGAGACAAAGTCATTCTCTCTCTTCCTCAGAGTCAGTACCATTTGTGGATGTGAGGAATGGAGTCGGCGTGGCCATTTTTGCTACCTAGAAGGTAGCCATCCTGAAAACACTGCAAACACAGGAGACATCAGTGCTGAGAAAAATGTTAGAAAACGGGATGGGGCCCTAATGAGATTCAGACCCTCTGGAACACATTGTGCCCAAAGACTGTTCTCAATCTGGACTTCTAGGTTACATGATCCAATAAATTTACCCTACTGGTTGGGGTCTTGTCATGAAAGGAGAAACCATACTAGATATTTCAAAACAGAGGGACTTAAAATAATCTGTTACACAAGTAAGAAATCAAAAAGAGGATGCTGAGGTAATCCAAAGATGAATAACTCCCAAAGCAAACAGAAAAAGGGGGAAAAGGTGGTTAACAGAGCTTTGGACCTTGGAGGGAGAGGTGTCTTGCGAGACTGGTGCTGGGTTCCTGAGAAATGACACTGCTTATGTGCAGGCCTTTGATGCACTCAGACCACTGGGGAGGGAGCAAAATTTGATGGGTGCTCACAGCCCCACAGAGGTTGCTCTGATGACCCAGAGCACAATGCCCAGTGGATCAGTGAAATGGGGTACAAAACAAGGGTCCCCAGAATATAGAAGAAATTCCCCACAGCCAATGGTTGGGGGATGGGGTAAATGAAGGATACAGCTTAAGATACTTTGCGTAATTATGGCAAGTTGATAGCTACTTAATAGCTGCACTGCTTTCCCAGGCAAAAGGAGTAGTGACTAGGAATACGTGACACTTGAGACCTTATAGTGACTCCTGATGTAGCCAGGGGAGCTTATAGTGCACCTGCCCTGTGTGAGAAGCAGGGAGGCAAGTGTCCAGAGGTCCTGTGTTATGGGGAACTCTTGCCCTGACTAAAGATGGCAGCTGAAAGAAGGTAAAAGTTATGGGGGGGGGGCTGGCAAAAGTAGCACATTGTAGGAGGGACTGGATATGAGGCCATGTAGGAGGCTCTGGGTCTGCATTTAAAATCAAGGTAGGCTGAAGGAGAAGGGGCTGGTCCACCATGAGGGCTGAGAGAGTAGGTAGCAGCCATGAGGAGGGGAGCCATGAGGAAGGAGCCATGATGTAGGGGGATTTGGGTGTTAGGTCTAAGAGAGGAAGCAACAAGTAGTCAGGATTCCACCATGAGGGTTGGTGTGTAGGTAGATGTACAGAGAAGCCACTCTCTTGGGATGTGTGCCTTCCTGGACTCCCCATGATCCACTGTAATGTGGCCCATGTTTTCCTGGACTACTGCATGGAGGCTGAGGACAACATACCCCAGATCCTGAAGGAAAAAGCTGCTGTGAGACGATGGCAACTATGAAACCCACAAGTGCAGAAACCAGAGGGCCAGAGAACTGTGGGCGCAAATAAGGATACGGGAAACTTCTGGGTGTGCTTTTGGCTTATATCCTGGTGGGAAGCAAGAGAAGTGCAGGGTCTTGTGGAAGAAGATGGCTCCAAGCAGGAGGGCTCCCAGCCCCAACAAGGTTGGAATCCTGTAAATAAAAACTTGTTTCCCTCAACACTAATTGTTGGGTCATGCATCAAGGAGACACATAGATGGGCCCCAGTTTGCTTGGTGACATGAGGAAGCATGTACAACTGGTCCCCCACCTTCCAAGGCACCGGCAGTGGATGGTAGGCTCCAAGTCCCTCTGCAGGGCACAGTGAGAACATGCTGGGAGTGCCAAAAGGAGCTGGGAAGTGGAGCCCACTGTTTATTTCTGTTGGAGAAACATGACCAAGAATGACGTCTTTTTTCTCTTCTCCTGCTTCCCAAACTCCCTCTAGAGCATCCCATTGGCAGAACCTCACACAAAACCAGCTGGCAGGAGAATCTGTGAAATGGGGCTTGCAGAGTACCATCCCAGCATCACTGAGCAAAAGGGTGCGTGGAGAGCTAAGGGAGGAGAGGCAAAGAACAGACATGATGGTATAGGCCGCAGGAGCTGGGCTTGCATCTGACTGATAGACCTGATTAGCATAATTACCATAATTACAGCCTCATTCCTTTTTTTCTTGAGCTATAATCTGGAAACCATTTTAGTAGTCTTAAATACTATTGTTTACTTTTAAATCTTTGGTTGATTGCTGGGGTGTTCTTCTATTTTCTCTGAAGAGAAGACCAAGTGTAAGGAGGCCAGATACCAGGTTCACTCCAGCCTGACCACTTCCCTTTTGGAGAAGCTCCTAGTAGGTGGAAAAGTTGGGCTCCACTGGAGGAAGAAAGTCTGAGGCTTCCCTGGGGGGTAGGAATTGGACTAGGATGTGTTTGGCCACAAGAAACAAACCCTGCCTCAACTGGCTTAAGCAATAAGAAAATGAATTACCTCACACAACTGGAACTCCAGGGTTAGGCAGCTTCTAAGAAGGTGAATTCATCAGCTCAATTATATTATCAAGGATCCAGGTTTTCCCTATCTTTACTCTCTTTCTTGGCCTTCAGCTAACACCCCAACATGGTTACAATGGCTGCCTCAATTCCAGCCATGAGACCGAGACACAACATCCAGCGGAGGAGGAGCGCTCTCTTTTTCGTGTGTCTCTTTTTGAGATCAAGGGTGCCTTCACCAGAAGCCTGCAACCAGAGTACCCTTCGCTGGCTGAAACAGGGTCACATGCCCACACCTAAGCCCATTACCAGCAAGGGCACTGGGAATGGGGGGATTGGCTCAGACCAACGGGGATTCACTCCTGAGGTGGTGGGAATATAACATCTGCATCTGTCAGGATTCAGTGGTTCTGAGAAACAGAACCATTAGACAATAGTTCTGCACAGAAATATGCAATTGGATCTGCTTCAGGGTTTGGCTTTCTGCAGTTGTAAGAGCTGGTTACACCTTTTCTTCCTGTGTGTCTTTGCATCTGGTGCTGCGGCTTCAAAGTCCACAGGGAAGGAGGTGGGGAAGGAAAAGTGGGGGTAAAGTGGGAGAGAGCAAGAGCAAGCTGGACCCCACAGGGATGCACTGGAACCCGGGTGAGTTCTCACAGCCCCTGACCTCGATGTCCTACAGGAGAAGCTGGCTCCCTTTGTCACTACGACTGGAGATCTCTGGAGCACTGGAGAAGCCAGAGAAGGATCCAGGTAAAGATGAAGCAGTTGCAGGCTTCGCCGTCTCTTCTTGGCAATGAGATGAGTGTGGTGACTGCCCCAACCTTTGGAGCTCAACATCTCCCCAAATGCAAACATGCAGGAGGGGGATGCTGGGTAACACACTTCAGGCTAGCCCAGCTGACACACTACAAAGCCACCACAATAACCATCCCTGAGAAGAGACTCTTGAACAAAGTTGGAGTGCTGTAAGTGAAGAAGAAGGGGAAACAGATTTGGGGGAAGCAACCCAAAGTGTCCGTGCCCCCTGGAAAGTGTTTCAGCAGCCTCATGCTGGGGTCGAATGTCATGAGTGCATGCGTGTAAAGGATACATGAAAGTAGAATTTCACAGCACTGCCTACATAGAAAGCTGCCTCTCTCTCACTCTCTTCCTCTGGGCTTATTACGGGCCAAACCCTGGCAGAAAACACTAAAGAGAAGAGTCACACTTTCAGCATTTAGTGGAGCGCCTGCCCTACCTCTGAGTCACCACCACAAGGTTTGTTCACTTCCCCTGCCTGAAAGCCCCTCTCCACTTTCTGTTCTCATTCGGCAAGCATGCATTGCGCACCTACTGTGTGCTGTGTGCAGGGAATACAAGATGAGAAGGCTATGAACCCAAGTTCCCACTCTAGGGGCAACCTCCTTCCTCCTTCCTCTGCCCGAAACCCCCCTCCCACCAGGCCCCTTCCCAGATGTCTTCCCGAGCTCTCCCGCGAAACCCTGCAGCCCCTGTGCGAGCTCCACGCGGCTGTAAGTGATTATCGGCAAGTATGTGTGTATATGGACATGTCATTTTTGTTTTTAATGAATGCTTTATTTTTGTTGGTCCCATCTTCCCCCTGGAGCGCATAAGAACTTTGAAGGTCGGGTTTCTGTTTCCTTTGCTGCTCATAACTACGTGCCATGTGCAGGGCGGCTGTGCTCAAAAAGGGGAACTCCAGCCAGGGTTCCCAAAGGCAACACACAGCATTTCCACGTGTCTGGGAAGATGCAAAATGGGTTCCTCGCACCCACCCTGTGTGGTCCTTGACAGCCCTATTGTTATCGGCCCTGCTATTGTCAGTCTCCTTATTGCCCCATTCCGTTGGGAGGATGCGAAGGCTCGGAGCAGTTGTGTCACTTATCGAAGGGCTCGGGGCTGGGAAGTCTCAGAAGCCGAGCTCCAGCCCGTAAACCTGCCTTTTGGGTCTCAGATGCACGGTTCTGCCGACCTCAGGGGTGTGGGTGTTGGCCTGTGCAGTTTACACATTCACGGGGGGCTCATTCTGGGCTGAGCACTGGGCTATGGCTGCCCTCCCCCTACTGGTAGGTGGTACTACCACCTGCATTTGGGGAGATGTTGGAGAAGTGGAGATCCCCACTTCTAGTGGAGAAACTGAGGCATAGGGGTTTGTATAACTTGTAAGTGCAGAGCTGGAGCTTAAATCTAGGCCCCTCTAATGCGAAAATGCGTGTTTTTAACCACTGTGCCATCCTGCCTGCGATCTAAAATGATGAGTCAGCTTCCACAGTACACTCCTCCGCACCTGCAGAGCTGCGCCCTGGATTTAGACCCGGGTTAGACCAAACTCCAGTGCCTTGGGCAAAATACTTCATCGCTCAGAGCCCATTCCTTCCTCTGTACAATAAAGATTAAACAAACAAACAACAAAAAAAACCAGTACCAACATCATGGGCTTGTGTGAGGATTAAATGAAAGAAAAGAATCTACATGTGCGCTTTCCACAATGTCTGACATGCGGCGAGTGAACAGTAAATGTTAGCTTTTTTCCCTATAACAGCAGTCATTTTATCGTTGGCCTCATCTAATCAGTCTGGCCAACAGCTTCCCTAGTAAAGCCATTCCTGTTGGCACTGAAAGACCTGGATTCCTGGGAGCCTAGGATTCCCCCAGAAGCTTGCGCGAGAACCATCCCTGCAGCTGCCCGGGAAAGCCCGTGCCTGCAGCCGGGCTGCAAAACCCAGGCCTTATTGATGTCCTGTCTTCACCGGCCCCGATCAGCTGCTCCGCACATGTTCCATAAATGGGAGTCATTAGCGGTGAGCCCCGTAAACACTCCCTGCTCACCCTGCTGTGCTGCGTGTGCCGGCTGTGTGGCGACCGCTCCATCAAGCCCATCAGCCCAGATACAAAACAGCTATCAGCGTGCATATGAACCAGCATGTCCCAAAAAGAGCCTTCCACAGGCCAAGAGGGGATGGCTTTTCCTGGATGCTTGGACAAACTCTGCTTTCACTCCTCTCCCCAGGAAGGACCAGTTAGTTCAGACGAATAATCACAGGGATTGGGCTCAGACTTCTCCGCTAGGACGTTTGAAGATGATGATGTTCTTTGCATTTAATACAACTTCTTTCTTAGGCTCCCTGCACCCCAGCTTAATCAAGGGAGCAGATTCGCTGCAAAGGGGCTGATGATCTTGGGTTCGCAAAGCTGAAACAGCTCTTGCACATATGGACGCACGGTGTGTTCAGGTGGCCGCAGAGGGAAGCTTGAGGAGCTGGAGGCTGAGCCGAATATAGGCTCACTCCCTCTCAGTGAGTTTTGGTGAAGCCCAGGATGAAAACAGCCACGCCACGCATGAAGCTTATCCTAAACTGGGGTAAGGGACGAGACAGTGGAAGCTGGAGGAGGCTGGCGTCTCAGTGAGAAGGTGTGAGAGGTGGGCGGGTCAGAGAACTGAAGTTAATAACCGTGCTGCAACCATGTTGACTAGATCTTTCCTACGAAGAAAACGGAGTTGATATATTTAGCAAGTGCTTCCTTAGTGGGGTACAAGTATGGCAGCAGAAGTTCTGGAGAGCAAGTAAACCTGTCTCTGCCAAGCCTCTATTTCTCCATTTGCAAAATCGAAATAAATATAGAAGATCAGACATGGACGGAAGCAGGGTCTCTGGGCTGGGATCACGCCCGAGGTTGGCACAAAGAAGGACAGGGTTACTGTCCTGCCCTCCCCTGAGTGCCCATGAGGGTGTTTTGGGGGGAACGTCCAAGTGTGGGGTGCAGTGAGGGGCCTTTGGGGAAACTGCAGCTCAGCAGGAAACCAGTCCCACATTGCGGACATT
This sequence comes from Pteronotus mesoamericanus, assembly GCF_021234165.1. Taxonomy (NCBI): domain Eukaryota; kingdom Metazoa; phylum Chordata; class Mammalia; order Chiroptera; family Mormoopidae; genus Pteronotus; species Pteronotus mesoamericanus. The sequence goes on along the minus strand of NW_026555234.1, from coordinate 15,067,916 downwards.
GAGGCCACCTCTCGATTTCCCCCGGCCCTCTGCCAAAGGGAATCGGAAGGAAAGGGGGAATCCAAAGTTCAGAGGGGCAGAAAGGGGAAGAGAAAGAGAGGACAAGGAGAAGGAGGAACAGAGAAAAGGCAACGGGCCAGCTGGGGAGAGGAAGAGGTGGGCAGTGCCCGGCTGGCAGTATGGCCCGCGGGGCAGCTTCCTCAGCAGCACAGCCTTCTGTCCAGCCCAGCCCAGGCAGTGGCAGAGTGGGGGCAGGGAACCTCTGGTTCTCCCAAGGCTCATGGGAGATTTAAGGTTCCCTTTGCTTGTCACTCACATGGCCAGCACTGGGAAGCCGAGCGTCAGCCCCATTGGGTCATCCCAGGACCCCAGGCAGACACCAGGCATGGAGGCTGGGTGGCTGTCCCCAGGAGCTGGGTCCTGGACTAGGAAGGCACAGCGTCACGACAGCCTTCAGAGGACAGTATCTACCCCGGGATTTCAAGGGCTGGGAAAGGCCCTTCGTTTGTCCCCTTTTCTATCCATCCTCCGTGTCTTCAGTCCCCCAGGAAAACAAATGCTATTTTTCTGTCTCAGTCCTTTGTCAAAATGCAACTTCCTGTCTCTTCTTCACCTCTTCTCAGGAGTCCTTTTGGTGGTGAGAGAGGGGAGAAGGTGCTACAGAGAGAGGAACAGTAGTTGGGTGGGGAGTGGGGGACCATCATGACTTTGCCAACCTTGGGGCGAAGGAGGCTGATGACAGAGATGTCAGACAGGCAGCCCTACATCGACTCAGATATTGGGAACAGGCAGGTCCGAGCAACCGGGATTACATCCTCAACCGGCTAAGGCCCAGGTCCCGGTCCTGAGCACGGTCGCTGAGCCCCCACACTGCTCCCTCTGGCCGCCCCCTCAGCCACCCCCAGGGGCAGCACTGAGCGTCAGGAACCCCTATCCCTCTGCTCCTTCCTCAGGTGGCCCATATTCAGGAACCAGAGGCTGTCTTTCTCTGCGGAGGGCACCCCATATATGGCCTTGCTCTCCTTTCAAGAAAGGTCTGTATTTCTCTGCCCAGAGGACACCCTGCTCTGGCTTTTGGGCAGGAATCTTTGTAGATTCTCACAACAAAGAACGCTGCTTCCCATTTTCCCATCTCCTGCTCCGCTCAGCTCTCAGGCCGCTGAAATGCATCTAAAAGGGTCTGTGGCTCCTTCTGAGCCTTTAGGATTTTGCTCTTTCTCTTGGCCCTGATGCCCTCGCCTTTTGTTAAACATTAATAACTTTAGAAACAAACCTAGCAGGCCGTGGGGAAGTGCAAGGTTGTCACCCCTGAAAATGCAGATGGAATTCCCCCCCTCCCGGCACCTCCAACCTGCAAACGCTGACATTTCTATAGTCTGTTTCATTTCCTTCATCACACCGCTCACCCCGCCCGCTTTATGTTTTGTTTATTACCCCTTTAAATTACCTACCCCCTTAAGAGAGAAAAAGAAAGTTTGACATGGAGAACAAAGAAAGTTAAGGCCTTTTAAAGTACTTTTATGGAGGCTTTTCATGAACTTTACAAACGGAGTAAAAAACAAGTGTGAAAGGATTTTTCAAGGAAGAAACATGCTTTTGCAATTTGCTGGAAGTTTTCCCTTGTGTTCCAGAAAAGCAGCCTCCCCATTACTCACCAGGGAGGCACGCAGGCCAGGGAGGAAGGGGGCTCAGCGAATAAAAACAGGCCTCCCCCTCTCCCCGCCCCGGCCATGTGCAAACAGCACTTAATAATCAAATTGAAAAAACACACAAATGAAATTAAAACGTTTTCCAAATGGGCTGCAGCCCTGAGGCCAGACTTCGTGGGGCCATGGCCTGCAAATTTGTATCTTTGTCATAACTGGGCTCCAGGCAAAGCCAATTCTGGTGTCAACAGGAGGGTAGGACGCGGCCAGTAGAGGCAGAGGCCCTCTGTGTTACCCCCTCTCCTGGGGTCCTCCCCATCTCTGGGACTCAGTTTACCGAATTGTTCAGACCTTGCCCATGGGGGGGAGAACCCTTACTCAATTCTTTATCTCTGGGCTCCTTACTCATTCACACTCCGTCCCACCAGCCTATGGACCAGCTATCTTTTCTCCAAAATTAAAACAAAAATGGGAAAAAAAAACCCCAAAAAACCCTAAAACCCGTATTTTCTCTTGACCCTGCTTCTCCTTTGGCTGTACCCCTGTTTCAATTGTCTGAACTCGTGGCTTCCAGTTATGCCCCTCCTGATTTCTCCTGCAGCCCACCCAGTCGGGCCTTCGCCCACCTCGCTCCAGCAAAGCTGCCCTGCTGAGGTCAAGGTCAGAGGTCCCTCAGTGTGGATAAACTCAGGTCTCAGGCCTCATCTTTGACCAACCAGCAGCGGGGAACCAGCCCCTCCTCACGATACATTGTCCCCACTTGGCTTTCTCTGGTTTCTCTTCCTCCGCACTGGCTGGTCCCTCCTTTCTCTGGACTTCCTGCCTCAGAGCACCCTGAAGTGCACTCCTTGGACCTCCTCTTTATACTCGTTCCCTTTGGTGATCTCATTCTGTCTATGGCTTTGGAATCATCTAATGTGCTAACGACTCCCAAATTTTTATCTCTTCTCCTTGCTTCTGCCCTGAATTTCAGACTTGTGTATCCAACTGCCTACACAGCATCTCTACTTCAATGTCAAGTAGATATTTCCAACTTAACAAGTTGGAGATTGAGCCAAGTCCAAAATCTTTACAATGACCCTACATATTCTACTCTCCTTGCAACTCACATAGCAACTCCAGCCACACGGGGCTCCTTGTGTTTTCTTGACAAGTCCAAGCAGGGACACCACTGGGGCCTGTGCAGTGACAGTCCCCTCTCCTGGGAAGGCTCTTCCTCCAGATATGAATTCAGCTAACTTTAGTTTTTTAAATTTTTTTCTGAACCAGGATCCAATCCAATGCACTGTTGTTGGGTCTCTTTAGGCTCTCTTACTCCAAAACTTCCTCTACACTTTTAAAAAATATTCATTATTTCTTTAAGAAACCATCCTGATCATCTCATAGACTGTCCCATGCTCTGCAGTGGCCTGACCGCCTCCTCTTGGTGTCATTCAACTTGTTCTTCTACCCCCTATACTGCCTGTGAGCATGGCCACTGTCAGTTGCTCCTATGGTGTCTGTCTAGCATTTGACTGTCCTTCCTGTGGCCGGTCCTTTGCACTCTTTGCTGGGCCTCCACCTATGTCACTAGCAGCTCCTTCTCAGCCAGCCTTCTCCCGGGTTGCTTACCCTTCCTCACTCATGTGACCACATGAAATGTCCGTGTTCCCCAAGTTTTCATTCCTGGCTGCCATCTCTTCTCACTATCTGCAAACTGATTTACTTTTGTTCCTTCATCTCTACACTCTTTATGCTAATGCTTCCAATTTAGAGCTCAAACTGTGTGCTAAAATCTCCTTCTCCTCCTTCCCCCTTCCCTCCTTTCCTCTTCTCCTCCTTTTCCCTCTCTTTGTGCTCCCTCCCTCTCACTCCCTCCCATACCCTCCCCTCTCCAACCTCTCTTTCTAGGGTCAACTATGCAACAGGCATTGGAGGTGAAGTCAAGAACAAGGCAGACATGCTCCCCTCCCCCACTGAGTTCACTGACTGTGAACAAATAGACTGGAGAGTGGGCAGGGGCGATGCATGTTAGGTGCAGCAGGTCACATTGAGGACTTCAGACTATAGTTAAGAGAATGGAGAAGCCCCTGATCAGATCTGATCAGTTTGTCCTCAAGGCTCCAATGCAGAAAACAGACCCAAGGGCGCAGCTGTGCACACCCAGGTAGGAAACAGGTGAGAGTGGGTGGTGCCTTCCCAGACTCGACATAGCCCGGCTGGTGAGTTCCTTGTCCTGAAACCTCTAGTTTTTCCGATCCAGCCACCCAGTTACCTAGGCCTGAAGCCAGGGACCACTGCCTTCCGTCAAGGCCTCACAACTCATACAGTAGTCTCCTAGGTGACCCGTCTCCCCTCGCTTGATCTTCAGTGTGGAGGGGGCAGACTTTTCTTCTCCTCTTGCTCCTCACCCCCTCTCCCCCCACCCCAGCCCCAGACATTCTGGGGTCGTTGCCTTCAAGGCTAAGGGAAATGGAACTTGTTGTAGTGTAACTTAAGAAGACCCTCTCTTTATGCCATGCTTAGGGGCTCAACCTCTGCTGGCCGATTTACTTGTGCATCTGGAGACATACCTGGATTGTTTTTTAAGAGATTCCATAATCAGAACAGATGTTCTTCTTAAATTTTTATTCCCCTTCCTCCACCTGCAAGACCACTGGTTCCTTATGTCCCCCATCTGGCACTTGATGATGAAGATAGTGAGTGACACCTAAGAGATGGCATGCTGGGGACTGGCATGGAAAGGGCAGGACAGAAAACCCAAAGCTCAAGGAGATAGGAAGATGTAGGTACAGGATACAAGGAGGAGCTTTTTGGGTACTCTTAGCTGGCTGAAGTGGGCTGTGGAGTTGATCCCACTATTTTAGAGGTTAAATACAGCGTGGGGAGGAGTTAAGTTACCCAAGGAGCCCAATCAAAAGTCCTTAACCCCAGACTCAAAGTGGGCTGCATTGTGGCACTTAAGCTTTACTAGGAAATGAGTGAACTTTCTTCAAAGGTGTTTGCACCCACGTGAGCATGTGCTTCCTCAGTTAAGGGAGGGGGCATGCCCCACTGCTCCCCGCTCTTCAATGTGACTGGAGACCTGGGCTCCTCCAGTGTGAGGGCAAAAGGCTGAGGAAATGAATGAAGGGGCGAACACATGAATGCCATGTGCTCTGATGTGCTGGATAGATCATCACCCAAGGCAGGTGAAATGCTTTCTCTTTTTTGATCCTCAAGATCTTAGGCCAGGAAAAGGTCAAGAATGCACACTAGGATACTGGGGAAGGAAAGGTCTAGCCGGTGGCGAGGGAGGAGAGCCAGGGCAAGGGGGGAGAAGGGGTGGCTGCAGAGCTAAGACCTGTCTTTCAGGTGTCTCATGGCTCTCCTACAACTGCTGCATTCCTTTTGCCTGCAGGAGAGTGGTTCTTCAAAGAGCTGAGGAAGTGCTTTTAAATCCTGAAGTTGAGAGTTCATTCCAACTCTGAAACTTGCTCTGCTCCCCAGGTCTCAGCCCTGCACACAAGTAGACAGGTATGAGTCAGCCAGGTTAGAGGTGTAAAGGAAAGTTCGGCTGGCTCGAGCCTTCCCATCAGGGCTGTGTAGGTAGAAGAGCGTGTCAGGATGTGTAACCACGGTGAGTCACCTCCTCAGAGACCCCATGGCCACAAGGACCCTGTGGCAGCTAGAAAGTATTTCTGAGGTCAGATCTCTGTGTTGGATCTTTCCCTGGCACAAACTGACAATAAAAGTCAATAATGACTAATATTCTTTGAGTCCCGCACAAAGGCTTGGCCTGCAGAACACAGAGGCAGCCCTTAAAATGTTTGTTCTTAAACTTTTATGGTGCTCTGATAGTGGGCTAGGCATGCTGCCTGGAGGAGAAAGGTGAACGAGGTAAGCTCCCTTTTCGCTAAGCTCTCCGTAATTCAGTAAGTTAGGAAGACAGTGACACGGGTAACTGTGGTTCAGAGAAGGGAGAATAAGAGAGGGTAGCAGCTGCCAAGGAAGGCAGGGCCACCTCCACTTGGTTAAACCAGGGAACGACCTCTGAAATGAGCCTTGGTGGATGGATGGGAGTTCTTCAGAAAGAGGGCTGAGGGACAACTCTGAGCTGACTCTTGTGCCAAAAGGGATATGTAATATAAAAAGACACAGAGAGAAAGATAATAGAAGCAGCGACCTGGACAGATTCTGGTACCTAGCATCATTGTTCACAATATCCAAAAGATGGGAATGTTAACAGAGGAATGGATAAACAAAATGTCATATGCACATGCAATGGGATATTATCTAGCCTTAAAAAGGAATGAAATTCTTGTATATTATAACATGGAGGAACCCTGAGGACATTATGCTAAGTGAAAAAAATCCAGACACAAGAAGACAAACATTGCATGAGCCCACTAATACAAGGCACCTAGAATAGTCAAATGGTAGAAACAGAAAGTAGGGTGGTGCTTACCAAGGGCTGCGGGAAGCGGGGGATGGAGGGTTAGTGTTTAGTGGGTTCAGTGTCAGTCTGGGATGATGCACAGTTCTGGAGATGGACGGTAGTGACGGCTGCCCAGCGGTGCCGGGTGGGGTGAGCTTCTCAGTCCATCTGTCGGTGTCTCACCCATTAAACAGCGATTATAACACTAGCTGGGTGGTTAGCACTGCTATGAGGAAGTATGAGGCCATGAAGATAGCAAGCAAGCTCGGCCTCCTGCAAGCGGTTGGGACGGGCACTGCCATCTCCCCACTCTGGTTTCCACTGTTTGCTTGTTGGCTCACTTGTGCATACTTCATGCCGTCTGTCCACTAACGGCCTGCACGCACTTAATTGTGTGTGACCACACATCTGCTGTGGTGGTGAGCGGCCGGCAGTGCACTTAAGCGGGGGGCGGTTTTGGCAGGGAAATGCGTTCCAAAATTCTGGAGCCGGGTACGGGGAGCTAAAAATGCCCTGTGCTTGGCCAGACAGAGTGCATTTGAGATGTGTACTGATTGGATGGGGCACTGAAGCTTTTGTCTGGAATAAAAACACGTCTAGGGAAAGCATTAGGGAAACAGCCTTTGCATTTTCTTCTGGAGAAGCACTGTTTATAATAGTAAAAATCATGTGACTTTGCAAAGCCGCATTTGTTGACTGATTAAGTAAATAAGCGAATGTACTTAGTATATAGCTAGCCCAAGGCGAAGCTGGGAAAGGGGATGAAGCTGGCCGTGGGCACTTTCAGGCTCTAGGTTCAGGAGCACTTTTCTTGCTTTTTAAGTCCACGAATATTTAAGAAGCGACTCATATACCACTGGCCCTGGGCTGGGTGGTAGGAGTGCAGGGATGGTACATACATGTCAAATCATCATCATGTACATTTGAAATATATTACAATTTTATTTGTTATTTATACCTCAGTAAAGCTGGAAAGAAGAAGGCAAGGGTGCTAAAACACTGTCTTGACCCTGCAGCGGCTCACAGCTGTGTCATGGGGACAGCTGGAGACGGCCGATGACTGTCTGATGGACGGACACCAGAGGCTCTTCCCTGTCATGCTCTGCTTTCTCATGTCACACGGGCGAGACTTTTACCTCTCAGAGGCAAGATTCCAGACTGATTCATTCAGCAAATGCTATGTATCAGACACTGTTCTAGGCACTAGGTGTGCAGCGATGGAAACAAAAGGATTAGAATCTCTGTCCTCAAGGGTCTTATAGTCAAAGCCACAACACAAAAAAGAATAAGTAAATCATGTGGTAGATCATTTGGAGAAACACAGAGCAAGCAAGAGAAATGGGCATTGCAAGGGACTGGGCGGCATTTCTCACCAGGGGAGTCAGGGAAGGTCTTAATTTTGAACCAATACTGGAAGGAGTTGGAAGGTGAGATGTCTCTGGAAAGAGCAATCCAGACAGAGAAGTCAGCAGGTTCGAAGGTCCTGTGGTAGAAGCATGGCATTTGGTGGGCGGTAAGGAGGCCAGTTTAAGCACGGTGGGGTAAGCTAGGAGGAGAGCAGGAGACGAGGTGAGTGTGCCAGGCGTGGTGAGGGCTTGGGCTTTCATCCTGTGTGCAGTGCTATGTGCTATGGTCTAAATGTCTCTGTGCTCTCCAGATTCATATGTTAAATCGTAACCCTCAATGAAATGGTATTAGGAGGTGAGGCCTTTGGGAGGTGATTAGATCATAAGAGCGGAGCCCTGACGAATGCGACAGACGCCCTTGTAAAGAGGCCCCAGAGAGCTTCCTTGCCCCGGCCACCATGTGACACTACAGCAGGAAGCCTGTGACCTGGAAGTGGTCCACCACCTGGCCATGCTGGCGCCCTCATTTTCAATGCCCAGCCTTCAGAATGGCGAGAAATAAATTTCTGACATTGGTAAGCCACCCAGGTCACTGTATTTTGTTACGGCAGCCCCAGTGGACTAAGGCAGCATGCTATTGGAACATTCGGAGCCGAGGAATGACGTGCCATGTCTTAAATTAACAGGAACTCAACCTGGCTGCTGCACTGAGAATCAACTGTAGGTGCCAAGCTAGATGAAGATAGGACGCTTGTGAGGTGATTCAGATGTGATCGGGTGGCGGCGGTGACCAGTGGAGGGGACCGTTCGATTTTACATACGTTTTGGGGGTGTGCCGTTGGATTCATTGCCAGGTTAGATGTGCAGTAGGGGGTGGGGGGGCGGGGGGCGTGGAGAAAAACCAAAGATGATGCCAAGACCTTTGGTCTGAGTAACAGGGAAGATCAAATTTTCATTGACTGAGATGGGGAAGACTGAGATGGGAGAAGGTTAGAGGGCAGGTCAGTTTAATTTTTGGACAAATTACAGTTGTGATGTCTATCAGTCATCCACATGGTAATGGCAAGTGGGCAGCTGGTTATAAGAGACTGCAGTTCAGAGGGAAAGTCTGGGCTGTAGATGCCAAGCTGAGAGTTCTTGGGGCACAGAGGTGGCAGGAGGGAGGATGAGCCAGCAAGGGAGTGAGTGGGGAGAGAGGCAAGACAAGCTCTGCGGGCCCAACTCCCGAACATGCCAACATCTGGAGTCTGAAGAGCCCGAGAAGGAGCCCTTGGGCACATAAGGGGAATTCTGTTGGTAAGAAGCAAAAGATTTATATGATCTGAAGAGAAACCAGATTCCATGAATTCTCTTGGAATTCAAGAGAAGAAGGGGATTCAAGAAAGAAGGCCTCAGGGTTTTCTTATAAGAATGGTGAATGCCGTTGATAAGTAAGGGGAGGTCTGGAAACTGACCATTCGATTTAGCATCATTCAGGTCACTGTTGACCGGGTCAGAGCAGTTTGTGGAACCACTGGGACCAAGAGCTCGAGGGCAGTGGGGAGAGGGGGAAGAATGGGAAACCACGAATGGGAGACCAGCGGCACCTGAGGGAAGTTCTGCCGTGAAAGGAAGCAGGGACATGGGATGGAGTCCAGAGGAGCTGTACGGAAAGGCAGAGCTTTGCTGAAAGATGAAGAAAGTCCTGCACGTGTGCGCTGGTAAGACAATCCACGGAGGAAGGACAGTGACGAGGCAGGAATTGAATGTGCGAAGCCCTGACTGTAAGACTATGCAATGCGGTCATGCACAGCAATCATGGAGATTAGAAAGCAACACAGAATACTTATGGCATAATGCCCTGTTGTAAAGAAGAAGGAGAAGAAACAAATTAGAATGCATATATATTAAATGCAAATGACTAAAATTATACAAGCATTTGAGCAAAGATGTGAGGAAAGCAGGCAGTGTGATAACAGCTGCTTTGAAAGTAGCAATTACAGGTCATTTTTTTCTCCTTCAATTTCTAATCTTTCTGTAATATTGTTTTCTTGGTATTATTATGAAAGTATTTTTAAATGAAATGAACTGGCATTTGTAACCTTGTACTGCATGGGCAGGGTAATGGGAAGCAGGGTTTTGTGGAAATGAAACTGATAATAGATTTTTAAATTAATCCATTTGACTTGTTCATGCATCCAGCAAGTGTTTATTGAGCACCTACTATGCTCAGGCACCCAGGATAAAGCAGTGAACAAGGCAGCTTGAGGTCCCAACCTTCAGGATCATACTCTGGCTATTAGAGAGCATAGGGGGCAGCCCAGTCAGACTGGAGGGCCAGAGACTGGGAGAGCCAGGAGGACGGTCGTTCTCTGAAACAACATACCTTATTTCCAACAGATGTCCAGGAAACCTGGGCCCAGAACTGGGTGGTCTTCCCCCATCACCCTTCACAGGGACTGCTGCAATGGCTGGTCCCTCTGCCTCCCCGGTCCCTCCCTGCTCTCCAGATCCATACTGCTGCTAAGATCTTACGGGGTTGGTCTGGCTTGGCTATGAGTCTTGTGTTGGCATCACCCATACTCCCAGCTACAATGCAGCTTTGTGTGCATATGGAAAATTCCTTTTCCAAGGCTGTGCCCAGTGCCAAAGTTTGTGCTCTCGACCACAATGCTAAATCACCTCCAGATCCCCAAGCTACGTATCATCTCCAGGGCTATCCTCCAGTGTGTTCATCTTCAAACCACAACAGTCCTTGGGAAACAACACAGGAGCATGAAATAACACACTGGTCATGATTATTTTTAGATACTCCCTAAACTCAATCTTGGGACCACTCAACAGCAGATGGTACACTTCAGTACTCCAAGGTGCTAGAAACCTTGGAAATTTCCTCTGTTGTAGAAACTGGAAGTGGCGTCTATTTTCCTATTTAGATTCTATGGCTACACTGCCATCTTCCCATAGGCTGGGAGACCTGAAGAACCTCAGGTTATATTTAGTTGGCTATATATATAAATATTGAGGAGAGGATGTTATAAAATTTTATGAGATGCTAAAAATGACGCCCACTTGAGTTATTTGAGTGTTACTAATCCAAGTGTCTCCTTACCCCAACATCCCCAGGAAATAGCAAGTTTGTCCCCAAAACCCCACAAGATGATTCTCTGGTCGCTCTTCCCTCAGCTTGAGCTCATATATACTCTGACTCGCATGGTTTGCATCCCACTGAGGTTAGGGTGTTCGGTTCCCTCTCAGATTTACTTCCTTCTTGTGGGAAGACAGTTACAGTAATGGCTCCCAATGGAGCCAGGGCTCCCTTCCTGTGTCCACACCCTGGTGCCGTCCCCTCCCACATTGACTGAGAGCTTGGCCATGAAACTTGTTTTTGCTAATGGGACAGCGAATGCAACACAAGCAGAGACTGGAAAAATGATTGTAAGTTGAGCCTTTTCCTCTTTCTTGCTGCTTTTGGAACCCAGCCACCTTGTGAAGAAGCTGAGCCTGGTCTCTGGAGACACAGGGCCCAGCTAGCGGCCAGCATCAATTGCTAGAAAAGTGAGTAAGGTCGCCTTAGACTACCCAGCCCATGATGAGCTGTCAAGTGACTGTGGCCAGATGGCCCCAGGTGAGATGAGCAGAAGAGCCACCCAGCTGAGCCCTGGCCTAATAGCTGCCCCACAGAGCCGTGACTATACAAATGGCGGCTATTTCAGCCACTGGGTTTTAGAGTGGTGTTATGCAGCAAAGGCTAACTCATATAATTCTCTTTCTACGTTTTGTCCTTTTCTACCAACTTACCAGCACTTTCATCCTTTAACCAATGCCTCTGGAAAACAGTATCCTCTGTCCACCCTTATTATAGGCACCCCAGTTGACCTTGTACCAAATGAAACTTACCCTCCACCCAGAAGCATGGGCTCCCCCAGCAAGGGCCCAGTGCCTGTCCCTGTACTACTTCCCCTCAAGAGTTAAGCCCTGACTTCATTGCATGCAAAGTTCCCTTTAAAATTTTTTTGGGGGGGAAAAATGTGGTTTTGCTTCCAAATGATGTTCCAAAGCTCTCTGGCTCACCAAGGAGTAATCCCTCCGCTGGAAACACAGCGATGCTGCTATTTTAGTATGGCACCAGGCCCCTGGCTTCTTGATTTTGCCAGGGCTGCCGATGCTTCTCTGTGGAAAACTAAATCAACTGCCCAAGATATAGAGACTCATCCCAAAGGGATATTCCAGAAAGGAGAGGCCCTCTGCCTTCTTTCCATTCTGCCTCTTTCAACACAACCCTTCATCACCCCCTCCCACCACCACCAAAGATGGGTCTTCTTCCTCTGGAACAGTGAACTTCTAACCTGCTTAAGTGGAGGCCCATCTGTTGTCCCTGACCCTCTGGCCTCTCCCCACACTCATCCTAATTGTTCTCTGATGAAGGCTGAGCGTAAGCCTATGTAACACTCCAAAAATGCACGGCTGGCCGACCAAACATTAACAAGAGAGACAGCTATGAGAAAACAATATGCCTGTTTGCTCAACCTCTCTTTCTGCCGACAGACTAATTCTGGAAGCTTTCCCACTCTCCGAGGCAAGAGGTGCTTTGCTAATCCTGCCAAGTGTCAAAATGGATGGTGTTTGAACAGCTTCCTCAGGCTAGTGCTATTTTTCAGACTGTCCCTTGGTAGAAACTCCTGCAGATTCCGTACAGAAAACGTCTCCCCTGAGCCCAGTAAAGAGGGTGGTTTGAGGAGAGGTCACTTCTTAGGGAACAAATTGCCTTTTATCAAGCACGGCTCTTCCCCGAAAGATCAGCGGGGCAGAGGTCGCTGAGGAGAAGCAGAGGCTTCGGAGGCCAGCTCAGGTACTGGAGGTGACTCACTGGCCACAGGAAGGGCCTGGGGCCTGGCGTGCAACCAGTAGGTCCGGAGTCCAGGCCAGCAGTCTAAATGTCAGCTGTGACCACCTCTCGAGAAATGTATTTGGAAGCCAAGATTCCTAGGCCTTGCCAATCTGGGTCAAAGGAGCTCATGTTGACAGTGGAGGACCCGCCACGGCTCCTCTCCCTCCACCCTAGAGTCCCAGACTGCTCTCTTCTGGTCTCATGTCTCCAGGGAAGGCTTCCTCCTCCCACTCCCAGCTAGATTGCCCCTGGAATCTGTTATCTGTCTGTCCCTCCTTTGTGTCCCTACTGTGTCCTGGACTTTCCTAAGTTCCCATGGAGAACTCCTGCACTTGATTACACTTGCTTGTTTGCGGATTTGTCTCTGTCTAATGGACTCCGGACTCCTACATAGAGGGGACATGTCATATTTACTCTGTTCCCCCGGCTACCAACACAAATGCATGCACTTAGTCGGTACTCAGTCAATGTTTACTGAGTGGATGAACGATCGTCCTCATTTTCATGTACCTCGGAGAAGGTAGCATGCTCAGCATCGCCCAGAGGTGAGTGCCTGAGCCTGGGACTCAGGTTGTCCTGATCTAAAGCCCAAGCCACTCTAACACTCCACCTGGCCTCCCTAGCTAGGGACCCCTGCCTACCACACACGCACACGCACACACAAGTCACAGAAGAGCACGGGTAGAATAAAGAGTCAGAGATGGACGTGATCTAAGACATCATAGAAACCAGCTCAATTATTTAACAAATGAGGAAACTAAAGCCAAAGGAATGAAATCATTTGTGTGAGTTCATGTGCTTTGGCCCTGCTTTAATCATCATAGTCAATGTGTAACCCGTAGCCCCTTGGAAGATACATAGCTGAGTGAGATACACCTTTCCTGCCTTCAGAGAGATTTCATTGTAGCGGGGAGAGAAATACAAGCAGAGCTATTCAATATAATACAGAGCAGGACGTGAGGGATTCACAGTGGTTCGGCCATCAGGGGAGAAATGGCATGGACTTGGAAGCGTCAGGGGCTTCACAAGGGAGATACAATGCCATGAGCCTCGAAAAGGGTTAGGTGATGGGAAGTTCGGGCAGGGGGCACAGCACGTCTAGTGTACTGAGGCGGGAGGGGCACCCCGGGTCCTGGAGGGGGGAACGGTCCCGCGGAAATCTGCCCAAGGCTGAGCTTTGCCTGAGGTGCAGGATGGGAGGTGAGGCTACAGAGGGGAGGTGTTCGGCGGTGAGAGCAGGTGGGAAGTCAAGTGTATCCGTCTGGTTTCTTGGAGGAGAGGTGCTGCTGACAGCCCCTTTGGGGAAGTGAGTGGAAGGGACGAGACCCAGGGGTTACAGACCCATAAGAGAAAAAGAAAAGCTGCAAGAGAGAGGGAGGGGGATTCCATTTGAAGGCACTAAAATGCTTTTCTGTTTCCCATTCTCCTGGGTTCCCCCTACACGTCTCTCTGCCCAACTGCGCAGCGAGGAGGAGGAGGAAGGGGGGTGGGGGAAGGGGACCCTGTGTGTGCAGATTTGTATGGGGTGGGAAAGGCACTCCAAGAGAGACCTAGGTAACGTTCAGCTTTGCTCATTCAAAATAGGGTTATGCAGAGAGCGCCAGCCTTAGAAGACAGACCTTTATCTGCAAAAGGGATTTGCCAAATTCTTCTTCTTCTTCCCTTAGAAAATCAAGGCTAAGCCCAAAGCTCAGAGTTCTCCAATATGCAGAGTAAGAGACTGAAGCCAGTCCTTTAGGGCTCATGGCAGTCAGAAGGGAGGAAATAGAAGTAAGAAAAACTCACCCTTTTTCTGTACCTAAGAGTCTTTAAAAAAGAGAGAGAGGAGGACCAGGCAGACAGAGGAGGGCCAAGTGGTCGGCAGAATTGCCTAGTGTCCCCATTTCTGGTCCTGCAAAGGAGTGGAGGCATGTTAGAGGATGGTCACCCTTGGGGCTCTGGGAGGAAGCCATATCACAAACTGTCCTGTTCGACCCCAGGGCACCTCCAGGCTCCGCCTGGTCAGCCTGGCAGAGGCCTGGGCTTCGGCTTCCCTGGGCCCCGCTCGGTCCCATGGGGTGCAGTTGCTGAGCGGGGAACGAGCCGGCCCACCAAGGGGCCTGCTGCTGTGAGAGAAGGTGACCTCCCAGTCTTGTCTTGGGAGTGGACTCTGGGTTAGCCGACTGGAGAGCCAACGGAAAGAGCCAGGACTGCGGCCCCGCTGAGGCTGAGTCACCAAATTGTCACCAGGAGCATTGCCTAGGCTGGAAGAACGGGCCACACTTTCAACACTGGAGGCCAGGAGGTCAAGCATGACCCAGGCAAAACAAGGATGGGTCCCCAAAGACCAGCGACAGCACATAGCCCCAAGTGCTGTGAGAAGAAAAAGCCACCCACCCCTCCCTGCCCCATTGCTCCATACAGCGCAGCCTCCAGGGAGGCAGAGAGAGTAGGGGTATCGGAGACAGGGAGCGGTTTTCCTAAAGACCAAAGATCATCGGAAGGATTTAAAATATCAGCTCAAAGTTTAACTGGATTAGACATTTAGTTTATCCTCCCTATCCCACTAACTAGTGGGTGGGGCTCAGAGGAAAAAGACCAGATTAGTTCTAAGCAAAATAATGATACTCTGTCTCCCCTTCACATCCGATCTGTGGGGAGTTGTTTGTGCAACACGGGTACTCAGAGCCCTCGGATTCTGCGGGCCTGGGGACCGAAGGGCCTGGGAGCCTCTGCGGGACGCCACCCCCACGGCTGCCGCTACAGGGCAGGCTTCGTGGGGGCCCTCCTGGCAGAGCTGCAGGCCGCCCCACTGGCGTCCTCCAGGGTGGGAGGCCTTGTGGGGAGGGGCCTGAGCAAGAGGTGGGGTCTTGCTCCTCACTGTAGAAGCCAGGAGTGGGGAGCACCAGCGTGAGGAGAGGAGTTATGCCGTAGTGGGAGCTAATACAGCGGAAAAAATGAAAGAAATGGGAAAGTAGGATGCTGGAAAGAGACTTAGGAAAATGAAAGGTACAGGCTTGGTGTCCACAAAGCTGAGCCAGGGTCTTTGCCACGTGCCCGGAGAGTGGAAAATGTTCCCCTAGCAGTGTAGGGAAGCCAGAACGCCCAGTGGGGTTGGGCTGAAACGGCGGTGGGGAAAATCCCCAGCCTGAGCTTCATGGACCCAGAGAAGGACAAGGAAAGGGAGCCAGTGAAAAAGGTGAACAATAATGACCCCGTTTCCTGAGCACCAGCCCCCTGCAGAGTTTCAGGCCCACAGGTTGCGGGGCTTGTTCCCAAGGGCGTGAGGCCCGGGAAGAATGCTCGGGCCTCCGGGGGGCGCAGCAGACGCAGAAGGGCTGCTGAGGCTGTTGGGAGGGGACACACGAGGCAGGGCTTCCCCAGCCTGGCCCCCGGGACCCACCTTCCCCGGGAGGCACAGTCCCCTGCCCTGCGCCCTGGCGGGAGCAGAGGCAGCCCGCTTCCGTGGGACGCTGCTGCCCCCTCCTGGAAGATGCTCCCAGGTCCTTCCGGCTGTGGGAGCTGCCTGGCCCAGACCCTTGGGGCAGGAAGGGGCGGAGTAGGGGTAAGGCGGGGTGGGGTGGGATAAGGCCAGCTGCGGGGGAAATCCCTCTTAGGGGCCTGACTGCCACTCCAACCAGCCCCTCTTCGGCCTCTGCGCTCAAAACCCTTCAGTCCACAGTCCACCCTCCCTCTCAGGCCGCATCTGTGTATCGGCCCCTGTGGCTCACTGAGTGGCGCTGGGTGACTAAGGGTGCCACTGCGGGCTCAGGTGGGTCGGTGAGGGCTCCAGCCTGGTCCTCCTATGCCCAAAGCCTCGGGCGCTCGCTGGTGAAAGAGTCGCGTGAGGGTGCTGGTTGAGGTATGGCACCTGCCTGGCCCAGGGCCGGCACTCGGTAAATGGGGCCATTGTTCGCCTTCTGTCTCCCACTCCTCTCTTCCCCTCTCCCCTCCTCTGTCCACAGACGCTCAGACTGGAGATTTTCCCGGCATTCTTTCAGTCCGTCCTCACGGGGCACCCGGCCTCCCTGCCCTGCTGGAGACCATTGCTGGAGACTGTTCCGCTGCCTGGGCCCGCCGCAGAGACCGCACGTGGGGCCTGTCGTGGACAGCATGTTTGTGCTTCTCATTTTCCTTGGTCTCCTTTAGCATTTTACTTGCTGTCCTCCTCCTTATTAGCTCCTACTACTGCATAAGCCCCCCCTCACGTTCGCACAAACCTCTGATCCCTAATTCTCGGTCCCCCCTGCACAGACCACATGCTGCCCATCAGCCTGACCCTCAGTTAACCTTGAGGTCTCCAAGGACCTCTCTGCCCCTCAACCCAGTGCCGTGTCCCAGACCTCGCGTGATGGTTTTGCAGCATCCACTGCTCCTGGCCGTTCCTCCTGCAAATTCTCTCCCTTGAACTTCCTGGGACACCGCCCTGCCTTTCCTATGACCCTGAGCCCAGGTGTCCTCAGTTTCTTTGCTGGCTCCCTTTGGTCCACCAGCACCAGCCGCAGGCCTCCCTCTTGGCCTTGTCTTTTCGTTCCACATCCTCCCGTGAGGGCTGTGAACCCCCTTTCCCACCAGCGCGGTCAGCTCAGGCCCTCACCCAGCTCCATGTCTTCCACGCAGAGGAGAGCTGCTCGTCTTCCTGCCGGCGGCCAAGGATCCCCCCAACACCACAGGCCCAAACTGCACCCAAGCTGGCTTCTACAGGAAGCTAGGGGGCATTTTTAACTACTTGCTGTCTCTTGCTCACCCCTCCCATCCAGCCGGTCTCAGCTTTCTGTCGATTCCATCTCATTTTACCTTACTGCCTAGAACCTGTCTTTCATTGCCATTGACTCAACAGCAATGTCGTGGGTGCTTATGACGTGTCAGCTATCATTCTATGCATTGTGCGAATGGGGCCTCATGTAGTTCTCTGAACACTTTGTGGACATAGGAATGGCAAATCCGGCTGGGCCCCCTTGTCTTGGTTTTAGCACTTCTGTGCAGCGTTTCAGGATCGAGTTCCTTGCATCGATTGTCACTTTGTCTCTTTTACTAGTTTTCCTGACTTCGGTCTTCCCCTCCCTTCACTGTAACTATCAAGGAGATGATTTTTACTCTATTACTTCCTAAAACTAAAATTTAATACTGACTCTACTTAAACCCATTCAGTAGCTTCTGCTGTCCTTAACCTAAAATCTACACTCTGGAGCCTCCTTCTATTTCCTACTTATCCCTTATAAACTGCAGGGAACGGGAGTTGTCCCTGGATCCCCAAGGCTGGATTAGGTGATTTATCAATTAGGACTAGATTCAGCTATGTGTAACAGAAACTCCAGCTAATGGCTTAAGCGAGATGGTTAATCCCTCCCTCTTAAAGAGTTTGAAGTAGGCAATTCACAGTAGGTACGGTGGCTCTACTTTGTCATCAATGACCCAGGATCCTTTTTCTCTCTGTTCCACTATTCCTAAGATTGGCTTCCATCTTTAATGTCACCTCATGGCTACAAGATTGCTGCTGCAGCCCTAGCTATCACAGTGACATTCCTAACAGCAGGAAGGAGAAGGGACAAGGGCCAAAGTGTGTCCTTCCCAGCTGGGTTGGTTGCTTTAATAAGCTTTCCCAGAAGTAGCAATCAATGACTTCTTATATATCTTTGTTCTCTTGAAAAAAAAAATTGTCTCTGGCCAGTGTGGCTCAGTTGATTGAGTGTCCTCCTGTAAACTGAGAGGTCACAGGTTCAATCCCTGGCCAGGGCACATGCCTAGGTTGCGGGTTTGGTCCCCAGTTGGGACACATGTGAGAAGCAACTGACTGATATTTCTCTCACATCAAAGTTTCTCTCCTTCTCCCTCTCCCTCCCTTCCCCTCTCTCTAAACAATCAATAAGCATATCCTTGGAGGAGGATTTTTAAAAAATTGGAGAATGTTGTTTTTTGAGTTGGGCACATTAGGAACCCCAATAACACAGAGGTCTCATTAGTGAGAAAGAAGAGAAGGATGGACAGGGGATAGACAACTAGAAGTCTTTACCCAGCTTTCTTTCCCCTGCGGCCCCCTGGCACTCCTGCGTATGCCGGCCATTGTTCCTTCCCCATTCCAATGTAACTGCCTGCTTATCAATTTGTGTCTCATACCCTCTCAGCCTGAATGCTCAGTGCAGAGGATGGCACCACTCCCACAGCAGGTGGTCAATATAGGTTTGCTGTTGAAGGTCCTCTATATTTAAAAAAAAAAACCCCACAGACCTCTGGATCACAGACCCAGTCTTGAATTTGATCACCTGGTCATATAAGACAGTGTCCTCATTCCTGGGAGGTATATGCTGAAGTGTTTAAAGATGAAGGTCATGATGTTCATAACTTACTCTTGAATGGTTTAGTAACAATAGTAATATGTAGGGTATTTAGTTAGAGATGTTATATACATATATATGTAGTGTATTGATTCGTAGATAGGTAGGAAGGTAGAAGTTAGAGAAAGCAAATAGAGTAAAAATTGAACAATTGCTGAATCCTAGTAGAGACTTATAAATATTCATTATTCTATTCTTGCAACTTTTCTATAGAATTCTTTTTACAAAAATGAGAAGTTAAAAAGGTCACAAAGGCTATACTTACAGGGATCATTTCTATATTTTGTTCCTAGAGAAATTTTTGTGAACATGTACAGCACCACCCAGTATAAGCTTGAAAGAAAAAAAAAAGCAATCACAGATCTCTAAAATTTGAGACTTGAAAAGAGGACCTTGTGAATTATCTAGCCTGTTCTCTCAGAGAGGCGGTGTGTCTTTCCTAAGGTGCTGGCTCCCCGGTCTTCAGCCATAGCAACAGTTCAGCTTCTTACCTGCACCCACAATCCCTCCTCCACAGAACTTTGCATCTCCTGAACCCTCAGCCCAAGATGTCCTTCCTCTCCCTTGTTGCCTGATTCCTTCTGTTCATCCTTCAGATCTCTGTTCAAGTGCCCCTTCCTCAGGGAAGCCCTCCCTGACTCCTCGGGTTGCATCCAATTCCCCTTACATCTTCATAATATCATGTATTTCCCTTTATCAGCTTGGCACAGTTGTACGTTTGCATTTGTTTATGTGATTGATGTCTGTCCCCTTTACGACAGCGATCATTTCTATAACCCACCCTCACACAGCGCTTACTATGTACCAGGCTCCTTTCTAAGCACTTTATGCAGAGTTCACATCCACAGCAAGTCCCAAACCCACAGGTCCAGGTGGGGCAGATCGCTCTCCCGACCTGTGCATCTTGCTGTGAATGGGCTATGTCCCATTGGATGCCACATGGGCATGGAAAACTCCGCATGTTCAACCCTGAACTCCCCTTCTCTCCTCACAGAGCTTCTCCTCCTCCTCTTCTGTTTCTTCTTCTATTTCAGGAAGTGGCTGCGCCACCCACCCGCTGCCCCCACCTGCCACTGGGCACATCTTAGACCCCTCCCTCTCCCTCTGCCATGCAAGCCACTCTATCATCAGGCTCTATTCCTTCGACCTCTAAAGCATCTCACTCCATCCACTTCTTTTCCTCCCCACTCCGATTCCCCTCATTCAGGTTGCCATTTATCGTCTCTGCAGTTGAACTGTATCAGCTCTTCCTGCCTCTGTTGAACCCCACTCTTGACGACCATTCTCCACACTAGCCAGAGGTACCTTCTCAGTCATCCCATCCCCTGCTGACAACAGCCCAGCAGCTTGGTAGGCTAAACCAACTTGGGGACCCTCGCAGTATGAACACATAGAAATTCAAATGCACAGCTGAGTCCGTCAGAAAGGCAAATGCTCCCATGTCAAAACAAAGAGGATGCTGAAAACAAGAGTTGTTAGCACATGGGTGGTTAGCACATGAGGGCTTAGTTAGCGCATGGGTGGTTAGTACGTGAGGGGTTAGTTAGCACATGGATGGTTAGCACATGAGTTGATGCCATGGCAGCTCTGGAAGTGACTATTAGGCCTTGAAGGGGCCCTGATGGTAGGGGGTTTTATCAAGGGACGCAACAGAGCTAAACTTTGGCCTCCATATTTGGCCAACATCTGCTCTTCCAGCTCTGGCTTTAGCTTTTGGGCTTTGGAAATATAAATATTCAGGTACCTGCTTCAGTAGAATCCTGAACTGGGACATCATCGATAACTATGTGATTATATCCACCAATTTATTCATCAGTTTCACCAGTTTTTCCAGGATCCAATCCAGGATAACATATTGCACTTAGACTTACTTCCATTTTTAGCTACATAGTCTTAACCACATCTTCATGTGAAGATTTTGTAATATGATTTTCTATAGACAAAAGAAAATACAGCTTTCTTTCTAACAGTATTTCTAACTGTATTTAACTGTATTTCTGTTTGATGGTTAATCAAACTTGTTTTCTATTATTGATAATTTAGACATTTTTTTTCTAGCTTTACAACCTTTTTTTCATAATGTTTAGGATTGTTGTCAATTTTGGGAAAACCTCTATGAAATTTCTTTCACCTACGAGCTGTAGATATATAGTGTGTTTATAATTGCATTCTCAAATATATTCTTTTATCATTTTTAATTTTTATTTGTTTAACTTTATTTTTTACATTATCACAGATGTTCCCATTCCCCCCTTTGCCCACCTCCACCCAGCCCTCACTCAAATATATTATTGATGGGAGAAAACTCCCATTTTTGACCAGGCATTGAATAAAAATAAATCCTCCGCTTATAGTTTTTCACTTCTGAGATTAGAAAATTTTTCCACCAACCAGAAAATTATAGATGGCTCCATAGATCTTAAACTTTGTTTCTCCACCTTCCACGTATTTTTGGTATGGGAATCACAGGATTTTTTGCATTTCCATCCAACCTCTGATGCTGTGTGCCAAGCAAGGCAGCGTGGCTTGTAGGAGTATTTCTGGAAGCCATTCCAGAAATCTTTATGCCCAGCAATAACTGAACTACATACATGGAAATGACTGCAAATGACTCAATATATCCAATGAAACCCAAGTCAGTGTAGGCCAACTCTTTTTCCAGTCAAATTTCCGAAGGCCCATGGTCATTCCAATGCTACCTACATGAGGTAGAGTTGGAAAAATTATAGCTAATTATAGTTAATTTTTAAAATGTTATTTCTCTGGATTTTATGTTTGTTTTATTTGCCAGCTTTTCCAAAATTGGTTGAGACCTGTTTCCTCATTGTCATTATTGACTTGCATTCTTAATTTTGTTTTCATAGTTTGTGTTGGTTTTCCTGAAGAGGACCCCAAACTGCATAAGCTCCAGGCCCCAAGAAAACTGGATCCGCCCTTGACGGAGAGAGCCCGCCGCTCGCAGACGTCAGTGACGGCTACTAAGCGGCGATCTTCAGGGAGAAGGAAATGGAACTCAGAAGGAAGAAGTGAGACTCGTGAGAGAGTGAAACAAAGAAGGAAATGTAATTAAATAATAGTAATAGTAATAGTACCAGTCATACTAAGCGATTGCGCATTGCTCTGGAGAACATTGGCCCTGTGATGTGACCAGGGCCTGGATGACCCGGTCTTCAGTGACCCCTGGCTTTTTCGGGAACCAGTTCCACCCACTGCCCACAGGAGCACACCGGCCTCCAGGCATCGTCACATTCTTCTCACTGGACCACTTCCCCCTCCCTTCCTAACAAAGGGGCAGCTGACCGTAACACCGAGGCGAGGCGCCCTCCTGCCACGCTCCCTTGTCGCTAACTCATCCCCCACTAGACTGTAGCCTCCAGAGGCAGCGCCGAGCTGGTTCGACTCCTGCCGGGCCCAGCACCTAGCACAGAGCCTGAAACAAGTACACCATCTGTGAGTATTTGCTAAAGAAGTGGCTGAACAAGGGAACCAAAGCCTTTCTTTTTAGCCCTTGTCATTTCAACTAGTACTATTAGGTATGAACGTTAGTCCATTTCCCTGCCTTAGTGAACAGAAGTGAGTGACAAGAGTCCAATCTTTGGGGACTGTGCCCATCTTTGTTATCTCCGGACACAGTAGACACTGTAGGCACATTGGGTACCCTCCCAAAGCCCCTCACCTACCTTGTAAGTGACCTCCAGAGACTTCCACGGGCCTGGGGCTGCAAGCCTCTCTCTGCCTGAACACATTCCCTGGCGGCGGGACTGTGCTTACAAGTGCCAGGGCGTTAACCCTCCGGGAGCAAACCTCAGCCGAGGTGGGACAGCTTCCTTGCCTGTCGGCGGGACGGTCTGAGGAGTAGTCCACACAGCGTCTCACAGGGTCCCCAGCAGGACTGAGCTCCAGACGCCCGGAGTGACTCCCCCTCCCTCACGTGCTTCCTGGGCTCACCTCCCAGCTATACCACTTGCCCCCGCCCCTCGTCTCGGGGTCTGCTAAGACACGGGGCCACTGTTCCCTCCACTGCCTGCCGTGCCCAGTGGCGTAACTGTGGCAAGTGCCGGAGATGGGGCAGAATTTTGTTGGACCCCAAGATATAGCTCTGGACAACTGGGGTTTGAGAAAGAAATTCCAGAAACATATATTTTCATAGAATATCTATCAAATTCTGGAAATAGATGAATTTCAATAGTATATCTCCTAAGTGGTCAGGAGGCTTCAAACACTAGAAGAGAAGAGTCTTAAATGCAGAACAGTTCACAGACCCATTCAGAGGGAGAAGAGTATTGAGAAGCAGTGTCTTGGTTACAGAAGTTCCCGGCAGTGACTCAGGCATGGTCTCCGGCACTGAGTGCGGGCAGCTGCGCAGGGGAGGCTGCCGGAGACTTGTAGGCCGGGATGCAGCCTCCAAGATGCTTCGGAAACCTGCCCCTGCTGCCTGCATTAGTCCGGAGTATTCGAAAGCAACCAGAGCCACTGCGGGCTGTCTCTGTCCTCTGACTCATCAGCAGGGGTAGGGCTACTAGAAAGAAGCCTCCAAGAAGGGAGACTGAGTGGTCTTTGCTCTCGCCTGGTTTACATCCTGCTCATCTAGGAGGGGAAAGGCTGAGCCCCTCCCAAGGCCCTTCTCAATGCCCCAGACGTAGGGTCAACTGGTCAGGAGCAAACCACCCCCATGAGTCGCTCCCCTATGGAAGAGCAGCTCAGCCAAAGGCTTGGCAGGTCCCCAGATTGTAAATATCTCTGCATTTCACAGGAGGCTGCAGACTCCAAACCACGGCAATGAAACAGGAGAGTCTTGAAAGCTGAGCAGTTTATAGACAGATACAGAGGAAGGAAAGGAGAGTCTGTCTCTGGACCTGGTTGTCTGGACAGAAGGAGGCTCATGAGGAGGTTTCCAGAGGGGACAGATGTGTGCGGATGGTAAAGCCATCAGGACAGGCGGTGCCGGAGATCCGTACAACGGTGCCCTTGTGCGCCGTTTGGGGGCTTTGGAGTATATATGTTTGAGATCCTTGTCCCCCCTGCAACCCCAAGCTGGGATCTGCTAAGAAAAATAACCTGGCTCGCAACGGCATTCTTCCAGCTCCACTTGAAAGTTTGAAAAATCCTTGAATAGGAAAATAACCTCAGGGAGCCAAGGCTTTCTGCACTTGGCGGGGCCCTAGACCCGAAATACACATAAGAACACTTTGCTTTGAAAGGCCTGCAGTATTCCTATCTGAGTCATCTGAAAACAAATAAAAAGAGACCTAAACAAACAAACCTAATTGTGCATGGAAACACGGCCAGGTTTCCAGCCTGGCTCCCTCTCTGTTTTCATTAGTCAGGAGCCAATATCTGAAGCTTTCATGGTATCCAGAACAAGCAAAAGATTAAAAACAAATTGCCGAGGTTTCTCCCCCTTCCCTCCTTCCTTCGCGGTGCGGCACACAGGCCAGCTCCCTGGCCCCTCTCTGCCTTGGCTCCCGAACCTCTTTCCTTCAGTCTCGATGGACAGCTGCCTGCTTACCAGGCTGCGCACGGTGGACCAGCCACCCTGGTGCACAGTGACATCCGTGAACATCAGCAATCACTGGACACTCAGACGAAATGAAAAAAGAAGTCTCTAGGGTCTTGAGGTATCATTGTTTTTCCCACCAGTCCATGCAACTGGTTTGGCAATCAGGCCGGCTCCCCCAAATTCACTCCCCCAAATTTGAGTCCCTGGAGTTTGGTTGGGTTTTGCCTCACCCACCCTGCCTCAGGAGGCCTGGCCAATCAGAGTCCCCAAAACTGGTGTAGGGATGCACAGCATCCAGCTTAGGCTGTTGAGACACAACACAATTGGGAAGGAAATGCACTTTCTCCTGGGTTATTAAACTGGCAGAAAGAAGTCCGAAGATGCTGGCAGTCACGATGACTCCGTGTCTTGTCTGACGAGAAGAAGGGCAGAGCTGAGTGATAAAGGTGGGTAGGCACTTACACAACCTTATCTGAGCACCTGGATCCAGGCATGACTGAAAACTGCCCTACCCTGGGCCCTTCTGTTATAGGAACAGCGAAAACCCCCATTTTGCTGAAACACGTTATTGTTGCATTGTTGTATCTTGCAACTGAAAGAGTTCTAACATACACACACCTTTCAAATGCCATGTGAAATTAAATTTTTGCATCTTCTAAGTAGACTATTACTCTTTTTATTTTTTTAATTTCTGGGAATAATCTTCCCAAAAGGAAGATTTGTGTGCGTGTGTGTGAATTTCGGGTTCATTTAAATGTCAAGGAGGAGGTCTAGAAAAGAGTCTACTTTAGCCCTGAATCTTATGAGAAAAATTGCCTTTGTCCCTCTTGGTACGGTAAGAAACGAATGAATTCTCTCACTGAATTTGTTTTGACCCAAAGAACAAAATACTGTAGGAATTCCCGAGGCATTTTCTGCATTCTTTGACTTGCTCTGATGGCCAGTTCAAGGCATCCTATTCTGTGAGGCCAGGGAGACATTTTTGTGCCAAGATTAGTCTAGATCTACAGCAAGTGGAAAACAACAACAATAACAAAACGCTGCCAAGCGAGAACCAAGGTAACCAATGACACACAGACAGCATTTGGGGAACAACTGAAACTATAGGGCCAATATTTTTCCCTTGTTGTATATGCCAAGAATAGACGGGGTCTTGGCTTCTTGGAACCTCTGGCCCTCGCCTGGTGATGAACTAGGAAAGGAATTGATGTGAGCCCCTTTACTCCAATTCTCTGGTTAAAGGGGTGTATCATGGTATGGGTTGGAATGCGGCAGGGGCCTAACCAGGGATTGGGCCAGGTATTTTCAACATTCTTCATCTCATGGCACACATACACTAACTATTAAAATTCTGTGGCATACCAAAAAATATATGTTTTTTGCCAATCTGACCAAAAAAATAGATATAATTTTGATTCATTCACAGCGAATGGCTATTGTTATGTTGATTATTGTCATTTTTTTTACTTGTCAATCTAAGGGAAGGGAGGTCAGTGCCCCTGACTAAATAGTCCGGTACTACATGTTTTAAAAATTCATACACGGCACATTGGTTGAAAATCGCTGGGCTATGTGATCAGAAGGACAGACACATTTTTTAATTATTAGTGAAAATAATAGCTATCCTTCTCAAAAGAGTTCCATCAGAGCTTAATTCAAATGTCACCTCCTCCAGAGAGTCTTTCTTCATGCTCTCATTAGAAAGCATCACCCCTTCTTGTTGCTCTAGCACGAAATTCAAAATGCTTCATATTAGAAGTAGTTGTAAGAAGATGGAGAAAATTTTTACTCACAAAAGTCTTATTGGAGAGAACACCAGAATAAATCACTCAGTAAGTCCTTTGGGATGAGAGGAAGGATAAAACCTCAAAAGACATGGCTGAGTTGCTCAAGATGCTTCCTACCCTACACCTACTTCTATTTGCGAATAGAAGAAAAAACTATTTTGATATTGGGGAGCAAAGAGCCAGCTGTGTTGTCTTGCATGAAAAAGGAGGAGAGACTTCTCTAAGAGGATCTGGGAGGAGGAGGAAAGGCCAAGGGATTAAACTCAGGGAGCCGGGGAGCCACGGAGGAGGAACTTGAAAGGGCAGAAATATCTAGTTGGGTTGTTTAAGCTGATGGCTGTGATGGGTACACATGTCCGCTTTTCTGGTTTCCTCCATGAAACTCTCAGTAAAATCTCCATGGCTCACAGACACGTGTGTCTGATGTAGAACTCGGAAGGGGAAGGATTTGAGGGGGCAAGCCGACATGAGCAAATGCAGAGAAAACACATGCAGACACAAATACAAAGTTCAAGTTAACTTCTGGTTTCTATTTACCTGCGCGCCTCTCCCAGTGGACGATTCACTCCTGGGAGGAAGGGGCCATTTTCGCTCACTTTGAAAGCTTCACTTGGCTGAATTAATGGCTTGTCCTGAAGAAAAACACCAGCAACAGAAATTATGGCCACTCCTGGAGTTCATTATACAGGGAAGAGCAAAAAAGTAAGTTTACAATTGTGAGTATGCAAAACACAGTTTATTCTTGTATTATTGTGTATTAATTATTGACTTATTTATTTGTATCGCAACTGTAAACCTACTGTTGCTCTCACCTGTATATTGTGACCTAATTATTACTATCAGTAGGCACATGAGTACTAAGGAAAAGACCAGGCAGGTCCTAGTTGCTGCAGCTGGAATGCAAATGGGGCCTTATTTTATTTTTAAATTATGCATAGTTATAGAAGCTCAGCTGAGAGCCAGCTTAGGGCCACCCCATTACCCACAAAGGCAGACCATGTTCCCTGGGCACGTGCTGATGGTCCCGCCTGCTAATGGCTTCTCCCCTATTCAATGACCCCTTTGCTTCAGAATCGCCAGCAAGTTGCATTCCTGACTGGAGATGCCAGGGGACCTCACATGAACTGCCAGCCACTGACTCGCTTCTGAGGTTGAAGAAAATAGCTGGGAGGCTGCTCTCGCCTTCCAGGCTGGAACTGGGTAAGGTGCAGCCTCGTTGCTCACTCACAGGCCACCCGCTTGGCTCCAGGATGGCTTGGCAAACCTTGCTCCTGGCAGGCTGAACCCACAAGAACCCTGTCGCTTCTGAGCGTGCATAAGGAAGGGCACGTGAAGGGAAAATGCAGTGTGGGTACCAGGGAAGCCAAGGCCAGGGTGATGGACCACGTGATGAAGGAAAGGGGACCCAGTACATGGTAAACCTAAACAGCTAGGAAGTTAGAATTTCTGAGATTTCCAAATCATCCTTGTGAGGCACTGAGATGTGTCAGTTTTGAGGATTTTGAGAGGAACTGTGGGGTCAATGGTGACCTTCAAAACCAACCACAAGCATTTGGCTCAGCGGCATGAGCTAATCAACAGTCCAGCAACACCTCTTCCAGGAAGGCCTCTCTTGTTTCTCCCACCAGTTTCTCTGTTGGTGGCTGTTGCTGAAACTCCTAGTCCAAGAGACAACAATCTTCTGATAAATTTTCCCCACCACCAGATTCTCCCTGCAGGGTTTTGTGTTGTGGCTTAGGGTGATAGAAGCCCAAACAGAGAGAGTTTTAAAACTACTGCTTGAGCTCAGCAGCCCCTCCTCCCAGGTAGAATTCCAGGTGACATGGGACCATCGCACTCCTGTTCCCAAAGTGGTGCCAGTGAACATAACCTCCCTCAGAATGAAACTCCCCTTCATGTTACACATCCAACTGCCCTTTGAGACCCCAGTAGGAAAGCTTCCTAGACTAAGGCCTGTCTTATACCTGACCCAAAATAATTGTCATGGGAGTATCTATTAACTGTAACTGTGTGAGAAACCCCATTGATCAAGTGAGCCATTGATCCACTGATCTATTGACCAACTGATCTATTGCCTACAAGGGAAAGCCTATCCCACCCAGTGGGCTGTGGCTTTATACATTTAAAATACCTTGAACTTCGTTCTCATAAAAACACTTGAGATTGTCAGATACGTGTCTTGATTTGGGTTTTGGCAATCTGCTCACTCTATGTTTTCCAGTCTTGCATCAACAAAGGCCTACATCAAAGCACTTTTAGAAATAAGATTCCAGCATGTAACCCAAACCTATTGCCAGAATCTCCAGGAGAAAAACCAGGGAGTCTGTATTTCTAAAACAAACCCTCAACATGAGATTTATGATCAACTTAGCGTGAGAAACTGTCTCCTAACTACCCACCTAGTCCTCCCAGATGCTGAGAGGGAGGAAAAGGAAATAAAAAATGGGTAAGTAACAGTTCTTACCTGCAAGAAATACATATTCCAGTTAGGAGGCAAGGTGGAATCAAATTCTAAAATGTGCCACAATTAGATAATAAGCAGTGTAGTCTTGGTTATGAAACAATTGCTATTCAGAAGAAAGAATTAAAGAAGAAAGAGTTGCGATTAGAAGATTCAGGAAAGAATCAAGGACTTTGTGAGTTATATAAAATGTCTAACCACTATGCTATACACTTGAAATTAATAATATTGACTGTTCACTGTAATTGAAAATTTTTAAAAATAAATCAAGGAGGGCTGCTTGGAAGAGCTGGAACTTAAAGTGAGCTTTGTAGAATTGAAGGTAGAAGGAAGAAGAAAGAAGAGTATCCTAGACAAGAAGGGCATCAGGAACAAAAGCCTGGAGAGGAGAATGAGCTTGGTGTTTTTACGAAGCAGAGAGTGGGTCAGCCAGCCAGCCTAGGGGTGTGGAGGGAGAGTGTGCAGGAAGAAGTTAGCCTTTGGTTTGGAGACGGGTAACACCAGGGAGCCATTGCGGTCTACGGAGTGAGTGTTCACATGATAGAAGGGCCGATTAAGTACAGAAGAGAGCCCTGCTCCCCAGCTCCTTGAACTGTGAGAGGTCTCACCTCCTGTTCCAGATTAAAGGCCCAGTGGCACCTTAAATCTCGGGGCCCCTCAGACCATAAGCAGGGCTTTCTCAGCAGGGTTCCCAAACCTGTCAGAGCTGTCTTCAAATGAGGTGTCAGGCTGAGAAGAAGGCATTCGGGCGCTGGGTGGTGAGATTGTGCACACCTGTTCCCTAGATGGAGAGGTGAGGAAGAAGACAGTGTTGACACACCTATATCAATATAGGGACACACACACACACACACACACACACACACGTGTGCGCACATACACACATCCCTGAGGGAAAGGCTGAAGGCCAGCCTTCAAGCAGTGGAAAAGCCAGCAAGCAGTGGAAAGCCAGAAAGCAGTGGAAATTCTGCATAAGCTACCTGAAGCAATTTGATGTGCCTCTAAATTATTTTGGCATCAAAGCTGGATCGACGATCTTAAAGAAAAATGTGCCAAAAAGAGAGGCTTGTACAGAGAGAAACCGGGAGCCCGGCCTGATTGCATATTGCAGAGATGAGCCAAAGTTTTCTACAGAAAATGTAGGCTATTCTGAGAAACCAGCTTCCCTGGGCAGCAATAATGCTATGTGCTGAATGAGGTGTCCTAGAACTCAGAGTTGGTCAAGACTCTCAATTTAAGTGACAAGAATCCAAACTAAAAGTAGTTTAAGCAAAAGGGAAATATAATGGCTCAAGTACTGGGGTTGGTAGACTTCAGGCACAGCCACATCCAGGGCACTCTTGTGATCTAGTCAGGGCTCCCTGGTATCTCTCAGCTTTGCTTTCCTGGTTTGGACTCACTTTCTGGCACTGTTTTTCCAAGTTGTAGGAAAGGGGATGTTCACTGGCCCTAGCTAAGGTCCTTCAGAAGGAGGGAGACCCTTCTATTCCCAGGACTCGTTTTGGTCCTTGGCCCATCTCTGAACTAATCAATCAATCAGAGAATCCATGAATGGGGCTCTCTGGTTGGCCAGCCTCAGTTTTATAACCACTTATGTTGAGGTGGGGGGCAACCCTTGATTGACAGCCCATCAGAATCCCAAAGTGCTGGGAGGAAAGAAAGTCCCCAAAAGGAAAAACAAGGGTAGAAAAAAAAGACCCAGATGTTCATGGCTATGCTGTAGGAGTCCCGAGTCCAGGGAGGACGGTCCTGGACGGCTCCCCTAGGGAGCACGGGCAGCGGGAGAAGACTAAACGGCGTCAGGTCAGAGGGATGGTTTAATGAAGACACCCCAAGTCCTGCTGAAAAAGATTTCCATCCATCTGGTCTACTCAGTGTTAATTTTCTCTCCTTTCCCTTTTTGTGTCTACTTAGTAATCGTACTAGCGCTGAAGAGAGCATGACTGGGGGGCATCGAACGGGCCGGATCGCTTATTTCTCTTAGGCCATAAAATCAAAGAGAAGCAGTCCCACTTCTCCCTTATAAATTGCTGGGCAGAATGGAGGGCTGTCCCCATTTTCCAAGACCAGAAGGCCCTCCACACTCAGAAACCACTCACCTTGGTGGAGGCAGCCAAGCTCAAAGGAAGCGGAGTCCCAAGCACTGCTGGCCAAGGTCCAGCATCAGTGCTTTGGATGATGGTTACATTCATCCTCCAAGGGGTCCTTCAGTCTCGTGGACAGCTAACATCCCGCATTTCCTGCGGATTGAGCTGGGGTCTGGTGAAGGCCTTTTTTCCCCAGCCCTGGGGACAGCCTTGGGCAGAGGAGACGCTGTTCCAGGATGGTTGGTCGTGGATTGCATGCACTCACCCATTCTCAATCATTTACTGAGGTTCCATCACACACAAGGCACAGCGTGAAGCCAGGAGCTTCCAGGGCAGTTAGTCAAGCCTTTGCCCTAAACATGCTCACTGTTTACAGACATGTGTGGGAGATAAAAATGGCTTTTGCTGCTGAAGGTCCCACGCCTTTTGAGAGAGTCGTTCCTTCCTTGCCTCGACCACGTGTGATACTGTTAATCACAGACCCACCTCTCTCGCTGCACCATCGCTGGCTCAGGCATGGACTGGCACGTGCAGCATTTTCCCAGCGGCAGCCTGCAGGCAACTAGTCTTTTCTTCTTGTTTTTCATGATGATCTGAGGATGTGACCTTTGGTGCTATGAATGGAACCTTTTTCAGTTAAAATTTTCAATTGATTATTGGCCTATATAAAAACATAATAATTTTTTAATGACTTTGCACCTAGCCGCCTTGTTAAACTCATATTCATTCTCATAATTTGATATTGGATTTTCTTGGGGTTTCTATATAGATGATTGTTGTACCTGCAAATAAAAAGAGTTTTGTTTCTTTCTTTGCAATTGTTATACTCCTAATTTATCTTCCTGTTCCTTGCTTTGGCTAGGAGCTCCAGTAAAACATTAAATAGTTGGTTGTGAGTGGGCATGTTTGTAGTGTTTCTGATTTTAATGCAAATGATTCTAAAGTTTCACAATTAACACCATGAAATCATTTTTAAAAAAAGAAAAGGGAAATCAAGTATTATTAACAGAAATCTGTATATATTCCTTATAACTTTTTATGCCAATGGTAGCGTACTGTACACAATGTAATACACCTTCTTAAACCTGTATGTATATGCCTGTCCAAGGTTTGAATATCTATGGAAGGATCTAGAAGAAACTGGAAACATTAGGAGCTTGCAGGGAAGGTGTCTGAGTAGCTGGCAAGACATTCAGCTCTAAGTACCACTTTAGCTGTACACCTACATTTTGATATGCAATACTTTTATTATTCTTTGGTTCAAAATATTTTCCATTCCATTTGTGGTTTCCTTCCTCTTGTTCAGAGTGCTTTATTTAGTTTTCAAATTTTTGTAAGTTTGACATTCAATTTAATTACATCATGGACAGAGAATATGGACCTTATTTTATTTCTTTGAAAATAGTGTGATCTAATACACAATCAATTTGTAAGTGTTCACATATACCTGAAACTAATGTATTCTCTATTTCATGAATACAGAATTTTATATAGATTTTAAAGTGTTGATTTTTTTGTTTAAATTTAAATCCTAAATATTTTATCAGCATTATATAACATTCTTCTTAAAATTTTCCATTATGATAATATATTTTTCCATTTTTCCTGGTAATTTGATCAGTTTTGGTTTTTATACTTTGATGTTACATTGGAAAGACTATACAAGTTTATGACTGCTGTCTTCTTAGAAAGTCATTTTTTAATATTATATACCACCCCACTTTGTCACTATTCATAGTGACAAAAATGTATTTTGCCTTAAGTTTTATTTTTTCTGATGGAAGTAGTATAATACTTTCTTTGTATTAGTATTTGCATGGTATATCTTTCTCTACCTTTATTACCACCCTTCTATGTGGCTTTGTCAGTGTGTCCAGGATTTTAAAAAAATTATCAGATAACCGCTACCTCTTCATCAGTTAATTTACTACATTTATCTTTATCATAATTACTGACATATTTGAAGCTATTTCTATCAGTTAATTTAGCACTTTCAATTTGCCATTCTTTTCCTTTGTTTTCTTATTTTCTTCCATTCATTCTGCTGCATTGGAAAAGTTTTCTATATTCCGTTTTTCCCCTCTCTGTTGATACAGAAACTGTAGGTTCTATTTATGTTCTTTTATTGTTATCTTTAATTCTAATTTTAAAAGACAAATTTTAATATATCTCTCTTCCTTTAAAACATGAAAAGGAACAAATCATTTTAACTATATTTTACTATTCATCTTGTTATTTGTTGCCTGTTTATGTGTTATCTCTGCTTTAAAACTTCAATATTTTTATATAGTTAATAGTTAATAATACTGTATTGTATATTTGAAATTTTCTAAGAGATTAGATCTTAAAAGTTATCATCACAAGAAAAAAAACTTTTAACTATGTGTGGTAATAAATGTCAACTAGACTTAATGTGGTGATCATTTTGCAATACATACATTGAATCATTATGTTATACACCTAAAACGAGTATAATGTTACATGTCAAGTATTTCTCAAAAAAAAAAAAAGAAATTCAACGCTTTAGCCTTACGTAGTTAAGTGTACCAACACAAGTGATCGATTCATCATTGTTCCTTGGCTCGCATGCCTTCTCTTTGAGTTAATTTTTCTTCTTGTTGAAATATATACATTAATATTTATTTTAATGACTCTCTGTAAGTAATGTATGTGTTTAATTTTTCTATGCTAAAATGTTTCTTAATTTAGCTGGGGCTAAACTTTGCAATTATCTTTTAATTTCCCTCATTACCATAAACATATTTCTCTACTGTGAGAAGCAGTATAAAGTGATGGTTACAAGCATTTGGAACCAGATCAACTTAGTTTGAGTCCAGACTCCTCCTCTTACTAACTGTGAGAGCCTGGCCAGGAACTCGTACACTTCTCTTCAGCTCAGTTTCCTTAGTGACAAAAAAGGATGAGAAGAATTCTAGCCAATAGCATTCTTGTGAGGATTAAATTAGTTAATATACATCATACACGTGGTGCGCTGCCTGGCACTTAGCTTAATAGTCACTATCTCTGACCTCTTCTGTTGCGGATGAGAAAATTACCATATTTTCCCATGCATAACACGCACTTGTTGCCCATATTTTTAAGGGAAAAGTAAGGATGCACATTATACATGGTTAGTACTAATTCCATATCTAAATGTTTTTTAATTCTTTTATTTATGCTTATGCATCAAAAGTGTAACGTCTAGAAAGCAATGACAATATCCATATGCAAAATAGTACCCTGGAATACAACAGTCCGTTTTGTTTCTAAATATAAATAAATATATAAATTGAATTTTAAAGTTAAAATGAAAGATTTTTGTTTCCTGAAAGTTTGGGCCAAAAGCCATTATACGCAGCAAAATGCAGTAATGTCTGTCTAACAGTGGTTCTTTTTCAGGTAATCCTGCTCTCCCCTCTGGTTGCTTTTGTGGCTGTCTCTCTGTCTTGGATGTTCTGCGGCTTCACTCAGAACGCTCTTCCAGTCTGGGTGCTCAGTCTTTCTACCCTTCTGAAAAATTCAGAAACATCATTCCAGTATTATATTTTTCTCTACTGTCTCTCTGCAACTGCCATGTTGTAGCCTCTCAGTCTACCCTCCACATTTGTTCATCATTATCGCACCCTTGCGAATTTTTTCACACTCTTTCGGTGCCATGTTTTGGGTGAGCTCCCTGGTATTATCTTTCACTTCAATTTTTTTCATGACTGTATCAAGTTGAGATTCTATCCAATCTATTAGATTTTTTTTTTATTTTAAGGACTATAGTTTCTATTTCCGGGATTCCTAATTAGTTCTTTCTTATATCTTTAAGTCCATTTCTGCCTATTTTTGTAACACAACTTTTTAATTCTTATTTATTTCACATTATTTATTTACTTAATGCCTTAAACATATTTATTTTAAAATTCTTAGACTTTTATTATTATATGTCACTTAGAGTGAACAGTTTGTAAATGGCTGATTTATGGGTTATTATCTGTTAAAGACAGGCTTCTTCTTGTGTTTGGATTTTTGGTTGGTAGCCATTCTAAGCTTGATTACTTCTTTTCTTTTCTTCTTTTTCTCTCCACTCTCTTCTTCCCTCGTCTAGGAGTTTGGCAGCTTCCTCTATTAGTCTCACTGCTTTGACCCTTGTTTATATTGGCGGTTGTAGCTCTTGTGCGCTGGCAATGGCGATGGCTCACCCAGTAGGCGGGCGGCTCAGGTCAGGTCCTGGCGCCTGTGCTGCCCAGGCCCCTGCCCACCTAGGCATTCAGCTTTGCACCAGCTATGGCCTTGAGCAGTGGCCAGGAGGAACTTCATCATCTCTCGTCCTGAGTGGAGAAACCACCAGTCCTAGATTCAGGCTTTGGTTGGATATACCCCCTGCCCCACCTGGAACTTGTTTTGTCCCTGCTCCCTGGGGGCCAGGCTAGGTTAGCTACACACGGGGGCCAAACCCCGCCCGCCCCTGCCTGCTTCTGCCCGGGAGCCAGCGGTGCTGTGAGTCTATGGTTTCTGGTTTACAAGCATGATCTCTTGTTTGTGAGCTGAATTAGGCCTTTTTACATGTTCAGACTGTTAAAAGCTTTACCTATAACTGCTATGTGTTTATAGCAGAAAGTGTGCCACAAACACTCATTTACACCAATACCGTCTAGACCAGAGGTGCTTTCTGGTTTGTTTGGGTTTTTTTTAACAATGAACAATTGCTACTGTTATAATAAGCACATAGATAAATGGGCCACATCCTCTGGCTTTCGTAATATGGACATCGCTTGTGACCTTGGTCAACGTTGTTTCCTCATTCTGGTGGAGGCTGACGTCAGGATGCTGTGGGTTGAGTGCAGATAAGAACTGGAGACACCAAGAGCGAGCAGCTCTTTCAAAGACATTTCCCTGGGAAAGAGATAATGGGAAGTTTTCTGTCTTGTTTAATCAGAGAGAATTGAGTGTGTATAATCATAGGATAAAAATAGGGAATAGGAACTAGGGAGAGCCAGCACAGGGGGGCGGTTGGGAGGGGGTTGTAAATTAGAGATTAAGAGCACAGTCTTCTGAGTTAGACTTGGGTTTCAATCAGAGCTCTGCCGCTCACTATGCAACTTAATGTCCTTATTCTGTAAAGTGGGGATAACAATAGGACCTACCTTGGGGGGTTATAGAGGATTAAATAACACGTTGTGATGAACTTAACACAAAGACTGGCACTTAGTAAACACACAACTCCTGACCGTGGCTATGACTGATGGTTCGTACTTCATGAATCCACTTGACTAGACTATGGTACCCAGACATTTCGTAAAACACCAGTCTAGATGGTGCTGTGAAGACTTTTTTTTAGATGAGACTAATATTTGAAATAGTAGACTTTGAGTAACAATGACACTCCAGATTGTGACACTCCAGATTGTGAGACTTCTACATCCAATCTGTTGAAGCCTTCACGAGAAAAAGACAGAGGTCCCCTAAGGAAGAGGGAAATCTGCCTCCAGTCTGCCTTCAGCCTTGAGCTGCAATGTCAAGTCTTCCTTGGGTATCCATCCTGCCAGCTTGCTCTGCAAATGGCACACTAGCTAGAGCCCGCAATGCATGGGCCAATTCCTTAAAACACCATACTTTGCTGCATATAGTGCATGCTTTTTGGCCCAAATTTTTGAGGGAAAAAATAAGGATGCACATTATACATGGGTAGCACTAATTCTGTATCTATATAAATGTTTTTAATTATTTTCTTTATGCTTATGAGTTAGAAGTGTAACTCTAGAAAGCAATAACAATATCTGTATGCAAAATAATACCCTGGAATACAATAATCAGTTTTGTTTCTAAATATAAGTAAATAAATAATTGAATTAAAAAATTAAAATGGAAGATTTTTTTTTCCCTTGAAGGTTGATCCAAAAACGTGCGCGTTATACATGGCAAAATACGGTAAATCTCTCTCCCCGCCCCCCACCACACACAGTATTGGAAGTTCTGTTTCTCTGGAGAACACTGACTAAAACAATTGGTACCGGAGGGGAGAAGAGGGAAAATCATAAGTACTAGTTAACTCTCCTGAGGAGTCGGAGCGTGAGTGCCTTAAACAAGGAGTGGAGCTCGGGGATGGAGGGGAAGAGCGGAGGAGGGCTGGGGGCAGCTGCCGCAGGCCTGTCCCTCCTGGTGGCTACTAGTCCCTCTTGCGCGAAGTAGGCCGTGAGGTCACACGCCGGGCCTGCGGTAGGTGACCTGGGGAGGACTGTAGGAAATCGGGCTGCACTGGTGCTTGGGAGGCTCCCTGGAAGCACCCAGATCACAGACTGTCCATGGACCCAGGAGGCCTGGTGTGGGAGGAAGGAAGAGACGGCCGAGTGCAGAGTTGCTCTGCGAGCACAGGGCACGGGGCGTCTGTGAGCGGGTGAGAGCAGGGCGCCGGCCAGAGGGGAGGCGGGAACTCCGCCCTCGCTGTCAGAGTTCTCCCCCAGGCCTGGCCACTTCTTGTTACCAAAGGAGAACAGAGGATTCCCACGGAGGGACAATGACGGTAGCTGTCTTTGGCACATACTAGACTTTTCTCAGATGACTTGCTCACCTGCAACCTGGGGAAGCTGTGAACAGGGTTGTTTTAATGACGCACGGCGGAGCGTGGAGAGCCAGAGTCCGCGCCCCCAGAGTCCGCAGCAGAGAATCCTACAAACCCGGGGTGCTGGAAACCCGGGGTGCTCGAGCTGGGAGTCTGGCCGAGGCCAGGAGCCTCCCAGGCAAGACCCAGGTCTCAGTGACCCCGGGCTGGCAGACTCAGGAATCAGAGTTCCCGTCCCTGGGTTTGAATTTGGAGGGTCATGAGTGACCCAGAAAATTTCCCATAGACAACTGCCCCCATGAGGGGTTTGGGGGCAGCGCAGCATCCCAGCCGCTGTGAGCAACTCAGGTTCACCTGCCTCCCAACCCCCGAGGCACGGAAGCAGCCCCGCGAGGGAGCCACGGACCGAGAGAGCCCTTTTCCTCCACGTGTGGCCGTCCCCCCTCAGCCTCCACGTTCTGGGCAGGTCTCTCTCCTGGGCCTCACACCAAGCCTGTGTCCCCTGCCCTCGGGATTCTCTGGGCTTATTCTTGTGACCGGGGAGGCTTCGGAGCTCAGCTGGTGAGTGTCCGAGTCTGAGTGCTCTGCTGCCCGAGCGGCGTGGCCACAGAGGCCCCAGCTGTGATGGGGCCGACGGCCTCCCCTGCCACCCGGTCTGGCTGGAGGCAGCCGGGGCCAGTCAGACCAGGCAGTGCTGGCTGGTGGAACTGAGGGGGGCCCTGCTCAGCCCCTCACCCCCAGGACTACTAACAGGCTTCACAGACGACGTCCTTGCTTCCTTGAAATAAAGCTCTGAAAGATTGGTTGATATGCCAATATAGAAAATGGTTACAGAGTTTCTCTGTTGTAAGAGGAAAAGAATTCTGGAGACAGATGGCGATGAGGGCCGCGCAGCCATGTCAATGTACTCGATGCCGCTGAGCTGTGTGCTTAAAAAACATTTACGATGTTAAATTTTATGTGTATTTTACCACACACACACAAAAACTTTTACAAGAAAAGAGAGAAAATGATGAAATACTTTCCTATAGATGGACATAGGTAGGTTTGAATATTGCCTCTTCTATTTCCTCCCTATCTAATAACTTGATTGGATAGAATTAGTGATTGTTACTTATGTGAACCCTGAGGAAAAAGACACCTAAAAAGAAGGGCTCTTGGCGGCTAACTGGGCTAAAACGAAAACAGCAACAAACAACAAAACAAGAGTTGAGCAGCCATTTCTGCACAGGGGCCTCTCACGCAAACAGCTCTTCACAGCGAGAACTGCCTGCACTGTGTTCCTGCCATCAAGCCAGCCCTTGCACAGGAGCTCCTGGAATCCTATTTTCTACCCCTCAGAGCTGCACAGCTGCTCCGACCAATCAGAGTAGCTCTATTTCTGACCAATCAGGAAAGTATCTTTTGAACCAATCAAACTGCAGGGATATGGAGTCCTCATTTGCATGAGGACCGGCCAATCAGGGATACGGGGCAGAGACTTCTGTCCATAAGCACTAGCTCCTCTCTCGCTCAGAGAGCGCACTTTACCTTCCCACTGAAGACTGCGTCTCCCTGGCTGAGCTAAAACACTGGAGCTGTCTCGCTAAAGCAGAACGAAGGAGGCCAGGGGAAGTGCAAAGTGGACCGGCATGGAGCAGAGCAGAGTAGAGCATCGGAAAGTAACACAGAGCTAGGTGGAGAGGGGCCCAGCCCTAGGGCTGCCTCACAGCCACGCTGCTTTCTGTGGTATATCCTGACTGAGCCTTTTGGCACTGAATAAGCTTTTGTCCTTCATTGCACCCCAAATTGGGGATTCCTGTTGGCGCTGAATTGGTGCCAACAACCATCCATTGACACCATGATATTTAGACTTAAAGTAGGAGGCATTGTGAGTCCAAGGTTGTGTTTAAAGGGATTTTGTTTGGCCGGGTGTGATGCCAGGCTTGGGCCGGTGGCCCAGGGATTGGTTTGCATGTGATGGTTTGCTTAGGGAGAGTTCTTCGGATGTGATTAAGGGGGAAGAGAGAAGTTTTGCAGGCAGGTGTCTGCAGAGGAAAGGAGAACGGTGAAGGCTAGGGCCCTTTCGGCTGCCAAAGAGCAAAGACCAGTTAAAGTCTCAGCAAAAATTGGGAGTTGATTGTGTAGATTCCAAAGTGTCTCCTAGAGATGCAGCAGGACCTCAGGAAAGATCTAGAATCAGAAACTAGATGGGAGGCTACCAAGGATGTGTCTTCTCTCTGTGTACCTTTTCCATCCCTATTTTCTGCAAATTGGTTTTCTCTGCGCCTTGTCCACGTTGTACAAACAGCTCCTGGGTTTCTTATTACAGGTCTAGCTCCAGTATAGAAACTACAAGGAAAAAAAAAAAAAAAGAGTATGCGGCTCCATGAAGAGTGGCATGCTGGGAATACTGGAGAAGGCAAGGAAGCTCTGCACCCTCTCCCCAGCCCGGCCCGACGCTGCTTTCCATCTGGCTCTCCCTGAGCTGTGTACTTGTGTAATAAACTGGTAATCTAGTAAGGAGGGAAAGGGAAAGAGGGAACATCTTTCTCAGGGGAGGGTCCTGTTGGGGTCCCATGTCTTTTCTTCATCAATCACAATTGTCGGGGGAGAGGAAGCTTTGAGTGGTCAGGCCTGGGCCATGGGGGTCTATTAACAGAAGAAAGAGGGAGATGTGTTGAACAGAGAAAGAAGAAACATAAATACCATAGTCCACTACAGGGGCAACTCCCTTCCCTGCTTCTCCCACCCTGCAAACCTAGCCCAGCTCTGATGCTCAGGGCTCAGGTCAGCCACCCCAAAAGATAGCTTCACACAGAGAAGCAGAGTTTCCCTAGAGAGCCCCAAGCAGTGGTCAAATGTCTCAAGAAGGAAGCCAGAGCTAGAAAATGCAAGTGAACTTGTTCTTGGACTTATGTGGAGCACCACCATGGGAACCCCCAGACATAACCCTGGGGAACTCTGGTTGGAGCCGAAACCCCTCATGGGCACCGTACTCGGGGCATTACTATCACTAGATGCCACTTTTTACCCACAAACTTGTTAGACCTAAGAACACTAGGCCATTATGCAGGTGAACAATCCCTTACAATGGGCTGTCTAAGTTTTTTTCCCAAAGTTTTTACCATAATAAATAATTCTGCAGCCAGTCTCCTTGTAGTTAGATCTTCACACACATTCTTGACTTATTAGCATTCGTGAAAGTCAATGTGAGAAAAGCCAGAAGAACCAGCCATGAATAAGGAAGCCTCTGGGTAATAAAGCAAGTCTTAGCCAGAACTCTGGGTTGCAAGCAAGAAAAACTCGAGTCAAGCCAATTTCAGCAGAAGGAATATTTATTGACTCCAGAAACTAAGGTTGCTGGAATGGAGTTGATTTCAGGCATGACTGGATGCAGAGACTCAATGTCATTCTCTCTGTGTCTATTTCTCAGTTATGGCATACTGGGCTCTTTCCTGCTGCAGATGAGCTTCCTCTGTGTGGTTTTGGGGGGATATGCAAAACCCAAGTCTAGCTCCACTCTAGTGTGCAACTGCACTGCCGTGCCACGGAAAGAGCTTGAGCTTCAGGGTCAGGCAGACCAGTTCAGATTACACGTTACTTAACCTCTCCAGCTTTAGCTCCCCCTCTTATAGAAATGGGATCCTGTTTCTTCACAAGCACTTGCTTTTAAGCTTATTATGGGAGAAATTTTTGAGCATATTCAAAAGTAAACACAATAGTAAAATAAACCCCCAAGTACACATCACCCAGCTTCAATAATTATCACCACATGGCCAATCTTTTTTGATCTATATTCCCCACTGACTGTCCCCACACCCTGTTCTTGGAATATTTTGAAACAATTTCCAGATATCATATCCTTTCCTCCATAAATGCTTCAGTATGCATCTCTGAAAAACAGGGACCGCTTTTCTCCTAAACATAACCACAATAATATCATCATCACTCCTAAAATTATTACCCAATTGCCTTAATATCATTAAAAACCTTGGGAGTTCAAATATCCCTATTGTCTCCTGGGTTGTTTCTCATACTTGATTTGAATCAAAATCAAAACAAGGGTCAGTATATTTCATTTGGTTGCTATGTCTCTTAAGTCTTGTTTAGTCTCTAGGTTCCAACAATTATCAGTACAAAGTCAATTTTATTCTGAAGCAAATTCTACACACCAACATCATAAATTTTATCTCTAACTATTTTAGTTTGTACCTCTAAGACTTTCTCTTTTTAGAATATAACCACCGTACCATTAGTACACCAAAGTAAAAATAATAATTAATAATACTTTACTACTATCAGAGATTACCCAGACATTGTTCAGATTTACCCAGTTGTTTGCTTTTTGAACAGTTGGTTTTTTTCAGATCGAGATCCAAACAAGTCCAATCATTTCATTTGGTTGATTTGTCCATTAAATCTCTTTTCATCTCTAGGTTCCCTTCCTTCCTGCCCTGCCCCCCCCACCCACATTTTATTTGCTGAAAACACTGGATCGTTTGTTCTACAGATTTCCTTGTTCAGGATTCTGCTGATTGCATTCCTGGTGTGCTACTTAACACGGGTGGGAAGCTTACAGACTCAGCGACACACATCCCTAAGAGAAGCTGGCCCTGAAACTTACTTGCTGGGTGACTGGAGCTAAATTCCTCCATTTTTCCAAGCTTCACTTTTTTCATCCTGAAAGAGGATAAGGATACTCACCTCTTAAAGCTTTGGGGAGATTACTTAAATAATGCATACTAGGGGATGAGTATTGAGTGCAAGGTCTGGCACATGGTGAGTGCTAAATTCGTTTTTTTCTTAAAAAGAGCTATTGGAGGAAGTAACCTGAGTGTCCATCAGAAAGGGTAAACCAAATGTGATATATACATACTATGGACTATTATCCAGCCCTAAAAAAGGACACTTTCACTCAGGCTACAAGGATAAACCTTGAAGACATTATGCTAAGTGACATAAGCCAGGCACAAAAGGACAAATATTGTACAAGATCTGTCCTATAGGAGTAGTCAAATTCATAGAAACAAAAAGTAGAAAGGTGGTTGCCAGAGGCTGGGAGGAAGGGGAAACGGGGCATTGTTGTCTGAAGAGGACAGAGTTTGAGCTGGGGAAGATGAAAGACTTCTGGTGGCAGACGGTGGTGATGGTGGCACGGCGGTGCCAGCGGGCTTAACGCCACCAAACCGTACTTAAAAGTGGTTAAAATGGTAAATTGTGTTATGTATATTTTACCACAATTGTTTTGCAGTTGTTAATTAAATTCATATCATATAGAACCATAGCCTGCAGCCGCACCGCTGCCTTTCATTTCACGCCTCTTGTAGATGACGGGCGCAATTCACAGCACGGGCTGTGATCATGAAAGGAGCGGAGTTTAATTGATCTGAGACCCCCGCCTGCACCCTCGGATCCACCAACGCGCATGAAGCCTCAGCTCGCAGCGAGGACAGCAGAGGGCGCCGGTTGGGGAGCAGGGAGGAAGGGAGAGTGCAAAGCAGCTTAGCACACAGTCCTTGGCCTTCAAGGCCTTCTAATTCTCATCAAACTGGGGATGTGAGCAAAAGGACAAGTGTCTCCTGAGGGTCCACAGGAGCGAGCAGCCTGTCCTGGGCCTCCATTGCATCTTCGGCAAAATATAGATAGACCCCATTTTATTGCACTTCCCTGTATTCTGCTTTGTAAATACTGTGTTTTTTACGAATTGAACGTTTGTGGCAACTCCACATGAAGCAAGTCTGTTTCTCCAGTGGCGTTTGCTCCTGTCGTATCTCTGTGTCACATTGTGGTCATTCTCATATTTCCAACTTTTTCATTGTCATCACATTTGTTATGGTGATCTGTGATTGATGGTCTTTGATGTTACATTCTAGGTTCCATTAAGAACACTTGTGCCCTGGCTGGTGTGGCTCAGTGGATTGAGTGCCAGCCTGTGAACTGAAAGGTGGCCGGTTTGCTTCCCAGTCAGGGCACAGGCCTGGGCTACAGGCCAGGTCCCCAGGTGGGGGCGTGTGAGAGGCAGTGAATCGAGGTTTCTCTCACACATTGATGTTTCTCTCTCTCTCTTCTCCCTCCCTGCCCCTCTCTCTAAAAATAAATAAATAAAATCCTTAAAAAAGAAAAAGAACATTTGTGATTCATGGGAAGAGGTCAAAATATCAACATTAACAGGTGTCTGGAAGAAGTTGATTCCAACCCTCATGGATGATTTGAGGGGTTCAAGACCTCAGTGGAGGAAGTAACTGCAGATGTGGTGGAAATAGTGAGAGAATTAGAATTCGAAGTGGAGCCTGAAGACGTGACTAAACTTCTGCAGCCTCATGATAAACCCGTAGTGGGTGAGGAGTTGTTTTCTTGTGGATGAACAAAGAAAGTGGCTTCCTGAGATTGACTCTTCTCCTGGTGAAGATGCTGTGAAGATTGTCAAAATGACAACAAAGGACTTAGAATATGACAGAAAGTTAGTTAACAAAGCAGTGGCAGTGTTTGAAAAGACTGACTCCTAATTTTGAAAGAAGTTTTGTGGGTAAAATGCTAACAAACCACATGCTACAGAGAAACCGTTTGTGAAAGGAAGAGTCAATTGACGCGGCCCACTTCACTGCTGCCTTACGTTGAGAAACCGCCCAGCCAGCCCAGCCTTCAGCAAGCCCCACCTGGACCCATCAGCAGCCCCCAACACTGAAGCAAGGTCCTCCACCAGTAAAAAGATTACAGCTCGCTAGGGCTCAGGTGATGGCTAACATTTTTAGCAAAAAAGTATTTTTTATTTAAGGTGGTACATTGTTTTTTTTAGACTTAATGATATTGCACACTTAATAGGCTACAGTACAGTGTAAACATAGCTTTGGTACCTATTGGGAAACCCAAAAATTCCTGTGATTCACTTTATTGCAATATTCGCTTTACTGTAGTGGTCTGGAATGGACCCCCCAATATCTCTGAGGTCTGCCAGTACCAAAGATTTGGCTAGAGAATTGTCATAGGGACTGTGTCCTCCCCGACCCCACCCCACTTCCCGTCCTCCCTACTGTGCTACCTGGAGGCCCAGAGAAGGCCTGGGCTCCTGACCATGTGAGCACCTGGGGAACAAGCAGATTCTCTTGAGCATTTAAACAGAGAATCCCAGAGGGGGCAGGGCAGGGGTGACCTCGAGCTGACACCTAAGGAGACTCAGGCTGGCGGGGGGCTGGTCCTCTTGAAGGCACCTGCCAACAGGAGTCCACAGAGAGGGCAGGTTTTTAGGTAGAACCTGCAAGACAAAACCAATAATCAGAAAGGAGTTACGGCAAGAGAGGAGGGGCAGGAAGACCGGGACAGAGTGGAGGACAGGCAGGCAGACA
This sequence comes from Pteronotus mesoamericanus, assembly GCF_021234165.1. Lineage (NCBI taxonomy): Eukaryota > Metazoa > Chordata > Mammalia > Chiroptera > Mormoopidae > Pteronotus > Pteronotus mesoamericanus. Next base: position 15,023,637 of record NW_026555234.1, on the reverse strand, counting down.
GAGAAGAGAAATCCGTTCCCCACAGCCGGGGAGGCCGGCAGTCCACGAGGAGGATGCCAGCCTGGTCAGGCCCTGCTGAGGGCCCTCCTCTGGGCCGCAGCGCCTGTCTTCTTGTGGGGTCCTCACGTGGTGTCTTCATGTGGCGAAAGAGGTGAGGGAACTCTACGAGGTCTCCTTTATAACAGCAATAATCCCATTTGTCCCACCCAGGGTGGGTCGTTCCACCAAGACACGGGCCCTCTGGGCCTGCCTCTCCCATTCATGAGGCTCCGCCCTCATGACTTAAGCACCTCCCAAGGGCCCCCTCCTAACACCATCCCTCTGGGCATTAGTGTTTCAGTATATGAATGGGGAGAGACACAAACATTCAAACAACGGCACAGTCCAATCTTCCTCATCACAGCCTGCAGTGCCCAGCACACGGTAGGCACTCAATAAATATTAAATGAGTGAACAAACTACTTAGGATACCTGCGGGAGGTGGAGGGAGGGCAGGTGGGAAGGGCAGGCCGAGGGCTGACTGCAGAGGACACTGGCCTCTTTCCTGCTGTGCCACTTGGTCTTTTCCCTGAAGGCAATGGGCTGTCATTGCGGGCTTTTCATCCAGGAGCAATAGGATGAAGACGGTGTTTCGGGAAAATGAATCTGCCCTTGTTAGCATCGACTCTAGACCTGCTGAGGCAACAAGGCATAGATAAATGGTCCACATCCATCCTTGGAAATACAAAGCGATTGCCCCAAAGAACCAGACTCTAAATTGGCTGAACCAAGAATTAGTTCAAGTCTCCCAGTGGGATTCATTTACAAAACACAGTCATTTACACAGACCCAACGGGACGTTGCAGTAATCACTCAACGAAACCATATAAAGCTGCCCGCTACCTGTCATCCCACCAAGACTTTGGTCCTCTGAGCCTGCCTCTCCCGCCCACCATACCTGCCCTTAGGTGAGGATTCGCAGCATTCCCCTGGATGGTTCCAGACCTAGAGTCACTTCTCACACACTCAAGCCTCTGACCCCACCTCAGGTCCTGCCTGTGGCCTTTGACTGTCTGCAACAGACGCTGGCCCTTCTCACCCACGTTTCAGGCCCGTGGAAGCAACCCACGCTCTCTGCCACAAGCGAAAGGTGACGTCCTGCCCCACCAGCCAGGCTGGCCGCCACCACCATGAGAGAGGAGAAAGGATTAAGTTCTGGCTTCGGGTCGACCCTGACTCAGCCACTAAAAGTTTTTTGGTTTTGTTTCTAACTCCTTTGAACCTCATTCCCTCAGCTGATGACAATGCCTGACTCCCAGAGTAGCTGTGGGGAGCAAGGGAGGGATTTGACCAGTGAAAGGAGCCACATGCGCTACCTTTAATGGAACTTACACTGTAATAGATGAACACAGCCAAGTCATCTCATTTATGAGAGGTTAAACTTCAGTCAAGTGAATTCCACCAAGCACCTTTAGTTCAATCTCATTGACAAATGCTTCCAAGTAACCCTGCCCTTAAGCTGACCCTAAAGGTGTCATCATGAATTTCAGTACAATTGCATACAGCAGTGACGGCAGCCACCTCACTCTGTCCCTCAGTTCAATGCGTATCTACCTCTCCAGGCATCCCAATGACTGTGGACAGGGGTTCGTAGTTGCCTTTGGATAAAATGAGGTGGGCACACACCATGAGAGCATGTGCAGCAGTTAGAAGACACAAACTAGACACACATACATATAACATGAACCAGTCTTTAAAAAGAAAAGAAAAAGCCATGGTAGCTGAGACTGAATGCTTTCTCCATGCCAGGCAGCCCCGAGGTACTTGACATAGATTAACTTATTTAGTCCTCACAAATCCTATGAGATCTATGTGCATTGTTATTATCCCCAATGGACAGAGGAAGAAACAGGCACAGAGAAGTTCAGTAACTTGCTCAGGTTCTATACTTAGTAAATGGAGGGGCTGAGATTTGAACCAGGCAGTCCAAATGCTTCACCTCATTAATACTATACTGACTGCACACACATGCACATGCACACATATGTGTGCATCACAGCACGCCACCATTCTGCCCAGGAGCTGCCAGTTTGTTCTCAGTCTATCTCCGCCCTTCCCCGGCTCCACTTTGTATCACAGGGAGCTACAATCCCCAGGTTCTCTTGCCTCCGCCTTCCGGCTGCTTGAGGCCACGGGAAGCTCGGGCAGATTGGGAGGTGGGAGGAAGGGAGAGCCAGGGTGTTTCCACCTCTGTTTCTGTGGTATGCACCTCAGCCCCTGCGCCTCTTCTGTGGCTTCAGCAGATTCTAGAAGGTCCCCAGTTGTTTCACATCCCACCAGGCCGTCCCCACTTGGAGCCCCAGCCGTAGCCCTAGCTCCAGACTCTGGTTAGAACACCCTCCCCACCCCACCCCCCAAGCGCCCCCGCCCCGCAGCAGGGGTGGTAGGGCTGGTCCCCTGGGGTGGGCAATCTCCCGGCCCTCCATTGTCTTCTCTGTTCTCCCATCCCCTGTCTAACCAATTCTTTTTATTAAGTTCCCTCTGTTTGAAAGGCCTAGAGTGGTTTCTGATTTTTTTTGCTAGATGCTGACTAATAAATCATTTGTGTGAATTAAAAATGTACGCATACTCTGGTAGAAGAACTGGCTATGAGTCAAGATGCCTGTAATGCAGGTCAGGTTCTACCCCCAACCCAACGTGGAACCCAATGTGAACCCCTGGGCTCTCTGTCTGTTGTCCTTGGGCTTTGCTGATGTTGGGTTAGGGGTGTGTGGGCACCCACGCGTTTTAAGTACATTCCTACTCAAATGCACATGTACACAAACACATATATGTACAAGTATATAAATGTACATATACACATGTCTGTATGCGTACACATGTTCAAGAATAAGCCCCCCCAGAAATATGTGAATTCAAGGATTCTATGAATCACTCATGGCAATTAAACATGGAATAAAGAATGACGGTAAAAAAGAGAAGACAGACAAACAAGAAGTCCTGGTATGGACCAAGAATGATAACGTGACGTACCTGCTGTCTGACCTTGAGGTCTCAGACAAGTGAGTCTTCCTGTCCCTTTGTACATGGAGACACCTCCCAAATTTGGGGACACTGCCTGACTTCAGACACAGCTTTCACGGTGCAGGCATGACGCACAAAACTGGGAGGTGGGCTAGCTCCCCATCTGAGCCTCTGAGTGCCACTCCGGGGTCCTGTGGGCGGTGACTCCCCCTGCTAATTGAGTCCTGGCTGTGCCCATGTTGGCGGGGGCGGGGGCGCGGGGAGCGGGGCGGGGGCGGCCGGTGGAGCGGGCGGGGAGCGCAGAGAAAGAGAAAACAAGTATTAGAGGACAACAGACAGTGTCTACCACACGGAGGAGTAACATGTCTTAGGGACGATCTCAGCTAGCTAGCTGGTGGAGGGTAGGCTGTGCTGTGAGGGGATAAAGTCAAGATTTTGTAAAAGCCTCAGGGTGGGAACCCGGCCCTCCTGGCAAGAAGCAATTACAAAGCAATGCATGGCAGTGCAAAGCAGGGGTTCTTAACCATTAGACGTGCTGCCATCCAGAGCTACACAGATCATGCTGGGTACGTCCTTACACGTCCATGCTGGGTTCTCCCCAAGCGAAGGGAAGGCTTTTCGGGCTGTGGCCACAGTCACTTCTTGGACCTCGCGCTGGGAAAGCCCACTCCTCTGGTCCGCGGCGCTGGAGGTGGCAGCTCCGCCCGGGAAGGCTGCTGGCGCCATCTAGTGCTCCCGCGGAGAACCGCCTCAGCGCGCTCCTCGGAGCTGCGATTTCAAGCCCGCGAGGCTCTGCTCTCTCCAACTCCCACCTGCCTCTTCAAAAACCTCACAGCTTGCCAACTTGCCAATATTGGGAACTCCCTTTGTCTCGCAGTCTTCAAGGAGTAAACCTCCTGAGCCTATTGCCAGTAGAACTCGCAAAAGCTGCAGACAATTACCTAACCCCAAGGGGCACCTCGCAAATGGGACATTCTGGACTCATAAAACCCACCACCGCATGTGCAGAATCGTAGAAAACTTGGCATCTCAATTTCTTCTTCAGCATCGCTCAGGGGCTACCTGAGCTTTTCCTAGGAGAAGAATCTCTCTCCTGAAGTGTGAAGGCATCTGCTTTCCAGAGTTCTCCACTGCCACTATCTCCAAATAACTATTTCCAAACTGGCTGTTGGTTCACATGCAAAGTTGAGAGCTGCTCCCTTTCAGGGAAGCAGAGGGCAGCTGTTTCCGGCTTCTTTGAGCCCTGACTTCTTCACCAGGATTCTGGGCCTGGATGGTTTAGCTGTTCCACCCCCTGTTCCCTAAGGCACTGCAATCAGGCTCAGTCCTGAAAAATGAATCTTCAGCTGCAACTGCTGGAAAGGGCTTCGATTTACTCATAAAGAGCTAATACTGTCATTCAACAGGAAGAAATAATAACAACATGAGAAATAAACTTCAGCACTGTGGTTGGGAACCCACAGCTGTTTTTGTTCTTGTTGTTCTGCAATAGTTGGGAAACAAAGACAAGAGGCAAATGCTGAGTGTAGCATGAATAAAATCATATATATGCACGTATATATGTGTGTACACACACAGACACACACACACACACACACACACCCCTACCTTTGCTTGACATTTGACTTCCAGGGAAAGAAATATAACCTTTTTTCCCCCTAGTCTTTTCCATCACAGATTTTATTGCTATTTTGACCACTCAAGATTTGTTTGGAACATCCTTCCCTGATAATCAGCCAGTGATTTCATCTTGTCCTAAGGCCACTGTCTCGCCGCAGCTCTTAGGACTCTGTCCATCTTTCCCCAGAGAGGCAAAGGGAAGCACAGGTAGAAGAAGTGGAAAAGACTTCCCTTCCCCACTTTTCTAACATCAGGAATATGCCAACGGTGCTGAAAGGAACTGTCTTTCCGTTTAGGTTGGGTTGTGACAGGAGCCTTTTACTTTCCCATCAGCTTCTCAGGTCAGGCAATTTCACAGCATCGTCTCTGCTACCGAGACGAATTCGTGGCGGCGGAGTTGCTGGATGCAGCTGCGGGCTGAGGAGCAGCCCAGTAGGTAAGCAGCCTCACCCTGACGGCAGCCCAGACCCGCCCCGCCGGTTGTGCGGGCTGCCCGGGAGCAGCCGCGAGGGAACGGGGTGATCAGGGCAGTCCGGAGGGCGCGTGCGTGTCCTGGTTAACTGTTCAGCACAATGGCAGGGCCGAGAGCTGTCCGTGTGTGTACTTACCTTCAGTGAACTGCAGTGTAATAAAGTACAGCTCATTCATTCATCTCACCGGTGTTCACTGAGAGCCCAGTGCAAGCTCGGCAGGATGCAGTCAGCTGACTAAGGAGCACTATGCTAGGTGGGAGGAGGGTCCCAGGCAGAGGCAGGTCCAAGGTATAGGTCCTAGGCTCAGAATGCCTCTAAGGCTGGAGGGGGAACCTGATGCTGGCCTGGGTCAGAGCAAGCGGAGCAGGTATGAGAAGTCCTCAGTGGGTGAAGGAGCCATGAACCAGGGAAGGGGTAGTTGGGGAAAGTTAACCTATTAACTTCCTGCCACCCACCCACCCTACGGTGTGGGTGGTTGCACCACAGCTCAGGCTGGAAGCCAGCCGCCTTGGTTTACACCCAGCCCCCACCCCCCACCCCCAGGTACTTCCTAGGGGACCCTGGGCAAAGGCCTGGGCCTTGATGTTCTTATCTATAAAACAGACATGATAATAATGCCCCACAGAGCTGCTGAGAGGGTTATATTAATTAATGCATCAAATACTCAGGGTGGTGCCTATCACAGCATAATCATTCAAGAAGTGTTAATACTGTGACAGCGGCTGTTGCAAGGGGAGGGGCTGCGGGGGGCAGGGGGGCACATTTTGGAGGGCGGTGAGCTCTGCTGCCTATTCCCAGCTGTGCCTGGGACAGTTCTAAACCTCACAGGTGCCATTCATAAAAGGCAAAGTGTCAGAGGTGCTGGGGAAACCCTGTTTTCATTCCCCTCCCTTACTGTAATGCCAAAGTCAAAACTGCTTTTTATTCCCAAACTCTTCTTTACCTCCTTGGGACCAATTGCTAACCCCTTTTCCAATGGAAGGAGCTGAGCTGGGGAGGCAGAAAGAAGTGGGAGAGTCAAGGAAGTTGGGCTCAGAGTCAGGACACCTGGGCTGGAGTTTTTGCTCTGCCACCTGTCAGCTAAGTGGCCTCAGGCGAGAGGTGTTGCTTCTCAGTCTTGATTTCTTCAGCTCTAGAGAGAAGCTGACGGCTTGAGACCTGCCTCCGCGGGCCGCGGTGGGGTGTAGGCCGCGGTCCCATGCTCTGGCTGCGGAGTCAGGCTATTCTGGCTTGAATCCTGCCCTCTGTTAGCTGTGGGCCTGAGTGAGCTATCCATTCTCTCTGGGCTTCAGTTTATTCAGCTGAAAAAAGGGATGCCACTTTTTCCCCTGTTATGGGCTGGATTGTGCCTCTCCAAATTTCATATCTTTAAGTCTTAACTCCTAGTACATCAAAATGTGACTCTATTCAGCGATAGGGTCTTCAAAGAGGTAATTTAGGTCAGATGAGCTCTTTGGGATGGGCCCTCATCCAATATGACAAGTATCCTTATGAGAAGAGGAAATTAGGGGACACACCCAGAAGGAAGACCCGGGAGAAGGAGGCCATCTACCAGTGAAGGAGAGAGGCCTCAGAAGGAACCAACTCTGCCAGCACCTTGATCTTGGACTTCCAGCCTCCAGAATAGTGAGAAAATAAATCCCTGTTGTTTAAGCCCCCCAGTCCACGATATTTTGTTCGGGCAGCCCGAGCGTATTAAGACAGCCCCTTTAGGTGAGGTTAAATGAGATGATGTGAGATGCTTTGGACAGGGCCTGGCATGCGGCAAGGGCTCCACACGCGCCAGCCCTGGGCCTCATGGGCAAGGGCCTGGTGCATGCAGGGTCAGCGGAGACATGCCACATCTAAGGGGAGTCCCTTCTCTTAGTTCTCGACTGATGACGCTTCCAATATTCACTGTTTGCTTGCCATGCGCCAGACATGGCACGGACAGACGATCTCCCTGCCAATGGAGCTTACAGCCTAATCTGCAGAAAGAGAGCCCCAGGGAACATGGAATGAATAAATCCCTACCAGGGGACGGGAGTGAAGACAGAAGTGAGGGGCTGTGCGGTAGAGAAACTGGGGTCTGGCAAGGGCTGAGGAGGTGCCCAGGAGCCAGAGGGAAGAATGAGGCAGCGATGTTTTAATTGTTTTCCATTTTTCAATTACAGTTGACATTCAATATTATTTTGTATTAGTTTCAGGTGTACAGCATAGTGGTTAGACAATCGTATACTTCACAAAGTGGTCCCCCTGATGTTTCCAGTACCCACCTGGCGCCGCAGAGCGTGATTACAGTGTTGTTGACTATGTTCCTCATGCGGCACTTCCCATGCCCATGACTGCTTGGTAACTGCCCATCTGCGCCCCTCGGCCCCTTCCCCTTTATCACCCAGTCTCCCAACCCCTCTTCCCTCTGTCCACCGTCAGTCTGTTCTCTGTGTCTATGAGTCTGTTTCAATTTTGTTTATTTTGTTCTTTAGATTCCACATAGAAGTGAAATCATCTGGCGTTTACCTGGCTGTCTTATTTCACTCAGAATACGCTGTTGCAAATGGTAAGATTTCATGCTTTTTTAATGGCTGAGTAGTATTCCTTTACAAATATACAAACATTCCTTTGTATATATACACTACAACTTTTTCTACCCACCTGTCTGATGATGGGGACTTGCATGAGGTGGCAGCATTGTCAAAGCCCGAGGCAGGGAGCCGGCTGTGCTGGGGGAACCAGAGGCCGTGGCCGATGAGGAGTCAGAATCCTCTCCTTCCTTCAGTGGAGCAGCAGCCTGGTTTCCTTATCAATAAAATGGCAGGGGTGGGGGTACTGGTAGTAGTTCTTGTAGAATTGTGAGGATACAAATATGTACTTAGTAAAGTGCCCAGCAGGTGGGAAGAGCTCTAAGTGCTACCCTGTGTTATTATTACTTCATAACAACTGTAGCAAGCAACATTTCTTGAGCACCTACTATGGGCTAGGCATCTAAAAGCTTTACTGGGAGGGTCACATGTAGTCTTCATCACAGCCTTTGGAGACAGGAACGATCAGAATTTCCATTTGACTGTTGGGGACCTGAGGCACATGAACATTGTGTCCAAGATCACATAGCAAAGTATGTGGCCAAGCCAGCACATTATCAGAAGCAGCTGGACCCCAGGGGCAGACACTGGGCAGCTGAGGCGACATAGTCCTGGCAGAGAGCACCTCTGTGAACCCCTTCATTCAAGGAGCCTCACGAACCCCAGTCGACTAATGCCACCCCCACCCCAGGCCTGTCAAGGCTGCTCCATATCTGCAGGGGAACCCAATCCTTCTCCCCATCCAGAGGCCTAGGAGGAAGCAAAGCTGAATTTTAACTTTCTAGCAAGTTCAGAGGCCTCACACGCTTGACAGTGTTCTGTTGAGGATTGACGTGTTTGATTCTTGCACTGCCGGAGGGGCAGAGCCCAGAGGAGCAGAGCAGAAGGCGCTTCCCGCTCAGGCTCACTGAGACGGGAACCCCGTGCTGGACAGATTTCCTCACTGCAGCTCTCGTGATGCACCACCTCTTTCCACTGGGAAGAAGAGAGGCTGTGGCTGCCTGTGTGGAGCCATAATGTCTTTGCAGATGGCTCCTAATAATGCCATACAATCGGTGGGCAGGGCAGGCCTGCCAGAGCACGCAGGGACACGAGTCAGGGCGAGCCGTGGCTGGCAGAGCCCGTTCCACATCTGTCTCCCTGACAGCGCCAACTGCCGGGCTCTCCAGGGCCCTTCCGGATGGATCTTACCATCGCGGGCGTCCCTGGGCACTTCTGTGAAGAAGGCCAGCTTCGCCTCAGAGCCTCCCTCTCCGCTTCCTTTGTGTTCTACTAGGATTACACTCCGTTGTGTTAAACCAAAAATAAAAGGCTTTTCAAAGTGAGAGGCAACAAGCGTTTATTTGAGATCAAAGAATAGCTCTTTGGGACACACTGATTCAGACAGAAGCCCAAATAGTGCTCTGATTAGGGGACAAAGACAATGGGCATTTATGAAAAAGAGAAGGGGAACAATTACATCAACAGAAGGAAGGCATTTCTATTGGTACAGACAACATAATCTATGACACTAATTCTAAACAATGTTTTTCGTCTTCAGTCCAGTAGTCATAACATCTGCTTTCTTGTTATTATCCTTGCAAATAGTTCTTTGAGACACAATGTTACTTTAGGCCCAGTCCAAAGGTCATTTTGCCCATTTGTTACATTCCAAAGATTTGAGACATTGACCTTCAAGGCAGTTCCTCTGGCATGGCAGCGCCAGCTCCATTTTAAAGTGGCTCTATTTATTACTTTTTCTTTTTCCATTTTTTTTTTTTTTTTTTTTGACAGAGGCAAGCAATAGAGATCCAGAAGCCCATTGGCTTGCATAAGACAGCTGTTTATTTCTTCTTCACATAAAAGTTGGAAAGTCAGAAGTCCAGGCCTAGCCAAGCTCCCAGGGACCCATCTCCTTCCAGAAAGTCCTCCAAGTGCCCCTGGGCCAGGATCGTCCCCATGGCACACGGTCGCCTAGACAGCACGCCCATGGGAGTGGCAGCCAGGAGGAGGAAGACAGAGAGGAAAAGGTCTTCGTCCACCATGTGCTAGGGAAGGGTCCTAAAAGAGCCATGTGACAATTTTGCTTATTTCCTCCTTAATTGCATGGCTCTCTGCAGCTGCAAAGCAGACTGGGAAAAGGAATCTTTATTCAGGATGGTCAGGGCCCAGCTGAAACTTGCAGGATCTATTATTATGGAGGAAAGGGAAATAGATACAATGTCATGGGCTATACCTCCTCACCACCGAACTTCTCAACAGAAGCCCGTTTTCTGTAACATGCTAGACATCATGGTCTTTCTCAAAAGCTAAGTCGCTTGGTCACTGAAGAAAACATGGAGAATAATAGGTAAGTGTTGGGTTTCAAATCCTGACTGAGCCATGTACAGATGGTGATACCTTGAGCAAGGAACCAAACCTCAGTTTGATAACTGACAAGAGGGGGCTTGTGACACCTGTGTCCTGGGGTTGTCATGAGTATTAAACAGGAGGGTAGATGGCGTTCCTGGTGCGCACTATGTGTCCCTGGCTTTGCCAAGCTACTGCGTCTCTCTGAGCCTTAGATTTGTCATTGACAAAATAAAGATTTGCTTTATATAAGGTCGTGATGAGGATTAAATGAGATGATGATATAAAGTGTTTAGCACAACGCTTAGTTCTTAAAAAACAGAACAAAACACGACAATTGGGCCTATCTATTTTTAGACCTCTCCAAAGTCCTGCAAGATGTCAAAATATGATTTTCAAAAAAGTTAAAAGCACGGCTTTTATAAAATATAGAATGAACACAAATCAAAGTCTTATTCAACTCATTAAATAGTGAAGGAACTGGGAAGATGGAAGAGCTGATGGATTTGTAGAATATCTAAGATATTTATAGGCAAGAGAAAGGAAAGGACAAAGAAAAGAAAAAAAGAAAGACTGTTAGAATAAGATTTCTATGTTAGGTAAAACTAGTTAACGTTCTGCATGGCAATAAAGTCATAGGTTATCTTTTCTACCAGGAAGAAAACACCTCCGTCTCTATAGGGCAAAAATCTGTGTATTAACATGTAATGTTCAGCATCTGGGTTCTGTTCAATAGTAAACAGCAAATTCAAACACTGAGACGCTTTCCTACAGAATTAGGTAACGTTTGGTGGCCTGGATGCCGCGGCAGGACACAGAAAGGGTACGCAGTAATCTTCTTGCTTTATTTTTATGTTTTGGACAATCCTTCTTAGCAGCAATATTCAGTTATTGAAGAGACAATTGCTGATCCCTTAATGAGGACCTGAAGGAGAAAATGAGAGAACAAGAAGTGGCCCCGCCTTCTACGTTCCCCCCGTCTGACTGTTCTGACGGTGCACGCGGGCAAGCTGGGTGTGAACAGCTGACTTGACTCCCTGAGCACAGAGTGGGCCGTCCAGCCCTAGACAAACATCCAGAGGGGCAGAAACATTAGACAGAGTCAGATGGAAAAGGGGGAGAGGAACTTTCCAGACCAAAGGGTCCCTGAGGAATGGCACAGAGGTGGGGGTGGGGGCCGGCACGCCGCTCAAGCTGCAGGCCACTCAATCTGACTGAAGCAGGGCCAGCGTTATTACAGACGAAAGGTTAATTAACTTGTTCAAAGTCCTGTGGTTAGTCAGCGGAGGAACTGGGCTTGTGCAAAGCCCATTCCCTTTCTCCATACTGCCTCTCCTCTCATTGCTTTTTAAAATCTGCCCTCCAGGGACCAAAGGTCTGCGCTTAGTCATTTGCAGGTTAGTATTAATTTAAACCAGTATGTTGCTCCTTCTGGGGCAGTTTGAGCTTTAGGTGGCTTCCTTCTGAAATGAAATGAAAGGTGTTGACCTGCATTAAAGGAACCCTGGCATCGCTGGCTGCTGGAGGGGAGGGAGCGTCCCGGTCCCTGAAACCCAGCGTCCCTGGAGAGGCAGGGTGGAGCCTGTCAGCCACCAGGAGCCAGAAGACGACGGGTTTGCTTTATCACCCAGATGTCGGCTCCTCTTACTGCCCATTAGGTTTGATGAGAAAACGTCGGCCTCCAGGTCCACAGACGGAGGCCACAGGATCCTCTGACACATTCAGATTTCTAAAATCAGAGGGGGTTTAATTGCCTGAAGAGAAGTTATTTCAAGATGTGCCCTGGCTTTAGTGGACCCTGAGATCATTGGTGATTCCGGAGGGGTCGGGAGCACAAAGTAAACCAGTAGCTCTCCTCATGCCACACTTCGCACCGCACCTCCGTGAGGTCCCTGACGCCCGTGGCTGGCAAGAAAATGCTGTTTCACTTCCCTGGCAGTTAAGTAATTCATAATCTCATGCAACCGATGTGCCTCCCTAGCTTCAACCCCAGCCTGGTGCGTATCAGCCAGGTCTCACTCTCCACAGGGCTTTGCTCCTTGCCACCCACTGCTCACACAGCCCACCCTCTCTGCCTCCTGGGCTAGACAACTCCTCTTCCTTTCCCCCACCTTCCAAAATGCTTGAAGTTTTCCAGGTCAGGTCCAACCACAGCCTTCCTGGGCTTCTCACGACCCAGAGCAGGGCAGCATGGTTTCTGTCTGTGTTGACTGAGGACCTTGTTTGTGTCAGGCACTGGGAATATAGCAATGAATCAAATGATTTCCTGCGCTCATGGAGCTTAGGTTCTAGTGGAAAAACTGCTCTTCCTCCACTGCAATCAGCTTCGTGTAAACCGCCACTTTACATTCAGCTATGCATTTATTTATCTCGGGGAAATAGATCAAGGGAATGGTAGGGTGGATGGCTCAGGTTTAGATACTGTGGTCAGGGGAGCTCTCTCCAACACAGTGGCATTGAAGCTAAGACCTAGGAAAGCGATGGCCAGGCGGGTGGGCCATCATAGCGCACGTGTTGTGGGCTTCCAAGGGGCAGCGCAAGTCCTGGTGTTGATCCTCCCGCCGACGTGAAGGAAAGGAGTCTGAAGCCAAGTGTCCCGCACAGAGCCAGCGTGCCCCTTTGGAGAACTGTCGCTTTGTTTTGGCGGGCCTGGGTCCCCACTGTCCCAAAGGTCTTGACACAAGGGCCCAGGCTGCCTTTTCGCCTGCTCACTGCGTGCTGAGAAGGATGCTGCTTAGTGTCATGGGCATCGATCTTAGGTCCGCTGTGCGGACAAGCATGTGACTTTCGGCCAGCTGCCTAACCTCTCTGGCCTCTATTTTGTCTTCTGGAAAATGGGAATATCAGTAGAATCTACTTCAAATCATCGATGTGAGGAGCGCATGATTGACAAAGCTCGAACACAGGAAATGGCATGTAAGTGTCCCCAGCAGTACGTGCAGTGACTGAGGTATGGGAAGTGTTGAGGGTTGAATTCTGTCCCCCTCAAAGATATGTTAAAGTGCTAATTCTGTCACCTGTATAGGTGACCTTATTTGGAAATAGGGTCTTTGCAAATGTAATTAAGTTAAATGAGGTTATATTCAATTAGGTTGGACCCTAATTCAATATGACTTGATCATATAAGAAGAGAAGGGACATAGAGACACAGACAAACAGGAGGAACCCCATGTGACCACACGACAGAGACTGAAGTGATGTGTCAATGAGCCAAGGAACACCAAGGATTTCTGGCAGCCAGAAGCTAACAGAGGACATGGAACTGATTAGGTAACAGAGTCTTCGGAAATAGCATGACCCTGTGGACAATTTGACCTTGGGCTTTTAGCCTCTAGAACCACAAGACAATAAATTTGTTGTTTTAAGCACTTTGTTACAGCAACCACAGGAAACTAACACAGGTGACAATGATAAATCTCAGGGCGGGCTGAGTACTAGGTGGGAACCAGAGACCTGTGTCCTGGCACGTGTATATCAGGGTCAGATCCCTAAGGATCTACTGATGCATGCAGGTCTGGGGCCAGACGATAGGATACCTGGGGCTGATTGGGAAGTGGAGAGAGAACACTGGGGAAGGCCCAGTGGAGTCCTAAACCACAGCCCTTTGGCTTTAGGCCTACAACTTCCAAGGGGAATCTCGGGGTTCAGTCTGAATACAGGGGCTGCCCCAGACTGCCTTGCTTCGAGAAAGTAAGAATTCACAAGCTTTGCTGGACAACATGCAGCACCCATGAAGCAATCTGTGTCCAGTGTGGCTCAGTTGGTTGGAGTGACAGCCCATAAACCAAAAGGTTACAGGTTCGATTCCCAGTCACGGCATGTAACTAAGTTGTGGCTCTGTCCCCTGTCAGGGCACATAGGAAAGGCAACTGATCAATGTTTCTTTCTCACATAGATGTTTCTCTCACTTTCTCTCTCCCTCCCTTTCCCTCTCTAATCAATAAGAATGTCCTCAGGTGAGATAAATAAATAAATAAATTGTTTGTTTATTTATTCATTTATTTACTTAGACTTACATGAAATCTAAAGCGTGGGCCTTCATGGGCACTTAGGTGGCAATCTGATGATAACATACGACGGAGAAAGAATCAGAATGACCTGGCCAAGGTTTGGGCCAACATTCCAGGGGACTGATTCAAAACGGGAACAGATTCCAGAAGCCCCAGCAGTCGCCAAGCTCTCAGCAAAATTGTCAACACAAGCTAAAATGAAATTGCCCAGGTGGGTACAGCATCATTTCCCCTGGAGATTTAGAATTATAGTGTCTCGGGAGTAGGAGGGACCTTAAAAGTCAGCTCATATTCTACGGCTGTTGGATGGCAGAGCTTTGGAGGCAGGTGGATCTGGGTTCAAGTCCCACCTCTGTACTTGGGGGAGTGCTAGCTCCAAGTTCCGTGACCTTGGGCTTCTCTTCTTCTCTGCATAATGGGGACCAGGGCTGTGAAAATGCTCATAAAGTGCCTGACTCATCACAACTACTGAGAGAGTGGTAACTCTCATGATTAGGATTGTTATTAATTTAATCCAAGTCCCCAGGATTGCCGTATTTCCCTGTATGAAGGGCCCTCTTGCTTATTTTCAAATGTCTCCAGCCCATGCCTCTGGATACCTCTATTAAAACATTCTTTGCTACAGTAAGAAAGCTCCTTGTAAGGAAATCCCCTTTGCTGAGATGTTCTTGACATTTGCAGACAGGTAGTATATCAATGGTTAGGCCATGGGCCGTGGGCCCTGGGTCTACATTCAGATCCCACCTCTCCCTCTTAGGACCTTTATGCCCTTGAGCAAATGACTAACCTGTCCGTTGACTAACCATCTCAATATCTCCCTTGCTTAACCTTTCGGTGCCTCAGCTTCCTCACTGGGGGGAGACACTGCTGATGAACATGACAACGATGGCCCCCCTATAGCCGTCATAAGATTAAATAAGCAAAGGACTTGGAAGAGAGCTTGATACAGCAGTTGCTCAATAATTAGGTCTTACCGATGTAACTTCCATCTCCTGGTTTAATCCCACCATGGCCCTCCCCCAACTTGTTTTTAATCTCAATGCACTGCATCTCCGTCAGCGCAGTGACCCATCGAAACACCGGCCCCAGTGCTGGAATCAGGGCGCTCCGCTGGGCCTGCAACCTGGGCACTCACCCGGGGCTCTTGGTTTAATGCTCTACAGTTTCTGCCTTGAAGTTCTCAACAAGTTTTGAACAAGGGGCCGGGCAATTTCATGTGGCACTGAGCCCCGCACATGACGTAGCTGGTTCTGCCAGGACAATAGGCACCGCTGGCCTCTGGCCTTGGTGCACAAGCAGAGCGAGGCAGCACTGCCCTCAGCAGGGCCTGGCCCTCCCTCTGGCCCTGGCTCCCTCCGCAGGCTGCAGGGCTGCTGCTCTGGGGGCTTGGTCGCCCAGTGCACGCCCATTCTGCATTCCTCACATGCCCCTCCTCTCCCAATCCCTTGCTGTCTGCCTGCCCCTTCAACACTCTCTGCTTGGCAGCCAAGCTCAGGACGGTGCTCCTGCCCCGATCAGGGGCAGCAGGCCTGTCAGGAGGGGTATACCCCTCCTTCAGAGGCCTCGCCCTTTTCCCACACAGTAACGTGTTGTCGGTTTGCAGTGGTGAACATGGACTCTGTCTCTTGAAGGGTGGACATCGCAGTGCCTTTATAAACCTGTAAAGGTGGTCAAGTAAAAATTCTGGCCTCCTAGCCCAGAGGTGGGGCATGAGAATTCGCCAAGCCTTCCTGAGTGAGAGGATGCTTGAGTGAAGGATTCGTGGGCATCGGGCTTTGCTCCAGTCATCAGGGGAGTCATCAGGGAAGTCGGGCACGGTCTGTGATCGTGTGTTAACCTGGAGAGGGGGCCCACGTGTCATTTCCCTGGGGTCAGTTGTTGTCTCGCGTCTCTTTTCTCTGAGAAGATCAGGAAGCTGGGTTAGCTCTTAGCAAACATTGAAACTGGAAAAGCTGGCATTCTTGCTGCCTATCATCTATGAGAACCAATAAGCAGAGGCGGGGATTGAATCTTTATGGGCGCTTCATTCAGATGGCCAGCAGGTTTATACCCTAACAGACAGTCTCAAATTCCATTTTAAACCAACCGTGTTTATAAGGGGAAGAAATGTGTGGGTACGGGGTTTAGAATTCAGGGGAAAAGCTAATCAGATAAAAGCTGCAGCATTTTTGCATCCGTGTCCTGGGTGGTGGTCTTTATCTGTGTCCCGGGGATCAATGTCTCACACTGGAGCACAATGGCACCTATACCGTTCTGATGGTTTGTGTCCTCCTGGGGCACAAAGGTGGAACGGCTTATGGTCTCCTGGAGTCAAGGTGGGTCATACCTTCAGTGCAGGAAATAATAGCTTTTCACATACACTGATTACTAAGTTTATTAACTATTACCTGAAACTAAAATTTTTCCTACATTTGGGTCCCCAACCAACATGGTGGCTGCCAAGAACATTTTGGTCCTGCATGTCACGTAAGAAAATCTGCAGGGGAAGCAAGTGGATTGAAGATAAAATGAGGCAGCACCCACGTGTTTAAAGATGCAGAAACAGAGCTAAGGGACCTGGGCTTGGAGAAGGCTCGCACCCCACCAGCGGTGCCCCTGGCGGGGCCGCCAGCGAGGCAGCGGTGAAAGGGGCCCGAGGCTCTGGAGCAGAGCTGTGGGCGGAAGCAAACACCTTGCACCGCCAGACTGAGAAGAGGGTCAGCGGGAAGGTGAGGGGGACCCCCGAGGCTGGAGCTCAGTAAAGAGGGGAAATAAGGCCTTGGAATTCCATTCATGTGGCTTAAATACAATGCCCCAGGTGCCTGTATTCAGGCTTGGATCCCAAGACTCCCAACAACAGCAGATGGGGAGCTGGGATAATCTTCTCCCATTTCACACTGAATGAGCTGGCAATCGGCTGGAAGAACTATCCCCAAGGCACCCTGTGGGCTGTGAGTCCTGTAATCAGGAAGGGACAAAGCTTCCTCCAAGTTCCCCTGGTAACCAGAGACTCCTGGGTTTCAGGCTGCGAGGGCATCTCTGAATGACAGTGCGCAGGATGGGCAGGGGGGTCCCCTATCCCTGCAGCTGCTCCACCCCTGCAACTGCTCCACCCCTGCAATCTGCTCCAAGACTCCCAGAGCCCGGAGGCCCTGGGAGGGGGTCTTTGTGACTGAGTGACTGTCTGCAAAGCTGCTGTCTCTCCAGAGCCCAGACACTTCAGCAGCTAGGCCTTAGAGACAGGAAAGCCTGTTGCTGGAATGTTTACTCAGCCCCAAGGCAGGACCCCTGCAGAGAGGCAGAGAGGCAGCTGTTCTAACCAAGCCACACAGCCACACCCAGGGATGTGAAACCCGGACTTGATCCAGAAGGAGCCTGGGGACAGCCGCATTCACAAGGTCATCCCTAGGTTGGGGCTTTAAGTTGGCAAGTTCTGCCTGGGGCTCAGTAATGCCACAGAGACTTCACCTTGCAGGTGGCGGCAAGAATAGACTGGGCTTGCCCAGAGGGCCACAAATGTGAGCCCCCACCTTGCCACCGACTCCCCTGGCCCAGTGTGGCCTGGAACTTCCCCTGTCCAGGCTTGGTTCCTCGTTTCTAACTCGGAGGGACCGGAGCAGTCTCCTAAGGGAGCTTCCAGCTCCAGTTTTTTTGAAGATTGGAATTCAGGGTGTCTGGAGTTGGCTTTGCAAATAGCATGTGGGAAATGTGGAAGCTGTAGAGAGTGGACTGCCGATTTCCCGGGAGAGTCCGGGGTCACTGGGGAAGCTCCAGGCTCGGTGGACAGCCCAGGCCCCACAGGGCAGCTGTCGCATAGGGTTAGCTGAAATTTTGGAGCAGGAGGTGAGATGAGCTCATTAGATTTACCTGTAAGTCTCTGCCTGTCCCAGCCGCATGTTCTGGGGAGGGATGGGCCGAGAAGCAGCTGAGCAGGGCAGGAAGCCCATGCCCGAAGCTGGGCCGGCCCTCAAAAAGGCTGTAGAAGCCTATTTAATTGGACGTGAAAATGTTCAGTGATAAGATGAAAAAAGCAGGTTATAAAAAGCAGCATATGTAGGGCAATTCTCTTATTTTGGGGAAGAATTATTTCCCTGTAAATGTAGATAGGAGCACAAGCGCGTGGAAGGAAAGGCCCTAAAATGCAAGGGGTGATTACCTTCCACTGTGCTCTTATTTTCTTCCTCTGTGTTTTCTGCATTTTCCATGTTGTTTTGGTAACCACTAAAAAAAAAAAATTTTTTTTTCCACAGAAAGTTTGAGGCACTAACCCTGTCAAATATATTATTGGCCTCAGATACACAGTGAACTGGGCCAGTCCTGCCCAAAGCCTGGCTGGGATGTCAGTTCCTAGACAGGCATGTCTTCATTTGTGCAAACCCATGGAGACTTCAGAATTTCTAATTGGGAAAAAGTGGAAGTTCCATTTAAAATAAAATCGTGAAAACGCCCATTGTCTATGTAAGAGAACTGGGAAGGGTTAAACTTCCACAACCTTCTCCTCCAGGCTGGCTGTGAAACGTTCTGGCACCTTCCTGTCCCAGCTCCCTCGGCACAATCCCTGGGCTGGCCAGTGCCCTGTGCAAAAGAGGGGAGCTGGGTCATCAAATGCCCTCTTGCAGGACTTGAACCGAGGAGTTGGAAAAGAGTGGGCAGGTAGCAGCGGGACTAGTAAATGGAAAGATGCAAGGAGACAACGCAGTGTGGAGGGAGAGCCATGTGGTGCTCATGACATCCGAGTGAGGACCTGGGACACCCTGGCCACCCACCCTCCAGCTCTCACACTCAGCTGAAATCTGCCCCCGCCTGGGTGCCTTCTCTCCGCCTCGCCTCGCTCTCTCCTCCTTGGCGTCTCCCACTTGCCCACTTCCAGTCTTGTGAGGTCCCCACCCAAGATCGTAGCCCCAGGCCAGGACTGACGGCTGGGGCGTGGCAGATCCTCTGCTGATGGGCTCCCACCTCGGGGTCCCAATTTCTCTTTGTGTTGGGTTTCCAGGGCAGGGTGGGAGCCCCACCTCTGGGCCCCTGGATGCAGGGCTCTAATGTGGCGGGGCCCACGCAGCCCCCATGCCCACCCCTGAGCCCAGGGTGGGCACTCTCCCCTGGGAATTGCTTCAGTGTCTGTTCCCTCTGGGCCCAGCTCCACATCTGAGCCCAGCTCCACATCTGAGCTTCTGCTTCCTTTGTGAATCCTGTGATGTTCTAGACATCAATTTAAAACACCAGCAAGATGTTGAGAGGGAAAACCTTACATTTAAATCTCAGAAAGGACCCTCCTTACCCTTTGATGTTCACAACACAAACAGATCTTCAAAGGGTATAATACCTACCTCAGCCCCTTGGCTCCTTAAAAGAAAAAAATGCCCCACTGCTGAAATACATCATTTCTAATTGGAGTCTTGCCAGGATACTGTGGAAACGCCTCCCTTCCTCCCTCCACCCTCCCTCCCTGCTGCTTCAGACCCTACCTCATGTCCCCCACAACACCTTCCACCCTGCCCCCCAGCTCCCTGCCCCCAACCTCTCCTTCCGTGAGACCCATCCACTCGATGACAGTTTAAATGATTAGGAAAGAGAGTCAACTTCCAGTCGCCCCCGGGGATGGAGGCCGGTGGGGCAATTTATTTGTTTTTAACTATTTCCAACATCCAAACCTCTACTGAGACTTTTTCTCCACTGCCTAGGGCCTGCATTAGTCAGGATATGATCGACTCTGCTGCTGTAACAGGTGCATCCCCAAATCTCAAATCCTTACCCCAATAAAGCATTTCTTCTCACTTTGGTGAAATCTGATGTGGGCTGGACATTCTTCCTCCATCTTGAAGCTGCACTGTCTGAAACTGTAGCCTCCAGAGTCCCGTGTGAGAAGAAATGGATGGAGAAGCCATGCTGACTCCTAACTGCTTGGGCCGGTAAATGACAGTTGTCATCTCTGCTCCTGGCCCATTGGCCAGAAGTAGTTGTGTGGCCCCAAGCTGACCACAGGAAGCACATGGAATTGTGGGAATTGGTGTGCTTCAGGGAGCATACACTGTTTCCATGACTTTGTGCTGGATCCCCCAATAAGACCCCCAAGAAGATAAGTACGTTGCCTAAGATCACACAGTTCTACATAGTAGCACTTGGATTTGAACCCAGTCAATGTAATTTAAGAGTCCTTGCTCTTAACATCTACCTACTCTGCCACATTCCAATTCACAGGTTAAAGAACAGACTCTCATACATGCTGGAACAATGAGTCCCACCCACATAGGTCTACGGGAGGAGTTTCTGAAGAAGAGAGGTGTCAATGAGGTGGAAATCCGCCAAACATAAAATCCTTCCAGGCTTAAGACCTGCGTTAGACCGGGAATGCCCTGCTTAAAATAGAGAAATAAATGTGTTGGCGGCGAGAACGGCACCCGGGGTTAGACCAGTGAAGTCAGATTGGACCTTGGTTCAGCAACCTCGGTCCTTGGGTTCTGGCTAGGAAAGAATTCAGAGCCAAGACTCAAACTATAAGAGAAAGTTTATTGAGAAAGTCACAGAGGTAGAAGGAGAGAGTGGTAGAAGAAATAGGGTCGGGAAACAAGTTACAGAGGCAAAAGGAGGGCCCTTGGAGTTTAGGAGAGAGAAGAGTAAAGGTGATGCGCTGAGGGGAGAGAGAAGAGAGCTGGAAAGGCAAGGGAATACTCCCCAAAGGGAGAGCCTGCTGGGTCCTCCACTCCAGGGGCTTTTACGGGTGAAGAGTTTAGAGGAAATCCCAGGGGAGGATCTCAATAGAATATTCATCAGCTGCCCAGGTGTGCCCTTTCAGGGTCATGGTCTGCACTGATTGGTCGGTGCCAGGGCAGGTCGTCTTTAGTCAGTGCAGCTGCTCCTGAGGCAGCCGTGGCGTCGCTTGTCTGGTTTTGCTATTTTGGGAGGCCTGGAGCTGAAACACAACTGAGACTTCGATTTTATCCCTCGGGGCTCATGCTTAGGGGAGCGTCCATGCAAGGGACTGCATAGGAGTTGCATGAAGCCACTATTCGGACTCTTGTTCCTCCTACACGGGGGTCTACCACGTGACTAGCGACATGCCAGGGGCGGAAGGTCAGGGGAGCGTCTGAACCACATGACAAGTGATATGAAAGGTCAGGGGGTTTAAACTGCATATGCCAGGGGAGGAAAGGTCATCCTGGGGG